>NC_091691.1:11392500-12642500 GCF_041296265.1 Equus caballus | reverse complement strand
TCATTTCTACCATCTCCTTTGGATTCTTTCTTAGAGTTCCCATCTTTCTACTTACCTTCCCCTTATGTTCCTGCATGCTGTCCACCTTTCCCTTTGGAGCCGTTAGCATGTTAATCACTGTCGTTTTAAATTCCTGCTCTAGTAATTCCACCATGTCTGCCATATTGGAGCCTGGTTCTAATGCTTAGTTTCTTTCCTCAAACTGTGTTTTTTTGGTCTGATAGTGTATCTTTTAATGTTTTGTTAAAAGCCAAACATGATATACTGGGTAAAGGATTTGAGGTAAGTAGGCCTTAGTGTGAAGTTTTGTCTTTATCTGGCTAGGGGTTAGGCTGGGTTTCCTGTTTATTGGAGCTGTAGATGTCAGAGGCTTAAGTCTCCTCTGGAATTCTTGGTTTTGTGTTCTCAGCTCTTTTGAGTGTCCCTGGTGATTTCTGCTTAAATGAGGCCTGAGAACGTGCAGTTCTTTCAGTTGTATCCTTTCCGTTATATTCCCCTGTTATCATCTAGGATCCCTATGGATGTGCTGGTAAGATGTGTGTGTGTGTGTGTGTGTGTGTGTGGAAACATTCTGTAGTCCTAAGATCAGGGCTCAGTCTTTGAGTCAGCCTGGGTCCCTGGGCTGTGGCCTTCACAAGAGCTTCTCAGGGTTCACCTTCCAGGTGCCCTCGATGGAAAAGGAAGGCTAGAGGGGCTGGAGTTGGGCATTTCCTTTCCCCAAGGTCAGTTGGGTTGTGGTAATATCCCAGTTGGTTAGGCTCTGGTCAAATAGTTTCTTTGAGAGCAGGCTTTGTCAAGAAAAACAAAATGCTCCGGATCTATCTCCCAATAGCTACTTTCATCTCACTCTGCCAGAGGTGTAAGGAGATTTTTCTCTAGTCTTCACTGTGAGAAACTGATAGGGCTCCTGGACAAAAAACTCTCCAGAACTCTTGGGTTTCTCCCACGACTGGGCCCCCTGATGCTTTTAACTCAAACTTCTCCACACTGAGTCTCCAGCAATTAGTCAATTACCTGCTAAGTTTTCCTCCTCTGGTCCTGGCTCCTGCCTAGGTTTCTGCTTCAATAGGTTGTAATTCTCTTTGTTTGCCTAGCCTGTTTGTATGTCCAGTTTGGGGGGCAGTGGTTTGCTCTCTGACCTTCATTCTCTGACGGATCGAAGAAGAGTGGTCGATTTCCAGTTTGTTCAGCTACTTTGTTGTGAGGACAGGAGTGATGACTTCCAAGATCCTTACATGTGGGACCAGAAACTGGAAGTCTCTTTAGACATCTTGAGGGGAGACTGAGAGGCTTGTTTATGGTCTCCTTAGAGAAAGTTCCCACTGTGCCTGACAGCCAGCTTTACGTCAAGACAAATGATACAGTTGTAGAAGTCCAGAGGGAATCTGGACAAGTACATGGTGATCTTGGGAACAAAAGACACGTCTAACATTTTTTCCAGGTTCACGTAGAGCATGCCATCAGGGAAACTGTGTCTGACGGATCATAAGAACAAGAAAGGGCATTCATTTAATACAAAGAAGAGACCTTTCAGTACGATTCTCTCAGTGTATCCTGAAATTGCAGTTGGGGATTTATGTCTTCATGACCAGACAGGCCATTGTGTTTACAATGGGTGGCATGGAACTCCTTAGTGCCTGCTGGACATTTCTGAATTTGGAATTTCTGAATTTTTCTGCAGAAAATCACGCAGAGCAGGAGAACAAAGAAGAAAAAGCATCAATGGACCCCAGGTAACAAGGAATGATCAGGGCCTGGAAGAGGATGGGTAAAATAAGAGGATGGTTCCCAAATAAAGACCGAGAGGCCAACACTAGCCACAGATTTCTAAGGCAAAAGTGACAGGAACTGCTGGTTAAATTATTCCATTCACTCAAGCGATCAGGAAATAGCCTTCTACAAAGGTTGTCATTTGCTTTTGTGATACTTGTTATACTTTCGTAAGGGAAATTAACCCGTCTCAGGGAATTTGTTGTAGTCACAGAATCCATCTGCTCTCTCCTCTGTGGCTAAACCTAAGATGAGATGGATATCTGCTTTCTGCATGGTGGACTTTAGCTTGTTGGCATGCATTTCATAGCAAGAAATGTAATTAGACCAAAACAATCATGTCCCGTCACAATATTGATAGAAAGAAGTCTAGAAGGCACAAGGTCTCTGGGCATCTACAACATGTCAGGAACGTGTACTCCTTGGGTGGCAGTATGTAAAATTCAACACCATTTCTACACGCGGTTGAGCCACTGTTCTGGTTCTCTGTGTCTGCTGAGTGCCATTGCTGTACCATCCAGGTAGAGTTGATTCTCCTTCCTCATTGTGTGCTATCTGGCCAGTTCACTGAGCGCCCACTCCCCTCGCTCCTGCCCTCAGGGGCAGCCAGACCATGCCCTCATCATAGGAGGATTGTTTTCTTTCTCTTTGAGGGGACTGTCCCTCACTTTCTGTGACCACTCTCTCTACCACCAATCAGGACCACGTGGGACTCTGGCATCCGATCCTTCTTGGTTTCATCATATCCTTTTTCCCCTAGCCTGAGCACAGAGCTCCAGGAAAAAGAGAGTGTGAATGAAGCCCTGAAGGGATCAGTGGATGAAGGCCCTGTGACTTCTTCCAGTCACCAGTACCCGTCTGGTTCCCACGGGCCTCCCAGCACCAAGGTTTTCTTGTCTGAGGAGCACGAAGACGTCTCTGCTCTGGTTGCAGCAACTGACTACTCCCATCAACAGGAGAAGAAAGCTCCAACAGGTCTCCCAGGTAGTGTCCAATTCATGTTCCCCACGTTCCTGTCCAGCTCAAGATATGTCATCTCTTCAGTCTGGCCCTGGAGACTTAACTTGGTTTGAATCAGAATCTAGGACTCAGTTTAACCACACACATCAGGTGGGTGAGGTAGTTCAACACTCTTGCGAGTCCCAGGCCAAAGCTCTGTCATCCCCGTTGCCATGCCCGCTCCACTGCAAACAGCAGTCTCTGTCTCCTCTAAGTTGGTTTATCCCCAGTAGGGAGCCATCTAAGCGTCAAAAGATAAACACCTCTTGAATGTGTCTGGAAATTTACCACCCGGGGCGTGGTGTGAACCCTGGCACCCTCCACCACTTTGAATAGCAAGAATCCTGTTCTCTAGGTGGCACCCTAGATTCTTTCCTCTTTAGGAGTGATTAAATTCCATCCATCAGTCTAGTCTCGGTGTAGAACTTCCTCCAAACCAACAGCAGCCAGCATATCTGATGGAATAAGAGCTGAATCTTGCCACAGCCTTTCCAGAAAGCAACTAGATGAGCTCCTCATGACCTCGGGAAGAATATGTTGAACCCTTTGCCCAGGTTCAGGGAGGAGAACTTTGTTGTATTGATCTGCCAATTCAGAGACAGTCTGCCCTATGACTCAGGAAAGGAAGCCTGGTCCCTTTTCAGAAGACACAACCCGAGGCCTCCTGGAATATTCTGACACTATCCTGTTCTCACGCTGAGAAGACTTATGTCCCTGTGTTCAAACAGGCCCCTGGGTTGGTAATGTGTCAAGAAGCAACTTTTTATGATGACTGGCCCTGTCCAAATTTATTTGCAGAAACTCAAAAAGATCAGAAGGATGAGGAAAGAGATGAGCCAACAGCCCCCAGGTAACTGGTAATCCTGGTTGTGAAAGCAATGGTGACATCTGAAGACCTCAAATCCAGGGAGAATTAGAAAGTACCAGGAGACCTATTTCATCCCATCACACTACCACGAATCACCCCTCTTAAGAATGCTGTCTGTTTTCTTGGGACTTGTCCTGTTAGTTTCCACGTGGTATTAATTTCTCAAGTTTAGGGACCTAGAATCAGCTTGACACAAGGCAAACTAACCAATCTTAGAGATTTCCTGCACTCAGGGAGACCACGTGTCCTCTCTTGTTTGGGGAAAACTAAGATAAGTTGCATAACTTCTGTCTGCACATTTGGCCTGTTCAACGGTGAGGATTTCATAGCACGACATACAGCTCGACAAAAATGTGTCTATGGTCTTACAGTATTGAGAGAAACAGGCCTAGAAGGCACGAGATGTCTGGGAGCCCACAATGCCCCGGGAGCCTTTACTCACCGCGCCTCTGTAAGAAAAGTGGCACAGAAGTTATGCTTTGGAGTTGTAGGAACTCCTGTGGTTCTCGTTGTGTGCTCTGTGTCATGACTGCGCCATAGAGGAGAGCTGAGTCTCCTTCCTCATTAACTCGTTATCTGGACGGGGCAGTGAGCACCTGCTGCCCTCCCTCCCCCCACCACGGCAGCCTCACTTAGTTGCAGTCAGAGGAGGACTGTTATCTTCTTCCTCTTTCAAGGGATGCCCTCTTTACCTTCTGTGACCTCTCCCTTAGTCTTCCAATCAGAACCAGTGGGGAAGTTGCGGTGTCCGGTCTTTCCTCGTTTAATATTCTGTTATCTTTGTGCCTCTGGGCTCGGCAGGGAGCTGCAGGAGGAGGAGGAAATGGATGACGCGTGTCAGGATTCTTTGGATGAAAAGTATTTGGCTCTTTCCAGTCACCATGACTTGTCTGACTCCTGCCACCCTCCCGACAGTCCCACCCTCCCATCTGATGAGCATGAAATCTGCTCTCGTCTGGTTGGAGCCCGTGAGTACTCTATTGGAAGGAGGACAAGCCCCGAATGGTCTCCCAGGTAGCCCCCATGTTCTTTGTGCTCACACCTCTGTCCAGGTACAGAAATGTCTCTTTGATGGCAGGCCTTGGAGACCCATCTTGGTTTCAGTCAGAATCTAGGACTCAGTTGTAAGCACACACATCGGGTGGGTCAGATAGATCAACACTCTTGCGAGTCCCAGGCCAAATCTCTGTCATCCCCGTTGCCATGCCCGCTCCACTGCAAACAGCAGTCTCTGTCTCCTCTAAGTTGGTTTATCCCCAGTAGGGAGCCATCTAAGCGTCAAAAGATAAACACCTCTTGAATGTGTCTGGAAATTTACCACCCGGGGCGTGGTGTGAACCCTGGCACCCTCCACCACTTTGAATAGCAAGAATCCTGTTCTCTAGGTGGCACCCTAGATTCTTTCCTCTTTAGGAGTGATTAAATTCCATCCATCAGTCTAGTCTCGGTGTAGAACTTCCTCCAAACCAACAGCAGCCAGCATATCTGATGGAATAAGAGCTGAATCTTGCCACAGCCTTTCCAGAAAGCAACTAGATGAGCTCCTCATGACCTCGGGAAGAATATGTTGAACCCTTTGCCCAGGTTCAGGGAGGAGAACTTTGTTGTATTGATCTGCCAATTCAGAGACAGTCTGCCCTATGACTCAGGAAAGGAAGCCTGGTCCCTTTTCAGAAGACACAACCCGAGGCCTCCTGGAATATTCTGACACTATCCTGTTCTCACGCTGAGAAGACTTATGTCCCTGTGTTCAAACAGGCCCCTGGGTTGGTAATGTGTCAAGAAGCAACTTTTTATGATGACTGGCCCTGTCCAAATTTATTTGCAGAAACTCAAAAAGATCAGAAGGATGAGGAAAGAGATGAGCCAACAGCCCCCAGGTAACTGGTAATCCTGGTTGTGAAAGCAATGGTGACATCTGAAGACCTCAAATCCAGGGAGAATTAGAAAGTACCAGGAGACCTATTTCATCCCATCACACTACCACGAATCACCCCTCTTAAGAATGCTGTCTGTTTTCTTGGGACTTGTCCTGTTAGTTTCCACGTGGTATTAATTTCTCAAGTTTAGGGACCTAGAATCAGCTTGACACAAGGCAAACTAACCAATCTTAGAGATTTCCTGCACTCAGGGAGACCACGTGTCCTCTCTTGTTTGGGGAAAACTAAGATAAGTTGCATAACTTCTGTCTGCACATTTGGCCTGTTCAACGGTGAGGATTTCATAGCACGACATACAGCTCGACAAAAATGTGTCTATGGTCTTACAGTATTGAGAGAAACAGGCCTAGAAGGCACGAGATGTCTGGGAGCCCACAATGCCCCGGGAGCCTTTACTCACCGCGCCTCTGTAAGAAAAGTGGCACAGAAGTTATGCTTTGGAGTTGTAGGAACTCCTGTGGTTCTCGTTGTGTGCTCTGTGTCATGACTGCGCCATAGAGGAGAGCTGAGTCTCCTTCCTCATTAACTCGTTATCTGGACGGGGCAGTGAGCACCTGCTGCCCTCCCTCCCCCCACCACGGCAGCCTCACTTAGTTGCAGTCAGAGGAGGACTGTTATCTTCTTCCTCTTTCAAGGGATGCCCTCTTTACCTTCTGTGACCTCTCCCTTAGTCTTCCAATCAGAACCAGTGGGGAAGTTGCGGTGTCCGGTCTTTCCTCGTTTAATATTCTGTTATCTTTGTGCCTCTGGGCTCGGCAGGGAGCTGCAGGAGGAGGAGGAAATGGATGACGCGTGTCAGGATTCTTTGGATGAAAAGTATTTGGCTCTTTACCATGACTTGTCTGACTCCTGCCACCCTCCCGACAGTCCCACCCTCCCATCTGATGAGCATGAAATCTGCTCTCGTCTGGTTGGAGCCCGTGAGTACTCTATTGGAAGGAGGACAAGCCCCGAATGGTCTCCCAGGTAGCCCCCATGTTCTTTGTGCTCACACCTCTGTCCAGGTACAGAAATGTCTCTTTGATGGCAGGCCTTGGAGACCCATCTTGGTTTCAGTCAGAATCTAGGACTCAGTTGTAAGCACACACATCGGGTGGGTCAGATAGATCAACACTCTTGCGAGTCCCAGGCCAAATCTCTGTCATCCCCGTTGCCATGCCCGCTCCACTGCAAACAGCAGTCTCTGTCTCCTCTAAGTTGGTTTATCCCCAGTAGGGAGCCATCTAAGCGTCAAAAGATAAACACCTCTTGAATGTGTCTGGAAATTTACCACCCGGGGCGTGGTGTGAACCCTGGCACCCTCCACCACTTTGAATAGCAAGAATCCTGTTCTCTAGGTGGCACCCTAGATTCTTTCCTCTTTAGGAGTGATTAAATTCCATCCATCAGTCTAGTCTCGGTGTAGAACTTCCTCCAAACCAACAGCAGCCAGCATATCTGATGGAATAAGAGCTGAATCTTGCCACAGCCTTTCCAGAAAGCAACTAGATGAGCTCCTCATGACCTCGGGAAGAATATGTTGAACCCTTTGCCCAGGTTCAGGGAGGAGAACTTTGTTGTATTGATCTGCCAATTCAGAGACAGTCTGCCCTATGACTCAGGAAAGGAAGCCTGGTCCCTTTTCAGAAGACACAACCCGAGGCCTCCTGGAATATTCTGACACTATCCTGTTCTCACGCTGAGAAGACTTATGTCCCTGTGTTCAAACAGGCCCCTGGGTTGGTAATGTGTCAAGAAGCAACTTTTTATGATGACTGGCCCTGTCCAAATTTATTTGCAGAAACTCAAAAAGATCAGAAGGATGAGGAAAGAGATGAGCCAACAGCCCCCAGGTAACTGGTAATCCTGGTTGTGAAAGCAATGGTGACATCTGAAGACCTCAAATCCAGGGAGAATTAGAAAGTACCAGGAGACCTATTTCATCCCATCACACTACCACGAATCACCCCTCTTAAGAATGCTGTCTGTTTTCTTGGGACTTGTCCTGTTAGTTTCCACGTGGTATTAATTTCTCAAGTTTAGGGACCTAGAATCAGCTTGACACAAGGCAAACTAACCAATCTTAGAGATTTCCTGCACTCAGGGAGACCACGTGTCCTCTCTTGTTTGGGGAAAACTAAGATAAGTTGCATAACTTCTGTCTGCACATTTGGCCTGTTCAACGGTGAGGATTTCATAGCACGACATACAGCTCGACAAAAATGTGTCTATGGTCTTACAGTATTGAGAGAAACAGGCCTAGAAGGCACGAGATGTCTGGGAGCCCACAATGCCCCGGGAGCCTTTACTCACCGCGCCTCTGTAAGAAAAGTGGCACAGAAGTTATGCTTTGGAGTTGTAGGAACTCCTGTGGTTCTCGTTGTGTGCTCTGTGTCATGACTGCGCCATAGAGGAGAGCTGAGTCTCCTTCCTCATTAACTCGTTATCTGGACGGGGCAGTGAGCACCTGCTGCCCTCCCTCCCCCCACCACGGCAGCCTCACTTAGTTGCAGTCAGAGGAGGACTGTTATCTTCTTCCTCTTTCAAGGGATGCCCTCTTTACCTTCTGTGACCTCTCCCTTAGTCTTCCAATCAGAACCAGTGGGGAAGTTGCGGTGTCCGGTCTTTCCTCGTTTAATATTCTGTTATCTTTGTGCCTCTGGGCTCGGCAGGGAGCTGCAGGAGGAGGAGGAAATGGATGACGCGTGTCAGGATTCTTTGGATGAAAAGTATTTGGCTCTTTCCAGTCACCATGACTTGTCTGACTCCTGCCACCCTCCCGACAGTCCCACCCTCCCATCTGATGAGCATGAAATCTGCTCTCGTCTGGATGGAGCCCGTGAGTACTCTATTGGAAAGAGGACAAGCTCCGAATGGTCTCCCAGGTAGCCTCCATGTTCTTTGTGCTCACACCTCTGTCCAGGTACAGAAATGTCTCTTTGATGGCAGGCCTTGGAGACCCATCTTGGTTTCAATCAGAATCTAAGATTCAGTTGTAAGCACACACATCGGGTGGGTCAAGTAGCTGTACACCCTTCCAGGTCCCAGATCAAATCTCTGTCACCCTGGGACCCAATGCCAAGCACAGGCTGAGGAACACCAGGTAAACCAGAGTGGGGAGATTCAAGAGATCATAACACGCTTCCAGCCACCACTGATGCTCCTGCACAACAGGAGTCTCCATGAGCTCCTTCTAGAAAGATAGGCCCTCTGATCTCTCCTGTAAGTTTCTTCCTAATTGAGTTCCTGAACTGAGCATTAATGCCTGTCCAAGTAGGGTGGTAGTCTTGCCTATTTCTTTGGAGATGTTGTTACCATGGTTCCTCAGCTCTGGACTCTGGTCTCTCTCACCTCTGAGATATCTTGTCCTTGCTAAACAGTCTGCTGAGAAACGAGACAAAGATACCTCTGTCTTTCCATGTCTGGAGTTTTCGCTGAAATCAAGGCATGGGCCCTGGTGGCCCCACCTCTATGAATCACCCAGGATCCTGGCCTCTCGAAAGCGCCAAACAAGCTTTACTCCGTGGGGTGTATGGATTCCATCCATCAGTCTCATCTTGGTGTACAATCCCACCTATCTCACCAAAGACCAGGGTGTCTGCTCGGGCCAAGCTGACTCTTTCGGCAACACCTCTTGAAGGCTGCTGACATGTTCCCTGTGATCTTTGGTGAAAATAGACGTATTTAACTGTTTGCTCGACTCAGGGCAGAGGACATGGGGGTGATGATCTACCAGGGCCGGGCCGATATCTGACTAGACGTTTCTGAATTTGTCTGCAGAAAGTCATGAAGACGAGGAGTATGTGGAAGAGAGAGAACCACTGTCCAAAATGAATGACCAGGGGAGGGTAAAGGACAGGTAAAGTATGGAAAGGGTCCTAGAAAGATCAAGGAGCACAAAGGTGACCACATCTGTGATGCGATGGTCACCCAAACCTGCAGATTGCAGTCCTGTCATTCCCTCAACCAACAACGACATAGCCCTCTGAATGGGGCTGTGCAGTCTCCTTCTGGTACTTGTAGAGTTAGTCTGAACCAAGGTGAACCAACCACTCTCATGGATTTCCTGTACTCCCGGACATCACGTGTCCTCTCATGGATGGTGGGTTAAAGGCAGGGTGAGATTCACATCCGCTTTCTGCAGAGTTCATCTTAGGTCGTTGGCAGGTATTTCACAGCAGGGAAGGTAACTAGACCCCCCAAAATGGTATTATGTTAGACACTGAGAGAAGGTGGCCTAGAAGGTACAAGAACGCTGGAGTCTGCAATGCCTCAGGAGCTGGTATTGCCTGGCCGCTGATGGAGCTTTCAAAACTATTTAGGCATTTGCCAAACATGTCCAAAAACTGTTTTGAAGGCAAATGGGGGATGTTCTCATAGAAACCTCTGTGGAGGTCCTAAGAACCTTTGACTCAATTCCAATTATACGTTTTCCTTTCTAACCCAACATAGGGAGTTCGAATTTCTAATTCGACTTCAGGCACGAGAGCTGACCCAGTTACGCCTAAAGACACGGGAAGGAAGAGAGCTATCCGTCCTGCTTAATCAGAACCTCAAGGAGCTCCTGGGCCGCAGTGACCTTAACAACCTCCGGGGGCAGGCCTTCCAAGAGCAATTGGCTGAGGGATGCAGGCTGTCCCAGGCCCTTGTCAGCAAGCTCGGCCCAGGTAAGGCGGCCACAGGCCCTGATTGTGCTGAGCCCTCCAAGGTCCCCGGCTCACAAGAGACTCCACTTCTCCCCTCCTAATGTTTTTGCCATCTGTCCTGGTTTCCACATCACACTTGGGGTCATGACAGGACCAGGAGCGGCTGGGTGGAAGGACAGAGAGGAGAAATGTACAAGGTGGAGGTGACAGTGTTCCGAGTGCCTGCTTCCTCCCTCATTTGCCATGGCCCTTGGGACAGGGGGCAGCCTCCACCCAGTGTTAGAGCACAGAAAGGCAGACATGATAGGAGGCAGCTAGTAAGGCTGAAAAGGGCCCTGAGCTAAGCGTGGACGTTCCCAGGCTCCAGCCTGAGTTCTGTCTTTTCTAACAGTGGGTGCGGGACGGATGTATCCTTCCTGGATTTCAGTGTCTTCATCTCTAACGTGATTAACACATGTGTTGCATGGTAGCTGTAGCATTCCAATAGGGAAGTCCTATGAGCGTACTTTCACAATGCTAGGGTCACTCACTGGGGTTGATTTCAGTGCTGGGTATGGTAGAATCTGGTAGTGGGATGTGGGTTTACACTAGAATACTTAGCACTTAACGAGGAGAGAATTTTCCTGGTGAACGGTAGAAGCAGACGTGGAAGTCCCCATGAAGGAGCAAGTCATGTGAGACTCATGGGACAGAATTGTTTTTCGTCTCCTGAGAGAAAGGAGGAGGTTCTCTGTGAAAGGCATGATGAGATACGGAGTCACTGAGCTTGGGAACCAGCCTTGTGGCAGGAGGGAGGAGAGAGTGGGAGGAGCCCCTAGGAAAGCTGGAGGAGCATCTCTTGATCTGGGTAACCAAATCAATTTTTAACTCCTTGCCCAGTTCCACGAGAGCATGCCATCTGGGACCCATCAGATCAGGGCCACTTTGCCTGATCCATCAGAATACCACGGCAGCCCATTTCTTTACAGACAAAACACGACACCTTTCTGAACTCATGTAGAGGTAATTCGTGTCTCCAGGCCCAGAGAGGCACCTGCATTTGTAACGGGTGAAGTGCAACTAGCTCATGTCTAAATGGACCTTTCTCAATTTCTTTGCAGAAAACCACGAAGAGGAGGCTGAAGAACAACTGGGATCACTGACCCCCAGGTAACAGTGAAGGATCAGAGGAGGGTAATGTGCAATCAAATGCAGAGAGGGTTCTGGAAAGAACAAACGCAGAGGTCAAAAGCAGCTGCTTTCCTGAAGCAAGGAGGCACAAAACTGGCTGATTGTGCTGGTCTCCTCCACTCCCCCCATCTGGATCGTCCCTGTTCTTTGCAGCATGTGGAGTCTGTCTCACTCCCAGTGAGGTAACCAGGCCTAGAGACGTCCTGCCCCTTCAGACATGCCTTCTTCTCCTCCGGAGGGTCAAAACCCAGAGTCAGGTCCATACCTGCTCTCTGCATGTGGGCCTGAGCGTGTTGGCAGGTATTTCATGACAAGGAAAGTAACCAGACTAAATAAACATTCCTATTTTGCCTCAACCTTTAGAGAAGGAGGCCTAGAAGTTCCAAGATCTCTTCCAGTCTCCAGTGTCTCAGGAGCATGTTTTCACTGGGTCACTGTGTGTAAAATGCAAAAGGAAAGAAGAAAAAATGTGGTCCACCAAAAATGAGCAGATTTCTACTTGGAAGGCCTTTTGGGGATATTCTCACCAAAATCTCTCTCAAACTGCTTATCATCTCTCATGACCCCATTTCCACTCAGGATTTCTCTTCTCTCCCGCCTAGGAAATACCATTTCCTCATTCATGATCATGCACGAAAGCTGACCCGGATACGCCAGACGTTACGGGAAGGAAGAGAGCTCTCTGTCCTCCTCCATCAGGACCTCAGGGACCTCCTCACCCACAGTGACATTGGCAGAGACTGGGGACAGGGCTTTCAAGAACAACTGGCTGAGGGATCCAGGCTGGCAGAGCACCTTGTCCGCAAGCTTAGCCCAGGTAAGGCGGCCAGAAGCCCTGATTGCGCTGAGCCCCTCCAAGGTCCCTGGCTGACAAGAGCCTCGGCATCTCCCCTCATAACGCTTTCGCCAGCTGTCCTGGTGTCCACATGGCACTTGGAGCCATGACAGGACCACGACTGGCTGCGTGGGAGCAGAGGGGAGAAATGCACAGGGGGACGTCATAGTGCTCCAAGGGCCTGCTTCCACCCTGAGGGACCGTGCCCTTTGGGGCAGGAGGCAGCCTCCACCTGGTGTCACAGCACACAAAGGAGGACGTGACAGGAGGCAGCTTGTTAGAGTGAAAAATCCTGGACTGAGCCAGAGCTCCTCGGGCTCTTGCCTGAGCTCTGGCTTTTATAGCTACAGGCGAGTACTTGATTTCTCCTTCCTGGATTTCCGTCTCCTCATCTGTAAAATGGGTCAAAAGATGTGTTGCCTGGTAGCTGTAACTACTAAAGGAGGGAATGCTCATGAATGTGCTTCAGAAAGGGATCATACTCCTAACTGTTTGGGGTTTATTTGGTTATAATCTGAAAATCTTGGGGCAGATACGTTGATTTGTAACAGAACACTTTCCACAAGAATATTTTCCCCTCTTATGATATAAAAGCCAACATGCAGGTCCCCGTGAAGTCCCGGGATGTATGGAGGGGTGAGTCATGGGGTTTTCTATCCTCCTTTTAGAGAAAGGAGTAGGGTCTATGTGGGGGTTCTGAGTGGACATACAGTCACTGAGACTAGGGAACCAGCTTTGTGGAAGGAGGAGGAGAGAACTAGAGAATTCCAGAGGGAAACTGGACAACTGCCCAATGACCTGGAGACAAAAGATATTTGATCTTTACGCAGTTAAACTCAGAGCACGTCATGATGGGGATCCAGCAGATCAAGGACATTCTGCCTGATGGGTCAGGACACCATCCCAGGCCATTCCTTCAAAGTCACACATGGGGCTGTCAGTACAACTCTCTCAGTGTGTCCTGCCCTCATACACAGGTCATTGCTGTCCGTGCCCAGGCAGGCCTTTGTGTCTGTAGCGGGTGAAGGGGCACTATTTCATCTCTGTCTGGATTTTGTTTGCAGAAAACCTGGAAGACGATGACGAGGAGGAAGAACAAGAATCGCTGAGCCCCAGGTAACAATGAATGAGGAGGGCTAATAAGCAAGGGTACAATGTGGGGAGAGCACCTGAAAGAAAGACCCTGAGGGCCAAACAGCCCCAGGGTTCACAGGCAAGGGGGAACCAGCACCGCCCCTGCTGCTGATTCCGCTCACTCCAGCAACGATGGCAAAGCCCTTTGAACGAGGTTGTCTCTTGTCTTTGTGGTACTCGTGGCCTCGGTCTGACAAGGGGAACTAAGAACTCTCAGGGATTTCCTGCCCTGAAAGAAATCCCTTGTTCTCTCTTGGAAGGCTAAAACAAGGATGAGATGCATGTCTGCTTTCCCAACTGATGGCCTTAGGTCCTTCATAGGTATAGCATAGCCAGAAAGGATCTAGACAAAATTAAAAAAAAAAAAACATAACAGGTCACAGTATTGACAGAAAATGGCCTAGAAGGCACAAGATCTCTGGGAGTCCACGATGCCTCCGAGGCCTGCATTCGCTGGGCTGCCATATGTAGATTCAACACAATGTATTCACAAACTGGAAGCCATTGTATAGGTCTCCGAGTGTGATGCGACTGTCTTACAGGGAGAGCGCAGCCCCGACACCCTCACTGTGAGTCCAGTGCACTGAGCACGTTCTGCTCACTCTCGTCCTCTCTCTCTCCCTCTCTCCTGTTCCAGGACAGCCAGGCTTTGCCCCAGTTCCTTGGACCCTACCCTTCAATCAGAACCAGCTGGGACACTGTGGTGTCTAATCCTTCTTGATCTCTTCTTTTCTCTTCCCTCTCTCACCAGTCTGGAGAGGGAGCTGCAGGAGAAGGAGATTGTGAATGGAATCCTTCCAGATCCATCAGGTGAACAGAATTCGACTCCTTCCAGTCCTCATGATCTGTCTGCCTCCGGGGAACCCCTCAGAAGCACTGCCTTTCCGTGTGATGAGCCTCAAGTCAGATTGACTCTGGAGGCAGCCAGTGAGTACTCCCATTAGAAAGCAGATAAATCCAAGTGGTCTCCCAGTTAGCCTCCATATTTTTTAAGCTCACCACGGCTGGCCAGGTAGAGAGATACTTTCTGCAGGCTCTTGGACCGAGTTTTAAGTACAGATTTCAGGAGGGCTTGGGAGCTGTGCTGTCACCCTAGTCCCTAGCTATGTCCCTCTCAGCCTGTCCCTCAGGGGCATCTGCAAGCCATTTTTCCCCAGGTGGGAGAGAGAAGGGATCATGACCACCTCACAGCCAGCACTACAGCAGGAGCACAGTAGGTATTTGTCAGACCTCTTTCTTTAAGATGACACATCTCATCTCCTGCAGTGTTTCTGCTAATTGCATTTCCTGAGCAGTGTCTCCCACTCCTCTCTGGCTATCCACACGTGGAACAGTTTTACTCAATTATTCTGGAGGTCTGTTCTCATGATTTGGGGGTTAAAGCTGATGCTCTACTTCCTCTGGGGTGACTACCTCCCTCTGAAGATTTAAAAACGAGATCCTAGACGCCGCATCCTGCCTGTGCCCCTTGGTTTCAATGAAGCCAGAGCTCTGGCTCTGGTTTCCCCTCCTCCATAAATGGCCATGAGTTTCATCCTTTGTGTAGGCTCAGTGACTTCTTCCATGTGTGGGTTAGAGCTTCAAGCATGAGGCACGTCTTAGTGTTCTAATCTCATGGAAATGTCAACAACCAGTGTGCCTGATAGGACCCTCGTCTAACTTATGAGCAAAGAAGAACATGAGGCCACAGGACAGAAGGACTACAAAGGCAGGGGGAGGCGTCTGCATGTGTAGAGTTGGACCATGATGAGAACAGGACTTCTGGGTGATTGGATTATTCAGACGTTTCATTGTGTGGAGAGGACAGGATCAGAGAAGCAGAAGGAGATTCATGGATCCAGGTGTCAAGGATGAGAGTCTCATAGAGTGTGTTGTCAGAAATCTACATGGTAACACCATCCAAAATGAGATTTTTACGAAACATTTAAAACAAACATTGGTGGCAATGAGGATGTGCAGAGGGGAGGAGAAAGGGGAACCCACAGTGGTGTGGAGAAGGCCCTGGGGGTTATGATCCACCTTAGCCTGACCTGGACTGGTCTGAGGCTATTTCAGGTCTCTGGGTAGCCCTCTTTCTGAGAATAGATTTTCATTTCACAGAAGAAATTGAAACATGTTGGATTAGGGACTAAAGCCCAGACCCCCGGAAGAGTGTGTAACATAAGGACTGTGCAGCATATTACGTCCCTGAAGAACCACACCAAGCCTGATGCCGTAGCACCTCTGGCCCCTAAGTTTCTTATAAGGGTCTCAGACCTCTACCTCATTACTTACAGCCGCTACTACCTGCCCCCCCCTTGCCCACCAAGTGGCAAAAGAATATATATATGTGTGGGTGGGTGGAGGGCAGCCAAAACTTACAGAAAACGAAGGTCAAAAGGCTCCAGAACTTTGCAAAGATTCCAAACTTGGTCTACAGTTTGCCAACTCCCTTCTTACTGGAAACAGAAGCCTTGGGACCATACTTCTTCCCTTCCTCTGATATTCTTCTGGGCAGACACCAGCAACTCTTTCTCCCCCATGTCCTGAGTCCTCTTTAGAACCTTCTCTGTAGGCTCCTGGACTAAGGTTACTACTAACAGAGTACTAGGCATGACCTCATCTGCCCATGCAAAGCCCTCTGGACTCCCAATCAGTGGGTGATTGTCCACTTCAGGGCCACTGCAGCCTGGGCACCTGCCATCTCGGCCTCCCCAGGCACACACGTCATGGCGACATCTCCTTCATACACATGAAGTCTGAGTTTGTTTCCTGAGACCACTGACAAGCAGTGACTTCTGAAATGAGTGGTCTGGGAGAGCTTAGCAACGGGAAACTCGGATTGGTCCTACTGAAACCACTTCTTGTTTCAGCTCCTTCCTGGGAGGCTTGTCAGCAAGGGCCTTTGAGTGGAAACTTGAGTTTCCAAAGGACAGAGATGCAAACTTCACAAGCACAGCTGGAGCCAAGCAGCTGGGGGAGCAATTATCTGGGGCTGCAGCTGGACCAGTTCCATTGCGGGGATGGCAAAGCCACGCTTGGTCTTTCTTTCACCACCTGGAGCTGTGCAGCCAACAGTGTTTCCGCAAACCGAGGTTCACTCTTCCAAGGTAAGAAAGAAAAGAAGAATAGGAAGCTCTAGTCCACGTGTTGGGCGTCACAGGGTAGTGGGGGGAGGCGACAATGGGGCCTCTCCCGTGCTCGCTTCAGGTCAGGTTGAAAGCCGTGAGGCTCTGAGAGAGCGAGGTGGTGAGAGCCTGGGCTTTAGGATCAGCTCTGCCCCAGGTCCCGGGTTTACATCTTACCCGCTGTTTCCCTTGGCCAGGTTGTTTAATCTCTTAGGTATTTACATCCCAATTCCCTCATCTGAATCCCCTGAGAATTAGGTCTGCATTCCATACTCTTACTCACACTGCGTTAATACTCTTGGGAGTATTAAGGACATCATTTCTACAGTGTCTGATTCAATAAAAATTGCTTGCTAACAACTATGAGTATGTCAAATCTACCCCCGTATCTTTCTGGTGCTTTAACACTTACAAAATGATTCTGCGTGCCTTGTTCCGTCTGATGCAGAGCAGTCTTGATGGTCTCCACTCTCTCTGGACCCCATCTTCCCTTCTCTGTCAGAAAGGCACGTTTGCCCATTTTCCCCTCGTCTTTCAGGATCCATCATCAGGCCAGTTTTCCTGTTAGGTGCCCCCAGTAACACTGCCGTAGACACACTCAGTCCCCATGGAAACACTGGTGCACGGCTCAGTCTCCTCCTTATTCTTCACTTTTTTCCCTCTGTTTCATGGAAAGGGCCACCTTCATCCTTAAAGTGCACAAGTCAGTCTCTTTTAGGAGACTCGATTTAATTCACCAGCTCTACTCATCTCTAAGTCCATGTCCTCAGTGTTTTTCTCCTCAGGATCCTGAGGGGTTGCTTCCAACTGAGCTTCCAGACCCTGACATCCGTTTCCTCTGGGTCTGCTCCTCCTCACCCTCCACCACTCTCAGCATCTCCTCCTGGGCCCTGGAGCTGCCTGGTGCTCATCCTTGAGGTGACGGTGTCCTCTGAGGAAGGAGGAGAGACCCATGTTCTCAAGCGGAGGTGGGGCAACAAGGAGCGCCCTGTCGCTCGTGGACAGGTCCTACAGAAAGTCTCAGTGAGGGTCAGGGGAGGCGGAGCCCTGACAAGTGCCGTCAGATCTTGGGCTGTTGAGTTGTCTTCTCACCCTCTAGCCTTTCTTTTTCCTTCTCCTTGGCTTCCCCAATCCCAGCCAAGACTCAGCCTCACTGGCCTAGTCGCTCTCTTTCCTGCTCACTTTCCACAGGGGCCTGAGGAGGAAACCAGGCTCCACGCCAGGTTTTTTGGCCAACGATAGTTTCTTAGTCCATTCAGGCTGCTGGCACAAAAATTCCATTGACTGGGTGACATAGAAACCGCAGAAATTTATTTATTGGAGTTCTGGAGGCTGAGAGGTGCAACATCACGGCGCTGGCACCTTCGAGGTTTGGGGAGAGCCCCCTTCCTGGTTCACAGAGACTGTCTCCTCGCGCCATCCTCACGTGCTGGAAGGGATAAGGGAGCTCTGTGGGGTCTCCTTTATGAGGGCACTAATCCCATTCATGAGGGACGTGCCGCCCAAAGGCCCCACCTCGAAACACCATCACACTGGGGATCCGGTTTCCACAGAGGAATTTGGGGGAACGTAAGCGATCCTTCTCTGGAGATTCCGTCAATGCTCTTTGTGTTATCCTCACCGTCCTCCTCCTGGTGTTCCACGGGTCATCTGTTTCTCGCCACAGGCTTTCTCCTTCTTCTTGCACTTCTAAATGTTTTCCAATTTCAACTGACCAGAATAGTGATTAGAATGTCATATTCAATGCCTCCAAATCACTATTTATTCATCTGTTCCATCAGAGAAAAAAACACATATGCATAGATGTATTTATATATTATGTCATACATTCTGTGTATTTTGTGTGTACCTTGTATAGGGTACATATATGACATATATATATGCAAGTTTTGTAAACTCCCCTGCTTTCACCCTCCCCCAGTTTTTTCTCTCCTATGTTTTCCCGTGCACTCTGGTTCTGCGTGATCTCTACAATCTCCTTCCTGCCAGTAGGACAACCTCTGTCCGTGTGATTTCATTCCCTTTGTCTTCTCTACTGAGACACTGTCTTTATCAATTCTGTTTTTCTTGATATCTTTTGGCAAATGGGAGTGTGTTTGCCTCCTGACCATCTCATCACCACTGAGCACTGTAAGAAAGATCGACAAAAAAGAAAATCTCACTGTCTGCATTGGCTTCACCTCACCCCCACGGACTTTCAGATGGCCGTTGTTGTTCGAGCCACTTTCCTTATTCGATGTCGCTCTCGGGTGGGGAGTAAGTCACTGTGGGTCGTGAATAACTGTGGATCCTGTTGGCTGTGGTTTTCTTTTCAGAGCTGCGTTTGGACGCATCCCTCAGGATGAAGACCCCTCCCACGCTGAAGGGTGATGCTCTTGAGTGTTCGGATGCCAGCAAGCAGGGGTGTCAAGTCATTGGCCACATTGATGCCTCAAGTGTCATCCAACAGAGGATTCTCAAAAGAAAACTGCGGCTCAGCAAGTGGAGACTAGCATGCAGATTCCCTGGCCTTCAAGCTTAGGGTCCAGAGGTGAGCCCATCCGGGGCTCTCAGATGCACTTATTCCTCAGTGCTCTCTAAGCTCATAGCTCAGTCTCCTGCTCTTTTTTCTCTCCCTTGTTTGTTCTGTTCAACATCGGGTGCTACCTCTATCTGGTCTCACCTCTGTCCTCCGTGGGGGCTGCCACTGTGCCAGGCCCTTCCATCTCCGTCTCCTGTGTGCACTCTGACCTCTGCTGTGTTTCCACTGCCGCTGTCCTGATATTCCCTCTCACCTTTCTTCTTAGTCAAGGGGAAGCCCAGCCCCATGGTCCTCCTCATCACAAAGCATCTTTGAGCCACTGAACACATTGCGCTTTGTCTGAAATCACACACTTTCTTGGCTTCTTTGCCTTCCCTTCCCTGCTTCCCCAACTCCACTGCCTCTTGCTTCTGGGAGCATTGTCCAAACGGATCACTTGCACATGGATATTCCTCCTGTATGTGTTAGGGAACCCGACCTAGGACAACCCTTAACCCTGGACTTCTCCATGTGAATAGGAAGTGTTGAAACTGAGGAGAAAGAGCCCCGGTTATAAAAACTAAACGAGTGGCTGGGTCATGGCCATGTGGTTGAGTTCACGCGCTCTGCTTCAGCAGCCCAGGATTTTCCCGGTTCAGATCCTGGGCACGGCCCTAGCACTGCTCATCAGGCCATGCTGAGGCAGCGTTCCACAGCGCAGAACTAGAAGGACCCACAACTGGAACATACAACTATGTCCTGTGGGGCTTTAAGGAGGAGAAGAAGAAAACAAAAAAGATTAGCAACAGATATTAGCTCAGGGCAAATCTTTAAAAAGAAAAAACCTCACTGAGAGCCTGGGTGGGAGTGCTGGACTGGCCTGGTGTCGGGTTTCTCCTCAGCCCTTGGCTGGTCTGCATGGGGCTTCCAGGGACCGAGTGTCCCCACCTCAGGGCCTCCTCGGAGCTGGCAGTAGTACTGCCATGTAATAAGCAACTGGGGACTTTTGTTTAGATGAATCCCTTGACCTCACAACTCAAGATTCTCATTTAAATGCTCTGGGGTGGAGTTCGGGCTTCAGTATTTTTAGACAGCTCTCAAGTAGTTTTTATGCAGCTAGAGATAAGAAGAACCCTTTGTCTCCTATGACCTCAGGTTCAGCATAGAAATGTGCCAAACATGTCAGTGCTTCATTGAAATGTCTGAGTATCCATCAGTCCTTGATGGAATTGTATTCCTCTCTCAACTGTACTATCTGTATAACATGCCAGAAAATCAAGAAGAAAAAGAGGTAGATGAATGGATTAGACTTAGAAGAACTCTGCTTGGAAAAGACTTTCTCCAACTTTTTAGAATACAAGATAAAATGAGAAATAAACATTACATAGAAACCCAGTTTACAGATAACAATACCTCCCTATTACAAATAACAGAATTTAGTACCTTCTTTAATTTTTTTCTCTTCTTTCTTTTCTTTTTTTGGTGAGGAAGATTGGCCCTGAGCTAACATCTGTTGCCGATCTTCCTTTTTCCTTGAAGAAGATTGTAGCTGAGCTAACATCTGTGCCAATCTTCCTCTATTTTGTATGTGGGAGTCTGCCACAGAATGGCTTGATGAGTGGGGTGTCTGTCCATGCCTGGGATCTGAACCCGGGAACCCCGGGCCACCCAAGCAGAGGGTGCAAACTTAACCACTATGTCACCACGCCAGTCCCTTCTTTCATATTTATCATGTAAAATGTGAAGCTCACAGTCCATCAAATTGAAATCAAGTCCAATGGGTTTGGCGCTACAGTTGGAAAATTTTACTATTGATCAATTTTGGTCATTAAGTAAAATCCTCAAAGAGAACCATTATGTTCATTCCCCTAAAGAAAATATAATAGTAAATAAATTGGACGTTAGGAAAAAGAGTTAGGTTTATGCTTCTTTATGCCATTCTTTACACCGGCGTAAATCTTAAAAAGGAATCTTTCCCGAGGGAGTGCTTTGGGGGAATCAAAGGGCGGGTGGAAGAGAACCTAGTCAAACCAGTTGCCTTCTGCATCCCCTTCAGAGACTTTCTGGTCTAGACGTTGAGAATATTCCTAGCAATGCCCTAAGGTGTATCCTGGTGTGGAATCAACAGGAGGACTGAAGGAAAACCAGTGCATCCACGGTTATACTCCTTGCTGTTTTTTTGCTAATTCCATTGTGCGTTTCCCCTTGTGGGGTTCTTCCTCAGGCCCTCGGGAGAATATTTCTCTGTAAAGCCTTACTCTCGTCCAGCCAAGGTGACCCAGCAGTATCTACTTCCTGTCGACACCTCCGTACTGGAGCCTTTCCTCTCACCTTACCCGAAATGGACACAAAGGGAGAGGTCTGAGTTCTGGCCCCAGGGTTGTCAATAACAGCTCAGGCGGCTTTAGTTATGCCTGAGCCCCCTGGCATCCCCACTCCTCATCTGCAGAAGGTGGAAGTGGATTTGGATATATTCTGAGGTCCCTGTAGGCTCTTCCATGCCGGACCTCTTCCCATCGCCTGCCCTTCCTCCTCAGAGTGCTGGGACAGAGAGAGAAAGAGGGTGTGCCTCTCTGCCAAGGGTCCCCTCCTTCCCACAGCAGTCTGTTTCTGAATGTGTGATGGATGCTGAGCACATCCCTCCCTGGGAGGTGTGAGACAACCATCCCTTTGCTCCAGACGAATGGGATTCAGGAGTGAAGTGGCTGCTGAGGACAGGGTGGTGGGGATCTGGCTAGGGCTCTGCAGCAGCTCTGAGCTCGGACGTCGCCAGCTCCTGGTGGGCGAGGACAGGGCTCCCTGGATGCTGCACCGCAGACTGGATGGAAGTTTAGGGAGGTTCTTCTTCTAACTTTGGATCTCCCTTTCCCCTTCAGCTCCTCCTCCCAGTAGGAGCTCAGCTTGCTCCTGGCCTCTGTCACCATGTAGCCAGCCCTCCAGGCTCAGCTCGCAGCAGGACCTGACAAAGACTCACACTGGCTTCTTTTTTCTCTCTCTCTCAGATACCAAGGACTTCCGAAACCAAGAAAAGAAGAAACCCCATTATGCAAAGTCGCTTTTCCACTTGATGCAACACATCTAAAACAGCCAATCCAGCTCCAGCCCAAACAGAACACCAGAGGGATCCTTTGCTGAGAATCCACATCACAAGCACAAACCACTCTCCACGATGTTTACTCCAAAAGCCTGCTTCGATGGGAGCAATCCCAGCCCCTCAGCCTCCAGTTGTGGGACATCGCAAAGGAGCCCAATGCCTAGATGCACACACGGTTCTGAGAGACCTTACCCCTCACTCCTCTCCATTCCCATCCCCTACGAAACCAGAATCAGGAGCAAGTGGGCAAAGACAGCGTGTCGATCCGGACGTTCTTTGCCACCAGCAGGGCTGTGCTAGGAGCAGACAGCAGTAACCGTGCAGTGTTCTTGCTGAGAATGTGCAGGCTGAATTTCATCATGAGGTCATTATCAGACAGCTGCAGAACGGAGACCATTGAACAAGACAACTGACCTTTCTTCCAACAGTCAGTGCCACCGCAAAATGACGACCACAAAGAGGAGAAGAGATATTTTCGCTTCCTAAGGACTGAAAGGATTATGTTATTGTGTTTTTTTAGTCCTTTGGGACCAAAAATATCTCCTCACCCTTTTGTGGTTGTCTGTGGTGGTGGTGATGTGGCCTTGTTTGCAGGGCACAGGTCAGTCGTCTGGCTCAGTGGTCTGCATTCTGAAGTTGTCTGACCATTTCCTCCTGATGAAATTCAGAATCACCCTTCTGCCAAGAACACTGTACAGTTAGTTTCTGCTGTGAGCGTCCTAGCGCAGCCCCCTGGAGACCAAGGATGTCCAGTTTATCCACCACCGTTACTGTGTGACTAGCATTGGTCACTTTGTTCTGGAGGGCCCACGAGATCGGTTCATTGTAAAGAGGCCTTTTTTTTCTTTCTATCATTAGCAATTTGGTGAGTGGTACTTTGAGAATGTATGAATATCCTCTTCTCTAAAGATCTTTCTCTAAAATTTTTACCATCATTAATGAGCCCTGCTGTGTGTCACTTATCGTATTCCTGTTAGTACACTGGACATTTTCTAATTTCGTCATTCCTCTATACTTGTAGCTGCTGGCACAGTGCTGTGGAAAAGAACTTACCCTCCCCCTTTCATACCATTAAAGTTTCTGTTGTGACTGTCACTGTGGACTCGTGAATTTTTTACATGCATTAGCATAATCCATTATACTCAGGATTGATTTTGTTGGATATGGATTTAAGTCAATAGAAATCTTCTTGTTCCTCCTCTTCATACTTATGTGCTAAAGCTTCCCCCATGAATCACATTTCCTCAGTCATCTCTTATTGGGTAGAGTTGGTCCCTCAAAGACTTCCCGTGATGGAATCAGGACTCCCCGGGGGTTGCATGTTTAACACTCTCGTTCTGCTGCCTGATGCACGGACAGCTTGGCGGAATGTAAAGGACTTGCCCACAATGACTTATTCACTTTTTGAAAACATTGTCTTGCTCTGTATGTTCTGTTGAGATGGAGAATGTAAATCCATTTTCTCCCAGTTGTGTGTGCACTGGCTTTGAGGGGTGGGGAACTTTGGGAATGTCTGGAACTTGAGAGGAATTTGTTTTTCTTTTTTTCAAGTCTTTTGGTTCTAAGAGGATAGAACTTGGAGTTGACCATTCCAGTCTATTTCTCCCAGGAATCTATGATTTTCTCTCTGATCCTGTCTCAATATCTTTTCTTTGCTTTTGTTCTGCTTGATACTTACTTTATTCAATGTCTCTTATAATTTTGAACAAATATGTTGCCCTTATGAACCTTGCCATTTAGCCTTTTTTCAGAGAGTTTTCTTTTTCTTCATTTTTTTCCTTGGTTCTGCCAATTCTAACTTCTCATTTCCTGTTTCGTACCCAGTTCTCTTTTGAGTATTTCTTGTGTGAAGTTTTGTTTCTTCGTATCCACAAATGCTTTGTCAGGAACATTGAATTCAGTTCAGGATGTCATTTTTCAGTGATCCTATGTTTGCTCATTGCTTTTGAGGGGAATTGTTTCACGAGCTGAACTCTTTGACTCTCTAGTTCTGGTTTTTTCTTCTGTCACCTTAGAACACCTGTCTGCTACATGATTTTCCCATTAACATGCTTAGGTTTACTGAACGAGAAACAAACATTCCATCTAGGAACGGATGAGTGATTGGTTTGGCTTAGTCCATTTCTTAGGTCTGGATCTCTCTCTTTGGTGCAATTCGTCTAAGAGACGTGAGGTTTGGGGATAGGTGGGCTGTGTCTTCTGGATTTAGGGAATCTAGGGCCTGCACCGTCTCCTCTAGGCTGCCACGTGTGGCAGTCAACCCCGGCAGCTCCCGCTGGTTCTCCTTGCTGTGCCAGATGCCGTAGACAAAATACACCACAAGTCCTCTAAGGATGGTACAAGCCTGAGGGGCAGGTCCCAGCCCAGCTTCCCTGCTTGCCCTCCTCCTGCAGCCAACCCAGGGTCCCAGCCTGATCCCTACTCACCAATCAGCAGCCAGACGGAGAAGCGCAGCCAGGTCAGGGAGCTCAGATGTAGCATGAGGAAGACGTTGAGGAGGATGCTCGCGGCTGGAATCAGGGGCACCATGGGAACCTGAGGGGGCAAGGGCAGGGCTGCTGGGCCAGGGCCTGATTTCTTGGGAGTCCACAGAGACTTTCTTCACCTGTGGAGGTTCCAGAGACAAGGGCCCACTCGCCATGTACAAAGAGGGGGATGGGGTACTGGCCGCCCCCACTCCGTGAACCCAGGTGTATCCTGCCACGGCAGAGGAGGAAGGCGCGAAGGGAGCTGGCTGGGCTGAGAGTGAGGGGTGCTGGCTGGAGGAAGTACCTGAAAGGCATCCCGCCAGCGCTGTTGCTGGTGGGCCCCCAGGACGAGGAGACTGAGCAGAAACACGACGGAGCTGAGCAGGAGCAGCAGGGTGTGGCCCCAGGGTGGGAGGTACAGGGCCGACTTCCCAAAGACCAGCACGCAGTCCAGAGTGATGGCTGACACCACCAGGACACGGAGTGCCCAGGCCACAGCGACTCCAGGTCTGCATCCACTCATGAAGCCAAGGAAGGGCCTCAGGGCTGGTCGCAGCTGCCCAGGCTCAGGGGCTGAGGGCTGCTCAGTGTCCTCCAGCCGTCTGTGTCCTGAGGAGTCCTCATACCCCTCAGCCACAGAGCCAGGGCTGACTGAGCCCAAGGGACTAGATGGAGGAGACTTTTGGAAGCGTAGCACAATAATGCTGGTGTTCACAACAGGGCGGGTGACCAGGGTGCCAATGGACAGGAACTGGATCAGTGCCTCAAGGTCCAGCAGCACCGCCAAGAGAGGCATGAGGAACCCGAACACCAGGATGCCCACTATGGGCACCTGTGTGCGAGGGTGCACACGGGTAAATATCTGGAAGAAGAGCCCGTCAGTGGCCATGGCATATACGATGCGTGGCACAGCAAAGAGAATGTTGAACAGGACAGTGGTCATGCCTATGGCAGAGGGTGGGAGACCAGTCAGCATGGTGGACAAGCCCACCTGTGGTCGCTGATCGGGGCCAGAGCATGGGTGGCCCCTTGGTAACAGGGGCATGAGTTTATCTGGGCTCTCAGAGTGAGCCTGAGTGTAGGCAGGGTACTGAACTGTTCCCCCCCACCACCCAGGAATGGGACAGCCCAGTTCAGGTGACAGACCCACTGGAGAATCTGATGAAGGCTGAGTCCTTCCACCAGGAAAGTACCTGGCAGCACATGCCCAGAACCGACATTCTGTGTACGATTGGGAGGGGTGGTGAGCAGGTCCCTCCCAAAAAGCCTGGGTGGCGAGTCTAATCACTAGCACCTTCCTGGGCCCAGGACACAACTGGGAACACAGGCCCAGATGGAGATGTCGTCTTGGGAGGCTATGGGCAGGGCCCCACCACCCTGTCCTCTCCCACCTTACCCAGAAGGGCCTCTTACCGCAGACAGCGCCAGCCGCCACGATGAAGCCCGCCCAGCTGTAGCCCCGCTGGTAGAAGGCATCAGCGAGTGCCCAGTCAGGGTCTAGGCTGTGCCTGGGCACCATGAGGGTGAGCACAGTGGAGGCGAGGATGTTAGTACCAGCCACCAGGCCAACTGAGATGGCGATGGCCATAGGCACAGCTCGCTTGGGGTTCTGGCCCTCCTCGCTGGAGGCAGCAATAGCGCCAAAGCCCACGAAGGCATAGAAGCAGGTGGCAGCACCAGCCATGATGCCAGAGAAGCCAAACGGCGCAAAGCCGCCCTCCTCAGTGCTCCAGTTCTCCGGATGGGCCAGGACAAACCCCAGGGTGACGATGAAGAGGATGACAACCAAGCTGATGGCAGAGAAGGTGCGGTTGAGCCAGGAAGAGATGTGGACTCCACAGTAGACAAATGCGGAGGCCAAAAGTATGACTCCAGCAGCCAAGAAGTCCGGGTACTGGGCCAGGAACGGCACCTGCCAGCTGCCCACATGGGCCATGGTGAAGCTGCGGATGCGGTGGCCGAAGATGGCGTCCAGGTGAGCTGCTCCAGGTGCGGGCCATGGCAATCCCACCAATGAGACATTGGATGAGCAATATCCAGCCAATGAGGAAGGCCCACAGTTCACCCATGAACACATAGGTGAACAAATAGGAAGTGCCCTTGCGGGGCACACGTGCTGCCAACTCCACGTAGCATAGGGCTGCCAGCAGGGAGGCCATGACAGCTACACTGAAAGACACGAGCACCGCAGGGCCGGCCATCTCCTTAGCCACAGTGCCCGTGAGCACGTAGAGGCCCAAGCCCATCGTAGCACCCATGCCCAGCAGGATCAGATCCAGCACGGTCAGGTGGCGCTGCTGCGACATCTCCGTGGTGGACTCCTCCAGTGGCTTCAGCCGGTTCAGCTTCTGGCAGAAGCACGCCAGGCTGGCGGTGCTGGGCAGTCCCCAGGCCATGGTGGGCAGCTGAGAGGAGCACCAAGCCGGCTGCTGGCACCTACGAGGGCGAGAGAGGAGTGACAGGCTGCCCCGATGGATCCTGACCAGCCTTCAGTCATTGCTCTGACCCTGCCCTGAGGACCGAAGCCTTGAACCACTGGCTGCCCGGAGGGCTGGATGAGGCAGGGTCAGGGTCACAGGGAAGCATGGAGACTGCTTTGGCCTGCCTCCGGGGCAAGGGAGGGAGCCTGGTGGAGGGGGACCTGGGCATGTTTGGGAGGGGCCCTGAGGGTGGGGAGGAGGCCGCCCCAGGGAGCCCGGCTAGGAACCGCTCCAGTGGTCTGGGATCCCAGGGCAGGGTGGAAACCAGAGGCTTCCAGGGAGCTGGGCCAGGGCTCCAGGACCCAGAACACAAGTGACTCTGTGGCCCTGGGTGCAGTTAGAGATGTTCATCCCCCCATCCCCCACCCTGCCAGGCTGGTATAGCAGCTCACCCCTCTGGGAGTGGGTGGCACCCTGGGTTCTGTGCCTGTCCCGGTACCGAGAGATGCCTCCGGAGTCAGTTCTGTAGTGCCACTGCCCACTGATACCAGATCCTTTGCCTTTTCTCTCACCTGCATCTGTCCCCATAAGCGTTGCTGTGACTCACCTGCTGTCACTGCCACGGTCCCTCTGTGCCGAGGGCCTGCCCAAACCCCTGAGCGCCAGATCCAGCACTGAGCCTTACGTCATGGTGACACAGGCATTCAGCCCACCCTACCAATACTTCACACGGTCAAGACCAGAGTTCCCCAGGTTCTAGGGAAGCCTAACTACCGTGCCTGGTTCACAGGTGAGGACACCCAAGCCACCAGGTAACTGACTAGCCTAGGTCACTGGGGTGGTTTTAGGAGGCCTGTGGAAGTGAAGGTCCAAGTCAGGGAGTGGGGGGGGGTCTGGACCCCACCCGCTTTCCACTGCTGCAGACACCCTCCTTGGTCCCTCATCCCAACACAGGTACTCCACCAGCTGGGCACCATCCAGGCCCCTCCACACTGGGAGCTGTGGGGCTGTGGGCGTCAGGCAAGACGCTGGGAGGACGAGGGTATGAACCTGGCTGAGAGGCCCTGGGCAGCGCCTGACCTCTGGGCACAACGGGATGGCAATAAGCACCCTCATCCGCTGACGAGGGAGTGCGCAGCTCTGGGGACTGTTCTGTGAATCGGCAGGACTCACGCTGGCTGTTCTGAGCTCGTAGCTGCACACGATGTCCTGAAAGGAGGCAAGCAGACTCCTGGGGACGACCTCCAGCTTGGGGCGTCCCTAGGGCCCCTCAGACACCAATGACAGCCCTTTCTAGACAGGAGCACCTGTCAAGCCTGGGGGACCCTGGGGGACCCTAACGGCAGCTCCCCACTTGCGGATATCCGTGAGAAGTAGCGTGGACTGAGCATCTAGCCCATGCCAGTCCCCACATCACGGGAGGCAGATCACGGGTCTCATCACATGACCATCAACCCCCCCACCCCCCACCCCAGGCTGATTTATTCCTGGGGCTGAGGCGTCTTTGTCCTTCTGCTCTTTCCACTTCTTTGAAAGTGGAAAGGTGGGTGTGACAGGCTGTGAACTTGTTTACAGCAAAATGATGACAATCCGTGCCAGCAACGCACAACTGAAACAGATATCCTCTTCCCCAAGAACCCTCTCCATGTTGTCAGGTTTCTATGTGGTTTGTGGAATAGGACTTCAGGGGCACCTGCAGGCTGTCTGGCTCAGTGGGCTGGTGACAGGATGGTGGACTCCCAGACAAGATGGTGCCACTTAGAACACTCTGCCTTAGCCCGCCCCCTTGACCCCTTCTGATATTTGGCTGACATCGTCTCGAGCAACTTCTCAGGTGGGCTCCCACTTCCTGCAGGGATGACAGCTCCAGTACTTTGCTCTTGTGTGGCCTAGACATAACTGGGCCTTATCCTGAAATGCTTTCACAAAAATCCAGAAAAACGCATTTCAAACCAAGAGGCTTGTGCAATTTTATAACAGGAGCTCCCCCAACGCCTTGCTGATGACAACCTGAGAGCTGGTGTGCAGGCTTTCAGAGCACTGACTTTATCTACCCAGAGAGGGGCTCTCACCACACACCCCTTCACAGGCACCAACATCCAATGGATATCTGTGGCCAAGCATGGTTGATGCAGTAAACTGTAAACTTCAAGGGATATGGCTGGGCCAAACGCTGGACCCCACTGAGCAAGGCAGTTGCACAGAGCAACACCATGAAGATGCAGTGAAGAGAAAGCACTAAAAGATACATGAAAAACAAGAGAGAACACTTCCCACCTCATCCTACAAAGCCAGGATCACCCTGACACCAAACCCAACAAAGACATCACAGGAAAAGAAATCTACAAACCAACATCTTTTAGGAATAGAGAGGCACAACTGCTCAAGTGAATACCCGCAAATCAAATCCAGCAACATATATAAAAGGACCAAGTGGGATTTATTCCAAGAATGCAAGACTGATTGAACATGTGAAAATCAATCAATGTAGTATGCCACACTAATAGAACAAAGGACAAAACCCACCTGATCCTCTCAACAGACACAGAAAAAAAACAGTCAACACACCTGGAGTAGAAGGGACTGCCCTCAAACTGATGAAGACCATTTACGAAAACCCTCGGCTGCTGTGCTCAGTGGTGAGAGACTGAAAGCTTTCCATCTGATCGGGAACAACCTCGGGATGTCCTCTCACCGCTTGTGCTCAACATTTTACTGGAGGCTCCGGCCATGGCAATTAGGTGAGAGCATGAAATCAAAGGAATCCAGATTGGAAAGGAAGAAGTACGACGACCTCTAGCACAGATGACATGATCTTATGGAGGAAAATTCGAAAGAATCCACAGAAAAAATATTAGAACTGATAAACAAGTTCAGCAAAGGTGCAGCATACAGACTTGTATACAACAGACAATACACAATATAAAAATGTAGTGTATTTCTATACAGTAGCAATGAACTATCCAGACTTAAAATTAAGAAAACAATTCTGGTTATATAGTATCAAAAAGAATAAATTTTTGTACAAACATACCTTAGAATAAATTTAACAAAAGGAATACAAGACTTGTACACCGAAAACTACTAAACATCACTGAAAAAAATCTGAAGACGACCTAAATAAGTGGAAAGACATCCCACTTTCATGGACTGAAAAACTTAATATTGTCAAGATGGCAAAACTCCCCAAATCGGTCTGCAGAATCAATGCAATGCCTATCAAACTCCCAGCTGCCTATTTTCCAGAAATTATCAAGCTGAGCCTAAAATTTAGATGCAGATACAAGGGATCCAGAATAGCCAAAACACTTTTGAAAAGGAACAAAGTCGGAGGACTTACATGTTCTGATTTCTAAACTGACTACGAAAGCTACAGAAATTAAGATAGCGTGTTATTGAAGTAAAGACAGATAGAGATCAATGGAGTAGAACTGAGAGTCCCAAAATACGGCCATTCAATTTTGAAAATTTATGGTCAATTGTTTTTAAAAAATAGACTTCATTTTTTTAGAGCAGTTTTAGGTTCACACAACACTGAGCAGAAGATGGAGTTCCCATATACCTCGAGCCCCTGCACATGCCCAGCATCCCCCACTATCAACATCCCCAACTAGATTGGCACATTTGTTATAACTGACGAACCTACACTGATACATCATGATCACATCAAGTCCGCTGTTTACTTAGGGTTCACTCTTAGTGGGTTTTGACAAATGTATAGTGACATATACATGTATACACTATTAGGCTATGCCCTAAAAATCCTCTGTGCTTCACCCATTCATCCCTCCCTCCCCACTAACACCTGGGAACCACTGATCTTTTTCTGTCTCCACAGTTTTCCCTTCCCAGAATGTCATATGGTTGCAACAGAATCATACAGCATGTAGCCTTTTCAGATTGGCGTTTTCCACTTAGTAATATGCATTTAAGGTTGTCTTATGTATTCTCACGGCTTGATACCTCCTTTCTTCTTAGTGCTGAGTAACGTTTCTTGTCTGGATGTACCAGAGTTTATCCATTCACCTACTGAGGGACATCTTGACTGCTCCCAAGTTTTAGTAATTATGAAGAAAGCTGCTGTAAATATCCACGTGCAGGTTTACTTGTGGACCTAAGTTTTAAACTCATTTGCATAAAAGCCAAGGAGTATGGTTGCTGAATCACATGGTAAAAGGACGTTTCATTTCATAGAAACTGCCAAACTGTCTTCCCAACGACTGTACCATCTTGCACTCCCACCAGCGATGCATGAGCACTCCTGCTGCTCCACATCCTCAGCAACATTTAGCGTTGTCAGTGGATTGGATTTTTGCCACTCTAACAGGTGTGGAGTGGTGTCTCAGTGTTGTTTGAATTGGCAATTCCATAATGACATACGATATGGAGCATCTTTTCACAGGTTTATTGGCCAACTGTAAATCTTCTTTGGTGAGGTGTCTCTTGGGATCTTTTGCACATTTTTAACTGGGTTGTTAGTTTTCTTATTGTTGATTTTTAAGAGTTCTTTCTCTATTTTGAATAACAATCTTTTATCAGATATCTCTTTTACAAATATTTGTCCTAGTCTATGCCTTGTCTTCTCATTCTCTTGAAGACCAATTGAGTTTTTAGAAGAGTGCCTAAACAGTTCAATGGGGGAAACAATAGTCTTTTTAACACACTGTGCTGCGACAACTGGATATCCACATGCAAATGAATGAAGTCAGACTCCTACCTCACACCACACACACAAATTAACTCAAAATGGATCAGAGAACTAAATCTAAGAACCGAAACAATACACACATATCACAGGGATATTGCACGTTCAGTTGCAGACCATTGCAATAAAATGAATGCCCCAGTAAAGTGAACCACATGAAGTTTTTGATTTTCCACTGCAAATAAAAGTTATAATTACACTACACAGTAGTGTATTAGGTATGCAATAGCATTATATCTAACAAAAGAATGTACATACATTAATTAAAAAATACTTTATTGCTAAAAAATGCTAACCATCATCTGAACCTTACAACTGAACGAGTTGTAATCTTCTTGCTGGGGGAAGGTCTTGCCTCAATGTTGAGGGCTGCTGACTGATCAGGGTGGTGTTTGCTGAAGGTTGGGGTGGCTGTGGCTGATTCTTAAAATAAGACAACAGTGAAGTTTGCTGCAATTGACTCTTCCTTTCACGAACAATTTTTCTGTAGCATGCAATCTGGTTTGTTAGCATTTTAACCACACTAGAACTTCTTTCAAAATTGGAGACATCCTCTCAAACCCTGTCACTGCTTTATCAACTAAGTTTATCTAACATTCTAAATCCTTTCTTGTCATTTGAACAATCTTCACAGCATCTTCAGCAAGAGTAGATTCTATCTCAAGAAACCAATTTGTTTACTCATCCATCAGAAGCAACTCTTTATCTGTTAAAGTTTAATCATGAGATTGCAGCCATTCAGTCACATCCTCAGGCTCCACTTCTAATTCTAGTTCTCTTGCTCTGCCCCCCATATCTGCAGTTACTTCCTCCCCTGAAATCTTGAACCCCTCAAAGTCATCCATGGGGGCTGGAATCAACTTCAAAACTCCTGTTAAGGTTGATATTTTGACCTCTTCCCATAAATCATGAATGTTCTTAATGGCATCTCGAATGGGAAATCCTTTCCAGAAGGTTTTCAATTCGCTTTGCCCAGATCCATCACAGGAATCACTATCTATGGCAGCTGCAGTCTTACGAAATGTATTTCTTAAATAAGAACACTTGAAAGACAAAATTACTTCTCTATCCCTGATCAAAATGGGCATACAGGATGGAGGCTGTGCTAGCAGGCATGAAAACAACATTAATCTCACTGTGCATCTCCATCATAGCTGTTGGGCAACCAGGTACGTTCTCAATGAGCGGTAATATTTTGAAGGGAATCTTCTCTTCTGAGCAGTAGGTCTCAATAGTGGGCTTAAAACATTCAGTAAACCATGTTGTAAACAGACGGGCTGCCATGTAGGCTTTATTGTTCCATTTACCGAGCACAGGCACAGTAGATTCAGCACAATTCTTAAGGGCTCTAGGATTTTCAGAGTGGTCAATGAGCATTGGCTTCAACTTCAAGTCACCAGCTGCATTAGCCACTAACAAGAGTCAGCCTGTCCTCTGAAGCTGTGAAGCCAAGCGTTGAATTCTCCTCTCTACCGATGAAAATCCTAGACGGCATCTTCTTCCAGAATAAGGCTGGTTGGTCTCCGCTGAAACTCTGTTGTTTAGAGCAGCCACCTTCACGAGTGATCTTAGCGAGATCTTCGCTGTAACTTGCTGCAGCTTCTCCATCAGCACTTGCTGCTTCACCTGGCACTTTCATGTCATGGAGATGGCTTCTCTCCTTAAACCTCATGAACCAACTTCTGCCAGCTTCATTCTTTTATTCTGCAGCTTCCTCATCTCTCTCAGGCTTCAGAGAATTGAAAAGAGTTAGGGGACTGCTCTGGATTAGGCTTTGCCTCAAGGGAATGTCATGGCTGGTTTGATTAGTGGGTTTGTGACAGAAGGCATCTCAAGCTCTGGAGGGACACCGGAGACACCGTTTTCACTACACCATCCTTACTGCCTATGCAACAAAGCTCTTTACTCTCTCTATTTTGGGGAGTGAGCATTTTGGATCATGAGAGCTACATCATCTGTGTCCTCCCAAGGGAGGTCTCCTGCATCCAGGGTAAAGATTTATTGTAAGCCTGGAAAGTTACCTCCAGGTCTTTCCTTAAAAAGGCTCATTGCATTGAATCACTAGTGGAATAAATACACAATTGGAGATCCCACTCATCAATGGCCAGATGACGCATCTTTTGAATTAGAAAAACTTCTATATTTGAAAAATATTTTAGAAAGCACTTATCACAAGCAGTTGTGTTACTGCTGTTTCAGGGAAGATCAAATTAAAAAGAAAACCCCCAAAAACATAATGGCTAGCCTGAGGGAATCTCTTAATAAACTGAAAGAAGTCAGACTTAGAACAAAAATTAAAAAGCAAATTAAATGAAAATCCTCCTTCTCCTCCCTCCTATACTCCCCTGGAACCCCAAGGCCCTGTCCCTGACTCCCCACAAGATCTTCTGGATCTCTGGGCCCCTGGCTTAACCTCCTCCTCTCAAGACTTAGCTCATCAGCCAGTTCCTCAGCCACTTCCCTTAGATCCTAAAACTCCAACTTCTCCATAAAGCATTCAGCTGCCCAGCATCACCTCCCTCTCTTTAGAAGACTTACAGGGGCACTCAGGCCTCACCTCCAAGCTAGGGGCACACAGGTCACCTGTGTAAATGCTGAAAGCCAGGAAGTGAATTCAGTAGAAGCAGCCAGGAGAGGCAGGAAGGCTGGCTTTGCTGTCCCTTATCCTCCTACTTCCCAGGGCTCTGTCATCTTCAGGCATTCCATGCAGGGTCCATTGTGGATGTATCCTGGACGTCCACTGCAGAGAATTCATGTCCCCTGGACAGCAGGTGATCTATTAAATTATGAAACTCTCCTGCCTCCATTGTCAGAAGAGCCTACGAAATTTGGAGAGGGATTAGAAAGTTAGTGGCTATTCATAACCCCACCCACAGAGACCTCTACTGGCTGCTAAGGGGGGTCCTTCCAGCCCAGGATTACACTGTAGTTGTCAGACAGGCCAGGCGGCCCCCTGGAGGAAACCCACTCTCATAGGGGAAAGAGGTGGCCAGACCCTGTCCCAGGCCCTCCTGCAAATGACCAGGAAGTGATTCTGCTAGAGGCTGATATTCAAGGTTTAACAGGAGTGATTTTAGAGGCATTTCCTCCTACAGTGAACTGGTCAAAAATTGAATCATGCACTCAGAATGAGGGGGAACATCCAAAAGCCCTTGTTGAACTTGTCATACAAACCTTTCAAAGTCACACTGCATTAAACCCAGAAGCCCCAGAGCACGGGAACCTCCTGATTTCTGCTTCAGCAGGAAATTTTCTTCCTCATATAAAACAACAAATTCCAAACAGTGTGGGTGGTTGGTCAGGGCAACGAGTAAGTGTAATAATGGAGGCTGCTACACAATTCTTTGAAAATAGTCAGCAGGAAAGTAAAAGACAAGGAATTAAAAGCAACTCTTCTGGCTTTACAACTTGGATCTTTAGAGAAGAAAAATGCAACCGAGAGTAAATTACAGCCCACTCAGAGGCCTCCCTACTTGCCTCCAGACAACTGGAGGTGTTGCAAGAAACCAGGGCATTGAAAACAGATCCTACTGCTCTTAAGAGAAGGGGAAGCTTAAAAAATACGCCCCTTTTAGGCCCCAGCACCTCCAGAAGGCTTGTTTTTCTCCTCCTGAGAGGCATTTTCCCCTAAATGATGGGGTCAGCCTATCCTCAGTTGCACCTGTGAGCCTACCATTAAACTAGAGGATGGGAACTGTATTTCTTAATTGACACTGGTGGGACTTCCTCTACTATCCCTTCAGAGGCTTATCCCTACCTCTCACCTCTGATTATATTCAAGCTGTTAAGAGTCTCCGGGCAGCCTATTTCATGGCCCATAGCTCAGCCCACTCCATCTTTAGGCCCGATCACACTCATCATGCCTTTCTAGTCTCCCACTGTTGACCAGCAAACCTTCTGGGCAGAAGTTTGTTATGTAAATTGAATGCCACTAGAAATTGTAATGAGAAAGGCATTTTTATCTCCCTGCCCTCAGACCACACTCCAAGTCTCCTATTTTCCTTGCTAGAAACGCATCCTGATATAAGAGGATGAGTCTTCAAAAGATGTCCCAATTAGTCTCTGGTCTACACATGCAAATGAAGTAGGATTCTTAGCATGCACATTACTAGGAAAAAGAATAAACTGTGTCCCTCAGTAGCCCAATACTCGCTCTCCAGAGATGCAGAGTGAAGATTTCAATCTATAACAGACTCTCTTTTGCAACGGGGTATATTCATTTTCACCTCCTCACCCTGTAATACTCCAATCTTGTGATAAATAAATGACAAACATATAGGATATACTGGAGTATATGAGGAGGCCATCTGGGTTAAAACTAATTCAGCCTCACCTTGTTTTACCAAAAGGGCCTGACATGGCCCAGTGAGCATGCACTGTATAAGTGATTTAAGTATTTACTATGTCCCAAAGACAAGAAAAGTGCCATTAAAGATAAGGATGTAACTTCCCCCACGTTGGCATTTCCTTAAAGATAAGCATCTCTCCCTAAACTAAGGATTGATTGCTGACCTGCTGTGCTCACCTTGTGACCACCCATCTTCCAACCGCAGACCTGCTGTGCTCACTGAATTGCTGTGCTGCCAAAGCAATCTCATGACTATCGTCAAACACTATATAACCACTCTGTACACCCCCACTTCTTTGGAGTGTTTGCTTCCTTTGTGAAAGGGCTCTCCTGGGCTATATGGTCCTCGGGGTTGGATCATCAACTTATTCCAATTTGGTATATAGATTGGTTATGGATGGATTATTTGCGTTGACACTGGCCAGTGAAAAAAGAAGGCAATTTTCACTCAGATGGGAACCAAATCTATAGATTTGTACAAGACCCCAGAGCCATAAAGTCTTTCATAGTTCCTCAGCATCCTTGGTCCTTGATACTGCTGCCATCTCGACCTCAGTTCTTGCTGACTGTTGACCCTTGCTCAGCTTTCTTTCCAACCCCTTTGCACCCTGATTCACAAGTTCTTTCTGCATTTACATTTACAGGGAGGCAATTAACGTGGACTCACCTCCCTCAGGGATATTGTGAGTCCTCTCATTATTTTCCGGAGTCCTTAAAGCTGACATGGATTCTGTACTCTCTACTCAAGGCTCCACTCCTGTTCGCTGTGTGGATAACCTTCCAGTCTGTAATGCAACTAAATAGGGAGCTCTTACAGAGCCCTCATTCTCCCGAAGGCACGAGCTGCTCGAGGCCATAAAGCCTCCAGGTCTAAATTTCAGTGGGTGCAAACGACTGCTACCTACTGGGACATGACATATCTCAAGGCATTCAGAAGCTACCCCTAAATGCCTTCAGTCCATTTTGTCCATCCTTCTACTCAAAACGAGAAAACAGCCACGTAAACGTCTAGGGGCAGCTGGTTACGGCCCCAGCGGATTCCTGATTCTGCAGCCCTTGCTAACCCTCTCTAAGTTCTTCTCCCAACTATCACCCCAGAGCCTATTTCCTGGCCTTCAGAGCCATTAAACTCCTTTGAAACCTTAAAATTAGGTTTGTCCAAACCCCTGGCTCTCGGCTCACCTACTTTTGACGACCTTTTCATCTATACTGCCACGAAAATAGTGGAATTGCTAAAGGCATCCTGGGGCAGTCTTTTGCCTCTCAGAGACATCCTATAGCATACTTCTCATGCCAACTAGATGCTGTATGCCCCCAGGCTTCCATGCAGTGGCCTCATCTGCCACCCTGACTGACAAAGGCAGTACTCCAACACTAGGCTCTCCCATTCGTCTCTAGGTTCCCCATGCTGTGTCTGCTATTTTGCAAATTCATAGACACAACACCTCTCTACAGGGCCAGAGACGACCTATAAGTGCACTCTTAACTAACTCTTCCATCATCTGACATCGTTGTGATACTTGGAATTCAACTACCTCATTACCCCTCCCTGATGATGGAGAGCCCCACGCTATCCCACATGATTGCCCTGCAACTATAGAAATGGTCTCAAAGCCACAAGAGGATCTCTCAGACATCCCTTTAGACAGTCCAGGCTTACTTCTGTTTTGTGATGGCTCCTGTAAACAGAATTTCCAGAGCAATATAAGAACTGGCTATGCCAAGTTTCCCCACATGAAACACTTGAAGCTTATTCTTTGCCCACTGTAAAATCAGCCCAAGATGCTGGACTCATAGATCTTATTAGAGCCTGCACATGAGCAAAGGGGAAAACTGCCACTCTTTACACTGACTCCAGTGTGCTTTTGGAGTCTGCCATGCTGTTGGTACAAGGTGGAAATCCCACGGATCCTTAACTTCTGCAGGAACACCTATTGCTAATGGACACTTAATTGCTGCCCTATTACAAGCTATTTACCTCCCTTCTCAAATAGCCATTGCTCACTCTTCAGCCCATACTCAGGAAATTGATGTCATATCTTCAGGAAATGACAGGCTGGCAGGGCTGCTAAATATACAGCTCACCATGGACCCCCTAGTCCTTTCTCCACTCAACTTTTAAATGTGCCTTTATCTCTGACTCCCATTATTAACCAGTACGGAAATGCCCCACAATCTGAAAAAGACCATGGGATACAACATGGCACCAAACAATGATCAGATGGATTAGACGCTTGGCCAACGAGACTTCCTGCAGCTTCTTTTCCTTTGACTTTTTGGCTGCACTTATCTCCCACCAAATGGGACATATATGCAGATGGGGGATAGTTAAGGAACAAAAAGACAATTGGCTTTGCCCTGGCATCCACAAAATTTCTGACCCAATTATTTCCCAGTGCACTACTTGCCAATCTCACCAAGTTTCTGGGAGAAATCAGCAGAGCCCAGGAAGTGCTCCCAGGCCCACACCACACTTTGCAGCACTCCAAATGGACTTGATAGCCTTGCCCCCAGCTTTAGGCTATTCTCCCTGTTTGGTTATTGTCTGTATGGCTACTGGATGCACCGAACGCTCTCCAACTAGGCATGCAGATGCCACAACACTGGAAAAGAAGTTATTCCTTGTTTTGAAATTCCCTTATGGATCAAATCAGACCAAGGAACTCATTCTACAGCAGACAAAAACTACTTGCTTGCAGAAACTCTGGGGTACTCATTAAAATTTCATACCCCGTATCATCCTCGATCATCAGGGCTGTCAAATTCTAAACATCAAGAGGACTTTAGGAAAGGTCTGGCAAGAAACTGGGCTTAAAAGGCCAGAGGCTCTGCCCTTGGTCCTCATAAAGATTCAGCATATTCCAAATAGTAGAGATGGATTGACTCCTTTTGAAATAGTGTTTGAATGTTCGATGCCTACTGGCGACTCTAAACCTTCCCTTCCTGGATTAAGTGAATATTACGGGAACTTAAGTGAACAATTTGATGCTATGACTAGCTATAGACAAAAATTAACTGGTATACTTGAAGCATATGGTCAACAGATAAAAGAGGCATGGTCCCCGCTTTCTGATAAGCCTTGCTGTCCCATCGGACCAGAAGATCGGGTGTCCATCAAGGTCCTTAGAAGAAAACATGCGCTGTCACCTCGCTGGGAAGGACCTTAGGAAGTCCTACTGACCAAATACACTTCCATCAAAATAAAGGAAAGATCTTCCTGGATCCATGCAAGCCACGTGAAAATAGATGCAGAACATCGCTCTAAGAAAACTCAGAGACAGTCCCCATAGGTGACCTTAAATAAGGATTTCCAGGGCCAATTCCCAGGCCCCAGAAGCAGCCAGCCTCATGGAGTAGCCAGTTTCTCCCAGGATCATGGATCAAGAAACCTCACTTTCACCTATTTTCCCCTCTGGCTTTTAAAACTCCCTACACACACACACACACACACACCACCACTATCGCCACCAACAACCACCCTTTTTCTCTTAACCAGCATACATATTCCTTTTAATCACTTATTAGGAAGCAGACTCGAGAGTGTTGGTTTCTATCTGTCCTACTTCCCTCTCTGAGTTTCCACTATCAGCTCTTTTCCAGTATGTGTCTTGCTCTTGCTAACCCTCTCTTTCTCAACAGGACCAGCACAGACCAACACCCCCTTATGCCAGTTTACCAAACCCTGGCCACACTAACTATCCAATCTGAATGTTGGTTATGTCAACGGCTAGAGAGTTCAAAGAACCTGAACTAGTCTCTGTTCCTGCTGATGTGAACACCTGGTGGACTAAGTACGGGAGATGGATGAACAATAGGGTATGGTGTCCACGACAAGGACAACACCACTCTGCCTCTCCTGGTGAGTCACGTGGGCCCAGAAAGCCTCTAGAGAAACTCCAGGACTGTCCCTTGCCCAGATGAAAACAACAGGTAAAACTTTTTCCCTTTGAATTGAAAGTAACCCTCACACTGGACCTTTCCTTGGTGGCACACCAGGACAGTATTGCAATCAAACTCTGTGGTTTCATCCCACAGGTGGCATCTTCAAACCTCTCAAGGAAAGTGGAAGTGACTCTAACACTACTCCCTTTGGCACAAACATTTGCCAAATCACCAAATGTTCTGGATGGTTTACAAACCACCATTGTATGACCTGGGGTATTACAGCTGCACGCATGATTAAGCTGCCCCATACCACAAACTATATGTGGGTGGATCCAAACTCTGGACTCACATGGTCAGGTGACAGGACCAGGCTTTACAGCTGCCAAAATCAAACTGCAGGCCTCCTGTACCAGCTGTTCTGCAATCTTTTCTGCTCTCTGATTGACAGGAGCACATGGAAAATGGAGATGTTCAGGCAATAACAGTAACAGTAGCAAAGGTGATGGAATACTCCAGACCCTGGGGACTACTGGTTCAGTTCTAACCTTGTCTGTAAACCACATTGGTCTTTTTGTTTCATGTGGCAACCAAGTATATAACGGGTTCCCAGCTAATTGTTCAGGACAATGTGGACTTGGATATCTGGCCCCTTCTGTCACCAGATACTCCACCCTAAATGCTGGACAAATTGCAAACTTGGGTTCCTTTGTTCCTAAGATTGGCCACATCAACGTGCCAGTTCAGAAGTCATAGAGAATCCACTTGAAAATCCTAACTCCAAGTTGTTTTCAGCATCCATAGTCTTATTCCCAGCTTTGGAGATTACCAGGTGGAAAGGCAATCTTAAATCTCTCCATGGTAATGGAACACTACATTCAACACTACCATGCAAACTTTGAAAATACTCCAGTCAGAGATTAGCAGCCTAGCCTCTGTGGTCCTCCAAAATCCACCTGTTGTGGACACTCTGACTGCCCAGCAAGGAGAAGCTTGTGCAATCATCAGTGAAAAATGCTGCTTTTATGTGAATGGAACAGGGCAAGTAGTATCTAACTTCTATCTATTAAAAGAGAAGATTCACATTTCCCATCAGATGAATGAAGCTCACCCATTTTATTGGACTGACTCATTCCCAGGATCAGGAACTGGTTTAATGTGGTGTGAGGAGACGGGATCCAACCCCTTTTCTGCTTGTTCACCCTCATTCCAGTCTATGTTCTTTTCTCCCTTTGCAGATTTCATACTACTTGGCTACTAACTCACTTTCTCTCTCCAGAGTCACCAGCTCAGCTTTTAACATGTGAAATTTCCCGGGACATTTCAGAGAAAGGAACTGATGGGGTTCAGGGCAGGCCACCCCAAGATGTGCCACCCTGGGATGCGGATCATTTTGAGCTGAAGACAATCAAGGCTAAGAAGATTCTGGAAGAATATGTGACCTTCCCCCAAACTGCCTAAAAGAATTAAGTAGAACGCTGTGTCCCAGGAAGAAGCTCTTACCATAGATAACTCTAGGTGTGGTAGGCAAGAAGGCATCTAGCAAGGGCCATTTTCTCAAAAGAGCTCCTTTGCATCCCACTGGCTATAGATAGGACAACGCAAACATTTGTTTACTGAATACGAAATCTTTTCATCTTTCTATAAATTGCCTCTCTCACTTTGAAGTCTCAGACCTCTATGTTCCTCTTCTCAGTCCAGAAAGACAGACATACTTCATTTCCCCTGACTGTCTTTGGAATTCTTCATGCTTATGTGACTTCCCCGTGTGCACATATTAAACTTTTATTTTCTTCTGCTAACTTGTCTTGCGTCATCTGTAATTCTCTGACCAGCCTTAAGAATCAGAAGGGGAAAAGGGGGTTTTTCTCCCTCTTCCCCTGCACCTTCAATTTGTAAAAAAGGCAACATCTGCAGAGCACAACAAAATGAGCTATGCCTGTAATACGTATGGTGACTTATCAAATTAACATTTGTTAGGCAGAGCCCTGGGGGTACTGGATGGTGAACCTCTGGTTCAACAAAAGACCACAGAGGAAGTGAAATAGAGAAGTGTGTTACTCCCAGGTCCTGGAGGACCTAGAGGGGCCACAGCACGAGGCGCAGGCAGAGAGCAGGCAGGGAGCAGGGTGGGACCTGGGGCAGACACCTTTATTGGGTTCTGCAGGCAGAGTGCTTTCCAGGCTAAATCTGGATTGGACAATTCAAACCACATGAGGTTTTGGTGAGCTTCCCAGGGGTCTCATCTAAGGGGCAAACAAGGGAAAGCTAGAGAGTGCAGGGAGGGGAGAATGCTTCTCACAAGGGAAGTTGTAGGAACCATATGAGGAACTTACATTTACTTGTGGCTCTCTTACCTGGCCCACCAACCCCATAGGAAATTAAGCACAATGCTACTCAAAGCAAGCCTAACACATTATCTTTAGCTTACAGGAAACCACAGAGAGGAAGGAGAAGATGGATTTGACACATGGTCAAAAACAGTTAAAACCAGCTGAAGGCAACATGATAGTCTGACTTGACCTGACACAGAACCTACAGCTCGTCATACACTCAGTGTAATGCATTATCATGCTACATAATACACCTACCCACAGCTATGACAAGAAATTCTAGACCAAATAAGGGATGAAAAGGGGTGGCACCGCATTCCCCAGAAAATCCTGCCCTGTTCCCCATATTCCTACGAATATTCCTCCCCTTCACGATCTTGACCCCTTATAACAGCTGCTTAATCCCCCTAGAGCTAAAAAGCTGATTTGTGAAATTGTTCCCATTTTTCTATTCTTCGGCCATTGAATAAAGCTTGTGCTATAGAATGCTCAGCTTCACTTTTGTTTCAACTCTACGAGACCGAACAGGAAAGACCCCTCCAAGGAAGAGCTGGGGGTTGTGGGTTCCAGTCCCACCCATGGACTCTTCCTTGGGTCCCCTCTGATTGTGGGACAGTGGAGAGAGGCTAAATTGGTAACAGAATTGGCACTGGATCGTGGGTTCAAGTCCCACCAGAGAGAAACTGGTAACAACTCTGCTGGTCGTCATCTAGGGTGTGTACTCTCAAGAGAGGCTAGTGTCATTTCAAGGCCCCTGCAGGCCACCTGGCCACACAAAATGGATGCCAAGGCAGCAATGCTATGGAGTAGTTTACCGAAACTCCCAACAAACTCTTAGAAGAAAATATAGGAGTAAATCTTCATGACTGTGGGTTAGCCAATGCTTGCTTTCTTTTAGTTTTTATTTTTACTGAGGTAACACTGGTTTATAACGTTGTATAGATTTCACGTGCACATGAGAATTCGACATCTGTATACACTATAGCATGCTCACCACCACAAGTGTAGTTTCCATCCATCATCATATAACTGTCCCCCCCCTTACTCAACCTAAGAAAAATATAAATAAATTGGACTTCATCAGAATTAAAAACTTGTGAGCTTGAAAGGATACCATCAAGAAGGTCATGCCACAGAACGGAAGAAAATATTTGCAAACCATACATCTGATAAGGGGATTGTATCCACAATTTAGGAAGAACTCTTACAACTCAACAAGAAGAAGATAAGTAGCCCAATTTAAAAAAGGACAAAGGATTGAATAGACACTTCTCCAAAGAAGATATACAAACATCCAACAAGCACAGCGAAAAAGATTCTTGACATCAGTCATTCGGGAAATGGAATTCAAAACCACGGTGCAAAGCACCCTCCCCAAGGATGGCTACTGTCAAAAAGTCAGATAAGAACCAGCACTGAAGATGACGTGGAGTGACTGGATCTCTCATAGACTGCTGGTGGGAATGTAAAACAGTGCAGCTGTTTTGGAAAACCGTTGGGCAGTTCCGGAAAATGCTAAACATGAAGTTACTGTATGATCCAGCCATTCCGTCCCTAGGTATGTACCCAACACATGATAACATGCGTCCACACAAAAACTTACACGTCGATTTTCCTAGCAGCATGACTCCTAGCAGCCCCAAAAGCAGAAGCAATCCAAACGTCCGTCCACTCCTGATGGAGAAATAAAATGTGAACTATCCACACAATGGAATATTATTGCTCCATAAGAATGAATAAAACGGTGATAAAACATTGATAGATCTTGAGAACACTCTATTAAGGGAAAGGAGCCAGTTACAAAAGACAACATACTGTCTGATTTCATTGATATGAAATCTCCACAAGAGGCAAATCCATAGAGACAGAGAGATCAGTGGCGGCCAGGGGATGGGGGAGGGGGAATGGGAAGCGACTGCTAATGGACACAAACTTTCCTTTCGCGGTGAGGAAAACGTTGTGAAATTAGATCCCAGTCACCGCTGCACAATTCTGTGGATGTACTAAAACTCACTCAAGTGCACATTTTCAGTCGGTGAGTATTACGTTATGGGAATAAAGCTATCATCAAAATAAAGCACCAAACTGTTTCCAAGAAAGAATTCCAGGGGCAGGAAAGGCTGAGTGCCAGAGAGAAGAACCTGGTCAACGGAGGAACAGAGGAAGAAGTCGGGGGACCCGTGCTTCCTCCAAGCTGGCCCCTTGTTCATTTCCTGATTGAGGCAGGGAAATGCGAAACAGAACCAACCAGTCACTTATGTCTAAGGGCTCTAAATGGAGCTGGGAAGCCATGAAGGAAGTGGGTCTTATGCACGTCCTCGTGGGGCAGAACAGGAACCTTTGAAGTCAGTAACGCTGGAAGAAACCTGCAGCTCATCCCAGAGTCAGACGTTGGCCTTCCTCTGGCTAGCCTTATCAATTATTTTTAGCCAAGATTAGCTTTCTGCTGCGAACCCCAATGAACCTTCTTTGTAATGCAAACCTCCCTCTGTGCCTTTCAAAGCCCCTGACTTCTACTCCCTAGCGGGACACTATCTGGGTTTCTACCTGAATCTCTGCTCCCTGAATTGCAATTCTTTGAGCCCAAAATAAACTCCTCTGCCTCTCATTTTCCTTCTTTATTTTTAGGTTAATCGCGCCAGTGGTGTGTCTGAGTCCTGCCCAGCACTTAGATTTCTGTTTTGACTGGAGCCAGAATACCAGCAACAGCTGCAAAGTGAATATGTGCCTGATTTTTTCGATTTGTTCTCTCTTCTACACTGGCCTGAAAGCTGAGTGTAAACGACCCCTTTGCACAGCGCGGCCAAGACTTGCTTGAAATCACCGCGGAGTTTCCAGCAAGACACAGCCCTGCTAGTGTCTCTGGAGCGTGTCTCCTACACTCCTTAAAAAACGTTGTTACTGATCCCACCTCTGAGCACCGCCCTACACAGATGCTGACCTGTACTGTAACCACCACATTTACACACACATTTAAACACGCGAACATGTACAGGCCAGGACCGCGCCAGGCCTCCCCCCGGCCGCTCCGAGGGCCGAGCGCGCTCCCGCTCGGGCTCACCAGCGTCCGGTGGGGGAGCCTCGGGGTCCCCTCCTACAAACGGGGAAACTGAGGCTCGGAGAACTCGAGCCACACGGGAGGAGGGCTCGGGCGGGCCCCCACCGCCGGCTGACCCGAGGCTCCGCTCTCCCTCGGAGCTCCGGCCCTCCGGCCGCTCGCCGCGCGGTAACCGAGCCCCGCCGCGGGGCGCGGAGGCGGCAGGAGGGCGCGGCCGGCCTGGCTCCCCGCCGTTCCGGCCCGGGCGCGCGGGGGACCGAGACGGCGCCGGCGGAGGTTCCAGAGGCCGCCAGGACGCGGGGCGGTCCCGCCACTCACCTGTGGGGTCCGCAGCGTCGCTCGCCTCAAGGACGGAGTCCGCCGTTCGAGTTCTGAGCGCAGACACGTCGGCAACAAAGTGCGCCAGGCGTCTCGCCCCCTGGCCTGGCTGGAAACGCGCCGCGGCCCCCGCGGGCAACGCTCTCAAAAGGCGCATGCGCACAGCGAAGGCCCGCCCGGAGTATGGATGCCTCCTCTGACTACGCGTGCGCAGTGGGGGCAGCTGTGCCCCTTAGACCCCCGGGCTCACGCGCTGTATCGCCAGAAAGGACTGCGCCTTCCTGATTCGGGCCGTCGAGGCACGCCCTCTCGTGGGGAACCGGCGCAGAACAATTACACAGAGTGTGTTGACTGCCCTTACTCCCACGGGCATTTATTGAGCGCCCACTGGATGCCAGGCACTGCGCTGGGTGCTGCTACCTCAGGGACAACGACCGAGGCAGCCCAGCAGGGAAGCCGTGATCGCCAAGGAGCGGGTCTCAGCGGTCGGGCACGTTTTCCCCTACAGCTAACAGACAGTCCAGCGCGTACACGTCTGCGGACCGAGGGACCGAGGGGAGACGGAGCCGGCCCTGCCCTCCGGGATCGGGCTGCCGGGAAAGGAACGGTCGGAGGGTAGAGGTGGCTGTGGGCGCGCCCATGGGGTGGGGCTGGGGAACGGGACTTGGGCAGGGGACAGGGGATTGGCGGGAAGGGCACTTTCCCGCGGCCGCGCAGATGGAGGCTCCGGGCGCAGGGCCGTGGCCGGGGGCGTCACCGGGGCTGGAGGCGGCCCTGCAGAAGCTCGCGCTGCGGCGGAAGAAGGTGCTGAGCGCCAAGGAGATGGAGCTGTACGAGCTGGTGCAGGCGGCGGGCGGCTCCATGGACCCCGATGTGTTCACAAGTGAGCGGGCGCGGGCGCGGGCCGGGCTGCGCGCTCGGCGACCCCCGACCCTCCAGCTCTCCCAGCCACCGCCCTTGTCGGACCCCCTTGAGGCCCAGCGTAGAGTCGGGGTCTTAAGGGAGGCGGCCACGCCTGCCCGCTCTGGCCGAGCAGCCTGGCCCGGGCGAGGAGGCTCCTTGCGCAGCGCGCCTGTCTCTCCAGGATCCTGCTGGACCTGCTGAAGCTGAACGTGGCGCCCCTCGCCGTCTTCCAGATGCTCAAGTCCACGTGCGCCGGGCAGAGGCTGCCGAGCGAGTCCCAGGCCCCCGCGGCCGTGTCACTGCCCACATCCAGCGCACCTGAGACGAGAGGTCAGAGGTGGGCCCTGTGCTCCCTGCTCCTGTGGCCCCGGCGGCGAGGTGGCGGGGATCGGGCGGATAGCGGGGCGGCAGCGCCCAGCCCAGCGTCGGCTTGGCCCTCATTGGCCAGGCCTTTCTGCTGGTCTTCTCCCAGGACCCGCTGGGCTAGCCAAGGGCTCACCCCTGGGGCTCCGTCTCTTCGGCTTGGCTGCCGCCCTTGAGAGAGCACGTGCAGATCGGTGGCCGCAGAGCAGGTGCCCCAGGGAGGCCCAGTGGGCTAGGCTTCATCTGGGGCTTTTGCTGCCCCAGCCTCTTCTCACCTCTGGGCTCTTGCCTTCACCCCACAAACACCGGACGAGACTGCTTTGGTCTTCGAGGACTCGGCGCTGCATCTCCCACACTGAGGCTACACCCTGCTGCTCCTGCTCAGCTCCCTCATGTTTCTGCTCAGTCTCCTCGTCCTGGGGGCCCACCAGCAAAAGCACCGGCAGGACACCTTTCAGGTACTTCCTCCAGCCAGCACCCCTCACTCCCAGCCCAGCCAGCTCCCTTCGCCCCTTCCTCCTCTGCTGTGGCAGGATGCACCAGGGCTCACGGGCCTGGGGAGTCCAGTACCCCATCCCCGTCTTTCTGCATGGCAAGCGGGCCCTTGATTCCAGAATCCGCAGAGGCGGAGAAAGGCTCCGTGGACTCCCGAGAAATCAGGCCCCAGGCCAGCAGCCCCTCCCTGCAGCCCAGCAGCCCTGCCCTTGCCCCTCAGGTTCCCATGGTGCCCCTGACTCCAGCCCTGAGCATCCTCCTCAACGTCTTCCTCATGCTGCAGCTGAGCTCCCTGACCTGGCTGAGCTTCTCCATCTGGCTGCTGATTGGTGAGTGGGGCCAGGCTGGGACCCTGGGTTGGCTGCAGGAGGAGGGCAAGCAGGGAAGCTGGGCTGGGACCTGCCCCTCAGGCTTGTGCCACCCCTGCAGGATTCATGGTGTATTTTGTCTACGGCATCTGGCACAGCAAGGAGAACCAGCGGGAGCTGCTGAGGTTGACTGCCACAGACAGCGGCCTGGAGGAGATGGTGCAGGCCCTGCAGCCTCTTAGCCAGGCACCTGCCTAGGAGCCCAGACACATGGAGCAGCCGGCCAGTCCATGAGGACCGCTGGGGCCTGCCTGTCTTCCCCTACATCCCCACGAGGCTGGAGGGGCTGGCAGCCCTTCTATCCGAGGCAGCTCGGATTTGCAGGCCTGCCCATGCCAAGGGGTCCTCAGGACCGCAGGACCTTAGCACAGGTGCGGAGCTTTGAATTCCTCAGGAGTGGGCCGTGGCCAGTGCTGGTGTGGTGGACTCTGCGTAGCACCTTCCACTTTATGACCAACTCCAGCCACCTGGGCAGGTGAGCAGGGTGGTCAGGGAAGAGGCCTGCAGCCCCAGGGATCTGCAATAATAACTGCTCAGTCACCCACGTGGCCTGCCATCGTGTCCACTGTGGTGTTCTTTGTGGCACTGAATCCTCGCCTGCTCCTGGGAACCAGAAGATTGTCCCCAATCCACAGTAAAGTTGGTGAGGTTCTGTAAGGGGGAGACACCAGCCCTGGGACAGGGACATGACCAGGTCAGGATCCCAGGGTCCTGCCCTCAGGCCACTGCCTTCTGCCCAGCACAGGGTGGGGCTACACACACCAGGCACAGAGGGCTCCCTCCCAGGGTGGGCCCAGGCTCCCTCCCAGGTTTCCCACATGTCCCCTTGGGGGCGGATGCAGAGAGCAGAGCCCTGACCCCAAGGAGGCCGCCTAGAAAGGGCAGTGGAGTTCCTGGGTTCCCTGAGTTTCCAGGGCTCCTAGAGAGCAGGGCATGTGCCTGAGGCCCCAGGATATAGAGGCCCACAGGTACATGCATCACGCATCTCTCAGGCACCCACACGGCTCACCTGGGGGTGCACACCCACGTGCAGACTGAGGCAACGGCTGTTTCCAAGCTCAGGGCCCGCAGCTCCAGCTGCCTCTCTCCCTGCGGCCCCCTCAGGGATTTGGGATGAACTCTCAGGATGGGAGACACGCATGCAGGTGGGTGCACAAGCGCCTAGGCCCTACCTGGTGGCTATAGGGCCCCATCCTCAGGGTCCCCAGGCCCACTCTGCACCCCAATTGGTCTCCCCAAGTCCATGTTACATCTACCATAGATGCCTCCAACTCCTTGATCCTGCCTGTGAGGACCACACAGGAAGCTGCTGGCTTTGGCAGCTTTACTCCTTGACTCTCTCCGGCCTTGACATCAGCCTTCTCTGGGCCCCAAGGACAGCCAGGTACTCGTGATCTCACTCCAATAACCAGGCCTCAGGGCTGTGAACTCTCACCCCAACCCTTCTTACCCCGCCTCCCATGGACACTGCTCTGGGGATTGAGAGGCAGCAGGGACCCCAAGGTTTTGCTAGGCTCCAGGTTCCAGGTGATTCCAGGTGCTTCCCAGCCTGGGCTGCAGCCTTGGGCCTCCCCAACCTGGCCCATGTCACCCCACCAGCAAGCTGCCAGCATGACCTGGTCATCAGGGACCCATGAGAAGGCAGCCCCTTACCTCCCTGGAGTGGGTACCCCCCAAATCCTTGCCCCTCCATGGGACCAAGAGAGGGCTGGACTGCTGCAGCCCCCGTCCCTCCCCTCCTGACCATGGGCCCGGGGACATGGGCAAATTCTCCAGCATGCAGGACTCAGGCCCCCGGGAGGATGCCAGAGCCAGAACCAGGCCAGCCTGCTGGGGGCTTCCATGGGCTCTGTTACAGGCATTGTCTCTGGCCCCTGGTCTGCACCTGGGGTCTTGGTCAGAGCATGGTCCCTGTGCAGTTGCCTCAGGCTGAGGTGGCCAACTGCCCAGACACGCTGTCGTGTGTGACCTTGGCCAGCAGTGACGTGTGCAGATATACAGCCTCCCCACCCCTTGGCTCCCAATAGCTTGGTGAGCAGCTTCCTGGGCATTGGGTTGGGGGTCACCAAGGAGACAGATAGAAGGTCCCAAAGGACCCCATGCCCACCAACTCAGCCCCTCTACCCTCCTCCCCCTTCAGCCCCCCACAGCCCAAGCGCTGCCACCAGGAAGGGGCTGGTGCTCATAAGCTGAGCAGGTAAGGGCCCAAGAAGTGCCTGGTATTCTAGGGGGAGTTAGATCACCTGCTCCCTGCACTCGTCATTCCATGGATGAGGCCCAGAGCTGGGAGGGGCCCTGCCCTAGGACACCAGGATCAGAACAGCTGTGACAACTCTTGTCAGGCTTCTTTCTTCCCCACCTTGGACTCTGGCTGCACAGACCCCCATGCAGGGTAGCTGAGAGGGCAGGGGTTCTACCTGTGGTGGGAGGTGTGGGAGCCGGGCAGGGCCGGAGTTAACCACAGCCAGGGTGGTGGACAGCTGGAGAGCAGGGAGCTATGGGGAACACTGGAGACAGAGCCCAGGAGAGCGTTCTCCAGCCCCAGCAGGAGCCCCACTGTTTCCCTGCAGGTCTCCATACAAAACTGGCTTCTGTGATCCCCAGGGAGCACCCCGCCGAGGCTGGAGCTGGGGGAGTGACAGTCTGTGTGGGAGCTGAAGGGTAGGATTTTTCCCCCACCCCCTGCCCTGGGCCTGCTAGGGCTTCATCCATGAGTCCTCTAGGCAGGGCCCCCACCCTTGCCAGCCCCTATCTCTCCCCCCAACTCTCAACCCCCAACCAGCAGAGAAAGGCTACAGGCCTCAGGAAAGGGCGAATGAGTGGGTGCCAGGGCCACCTTGGTGACAGTGTCCAGCTCCCCGCAGGTGGGGGTAGGTAAGGGGCAGGCTCTGCTGGTCCTGGGACCCTGCCCTGGGTGTCAGGGACACTTACACTGGCACAGTGTCACTCCACACGGCACCAGCCCCGGATCTCACAGGTCCTGTGGGTCCCATTGAACACCACACACTGGCCCGTGTTTATGCCTTGAAAACACAAGGCAAACTCCGGGCGCTCCAATCTCCACAGGATCTGGGAAGGGAGTGGCAGGGGGCTGTTGGAGAAAGGAGAGATGCAGAGGCACCACCAGGCCTGCACGTTGGAGCCACCCGGGGTCCCAGCACGGCCCCCTGAACCCCCATCCCAGTGGAGGTGCCGGAAGACAGAGCCCTCAGCTATGTGGCTGTGCATTCCCGTCTCCCCTTCAGAACAGTCTTCGTCAGCCCGGCAGGTCCCCAGTGGATGGAGGGTGCTGACGTGGTGAGAGCAGAGCTGTCCAGGCCCAGGAGGTGTCTCCCCTTCGTGGGATGCTCGGTATTGTCAGTATTTTTTTTCCCATGTGAGTCATTCTAATAGATGTGTGGTGGTACCTCAGGGTGGCTCTAAGTTGATTAATCAACTGCCTAATGCAAATCGAACATCATTTGTTGAGTTATTTGCCAACATCATATCCTCTTTGCTGAAATGTCTATTCATGTCTTTTGCCTGTTTTGGGGAGGGAGTGGGTTGTTTATTGTTTAGTCTGGAGAGTTCTTTGTATACTCTGGACACAGTTGTCTTAGTCTGCTCATACCACAGACTGGTTGACTTAGATATTTCTTTTCTCGCAGTTCTCGAGGCTGGAAGTCAGATATTAGGGTGTCAGCATGGTTAGGTTCTAAGGAGAGCTCTTTTTTCTGTCTTGCAGGTGGAACCTTCTCACTGTGTGTTCACATGACCTCCTCTTTGTGGGTGAGGGGTGGTAGGGGAGGCAGAGGAAGACAGAGACATAGAGCTTTCTGGTGTCTCTTCTTTGAAGAGCACTGATCCCATCATGAGAGCCCCATCCTCATGACGTCATCTAGCCCTAATTACCTCCCGAAAACCCCATCTCCAAATACCGTCACATTTAGAGTTAAGCGTTCAACATAGGAATTTTGAAGGTAGGTACAAAATTTCAGTCCATTGCATTCTGCCCCTGACCCCCCAAAATTCATGTCTCTCTGCTATCAAAAATACATTCGTTCCATCCAAATAGCCCCAAAGGCCTTAACTCATTCCAGCATCTCTAAAGTCTAAAGTCCAAAATCTCATCTAAGTATCATTTAAATCATGTATGGATGAGACTAGAGCTACGATTCATCCTGAGGCAAAATTCCTCTCCAGCTGAGAACCTGTGAAACTGGACAAGTATTGTGCTTCCAAGATACAATGATGAGACAGGCATAGGACAGACTTTCCCATGCCAATAGAGAAAGACCAAAAATAAACATCTGTGATGCTCTAAAAGATTGGAACGACATTGAGATTCATGGAAGGCTGCACCCAACAACTGAGGGTACACATTCTTTTCAAGTTCACATGGAACTGCAGGCTCAACAATAAAATGCGCCTCAAAACTATTAAAGAAGAGGACTCTGAGTGTGTTATTTTGACCATAAGAGAATTAAATTAGAAATTAATAATAGGTATCTGAAAAATTGCCAAATATTTTGAAGTCAAGCAACATGCTTATAAAAAACCTGTAGGTCAAAGAAGAAGTGACGTTGGAAATGAGAAACTCTTTTGAACTGAGAGATGATTGAAAAGCCACATATCAAAACTGATAGGATGAGGCTGAGGAAGATCTTAGAGGAACGGTTCTATCTCTAAATGCCTATATTAGAAAAGAAGAGAGGAATTAGATCAATATTTGGAGCTCCCACTTTGAGAAGATGGGAAAGTAAAGTGACGTATGCCAAAGTAGGCAGGAGGAAGTACACAGTAAAGCAAAACACTGGAACACAGAAAGTGGAAAACACAGAATCAATCAAGAGAATCAACAGAAGCAGAAGGCAGTTCTGCAAAAAAGATTGATAAACTTGACCTACCTCTAGCAACACTCATTAAAGACAAGAAAGAGAGGGAGGGAAAGAGAGAGGAATTAACAGTCTCAGGAAATAAAGACAGGATATCACAGCCCTCAAACCAAGAGGATTATTCTGAGGCTTTGAAACCTAAGTGAGGAACTCCTGCAAGTGTTTGTCCACCTTGATTTTCAAACTCTTTGGGGTCAATGACTCATTTTTACCTTCTTTTTTCTCCTTTTTTGAACTGGAATGTCTCTAATTTTTATCCAATGCCTGTCCCACCAATTGTCTATTGAGAACAGATCTCAAGACGGAGAGGCATTGTGCCCAGGAGCTGTACCTGATAGATTCTATTCCAGGAGCCTCAGCAGCACCTGATGTGGACATTGAACTGATGCTGTCATGGGATGAGGCTTTAGGAACCTTAAGAAGGTGTGAATGTATTTTGTATTTGGGATCTCTGGGGGCCAAAGGGCACATTGTGGTAGACAGAATTTCTAGACTGGCCTCCCAAATACGTCTCGCCCTAATCCCAGAACCTGTGAAGGAGATGAGATATCAGTCCTGCGATTATGATGTTATATGGCACAGTTCTCTTTAGGATGGGGCGATTATCTGGGTGGGCCAGGCCTAATCACATGAGTTCTTAAAGGCAGAGAGTTTTCTCTGGGTGGTAGGAGAAGACAAAGCCAGAGACATTCGCAGCATGAGAAGGACTCGATGCCACATTACAGCATAGAGGATCTGAGGAAGGAGAAAGCCACCTGAGAAAGAATGCAGACAGTCTGTAGAAGCAGAGAATGGCTCCTGAATGACAATCAGCAAGGAAACAGGGACCTCAGTCCTTCAACTGCAAGGCACTGAATTATGCCAATGCAGGAATGACCTTGGAAAGGGACGCTGAGTCTGGGTGAGAATGTAGGCAGCCATCCCCTTGATTTCAGCCCTGAAACCCTCAGCAGAGAACCCAGGCACATCATCCCAGATTCTGACCTACAGAGTCCACGATAATAAATGGGCATTGTTTTAAACGGCTGCATTGGTGGTCATTTGTTACACAGCAATAGAAAACTAACACAGATGCTGTCTCTATTCTGCTGAGTTTCTGTGGTCAGATACACATAATCTGATGCCGGCAGGAGCAAAAATGTCTGCAACCACAGGTAAGTCCTACATGCACGTTTGTGTGACTTGTCCTGACCCAGTGCCTCTTGAGGAACACCATGAAAGTCATTTCAAACTCTCAAGGAATGGCTCTTCACGCAAACCTCTGAAAAAATTAAAAAGATGCAGTGCTTAATTCTAAATTGACATTATCTGAGAAGTCATCATCTATTTCTACTTCCTATGTCAAATTTATGCAATCTCCTTGTACACTGGAGCTCACCTGCCAAGATTTTAAAGCAAGGACCCTTACTGGCACAGACAAAATTCTTCCACAACAACAAAAACCTCCAGTCTTATTAAATTTCCCCAAATAATTGAAAGTGCCACCAATGCAACCCCACCACCCGTTGTCATGAAAAATAGGGAAAAAGGGAAAAGATCCATTGTTGAAAGACCCACCTTAACAAACCTTTAAACTTGAAGGCCTTGTTTTCTGATTTTTATTTTTCTCGTGCCCAGTCATGCGGGCCTCGATGCATGGGATGGATGGTCCCCAGTTCACTGGGCTCTCTCTGGGAGGAAGTCAGGTTAACCAAACGACAAGTCTCTCCTGTGAATCAGTCCCTCATCCACAAAATCCAGAAGGACATGTGAAGCCAACAAACACTGTCATCCCCAGCAAGCAATGAGTTTGCAGTGCTATCTGCTGCCAGCTTATCTAACAGAACAGAGATGACAGAGATAGCAGATAACAGAGAAAAAAAAGGGTATCCTGGTTTCAGCTTTTCCAGGGTGCCAGTTAGTTGGGCTACTTGCCCAGAGTCCAATTCTGTGGTAACTCCTGTGGGCAAATCTCCCAACAGGGGTTGATTGTTGGCAAAACAAAATTGCAGGTCCTGGTACTATGCATGTTGGCAAGAGGTTGGAGAAAAGAATATTCTCATAAACGGTGAGACTGTGACTTGGTCCCACTTCTTTGCAGGGCACTGAGGAGGGAGTTAGCAAAAGGGAGAAACGCACGAGTACTTTGATCAGGCAACTCCATTACAAGGAACCTCTCCTAGAGAAGAGTGCTAGCGAGGAGGGATATATGTGTAAGGGGCTCCCCTCCAGCACTGTTTGTAACCGTAAACGTTGAAACCAATTTCACGTCCATCAACTGGGAAACGTTTCAATGCATAATGACCAGTCCACACCATGAAAGGCTACGCAGTCATTTAAGAGAACACAGGAGATAATGAAAATGCTGAGTGATGGGCTGACAAGAACTCCTGTATAGTGAGTATTTACTATGTGCCAGACACTGGGCTCTGATAAGGTCAAATTTTACCAGAGCCTTGTGATCCTGGGGAATAGGGCAGGTTAAGAAATCCTGGGACCCTTTGCGTCCCGGTCAGTATGGCTGACTGCAAAGAACTGCCCTTTCCACGTGACTCAGATGACACACATGGACACCTTCCTTGTCTACTTATGACAAGGCCAGACACAGACCCTCCCATTTCCACTCTTTGCTTCACACAGGATCAGCTGAACTGCTGGAGACACTAACCGATTAGAACAAAATGATTGTTAATCCAACTCTGGTTAAGTCTCTCTCCTTCCTCCAAGTCCCGGAATTTTGACCCGTCTTCAGCCTGAACTGAGTGTAGGCTGGTCTCAGGATGGCACATTCCCTGATCTGCTGTCTAATCAAGCCCCTTTCATCTTACTTGTCCACACGTGGCTCTTCTCCCCTTGCTTACTGCCCCCATAAAAGGAAGCTCTTTTGTCTGACCCTTGAGACACTTGCAGATCTTACAGTCAAGGCTAGACTACTTCACATGTAACTTGTTTGTTTAGATTTCAGTTGCGATCTACATTCATTTTTTTTTTTTAAGATTTTATTTTTCCTTTTTCTCCCAAAGCCCCCCAGTACATAGTTGTGTATTTTAGTTGTGGGTCCTTCTAGTTGTGGCATGGGGGATGCCGCCTCAGCGTGGCTTGATGAGCGGTGCCATGTCCACACCCAGGATCCAAACCAGCGAAACCCCGGGCCGCCAAAGCAAAACACACGAACCCAACCACTCAGCCACGGGGCAGCCCCTCTGCATTCATTGTGACATAACTATAAAACTAAATGAAATTTTCAGAAATTTCACCTCTTGACATTGAAAACACAAGGCAACAAATGAACCCAACTGTGTATCCCTGTTGTAGAACAACCATGTGGATTAGAACTCTTCCAAGAGACTCTCAAACACAATAATTTATCTGTACTCCAAGAGAGTGACAAAACCAGAAGCCACTTTCCTCAAGCGTGTTATTAGTGGTGGTGTTGCTATTGTCTGTATTGTTTTGTTTATATAAATGAGGGGAAAAAGTAAATGAGACATTTTGGGATATTCTAATTCTATTACTCCCAGTGTCCTTTAAAACAAAAACTGCTCAGTGTTAGAGAAAGGAGATTCAGGTGAAAGATAGACAGCTGATAAAATCCTGACAGTGGCAGCCCCCGTTGCCTAGTGGTTCAGTTTGGCATGTTCGGCTTCAGCAGCCTGCGTCCAGTTCCCGGGTACGGACCTACACCACTTACCTGCCAGTGGCCATGCTGTGGCAGTGGTTCATATACAAAAGAGGAAGATTGGCGAGAGATGTTCGCTCAGGGTGAATCTTCCTCAGCAAAAAAAGAAAAAACCCCTGTAGTTCCAAATTAGAATCGGCAGTGTTGGTGAATATACGGGAGTACATGAATACGTATGAACATAAATGTGCATTTCCTAGTTCTGTCCACTGGAAACTAATGAATGGCAATGAGTACCTCTAGGATACACAGTTGGATCTGGCAAGACCATTTTGCACAAAAAGAAACCAGAGTTTGTTAAAGAAATGGCTGAGTCAAGGAAGGAGCAGTAAATATTCAAGATGAGATAGAAACACCTTGTCATCCTGATATCAGGAGAGGTCTCAGAGAGTATTAGCATGTTATCAAAAGGATTAAGGGGCCATCTTGAGCTCACATTCTTTGCTGAAAGGGAGGATAATTGGAGCATCAGTAAGGACCATATTGCAATGGATTGAACTGCTTCCATGTGTCTGAATCCTAGAGTTCATGGCAACCCAGAAAAAGAAAAAGAAAAAGAAAGGAAGCTAACTGGTGACCACAGAGGGTGCTGGGGGACCAGCTCATTTAGCTGCAGTTCTCTTTACAGACTGTGCCGTTAACTGACTGACTAGTTATTTAGGGGATGTTTCTCTTTCTGCAAGTGTCCCAGGTAATAAGACCTGACGATGGAGTATCACCAGTTTGCTCCGCGTCATCGCTGAATGGACCTGGGCCTTGCACATGAAGGGCTGCTAACACCATCAGAAGAGACACACAGGACGGGACGTGTCCCCTGATGGAAGAGCACACACCGCTTTTGAGGAAGTCTTGTCACCCTATCAAACCTGAATCCGATCAGTGTCTGCATCTGCGGATCCAACACAGTGGCCACGAGAAACGTGTGGCTATTGAACATTTGCAATGTCGCTAGGGGTGCAGAGGAGCTGAATTTTAATTTTATTGAATTTATAACATTTAAATGTAAACTTACAAACTGGAGACAGGTAGAATGCTATTTTATTAGACCCAACTGTGTAAATTTCATTTCCCTCAACAGTAGCAGTGTACAAGATGAGCCTTTTGTTTTGTTGACTGCTCGTACATGTTAGTTTCCAAGGTGGCTACTAAGTTTTTTTCCTTTTTTAGAGATTGGCACCTGAGCTAACATCTGTCGCCAATCTTCTTTTTCTTTCTTCTTCTTCTTCTCCCCCCAGCCCCCCAGTACAAAGTTGTGTGTTCTGGTTGTAGGTCCTTCTGGTCATGTGATGTGGGACACCACCTCAGCATGCCCTGATGAGCAGTGCCATGTCCGTGCCCAGGCTCTAAACCAGCAAAACCCTGGGCCACCAAGGGGGAGCATGGGAACTTAAGCACTGAGCCAGATGGCCGGCCCTACATTCATTTATTACGTTTGGCATTTGGCCCTGCATTGTCTTTCTATCAGACAGCACTGCTCCAGATTCTACCACCCACTGAGAGGAAGTGTGGAGGACGGAGGAACGTGTTAAAGTGTATCCGGGGACAAAATCAGCCAAATTCCGACTGCGGGAATGCTACAGAACAAACACTTCAGTTTCATCACAAATAATTGACAAAAGAGGAGAGAACAAGAGTGAGAGAAAGAGAGAGAGTGAGAGAGAGAGAGAGAGAGAGAGAATGAGGGAGAACCTGTGTATGCAAGAGGCTTAAAGACATATCCACTGATCATAGTTTGTGGATTTTTTTTGCATATTGACTCAAAGAAACCAACCTAAAAACAACAATGGGATAATTGAACACTGTCTATTTCATGATATTAAAGATTTTAAATTATTTACTGAATAATTTTAATAGTACTATGATAATACTTTCAAAAAGAGTCATCATTTAGGGAAACATTCTGCTATAATTACAGATGAACATGATGTGTGGGGTTTGCTTTAAATAATATAGGAAAAGGGACGTCAGCGGGATTGTATTAAAACAAGTTGAGCCTTCAGGTGATAATTGTTGAAGCTGGTCGATGAAGATGGGGATGTTCCCTTGTAGAATTCCATTTCTGTGTACTATAGAAAGTCTGCATTTGGAAAGAATGGTAGCAAGTACAGGTCCACCTAGGATGACGGCAGCTGCATTTCTCAGCATTATTTCAAAGGACTAGGAGTTGACATGGAGAGTTGTAAAAGAAAAACCCAGTTCATTCCTCCTGTGTTTTTCTTTCCCGTGTGTCTCCTTTATTCGTCACACAAAACACTTCACCTCTGACACTTCTGGTCACCAAATGTGTGGGTTTTTTCCCACACCAAGCAATTCTCCAGGACACCAACTAGGTGTCCCACAATTTCACTGAATTCGGACACTGTCTCCCTGGAGATAGTGTCAAATCCCACAGATAAAGGGCTCAGTCCCACAAGAATGTTCCCACCCCACTTCACATGCCAATTGCATGTAGCAGGTCCTCAGGCTACCCACAACTTCTGTCCCACTTGGCTACAAAGCAGAAGTTCCCACAACCCCTTCCTCAGGTTTGGTTAACCAATGCAAAGCCAGATGAAGACACACATAGGGTGAGGTCCGGAAGGGTCGCGAGTATAGGAGCTTCTGTCCTCGTGGAGCTGGGTTGCCTCACCCTCCTGGTGCGAATATGTACACCACCCTGGAAGACCTCCGAACCCCTGACTACTGGGATGATTTAGAGGCTTCTTCCCATAGGAAATGTCAATTATTAACTCCATTTTCAGTCCCTGTCCCCTCTCTGGAGGGTGGGGCGTGGGCTAAAAATTCCAAGCTTCTAATCATGGCTGGGTCTTTCTGGTGGCCACCCCTAGCCAGGAGCCATCCAGGAGACCACCCAGAGTCACCTCAATAGAACAAAAGCCGCTCCTGGTGCTCCTGTCATTTAGAGATTTACAAGGGTTTTCAGAGCCCTGTGTCAGGGATGGGGTCAAAGACCACATATTAGCAAGAGATTTGTTCCTTTCTTATCACTTATGAAACTACCAAGGTTTTAGGAGTTGTGTGCCAGGAACCAGGAGCAAAGAAAATAGTTTCCATTATCTCACAAGAGTCCAAAACACCACTCATAACCTTCTACCCAAACCACCAGGGGCCAGAGAACACTGTGGACTCAATTGGCTTCCACTGAGCCAGGTCTGGGGGCCACACAGCAGGGGAAGGATCAGCAAAGACCACGCACATAGAGGAGAGGACAGCAGGGAGGGCCTGCTCGGGAGGGAACACAGGGAAATCCTCCACAGAAAGGGACTGTCATAAACTCAGAGCAGGCCTGAGACCAGGGCCACCACAGCTCTGGCTGCTGGGGAATTGAAAGGAAGGGCTTCCACAGTGCAGAGGACCAGAGGTGACAATGTTGGGGAGGCACAATTGCTGGGGCCAGGGAGAGACCTGGAAGAGGGCGTAGTGTCTTTGGAGGCTTGTGGGGAAGGAAAGAATGAAGCAAGTGGTAGAAATGAAAGGTCCTACTGGAAGAAAATAGATTCCCCAAATCCAGAAGACACAGCCCGCCTATCCCCAAACCTCACGTCTCTTAGACGAATTGCACCAAAGAGAGAGATCCAGACCTAAGAAATGGACTAAGCCAAACCAATCACTCATCCGTTCCTAGAGAGAATGTTCGTTTCTTGTTCAGTAAACCTAAGCATGTTAACGGGAAAATCATGTAGCAGACAGGTGTTCTAAGATGACAGAAGAAAAAACCAGAACTAGAGAGTCAGAGAGTTCAGCTCATGAAACAATTCCCCTCAAAAGCAATGAGCAAACATAGGATCACTGTAAAATGACATCCTGAACTGAATTCAATGTACCTGACAAAGCATTTGTGGATACGAAGAAACAAAACTTCACATAAGAAATACTCAAAAGAGAACTGGGTACGAAACAGGAAATGAGAAGTTAGAATTGGCAGAACCAAGGAAAAAAATGAAGAAAAAGAAAACTCTGAAAAAAGGCTAAATGGCAAGGTTCATAAGGGCAACATATTTGTTCAAAATTATAAGAGACATTGAATAAAGAAAGTATCAAGCAGAACAAAAGCAAAGAAAAGATATTGAGACAGGATCAGAGAGAAAATCATAGATTCCTGGGAGAAATAGACTGGAATGGTCAATTCCAAGTTCTATCCTCTTAGAACCAAAAGACTTGAAAAAAAGAAAAACAAATTCCTCTCAAGTTCCAGACATTCCCAAAGTTCCCCACCCCTCAAAGCCAGTGCACACACAACTGGGAGAAAATGGATTTACATTCTCCATCTCAACAGAACACACAGAGCAAGACAATGTTTTTAAAAACTGAATAAGAGTCATTGTGGGCAAGTCCTTTACATTCCGCCAAGCTGTCCATGCATCAGGCAGCATAATAAGAGAGTTAAACATGCAACCCCTGGGGAGTCCTGATTCCATCACGGGAAGTCTTTGAGGGACCAACTCTACCCAATAAGAGATGACGGAGGAAATGTGATTCATAAGGGAAGCTTTAGCACATAAGTATGAAGAGGAGGAACAAGAAGATTTCTATTGACTTAAATCCATATCCAAGAAAATCAATCCTGAGTACAATGGATTATGCTAATGCATGTAAAAAATTCACGAGTCCACAGTGACAGTCACAACAGAAACTTTAATGGTATGAAAGGGGGAGGGTAAGTTCTTTTCCACAGCACTGTGCCAGCAGCTACAAGTATAGAGGAATGACGAAATTAGAAAATGTCCAGTGTACTAACAGGAATACGATAAGTGACACACAGCAGGGCTCATTAATGATGGTAAAAATTTTAGAGAAAGATTTTTAGAGAAGAGGATATTCATACACTCTCAAAGTACCACTCACCAAATTGCTAGTGATAGAAAGAAAAAAAAGGCCTCTTTACAATGAACCGATCTCGTGGGCCCTCCAGAACAAAGTGACCAATGCTAGTCACACAGTAACGGTGGTGGATAAACTGGACATCCTTGGTCTCCAGGGGGCTGCGCTAGGACGCTCACAGCAGAAACTAACTGTATAGTGTTCTTGGAAGAAGGGTGATTCTGAATTTCATCAGGAGGAAATGGTCAGACAACTTCAGAATGCAGACCACTGAGCCAGACGACTGACCTGTCCCCGGCAAACCAGGATACGTCACCACCACCACAGACAACCACAAAAAGGTGAGGAGATATTTTTGGTCCCAAAGGACTAAAAAAACACAATAACATAATCCTTTCAGTCCTTAGGAAGCGAAAATATCTCTTCTCCTCTTTGTGGTCGTCATTTTGCGGTGGCACTGACTGTTGGAAGAAAGGCCAGTTGTCTTGTTCAATGGTCTACGTTCTGCAGCTGTCTGATAACGACCTCATGATGAAATTCAGCCTGCACATTCTCAACAAGAACACTGCGCGGTTACTGCTGTCTGCTCCTAGCACAGCCCTGCTGGTGGCAAAGAACGTCCGGATCGACACGTTGTCTTTGCCCGCTTGCTCCTGATTCTGGTTACGTAGCGGATGGGAATGGAGAGGAGCGAGGTTTAAGGTCTCTCAGAAGCATGTGTGCATCTAGGCATTGGGCTCCTTCGCGATGTCCCACAACTGGAGGCTGAGGGGCTGGGATTGCTCCCATCGAAGCAGGCTTTTGGAGTAAACATCGTGGAGAGTGGTTTGTGCTTGTGATGTGGATTCTCAGCAAAGGATCCCTCTGGTGTTCTGTTTGGGCTGGAGCTGGATTGGCTGTTTTAGATGTGTTGCATCAAGTGGAAAAGCGACTTTGCATAATGGGGTTTCTTCTTTTCTTGGTTTCGGAAGTCCTTGGTATCTGAGAGAGAGAGAAAAAACAAGCCAGTGTGAGTCTTTGTCAGGTCCTGCTGCGAGCTGAGCCTGGAGGGCTGGCTACATGGTGACAGAGGCCAGGAGCAAGCTGAGCTCCTACTGGGAGGAGGAGCTGAAGGGGAAAGGGAGATCCAAAGTTAGAAGAAGAACCTCCCTAAACTTCCATCCAGTCCGCCGTGCGGGATCCAGGGAGCCCTGGCCTCGCCCACCAGGAGCTGGTGACGTCCAAGCTCAGAGCTGCTGCAGAGCCCTAGCCAGATCCCCACCACCCTGTCCTCAGCAGCCACTTCACTCCTGAATCCCGTTCGTCTGGAGCAAAGGGATGGTTGTCTCACACCTCCCAGGGAGGGATGTGCTCAGCATCCATCACACATTCAGAAGCAGACTGCTGTGGGAAGGAGGGGACCCTTGGCAGAGAGGCACGCCCTCTTTCTCTCTCTGTCCCAGCACTCTGAGGAAGAAGGGCAGGCGATGGGAAGAGGTCCGGCATGGAACAGCCTACAGGGACCTCAGAATATATCCAAATCCACTTCCACCTTCTGCAGATGAGGAGTGGGGATGCCAGGGGGCTCAGGGCTAACTAAAGCCACCTGAGCTGTTATTGACAACCCTGGGGCCAGAACTCAGGCCCCTCCCTTTGTGTCCATTTCGGGGACGGTGAGAGGAAAGGCTCCAGTCCGGAGGTGTCGACAGGAAGTAGATACTGCTGGGTCACCTTGGCTGGACGAGAGTAAGGCTTTACAGAGAAATATTCTCCCAACGGACTGAGCAAGGAACCCACAAGGGGAAACACACAATGGAATTAGCAAAAAAACAGCAAGGAGCATAACCGTGGACGAACTCATTTTCCTTCAGTCCTCCTGTTGATTCCACACCAGGATACACCTTAGGGCATTGCTAGGAATATTCTCAACGACTAGACCAGAAAGTCTCTGAAGGGGATGCAGAAGGCAACTGGTTTGACTAGGTTCTCTTCCACCCGCCCTTTGATTCCCCCAAAGCACTCCCTCGGGAAAGATTCCTTTTTAAGATTTACGCCGGTGTAAAGAATGGCATAAAGAAGCATAAACCTAACTCTTTTTCCTAACGTCCAATTTATTTACTATTATATTTTCTTTAGGGGAATGAACATAATGGTTCTCTTTGAGGATTTTACTTAATGACCAAAATTGATCAATAGTAAAATTTTCCAACTGTAGCGCCAAACCCATTGGACTTGATTTCAATTTGATGGACTGTGAGCTTCACATTTTACATGATAAATATGAAAGAAGGGACTGGCGTGGTGACATAGTGGTTAAGTTTGCACCCTCTGCTTGGGTGGCCCGGGGTTCCCGGGTTCAGATCCCAGGCATGGACAGACACCCCACTCATCAAGCCATTCTGTGGCAGACTCCCACATACAAAATAGAGGAAGATTGGCACAGATGTTAGCTCAGCTACAATCTTCTTCAAGGAAAAAGGAAGATCGGCAACAGATGTTAGCTCAGGGCCAATCTTCCTCACCAAAAAAAGAAAAGAAAGAAGAGAAAAAAATTAAAGAAAGTACTAAATTCTGTTATTTGTAATAGGGAGGTATTGTTATCTGTAAACTGGGTTTCTATGTAATGTTTATTTCTCATTTTATCTTGTATTCTAAAAAGTTGGAGAAAGTCTTTTCCAAGCAGAGTTCTTCTAAGTCTAATCCATTCATCTACCTCTTTTTCTTCTTGATTTTCTGGCATGTTATACAGATAGTACAGTTGAGAGAGGAATACAATTCCATCAAGGACTGATGGATACTCAGACATTTCAATGAAGCACTGACATGTTTGGCACATTTCTATGCTGAACCTGAGGTCATAGGAGACAAAGGGTTCTTCTTATCTCTAGCTGCATAAAAACTACTTGAGAGCTGTCTAAATATACTGAAGCCCGAACTCCACCCCAGAGCATTTAAATGAGAATCTTGAGTTGTGAGGTCAAGGGATTCATCTAAACAAAAGTCCCCAGTTGCTTATTACATGGCAGTACTACTGCCAGCTCCGAGGAGGCCCTGAGGTGGGGACACTCGGTCCCTGGAAGCCCCATGCAGACCAGCCAAGGGCTGAGGAGAAACCCGACACCAGGCCAGTCCAGCACTCCCACCCAGGCTCTCAGTGAGGTTTTTTCTTTTTAAAGATTTGCCCTGAGCTAATATCTGTTGCTAATCTTTTTTGTTTTCTTCTTCTCCTCCTTAAAGCCCCACAGGACATAGTTGTATGTTCCAGTTGTGGGTCCTTCTAGTTCTGCGCTGTGGAACGCTGCCTCAGCATGGCCTGATGAGCAGTGCTAGGGCCGTGCCCAGGATCTGAACCGGGAAAATCCTGGGCTGCTGAAGCAGAGCGCGTGAACTCAACCACATGGCCATGACCCAGCCACTCGTTTAGTTTTTATAACCGGGGCTCTTTCTCCTCAGTTTCAACACTTCCTATTCACATGGAGAAGTCCAGGGTTAAGGGTTGTCCTAGGTCGGGTTCCCTAACACATACAGGAGGAATATCCATGTGCAAGTGATCCGTTTGGACAATGCTCCCAGAAGCAAGAGGCAGTGGAGTTGGGGAAGCAGGGAAGAGAAGGCAAAGAAGCCAAGAAAGTGTGTGATTTCAGACAAAGCGCAATGTGTTCAGTGGCTCAAAGATGCTTTGTGATGAGGAGGACCATGGGGCTGGGCTTCCCCTTGACTAAGAAGAAAGGTGAGAGGGAATATCAGGACAGCGGCAGTGGAAACACAGCAGAGGTCAGAGTGCACACAGGAGACGGAGATGGAAGGGCCTGGCACAGTGGCAGCCCCCACGGAGGACAGAGGTGAGACCAGATAGAGGTAGCACCCGATGTTGAACAGAACAAACAAGGGAGAGAAAAAAGAGCAGGAGACTGAGCTATAAGGTTAGAGAGCACTGAGGAATAAGTGCATCTGAGAGCCCCGGATGGGCTCACCTCTGGACCCTAAGCTTGAAGGCCAGGGAATCTGCATGCTAGTCTCCACTTGCTGAGCCGCAGTTTTCTTTTGAGAATCCTCTGTTGGATGACACTTGAGGCATCAATGTGGCCAATGACTTGACACCCCTGCTTGCTGGCATCCGAACACTCAAGAGCATCACCCTTCAGCGTGGGAGGGGTCTTCATCCTGAGGGATGCGTCCAAACGCAGCTCTGAAAAGAAAACCACAGCCAACAGGATCCACAGTTATTCACGACCCACAGTGACTTACTCCCCACCCGAGAGCGACATCGAATAAGGAAAGTGGCTCGAACAACAACGGCCATCTGAAAGTCCGTGGGGGTGAGGTGAAGCCAATGCAGACAGTGAGATTTTCTTTTTTGTCGATCTTTCTTACAGTGCTCAGTGGTGATGAGATGGTCAGGAGGCAAACACACTCCCATTTGCCAAAAGATATCAAGAAAAACAGAATTGATAAAGACAGTGTCTCAGTAGAGAAGACAAAGGGAATGAAATCACACGGACAGAGGTTGTCCTACTGGCAGGAAGGAGATTGTAGAGATCACGCAGAACCAGAGTGCACGGGAAAACATAGGAGAGAAAAAACTGGGGGAGGGTGAAAGCAGGGGAGTTTACAAAACTTGCATATATATATGTCATATATGTACCCTATACAAGGTACACACAAAATACACAGAATGTATGACATAATATATAAATACATCTATGCATATGTGTTTTTTTCTCTGATGGAACAGATGAATAAATAGTGATTTGGAGGCATTGAATATGACATTCTAATCACTATTCTGGTCAGTTGAAATTGGAAAACATTTAGAAGTGCAAGAAGAAGGAGAAAGCCTGTGGCGAGAAACAGATGACCCGTGGAACACCAGGAGGAGGACGGTGAGGATAACACAAAGAGCATTGACGGAATCTCCAGAGAAGGATCGCTTACGTTCCCCCAAATTCCTCTGTGGAAACCGGATCCCCAGTGTGATGGTGTTTCGAGGTGGGGCCTTTGGGCGGCACGTCCCTCATGAATGGGATTAGTGCCCTCATAAAGGAGACCCCACAGAGCTCCCTTATCCCTTCCAGCACGTGAGGATGGCGCGAGGAGACAGTCTCTGTGAACCAGGAAGGGGGCTCTCCCCAAACCTCGAAGGTGCCAGCGCCGTGATGTTGCACCTCTCAGCCTCCAGAACTCCAATAAATAAATTTCTGCGGTTTCTATGTCACCCAGTCAATGGAATTTTTGTGCCAGCAGCCTGAATGGACTAAGAAACTATCGTTGGCCAAAAAACCTGGCGTGGAGCCTGGTTTCCTCCTCAGGCCCCTGTGGAAAGTGAGCAGGAAAGAGAGCGACTAGGCCAGTGAGGCTGAGTCTTGGCTGGGATTGGGGAAGCCAAGGAGAAGGAAAAAGAAAGGCTAGAGGGTGAGAAGACAACTCAACAGCCCAAGATCTGACGGCACTTGTCAGGGCTCCGCCTCCCCTGACCCTCACTGAGACTTTCTGTAGGACCTGTCCACGAGCGACAGCGACAGGGTGCTCCTTGTTGCCCCACCTCCGCTTGAGAACATGGGTCTCTCCTCCTTCCTCAGAGGACACCGTCACCTCAAGGATGAGCACCAGGCAGCTCCAGGGCCCAGGAGGAGATGCTGAGAGTGGTGGAGGGTGAGGAGGAGCAGACCCAGAGGAAACGGATGTCAGGGTCTGGAAGCTCAGTTGTAAGCAACCCCTCAGGATCCTGAGGAGAAAAACACTGAGGACATGGACTTAGAGATGAGTAGAGATGGTGAATTAAATCGAGTCTCCTAAAAGAGACTGACTTGTGCACTTTAAGGATGAAGGTGGCCCTTTCCATGAAACAGAGGGAAAAAAGTGAAGAATAAGGAGGAGACTGAGCCGTGCGCCAGTGTTTCCATGGGGACTGAGTGTGTCTACGGCAGTGTTACTGGGGGCACCTAACAGGAAAACTGGCCTGATGATGGATCCTGAAAGACGAGGGGAAAATGGGCAAACGTGCCTTTCTGACAGAGAAGGGAAGATGGGGTCCAGAGAGAGTGGAGACCATCAAGACTGCTCTGCATCAGACGGAACAAGGCACGCAGAATCATTTTGTAAGTGTTAAAGCACCAGAAAGATACGGGGGTAGATTTGACATATTCATAGTTGTTATCAAGCAATTTTTATTGAATCAGACACTGTAGAAATGATGTCCTTAATACTCCCAAGAGTATTAACGCAGTATGAGTAAGAGTATGGAATGCAGACCTAATTCTCAGGGGATTCAGATGAGGGAATTGGGATGTAAATACCTAAGAGATTAAACAACCTGGCCAAGGGAAACAGCCAGTAAGATGCAAACCCGGGACCTGGGGCAGAGCTGATCCTAAAGCCCAGGCTCTCACCACCTCGCTCTCTCAGAGCCTCACGGCTTTCAACCTGACCTGAAGCGAGCACGGGAGAGGCCCCATTGTCGCCTCCCCCCGCAACCCTGTGACGCCCAACACGTGGACTAGAGCTTCCTATTCTTCTTTTCTTTCTTACCTTGGAAGACTGAACCTCGGTTTGGGGAAACACTGTTGGCTGCAAAGCTCCAGGTGGTGAAGGAAAGACCAAGCGTGGCTTTGCCATCCCCGCAATGGAACTGGTCCAGCTGCAGCCCCAGATAATTGCTCCCCCAGCTGCTTGGCTCCAGCGGTGCTTGTGAAGTTTGCATCTCTGTCCTTTGGAAACTCAAGTTTCCACTCAAAGGCCCTTGCTGACAAGCCTCCCAGGAAGGAGCTGAAACAAGAAGTGGTTTCAGTAGGACCAATCCGAGTTTCCCGTCGCTAAGCTCTCCCAGACCACTCATTTCAGAAGTCCCTGCTTGTCAGTGGTCTCAGGAAACAAACTCAGACTTCATGTGTGAAAGAGATGTCGCCATGACGTGTGTGCCTGGGGAGGCCGAGATGGCAGGTGCCCAGGCTGCAGTGGCCCTGAAGTGGACAATCACCCACTGATTGGGAGTCCAGAGGGCTTTGCATGGGCAGATGAGGTCATGCCTATTACTCTCTTACTAGTAACCTTAGTGCAGGAGCCTACAGAGAAGGTTCTAAAGAGGACTCAGGACATGGGGGAGAAAGAGTTGCTGGTGTCTACCCAGAAGAATATCAGAGGAAGGGAAGAAGTATGGTCCCAAGGCTTCTGTTTCCAGTAAGAAGGGAGTTGGCAAACTGTAGACCAAGTTTGGAGTCTTTGCAAAGTTCTGGAGCCTTTTGACCTTCCTTTTCTGTAAGTTTTGGCTGCCCTCCTCCCACTCACACATATATATATTCTTTTGCCACTTGGTGGGCAAGGGGTGGGGGCAGGTAGTAGCAGCTGTAAGTAATGTAGTAGAGGTCTGAGACCCTTATAAGAAACTTAGGGGCCAGAGGTGCTACGGCATCAGGCTTTGTGTGGTTCTTCAGGGACGTGATATGCTGCACACTCCTTATGTTACACACTCTTCCGGGGGTCTGGGCTTTAGTCCCTAATCCAACAGGTTTCAATTTCTTCTGTGAAATGAAAATCTATTCTCAGAAAGAGGGCTAACCAAAGACCTGAAATAGCCTCAGACCAGTCCAGGTCAGGCTAAGGCGGATCATAACCCCCAGGGCCTTCTCCACACCACTGTGGGTTCCCCTTTCTCCTCCCCTCTGCACATCCTCATTGCCACCAATGTTTGTTTTAAATGTTTCGTAAAAATCTCATTTTGGATGGTGTTACCATGTAGATTCCTGACAACACACTCTATGAGACTCTCATCCTTGACACCTGGATCCATGAATCTCCTTCTGCTTCTCTGATCCTGTCCTCTCCACACAATCAAACGTCTGAATAATCCAATCACCCAGAAGTCCTGTTCTCATCAAGGTCCAGCTCTACACATGCAGACTCCTCCCCCTGCCTTTGTAGTCCTTCTGTCCTGTGGCCTCATGTTCTTCTTTGCTCATAAGTTAGACGAGGGTCCTATCAGGCACACTGGTTGTTGACATTTCCATGAGATTAGAACACTAAGACGTGCCTCATGCTTGAAGCTCTAACCCACACATGGAAGAAGTCACTGAGCCTACACAAAGGATGAAACTCATGGCCATTTATGGAGGAGGGGAAACCAGAGCCAGAGCTCTGGCTTCATTGAAACCAAGGGGCACAGGCAGGATGCGGCGTCCAGGATCTCGTTTTTAAATCTTCAGAGGGAGGTAGTCACCCCAGAGGAAGTAGAGCATCAGCTTTAACCCCCAAATCATGAGAACAGACCTCCAGAATAATTGAGTAAAACTGTTCCACGTGTGGATAGCCAGAGAGGCGTGGGAGACACTGCTCAGGAAATGCAATTAGCAGAAACACTGCAGGAGATGAGATGTGTCATCTTAAAGAAAGAGGTCGGACAGATACCTACTGTGCTCCTGCTGTAGTGCTGGCTGTGAGGTGGTCATGATCCCTTCTCTCTCCCACCTGGGGAAAAATGGCTTGCAGATGCCACTGAGGGACAGGCTTAGAGGGACATAGCTAGGGACTAGGGTGACAGCACAGCTCCCAAGCCCTCCTGAAATCTGTACTTAAAACTCGGTCCAAGAGCCTGCAGAAAGTATCTCTCTACCTGGCCAGCCGTGGTGAGCTTAAAAAATATGGAGGCTAACTGGGAGACCACTTGGATTTATCTGCTTTCTAATGGGAGTACTCACTGGCTGCCTCCAGAGTCAATCTGACTTGAGGCTCATCACACAGAAAGGCAGTGCTTCTGAGGGGTTCCCCAGAGGCAGACAGATCATGAGGACTGGAAGGAGTCGAATTATGTTCGCCTGATGGATCTGGAAGGATTTCATTCACAATCTCCTTCTCCAGCAGCTCCCTCTCCAGACTGGTGAGAGAGGGAAGAGAAAACAAGAGATCAAGAAGGATTAGACACCACAGTGTCCCAGCTGGTTTTGATTGAAGGGTAGGGTCCAAGGGACTGGGGCAAAGCCTGGCTGTCCTGGAACAGGAGAGAGGGAGAGAGAGAGAATGAGAGTGAGCAGAACGTGCTCAGTGCACTGGACCCACAGTGAGGGTGTCGGGGCTGCGCTCTCCCTGTAAGACAGTCGCATCACACTCGGAGACCTATACAATGGCTTCCAGTTTGTGAATACATTGTGTTGAATCTACATATGGCAGCCCAGCGAATGCAGGCCTCGGAGGCATCGTGGACTCCCAGAGATCTTGTGCCTTCTAGGCCATTTTCTGTCAATACTGTGACCTGTTATGTTTTTTTTTTCATTTAATTTTGTCTAGATCCTTTCTGGCTATGCTATACCTATGAAGGACCTAAGGCCATCAGTTGGGAAAGCAGACATGCATCTCATCCTTGTTTTAGCCTTCCAAGAGAGAACAAGGGATTTCTTTCAGGGCAGGAAATCCCTGAGAGTTCTTAGTTCCCCTTGTCAGACCGAGGCCACGAGTACCACAAAGACAAGAGACAACCTAGTTCAAAGGGCTTTGCCATCGCTGCTGGAGTGAGCGGAATCAGCAGCAGGGGCGGTGCTGGTTCCCCCTTGCCTGTGAACCCTGGGGCTATTTGGCCCTCAGGGTCTTTCTTTCAGGTGCTCTCCCCACATTGTACCCTTGCTTATTAGCCCTCCTCATTCACTGTTACCTGGGGCTCAGCGATTCTTGTTCTTCCTCCTCGTCATCGTCTTCCAGGTTTTCTGCAAACAAAATCCAGACAGAGATGAAATAGTGCCCCTTCACCCGCTACAGACACAAAGGCCTGCCTGGGCACGGACAGCAATGACCTGTGTATGAGGGCAGGACACACTGAGAGAGTTGTACTGACAGCCCCATGTGTGACTTTGAAGGAATGGCCTGGGATGGTGTCCTGACCCATGAGGCAGAATGTCCTTGATCTGCTGGCTCCCCATCATGGCGTGCTCTGAGTTTAACTGGGTAAAGATCAAATATCTTTTGTCTCCAGGTCATTGGGTAGTTGTCCAGTTTCCCTCTGGAATTCTCTAGTTCTCTCCTCCTCCTTCCACAAAGCTGGTTCCCTAGTCTCAGTGACTCTATGTCCACTCAGAACCCCCACATAGACCCTACTCCTTTCTCTAAAAGGAGGATAGAAAACCCCATGACTCACCCCTCCATACATCCCGGGACTTCACGGGGACCTGCATGTTGGCTTTTATATCATAAGAGGGGAAAATATTCTTGTGGAAAGTGTTCTGTTACAAATCAACGTATCTGCCCCAAGATTTTCAGATTATAACCAAATAAATCCCAAACAGTTAGGAGTATGATCCCTTTCTGAAGCACATTCATGAGCATCCCCTCCTTTAGTAGTTACAGCTACCAGGCAACACATCTTTTGACCCATTTTACAGATGAGGAGACGGAAATCCAGGAAGGAGAAATCAAGTACTCGCCTGTAGCTATAAAAGCCAGAGCTCAGGCAAGAGCCCGAGGAGCTCTGGCTCAGTCCAGGATTCTTTTCACTCTAACAAGCTGCCTCCTGTCACGTCCTCCTTTGTGTGCTGTGACACCAGGTGGAGGCTGCCTCCTGCCCCAAAGGGCACGGTCCCTCAGGGCGGAAGCAGGCCCTTGGAGCACTATGACGTCCCCCTGTGCATTTCTCCCCTCTGCTCCCACCCAGCCAGTCGTGGTCCTGTCATGGCTCCAAGTGCGATGTGGACACCAGGACAGCTGGCGAAAGCATTATGAGGGGAGATGCCGAGGCTCTTGTCAGCCAGGGACCTTGGAGGGGCTCAGCGCAATCAGGGCTTCTGGCCGCCTTACCTGGGCTAAGCTTGCGGACAAGGTGCTCTGCCAGCCTGGATCCCTCAGCCAGTTGTTCTTGGAAGCCCTGTCCCCAGTCTCTGCCAATGTCACTGTGGGTGAGGAGGTCCCTGAGGTCCTGATGGAGGAGGACAGAGAGCTCTCTTCCTTCCCGTAATGTCTGGCGTATCCGGGTCAGCTTTCGTGCATGATCATGAATGAGGAAATGGTATTTCCTAGGCGGGAGAGAAGAGAAATCCTGAGTGGAAATGGGGTCATGAGAGATGATAAGCAGTTTGAGAGAGATTTTGGTGAGAATATCCCCAAAAGGCCTTCCAAGTAGAAATCTGCTCATTTTTGGTGGACCACATTTTTTCTTCTTTCCTTTTGCATTTTACACACAGTGACCCAGTGAAAACATGCTTCTGAGACACTGGAGACTGGAAGAGATCTTGGAACTTCTAGGCCTCCTTCTCTAAAGGTTGAGGCAAAATAGGAATGTTTATTTAGTCTGGTTACTTTCCTTGTCATGAAATACCTGCCAACACGCTCAGGCCCACATGCAGAGAGCAGGTATGGACCTGACTCTGGGTTTTGACCCTCCGGAGGAGAAGAAGGCATGTCTGAAGGGGCAGGACGTCTCTAGGCCTGGTTACCTCACTGGGAGTGAGACAGACACCACATGCTGCAAAGAACATGGATGATCCAGATGGGGGAAGTAGAGGAGACCAGCACAATCAGCCAGTTTTGTGCCTCCTTGCTTCAGGAAAGCAGCTACTTTTGACCTCTGCGTTTGTTCTTTCCAGAACCCTCTCTGCATTTGATTGCACATTACCCTCCTCTGATCCTTCACTGTTACCTGGGGGTCAGTGATCCCAGTTGTTCTTCAGCCTCCTCATCGTGGTTTTCTGCAAAGAAATTGAGAAAGGTCCATTTAGACATGAGCTTGTTGCACTTCACCCGTTACAAATGCGGGTGCCTTTCTGGGCCTGGAGACATGAATTACCTCTACATGAGTTCAGAAAGGTGTCGTGTTTTGTCTGTAAAGAAATGGGCTGCCGTGGTATTCTGATGGATCAGGCAAAGTGGCCCTGATCTGATGGGTCCCAGATGGCATGCTCTGGTGGAACTGGGCAAGGAGTTAAAAATTGATTTGGTTACCCAGATCAAGAGATGCTCCTCCAGCTTTCCTAGGGGCTCCTCCCACTCTCTCCTCCCTCCTGCCACAAGGCTGGTTCCCAAGCTCAGTGACTCCGTATCTCATCATGCCTTTCACAGAGAACCTCCTCCTTTCTCTCAGGAGACGAAAAACAGTTCTGTCCCATGAGTCTCACATGACTTGGTCCTTCATGGGGACTTCCACGTCTGCTTCTACCGTTCACCAGGAAAATTCTCTCCTCGTTAAGTGCTAAGTATTCTAGTGTAAACCCACATCCCACTACCAGATTCTACCATACCCAGCGCTGAAATCAACCCCAGTGAGTGACCCTAGCATTGTGAAAGTACGCTCATAGGCCTTCCCTATTGGAATGCTACAGCTACTATGCAACACATGTGTTAATCACGTTAGAGATGAAGAAACTGAGATCCAGGAAGGAGACATCCGTCCCGCGCCCACTGTTAGAAAAGACAGAACTCAGGCTGGAGCCTGGGAACGTCCACGCTTAGCTCAGGGCCCTTTTCAGCCTTACTAGCTGCCTCCTATCATGTCTGCCTTTCTGTGCTCTAACACTGGGTGGAGGCTGCCCCCTGTCCCAAGGGCCATGGCAAATGAGGGAGGAAGCAGGCACTCGGAACACTATCACCTCCACCTTGTACATTTCTCCTCTCTGTCCTTCCACCCAGCCGCTCCTGGTCCTGTCATGACCCCAAGTGTGATGTGGAAACCAGGACAGATGGCAAAAACATTAGGAGGGGAGAAGTGGAGTCTCTTGTGAGCCGGGGACCTTGGAGGGCTCAGCACAATCAGGGCCTGTGGCCGCCTTACCTGGGCCGAGCTTGCTGACAAGGGCCTGGGACAGCCTGCATCCCTCAGCCAATTGCTCTTGGAAGGCCTGCCCCCGGAGGTTGTTAAGGTCACTGCGGCCCAGGAGCTCCTTGAGGTTCTGATTAAGCAGGAGGGATAGCTCTCTTCCTTCCCGTGTCTTTAGGCGTAACTGGGTCAGCTCTCGTGCCTGAACTCGAATTAGAAATTCGAACTCCCTATGTTGGGTTAGAAAGGAAAACGTATAATTGGAATTGAGTCAAAGGTTCTTAGGACCTCCGCAGAGGTTTCTATGAGAACATCCCCCATTTGCCTTCAAAACAGAGTTTTTGGACATGTTTGGCAAATGCCTAAATAGTTTTGAAAGCTCCATCAGCGGCCAGGCAATACCAGCTCCTGAGGCATTGCAGACTCCAGCGTTCTTGTACCTTCGAGGCCACCTTCTCTCAGTGTCTAACATAATACCACTTTCGGGGGTCTAGTTACATTCCCTGCTGTGAAATACCTGCCATCGACCTAAGATGAACTCTGCAGAAAGCGGATGTGAATCTCACCCTGTCTTTTAACCAACCATCCATGAGAGGACACGTGATGTCTGGGAGTACAGGAAATCCATGAGAGTAGTTGGTGCACCTTGGTTCAGACTAACTCTACAAGTACCAGAAGGAGACTGCACAACCCCATTCAGAGGGCTGTGTCGTTGTTGGTTGAGGGAATGACAGGAGTGCAATCTGCAGGTTTGGGTGACCATCGCATCACAGATGTGGTCACCTTTGTGCTCCTTGATCTTTCTAGGACCCTTTCCATACTTTACCTGTCCTTTACCCTCTCCTGGTCGTTCATTTTGGACAGTGGTTCTCTCTCTTCCACATACTCCTCGTCTTCATGACTTTCTGCAGACAAATTCAGAAACGTCTAGTCAGATATCGGCCCGGCCCTGGTAGATCATCACCCCCATGTCCTCTGCCCTGAGTCGAGCAAACAGTTAAATACGTCTATTTTCACCAGAGATCACAGGGAACATGTCAGCAGCCTTCAAGAGGTGTTGCCGAAAGAGTCAGCTTGGCCCCAGCAGACACCCTGGTGTTTGGTGACATAGGTGGGATTGTACACCAAGACGAGCCTGATGGATGGAATCCATACACCCCACGGAGGAAAGCGTATTTGGCACTTTCGAGAGGCCAGGATCCTGGGTGATTCATAGAGGTGGGGCCACCAGGGCCCATGCCTTGATTTCAGCGAAAACTCCAGACATGGAAAGACAGAGGTATCTTTGTCTCGTTTCTCAGCAGACTGTTTAGCAAGGACAAGATATCTCAGAGGTGAGAGAGACCAGAGTCCAGAGCTGAGGAACCATGATAACAACATTTCCAAAGAAATAGGCAAGACTGCCACCCTACTTGGACAGTCATTAATGCTCAGTTCAGGAACTCAATTAGGAAGAAACTTACAGGAGAGATCAGAGGGCCTATGTTTCTAGAAGGAGCTCATGGAGACTCCTGTTGTGCAGGAGCATCAGTGGTGGCTGGAAGCGTTATGATCTCTTGAATCTCCCCACTCTGGTTTACCTGGTGTTCATCAGCCTGTGCTTGGCATTGGGTCCCAGGGTGACAGAGATTTGATCTGGGACCTGGAAGGGTGTACAGCTACTTGACACACCCCATGTTTGTGCTTACAACTGAATCTTAGATTCTGATTGAAACCAAGAAGGGTCTCCAAGGCCTGCCATCAAAGAGACATTTGTGTACCCGGACAGAGGTGTGAGCACAAAGAACATGGAGGCTACCTGGGAGACCATTCGGAGCTTGTCCTCTTTCCAATAGAGTACTCACGGGCTCCATCCAGACGAGAGCAGATTTCATGCTCATCAGATGGGATGGTGGGACTGTCGGGAGGGTGGCAGGAGTCAGACGAGTCATGGTGACTGGAAAGAGCCAAATACTTTTCATCCAAAGAATCCTGACACGCATCATCCATTTCCTCCTCCTCCTGCAGCTCCCAGCTGAGCCCAGAGGCACAAAGATAACAGAATATTAAACGAGGAAAGACTGGACACCGCAACTTCCCCACTGGTTCTGATGGGAAGACTAAGGGAGAGGTCACAGAAGGTAAAGAGGGCATCCCTTGAAACAGGAAGAAGATAACAGTCCTCCTCTGACTGCAAGTAAGTGAGGCTGCCGTGGTGGGGGGAGGGAGGGCAGCAGGTGCTCACTGCCCCGTCCAGATAACGAGTTAATGAGGAAGGAGACTCAGCTCTCCTCTATGGCACAGTCATGACACAGAGCACACAACGAGAACCACAGGAGTTCCTGCAACTCCAAAGCATAACTTCCGTGCCACTTTTCTTACAGAGGCCCAGTGAGTAAAGGCTCCTGGGGCACTGTGGGCTCCCAGACATCTTGCGCCTTCTAGGCCTGTTTCTGTCAATACTGTAATACCGTAGACACATTTTTGTCGAGCTGTATGTCGTGCTACGAAATCCTCACCGTTAAACAGGCCAAATGTGCAGACAGAAGTTATGCAACTTATCTTAGTTTTCCCCAAACAAGAGAGGACCCGTGGTCTCCCTGAGTGCAGGAAATCTCTAAGATTGGTTAGTTTGCCTGGTGTCAAGCTGATTCTAGGTTCCTAAACTTGAGACATTAATACCAAGTGGAAACTAACAGGACAAGTCCCAAGGAAACAGACAGCATTCTTAAAAGGGGTGATTCGTGGTAGTGTGATGGGATGAAACAGGTCTACTGGTACTTTCTAATTCTCCCTGGATTTGAGATCTTCAGATGTCACCATTGCTTTCACAACCAGGATTATCAGTTACCTGGGGGCTGTTGGCTCATCTCTTTCCTCATCCTTCTGATCTTTTTGAGTTTCTGCAAATAAATTTGGACAGGGCCAGTCATCATAAAAAGTTGCTTCTTGACACATTACCAACCCAGGGGCCTGTTTCAACACAGGGACATAAGTCTTCTCAGCGTGAGAACAGGATAGTCTCAGAATATTCCAGGAGGCCTCGGGTTGTGTCTTCTGAAAAGGCACCAGGCTTCCTTTCCTGAGTCATAGGGCAGACTGTCTCTGAATTGGCAGATCAATACAACAAAGTTCTCTTCCCTGAACCTGGGCAAAGAGTTCAACATATTCTTCCCGGGGTCATGAGGAGCTCATCTAGTTGCTTTCTGGAAAGGCTGTGGCAAGATTCAGCTCTTACTCCATCAGGTATGCTGGCTGCTGTTGGTTTGGAGGAAGTTCTACACCGAGACTAGACTGATGGATGGAATTTAATCACTCCTAAAGAGGAAAGAATCTATGGTGCCACCTGGAGAACAGGATTCTTGCTATTCCAAGTGGTGGAGGGTGCCAGGGTTCACACCACGCCCTGGGTGGTAAACTTCCAGACACATTCAAGAGGTGTTTATCTTTTGACACTTAGATGGCTCCCTACTGAGGGTAAACCAACTTAGAGGAGATAGAGACTGCTGTTTGCAGTGGAGCAGGCATGGTAACGGGGATGACAGAGATTTGGCCTGGGACTCGGAAGAGTGTCGAACTACCTGACCCACCCGATGTGTGTGCTTAAAACTGAGTCCTGGATTCTGATTGAAACCAAGATGGGTCTCCAAGGCCTGCCATCAAAGAGACATTTGTGTACCCGGACAGAGGTGTGAGCACAAAGAACATGGAGGCTACCTGGGAGACCATTCGGAGCTTGTCCTCTTTCCAATAGAGTACTCACGGGCTCCATCCAGACGAGAGCAGATTTCATGCTCATCAGATGGGATGGTGGGACTGTCGGGAGGGTGGCAGGAGTCAGACAAGTCATGGTGACTGGAAAGAGCCAAATACTTTTCATCCAAAGAATCCTGACACGCATCATCCATTTCCTCCTCCTCCTGCAGCTCCCAGCTGAGCCCAGAGGCACAAAGATAACAGAATATTAAACGAGGAAAGACTGGACACCGCAACTTCCCCACTGGTTCTGATGGGAAGACTAAGGGAGAGGTCACAGAAGGTAAAGAGGGCATCCCTTGAAACAGGAAGAAGATAACAGTCCTCCTCTGACTGCAAGTAAGTGAGGCTGCCGTGGTGGGGGGAGGGAGGGCAGCAGGTGCTCACTGCCCCGTCCAGATAACGAGTTAATGAGGAAGGAGACTCAGCTCTCCTCTATGGCACAGTCATGACACAGAGCACACAACGAGAACCACAGGAGTTCCTGCAACTCCAAAGCATAACTTCCGTGCCACTTTTCTTACAGAGGCCCAGTGAGTAAAGGCTCCTGGGGCACTGTGGGCTCCCAGACATCTTGCGCCTTCTAGGCCTGTTTCTGTCAATACTGTAATACCGTAGACACATTTTTGTCGAGCTGTATGTCGTGCTACGAAATCCTCACCGTTAAACAGGCCAAATGTGCAGACAGAAGTTATGCAACTTATCTTAGTTTTCCCCAAACAAGAGAGGACCCGTGGTCTCCCTGAGTGCAGGAAATCTCTAAGATTGGTTAGTTTGCCTGGTGTCAAGCTGATTCTAGGTTCCTAAACTTGAGACATTAATACCAAGTGGAAACTAACAGGACAAGTCCCAAGGAAACAGACAGCATTCTTAAAAGGGGTGATTCGTGGTAGTGTGATGGGATGAAACAGGTCTACTGGTACTTTCTAATTCTCCCTGGATTTGAGATCTTCAGATGTCACCATTGCTTTCACAACCAGGATTATCAGTTACCTGGGGGCTGTTGGCTCATCTCTTTCCTCATCCTTCTGATCTTTTTGAGTTTCTGCAAATAAATTTGGACAGGGCCAGTCATCATAAAAAGTTGCTTCTTGACACATTACCAACCCAGGGGCCTGTTTCAACACAGGGACATAAGTCTTCTCAGCGTGAGAACAGGATAGTCTCAGAATATTCCAGGAGGCCTCGGGTTGTGTCTTCTGAAAAGGGACGAGGCTTCCTTTCCTGAGTCATAGGGCAGACTGTCTCTGAATTGGCAGATCAATACAACAAAGTTCTCTTCCCTGAACCTGGGCAAAGAGTTCAACATATTCTTCCCGAGGTCATGAGGAGCTCATCTAGTAGCTTTCTGGAAAGGCTGTGGCAAGATTCAGCTCTTACTCCATCAGGTATGCTGGCTGCTGTTGGTTTGGAGGAAGTTCTACACCGAGACTAGACTGATGGATGGAATTTAATCACTCCTAAAGAGGAAAGAATCTATGGTGCCACCTGGAGAACAGGATTCTTGCTATTCAAAGTGGTGGAGGGTGCCAGGGTTCACACCACGCCCTGGGTGGTAAACTTCCAGACACATTCAAGAGGTGTTTATCTTTTGACACTTAGATGGCTCCCTACTGAGGATAAACCAACTTAGGGGAGACAGAGACTGCTGTTTGCAGTGGAGCAGGCATGGTAACGGGGATGACAGAGATTTGGCCTGGGACTCGGAAGAGTGTCGAACTACCTGACCCACCCGATGTGTGTGCTTAAAACTGAGTCCTAGATTCTGATGGAAACCAAGATGGGTCTCCAAGGCCTGCCATCAAAGAGACATTTCTGTACCTGGACAGAGGTGTGAGCACAAAGAACATGGAGGCTACCTGGGAGACCATTCGGAGCTTGTCCTCTTTCCAATAGAGTACTCACGGGCTCCATCCAGACGAGAGCAGATTTCATGCTCATCAGATGGGATGGTGGGACTGTCGGGAGGGTGGCAGGAGTCAGACAAGTCATGGTGACTGGAAAGAGCCAAATACTTTTCATCCAAAGAATCCTGACACGCATCATCCATTTCCTCCTCCTCCTGCAGCTCCCAGCTGAGCCCAGAGGCACAAAGATAACAGAATATTAAACGAGGAAAGACTGGACACCGCAACTTCCCCACTGGTTCTGATGGGAAGACTAAGGGAGAGGTCACAGAAGGTAAAGAGGGCATCCCTTGAAACAGGAAGAAGATAACAGTCCTTCTCTGACTGCAAGTAAGTGAGGCTGCCGTGGTGGGGGGAGGGAGGGCAGCAGGTGCTCACTGCCCCGTCCAGATAACGAGTTAATGAGGAAGGAGACTCAGCTCTCCTCTATGGCACAGTCATGACACAGAGCACACAACGAGAACCACAGGAGTTCCTGCAACTCCAAAGCATAACTTCCGTGCCACTTTTCTTACAGAGGCCCGGTGAGTAAAGGCTCCTGGGGCACTGTGGGCTCCCAGACATCTTGCGCCTTCTAGGCCTGTTTCTGTCAATACTGTAATACCATAGACACATTTTTGTCGAGCTGTATGTCGTGCTACGAAATCCTCACCGTTAAACAGGCCAAATGTGCAGACAGAAGTTATGCAACTTATCTTAGTTTTCCCCAAACAAGAGAGGACCCGTGGTCTCCCTGAGTGCAGGAAATCTCTAAGATTGGTTAGTTTGCCTGGTGTCAAGCTGATTCTAGGTTCCTAAACTTGAGACATTAATACCAAGTGGAAACTAACAGGACAAGTCCCAAGGAAACAGACAGCATTCTTAAAAGGGGTGATTCGTGGTAGTGTGATGGGATGAAACAGGTCTACTGGTACTTTCTAATTCTCCCTGGATTTGAGATCTTCAGATGTCACCATTGCTTTCACAACCAGGATTATCAGTTACCTGGGGGCTGTTGGCTCATCTCTTTCCTCATCCTTCTGATCTTTTTGAGTTTCTGCAAATAAATTTGGACAGGGCCAGTCATCATAAAAAGTTGCTTCTTGACACATTACCAACCCAGGGGCCTGTTTCAACACAGGGACATAAGTCTTCTCAGCGTGAGAACAGGATAGTCTCAGAATATTCCAGGAGGCCTCGGGTTGTGTCTTCTGAAAAGGCACCAGGCTTCCTTTCCTGAGTCATAGGGCAGACTGTCTCTGAATTGGCAGATCAATACAACAAAGTTCTCTTCCCTGAACCTGGGCAAAGAGTTCAACATATTCTTCCCGAGGTCATGAGGAGCTCATCTAGTAGCTTTCTGGAAAGGCTGTGGCAAGATTCAGCTCTTACTCCATCAGGTATGCTGGCTGCTGTTGGTTTGGAGGAAGTTCTACACCGAGACTAGACTGATGGATGGAATTTAATCACTCCTAAAGAGGAAAGAATCTATGGTGCCACCTGGAGAACAGGATTCTTGCTATTCCAAGTGGTGGAGGGTGCCAGGGTTCACACCACGCCCTGGGTGGTAAACTTCCAGACACATTCAAGAGGTGTTTATCTTTTGACACTTAGATGGCTCCCTACTGAGGATAAACCAACTTAGAGGAGATAGAGACTACTGTTTGCAGTGGAGCAGGCATGGTAACGGGGATGACAGAGATTTGGCCTGGGACTCGGAAGAGTGTCGAACTACCTGACCCACCCGATGTGTGTGCTTAAAACTGAGTCCTAGATTCTGATTCAAACCAAGTTACGTCTCCAGGGCCAGACTGAAGTGATGACATATCTTGACCTGGACAGGGACATTGGGAACATGAATATGGACACTACCTGGGAGACCTGTTGGAGCTTTCTTCTCCTGTTGATCTGAGTACTCAGTAGCTGCAACCAGAGCAGAGAAGTCTTCGTGCTCCTCAGACAAGAAAACATTGGTGCTGGGAGGCTCGTGGCAACCAGACGGGTACTGGTGACCTGAAGAAGTCACAGGGCCTTCATCCACTGACCCCTTCAGGGCTTCTGTCACACTCTCTTTTTCCTGTAGCTCTGTGCTCAGGCTAGGGGAAAAAGTATATGATGAAACCAAGAAGGATCGGATGGTGGAGTCCCAGGTGGTCCTGATTGCTGGTAGAGAGAGTGGTCACAGAAAGTGAGGGACAGTCCCCTCAAAGAGAAAGAAAACAATCCTCGTATGATGAGGGCATGGTCTGGTTGCCCCTGAGGGCAGGAGAGAGGGGAGTGGGCGCTCAGCGAACTGGCCAGATAGCACTCAATGAGGAAGGAGAATCAACTCTACCTGGATGGTACAGCAATGGCACTCAGCAGACACAGAGAACCAGAACAGTGGCTCAACCGCGTGCAGAAATGATGTTGAATTTTACATACTGCCACCCAAGGAATGCACGTTCCTGACACATTGTACATGCCCAGAGACCTTGTGCCTTCTAGACTTCTTTCTATCAATATTGTGACGGGACATGATTGTTTTGGTCTAATTACATTTCTTACTATGAAATTCATGCCAACAAGCTAAAGTTCACCATGCAGAAAGCAGATATCCATCTCATCTTAGGTTTAGCCACAGAGGAGAGAACAGATGGATTCTGTGACTACAGCAAATTCCCTGAGAAGGGTTAATTTCCCTTACGTTAGTATGACAAGTATCACAAAAGCAAATGACAACCTTTTTAGAAAGCTATTTCCTGATCGCTTAAGTGAATGGAATAATTCAACCAGCAGTTTCTGTCACTTTTGCCTTAGAAATCCATGGCTAGTGTTGGCCTCTCGGTCTTTATTTGGGAACCATCCTCTTATTTTACCCATCGTCTTCCAGGCCCTGATCATTCCTTGTTACCTGGGGTCCATTGATGCTTTTTCTTCTTTGTTCTCCTCCTCTGCATGATTTTCTGCAGAAAAATTCAGAAATTCCAAATTCAGAAATGTCCAGCAGGCACTAAGGAGTTCCATGCCACCCATTGTAAACACAATGGCCTGTCTGGTCATGAAGACATAAATCCCCAACTACAATTTCAGGATACGCTGAGAGAATCGTACTGAAAGGTCTCTTCTTTGTATTAAATGAATGCCCTTTTTTGTTTTTATGATCCATCAGACACAGTTTCCCTGATGGCATGCTCTACGTGAAACTGGAAAAAATGTTAGACATGTCTTTTGTTCCCAAGATCACCATGTACTTGTCCAGATTCCCTCTGGACTTCTACAACTGTATCATTTGTCTTGACGTAAAGCTGGCTGTCAGGCACAGTGGGAACTTTCTCTAAGGAGACCATAAACAAGCTCTCAGTCTCCCCTCAAGACGTCTAAAGAGACTTCCAGTTTCTGGTCCCACAAGTAAGGATCTTGGAAGTCATCACTCCTGTCCTCACAACAAGAAAGGAGCTGAACAAACTGAAAATCAACCACTCTTCTTCGATCCGTCAGAGAATGAAGGTCAGAGAGCAAACCACTGCCCCCCAAACTGGACATACAAACAGGCTAGGCAAACAAAGAGAATTACAACCTATTGAAGCAGAAACCTAGGCAGGAGCCAGGACCAGAGGAGGAAAACTTAGCATGTAATTGACTAATTGCTGGAGACTCAGTGTGGAGAAGTTTGAGTTAAAAGCATCAGGGGGCCCAGTCGTGGGAGAAACCCAAGAGTTCTGGAGAGTTTTCTGTCCAGGAGCCCTATCAGTTTCTCACAGTGAAGACTAGAGAAAAATCTCCTTACACCTCTGGCAGAGTGAGATGAAAGTAGCTATTATTAGATAGATCCGGAGCATTTTGTTTTTCTTGACAAAGCCTGCTCTCAAAGAAACTATTTGACCAGAGCCTAACCAACTGGGATATTACCACAACCCAACTGACCTTGGGGAAAGGAAATGCCCAACTCCAGCCCCTCTAGCCTTCCTTTTCCATCGAGGGCACCTGGAAGGTGAACCCTGAGAAGCTCTTGTGAAGGCCACAGCCCAGGGACCCAGTCTGACTCAAAGACTGAGCCCTGATCATAGGACTACAGAATGTTTCCACACACACACACACACACACACACACACACACACACACACATCTATTCTAGATGATAACAGGGGAATATAACGGAAAGGATACAACTGAAAGAACTGCACGTTCTCAGGCCTCATTTAAGCAGAAATCACCAGGGACACTCCAGAGAGCTGAGAACACAAAACCAAGAATTCCAGAGGAGACTTAAGCCTCTGACATCTACAGCTCCAATAAACAGGAAACCCAGCCCAACCCCTAGCCAGGTAAAGACAAAACTTCACACTAAGGCCTACTTACCTCAAATCCTTTACCCAGTATATCATGTTTGGCTTTTAACAAAACATTATAAGACATAGTATGAGACAAAAAAAAACACAGTTTGAAGAAAGAAACTAAGCATTAGAACCAGGCTCCAATATGGCAGACATGGTGGAATTACTAGAGCAGGAATTTAAAATGACAGTGATTAACATGCTAACGGCTCCAAAGGGAAAGGTGGACAGCATGCAGGAACATAAGGGGAAGGTAAGTAGAAAGATGGGAACTCTAAGAAAGAATCCAAAGGAGATGGTAGAAATGAAAAACACTGGGACAGAAATGGAGAGTGCCTTAGAGGTTCAACAGTACACTGGACACGGCTGAGCAAAGAACCTGCGAGCTTGGAGAAATATCGAGAGAAATTTCTAAAACTGAAATGCAAAGAGGAAAAAGAATGAAAAGGAAGAGATGATCCAAGAACTGTGGAACAATCACAAGAGGTGTAAATATGTGTAACGTGACTATCAGAAGGAGCACACAAGAAGCATTTGAAGCAATAATGACTGAGAATTTCCTAAAAATTTTTTCAGTTTTTGCCACCCAAAGGTTTTTTTTTGTTTTTTTTTTTTTAATATTGGCACCTGAGCTAACAACTGTTCCCAATCTTCTTTTTTTCTTCTGCCTTTTCTCCACACATCCCCCCAGTACATAGTTGTACATTCTACTCTGGGTTCTTTTAGTTGTGGCATATGTGATCCCGCCCCATTATGGTTTAATGAGAAGCGCCATGTACGCATCCAGGATCTGAATCAGTGAAACCCTGCACTGCCGAGTGGAGCGTGTGAACTTAACCTCTTGGCCGTGGGGCCAGCATCCCCTAAAATTAATTATAGACATTGAACCACAGATCCAGGAAGCTCAGAGAATAGCAACCAGGGAAATACCAAAATGTATACACCTAGGAAAGAATGTCATATTCAAAATGCAGAAAATCAAAGACAAAAGAAAAGTCTAAATGAAAGCAGAGGGAAAAATACCTTACCCAGAGAAGAGTAAGGATAAGAGGTATATCAGACTTCTCTGAAACCATGCAAGCAAGAAGAGAAGGGAGTATAAGGAAGACACCCCACCCACCTTGAATTCTGTATCCAGTAAATTATCCTTCATCAGCAAGAGAAAAAGGCAACATTCCTAGACAAAGAAGAATTGAAGGAATTTGTCACCAGTAGGCCTGCCTTGCAAGAAATGTTCAAAGAACTTCCTCAGAACAAAGGAAAATGATATAAGTCAGAAACTGGCATCTACACAAAGAAAGGAAGAGCATTTTGAAGCAATGAATTCAAATACAATAATTTATTTGTCTTTTTCTTGATTGATCTAACTGATAACTGTTCAAAACAATAGTAGCAATAATGGATTTGGATAAGCAGCTTATGGATAAGTGAAATGAATGACAGTAATGCTCTAACAGATGGGTGGAATGAATTGGGAATACTGTGTTATTAGGCACTTGTGTTAGCCATGAAACAGTACACTGTTCTTTGAAAGAGCACTTGGATGATTTTTAAATGTACATTGCAAACTCCAGGGCAACTCCTGAAAAAGAAGAAAGAAAAAATAAGAGTACAGTTGACATGCCAAGAGAGGAGGAAAAAACGGAATCACGTAAAATTCTTTTTCACAACCAGAGAAGACGGAAAAAGAGTGGAACACAAAAAAAAGAAACCAGGAAGAGAACAATGAATATAAAACAGTAACTAATATGGTAGACGTTAATCCAAGTATATCAACAAAATCCTTCCAAGTCAGTGGTCTAAATGCACCAATTAAGGGGCTGGCCCCGCGGCCGAGTGGTTAAGTCTGTGCGCTCCGCTGCAGGTGGCCCAGTGTTTCGTTGGTTCGAATCCTGGGCACAGACATGACACTGCTCATCAAACCACGCTGAGGCGGCGTCCCACATGCTGCAGCTAGAAGGACCCACAACGAAGAATATACAACTATGTACTGGGGGGCTTTGGGGAGAAAAAGGGAAAAAATAAAATCTTTAAAAAATAAAAAATAAAAAAAAGAAATGCACCAATTAAAAGAAAGACTGTCAGAGCGGATGAAAAAATAAGACTTAATTAGATGATGTGTACAAGATATCCACTTTAAATAAAAAGGCACAGATAGAATAAGAGAAACAGGATGGAGAAAGATATACCACGCTATCACTGATCAAAACAAAGCTGCAGTAGCTCAAACAATTTCAGACAAAGCAGACTTCAGACCAATGAAAATGATCAGGGATAAAGAGGGGTGTCACGTAACAAAACGGGGTCCATTCTCCAAAGACATAACAGTTTTTAAGCTGCACCTAGGAGAAGAGCACGAAAATAACTGAGGCAAAAAGTGAGAGCTGCAAGGAGAAGTAGATGAATCCGGTATTACAGTTGGAGATTTCAACACCCCTCTGTCAGAAACAGAGAGATGCAGCAGGCAGAAAATCAGGAAGGATAGAGTTGAAATAAACAGCACCATCAATCAACTTGATAGAATCGACACTTCTACAATTCTTCATCAAACGAGGGAAGAACACAGATTCTTCTCAAGCTCACATGGAACATTCTCTAGGGCAGGCACTATGCTGAGAAGGAATGAGAAGACAGAAGATACAGATTACTCATATGAGAAGTGAAAGAGGGACTGGCACTACTGATCCCATGGACATCAAATGGATAATCAAGGAATGTTAGGAACCAATCTGTGCCCTGAAGTTTGAAATGCATCCATTACTTGAAACACACAATCTACCAGAATTCCCACAAGGAGAAACAGATCATCTGAATAGGCTTATATCTACTACAGAAATTGAAACAACAAAAGAATCTTCCCAAACAGAAAGCACCAGGCCCAGATAAATTCACTGGTGAATTCTATCAAATATTTAAGGAAGAAATTAGGCCAGTTGTCTACCATCTCTTCCAGAAAATAGAAACAGAGGGAATACATCCTAACACATTCTATGAAGTCAACATTCTCCTAATACAAAAACCAGACAAAGATGTTACAAAAAGGAACACTCCAGGCCAATAAGTTTCACGAACATAGGTGCAAAAATCATCAACAAGATTTGACAGATTGAATCCAAGAAAGTATACAAAGAATTATACACCACAACCAAGTGAGATTGATTCCAGCTATGAAAAGGGGGTTCAACACTCAAAAATCAATTAATGTGATTCACCGTCCATCAGGAAAGAAACCTCTAGTTGGACCACTGTGGCCTGTACCCAGTGCATTTCTCCTCTCTGTTCCCACCCTGCCAGTGCTGCTCCTGTGATGGCCCCAAATGGGACATGGAAACCAGAACGACTGGTTAAAAAAAAAAATCCTCGTGAGTGGAATCTCTTGGAGCAGCTCAGTGCAGTCAGGGCCTATGACCGCCTTACCTGGGCTGAGCTTTCGGGCAAGGCGCTTCACCAGCCTGCGGCCCTCAGCCAGTCGTTCTTGAAAGCCCTGACCCTGGAAGTTGGTAGGGTCATCGTGGGTGAGAAGGTTCCTGAGGTGCTGCTTGAGGAGCACAGAGACTTCTCTGCCTTTCTCTATCGTTTGCCGTAACTGGGCCAGCTCTCGAGCCTGATCTTGGATTAGGACATCGTATTTCCTAAGGTGGCACAGAAGAGACCGTTTAAACATGCAAAGAGTCGAACCATAGATGATAAGATTTTTCATGGAGATTTGTGTGAGAACATCCCCAAGGAGCTATTGTAGCAGAATTCTGGCACATGTATGGTGACCTGCTGCTGCCAGCCTGCTATCAGTTCCCCTCCATTAAACCCAGCATATGTGGGGCTAACACCAAAGCACTCTTTCCCCGCTTACTCCCTGGCTCCAGAATACTCTACCCACCATGGAGACAAAGCACCTGGGTTCCCTATCATCTCCTCCTCCCCCCTGCAAACAGTGTCCCAAGGCCGAATGCAGGCTGGTGGGAAAGTTCTGACCAGCAAGGCCACTGAGTCCCCCCACCATCTACAAGCAGCCACAATCCTCACACACCTTTAAAAACACTCACGTCCCCTCTTTCGGTGAGACGAGATGAAATGAGACAAATGTGAGGGCTCCCTCTCATCTCCTGGCTCATGTCACCCGAAATAACAACCCTCTCCTTGCCTTAAGCCTGGTGTTCCAGTTTTTATTGGGCCCCTCTTGTGTGGCGGGTAAAGAACCGATGTTTGTAGGTGGTAAAATTTGATGAGCCAACCAGAAGGCTCTTGCCCATGGGTCCATGGCCCCAGGCCAACTGGGATTTCCTGGGAAGCAGTCCTGCAGCCACCTCGGTCATTTGCCCTAGGGACTGCCCTCAGTACTTTCCATCTGTCTCGGAGCCACTGACCCTAGGCCCATTTTCTTATGGTGAGGAAACAGATTCTAGATTGGTTTGTTGGCTGCTTCTTCCTTCTGGGAAGTCGATGGACTCTGAAATAGAGTAAGTTGCCTCAGAGATGCCCATGAACTTCCTTCCCCTCTTTTGGGGACCCTCCGTTCACGGAAGTGCCAACTTGGGTCCTTTCCATTCACGGAGGGGCCGTCTGGGCGCGCATTTGGAGTGGGAACAGTTGTAGGACTTTCTACCCTCCATCTGGGAATTGGTTCACTGGTGTCTGGTATTTCTGTGTCTGGATCTGAGTGTCTCTCTGTCGCTGTGTATCGGAATGGGAAACATGCTGTCTGTCACCAAGCAGAGCCCATTGGGGTTAATTCTGAGTAGATGGTCTAATTATAGTTAGAAGCCAATGTCTGAAACGGGTGGTTTTCTTTTGTGACACTGTTTGACCACAATATTCTTGAAACTCTGGAGAGAAGATGGCCAAACAATGGATCTTTAAGTTAGAAAACTTTTAGAGAGCTCTCTTCATAAAGAGCTGTTTTACTGGTCCCTATGAAACACCAAATTAAAAGGAAAATACAACGACTAATCTCAAAAACATAATCAAATTTGGGGTCTCAGCTTCTTCTTGTGGTCTCACAGATGCAAATGGAAACATCAAGTTAACAAAGAGAAGTGAAGAAGGGAAGAGTGACAGAACTCACTCACTCCAACAGGATGGCAATCTTTAGTCATTAAAAAGAAAGAGCAGGGTGAATAGAACAGACGCAAATACAGTCAAAATGAAGCTTTGACTAAAACACTGCCTAAGGTTCGATGGGCTAAAGGGACCCCAGATTGGCCCCCAACATTCAAGAATATCAGACAAACTTGTTCTATTTCTTCCAGTTTGAAAAAAATTTTAAAAGTAAGTAGGCAGAAATCACAGCGAGAAACCTATCAACACTTGTTTGGGGCAACAATTAGGCTGCTCAGGTTGGTACAAGTATAAAGATTAAAGTGTTTACCCTAATATTACATGAGGAGATTACGTCAACTTTGCCTGGATGCTTTTTTGGGGTTAAATATTATGCCTAGCTGAGAATGCATTCCCTACATAACACTGTAATACCAAAACTTGTGAGTGAAATTCTAATATAAGTTATAATTAGGGGTACAAGAGTTGAAAAAATAAAGATAAAGGTTTGTCCAAGTTGGTGTATGTAAATAGACCTTCTGTAAAACAATTACATCTGTTTTGCTGCATTGCATTATGGATTCTGTAGTGGGAATAAACATTATGTGTCGCTGGGGAACGTGTCCCTTGCCTGATATTGCAAGAGCTCATAAACCCACCCTTCAGGCTCTGCAAATCGAGCATACAGAGGAGCTCTCACTTTACAATGGCCAAAATGAGGCAGTTTCAGTTTACTCAAACAGATACATGCAATCGGAACAAGCCAGCTACAACAGGAAGCCTATTTTAATCTTTTGATGCTTCTAAAGAAAATAAGAAATATTTTACTGCCTCTTTAAGAGAAAAATGGTTAAATAATTGAACATGCCAGGGCAGAAGCCAAGCCTGATGCTGCTTTCTCTTCTCTCACTGAGATTTGCCACTTCAACTCCCCCAAAATGCCTGATCTGAAACTAAACAGCTGAAAATAGGCAAACTTTTGAGATAATTTGGAATTATAATGGCCACTCTGGGGAACCTCTGCTTCAGATGAGTCCACCTGAGGGGTCACCCTTCAAAGACAGGATTCAAAATCTCTTAGAACGGAACACAGTCTTTAATTAATATACAGAACCTCCTGAAAGACAAAGCTATTTAACAGGATCTAAAATGAACTTTGGGAAATCAAAGCCTGTTTAAGTGTGCTGGTTTGATTTAAAATAGACATGTTCTCAGAGTTATCGGCAGTGGATATAATGCAGACATACAGCCTGGGTTTACTCGTCAAATGAGCTCATGTTCTCTGTTACAAAATTTGTCAACAAGAGTAATAACTTAGAATAACAGCTGATTTTGTTTAATGTCTCATGAGGTTTTTGTGGACGATGTAAATATAACTCTTGAGAACGGGTAAACGAAATAGATGTAAGACTGTCACCATGCAAAGTTGTTCCAATATTGTGGACTACCGTCCCTGTGCTCTACATTCCAACCCCATGACTTACTTATTTTGTAACTGGAAGGTTGTACCTCTTAATCCCCTTCACCCATTTCACCCACCCCCAACCCCTCCTCCCTCTGGTAATCACCAGTTTATTTCCTGTGTCTATGAGTCTGTTTGTTTGGTTTGGTTTGGTTTCTAGATTCCGTATAGAGGTGGAGAAAAAGATACCCTCCTACACTGTTGTTGGGAATATAAATTGGTGCAGCCACTGTGGAAAACAGTCTGGAGGTTTCTCAAAACCTTTAGAAAGACAGCTTTTTTTCAGAGAAAGTCTGACAAACTGTAGTCAGTCAGGAGGTGATTGTGATTAAAGGTAAATGCGGTAGTGATTGCACCACATCCTGAATGTCCTAAATGCCACTGAATGGTTCACTCGAATTTAGCCAACTTTAGGTTCTGTGAATTTCACCTCAATAAATTTTATTTTAAAAAAAGACTCAGGGAACCTTTGAGTAATTGGAGTCCATAGTTTACCAATTATTGTTCTCTAATGGTGTTATGCAAAATTGGGATGCATGTGGCTGCCATGAAAATTTTGGCCATTCTCCTGGTCCAGAGTTGCTCCTTGCCCCCTTCAGAGATGCCTACAACTTCCCAGCAGACCTCCAGCACAGAGCCCCGCTTACTTGAGCTTCTCCGCTAACGTTGACTTCTCTGTGGGCTTCTCCTCCTGGAACTGCAGCTTCTCCCCCAGCACCGATTCAATGATGTCTTTGCACGCTCCAGACTCTGAGGAAAGACAGAGAGGCAGGCCTCAGTGGAAAGCTGGCCATGCTGCTGTGGTCACTGCCTGCAAGGGAGGAGGCAGGCTCCATCTTCTTCTCTCAGAGGCAGATAGAACCCCAGCACCAGGCTCTCCACTGAGATTTCCACCTTCTATTTCTCAGCCTCCCAAATACACAGCATTTGGTCACTTCTCATTTGAGAGCTGAGCAAAGAGAAGCTCCAAGGCAGAGAAAGTGACCAGACAAGATTAGCTGACATTTTTCAAGCTCAGAATTCACATGCCCTGAGACTGACCCCGAGTCCTGGGCCACTTTACCAAGACTTGCAGACTCTTGAGTAAAACACTAAGCAGCGGCATGAAGTGGCGATCCCTGTGTGCTCGGGAAGGCCCCTGGGCCTACTGATTGTTGGGCCCTCTGAGCTCAGAATTTCAAGGACAAGTACCTTCACGATGAAATATAACTGTATATGAATGCAATTCTGAACAATACAAGGCATAACCATCAGTCCCTGAAGGAAATAGGCACAGGCTGTTGAAGAGGTTGTTTTCAATTCCAAGTAGTACAAGAAAGAACTAATAAATAGTGTTTCCGGTGTGTCAAGAACTGTTCTGGTAACTTTACAGAAATAACTCATGTGATTCATTGCAACCGCTCAAAGAAGTAGGCACTATGACAGCGCCATACAAACGGAGGAGGAAACCGTGAGGCTCAGAAAAAGCCACAGCTTGGATCTGAGCCCAGGAAGAGTAGCTCAGTCTTCACCAATGCATTGTGTGACCTCACCACAAGATCTTGGGTGACATCTTTCTTCTTCATCATCTTCAAAATTTGTTTCCTAAAGTTATGTTATGCCTATAAAAAAAGCTGTAAGGAAAACTTAGTCCTTTCTCAAAACCTCATCTCTTCACTTTCTTAAATAGCAGGTTTCAATGTTTACTTTTCTCTGCATCAGTCATTTTAAGTTAACCACTCCCACGATGGTTTATTGGAAAATAACACCCATCCAGACTCAGAGTCGTCAAGATCCCTTCTAATCACTCTGTTTGGCACGAGGCCCTGTTCTCACGATCCCTTCTGTCACCACAGCCCCCTCTTACAGAACAAGCGATTGAGCTTCCAATTGCGAGGCTGACTGTGGGAGGGAAGGGCCTGTCCCAGACACTGGTTTGAGTTTTTACTGGGGCTGGTGGCCACCCCCACTTAGCGTCATTCTCACTTGGGCCATGTCTCACAGCCCAGACCCTCAAGGTCACCCGGACCTGCTGGCAGTCCTGCATCACCAAAGGTTCACCAGCTCAGAGAGACACAGAAGAGGGGGTACGGATTCTCTCATTTCCCCAGAGACACCCTCTACCTCACCCCAAGAGGCAAAGTGGCTTCCTTGGCCTCAGAAAGAAAAGCCTGTGCTCAGGAAGCACGGCTTCCCGCTCAGCAGGGTCGTCTCTGGATGGCGTCACTCATGGATACCACAGTGTCAGCGAGGAGCACACTCATCTTCAGGCTCCTGTAAAGCAGGGAACATCACCTGCTTCCCCCGGTGTGTACCATCACCCCATCTCCCCAGTGTAAGGAGCACAGAGCTTTGCCAGTGGGACCTCAGAGAAGCCTGAACTGATGGAGCTCATTAGTCCCGGACACTTAGGCCAAGAGTGATGCAGGATCCGATTCCGTACACGGAGGATGCTGGGAGAAACAGGTTAGCCTGCTCCAGAGGGAAACACGCAGTGCTGTGCCTGCACCAGGAATCAGTCACTGGCATTTTACCTAATCCCACCCTACACCTCACTGCCAATCTGGAAAAGTCCCTCAACTCTTTGGGCCTCGGTTTGTCCATGCTCAGCAAACTGAGGGTAAAATACCCACTTGCACCTTCCCTGGACTGTGGTGAGAATGAAGTTTGTGTTGCCTCAGGGAACAGAAGAAAAGGTCTGGAGAGTTTTTAGTTTCTTAGGGGAACACGGTGGTCACTCATCCCTCTGCTGACCATGACCCTGTAGGACTTACTGTATTTCTGCAGCTGGTTGGCCAGGATGTAGGCAGTGGACTCAGAGACAAGGAACTTCTGTTTGAGGTCTCGAAAGTCCTGTTTGCTTTGTTCCAGCTGGGACTGAAGCTCCTGGTTGATTTCCAGGAGGGTCATTTCGGCCCCCGGATCAGACACAGGGCCGAGAGTAACTGCCATGGTGACGTGGGGCAGAAGAGGTAGGGCAGGGACTGGGGAGAAGAGACCCAAACACAGAATGGGTTAAAAACAAGTGAAAGCAAATAGGTTCAATGAGGACTGAGGGGTGAGGATTCAGGAATTCTTAACTTACTGTCGGCAACAACGTGATCAACACCCCACAGCACTTGAGAGTCTGTAACCCCCAAAACAAGGTTCAAGACGCCAGAGCTCAGAGCCAAAGGCACTGCCTCTAGCTCACACTCCAACACGAGTGACAGAGGGAGGAGCCAGCGCGCCAGGTAACGGTCTGGAGTTGCAATAACAGAACTGGAAGGTGGGGGGGTGTCATGGAATCTTAGGAGCCCCTGCCTTCCAGTTGCCTAGGCCGCGAGGATACACAAGGCCCCCTGGTCTCTTCTGAAAGTCAGCACCGATGGGGCCACCCTAAGCAGCCACTCTCAAGAGGTGTCTACCCTTGTGCTGATAGTACCAACCTATTTCTTTCCAAGACATATCCAAGCCTAACAGTTTCTCAGTGTTTGTTCTTGTATGTTTACAAAAGCATCAAGGCAGAAATAGTTTCCCAACAAGTTTTATTTTCTTAAGGGCTGTCATGAAGTCACCCAACCTTCTCCTTAAATTCAAACAGAGCTTAAGGTTTTTCCACAAGTGAAAGATGTTAAATTTTTCGACTCTCATGATGATGTTCTTCTACCGTTTTTTCTATATCCATTAAAAAGTGTAGGACAACAGCAGAGTATCCTATAAAGGAATGAACAACTCATTTAAAAACATGTCTTCTGTCCTGAAACTCTAAATATTCTGTTTGCTGTATCCTTGTGTCACGTTGGCTTCTTCTCCATCACTGGGGCAGCAAGTTAAGTCCAGTTGAACACGCCTGCCTCCCGCAGTCCTCCTCTATTTCTTGGTTGCTTTTTGCATGTTGTTCATCAAAATGTTGTTCACATGTTTGATGAGGATGCTTTTAACGTCACTAAACAACATATGTCATATTTCTCACTCGTGGATCTCATTCAAGTACCACAAGAGCTCTTTCTGAGTTGTCAGAATGATTAAAATAGTTCAGGTATACTTCCCGGAATACATGTCGTGCTCATTCTTTTGGAAAGATTTCTAAACGTGACGCTACTTTTTACGTTCCCTCAGTTCCCCTACATATTGAACAGACAGGGATCCAGGGCAGTTTTCATGGAACGTTGCTCGATAGATCTCTTTGACTTGTCCTCATGCCCTGAAAAACGATGCCCTGAACCCTCTCCTGACCTTCTCAGCATCCGATGCCAACTGGGTCTTGTGAGCCTGAGACTTGGCAGGCCCGCTGTGGCATCGGCCTCTTCAGGTTAGCTGCTGGACTTGCCTGAGTTAAGGCTGCAACTGGTGTGAGCACGTGCGGCCCAGCGTTCCCGTCACAGTGCAGGATGGAGGTGTAGATCAGCCACTTTTGGAAGCTCATCTGCTCCCCGTCCCACGCCGTCCTCCACCTATGCTGTGGAATGATAGCGGCGTGAGAGCCACCAAAGGCTTTAAAGAAATCTATTTTCTGGTGTTTGTGGGACCTGACATTCGGTAGGAAAAAGAAAAAATTGTCAAATTCCTTCACTTTAAAACTGACGAAACGGAAGGCTCGCAAAAGTTACATGACATACTTGAAGTCACGGGGAGGAGCGTTTTGCAGTGCTAATTATAGTAATCATAATAACAGTAATAGTTTGTTCAGCATTATTGTGCCAGGCATTTTGCTAAGAAGCGCTGTCTACATAGAACGGCATCTTATTTTCATCATAATCGTTTCAGGTAATGTTACTGTCCATAAGCAAAAAGTAAAAAACTTGAAGAAGGGGACGTTCAGTAATTTACTTGGCCAAATTAAAAATGGAAAAAAATACGACAAACGCTTCTTCTTTATAAGAGCAAGTGAGTGATTGCTTTGCGTTCTGGAACAGTAGGAGAAACCTATTTGTCTTTATCCTGCATTTGTCCCGTTTACTGTGCTCTTTGTCTCTCTCTGTGACCTGGCTTCGCTTCTAGAGCGCTCCCTTGTCCTACTAACCCAGCTGCATGCACGTCCAATAGCAGAAGTGCCGGCTGGGCTCTTCCAGAGTCTCCCTGAAATGCTTATGGTGTCAGGACGTCAGGCACAGTCTGGAGGCGAGAGCGACCCAGATCTGAGAATGGGTAGCTGCTTTCCCACCTCATTAGTCGGCATGATGTCAAACGACAGGAAAGATGACCTCCCTGTAACTCAGGTCAGGAGTCATGTCTCAGTGCCAGTGATCTATTGGGCTGAACTGTCCTGAACTTGCTAATGTTCTGGTTTCTTGTTGAGTGGCTAGAATATTTATAAGGCTTTCTCATTGAAACTTCTCTGTTGAAATGTGCATCAATCCCGATATGATTAAATTTGGTAAGGTAAAAGGCTTGTGGAAGACTGGTCCCTTCCATGAGCAAAAGAGGGTAAATTTAACTTCCGTTCAAAGCAAGCCGGGACTTGAAATGAGGGCTTTCACTATTTCAAGGTGGACCGTGGGGTACCTCAGGCGTATGTCCCCAAGGGCTTGTGTCTGTGCCATAAACTGGATGAGGTTAAAACGGGGTCAGCCGCGCCAGGTCCCTTTCCATTCTAGGGTCCTCCAACAGTTCCTCCTCTGCTTGAGAGAGCAGATTGGAAATGTCCTTGTGGCTCTGCTCTGTCCTACTTTTGTCTTTTGCGTAAAACTTACACAGCTCAGTGTTTCCCGCCCCGGCGGGGGGGTGGGGGGGTGGGGAATCCTTAGAAGAGTCATCTGAGAGGGTTGGTACCAATCAAGTTCACAGTCCTCACTCGTAGCGATTCTGATTCAATGGGCGGAGGTGGGGCATGGAATGGATTTGCTGAAGTCGCTGAGATGCGAAACAGGTTGAGGGCCCACTGCTGTCATCGACCTTCCTCACAGTTTGGGGCTGATTATTTCAGATACATTATTAATTCTAACCTTCACCATCGACTTGTGAGGAAAGCATTACATTTCCCTGGTTTGCGGATGAAGAAACCAAGGCACAGAGAGGGTGTGTAACTGGCCCAAGGTCTCCTGGCTGTAAGGGCTGAAGCCAGGGGTCAGGTAGTCCCCCTCTGCCCCCAAATCTTCTTCCCACATTTTCCAGTTCATTCTCGGGTCATGTCTTCCCTAGGAGGTACTTTCTTCGCCTATACCTCATTGCTACCAAAATTTTCCCGAGTTTAATTTTTTCATCCAATATATTGTTCACAAAAGCCTAACAGCATCATATTCTGGCCACTGGTTATTAATTTGAGACACATTGTTTCACGAAAATACAGGGCATGAGACTGTGCAAAGTCACATTGCTGCCTTATTATCATCATCAGGGCATAATTCATAAACAGTAAAATTCAGCATTTTGTGTACAAGTCAGTGACTTTCAGTCTATTTGGAAGGTGGTGAAACTATCACCACTACCTAATCTCTGGATGTTTTCATTACCTCCAAAATGAAACGCCATACCTATTGGCAGTTACTGCCTATTCTCCCATTCTCCCAGCACTTGGCAACCACTTCTCTACCTGCTCTCCCTATGGACTTGCCGAATGTGGACATTTCTTCTAAAACGAACTATTCAACATGTGGTCTTTTGTGTCTGGCTTCTTAGCATACTGTTCTCAAGGTTGACCCGTGGTTTGGCATGTATCAGTACTTTTACTATTTTCATGCCTTAATACAATTTCATTTATGGCTATGCTACATATTGTTCATTCATCAGTTGATGGCTATTTGGATTGTTTTTACTTTGGGCTGCTATGCATAATGCTGCTATGAATGTTCATGTGCGAGTTTGTTTGTGACCACATGTGTTCAGTTCTCTTGGATGTATACCTAGGAGTGGAATTGCTATGTCTACATCAGCTCTATATTTAACCTTGAGGAAGTGACAAACTGTTTGCCAAAGCAATTGTGCCCTTTTACGTTCCCACGAGCAATGCACGAGGATTCCAGTTTCTCCACATCCTCCTCAACACTTGCTACTCCTGTCTTTTAATACATCATAGTAGCGGTTGTGAAGTGGTATCTCATTGTGGGTTTGATTTCCATTGTCTTAATGACTAACGACGTTGAGCGTCCTTTCATGTTCTTATTGACCATTTGTACATTTTATATGGAGAACTGCCTATTCAAATGCTTTTTCCATTCATAGATTATTTGTCTTTTACTGTTGCATTGTAAGTGTCCGTTAAATATTCTGGGCACTACACACTTACTGGATACATGTTTTGCAGCTGTCTTCGCTGATTCTGTGGGTTGTCTTTTCACTTCCTTGTTAGCATCCTTTGAAGCACAGAAAATTTTAATTTTGGTGAAGTCCAGTCGATCTACTTATTCATTGATTGTTTTTGCTTTAGCCGTCAGATCTCAGCAATCCTTACCTAATCAAAGGTCACAAAGATCTAAACCTCTCTTTTTTTCACCACACTGATTTGAATTAGAACTTTCCTGGGTTAGTATAGGGGGACATTTTTGAATTTTGATTCCTATAAATTGATATATATTTATATCCTTCTTGTTTGATATTCACAGTCCTGCCCACCACTCTGATGGAGCATCCATGTACTAGAACAGAGATCTGGGGGGCCGGCCCAGTGGCGTAGCAGTTAAGTTCGCATGTTCCGCTTCTCGGTGTCCATCACTCCCTCAACCCCCAGCCCCAGGCAACACGGTCATTACAGATGGGTTTGCATTTTTAACGACTTTATATAATGGAAGCATACATGTACTCTTTTATGTCTGCATTTCTTCATGTAGCGTAATGATTTTAAAATCCATCCACGTTACTCCACACACGAACAGTTCATGCCTTTTTATTGCTAAGGGGTATTCCTTTGTACGGCTGTATCGTGTCTATTTATACATTCGTCTATTAATGGACATCTGTGCAGTTCCCAGGTTTTGGCCATTATGAATAAAGCTATTGTGGATATTCGTGTGCGGACTGTTGTGTGAACATATTGCGTAAACACCTAGGAGTGGAGCGGCTTTTCCGTGACTGGTGTGTGTTTACCTGTGGTGCAGCTGTTCCAAGTGGTTGTGCCATTTTTCATTCCCACAAGTGCAAGAGATTTCTAGTTGCTTTGCACCCTCACCACATGTGGTATTTCCAGTCTCTTTAATTTTAGTCATGCTGATGGATGGGGAATGGGAACCATTGCAGGATGAATTTATTTCCCGGACGACAGAGTTGAGCAACTTTTCATTTGCTTTTTGGCCACTAACATATCTTCTTTTGAGAAGTATTTCCTCAAGTCTTTTGACCAATTCTCTCACTGCATTATCTTATCAGACAAGATATGTGTAAGAAAGGTCCAGTGAAAACTACAGAACAATACTTCGAGAAATTAAGGAACTCAATTAATGGAGAAACTTGTTGTGGATTGGAAAACTCAAGATGCTTTAGACGTCAATTCTCCCCAAAGGGATCCACAGCTCTATTACAGTCCCATTCCAAATTCCGGCAGGTTTGTTGGCACACTGACAAGCTGATTCTGAAATTTATATGGAAACGCAAATCATCTTGAATTATCAAAGCAATTTCACAAAAGTAGATGAAAGATGGATAGCTTACATTGCTTACTTCCAGAATTACTATACAAATCTTCCACCCAATTTAAAATTAGTTTGCCTTTTTATGATTTGGTTTTAAGAGTTCCTGTGTAGTCTGGGTATAAGTCCTTTCTCACATAAGTGAGTTACAAATATTTTCAACTCACAGTGGCTTGACTTTTCATTCACTTACCAGTGTTTTTTGAAAAGCAAATGTTTTCCATTTTTCTGACATTCAATTTCTCAATGTTTTCTTTTATTGATTTTGTTTTTTGTGTCAATCTAAGAAATATTCGTCTAACCTAAAGTCACAAAAATTTTCCTCTTTGTTTTCTTCTGAAGTTTTACAGTTTTAACGTTTACATTTAGATCTATTATCTATTTGGAGTTAATTTTTGGATATCCTGGGAGACATGGATTCTATTTATTTATTTAAGTATTTTTCATGTTGATATAAATAACCACTAGTTGAAAAGCTTGAAAAAGATCATTCTTTATCATTTGTTGAAAAGACTATCTTTCCCCACTGCAGTGTCTTTTTGCGTTTGCCAAAGATCAGTCTCCTGGGGCTGGCCCAGAGGTGTGGCAGCTAAATTCGTGTGCTCCAACGGTGGCATGGGATTCACTGGTTCGGATCCTGGGCGGCGATCTCCTCGCTGCTCCTCAAGCCACGCTGTGGCAGGCATCCCACATATAAAGCAGAGGAAGGACACAGATTTTAGCTCAGGGACAATCTTTCTCAGCAAAAGGAGGAAGGTTAGCGGCGGATGTTAGCTCAGGGTTACTCTTACTCAAGAAAAATAAATAAATAAATAAAAATGTAAAAAATCATTCTCATTATAGTATTAGTTTACTTTTTGACTCTGTGTTCTGTTCCATCGATCTGTTGACTTATCATTACACCAATTCCGTACTGCTTTGAACAAAATAACTCTATAATAGTTCCTGAAATGAGGTAGAGCTGGCCCTCCAACATTGTTTTTTATTTTATAAATGTTTTGACTACGCTAGATCTTTGTCATTTTATATTCATTTAGAATCACATCATTCCTGTCTCCCTAAGATGCTGACTGAGATTTGAGTTGGCTTGGGTTGGATCTATAGACCCAATTGGGGAAAACGGACATCTCAAAAATAATGAGTCTTCTGACCCACGAACAGGGAATTGGTCTTCATGTTTTAGGTCGTCATCAATTTCTTTCACCAACGTCCTGTACTTTCATTTGTTTGACGCTATTATTTTTTACATTTCAGTTGTGCACTGGAATTACATAGACATAAAATAGATTTTTGTATATTGACCTTGTATCCTGCTAGAAACAAATGCTTCAGAATCAAGCCAGATCGGGCAGAGACCACAGTTTTGGGGACTTGTGTGTTTGCCAGGTCGGAAGAATCTTTTCGGATCAATTGAGGTTTTAGCATCAGGCCAAAGAAGATAATCAACACCCATGTTGAGTCCTGCGGCCGGGAGGTGTTTGCAGGAGGGCTGTTGTGGACTAACGAATGTGAAAGGTTTTGTGTGTTCATCAGCAAGACTTCCTTAGGAGTGACCATTTGGTTGGTGAGGCTGCCAGTTTGTCCTTGTATCCAGCTGCGACGCCAGTTGCGAGATTTAGGGGGCAGTCTGCGCCCGTGTTATTTCATTTAGTCTGCCATAATCTATTCCAGCTTTATGTCCTGCCAGAATCTTTCCAACGGTATGCAAAGATAGAGCCCTCAAATATCATAAGTTCCTGCTTAGACAGTGCCTCCTGTACCATCTCTGAAGTAGGCATCCACTCCCATCAGTATGCAAGGATCGGAGCCCTGTGGCTGCAACAGAATCTGTAGTCCCTTTGCGCCAGCTTCATTCCCCCCAAAAGACGGTGAAAGACCTTCCGTTCAAATTACGCCATGACTGGTGTGTGCAGCATATTTCAGTTCTCTCTTCAGTCACTGAGCTTTCCAGCCAGTCATGTAAAGCCTGCTCACCCGGATGACTCACAAGGTCTCATTCCCAGTGGGTCAGACGACTTGTCTCTGAAAGACCAAAGCATCTATTTGTCATTATGGATCTCTCCTAAAGCTTATTCTTGCTGGGCTAAAACATGGCTCACAAACACCTTTAGATGTGTTTTCTTTATATCTGTTTAATCGTTTTCTAAAGGCAGTGTCCAAACTGACTTTCTTTGTACAGTCCAATGTTTTGTTTCCCAATGCTCTGCCCATGTGACAGGACCCGAGAGTCAATATAAACATAGACTTCTCCCATTGGTTTGTTACCAACCAACTCACAGTTGTGTACGTTACACGTAATTGTATACATTGGACTGACTGTCTCCTCCTTCTTTGACCTGTTTCCTGTTGGGCGTTCAGGTGTTGTAATGTCGCTCACTACTTCCACTGACATCCCTGGAGGACAGTGTGCTAACAATAAAAGCAGTTGTTTTCCATTGCTATTTATCAAAGTTATCATACTATCTTTAAGTCAGCATATTTGTGAGCATCATGAGTAGTTAATATCTATGGCAGTCAATTCTTCAGTTAGGTCAAAAACTCCAATTTGGAAATGAGAAATAACTTCTCTATTATTCTGGCTTTTTTGAAAAAATACACCATTTCCATTTCAGGTGTGTGGGCTGATGTGCAGCTTCCTGACCTCCTTTATAAAAGTGACTGTTGGTCCAAGAGAATACAGAACGAATTCTAGACAGAATGACCGCAGATCCCGGGCTAAACATTTATTGTCCACAGGGTCCAAAATTTTGCCAAACATGTTTTTCTAAGATGTCCTGTTCTTCTGAGCCAACTCCTTTGCGACTCCAAAAGCCTCAAGCCATTTTCTCTGCCATCTTGCGGCCACTGCCATAAAATCTGTTTTGCCTCTTCTTACGGCACCCACAGTGGGATTTGTGTTGTTTCGTGGCCCTAGAGACCCAGCCATTTTCCCAGCTTGTTTGAGCACATGAAGGACCTCCTGCTTCTGTAAGATCAGTCGAAATCAGTGGCTCTCTTCGTTATTTGGTCTATACAGTCATCATTTGGGTCATTTGGGGAAGAGTTGTTTTTTACAAGTCACTGAGTGCTGCTAAATGCAATTGATTTTCTCTCGCTAAATGACACTACACGCCAACCATGGATTGTATTCCCGAAAAATCACTTTCTGAGTGGGATCCTGAAAGTTTTTGAGATTCATTGCCGAATCACACATTGTTCAGTCATTTTGAGTCCATCTCTCTGTTTTGTCTCTTGATACGGCTACTATGTAAATAAGATCTGTGAAATGAAACACAGGAAGGAGGCCCATGCCAATATTTGGGACACTCATCTATGCCGGTTGGTCACCAGGACACTCTCTGGAGGAGATTCTCTAGACTTTTGGTGGTGAATAATGTCATGGAAACAGAAGTCGAATAATAATGAAGGATATTTGAAATCTGTCGAATGTTATAAATCAATGTTCCCTCATTAACCATAAAAGAAGAAAATTAAAATGAAAGAAAAAGCCTAGTTAGACTTGCCTCTTTATTTCTCCAGCTGGCCAGGACATAGACAGTAACTTCTGAGATCAGCAGTTTTCTCTGGTGACATTGGTAGTGTTGACTGCTTGGAGCCAACATGGAGCCTGATTGCTTGTATCCTGAGAGGCTGAAATCTGGCTGAGGTCCTAGGTCACTGGGCCAGGAAAGGTCATCTATCTGCTGGAAAAAACAGAAAGGGGAGAAGGACAACCAGCGAGGTCATCCCAAGGCAGCACTGGCCACTTCCTGCAATGACCCACTACCACTACGTTTTTCATGACTTCCTGGTTCCTAGACTGAGAGCTCTGTGAAGCTGGAATATTTTCTTCATCTCTGTATTCATGGCTCCCAGCACCAAGTCAAGCCCTGACGAGGCTCTCGTGACATTCGTTCACTGATCGAATCAAAGTGGTTGCAAATCATCATCTCACTACATTCTTGTCCCAAATGTCCTGTCAGGAATGCTCTGCTCTCTCTCAGGATGTAGCAGATGCCCATCCTTAGAGAGGAGCCTGCCCTGCACTCTCTAGGCCCTGTGACACTCACCTGGGGTCAGCTCTGCTGATGACGGGACTGTCCTCAGGGCTTCCACTCAATGGTTCACCCTGTCATTAGGAAGAGATGTCCTCGGCCTCCCCTCCCATCCTCTGGGCTGCCACGACACCCAAGCTTACGAGAGCTACCACATGGTATTGAAACTGTCTGCTTGCATTCTTCCTCTCCCTGCTCTGATTTCCTCAGGGAAATCTCACTCTTTTCTGAACTCCAAGTTCTTAACACAGCCTAGGGGAAATTAAGCTCTCAACAAATATTTAAGAGATATTGTGTGTGAAGCCTTTCTCAACATAAATACAGAAGAACATTAGTAGGATCACTGATTCAGATGCAAGGGTTCCCTAGCCATGGCCCTCCTGGCTTTAGGGCACAACTGTTTAACGTAAGAACGGACATCTCCAGCCTTTCCTCAAACATCATTTATCCCTCTAAGCCCACACTTACTGCGAGGGCATCCAGTGTGAGGGCAGCCCCAAGGTGGAGGCTGGGGGGTCTACGCCAGAGCCTCATGGTCGCTTCCTCCTCTTCTTGGAATTGGTGCTTCCCAGAAGGAGAAACCAACCCCGATCCATCCTTGGATCTCCTTGGCAGGTGCACAGGTTCACCGTGGAGTAAGTTGCTCTCCCAGTCCTCACTGTTCAGCCCAGGCCTGCTCATGCGGAGCTGGGTGATGCTGTACGCATTCCTCAGTTTCCCGTGACTTTTCTGAACTCAACTTGGCCTGATTCTCACCTCCTTTGGCAACCACCTGCTCCACCAGTACCTGACCATTCTTTGGGTTGTTCTCAGCCTCCAAACCTGCTGATTTTCTTTCTTCCATCTGCTCTCTCAGTTCGGTGTTTTCAGCCCGTGAGCTCAGCTCAGGCTCCTGCAGGAGACAAACACAGAAGGGACCAAGGTCGGCTCTTGGCTGCAGTTCCCAGGGCACATTTAACACACAACTCATTCCTCCATGCACTTAGAGAAAACCGAGCAGGAAAGGATTTTGAGAATTTGAATAACAACCTTATCTTACTGATGAGCAAACTGAGGCCCAGAGAGAAGAGCAGATTTTCCCAGGATCCTTCACCACTTGACGGCGGCAGAGGCACCACAAAAGCATCGGCCACAAGATTCCATGTGCAAAAGCACCTACCACACCCTCCAGGAACCCACATCTGAATCTGAAGGGACACTGGATCAAACATCAGTATTTCCACTGTTAAGACAAAAATATCTTAAGGACCTTGTTGGGGACAATTCTTTTATCACAGTTCTATAGTCTTCTCACGTATACTCAGCAGTTTTCAAGCCGAGTTGGCACAATGAGACCAGCACACACAAGTATTAAGTACAATTTATCACAGCAACCATTGAAATGTACTTAGGGGGGCCAGCCCTGTGGTCGAGCGGTTAAGTTTGCGGGCTTTGCTTTGTTGGCCCAGGGTTTCACTGGTTCGGAACCTGAGTGCGGACATGGCACCGCTCATCAGGCCATGCTGAGGCAGTGTCGCCCATGCCACAACTAGAAGGACCCACAACTAAAATATACAACTATGTACTGGGAAGATTTGGGGAGAAAAAGCAAGGAGAAAAAAAAGATTGGCAACAGTTGTTAGCTCAGGCACCGATCTTTAAAAAGAAAATGTATTTATGGGATCATCTGTGAAACGTCTAGCTCCTGTGTCAGAAGATCATCTTCCTGAGAGCAGGCGCGCTCTCTGCCTTGTCCACCCCATCTCCCCGGGGCCTCTACAAGAGCCCGCCAGATAAACCTCTCAGGAAACACTTGCCAAGTGGATAAATAAGAGTTCCCAGGAATAACTAACTTTCGCTGATGTCTTCTGGTCCCAGCCACATCTGCAGGCAAACCCTATCCTAGGTCTGTGTTGAAGCAATAGAAGCACGGCCTTGGGAAAGGCAGTCAGATGGTCAAAGACCAGCTCCACCACGGACCCAGAATGCTTGTGTGGAGGATTGCATTACCCTCTTTGAGAGTATTTATCTCATGTATAATAGAGGAGAATGTAGAATGTGAAAGAGAGAAGGCAGCATTGACCACTAGAGTGGTGGTGGATGATTAAATGAGATATCATGCAGTAGACAGGGCTCCAATCCGTGGCCACCAGCTTCATAGCTAAAGACATCCACATCAGAGAAAGTGTGGCGCTTGTTGAAAACGTCTGTGGTTAAGGCCCAAAAAACTGCATTTCCGAAAAAAATTCCAAGGACAATCTCATGCAAGGAAAGAGCCCCACCATTAAACAAACAATCTAGGATGGAAACCTCCAAAAGCTCTAGGGGCAGCAAGAATGACTCAGCTGGAGCACGGTAAGTCCCTTGTCCAAGGTGGCCTTTGTGTGGGAAGTGTCCCCCTTTCCAGGAAGGGTTCTCACCTGACGTGGGACACAAAGAGGACCCTGCTTCCGCAGTCGGGGCTTCTAGAGTGCCTCCACTGTCCTTTAGGTTCTCTCTGCTCTAATCACTGGGGATCTCAACCCTCATCTGGGTCATTTCTGTCTGAAGACCTCTGTGATTTTCTTCTCCTCTTGGAGAAAGAGAGGGCGGAGGTCAGTTCTGGGGCTCCACAGTTCTAGGCTTCCTCCTAAGCTGCCTAGGTGAGCGGAAAGAGATCACGACGGAGAGAAATCAGGTCAATAAAGAGGATCCCAGAGGAGCACGAGATTGCAAGGGCAGGCCCTCATGGGAGACAGTCAGAACCCCGACAGGGTCAATATCAGACCTATTCAGAGGGAGAGGACACACCGATCGATTCTGTGGGCAGAGGATCCAGTCCTGTCCTTCCAGACTTCTGATCTACAGAACTGTGAGATAACAAAAGTGTGTTGTTTTATACCACTGTTTCTGTAATCTGTTAACAGGCAGCAATAATTCAGATGCTTGTCTCTATTCTGCTGATTTTTTAATTTTCAAAACATGTATGTTAATGCCCATAAACTAAAAAAGACCAAAGAACCACAGTAAAAACCTTGTGCCGTGCAAATCTTGTGTCCCCCTTCCTATGACTGTTCCCAAACCCTTGTATCAGGAAGGACACTATGAAGGGCATTTCAGGCGCTGGAGGAATGTCTCTTTAATGTGACCAACCAAATCTCTAAAAGAGAGAAGAGGCCACGATACTTAACTCCCCATAACATTTTCTACGAATCCATCATCTGTCTCTATTTTCTAAGTCAGATCATGTTTTAGCTCCTTGTTCTTCTGAACTCACCAGACAAGGTTTTATAGCAAGTACCAGTTCCCGGCACAGGCGAACCAATTCAAGGAGAGCAATAGAACAGCCACTCTATTAAGTTCCCCAAACACATTCTTTACATTGAATGCAATCTCTCCTACTTTTGGACTAGAAATAAAGAACAGTTCTATTTTTGGAACTCCATTTCTAACGAAAATTTCAACTTACAGGTCTCTATTTTCCAGGTTTTCTTCTGCTCGATTCCAGTCATGGACACCTCACTCCTTAGGGTTAGCGAGTTCCCAATGCCCTGCAGCCTGGACTCTCTCAGTGGAACTCAGGGGAACGCAACCTCAAACCTCATCTATGAACCAGGCCCTCACCCTCAAAATCCAGGACAGTGTGCAAACCCAACAGGCAACAGCATCCACCCAGGAGGAGGGATATGTTTGCACGTCTCTTGGCCCAGATTATCAGAGAGAACAGAGCAGTCATAACATAGAAGAGAACAGAGAAAAATCATATGGATTTCAGCTTTGCCAGGATGTCAGTGAAGTCAGACCAATGAGCATAAACTCATTGGAGGAACTCCCTCAAGAAGGGTTTAATTGTTGACAAAAATAGATGGTAGGTACAGATGCTACCCAGTGTTGTCAAGAGGGTGGAGAAAAGAATATTCTCTTAAATGATTGGGAATATGAAGTGGTAAAGCTTCTTTGCAAGGCAGTAGGGCAGGATTTAGCAAAACTATACATGTGCAAATATATTTCTAAACCCAGCACTTCCCTTTACAGAGACAGATGCTAGAGTAATACTTACACAAGCAATGATAGATATAGCTATAGACATAGATATAGATATACAGATGTCCCATGCAGCATTGTTTGTAAAACACTGGAACGAAGTCCATGGCCATCAATTGGAGAACACTTATTTATAGTGATCCATCCATACCCTGAAAGGGTCTGAAGCTGTTTGAAAAAACAAGGCAGCTAATAACAATGCAGATGGGGATGGACTGGGAAGAGCTAAGATGTACTGAGTATTTACTCTGTGCCAGGCACTGGGCTCAATGCTTTCCCTGCACATCTCATTTAAACCTGGGACAACGCAGCCGGGAAGAACTATTTCACCCATTTTTAAGTGAGAAATTGAGCCACAGAAAATTCAAGAAACTTAGCCAACATCACACGGTTACCCAGTCAGGTTTGCACCTAAAGCTTGTGAGACCAGGGTGCTCTCTTTCCTGTTTCTTTATTTGAGGGATTTCCAGAGAGAAAGAAAAATACCAGCCTCTGATGCCCTGAACTGATCTGACACTCACAGCCTGACCGTTTTGTTCTCATGCTGGAAATAAACCATCTCACATCCAGAATATCAACCTCAGACAAGATTACTCTCAGACTTGCATAAAATGAGACAAATCAAGGCTACCTCATAATTTTGTCCAGGCACAGGCAAAGACAAGGTCACTATGCAACCTACAAAATCCCAAACATCCTCCTCTTTTTCTAAGGAAATGGCTGTTACGTCGTTAGTCCAGTCATAGAATTGCCCCTGCTGACAACAGTATTCAGTATGGAACAAACCCTGCCTCTTTCCATCCTTCCCCACATCACCCAGCCAAAGCCCAAATCCTCTAATACGTTCCTTCTAACGCCCTCTTTCTTAGATCGTGGGGTGTGTTCTTTCTGGCTGCAAGGAATAGAAGACCGAACTTGCTGACGAAGAAGTGTGTTCCTGGCGATTTGGCTTAAGGGAATTGATACCAGCTTTCCAGGAGGAGCAGCTGTAAACACCCAGCCTCAGGAAGGAAGGTTATGTTCTCTGTGAGATATCTAGGCTCTGAAACTCCACAACTTGTTTTCACCCTTAAAGAAAAAACAGATTCTTTCCACCAAGTCCTTTTAGTAACCAACGTGAACCTTAGGAATTTAGGCAGGATTTTTCCACGTCTGCTTTAAAGTCGAGAGATTGAGGACAAGGTGAAGAGAGAATCTAGTTAAGAGAGAACGTGCAGGATAAATATAGCTTAAAAGGACCTGGGATCAGTGAAAACCCGGTGTCCCTCGCGGGGCCTGACCACCCTCCCTTCATCTGACAGATGAACCAGCCCACCTATTACCCAACGAAAGGCGGGCGCCGGTCCTCTCTGCCAGGTCTCTCTAGCCCCAGGCTGCCGCAGCCTGGGCTCTTCTCCCTTGTCTAACCGCGCCAGCGCCAGAAGACCTGGAGTCCAAGAATTGTGTGGAGATAGCTACACTACCATCGTGTGAAATCCTAAGAATCAGAAATTTCTGTTGGTGACAAAGTGACAGGACTGTCATATGCCCACATTCAGACGGAAAAGCTACATTTCTTGAAGAAATTAGTCAAGTAAAGACGTCATTCTCCCACCCACCTTAGATGTACGACGTTTTGCAGTGCATGTCGCTGGATCGCGTGGCAAGGGCTGTTCTAGGCGGTTTTGGTGACCGGCGGCCTCCATCAAAGGCATGGAGCACTTGGCCGGCTCTGTGGGGTCTCCTCCCGCAAAGGGGCAGGGCCCCTCACCCTTCCTTTTCCTAGGAAACTGCGGGACACTGTTCCCAACTCCCCTCCCCTGGTGAGTGTGAGAGCGTCATGACTGCTCGTTTCTTCCCCGGAAATCCTGTTCCTCATGGCTGTCCTTACCAGACACACCTTCTGAGTTCATCTTTCTTCTCCTTTTATTCCCTCAAAATCTTGCTCCCATTTCTAAATCACATCCTTGGCCTGAGCCTGAAAATCTTTTGCTGTTGCTCTTATTCCTTCTATGGTAGATTTAGTCCTCAAGCGCTCTTGTTCTAAAGTTGTCTCCGGATGAAGCGCCATCCCCAGGCATGAGGCCTAGCACCCCGCGGCCTAAACCGGGAGGGTGATGACGTCACTTCCTGCTCAGTTTGCTGTCCTGCCATTGGCCGGCAGGGTGGAGTGGGAGGGGAAAAGTGCGGGCAGGAGGCGGTGCGTGGGTCAGAAGGAAGTAGCAGTGAATGACACCAGGCCAGGGGGCGGGTCTTATGCAGATGAGACAGGTCCAGGGGCTGCTGTTCAGACTCCCGTTGGTCACAGACTCTATGACTTCCTGAGCCACAGGGATGGAGTCCAGGATGGTTGCCTGAATTTGAGAGCAACTTCTTTGCAGAGGACCCCAGGGACTGGGGGAGGGGGTCCTAGAGACTGGGAGTGGACTGTGTAAGGCTATAAGGCTATGCCAGGGCGGCAGGGAACGATGTTTCATGCGCTGTGCCACAGATAGCCCCCAAATGGAGGTGCTTCCTCAGGGTAAGGTTGCTGAATCGTACTTCATCGTTTGTCATCCCCATCATTTTTCCAACTTTGAGGGTCTGACTGTGTCATACGTGACCCCGAGTCCTGGTGCATGGGCTGTGTCCTGTTTGGGATTTCCTGAGAGCTGTCTTAATCCCGAGCTGTTCTCCTAATCTTTCTTTCCTTCCAAATTGGCCACTCTAGCTCTTCTGCTGATCTAGTGCTGTGGGCACTGAGTTCTCTCCTGCTCCCTTCATGAGGCCTGCCACAGACTCAGGGGAGGAACAACACTGGCCAGGTCCAGGGTCTTTACTGTCCGTTGCTTGGCTCCCGTTGCTGCTGGCAAATGCCTTTTGTTTTGTCGTTGCTCTGTGAGTGAGTGTGTGTGTTTTGCCACGTGTTTACATTGGGTGTGAGCTTTTGGGGACACATGAGAAAGCTGATGCTGGGAACCTCAGGCCACCTTCTGTGGGTTCTGCTGCTTCTCTGGCTGTCTGTTCTCTCCAGGTTGTTGACCTCTGTTGGAGGCCACTGTCCCCACACCTCTGCCTTTGGGCATTTCCTGTCTACAGGCCTCTGACATCCTTGGAATGCTCTGGCCACCCAGCCCTTGAGGAGCTCTTGCCTATGAACCCACAAAATGCCTGGGGTAACTGGGAATCCTCTTCTCTGCCATGGTTATCAAACACACTTCCTTCTTAGAAGGTCCCAAGAATTAGGACAATTCTGAGTCCCCCCCCCATCCCCCAATAAAGCTTGGCATCTCAGTCCATGGCTCTAGAATGCAATGGATTCCAAGCTCCTCAGAGATACCCGCTGTTGGTCCAGGGACAATAGATCAGAGCTATGGTTGCCAGCACCATGTTTGTCACACAGGGTCTCCTCCAGTCCTGCTGCCACCACTTGTCTGGTTGGGGCCAGGGCCCACCTCCTGGGCTTCCCCTGTGGGTCACGTGGATGGAATAGTGTCCCACACCTCCTAGTGCTGTGCAGATGGAGATACCCCAACTGCTCACTTAGCACAGTTTGTGCTTCCTGGTATGATCTGCATTGACAGAATGATATATTTTCTTCAACTGGATAACGCAATATGCAGAAGGCTGCAGAAAACATAAACGTACACCTTAATGAATGGCTGTAAATTAAAATAATGCCCACCTAGATCAATACCTACAATTTATGAGACTTCCAGAAGCTTCACACGTGCCCCTTCCTAATGACATTTTATTCCCTGCCCTTAGCAGTAACCACAGTCTTATGTTCATGGTGTTCCATTCCTCGTTTACTTCATAGTTTCATTTGTTATGCACTCCGCACAGGTCTGGGTTTAACCTGTAATCATACAGTATATATTCTCTTCTACACTAAAAATTATGGATTCAGGAGTCATCAGTGATTCCTCCGTTGCCATGGCTAACCAACTATACCCCGATTTAGTTCTCCATTCTATTGACGATGGACATTTGGGTTGTTTCCAGTTTGCGGCTCTTTCACACAATGAGGCTATGGTTCTTATTGTGCAGGTGTCCTGAACTCAGTGGATCACACAACAAGGAGTGGAATTCTAGGGTCCTGTATTACGCCTGTCCAAGACTTTCTGAGGTTAAAAAACAAATTATAACGCAAAGCTGCAGATTGTAAAATTCATATGAACAGAATAGAACAAACTGAATCCATGTGATTACTGGATATATAGATGCAAGCTTACATGTTGAAGTACTAATCAGTGTGTTTTCTATGTTCATCCTCCCCGCTCCATTCAAGTTTGACATCTCCACGTATCCAACTAGAATGACCTGGGAGGGCTAGAACCTATTCAGCAGGGGGACCCCATGGCTCCATGAGGAGACCTGGCCTACACATACTTTTCTCTTGGGAGCTTTTTATACTTTGGACTCTCCAGACCCTCTCACAAGACCAGGGTTTGGCAAATGAAGGCCTGGGGTGGGGTGGGGGAGAGTTGGGAGGCTACAGTCCTCTTGCGGGTGAAGGATTTGGGCCCAGGCTTGGGGATATCCAGTGGAAAAAGAAAGGATCTCCAGAACCAGGGCATTGGAGGAGGAATGAGAGGCTGTTCCTGTGGAAAGAAAGGAGGCTGGAGGATGAGAGACCAGAATTTGTGTTTGCAGACTCGGATAAAGGGGAATTCCAGAGAGAGGGGCTGCCATTCTGGGGCCAGGGACTAGAGCCACCTTGGTATTCAGCTCCCCGTCCTCCACCTCTTCCTCCTTCTCCTCCTCATCTGCCCCTCCTCCCATATCCTGCCTCTCCATTCCCCTCCCCTTCCTCCTCCATCTCATGATGGCACACAGCGGGCCATAGGGAGCCACACAGTAGGCATAGGAAGATGTTTTAAGTTATTTTAAAATCAGAAGAAAAAGAAATCTCTTCTGGTCAAAGAAAATACTTTAACACATAATAATAATAATTCATTTCCATTATGCCAACACAGTGGTAAAAAATACTTTTTAATATTTTATGGGTGAGAGCGCCCAGGAAGGCAAAAGTACATAGGCCCCACGGAAGTCATCATGTGAACTGTGTGCTTTGTGTGCATTTGCAGGGTATTGTACCTGAAAGCAAAGACCTACACAGCCAACCAAACAAGGGCGAAGGGCTCAGCAGTTGTAGTGCAAGGCCTCTGTCCCTGGTGCTCTTTGGCAGAATCTCCCCCCCTCCAGGGAAGGGGTCCTACTTGGAGGGCCCAGAAGAGATTCCTTCATCTGAGCCTTTAGTTCTTTCAGTCCCGCTTTGGCGTCTCCTCTCCTCTGGGTGCTGGATGTTCTCAGCGCTCAGGGGGAGAATATTTTCTTGAAGACCACGGTTACTGCCTCTACTATGGGGAGACACGAGGAAGAGATGCATTAGGCACTTATCAATGACCCAGTTTTCTCCACATCCATGGGGTTGATCTGGAGTGAGAGAATGATTTAAAGAGATCAGATCACTCAAGAGGTTCCATCCAAACCTGGCAGCACAGAGGCAGCTCCTAAGTGAAGAGTCAGCCCTGCTGTGTGGCATGTGGATAACTGCTTCCTCCTCGGCCACATGGGCCCTGGAGACGACTGTGGCGGGAGACAAGGAGAGAGACAGCCATGAGGAAGCAGTGGGGGGGCGGGGGGGGGGTCACCAAGTGTATGAGAAGAAAAACAAACAATGAGTCAGTCTATTGAAAAGAAAGATGTGTTTTAATTATGCAGGACGGCAGGAGGCTGTGATTCCTATCTTCTGGGTGGAATAAAGTCCCCTGAGATAACACCTTGTAAGTCAGGAAGCTTCATGACACCCCATATCACCTTAGAGATGGTACAATTAGCTGAAGGGCCTGATCCAAGACCACAAAGTTCATCAGAAAGAGAGCACCCGGCAGAGGGCCAGACCTCCAAAGAGGAGAGAATCGGGTTGCCTTGTGACAGCCGGGCCTGGGTCACCAACCTGGAAGTCTCCTAACCAGTAGGGCGCTGGAGGCACCTGGGGTTCCTGGGAGGGGATGGGTTTGGGGGAGAGGGCAGGTGGATGTGGGGGGCTGAGCCCTTCAGCCAGGAGAAGGGGAGCTGAGCCACAGTGCTCTGCGGTCTGAGAAAACCGTGAGGAGGAGATGAGAGCCCCAGGGCGCGCTGGCTGGTCTCTGGGGACTTGGGCACCAGCCCCCTTCTGGTGTCCTCTCTGGGATCTGTGGATCCCTGAGCTCTGGAAAGGCGCCCATCCTCCCGAGCTGGGGGCCCGCAGAGTTGGCCCAGGCTGCTCTTGGCACGGGTGGGGGTGCAGGGTCAGAGCCGAGTGCAGGAGTGGGGTGCCGAATGCTGGGCCGACCCCCGCAGACCTCGCGGTGAGCGACGGCACCCCTGCCTCCCTCTCCCAGGAGCGGACCATGAAGAGTCTGGGGGCAGAAGGGAGGGGAGACGAGGAGGGAACGGCCGGGGACTGCAGGGCACGCTGGGGTCGGCACCGACCGCTGGAGGGAGGGCGAGTGGCTGCTTCTGGGGGGACAACAAGCGGCCGTGGAAAGCGGTGCCCGAGGCGGCGGGGGTTCGGTGGGTCGCACTCACCGACGACGCGCAGCACGTTCCGGGAGCGCCAGGTGCGCGGGACAGAGCGCCGGCCCAGCTGCGGAGCTCGCCCCGCCCAGCCCCGCCCCGCCCCGAGGACGCGTGCGCGCAGGCCCCGTCCCTACGCCCGGCCCCGCCCCTCGCTCCCCCTCCTCTGTGGTTCCTGCCGAGCCGGCTGCGGCGGCGAGAACCGGAGACCCCGAGCTGCGGCGTCAGGTGAGTCCGCGGCGGGCCCGGGGCCGGGGTGGGCGAGCTGCCGGGGACGGGCCGGGGGCGGCGGACGCGAGGGGCGATGCGGGGTCCGAGGGTGCGGGCGTCTCCATCGGGGACCCCCATTCGCCACCCACTGCGTCCCCACCGGGGTCCCCGCCGCCCTCGGCCTTACCGGGGCCGGCAGGCCTCGGACCGTTAGCTGGCGTGGAGTCGCCACGCTTAGACCCCAGAGTTCCAGGCAAGCGGCTTCGGGGGTGGGGTCGTTTCTGCCCTGAGAGGCTCGCGGGGCCCGTGATGAGGGGTGGTCTGGGGCCGGCTCTGCAGCAGGGGGCGCCAGGATCCTAGAGGATGCTGCCACCCTGAATCAATCGAGGAGGCTCTAAAGTTCTCCAGAACCAACTAGAACCCCTGCGATATTTTCAGGGATGCGAATGCCACAGGTCTGGGTTGGGTAAGATGCAGCCTCAGGATGGGAGACCCCACCTCTAGCGCTGCAGACCCCCTTAGTGGGTGGAGCCCCCATGCCGCGCGCTTGGAAAGGCTCCCCGCCCTCAGGGTCTCCAGTCCCCCACCCGTGCCCCGCCAGCCAGACGAGGGTGCCCCCTGCACCCAGCTTCTCTGTGCACTGCTCCCGTTAAATTCCCTGGGGAGGACAAAAAAAAGCAAAGAAATTCTCCGGGGAGGAAAAACCTGGAGTCTAATTAGCGTTTAGGCTTCTCATTGAGAAATCGTTTATCCTATTCTTCCGGGCCAGCGTGGATGGAGAGAGAGAAGGCGCCGAGGGTTTGGGCAGGTGGGATTCAGGGAGAGCACTGAGCAGTTGGGGGGACATCCACCTTTGGTTGAGGCCCCCCCTGCACAGGTTGTTGGCTTCCCCTCTCAGACCAGCAAGGTGGGGGGGGGGGGGGCAGATTTAACCATCTGACTCAGACGCCCTGGAGGGGAGACAGGCTGTGCCTCTCCTGATGCTCCTGGACCCTCGCACTATTGCTGGGTTCCCGAGGCCTGGACCCTGACTGCTGGTCTGTGTCACCCGCTCTCCCACCCCAGGCGTGCCCTCTTCTGTGCAGGTGCTGGCTCGGCCCTGGCCCTCAGGCTCCTGCGCGCATGGCCCTGCCGGCCCTCTGCTGCCCCCTATGGCCCTGCAGGGAACGCTGCCCGTCCGGGCCTGGCTGACCCCCTCTCTGTGCAGTGGCTCAAGTGGACTTAACGGCCAGGTTCTTGGTGGGACTCAAGGTCATTCCCCAGGCATTGGCCTGTGCTGAGGTGACTGACTCCAGCCCCAGGTGAGATGTCTGCCCTGCCGCAGGCCACATGCCCTGCCCATGGCCTGACCCCACTCCGGTTGTCAGCGCCCACCTAGAAGCAGAGTAGAAATGCACAGTATCCCCTCCAGACAGCAGGGCAGCCAGGGCTCCATGGGGCCCAAGAAGTCTTGGTTTACAATCCAGACCTGTGACTGCCTTTGGGCAGACTCACGCGCCGTAACTGCTCTTATCACACTTGTCACACACAGACACAGGCCTAGTTCTGGATTGTGTGGTGGCACAGCAGGATGACTCACGGTAGCTTTAAGAACACTTTCTCAGACTCACACACTCACACAGAGGCACACAGGCCTTTGTGCTCCCGCAGGTGGCACCCGAGGCCCCAGTTGGGTGCGGGTGGAAAAGAGGTCCCTCGATCACTGGAGGTCACACCCATGGATGATGGAGGGTGAGCGTGTACCCTGCCTGTGTGCGCTGGTGTGCCCGAAGTACACGATGGACACACAGATCCTGTGCTCAGACGTCTACACCAGGGACACCGTGGGTGTGCCGTGTGTCTCCTGGGTGCTCATCGCTCTCTCTCCCCAACAGTCTGGCCTCCACTCTGCCTTCAGGGGTGCTTCATATAGTTCTTCCTGGCACCTCCCGGGATGTGACTCTGGGCCCCGTGGCCATCATGTCCCTCCTGGTCTCCTTCTACACCTTCCGTGACCCCCCCTGTGCTGTGCTGCTGGCCTTCCTGTGGGGCTGCATGCAGTTGGCCATGGGGCTCCTGGGCTTGGGTGAGACTCTTTTCCTGCTGAGGTGGGGGCTGCGTTTCTGCTCTTCCTGGGGCCCCGAGGCACCTGCCTCCTGCGGCTGCCCCTGCCCTCAGCATTTCCTTCTTTATATTCCGTTCTTACCCCGTTCTGCTTAGAGGCCAGGACACTTGGAGAAGTGCCCAGGCCCTCAGACCCTGGACTCCCTTTCCTGCTCTCCAAACCAGCCCACACAGGGCATGTCACACCCTCAGCCCTTAGCCCCAGTCCCACCCACACCCCCTCTCCCAGCCCATGTCCACCCCTGTCCTCTGGGACCGGGCAGAGCTGTGACCAACTTGGTATTTCCTCTTGGCTGGCCAGGGTTCCTGCTGAAACCCTGCCCCACCATCTCTGGCCCCGTGAGTCATTAAAGGTCTCACCTCTGCTGCTACCGTCACCATCGGCCTTGGGCAGATCAAGGTAGGCTCACCACTTGGCACCAGGGCAACCTGCTGGGTAGAGGACCAAGGCTGGGTCCTGGTATGTGTGGGTTAGTCCTGCGATTCCAGAGCGCGAAGCACACGGTGCTCAAATGGGCCTCCATGAATAAAATGACCCCTTTCGGGAGATGTTGGGGGAGGGTCAGATTCTGCCACTGGTCATTTGGGGCACTATTAGGTCTTCATAAGTTTTCTGAGGAAAACTCAGAGTGTTATGAGGAATAGTCAAAGAGGGATGTACAGTGGTCCCTTGGTATCCGCTGGGGGATCGGTTTCAGCACCCCCACAGATACCAAAATCCTTGGATGCTCAAGTCTCTTATGTAAAATAGCATAGTATTTGCATATAACCTACACACATCTTCCCGTATACTTGAATCATCTCTAGATTACTTATATTACAAAATACAATGTAAATGCTAGGTAAATGGATGCTATACTGTATTGTTTAGGGAGCAGTGACAGGAAAAAAAGTCTGTACATGTACAGTACAGACACAACCATCATAGGCCTTTCCACCCGCTTGTGGTTGGATCCATGGATGCGGAACCCGAAAATATGGGGGGCTGAGTGTACTAACGTAAGTCTAGGTAAGATTCAGCTAACAGGTAAAACACTTCTTTCCAAGAAAATGCATTTGAAATGGCCCTGTAAGAAGATAAGTGATTGCTAAAACAAAACAAAATATCTCCGTCTTTTTGTCCTTTCATAGAATTTTTCTTTTTGAATTGTTTCTATTTTGAGATAATTGTAGAGTCACATGCAGTTTTAAGAAATAACAGAACGTTTGTTGTCCCCTCACTCAGTTTCCCCCAGTGGTAACATCTTTCATAACCATAGTACAGTATCACAATCAGTATTGATTGATACAATCCACTTATCTTATTCAGATTTCCCAGTCTAATTTGCACTAGTGTGTGTGCTCATGTGTGTATTTAATTCTATGGAATTTTATCATCTGTGTCTATGTGCCTGGCAACAGTCAGGACAGAACAGTTCTGTCACTCTCAAGTTACCTTTTGTAACTGCTCCCCTCCCAATCCCTGGCAACCCATAATTTGCTCTCAGTTTCTATAATTGTGTCATTTTAAGAATGTTCTATAAATGGAATTATATAGTATGTAACCTTTTGGGATTAGCTTTTTTTTTCCCCCCCACTGGCATAATTCCCTCAAGATTCAGTCAAGTTGTGTGTATCAAAAGTCAGCTTCCCCCCCCCCCCCCCGATGAGGATCGGCCCTGAGGTAACACCTGTGACAGTCTTCCTCTGTTTTATGTGGGACGCTGCCACAGCATGGCCTGACGAGCAGTTCTACGTCCACATCTGGATCTGAGCCTGTGAACCCCAGGTCAGCACAGTGGAAACTTAACCACTATGCCACCGGGCTGGCCCTGAGAGTTAGTTTGTTTTTATTGCTGAATTTGAATTTTTCTTTTTTTTTAACTTGGAAAATTTATATCCATCTTTATTTTGGAGCAGCATTTTTTGTTCACTTTTCAGTAGGCATGTCTGCTTTTGTATACAAAGCTGTGAACATGTACGGTACCTAGACATGGTATTTTAAAAGTTTGTGCTGGGATTTTAAGGAGCATTTATTGACAGATTTGAATATTTGGTTTTTACTTACCTATTTATTTTAGGATTGATTTTCATTTATTTAACTTAGTTTTTAAATTATAAAAGTCAAAAACTTGTAGAACTTTCCATTGGAACAGCACTGTATAAAGTCAAAGTAAACCAATGTCCTCATCTTATTGCCCAAGATTAATCGTTATTAATAGTTTTTTTTGTGTGTAACCTTAATTACCTCCTAAAAGGCCCTGTTTCCAAATACAGTCACTTTGGGGGTTAGGGCTTCAAACATATGAATTTTAGGGGGAAACAGTTTAGTATGTAGCACATGCGTGTGCACACACGAATTTTGTAGCGGTATTTCTCACAACTGTGTTTCCATAGCAACTTACTTTATATCCTGTTTATAAAGTAGTTTAGTGAGCCAAAACTATACAAATGGAATAGGATAAAATATTTTTCTGTACTCTTGTCATGTAGTTGTTAACAAATCAGTACGTACAGCATTTGAGTCTCCATTCAGTATATAGGAATTACTACTGGACTGAGGGTCCTGAGGTTTTGATTTCAGTGCTCTCTCTTACAAAATAACTTTTGAACTGTGGTTGTCTGTCCAAATGGAAGAGAGCAGTTATCTTAGGCTAGTCATTTAGTCCATGTGAAAATATGTTTCTTTATCTGTAAAAAAAAAAAAAAAAAAAAAGGAGAATGAGGTATGGAGTACTTGATGTCCAAAATCCCTTCAACTCTAAAATGCTTCTGTATTTTCTAAATGTTTATGTTCTAGAAAGCAAACTATGTATTTCATGTTTAATCCTTAGAATTCCTCCTCTTCCCCTCCCGGCAACTTTTAAAAACACTTGACCACGCAGCAGGTTAACTTTGGCATAGAGAAGGCTATGCTGATCTCACAGATCTTGGCTGAGTTAATTGGCATGTAGATAACAGTCCTCTTCCATAAAAAAGCTCTCCCTTTTTTGATATCTCTTTTGGTATCTCACTTGCTTTTTCTTTAAAAATAAATATACTGTTCTTATTTTTCTAAAGCTAGTTTTAAATTATATTTCTAGTATTAAAAATTCCAGGTTTACAGAAATAGGAACAATAGCTTGTTTTTTGGAATTAAAAATGTAATACATGCACAGGTTAAAAATTTAAATAGCACAGCAGGGTACATAGTGAGAAGTAGTGTCCCTCCTTCCTTAGTTCCCTGGTCTTTCTCCAAAACATAGTCACTCTTTTCAATTTATTTTGTATCCATTCAGAAATATTCTTTGCCTATACATTCATGTTTATATTTCCCTATCTCTGGCATATAATGGCACATGTACACATGTGCACACACGTGGAAGCCTAATGTACTTTAACTTTTCTCACTGAATTGCACAGTTTGTTCCACATCCACATGTAGATATCTACCTTAGTCTTTTTTAATGGCTGCATAATATTCCATTGTATGGTTATATTATTCTTTTAATGGATAGGTTGTTTATAGTCTTTTACAAATGATGGTGCTAAACTGTTATATCTTAATGTATTATGTATGTTTATACGTGAATTTACACAAAATATGATATACACATATGTTAAGGGGCATAGAGAATATTCAGTAATCTGGTTCAAACTTGGTACATTAAAAAAACCTTGCAGACGAATACCATATGATCTCAGTTATATGTGGAATCTAAGAAAAACCCTGAAGTCATAGATATAGAGAACAGATTGTGGTCGCCAGAGATGGGATAGGGGTGGGGATGAGAGTGAAGTGTGGGCAAAATGGGTAAAGGTGGTCAAAAGGTAGAAACTTCCAGTTATAAGATAAATAACTCCTGGGGATGTAATATATAGCAAGGTAGTTATAGTTAACAGTACTGTATTGTATATTTGGAAGTTGATAAGAAAGTAAATCTTAAAAGGTCTCATAAAAAAATTGTAACTATGTTTGGTGATGCATGTTAACTAAACTTATTGTGGTAATCATTTCAAATTCAGTGTATACATATATTCACTGTATATTCGTTCAGTGTATACATAAATCGTTGTACACCTAAAACTTATACAGTGTTATATGTCAAATATATCTCAATAAAAATGCCATGTATTTTATACACCATTAGCTGAAAATAACATATTTGAAGTAGTTCTCCATATCAAATCTGTCCCAGCAAGATTTTTTCCCCCAATGGCTCATATATCTAGAGGTAGTTATGTAGATCACATCTTTTGCAACTTAATACTTGTAAATAGTCACTGGGGAATTTCATTTATGTATTTAATAAAAGACTAGTGTTATTTAATACTCTTTCATTGTTTCTCTATATTCTTGATGGTATAGACACCTTATGGTGCTTTCATAAATATTAGGTAGAGCATGATAGAGCTGGAAAAGTTGGAAAGGACTTTATATGTCATTTGGTTTAACTTTTTTTTTAATTGAGGCAGAATGGGTATATAACATTCTATAAGTTTCAGGTGTACATTGTAATTCAACATGTGCGTACACTGCAGAGTGATCACCACCAAGAGTCTAGTTACCATCCGTCATCGCACAGTTGACCCTCTGCACTCATTTTGCTTACCCCCCAACACCCTTCCCCTCTGGTAACCACCATTGTGTTCTCTGTATCCATGAGTGTGTTATTGTTTTAGATTTCACATACGAATGAAATGATACAATATTTGCTTTTCTCTGTCTTATGTCACTTAGCGTATTACCCTCAAGGTCCATCTGTTTTGTTGTAAATGGCGAGATTTCATTCTTTTTTTATGGCTGAGTGGTATTCCATTATATGTATGTACCACATCTTCTTTATCCATTCGTGCATCAGTGGACACTTTGGTTGTTTCCCTATCTTGGCTACTGTGAAAGATGATGCAGTAAACATAGGGGTGCATATATCTTTTCAAATTAGTATTTTCATTTTCTTTGGATGAATACCTTGAAGTGGAATAGCTGGATCATATGGTAGTTCTATTCTTAATTTTTTGAGGAATCTCCATACTGTTTTCCATAGTAGCTTTACCAATTTACATTCCCACCAATAGTGTACGAGGGTTCCCTTTTCTCCACATCCTCTCCAACACTTGTCATTTCATGTTGGTTTAACTTTCTTATTTTGCTAATTTGTTCCTAAACTTATCCTGTCTCTTAATATTGCTGTTGCTGAATCTGAATATATACTTGGTTGAAAGTATGAGATCAGGGGTGAAGAAAGACAAAATACGATGGTGCCTTTTAAATTCCATAAGTGACATTTTATGGTTCTTAGTCTTTATAACAATATATCAGCTATGTCTGAGGAAGAGTTGTCTTGACAAAGATGGGACAGAGACTCTTCTCCCTACTCCCAAGGCTTGGAAAAATTATCAAGGGAGCTTTTAAAGTGAAAATTTTAGCAGGTTCCTCTGATATGTATTATAAGAAGATTTCATGTATACAAGTAATGTCTGTGAAAAACTTAGACTATGGTAAACTTTCACTTTAGTATAATTTGGACTAAAAGTGGAGATTCATTCATTCATTTAATTAACAAACATTTATTGAGCACATACTCTGTGTCGGGTGCTGTTTTAGATTCTTGGGATACGTTAGTGAACCCAGTAAATAAAAGATCCCTTCCTTTGTGGATCTTACATTTTAATGGGTAGGTAGACAATATTTATAAACATAACCCCAATAATTTTATGGTATGTTAAAAGATGACAAGTATTGTTAAAAAAGCAAACAACTCTACTCCTTCTCAGTTTTCAATAAACCATAGGTTTGGATGATCTTAAACTGATATTTTGCACAAGGAGTAAGCTGGTTTTAGAAACATTTTCTCTCTTCATTATTAAATTCTGAGTCACTTTACTGAGAAAACAAGAACAGTAGAAGACTTCAAAACATTTATTGCTTTATTGGCAGTTTTTGATTGTATAAAAACAATTATCTTGGCACAGATCCCAAACTAAAACTGTCTTTTATTGGACGACATTTTTTGGTAAGTAATCGGATGGATAGTACTAAATATTAAATAGCTTCACCCGAGAGCCCAATTTATTTAGTGGTTATGGTCAAGTTTGTAGCCAGTTCGTCTTGGAAGGCTTGTGGTATTATAGGACTCCTCAGAGTCAGGTGTTTGCCAGTCTTGCTGCACTGAAATTCCTTTCTCATTGAGGAGACTAAGTAATAATATATATCTTAAAACATTTTCAGCTCAAAACGGTGTACTGTATATACTTCCGTGTTAACAGTAGGATCTCAGCTGGGTACTTGTTAAGCTAATTGCTCCATCTAAAATTGCGGTTTCAGGATTCTTTTGGTCTTGCTATAGGCATTGCTGTGGCTGTCTTGGTGCAAAGGTATGACGACTTCCATAAGGGTGAATTTGCCAGATAGACCTTGCAGTTTTTAAAACAATGTCAGCTTATCTCTCTGGAGGTCTGATGTTTTATGCAGATGACTTAGTCTTTAGTAAATAATATAGTGTATGTACACTGGGCACTGACTAGAGAGCTTAATTTAATTATCAAACATTTATTGAACGCTTCTGTGCCAGTCATCATACAGGTATTGGGGAATACAAAGATGCATGCTTCTGGCTATTTATGAATGCATAGCCTTGTAAAGGATTTTGAAATGTATAAATTTTGGCATAGTATGGTATGCTATAGTTAGAAAATGATAAAAAAAACTCTGTTCAGGGATATTTTGGAAGATTGTATGAAGAGGTGATATTTGAACTACTTTTTTTTTAATGGTTGGCACGTGAACTGATGCCTGTTGCCAATCTTATATATCTTTTTTCTTCTTCTCCCCGAAGCCCCCTAGTACATAGTTGTATATTGTAGTTGTGGTCCTCCTGGCTGTGCTCTGGGGGATGCTGCCTCAGCATGGCTTGATGAGGAGTGCCGCGTCCGTGCCCAGGATCCAAACCAGCAAAATCCTGGGCCACCGAAGCAGAGCCTGCGAACTTAACCACTCGGCCACGGGGCTGGCCCCCTGAACTACTTTTTGAAACTTGTATGCAGCGTATGTGGTAGAAAAGAAGAGTGTCCTAGGCAGATGAGAAAAAGGACACAGAGGTTTTGAGAGAAAGCGTCATACATGATTTTGTTCTATAGTTATCTGATGTGGTTCAGAATAGGCTATATTATGGAGAGTGGTACCAGATGGTAGATTGTGTGGCCACATTGTGAAGGCCCTGCTAGGCTGTCCTAAGTGAAGTGATAAGATCTGTGTCTTAAAAAGATAACTGTAATAGTTTATTTGGCTTTTAAGGATGGAAATTTGGAGTCGTCTTATAGTAATTGAAGGGAGAAATGCTAAGGACTTGATTTAGGCAAGTGGAAATTAAATATAGGGGGCACATTTGAGAGAGACTTGGTGAACCAACTCCTTGGGGGGTTAGATGAGAGAGAGAAGGACTAAAGATAAAGGAGTTCTTAGTTTAAAAGTACTTGTCACACATCTAGTTGGAGACATTTAATAATAGTTACAGATGTGAATCTGTAGTTTAGGAATGACTGAGAGGAATGTATTGTAGTGATTTTTGGAGCCTTTGAAGTAAGACTGTTCTGGTTTCAAATCTCATCTCTGGCACTGCTACCAAAAGGGAGAAAAATGATATATATATTGAAGGACTGTTGAGATTGTGCATATAATACAATACATGATGGCTGATACTGAGTACTTGAACTACGTTGTTAACTCTTTATGGAATTACCTCAATTAGGTTGTGGTTTAATGTTATGTTTTCTATATCTGTTGAGAATGAATATAAAAAGTGTTTCTAGAAATCTTCCTTTCAACTGTGTTGAAGATGCATGATATTCAATGCTTCATATATAAAAATCCTTGTAATAATTTCTCTGAAGAGTTTAGTAGTAGGAAGTGTTTTTGCTCGAAGAAATTGGTATTTGTTATTTTACTGGGTGAGTATTTTTTAGATCTTCTTTTTTATCTTGGCTGTTTAGAAACTTTTGAGCTTGATGTTCAACTGAAATGCTTTTCCTTAGCCTTTGTTTTTGGTTTAATATTTCCCATTTAATCTTTTATTTTTATTATATGGCTTTTGTTAAAGAATTTTTTTGGCTTAAACAACAAATGTAGTGTCTCATAGTTCTGCAGCCTAGAAGTCCGAGATCAAGGTTTTGGCTGGGTTGCTTTCTTCTAAGGGCTGTGAGATATAATCTCTTCTATGCCGCTCACCTGAGTTTCTTGTGGTTTGCCTGCAATTTTTGTCATTCCTTGGCTTGTAGGAGCGTCACCCTGATCTCTGCTTTCATCTTCACATGATGTTCTCCCTATGTCTGTGTCTGCATCCAAATTTCCCCTTTTTATAAGATCATTAAGTCATATTGGATTAAGGCTCACCCTAATGACCTCATCTTAACTAATCAGATTGCAACGACCCTATACCCAAATAAGATCACATTCTGAGGTACTCAGTGTTAGGACATCAACATATGAATTTTGGGGGGACACAGTTCGATTTATAACAGCTGTTGAGTGGGTAAAAGAATGATTTAAAGCCGGACTGAGAAAGACAAGCACCATATGACTTCACTCGTATGTGGAAGATGAACACACGGACAAAGAGAACAAGAGTTCAGTGGTTACCAGGGGAAGGGGTTAGAGGGTGGGCATGGGGATGAAGGGGAGCACTTGTATGGTGATGGACAAGAAATAATGTGTAACTGAAATTTCGCAGTGATGTAAACTATTATGAACTCAATAAAAAATGATTTAATGCACATTAAATGCCTAATACCTTTGACTTACAATTGGTGCTCTGTGCTACTGAGGACTCACTTCTCCCTCATTATCACCGATGTTGGTTTATGATGCTTTGGAGTTAGGTAGAGAATTTAAAATGTGGAATGGACCTTTTTATGGCTCTGCACAAAAACTTTATCACAGGACTGGAAATACAGTGTTTGTAGTCATTAATTACTGTTTTGTCATAGTTCCCTTGGACTTTTTTCTTAGCTTGTGAGCTTTTGAGGGAAGTACAGCCCTTCAAACAGACGAGTATGTCCTGCCCAGCCACATACTTTGAATTTGTCTTTTCTTCCACATGACTCCTGTGGGTTTTGTAACAGATGTGTAAAATGTTCCAAGCTCCCTGTTTATGGTTTATATTAAAATTAAAAAACATGCGAAAAATTTCCCCATATGCATTCTATACAAAGAGCATATTAGCGTTTCATCAGAAATAGCAAGCTTACTTTCAAATAAATTTGTGAATGGATACAATGATAACCACAGAAAGTAACCATTAAGCACCTAATATCATCCACGCATGCCAGTATACTGAATTATTCTCACAGTAACCCTTGAAAGTAGATGTTTTCATTTCTATTTTACAGAGGAGGAAACTGAGTTTAGATTAAATATGCTGTCAATGGTCAATAATTGGCAACTGGCTGAAGCAGACCTCAGGGGCAATTGTATTTGCTTAAAGTCTGTGCTTCCACAATCCAGCAGAGAGAAGGATGGTTCTAGTGTCTGCTGAGTGGACCTGCATCCATTCCATTGTTATCGAGCATCTCTGAGTCTCACTTTCCTCAGCAGCAAAATGAAGACGGTAATACTGTTTGCATGGGGTTTTTTATAAAGATTGAAAGGGGAAAATATATTGTATCTTTTATCAACTTTTTAAAATATCTCCTTTCAAAAAGAGTTTAATTGTAAGTATTTATACAAATGTGCTAATAGATTTGGGAATACCACAATACCAAAAATATATAAGGAGTAGTACCAAATTTCAGTTTACAGATAATTTAGATGAGTAATATATATATATTAGTCAACTGAATGACATAGACAGTATCTTAAGAGGTAGAGGTTTTAACAGCTTGGAATAATTGGAGAATACATTCTAGAGGTGGGAGAAGAGGAAAATAACTTTCATGATTACCGATGAGACAGGATGCTAGGCACTTTGCATAGGGTACTCCACTTTAGCCCCTACCACAATCCTGTGTGTAAGATGGTACTGCCTTCTTTTTCAGATGAAGAAATGAAATTGGAGGGTTGTTTGCTCAAGGTAGTACAACTAGTAAGTGCAAAAGGAGGATTAGAACTCAATGTCTAACTCCAGGTATCTTTTCTTTACTATCATGTCTGGGTCTTGAAGAACACAGAGCTGGGGGTGTATGTGTGTAGGAGTTGATGGCACTCCATATTGTAAAGTGTAGACTTTGAAAATACAGTGAGTATATAATTTTGTCTGGAGGAGAGAGTTCAATAATGTTATGATTGTTGTAAAGATCTTTTTATACTAGATGTATACTTTTATTATTTTATGTTCTAGTCTTTGATCTTTTGGAAATACCTGTGAAAGGTAGTCAGTTTCTTCCCTGATGGATACCCAGTTGTCGTAAGTCCATTTATTGAATAATCCCTTTTTTCTCCATTGATTTTTAAAAATAGCTTTATTATAATACAATTTATATACTATAAAATTCATCCATTGTAAGTATCCAATTCACTTATTTTTAGTAAATCCATAGAGTTGTGCTTCAAGATTTTTAAAAGAACTCTTAAGACTTTGTTTTGTTCTTTTTCATAACTTTTCATTGAAGTTTACAGGGTAGATGGTATGATTCTCATTTTATAAGTGATCGTATAATCTCCATTTTATAAGCTCAAGACCTTGAGGCTAGTATGTGGCAGAACTGAAACTCAAACCCAGCCCTTTTAGGAAATATAAGAATGATAGGTTGAAAACGATTGTTGAGGGCTTTTAAATGTTAGACTTAAGAAGTTTGGATTTCATCCTTTGGCATAAGCATTGCCAGCATCTTGTCTGTGATGTTCTCCTTGGCCAAGGAAGACCACTCAGTATTTTCAGCTGGGCACGTTTTATAAAGTGTGTTCTGTGGAACTCGAGTCCCTCAAGTTGCTCTATGTAGAAAGGGTTCCCTAGTCAAGAACCTTTGGGAAGTATTCTCCTCTTTGGGTAGTCACAGTTCACACTGTATATGCAGGCTCTGAGAAGTTGTGCAGTAAAGAAATGGGTTTAGTTTTGTTTTTTTCAGCATTTCTCAAATTTACTTGACTTCAGAATTCCCTTTGGGTAACATTGATCTATTGTGATGTGTTTTGAAAAGTAAACTCCTTTCCTCAAGAGGGGACCAGACTGAAGATTAAGGAGAATGTTTATGTAGTTAAGCTGTGGGATTGGGTTGGTTTTTTTTTTTTTTGATAATTATCGTGCACATTTTATGTGATAATAATTGCAGGCTATCTGCTGACAGATGTAGAATTTCTGATTCTTTAGCTACTGTAAGATCCTTTGTTTCAAAGTTTGAATGTCTAATGATCATTTTAAAACTGAAGGCTTGAAATTTCATCTTTTTTTTCTTTTGTGAGGAAGATTGTCCCTGAGCTAATGTCTCTTACCAGTCTTTCTCTTTTTGCTTGAGGAAGAATGTCCCTGAGCTGACATCTGTGCCAGTCTTCCTCTGCTTTGTTTATGGGACACCGCCACATCATGGCCTGATGAGCAGTGTGTCTGTCTGTGCCCAGGATCCGGGCCTGCGAACCCTGGGCCACCGAAGAAGAGCACGTGAACTGAACCACTACCATCAGGCCATCCCCTGAAATTTCATCTTTTGATTCATAATTCCCTCTCTTAAAAATTGAAAGGCAGTTCAGTGCAATAGAGAGCTTGCTTTGATATCCCAGTTCTATCACTAACTAGCTTTGTGACTTTGGGCAAGCTATCTAATCTCTCTGAATCACAGTTTGCCTAACAGCAAAATAAGAGGAATGTCAACCTTACCATGGTTGTCATTTGAACTAATTGAGATTCATATCTACACAGTGATTGTTCAGTTGATTATTATTACATAGAGATATAATAGTTATAATAGTAGAGATGGTAATAGCGCTTTCATAGAAATAATATGCCTTACTTAAAGTGGATTGTAAATTATTGTTCCATAGAGATGGTGTCAAGCTTACTTAAAGTGGATTGCGAAAATAAGGGGTTGAAGGAGTAAAAAGTTCTTGATTATCTAGTCTTGGTAGTTAAAGTCTCTAACGTGCTTATGTAATTTAAACTTAAAAGTACTCTACATGCCTTTTCTCTTTGAACGTCGGGTGAAGTAAGTAGGACGTATGTTTGCTCTTAGTAACTTAAAAAACTAAATATCTTCATGACCTATATGGAATGAAATAATGTATCATAGGTTAGTGATTTTTCTAACTACTCTTGAAGTATCTGTTCCCATTTCCTTCCTTCCAAAACTGTAACTTTCCAAAACAAGAAAACTCAAGGGTGAGTAGGTGTGTGAAAAGTTTTTCTCTCCACTTTATTAGAGGTATTATTGACATAGAAAATACGTAAGTCCAAGGTGTACAGTGTGATGATTTGATACACACATATATTGCAAAATGATTACCACAGTAAGGTTAGTTAATACCTCCATCCCTTCACCTAATTACTATTTTTTGTGTGATGATAGCTTTTAAGATCTGCTCTCTTAACAACTTTCAGGTATATAATATGGTGGTGTTAATTATACTCGCCATGCTGTACGTTAGATCCCAGAACTTATTCATCTTATAGCTGGAAGTTTGTACTCTTTGACCAACATCTCCCCATTTCTCCCACCCACTAGCCCCTGGCAACCACTTTTCTACTCTCTATTTCTTTGAGTTCAACTTTTTTAGATTCCACCTATAAGTGACAAGATGCAGTATTTGTCTTTCCCTGTCTGACTTATTTCACTTAGCATAGTGTCCTCAAGGTCTATCAATGTAGCCTACAATGACAGGATTTCCTTCTTTTTTATGGCTAGATAATATTCCATTGTATAGATGTATCCCGTTTTCTTTATCCAGTCATCTGTCAGTAGCCACTTAGGATGTTTCCATGTCTTGGCTGTTAGGAGTAATGGTGCAGTGAACATGGGGGTGCAGATACCTGTTAGAGATAGTGATTTCATTTCCTTTGGCTATATACCCAGAAGTAGGATAGCTGAATCATATGGTAATTGTATTTTTAATTTTTTGAGGGACCTCCATACTGTTGTCCATAGTGACTACACCAGTTTACATTCCCACTGGCAATGCACAACGATTCCCTTTTCTCCACAGCCTCCCGCATACTTGTCGTGTGTCTTTTTGATAATAGCCATTATAACAAGTGTGAGGTGATATCTCATTGTGGTTTTAATTTGCGTTTCCCTGATGATTTGTGATGTTGAGCATCTTTTCATGTACCTGTTGGCCATTTGTAGGTCTTCTTTGGAAAAATATGTGTTCAAGCCCTTTGCCCATTTTTTAATCAGATTGCGTTTTTTGGGTTTTTTTTCTTTTTGCTACTGAGTTGTATGAGTTCCTTATATATTTTGGATATTAACCCCTTATCAGATAGATGGTCTGTAGATATTTTCTGCTGTTCCGTAGGTTGCCTTTTTATGGTGATGATTGTTTCCTTTGCTGTGCAGGTGCTTTTTATTTTGATGTAGCCCCTCACTTTTGTTTATTTTTGCTTTTGTTGCTTGCGCTTTTGGTATCATATCCAAAATATTGTTGCCAAGACAAATGTCAAGGAGCTTTGTCCCTGTGTTTTCTTCTAGTTGTTTTACAGTTTCAGGTCTTTGTCTGGACTGTTAATTAACAAAGTAAATTAACCCTTAATTACTGGCCATATTCAGCACTCCCCCATCCCTTTTTTTTTTTTTTTTTGGTTAATCCTGATCAGATATTCTTTTGTTAGGGAGCATAACGTTTCTCCTGTCAAAGTTGTGCATCCTAACGGAACATAAACAAACTTTAATACAGTGAAAAACCCTACCAGAAGTTTGGTAATGTTATTAGGACAAATTCTATTTCTTAAAGATAAAATATTATTAAAGAATGGGACGTTTTAAGATTGTTTTATTGTCCTCCAACAGCTGTTTCGTATTTATTTTACAAACATTTGGTTAGGCTTCCGTGCTTATTTATAGTGCAGTGAGTCTACTTTAAAATCGAGTAAGATAACACATCGACCATAGGTATTTGAATTCTGGCATGTTCAATAATAGTTCTATTGTATTAGCTTGTATAAAATATGAAGAAAAGTGGATTTCAAATTTTTTAAAAATTTGAAATAAAAAAGGTATATTAGAAAATAACTTGACTCTGGAATTGTACTCTATTTTTGAAAACCATTTCATTCTACTAGGAAAAGATAGTAGATGCCATTAAGGGTTTTGGTGGAATGGGAGGAGAAACTTCTCCCCTTAGGAATTTCTCTGTTGTCATCATTATTATGAAAATAACTACATAATACAAAAGTCACAAGAGAAAAGACTAACTTCTCCCATTTAATCAACCGGATAACACATTTTGGTATGTTTATTCATTCTTACAGTCTGTATGTGTACAGTGTAACTTAACAACAGGGATGTGTTCTGAGAAACGCGTCATTAGATGGTTTCATCATTGTGAGAACATGTACTGAGGGAACAAAATTTGCCATCCCAGAATGTGTCTCTTTAACATGAGGATTATTTTAAGCTGATTATTTTTAAGAAACAAAAGACTCAGGAAGTTTTTCTTGTTACCTCCCCCTTAACTGTCTAAATGAATTCAGATTAAAAATCCTGTCTCAGGGACTGGCCCCATGGCATTGTGGTTGAGTTCAGCATGCTCCGCTTTGGTGGCCCAGGTTCATGGGTTCAGATCCCAGGCATGAACCTACATCACCTGTCAGCCATGCTGTGGCAGTGACCCACATATAAAGCGGAGGAAGATTGGCGTGGATGTTAGCTCAGGGTAATCTCCCTTAAGCAAAACAAGAGGAAGATTGGCAACAGATGTTAGTTCAGGGCTAATCTTTCTCAGCAAAAAAAACCACCCCAAAACAAGCAAAACCTGTCTCAGCAAGTGAGCTGTCACCTTAGCGTAACATAAACTAGGTGGCAGACAGGGAGGAACCTAGAAAAGCCCGTTCATTTGGGTCCCCTCTGTGGCCTTCTGTTTCTGTGTGACTAAAAATTTGTTTCCCAAACGTTTGTTTGCTCCTTTTCCCCTTCTTGTGAATTGCCTTCCTTCCCTTTGAAGTCCCTGACTCGTCCCACTCCCAGCATCATCTTTTGATTTAGCTGAGGATGGTATTTAGGGTGAGGGCTTTAGCAATTTTGGCGAGTTGTTTAGTTTTCCTGGGTTTCTTCCATGTATACATATTATTAAACTTTTGTTTTTCTCTTGTTTATCTGTCTCACGTCAATTTAATTCTTAGACCAGCCAGAAGAACCTAGAAGGGTAGAGGAGAATTTCTTCCTCCCTTATAGTACTAACCCAAACCAATAGCCTACTACATACCTCGGCTATATGGTATTAATCTTATGGGACCACCGTTGTATACGTGGTCATTGACTGAATACGGTTTGTCATTGACTGAAACATTGTTATGCGGCACATTAGTGTACATGTAAGCACACACAATTATCATCATAATAGAAATAAAAATGCGTTCCCTTTTTACTTCACATTGTGAATAGTTCCATCATTTAGTCTTTATCTTCATTTTCTAGAACCTTTTATTATAGAAAATTTTAAACTTTAATAAAAGTAGAGAGGAGAGTATAATAATCCCGTCATTCAGCTTCAACAGTAATCAACTTTTTTCCCGTCTTATTTTGTCTGTCTCTCCTCCCAGTTTTTGTTGTGATTTGTTAGAGTATTAAATAAATCCCAGGCTTTAATTACCCTGATTTTTACTTATTTTATAGTATTCTTTCAATGCATGCGTTAGAATTTGCTTAATCATTCTTCTGTTGTTGGGCATTTCACATTGTTTCTAATTTTTTGCTATTAAAATAATACTTGTAATACTTGTGTATAAATGAACACAATGATGAACATCTTAAGTTATAAATCTTTAGGTGTTTTTGATTTGCTTCAGCCACATCTGAAATTGTAATCACTAATTCAGAAGATATGAACCATTAGAAATAATCTTTTTGTAATTATAAAAGTAATACATTTAATTGTGGACATTTTGAGAATTAGATTTTTAAAATAGATAATAAAAATTACCTCAGATTGCTTTCTAAGGAATTCCTATAGTCTGTTTGTGTTGCTATAACAAAATCCCATAGTCTGAGTGGCTCGTAAACAACAGAAATGTATTTCTCACACTTCCGGGGGTTGGGAAGTCCAAGATCATGGTGCTGGCAGATTTCTCGTGGTGATTGTTGAGGACTTACTTCCTGGTTCATAGATGGGCACTTTCTTGCTGTGTCCTCACATTTTGGGAGGGGCTAGGGATCTCTAGAGGGTCTCTTTTATTAGAACACTAATCTCATTCATGAGAGCTCCACTCTCCTGGCCTAAACACCTCCCAAAGCCTCCACTTCCTAATCCCATCGTCTTTGGGGATTAGTATTTCAACATATAAATTTTTGGGGAATATAAACATGCAGATCATAGCCTCCTGCATCCAACTATCAGCATTTTTTAAGTGTACTTTTTAGTTGGGGTTGGGAAGGGTTTCAGTGCTTCTCAGAGGCTCTGTCTGGAAGAGGGCAATCCTACTTGGAGCTTAGCTGATTTGTAAAGCATAAGGCTTTGTACTTAACTGGTAGCTCAGAAAATAGCATTCCAGTTACCAGGAAGTAGCATCTGAAACATGCTGTCCGTTACTTTGTTGATCTATGATGGATTGTCATCCTAGTTACAATCATTCTGTATTATCCTACCCTAAAATCAACAGATAGCTTGTCTGTATTCCTGAACTCAGTCCCGTTGCTACCTCTGCAGAATTGTTTTGACTGAATTATAGTTAGTGTGGGACTGCTGGTCTGTTTCGTAAGATGAGTCCTGAGAAACTTGCCTCTCCTTACCGTATGAAGATTCACAGGAGAAACTGCTGTGGTTTATATTTGACTGTCATTTTGCAAAGTTAGAGAAAAAAAACTTGGTGAGAAAACTGGAAATGCAAGTGTGGTTTGTTTCTTTGTGTTGTGCTTGGTGGGTCTTAGGTAACTAATGCAAAATACTATCTGTGGAAAAAAATTCAGTCAACTTGAGCTTTGTTCAACAGGTTTTTAGAGCTGAGCCAGTATTTATTTGGTCTTGCCTTTTGTCATGAACGGGTAACAGAGATTTGAGACTTGAAAACTTATTCAGGAACACAAAAACTACATCAGTGTTTTGCTTTTAAGTATTTAAATACTTGAATTTTCCTTCTCTTTTAGTTCCTGGAATAGACGGAGGTGCTTTAACTGATACAAGTCTCACAGATTCCTATTTCAGCACCAGCTTTATTGGAGTCAATGGATTTGGAAGCCCTGTAGAAACAAAGTATCCCTTGGTGCAGGTATGGTTAGTATGAATTTATATGGCACTAGACAGTAAAGTTTATTCCCAGGGTGGGGGACAACTAGAGTGTTTATTTATTCCTAAATTTGTTGAGCAGGGGTGGGATTTTAGGAGGTGATGAGGTGGGTGGTATACAGATAAGCCATGTCCCGTAGGGTTGGATTCAGGGTGGGGCTTCAAGGGTGGGGTCGGGGGTGGGATGACAGTGGGGTATTTAGAGGGTAGTTAGAAAGAGACTAGTTTCACTCCTCTGTGTGTTTTGTGGGTATGGTGTAAAGGCCTTTCACAATGGAGAGACTATGGAATATATTAAGAAAGTATGGGATGTGTTTAGAGAGCGGAGAATAGCCTAATTTTATAGAAACTATAAGGAGTATAAAGGACAGTATGTGTTGGGAGAGGTTATTAGAGAGCAAGTGTTGCCTTTACGTATAGTTAGTTCACATCCTCTCGGATAGATATTGGAATTTTTATTCTGTGGACAAAGAAATCTAGTTACATATTTTGCCCAGGCTAATAAGTCATAGAAGTGCAATTCAAAATAGGCCTGCAACTTTGGTTTTAAATACATGACTAGTGAGTAAAATTTTCATTTGGTGTGTTAGAGGATTTGGAAGTTTTTGCATAGATTATTGTAACTCAAGCAGCAACATTTATAGGAAGATTAGAGTGTCAGTAATGTGAAAGATGGGTTGGAGAGGAATAAGCAAAGATGGTCAATCTTAATTTAATTGCTTGGATATTCTTAATTCTGTGTTTCTCAGTGATTTCATATGTGTATTATTTTTCAGAGAATGACCAATAGTAGCAGTTCCCCGAGCCTTGTGAATGACAGTGCCAAGCCGTATGCAGGCCACGGTGAGACCTGGTCCCTTTCTCTCTTTTATATATATATTTCTGACTCTGAAAACAATATATCCATTGTAGAAAGTTTGAAAATTATAGATAGGTATAAGGAAGAGAATAAAAATGATCTGTTATCTTCACACTCAGAGATAACTAAGATTTTGGTTATCTATATACACATACACACATATATACATAATAATAAGTATATACATAATAATAAAGATGGCATTAAATATAGTTTTAAATTATGAGTGTTGTTCCTTATAAATTGAATTCTATTGTTTGTTTTCATAATTTACTTAACTATTTTTGTTTCTATTCCTTTTTTTTTTAAGAACTGTAACACTCCAATAGTTGACTATATAAGTCTCTGTTCATATTTTGAGTTATTTCTTTTGGAAACATTCTTAGACATGGAATTACTGTTTTAGAAATTATAGACATTCTTAAGGCTTTTGATATAGAATTGCCAGATATCTTTCTGTATCCTATTTTTAAAATAAATGTTCAAGAATGGTTTTTAAAGAATATCTAACAATTGAGTGTTAATACTCTGCTTCAGTAAAGTGTTAACAATTATTAATAATGATGAGAATAAGAATTTGCATGTTGATTATTTCCTGTGATAGCCATTTTTGTGTGTGTGTGTGTGTGTATCAGATCTCTTTCACTATTTGGAAATTTCAGCCTTTGTTTCTTTTGCTATAGAAAAAAAAGCAACATTTTAATATTGAATAAAATTATTAGAAACTAATTGGTAGCATTGTAATATTTTTAGCATTCTCATAGAGTTTATGTGCTGACTTTTAACTGCTATGAAAGGTAGCATAAAGGGTGAATGATATTACCTATTTTTAAATGCCTTGAATGTATAAATTACATAAAAATACGTTATGTCTTACTATTTTATTAGCTTCTTTCTCTTGCGTATTAGTTACATTAAATTAATGTTAATTCTAATGAAGAACTAGATTATCAAAACCCAGGCAGAAGAAGCCAGAGAAATTAGGCAGCTATCTATCTGTACTGCATTATGAAGAGATTTAAGTTTCCTTTAAATGGGAACATTTACTATATTTTTTAAGATTTCACAGATAATTTAATCAGAAGCGTAAGATTAAAGCTTAAAATGGAAGATAAACTATTTCAGTGTATATCGTGCATGCCTTTTGAAAAACTCTTCTGATTTGTTAGGTGAGAAACAGTTTAGAGATATACCTTTATTTATAACTTCTGGAGTAATAGAACTTTGAACCTATAAAGCTTTGAAATTCGTGTTTGTTTTGAAATGTTTAATATTTCCATCTTTAAAAACTTAATTTACCTTATCTTTTTAGTAAGAATATCAAATATGTAGCAATAAACTTAAAAATCTGGAATATTCTGAGAGTTGATGGCTTTAAGGCCTTGCCTCTGGGTTAAAATCGAAGTGTGATCCCGGTGTGTGGTTGACTGCGCTTCCTCCCCAGCTACCCCTTTTATTTTTCTCATGATTTAGTCTCAAGAACACAAACATTCACTACATTCACTACAGGTAGACTGACTTTCTTTATCTACAGACTCCTAATAATGTGGTTAAGAGTCATCTTTGCCTTTTTTCTCTATTTGATTTTTCTTTGGGTTCTAAGCAAGCAGATGCATCCTAATCCATATAGCTTCTGAATAAATAGGTACTGAGTATTGGCTGAATGAAGTGTTCTCCAATTTGTGTTTCATTCACTCAAAATATTTGAACATCCACTGTATGCAAGATGTTGAGTTTAACTACTATTATGGTATATGATTTTTATTACTGTTATAAGCATTGTCAAGTTAAACGTTTATTAGATTTGTGGGTTACCTGAGTTGTCTCTGTGGAAACTTACGTAACTTACCTTCCAGATGCTCTAACTTCACCTGCTTCGTCCTTGTTTAATGACTTTGGTGCCCTCAACATCTCTCAGAGAAGAAAGGTAGGTGAAGTTGAACTTACGTGAAACTAAATAGAATGTAGAGGTGACATTGGTGTGTTACCTACATAATGGTCAATATTCTCTCAAGTGAAGGGAGGGCTTTTTATGGACTGTAACGTTTTTCTTGCCTATTGTTTACCCTTTTCCTTGTTATATATTATATCTAGAATTTCATTTGATCTCTGTGCATGGAATAGAGACATTTTATTTGAAGGGGTGAAATCCTTCTGCTTATTCTTGCTCATTTTCTTTATCTTAATGTGTTCTTTTTTTAAGATAGCATCTAATTTAATGTTGTAGTTGCTGTTAATGTGACCCACTGTAGGCATGTTAATCATGTTTTAACTTTATTTTGTGTCTAAATTTCAAAGAGATCTCCCCAAATTTGAACTCCTCGTTACAAGGCAAACTTAAAATCTTTAACTTTTCATAATTGGCCCAATTGTTTGAAAACAATTTAAAATCTTCTCTTATTAGAAATTTAATTCATTTTGTTTGGAATTGAGCTTGGTAGACCATGCATAGATTTGGAAATATTTTATAGGGACTGATTTTGTGACAAGTAGAAATGAAAACTTTATTATAGTTTGATGCCTTTGAGTCTTAACGAGAATCATTGTGTTATTAGTAATGATAATCTAAAGAAGGTGGTATTTTTGGTTAGGTTCAGTTGCAGCTAAAGATGTTCAGGAGGTTGAAAATCTTGGTGGCAATTACTGTAAGGTTATAACTAATTCAATTTCCTAAGTAATGGAAGAAAGACCCAAAAGAAAAGAATATTAGAATATTAATTTTAGAAAACTGATATAAACTTAAGATTAGTTTAGAAAGTATCTGATTGAGGGTAGTATAAAATGAATTTCAAAGAGACTAGATGTTTTCAAGACAAAAAAATTTATGGGGTCAGGTATAAATAACACCAAAACCTCATATACCTAAATCCCCATTTTGAAACATAGATGAGAAGAAGGAAGTAATTAATTATAAAATGCTTTTAAGCAACTAGAATTGATTGATTAAAATGTATGGGTTGATTTTATAGACTTTCTTATAGGCTCTCACCAAGAACGCGTTTATTCTTGCTTTACGTACTATTCTCATAAATTGGAATATGTGGTTTCTAAATCCATATAGTAGAAGTGGAATAGCATTGGACACAAGCAGACTCATTGGCGGTAGTGAGAAGTGACAATAGACAAAGCCTGTCAATATGGAAGGGAACAGTAAAATGCTGAAAAGCACGTACAACCTAGAAATCAAGTTATCTGGAGCTATGTAGTATAGGGGGAAAGTGAAAAGCCCTTAAGTAGTCTTAGGGGGTCCCCTTCTGCCTTTTTATATCCTTAAAGTAATAATCAGTTACCCATGATAAGTAACATTTCTGATGTATAAGTAGAAAGTAAAACTAGAATGGCAAATAAATGCTTAAAAGTATTCTAATATGAGAGTTTGGTGGAATGTATTTTAAAGTTGAAATATATGACTTAGAGCTACTGATACTTATTTTTGAGAAAATGGCAAAAATCCCTGGAGATTGGAAAAAGGAAGATATAGTGCCCATTCTTTTAAAATTTATTTTAGTAAAGAAAAATAATAAAAGGAAATATTACTACAAATGTGACCTCAATATTTGGAGAAATATTAGAATATATCCTAACGGAAGCTGATTATAGTGAAATGAGTACTATGCGGTGATTTTTGAGGTGCTTGATTTCTAGCTTTGTGACCTTGGGCCAACTTTCTAGTCTGTAATCTTCACATCTGTGAAATGATGAGCATGGCCTGGATAATTGCCATAGTGTAAACTCAATGTCTGTCTAAACTGAAAGGACCTGTGTGTCAGTCTCTACTTAGAAATTCAGGGTTCACAGTGTGTCTTTGAAGGACCATATTTTCTTGCCATTTACATTTAAAATTACATGTAGGGACGTAGAGATTTTTTCCAATAGTGGGCTATATGGTTAGCAATCTGTGTGAGTACAAGTTGCATGTATTTTTAAATTGTTAATGGTTGAGTTGAGAAGGTTTAAAATCTCTTCGTATTGGAAATACTCTTGGCATAAGAGTATTGCATGCTACACATTGTGAATTAAAGGTATGTGGAGACTTTATCTGTTTTTCTCTTGTTGTAGTAGTTCATAATGTCTGTTTAATGATGTAATTTTAGTGGAAGTAACTCCAACTTATGTAAATATTTAATTATAATTCCAGGTTGATCTAAGCAGGCTGTCCTGATTACTCAATGATATTTATTTCATAATGGTATCAGAGAACAAGTAGTTAGGCCATACTACTGTTTCATAGCTAGTTAGGTAAATCATTTTCTGAAAATCTCAGTTGGACCAATCCCTGGGCCAGATATGCTGCTTTTTCCCTGTCGGGTATGTGAATTATTGGGATCAGATCAATCAGTCAGGTGTTTTTACTGTAGGCAGTCTAACTGTCTTGTATGTGGAAAATTAAAAAAGAATGGACTGATGTTTTTCTTGCTTTCCTCAAATCTAATTGTAGAGGGAATACATGAACCTACTAGAGAACATTTACCCAGCAGCATATTAACTAGTGCCAATTTAAATATCTGATGATTGCGAAGTAGCAGAGAATTCTCTAGATTCAGAAAAGTGAATGGAGAAAAGATGTTTTGGGTTGACATTTTTGAATATGGAGAAACAGATAGCAGAAAGTGTTGCTTGCTTACAACTAGAGAGTTAGGATCTTCAGTAAATTTTTTAATTTTCTTCTTTCTATCATAAATAAGCTAAGAAACTACAGCTGAGGTCCTTGTATCTATAGGGACTTACTGAAATGAAATGTGGGATGTGAAAAACAGTCCAAGGAGGTTCACAGCCATTCAACTGGGTTGATTTATTGTTGTTAGTTATGTGAAAAACTTCCTGAAGAGTTGTATACTGAGAATATATGCCTTAGAGCACTACCACTCATGGAGTATCAAGGGACCAGTGCTAGTCCATGAATTATTTGTTAACCTGTCTGTAGGGAGGTAAGTTAAAACATTGAAAGTAAATGTTTAGAAACTCATTTAACAATTTGATAATACTGCAGCATCCAAATATGTGATCACTTTTCCAGTAATTTATTTTTATTTTACAAAAGTATAGGACCATGATGTATAGGAAATTTTTAAAAAAGTGATCTTCCATAATTGATGCTTGAGAAGCACTGATTGTTTTCTTTATTTTCCGTATTAGGAATACCTAATTTTATAGATAGAAAAACTAGCCATTATTTGAAAATGTGTATAATTATTGTTGGCCAAGGGTGGTGGTGGAAGAAGTTGAATTATGGCTATATACTCTGTGGGAGAGTTAAGTCCCCCCAAACACTAGAGATGGAGTTTTGTTGAAAATGGGAATTAATATATTAGAGATTAATACGTGAGGAAACCTTAACAGCAAGAAAGATAAGGTTGAGAACTGGTATGACAGAAAAAGACTTGAGAGTCACTGTGAATCACAAATGTGATCTAGACAGCAGTAAAATTCTCCTTAAATCCTTTGGGAACAAAGTATCTTTGTAACAAAGTTAGTTGAAATACAGATATTCATAAATGAAGTGATTCAGTCCTATGATATCTTGCTAACTATTCTTGCTAAGCTGTGAGTTTTTATGCAGGGCAACCACAGATGATTGAGACAAATCTTAGGCAAAGTGAGAAGCCTTCGAAATTTGCGTCTGACATTCTTGGCTTCCCCTTTTATATCTTTCTTGGCCCTTCTTTGCCCTTTTTTTTTTTTTGTCATCTAGTCATTTTCCTATTCAGCTTTCCCACCTCTCTCCATTAAAGCAAAAAATGCTCTGGTGCCTGTCTTTTACATTTCTTGTTTTAGTTGTACTTTAGTATGGTGTTTCAATCAATATGCAGCTTTACTTGGGCATTTGCATTTTATTTCTAATAATGGGATAACAGATTTTCACTGTTACAAAAAATTGTAAATCTTTTAGGTTTTAATAACAAGTATAGTTCTTTGGACTTAGGGGATAAAGATTTCTGAAGTATCATGTTTATTTCTTCTGTTCTTGATTTTATAGCTCTTGGTTAGGATGAGGGACATGAGATCAAAAGGGGCTGCCTTAGCTGCTGATAGCTTATTTGTGAGGAGACGTAGGTGGTGGAGGCCCGGTTCTGGATTGTTCTGCTTCAGGTGGAAGTTCACTAATAGTACTTTCTCTGCTTCCTTCCCTGTTTGATCTCAGTTTGGAACCTCCTTCCCACTGTTCTCTATCTTAAGAGCATCCGTCCTTCTTTCTGCCATCTCTACTATGAAATTTACTGATGATATGTATTGTATGTTTTTTGATTAATTTCGCATTTGAATTTTTTTTTTGGTAGCCTTTCTGTTCTAATGTCTTTGAAAGATAACTTTTACGTTATTTCTACTCCAGGGAACTAAACAGGGAATAAAAGGGAAACTGGAGAGTATTTGTGGTAGAGTTCTTTTATAGAGAAAACTAAAGTAAATTTGGAGAAACTAATAGGATTATCGCATAGACAATCTGGAATGTAAGCCTTCCCTAATCCTTTTGATGGTTAGGCCCATTCTGGAACATCAAACCAAGTATTGATCTCAGGAAAAATAAAAGATGAGAAAATCGAGAAGATATTGAAAAATAACTGAAATCTTAATGGAAATCACAGTCTAAAACTTCACCTGTAAGACCATTGTTTTTAAATTTTTGATTTATGTTCTCAGGCATTGTTTTACTTAGTATTTAGGTTTCTAGGTCAGCCATATTAGTCTCTTTTACCTGTTTAAGTATCGTGCAGTAATGTTTCTATGGAGAATCATGTTTAGAATTCCAAATTAATATGCTCAGAGTTCTTCTTTTATTGGAATTGACTACACTTTCATTCGCCTCCACTTGCCAAGCTGTGGGATTGTGCACTATCCCAGGTGAAGCCAGATGTAGGTGAGGTTTTAGGTTTCGAGATATGTATGAGTGGGTCCTTTGCAGAAACTAGTAGTGTTGTTGGAGTCCAAGTTCCCATAGGCACAGGAGCACCCATGGTTCCTGTTTGTAGCTTGCTCAGAGACTCTTGATGAGTTTTTATTTCTCATAAAGAACAAACAGTGGGAACAGTAGTAACCTAGTAGTATTAAATAATGGTTAAGGTTTTAGGGTTTGGAGTTGGATGCCAGGCAATCTGAATTGAGTATCTATTTCTTCACTGATTATCTTTGTGTCTTTAAGCTTAGTTCAACCTTTCTGTTTCTTCATTCACAAAATGAGAATAATAATACTTAGTACCTACTATGTAGAGTTGTTTGTGAAGACTAAATGAGATCCATTTCCTGGCACACAAGTGCCGAATAAATCATAGCTGTTAATTGGTAGCAATACACGGTGTTCACCAAACCTTTCTAGCCTTGTTTGGGAGTTGTTAACTCTTATTAAATAAATAAATATCTGTTGCTACTCACTCTGGATCAAGCTGTATTGGAATTGCCCACTGGAAAAGCAGTTCTCCAGTAGTTACTCTGAGGGTGTCCATCTTTTCTCTGAGGTGTTCAGGCCTCTCCTCCCCCAACATTAATTCTTTGCTTCTTCCCCACACAGCTGTTAGCCTCTCACACATCCTTCAAATTTGGTGAAAATTCATCTGGAGTTTTCTCATAATGTAGTGGCAGACAGAAACTTGGTTTTATTTATATTGACAGTGATTTTCTGTGTTTGTTCCAGTTAATATGGAAAATTGAAATAATTCTTTTATAAATTGTGTTGTATATTTTATTATATCATTTGATTGCTCCAACAATTCTTTGAGAAACAGTGTTTTTTCCATTTTTTGGATTGAGAAATGGAAGTTTTGAGAGATCAAGTAATTTACCTAGAATAATATAGATAACATTTATTTACATTTTAGAGAAGAAAATCTCTCTAGGGCAATATGAGAGGGTGAGATGACTGAGTCTTTTATAAGGTGGGAAAAATGGAGAGGTAGTGGAGAGGCCACTGGTAGTATGCAGAGGAGGAGATAGAACATTGATTTGACCTTACGCCTGCTGCTTTTTCCATTTATGTGATGATCTCAGTGTAAATTTCTATAAACACAATTTCTAGGGCAAGAATACACAAACGTTTGGTAATTGACAGATTCCTTTTTAGAAATGCTGCACAAATTTATATTCCTACTCATAGGTGCTGGTTTTTCTGCAACTGGAAACCTCTGCAACCTTGAAAACACTGAGATGTAAAACTCTTGCGTATCTTTGTCATTCTATAGGCAAAAACCCCCCTCATTGTTTAAATTTGATTACCGGTGCTGTTGAACTTCTCTTTTATGTTTATTGGCCCTTGACATTTTTTTCATGTCCTTTGCTCATTTTTCTGTTGGGTTATCCTTTCTGAGTTCATTGTAAGCTCTTTGTGTATGTTTTAGAGATTTAAGTATCTTCTATCAGATGTTTCAATCTCTTCCTCCCATTTTGTTTTTGGTATTGAATTTCACAAATAATTTATTCCATCAGCTTTGAAACGTCATACTCTGCTTGTCTTTTATTAAGCACATTAAAAAAGAAAAAATATTAAGCTCATGTTTGTTAAAATGGCATGGTAATTCCCTGTCTGATGAGTTAGTGACTCAGTCATTGTTTTCTTATATTATGCAAGTAACATTAGATTGAAAATATGACAACATTAGATTGTTTAAAAATATGATTGTTTCTATAGAGAAAGACTCAACGTTGAAAGGGTTGATTTTATTTTATTTTCCTGCTAAATAAAGAGTACTCCAGGTTGAGCTTCCAGGATTGTGTTGAGATAAAGATGTGCTTTAGAAAGAGCAGACTGAATTTTGTTGTAACAAATTAGGAGTTCAAAAGCACTTTCTGTACTTTATTTTAATGGTACTTTGTGTGCAGTGACCCCTTGCTTTTTTTGAGTCAAGAAAAAGTCTTGCAAATTTATGATTTCAAGGGAATTTTGTCTTATTGATTGATTAAAAAAAATCTTACGAGAGATTTTTGTTTTGGAGGCTTTTTTGTTAGATGCGTGTTGTGGTTTGGTGTTTGACGCTTTACCATGTTTAAACACATAAACTGAAACGGCATACCTTTATAGATAGTATGTTGGCTCTAGTCTTTATCTAGTTTTAGCTTTGGGGATTTTGAGTTCTTACCTAAAAATGATAGTTTAGTACAATTATGGTGCATTTCCTTCTTGAACCTGGAAACTAGTGGATCCCTCTGAGATGCTCTGCCTGGCTTCTTTACATTCTGCTCCGGTCATCGTATTTACGAAGCGTAGAAGCTGATATGAAGAGGTTTTCATTGCTGGTGGTTGATCTTTATTTTCCTAGGAAGTAGGGGTCAGGAATAAATTAGTAAAGATGAGTTTAGAATTCTCATCCACAAACATGTTAGCCTAAGTTTTAAGCTAAATTTAGCCAAAACTATATAATTTTCCCCAACTCTGTTTAATTCCCAAGATTTGTTCTTCTTGCTTTTTGAAAATGGGCTTGGGGGAACTGCGTAATTTTGTTTCTTTGAATGAAGTCTCTGTAGCTCTTGTTTCTCATTGATCCCATCCATGCCAACTAGATTCACAGATGGATTCTTTTAGGAATCTGTCTTTGGTTCTTTTAGGATTAGTCAGAATAATGTTAAGATTGTAATATATTAGGGAATATTAGAGAATGCGGAGTAGATTTCTTTGAATTGGAGGCAGAATATCGTAGTTAAGAGTACAGGCTCTGGAACCCAAGCTTATGTTAGTTGTGAGATTAAAGATGAGGTATATTAGCCTTGTCTAAGCCTCACTTTTCTTTTCTGTAAAGTTGGTATTATAATGTGGCTATCTTACAGAATTATGAATATTAAATACATTAATGGGTATAAAGTGCTTGGCATAGTGCCTTGTGCTTGTCAAATGGCAGTTGTTACAGTCTTCTATGGCTTATGATTCTGTGATTTTAAAATATATGTTTATCTGTTTCTGAATGTGTGTGAGATGACTCTTGATTCGCCACTACCTTAGTTTAAGTTCAATTTATAGTAAAGAGTATTTCTGAAGATATTTTCCTCCATTTCATGATTGAATTTAAGCAAAGGTACACATACAAATAAATCAAAAGGGAACCTTTTGCTAATAAGCGAATAGTCATTTTAGCATGATGGTTGGTTTTGATAAGGGATTATAATTCATATGAAAACTTTTATAGGGGCTGGCCCCATGGCCGAGTGGTTAAGTTTTCATGCTCTGCTTCGGTGGCCCAGGGTTTCGCTGGTTCGGATCCTGGGCGCAGACATGGTACCGCTCATCAGGCCACGTGGAGGCAGCGTCCCACATGCCACAACTAGAAGGACCCGCAACTAAAATACACAACTATGTACTGGGGGGATTGGGGGAGAAAAAGCAGAGGGGGAAAAGGAAAGAAGATTGGCAACAGTTGTTAGCTCAGGTGCCAATCTTTAAAAAAAGCCAAACTTTTATAATCATTACAGTTGGTAGTTTACTGTGGAACTAATTTTCATGACTTTAAAGAAAAACCTTTATTCACTTTCACTTAAAATATTTTAATAATTTTGGCATGATATTTTATTTCTCCACGTCTTGTGTTCTGGTTCCACACTAAAGCAAAAGAATAAAAGAAGTTGCAGTTTGGTGTTCCAGTCCTTTAGAAATTGAATGTGGCCTTTCTTAGCAAGGCTAGTCCAACTGATGTCATTTTTGATGGCGTGAAACTTCATTGTAATGTTTAGGTTTTGAGAACAGAAGTAATGGCTGCTTTGTAGGCTTTGTTAAATTTATGTAGATAATATTGGGAGACTCCTTCCCCGGGATCTGACTCATAGCAGAGCTTAAAGATATATGTTTGTATGTAAATCCCATTCTGCTACATTTGATAGAATTTAGATCTGTTTTTACTCAGCATCATCCCCTATTTTCATCCTCTCATCCTATACTGATTTGTATATTGACTCCATGAATTAAAAGGTCTCTTTCGTTTATAGATGTTTACCTGCCCATGCGTCTTTAACAATGACAGTCTGTTTTTTCTATAGACTTGTTTGCGCATCCCATCATACTATTGTTTTTATTTAAACAGTGAGAATGTGAGGAACCTAACACATTTTTATGAAAAGCCCACGATTGATAATGAATTGCAGGACAAAATACAACATAACCTTTGAGGCTGACTTATTATGTTTTTGATTTTTAAGTCTTTTACTTACAGAGAAAATTGATTGGAGCCCAAGATACAGTGATTCGTAGGTCTGAATTTACTGTTATAAATTAGTTAGGTATAGGAGCCTTTAAAATCCAAGTGTATTAACACACCTAATTAGCTAATAAATCAGCTACAGGTTCCTGGTGTTGATGATTTTATGTAAATTAGTTAATTTATTTGATTTTAAAATCCAAATGGTTTAAATCAGTTTGTGTTCTATTTTTTCCCAATGAGTTTGGATTGACCACTGATGGTCAATGGAATTAGAGTCTTATATTTAGTTCTCATAATTACAAATATGCTAAAATGTTAGGATATTTAATTAATTGAAGGAAGACCATTGTGAACCAGAAGAGGTTGTAAAAGAAATGCAGATTTATTTTCAAATAAATATATAGTGAATTCTAGGCCAGAGTTTTCTATTTGTAGACCTTAGACCCTTAGGAGTGGCACAAGGTAGGTTGCTGAGTTATTACTGCAAAAGGCAATGAATGACCATATTCATTAAGCATTCTCTGGAGGGAGATAATATTTCATATATGTGTACTACTATTTTCCAGGTATGTAAAGATGCTCTGATGAATAAGATGCAAGCCATTTAAAAGTCTCTTTCATAGTAACTTTAAATCATCATTTGTGGTTTCAGAGTACAAAAGTGAAAGCAGAGTTACTATGTTTTTGATGTTCAAAGGGGATTCTTAAACTTCAGGGCATTGGAAACTTTTCGTCTTAGAATAACAATTAGATTTCTCTAGTTTATTACTAATGATTAGATTATGAGGCACAATAACATGCTGGTAATGTGAAGCATTGTCAAGCTGATGCTGTTTTGCAATTTAGCAGAAGAATTGTGCACTGAAAATTGGTCTATTACTTGGCAGCTTTAACTACATTTTCTATAAAAGCAGTGGTATTTATAGATCTTTCTTTTGCCAGACTGTGAACTTTTTAGGGGAAGAGAATAGATTTTATCGTTGTATTTCTAGGAAGGGCAGAGAGCCTTATGCTGAAATGTTGAGTGAATGAATGAATGGAAAAAAAAAATGTGTACACATTTAGACTCTTCAACTAAAACAGTCCTAAAAATTTACTTTTACTGTTCTTTCTTTTGACATAGTCTAGAGACTTATCTCATTTGTTAGGAAGGAGAGCAGACTTCCGTTAGTCCTAAACATTTAGAATGAGCTTTTAGCGGGTTAGGGTAAGAGGTTTTGAGGAACCAGGGCCTTAGGGGCTATGAGTGATGATCTTTAAGGCTCTGAGTATGTAGAGCAAGCTATAACGAGGTGATGTTGAGCTATTGAACCCCTGTCCCTTTTCATTGTGGAGAGAGCCCCCAATTTCTGTTTGGACTGCTGCTTGTTTCTTATCCAGGTCTTTTCTCTGACATTCTCTAGAACTTTACTAGTCAAAGTGTGGTCACCAGACCAGCAGTGCTAGCAGTCTGGGGACCCTTTTAGAAATGCAGACTCTCAGGTCTCACTCTAGGCCTACCAAATCAGAATCTTTATTTTAACAAGATCTTCAGAAGATGCATCTGTTCATTACAGTTTGAGAAGTGCTAATCTAGAATACATTCTCAAACTTTTTCTTGTCCTGGGAGCTTTTGTTCAAGCCCTAGGCTGTTTTTTTTTTTTAAATGCCCAATAAAAAGGGTAAGACTATTTTCAACTATACTATCTTATTGTGCTGTTTATTTAGATTTTGTGAAGAATGATAAAAATCACTTTTGTAGTGAATCTTCAGACTTAAAGTAAAAATTGTATGTATTAGAGAGAGAGAAATAAAAGTTACATGCTCTGCTGAATATTTTACCACAGAAACAAAAAGATTGAGAATTTTGATGTGTAATACTAACTTACTAGGAGGTGGAGCAGAAAAGCTGGTTATTTACCAATAGGACGTGACATTTTAAAATGCTTCCATTCCATAATAACCAGGACTGGCAAGGCTGTCAGGGGTGGAGGATCAACAAGGGAACTTACTGTTTTTTTTGATCATCACATTCTCAAGATTGATCTAGGAAACGATTGCTGGAAGCTAAGGGCAAGGGGAGGAGTTTGGATCTTCCCGAACTCAGAAAACTCGAGGGGAATAACTTCAGGGGTAAATAAACATTTCCTGTAAAATTTCATTTGCCTCTTTTATTTCCTCATCTTTCATTTGACTCTTCCATTTCCCTTACCTCCTACTTTCAGTTACTCACCAATAGTTGGTTATTTTATTTATTTTTTGCTGAGGAAGATGAGCCCTGAGCTAACCTCTCTTGCCAATCTTCCTCCTTTTTTGCTTGGGGAAGATTAGTCCTGAGCTGACATCTATGCCAGTATTCCTCCACTTGATGTGGGTCACTGCCACAGCATGGCTGGTGAGTGGAGCAGGTCCACACCAGGATCCAAACCTGTGAGCCCAGGCCGCTGAAGCGGAGCATATTGAGCTTAACCAGTATGTGATGGGGCTGGCCCCACCAATAGTTGTTTTTAACCCAGCAGATCTTTCCCCAGCCAGGCCTTAGCTCTCCATTTCCATTGCAGTTTCCTTGAGTTCACATCCTTCATCTAGACAGTGATTCTCACATGGGGGCAGTTTTGTCCCCCTGCTTCCAGAGGGCATTGAAGATAGTTTTGGTTGTCACAACTGGGGCTTTGGTGCCACTGGCATCTATGGATCGAGGCCATGGATGCTGCTAAACATCTCCAAATCACAGGACAGCCTTCGTAACAAAGAATTATCCAAAGTCTGTAATGCTAAGGTTGCGAAAACCTAACTTGGACTGCTGCCAGAGTGCATTAATTTGTCTACCTATTTTCAGTTGATTTCTCATTCGTAAGCTTTCAGGAGTTCCCCACTGCACGTGGAGTGAAGTCCAAACTCCTTGGCGTGGGATATAAAACAATTTATGGTTTCTTATTGCTTTCAAGCCTCATCTTTTGCTGTCACGGTTGGCCCTCTACTAATGGTAGACCAAATACCTGTGGTTTTTCCTGAAAACCGCAGTGCCCACATGCCTCTGTGTATACGGTTTTCCTAGCTTACAATACATCTTTCTCTCAGTCTCACTCTTTTTTTCTATCTAGGCACACTTACTCCTCTTTCAAAACTGCTCAGGCATTTGCCTTCTCTGTGAAACCTTCTTTGTCTCTGCTCTACTGGTACCTTGATTATATATGCATTTGTTATATCACAACGAGGATGTTCTCTTTGCGTGACTTTGTTACCTACTAGGTGTGTGTTTTATGCATTATTGTATTCCAAGTACTTAGGATGGTTACTGATACAAAGTAGGCTCTCAGATGTTTAGTTGAAAATACATTTTGGGGCCAGCCTGGTCGTGTAGTGGTTAAGTTTGCATGCTCTGTTTCAGCAGTTTGGTGTTCATAAGTTTGAATCCCAGGTGTAGACCTACATGCTACTCATCAAGCCATGCTGTGGTGGTGTCCCACATACAAAATAGAGGAAGATTGGCACAGATATTAGCTCAGGGCCAATCTTCCTCACCAAAAAAAGAAAAAAAAAAGAAAGTACATTTTTTCTTCAAGGAATAAATACTAGTTCAAGTAATTTGGAAACTTGCTTACAGATGAGATTTTACTATAATTAACATATGCAGTGAGACGTCTATGTTATATCTTTTTGCCTCACCATCATACTTTCTCTTGCCACCATCTCTTTTCTGATGTTATTTTGTCTTCTCTTGCTTACAATGTTGTTTTAAATGGTATTGGTACCTTAGGGCTTTTCATTCAGAATCACATAGAAGGTTTTACTTTTGGATTAGACTTGAATCTCTGGCACTTTCCTGCAGAAACTTAAATCTACAATGGCATGTGTTAGGGGATCCCTACTACCCAAGAGGAAAGGCCTTAGGCTAATTATAGGTTTTTGTGGGGATGGGGTGATGGAGAGGAGTGATGGATTCGTCTTTGGAAAAATAAGAAACATATAATGAGAGCTATTGGGGAGGAGGAATGATACATTGGATTTATATAAAACCTTTTTTCTGTGTTGCTTTATGCACTATTATAAGAAAATTAATTGCACTAATTGTAATAACCGGATCCAAAGCAAGTCTGAATTTGTGAAGGATCTGAGTAACAGAAGAACTTTTAAAATAATAATTTTTTTGCTTTCGAATATATGACTGGAATTTAGGTGTCCTTGTATAAGTTCTGTTTGACAGGTTGTGATTTTGTTTAAATAAGTATTCTTTGATATGTTGAAATTTTATGATAGTTCTTAGCTCAGACGTTTTCTAAATTATAAATTTTAAATTAGTGAAGGCTTAATGAAGATTATCTTATTTTTGCTGTGTGTCAGAGCCTTACAGTTGTGAGCTACGTTACTAGAAATCGCTTACTCTAAAATTCTTTCCTTTATAATATGGTTCCAAAGGGTACGTTTTTATTATCATCCCCAAAAAATTGCTTGTGAGTAGACATAGAGGGTAATTGAATCAGTCCAAGATTGCATAGAGGTGAAAATATTTTAGCTCCATGAAACATTGTCCATTGCTATAAATAACGGGTAGGTAGGTAGTCTAGTTACCTTTCTTATGCAAGTTTAATGGCTTTTTCCTCCTTAAATCAAAGACAACACGGCAGAGCCCATTTGTGGAGTGGAGAATCTAATGTGCGTAGAATAATTTCCATAGCCATTATTTGTAAGGTCATTTTGAAATTTAGAAATCAAATCTTTTCCTCAAACTGGTTGTCTTTATACTGGAAAAATTGTTTTTTATGTATTTTATATATTTCTCTGGCTATGACACCTTTTTGCAAGAAAGTTACTTTTAAGTATTTGCTTCAGCAGTCTTGTGACAGAACGAGTAAACATAGATTTTCTTATTTCAGGTCTTAAATTAGATAACCTTCTAAAAAATGAATCAGTATTCGCTAAAGGGATAAAAATACATACAAATTCCCTTTAAGATGCAATTTAGTGCAAATTTGCTATGATTAAGAGAAGTAAGATGATGGAACATGTCCTTAACTTTCATGTATAAAACAGCCCTGCCAACCACTATTAAGATCACTTACTAAGTTTGTTATAATGTTAGCCAATGAATTTATGCTTTTATTGGGCAATTTATTCAATATCAGTCTGTTCAAATTACTGAATTTATAAGACCAATGAGATTTGTGTACTTTTTTTTTAAAGTTTGAAGTTATTTCTTTTCATTGAGTACTTTAAGTTGAATGCCCACTGAAGACAGAGTGATTTGTACTCTGGCCTAATGTGCATAGAATATTAAAAATTTAGAAAATCCATTCCTTAGGAATTAGCTGCTGCTTTTAGGTGGGGTAGTTCTCAGTAGGAAAAAGATAAGTGAGATGGGACGCAGAAAAAGAAAACAGTTTGGATAATTTTTTTACCTGTATTTGGTGCCCTTGAAGCCATTTCTTCATATTGCAGTGAGAATAGGTAAGTGCCAGTGGAAAAAATTTTGCAAGGCATTTACTTTGCTGATTAGTTAATTTCTATTTATTAAAGTCTTATAAAATCAGATTGTAATGTATTTCTCTAAAACATCTGTTGCTTTATATAATGTTGTTCAGCCTGTTAGGACTGTGGGGTATTTTGGAGGTGTGTATCGGGGGCGGGGGTGGGAAATAGCGGGTAGTGATAAGGACATTAGAGGGAGTGTCTTAGAAATTTTACTTGTTTCCTATTCCGATGGAAATCCGATGGGATCAAAGGCGCGAAAAGCAAAGAACCCTATTGGCTGCCTTGCTGACAGGTGTAAATCAGGAGTACCCATCGATATGGTTTGGTGGAACAGAGTCACAGAAAACAATTTACAGGTAAAAATCATTTTATGAGACATTTTTTGAAAGTGAATATCTTGGCTGCTTTCTGTGTCTGTGTGGGGTGGTGGGTGTGAGATTGGATGGCTTAGCTGATACACTTACATGATTTTTTTTTCAATCAAAGTTAAGATTAGTGGTCCGTTAACCAACTAAATGATTTTGTTTGGTGGCTTTTTGAGCTTTCTCTGCTTGTGGTATATTTTCCTTTTCTTTTATTAAATTTAGTTTTTCCTTTTTGGATTTTCTTAACAGTTAGGTTCAATTATTTTTAGTACACAAAGTTATTCAGGGTACTACATTCAAAAGTCATATTATAAAATTTATTACAGAAAATCTAATTTATTTGGAATCTGAACAGCAGGAAGCTCCATATGTTGTCTTTTGTACATTTTCACTAGTAAATAAAAATTATGTGTAAACGAACCTATCAAGTATTGGTTCTAAAACTAACTTGAGTAGTATGTTGTCATAGTTATTACAGATACATTTCAGTCTTCGATTCTGCCTTATCAGTGCTGAATAATGAAAATGAACTTTTATAACTCAAAGGCTAGCTTTTGTATAAGATTCTGAAGTACCTGCAAAATAATTTGAATTATATTCGATTTTAATTTGGATTATAGTTATTATTTTCTCATTTTTAAAAATTGTTAATTGTATAATATAGTTCTGTTAATCAAAATTTTAGTTTAGCTGGAGGTAGAGTATCTTTCCTGCCAAACTTTCTGAGTAAATTGGTGTTTTTAATATGCTGCTAGCCAAAAGCCTATAATCCCACGTATACGTACCACATGCAGAAAAGATATAGCAGGGTTAACAACTTGGTTTTATTTCTTCATCAACCGTGTATTATTGAAGGGGTTCCACAACATTTTGGTTTGTTCAGTATTAACAACATAGCAATATCTGTTACTAATGTTGCCTTGGGCACAGAAATAAAGAAATTATTCCAAAAATAACGCAAAACATGGTATTTACCCCAACTGAAATTTTGGTAGTATTTTTCTAAAAATAAGGAAAAACTCGAGTGGGGGAGGCTACACATAATCATATACTTGAAATTTCATTGGAAAGCTTTGAATATGTCAATTAAGAATATCGATATAGTTTACTGAATTTTTATCTTTGAAATCAGCAAGAGGGAGATTTGATGGGGATTGTTAGAATTATTTTTCACTTTTAAAAAGAAAGGTTGAAAATAAATTGGACCCCAACTTAATAAGAACAGATACAGATGGAGCTGGAACTGCTTGTAGGTTGTGGGGTGAAACACTGCTAAATGCAGAGGTGTAGCCACTCGTCTTCCCCACAACTGCCCCGCTTATCCCAGCGGCACTTTTGAGGCACCTCTTTTTTAGCACAGCTTCCAAAATCATTAGGTTAGTACAAGAATGTGTATGTTAGAATTCTGCTTTAAGTACAACAGCTTCTAGTAGATTTATTTGCATTCAGTGTGCGAAAGATTGAATTGGTGTTATCGGAATCTGGTGTTTCAAATAGTACTATTATTTTATGCTTCAAATACTTATTTTCTTTTAAGGACATAAAGAATGCCTTATTAGCTTGGTCTAATATCAGAGGGTCAAAATACCTCACGTTATCAGTCACATGTTGAAGTATTGAAAAATATCCATCTGGTCTCCGTTACTATCTTTGTGAATTCCTAAATTGGGTACCTCGTGTTGTTTATGCAGAGCAAAGATTACGTCGGTACATTTTTTTCCCTGTTGGGGTTTTTATCTTCTTTTGTATAGGAAAAATAATTTATATAAATCAATTCTATACCTTTTTTTTAGTTTTGTATGATGCTTACTTAAAAATATTTTATATTTTTCACATAAAAAATTTTTAAGGATGTGTAGCCAGATATATAAATCTTTCCTGTTTCATTTGTTTCTTTTCCTTAGAGCTTGGGTCTTCTCAATCTGAAGGTCAGAGAGATATGTATCTATATTTTATTTTAGTAATTATAGCTGTGTTTCTTAAACAGTTACTGTGTGCCAGGCACTGTGCTAAGCTCCTTACATGTATTATGTCTTTTGGTCTTCCTCATAGCTTATGGGACAGATGTTACTGTTAAATGGAGAAACGTCCTCAGAAACGCTAAGTGATGTTAAACAGTAGTCAGTAGAGGAGCAGAAATTTGAACCCATGTTTTCCAAACATGGACTGCAACTGATCTATAACTCTGTAGTATTTGTAAGGTCAGTCCTTTTTTCTTGTGATTCATCTTCTTCTCAGTGATGTTTTAACTGCCTTTCTTTCTGGAACTTTAAACATTTCTTTACATTGATTTCTTAATCCTGACCTAACATCTTTAGAAGTTTTTTCTCTTCTGAAAACAAAAGAAAACCAACCAACTAACCAGCAAACAAAAAGCCTTAAAACAACATCAGAAACTTTCTCCGAAGGTTTCTACCTGAATCATTCATAATTGCATTTCTCTTTGGTGCTGGATTTTTTCAAGAGCCCCATGATTCCCAATCTTTTAGTACTTAATAATCTTTCTATTTATTTTCTACCAAGCCTGTCTTTTACTGAGCACATGACATTTGTAAAACAGTGATTCATACTTTCATTTTATATATAGTATGCTGATTAGAGACTCAAAGAAACTTAGTATTTTCCTTAATCTGTTGTAGCTCGATGGAGGCTAAATTTATTTTTCATATGGCTGTTTGAAATATTCATAATGCCCATCTGATCTCCATTACTATGTTTGTGGAGTTCTTACTTGGGGACCCTTGGAATAGATTCTGTTCTTTTCCCTGATTTCTTTACTACCCATTTATTTCTTGAATGCCTGCAGTTCGGTGTCATCAAAATTTTGTTGAAACTGCTGTCAGTTTGTCAGAGATCTCCCTAATTGCCAAGCCACCAGTTTTATCCAATACTTAATACTCTTGGCCACCTTTTGTTTCTCCATTTTGTATTTTTCTCGTGATCTCAGCCTATACACCAAGCAGATGGTAGATAGAAGGTCACCTGAAACTCCACATCAGCAATACTTTATTTCACCTAAGTGCAAATTTCCTTTTGTCTTTCCTCAGTTTCTGCCTAGAATGATTAACTCCGCTTGATCAATCTCTATGTGAATTCAAGATTTTTCGTGTGTTCTATGATTATCTAGTTCAAATGCTGTTGTTTAGGATTGAAATATTTTATCACTTACCTTACAGAGTTGTGAGGATTCAAATTTCCAGGCATGTAATAGATATTAAATAAATGTCCATTCCTCCAATTTCACTTTATCACTCCTAAATTTGGTCTTTGTTTATATTGGTTTAGGGTACTGTCTGTCAGTTATATTCAGATGTGTGTGTGACATCATGGTATATATAGACTGACGCAGTGACATTAAGTATCTTTTAAGGGCTCTCATTTTAATCCTGACTCACTTGAATATTTTTAAAAATTAGTTTAAAAATGCTTTTTTTCCCAAAGGGATAACAATGTCTTCCCATTCTTCACATAAACATTAGGCGTCAGCTTGAATGATGTAACTTCTCAGGGTATAGCAGGTTAAAATTTACCTAAAAGTAGTGACATATTAAATAAAATCATATTCATTTTGTTTCAGATCTTTGGAAATAGTGGGGAGAGGAATCATCAATTGTTGTTATTATTGCTGTTGTTTTAGCTCACCCCCTAAGTGATGTAAATGAATAAGAACTGTTGGGCTGTTGGGTGTGTTAGGAGATTCATACTTGTCAACACCTCTTTTGGTGGTGGTTTTCCCTCTTGTGGTCTGATGAAATGGCATTTCTTTTAAGAAGTGTTAACTTAGAAGAATGCTCACATTAAAATCTCTTGTCCTTCAGATTCTCCTGTGAATTCTAGTTGCTTGTTATTGGTGCTTTGAAGATCCCAGGGAGGTTTGGAAACTCACTGGATATACTTCAGTCTTTAGTTACTTGCTAAGTTTTGGTGTTATTTCAGGTGATTTCTAGTGTCTAGGGCCCAAGAAATGGGGTGATTTGGGCTTTAGATGGAGTGGATTGGAATTTATAAGGGTGAAGTTTCAACCTATCTACCCAGGATTCCTCAGGACTTTGAAACATTGTAGAACTACAGTGCAACTGAGATGAATGGCCTTACTCTATATGTACTGCTTTCTGACCTCAGTCCATTCCAGACCCTTCTCTTCTCTCCTCTTCTCTATGGCTGCTGTCTAAACCTTTAACGTTCTCCTCAACCTTCTCGCTTGCTCTCTGTCACTTTTGAGTAATATACTTGTGTTCTTCAGAAAGGGGGAAAAGAGATCATTCAGAATGAATTACCTCATGTGTCGGCTTTTCTATCTGTGTACCACATTTTCATTCATCCCGTTTCTTACCGTTTTTCCTTCTGTCACAGACAAACAGGTGTTCCTTTACTGTATGCTTCAGAACCTGTCTTTGTTTCCTCCAGCAATTTATTCCCTTATTTATCCCTTAAGTTTTGGACAGTCTCTCTGTTGACATTGATTTCTTCCTTCTAGCTTCTAAACATGACATGTTTAAGTCTCTCCTATTCGGGAACCCCAGAGCCAAGGAATGCTGCATGAGGAATTGTTCTGTGGTCAGTATGTTTGGGAAACTGTGCCATACAATTTGAGAAATGCTTCCTGCTTACTGTTCCTACTTCTTTACCTTTCATTCATCTCCTGATTCCCAGTGCTTTGCCTTTCACTTTGCCCACTCTATTGCAGCTCTCTTTGATAAGGTTCCCTGACTCCCAAAAGTAGCTGTTCTTCGCTGACCGCTGCTGCATTTGATGTTGTCGACCATTCCTCTTTCCTTGAAACTTTGTTCCCTTAGTTCTTAGACTGTTGTTGCTTATTAGTCTCTTTTGAGGACCTCTTGTCCTAGGCCTTGCCCTCAGGAACTCTCCCAAGCTCTGTCCTTGACTCTCTTCTGTTTTGCTCCACACAGTGATCTCTTGGTGATCTCATGTATCTTCATTTCTTCAGCTACTCCCTATTCACATTTGACTTCCAGAGATTGGTTTTAATCCTCCCAGTCGTCTGTACTCACTGTAAAGACTAGCTTCTGTCTTGGTTCTTGATAGTACTCAGTTGTCTAATTTGTGAGCTCTTCTTCACTCTTCTGTCTTATCTGCCACATCCTTCAGCCACTAAGATCTGTTGATTGTGCAACTTTGAAATTGTCTTCGCTTTTAATATTACTAAGTTATAATTTAGGCCCACCTTCATTTCTTACTTGGACTATTATTATTGCAGTCTCTTATCTGGTTTCCTACTTCTGTTCTTATCTTTCAAACCACTGCCTGGGTGATTGATCTTATTTCTCATCTTTGTCATCTGTTCTTTGTCATTAGAATAAAATCCAAATCCCTTAGAAAAGTATACAAGGTGCCTCTTGATCTTACTCCTGATTACTGCTGCAGAACTATTTGCCATTCCATGAAGAGTACCATACTCTTCCTGCCTCTGCCTTTGAACATTCACTTTGCTTGCTGTGCCCTTCTCTCTGTCTTGACTCAGCAAACTTGTCTTTTAGGATTCAATTCAAGCATATGGTCTTATGACCTAATTAGACAGCATTAATCATTTGTTCGCTTTCCCTTAGCACTTACATTGCTCTAATTAATGTATATATAACTTGTCTTATAGGCTAAGAGTAGGTGCACTATAGATATTTAATATTTTTTTGATACATGGATGATCTGAGCTCTTGGGAGTGTGGAATTGGGTTCAGGGTACATTCTCTATCTGTGAATTCCAGACCGTGAACTTCTAGAGCACAGTGCCTATGTTTTATATATCTTTCTTCTCCACAGTGCCTAGTACAGCATCTTTTATATATTAGCTATTGAAATAATTAATTAGATGAACCTGGATTAATGATTATCTGGCGGGATGAGTATTTGGCCTAATGTTAGTCCTGAAATTTAATGCTTTGGGCATTTTCTTAAACTTTCTTTTGGTACCGTTTCATGATAAAATATTGTTATTGAAAAATGTTTGAGAAATCTTAATGTATGCTAAATTTTGTGATTAAATATGGCAGGATTCTTAGTTAGAGAGAATGCCTCTGAGTGAATCTCTCTTACTATGCAGTGTGACAAGTGAGTTTTACCATTATATAGCTGTGGATAGAAGATGTACATAGGTGTAGAAAATAGTTTTAGCTATATAAAGTAATTCTGATCTCTCTGGAATCCTGTGATGGTCTCATTCTCCTGGGCCTGCTAACTGACCTAAATGGATATTTTTGCTCCTTTTAGGGAGAGAAATACTTTTCACCCCAGCTTTATAGAGATAATTGACATGTAAATAGGGAGTGTAATATTGAGAATGAACTAGGTGGTATGCCTCCATGACCATTAATGATTACTGTTATTGGAGAGCTTTGATATGTAAATAGCTTTTAAGTGGAAGAGGAGCAGTTTATGTTTTTGTTTTTAAATGTCATCTATCCTCCAGATAGAGATTTTGCTTTTTTTATATACATTGGTTCTACTCGTCTCAGTTTAAATATTGCCTGGTTTATGTGAATTCTTATTGTAATGCCACTTCATTCAGCGATGATAATATGCAAAGAAAAAGGAATGGTGTAAGTGGCTTCATGATTTATAAATCTTAACAAACTTAAAACTTTTTTGTAAACATTATATATACTTATTGGAAAAAAGTCAGACACTACAGAGAAGTATAAAGAAGGAAGCAAAAATGTCCTCAGTTCCCTCACCACCTAGAGGTAACACCTCTCTTCAGATTTTAGTGAGCGTATTTAGTTAGCATCCTTTTCCACACATATGCACATGCACACACACATCCCCTCTGTCTGTCTGTCTCTCTCTCTCCCCCTCTCCCTCTCCCCTTCCCTCCGTCCCTTCCCCCTCTCCCATTGCTCCCCACCACTGAGCCTCCTTTCTCTTATGAATAAGCACATCATTTTACAGAAATAACAATTTAGTATAATTGCTGTATTGTACTCTAATTTTTATTTTATTTTTACTCAAGAGTGGTATGGGCCTTTTTCCATGGTAAATAAAAACATATCAATCCACATGATTTTTAATGGCTGCACACTGTTGTATGTACCATAATCCATATAGCTGGATCCCTACTAATAGATACTTTAGTGATTTCATTTTCTTTAAAAACAAGTCATAAATTTAAAATGTGCTAAACTTAATCTTTTAGACTTGTGTGATTTTTCTCCTTCGTTTTAATTCCTAGATGTGGGGGTACTAGGTCAAAGGGCCTGCTTATTTTTTATTTTGATACAAATCATCAAGCTATTCTCAAGAATAGTGTTTATAGTATTACCCATCTCTGACAAACTTTGTAGATGAACAAATATCTTAGGAAATTTATGTGCCTGTAGTTTCAAGCTGTTGTATATAGAGAATTACTTTACGCTGAGTTCATGAAAATTTTTCTGTTTAGTTCTACTGTAACGCAAAACTTATTACTAGTTAATTTTCATTTGGCAGGTTGTGACACACACACATGCTACTTTTCCCTTTAAGATAGTCAAATTATAAATAGGAGAACTTCTGTTTAAAAGAAAACTAGTGTGAATCTCTTGGAAGCATAGTAATCAACTTTCTTCCACTTTATCCACCAATTTGATTCTGATTTATTTAGAAAATAATATTTACTCTATTGGAGTGTTTTTAGAAGGCCCAGTTTGCTTCAGAAAATTTGTAAATTGTGATATGAGACTGATTTCACAGTAGTAGTAGTATTTAGATGTTAGCTTTTAACTTAGAAAATGAAACTTAATTGGTCTTAAGTAGGTTAGTTTCTGAATAACCCAGAAGTTGAGTATATTTTGATGATAAATTTTAAATTGACCATATTTGGATATGTTTGAAATATGAGGAAATAACCCATTAAAATAAAAAAACATCTTGTAGAAATGTGAACTTGGAGGTTCTGGTTAGCCATTTGACTTCTCCTTTCCATCTCATCCTGTTCCTCTTTGTTTTGTGTTATTTATGAATACTGAAGACTAGTTAAAAAAGCTCTGAATAACGCTGTTCTTTATGTCCATGGGTCTCATCTTTTTATGCCTTTTTAGATCATTTTATCAAGGCAAAATACTTGCCTTTTCCTGCCTTTCTCCGTCATTTTCAGTATCCCATCTTCTACCCTCCCAAATAATTCACTGCTCCTTGCCCTTGCCAAGAAACACACGCGCATGCACACCCTCCCCCCCCCAACACACGTACCTACGCACCCCTACCTTGGACATGAATCTTTTGAATTAGTCCCAACTAGGCTCCTTTGTCACTCCAAAGAGGGAAGAATAGTAGTGAAGATGGGAGATTAGAGTTGTAGGTTTTGGAGAAAAGTAGGTGAGGCTAAGATCAACATCAACATTTTATCTCCTGGTTTGTTTTTTTTTATTGACTTAATTCAGTCAATGACAGTGGAGACTTGACCTGCTCAATTTAATTGGATTTCAGCAATAAAGTCATTGAACAGAACTTTCCTTCTCTTTCTTTCCTCTCACTTTCCCTTCCTTCCCCTCTTCTTGTTCTCTTTTTCTACTATTCTCTTTTACTCTCTCAAACTTGAGTAGGGATGATTGTGGCCTAGATTTGGGGACTGACAGTGACATGGGTAGATGTCGTTTAATTTGAGAGGGTATTTAGGATGTACAATAGACTCTATGATTTGATGCTTCAAATATATCTGCATTATCAAAAGGATAGTTGTGGCGTAATTTATCTGTTTAGGAAAGAGATGATATAGAAAGCATAATAAAAGTTGAAAAGAAAACCAACTTTATACGGAAATAATTGATTTTCTTACTAATTGTTTGAAATGATAGTTGCAAAGCACCTCTTTACTAGTGGGTGTCTGGTCTAACCAAAACAAGGAATTGGCTAAATTTTGCATATTGGTAACTTAAAATCAAATTAAGAATACCTTATGTTCTGAGAATATCACCACTAGATTTGTCTTCTGGTCAAGATGGAAGAACAGGGATTGAACTTAGCCTCTCTCCAGAAACAGGTAAAAAAACTGAACAAAATATATGAACCAACAGTGTTCAAGACATTAGGTATCAGGTGATGAAGGGCAGTGATTCTTGATAGATGGGAAACAAATGAGATGATCCCTATGATTATCCAAGCTTACTGCCTAGAGGGAGTTTCCAAGTCTGGTGCATGAAGAGGGAACTCAGGTGGAGCCTTGTGATCTAATTGAGGAGACCAAACCGGAAGTTCACAGAGGCCAAGGTGGTTATCGTTCACAAGAAAAAGTACTGGAGAGGAGAGAGCTCATACAGAGAGAGAACTTTGGATGCTTGCAAAGGTTCCCCTTAAGTCTTCAGCTTAGTACTGATCAGAGGGTCTGAGTGAGGAGGCTATTTGAGGTAGAAGAAGAAATTCCTGAAATGATCATGGGAAATAATTCTCAGAGCTCATACAAGGCCAAGAATAGTTCCTATTCTCACCAACCAATGTGGAAAACATCATAATTCATGAAGCGTCAAGTAGGGTAACGGGAAGTCTTTTGCCTCAGTAGTGCGGCCAAATTAGCCTTAGAGTAAATGCTGCCCTAGTCCTTCCAAATAAAGCTTAAAAGGAAGACCTGAAAGGATCAGGCTGATTTTTAAGCAGTTTAATTGCGGTGGAGAACAAAGCTCTGGAATATTTATAGAAATAAAAAATATCCAGAGTCTGGCCCCATGGCCTAGTGGTTAAGTTTCTTGTGCTCTGCTTTGGTGGCCTGGGTTCACAGGTTTGGATCCTGGACATGGACCTACACCACTCGTCAGCCATGCTGTGGTGGTGACCCACATATAAAGTGGAGGAAGATTGGCACAGATGTTAGCTCAGGGCAAAAAAAACCTCAAGCATCCCACAAGATAAAAGTAACAATATTTGGCATTCAATCAAAAATTAGCAGACATGCAAAGATGTAGGAAAATACGACCCACAAAGAGAAGAAGCAAATGTAATCAATCAAAATTGACCTAGAAATGTCATGTAAATAGTATGTAAGAACATCAAGACAGTTATTATAACTATATTCCGTATGTTCAGGAAGCTAGGGGAAGAGTAAACATGTTAGTACATACATGGAAGATACTAAAAAAATTCAAATCAAACTTCTAAAATTTAAGACTACCGTATCTGAAATGAAAATTATAATGGATGAGATTAATGGTAGATTGGACATTGCATAAGAAAAGGTTAGTGAACTTGAAGGCATATCAATAGACACTATCCAAAAAAACATAGAGAAAAAGTGAGCTGTGGGGTAAGTTGAAGTAGCCTAACATACTTGTATTTGGAGTCCCTGAAGCAGAGTGGGGGAAGGTTGTACAGAAAAAGTATTTTAAGAAATAATGGGCAAATATTTTCCCACTGGATGAAAACTGTAAGCCCCAGGTCCAAGAAACCCAATAAACATTAGTACAAAAGGAACATGAAAAAAAAAACCAAACTACACCACGGCACACCAAATAAGCAGCCAGAGGAAAAAATATGCACTTTTGAGGAACAGAGATACAAATCACAGCCTGTTTCTTGTTGGAAACAATGCAAGCCAGAAGACAGTGGAGCAATAACTTTAAAATACAGAAACAGAAAAAATGTCAACTTAGAATTCAATTCTTGGAAAAAATATCTTACAAGAATACAGTCAAGTAAGTGAATGTAAAGACTGGTGGAATTTGAATGAAGTATGTAGTTTAGTTAAACTTATTGCACCCATGTAAATTAACACATGGTTTTGAGAATATACTATGGTTATGTAAGATGTTATCTTTGGGGAAAGATGATAAAGGGTACTACTTCTTGTGAGTCTTAAATTATTTCAAAATAAATTTTATTTTTGGGGGGAAGATTAGCCCTGAGCTAACATCTGCCACCAATCCTCCTCTTTTTGCTGAGGAAGACTGGCCCTGAGCTAACATCCGTGCCCATCTTACTCTCCTTTTATGTGGGATGCCTGCTACGGCATGGCTTAACAAGCAGTGCACAGGTCTGCACCTGGGATCCAAACGGGCAAACCATGGGCCGCTGAAGCGGAACGTGCAAGCTTAACTGCTGCGCCACTGGGCCAGCCCCTAAAATTTTTTCCAAGGCGTGAAATAAACACTTTTTCAGACTTTCAGTAGTTGAAAGGATTTACCACCAGCAGATAGGTACTTCACTAGATATTAAAGGAAGTACTTCAGGCAGAAGGAAAACAGTACCCTGTGGAAATCTGGATCTGTACAAAGAATGAAGAGCACCAGAAACAGTAACTACATGAGTAAATATAAGAAACTTTCCCCCTTACAATTTACATCTCTTTGAAAGATAATTGACTATTCAAAGCAAAAGCAGTAACAATGTATTGTAGTGTTTATAACGTGTAGAAATAAAATATACGACAATAGCAGAAAGTTTGGGAGGGGAGAAATGGAAGTGTAATATTGTGAGCTTGTTGTACTATTTCTGAAGTACTTTAAGACTCAGTGATAGTCAGTGTTATGGACTGAATTATGTCTCCTCCAAATTTATAGGTTTAAGCCCTAATCCTTAATGTGACTGCATTTGAAATTGGGGCCTTTAAAGAGGTAATTAAGGTTAATTGTGGTCATAAGGATGGGCCCTTAATCTGATATGACTGGCGTCTTAGAAGAAATTGAGGAAATACCAGGGATGCGTGAGCACGGAGAAAAGGCCTGTTTCTGTGAGAAGAAACACAGCAAGAAGATGGTGTTTGCAAGCTAAGGAAACCTCAGGAGCAGCCAACGCTGCTGGCATTTTGATCTTGGACTCTCCCCTTCTAGAACTATGAGAAAATGAATTTCTGTTGTGTAAGCCACTCAGTATATTATGGCCCTAGCAGACTGGGATGGTTGGTGATAAGTTAAATCTATGTACTATAAAACCTAAGGCAACCACTGTAATATCAGAACAAAGAGTTACAGCTAATAAACTGGGAGGGGAGATAAAATGGAGTTTAAAAAATCAGGTAATCCCAAAGCAAGCAGAAAAAGGAAAAGGGAAACAAAGAACAGATGGAACAAATATAAAACAAATAGCAAGATGCTAGATAGATTTAAATTCAGTTATATCAGTAATCACATTAAATGTAAGTAGTCTAAACATCCCAATAAAAAGGCAGAGATTTTCAGATTGGATTAAAAAAAGAACAAGATCCAACTACATATGAAGCTGACCAGACACCTACTTTAAACATAAAGACAAAAATAGATTAATACCATGAACTAATTAAAAGAAAGCTGAACTAGTTGTATTCTTATCAGACGAAGTAGATTTCAGAGCAGTGAATGCTACCAGGGACAAAGAAGTTCATTTGGTAAAGATAAAGGGGACAGTTCATTGAGAGTATGGTTATGCCATTCTGAAATGTTTAGGCACTTAATAATAGAGGGTTAAAATATATGAGAGAAAGACTAATAGAATTGTAAAGAGAAAAAGAGAGTGATAGAGATTTCAGTATTCCTCTCTCAATAATCAAAGGAAGAGACAGAAAATCAGTAGATGTGAGACTTGAACAACTCTATTAGTTTGACGTTTGTAGAACACTCTGCCCACCAACAACCAAATACATATTATTTTCAAGTGCACATAGAACATTGACCAAGGCAGATCAATTCCGGGTCATGGAACAGGTCCCAATAAATTTAAAAGGATTCATGTCATACAAACATGTTCTCTGACCACAATGGAATTAAATTAGAAATCAATAACAGAAAAATCTTTGGAGAATCTTAAGTATTTGGATACTAAATAACGCACTTCTAAATTACTCATGGGGCAAAGAAGAAATGGAAAGGGAAATTAGAAAGTATTTTGAACTGAATGAAAAGGAAAACATGTCAAAAGTTGTGAGATGCCACTAAAGCAGTAATCAGAGGGAAATTTATAGCACTGAATGCCTATATTAGCAAAGAAAAAAGGTTCCCAAACCAATGATTTCAGCTTCTACCTTAAGAAACTAGAAAAAGAAGAGCAAATTAAACCCAAAGAAAGCATAAGGAAAGAAACAATTAAGATCAGGGCAGAAATCAATAAAGAGCAAATGGAAAAAAATAGAGAAAAATTAAACCAAAAGCTGGTTCTTTGAGAAGATCCATAAAATTGATAAATATCTAGCCAAACTGTTTATGAAAAAAAGATAAAAGTCACAAATTACCAGTATCAGGAATGAAATAGGTGACATCATTAGATCCTACAGATATTATTATAAGGATACTAAGGAAATATTATGAATCATTTTATGGCAATAAGTTTGACAAGAGATGAAACAGACAAATCTTTGAAAGACAGACTACCCAGGTTCACTCAGGAAGTAACAGATAACCTGATTAGCTCTAAATGCTTTAAAGAAATTGAATTTGTAGTGAAAAACCTTCCCACAACGATGGCCCAGATGGCTTCACTGGTGAGTTCTATCAAGTATTTAAGGAAGAAATAGTATGAGTTCTGCACAAAGTTTTCCAAAAAATTGAAAAAGAAGGAAAACTTCCCAACTCCTTCTATGAAGTCAGCATTACTATGATAGCAAAACCAGATGAAGACATTGCACACAAAGAAAACCAGTATATAAACCCAACTGTATTATCAGTAATCACATTAAATGTAAGGAGTCTAAACATCCCAATAATGCATATAGTGTAGTAGTCTAAATATCCCAATAATGTATAATGTATATTTCTCATGTATATAGATGCACAAGTTCTTAACAAAATTATAGTAGATTGAATCCCAATGGTATGTAAAAAGGATAATACACCATGAAGAATTGGAATTTGTCTCAGTCATGTAAGGTTGGTTTAATATTTAAAAATCCATTGATGTAACTAATCATATTACCTCACTAAAACCATATGATCATCTCAATAGATACAGAAAAAACATGTGACAAAATCTAACATCAATTCCTGGTAAAAACTCTCAGCAAACTAGAAATACAAGAGAACATCCTTAATCTGAAAAAAAAAAAAAAAAAACTGAAAAAACTAAAGCCGATATCATACGTAATGGTGAAAAACTAAATGCTTTTTTCCTAAGATCAGAATTAAGGCCAGAATGTCTGCTTTCACCACTTCTGTTTAGCATTTTACTGAATGTTCTAGTGTCATATGAAGAAGTGAGACATACACATTGGCAAGAAATAAGGGAAGATGTCTTTATTCACAGAGACGTAGTCATCTATAGTTAAAATATAAATCATCTGTAGCTAATAAGATAGAATCTTTAGAAAAAACTGTTAGAACAAATGAGTTCTGTAAAGTTGCATTATACAAAATCAACATACCCAACTCAGCTTTATTTCTCTATTGTAGTGTGATGAATGGTGGCCCCTGAAAAAATATGTTTACGTCCTAATCCCTGGAATTGGTGAATTTTACCAGATGTAATTAAGTTAAGGATCTTGAGATGAGATTATTCTGAATTATTCAGATGGGCCCTGAATCCAGTGACAAATGTTCTTTTAAGATTGAGGCAGAGGGAGATTGCACACAAAGGAGAAAGTGATGTGAGGATGGAGGGCAGAAACTGAAGTGATGTAGTACAAGCCAACGCACGCCCCCAAATGCTGGCAGTCACCAGAAGCTAGGAGAGAGGCATGGAGTGGATTCTTTCTGCTCCAGTGCCTCTGGAGGTAGTGCAACCACCTTAATTTTGGACTCCTGGCCTCCAGAAACTGTAAGAGAATAAATTTCTGTTGTTTTAAGCCATCAAGTTTGTGGTAATTAGTTCCAGCAGCCACAGGAAACTGGTACATGTATACTAGCAACAAACATTCATACATTGGGATGTTAAAAATTACGCAGTTTATGATAATATCAGAAATATAAAGTAGGGATCAGTCTGACAAAAGATCTGAAGACCTGTACAGTGAAAATTTTAGAACATTCCTGAGAGGAATTAAAGAAGACCTAAGTAAATGGAGATGTGTATCATGTTCATGAATCTGAAGACGTCAGTTCTCCCAAAATTGATGTATAGATTCAGTGCAATCTCAATTAAAATTCACCAGGCTGCTTAGTAGAAATTGACAAACTTATTCCAATCTTACTGTGAATATGCAAAAGGCCTATAAACCAAACCAAAGTAAAAAAAAAAAAACGACAAGAAAAAGATGCAAGACTTCCACTACCTGACTTCAAGAGTTACTGTAAAGCTACAATAATCAAGACAGTGTGCTGTTGGCATGAAGATGGATTGGCATCGGTGGAACAGATTACAGAGTCCGGAAATTAACTCCCTAATACATAGTTGATTTTTAACAAAGTAGCAAAGGCTATTCAGTGGAGAAAGAATTATCTTTTTAGCAAACAGTGCTGGGATAGTTGAGTGCAAAACATGTTAGTTTAGACCTATCCCTCACACTATATAAAGGTGAAACTCAGGGGCTGGCCCCGTGGCCGAGTCACTGTTTGCATGCTCTACTTTGGCTGCCCAGGGTTTTGCCGGTTTGGATCCTGGGCATGGACATGGCACCGCTCATCAGGCCATGCTGAGATGGCGCCCCACATAGCACAACCAGAAGGACCTGCAGCTAGAGTATATACAACTATGTACTGGAGGGCTTTGGGAAGAAGGAGGGGGAAGGGGAGCGGGAGGGGGTTGGTAACAGATGTTAGCTCAGGTGCTTATCTTTAAAAAAAAAAAAATTAACTCAGAGTGGGTCATAGACCTAAATGTAAAACGTGAAACTACAAAACTTGCAGAAGAAAATATCTGTGTCCATTGGTTAGGCAAATATTCCTTAGCTCCAACACTAAATACATGATCCATAAAAGAAAAACTTGATAAACTGGACTTCATAAACACTTAAGAACCTCTGTTCTTTGAAAGATACTATTGGGAAAATGTAAAGACAAATCATAGACCTGGAGAAAATGCTTGTATATCACGTATCTGACAAAGGACTTCTATCCATTACTGTCAAAATTCTGTAACAGAAAACAAGCAAACCCAATAAAAATGGTCAAAAAATGTGAATAGACTTTTCACCAAAGAAGATACAGAATGGTGAATCATTTGGGAAATGCAAATTATAGTTACGAGACTTTACTACACACCTACTAAGATGTCCAAAATGTAAAAGTCTGACCAAAGGCCTTGTTCCCGAGTAGAGTAATTTGATCTCTTCAGGTAGTACTGGTGGACATATTAAAATAGTACAACTCCTTTGGAAAACAGCGTACCAATTTTTTGAAAAGTTTGTGTATACACATACCATATGTCCAGGCCATTCACTGCTAGGTATTTACCCAAGAGTAACAAAACATGTTCATACAAGGACTTATACATGAGTATTCATTGCACCTTTGTTTGTAATAGCCAAAAACTGGAAACAACCTTTGTCCATCAGATGAAAGGATAAACAAATTGTGGTATGTTGATACTATTAAATGTTAATCAGCAGTAAAAAACATGAAGGAAATATTGGTAGAGGCAATGACACGGATGAATCTTAATGAAGCCAAGCGAAAGAAGCTAGCCAAAAAACCAGGACATACATATGTATGTAAGATTCATTTATATTAAATTCTAGAAAATACAGACTAATTTATAATGATAAAAAATGGATCAGTGATTGCCTAGAGACCAAATAGGGGAGCAGAGAGGAATGGAAAGGAGGGATTTAAAGGAGTCTCATGGAAGCTTGGGCATGATGGATAATATTCATTAATATTCATTAACTTAGTAGTGGTTTCATGATCATCTACCTATGTCGACTTATCAAAGTTTGTGTTTTAAATATGTGCAGTTTATTATATGTTGCTTATATCTAAATAAAGCTGTTAAGAAAAAGTCACCAGGTCATGTTTCATTCAGAGAATGGAAAGATTACTGATAACAACTTATGAAGCCATTAAGACAGGTAAAGCAAATTGAGCTCATTATAAGGAGTTATACCTTGGAAGTATTTTGTGGTTTTATGAGTTTCCTATGCAATTAAAAAAAGAAAACCTGACCAATGTTCAGGAATGTTAGTGGTTTCTCGATCATTCATACATCACCTTAAGACAACTTTCTTTTGCTTACAGACCTGTTTTACATGTGTAGCATGAAATATTTCATGATATTTTGTGTTGTAATTTCATTCAATCTTTCTCTTCCTATCTTTTTACCTAATTTTAAAAAATATTTAATGGCTTCACTATTTTGTTGCACTGTTTATTAAATATTAGTCCCCTAATTTTGGGACTAATTTATTGTGGTTTTAGATAGTAAGTATCCTGTTTGCAGTGGAGTCCAGCAGAGTATTAAATACTGAATTTTACTTTAAAAGTAAGCTTCCGTGGAATCATATAATAGTAGAAAAGTGTAAAATTGTATTAAATCTGAGTGAGAAACCTCATCAGAAAATTACTTCATTTTTTTAAAAAGCTTCATTGGTCATTTGTAGATAGGAAATACTCTCTCATTTTGATTGGATGGGATGTCTGGATTGAAACATTAATTATTATTTCATTTAAAATAAAACGATGATAATCACAACAGTACTTTTTCAGCTGAAGATCAGGACTCTTGATCTAATACATTTGTGTCCAGAGTACAGGTAGGAATCATACCCAAATGCTGGGGAATTATGTCAATTTGGAGAACTCACTATATAAAAAGGACTTGGTTGTTTTTGGCATGAAAGTTGCAGTGTAAATTTAAGTGTATGAGAACCTAAAATTCTATTTTTATTGACAAATTTTCACAAAGTGAATATCTCTTATTTGACTTGAATAAACATTGATTTTTTTTTCAAATGTGCATTTATAATGTTGAAGACACGAATGAAGAATAGGATTTAAAAGACAAATACAAATTAGATAGAAATAGAAATTTTGAATAGAAATACAATTATCTATATTAAAAAAGACAAATTTAATAATGTAGGAACAAATCTAGATAGTTATAAAGAGATTATCTAAATCATAGGGCAAAAATAATAAAACTTTTGCTTTTTCACTATTACTTTTCTCATTTCGTTCTCTTTAGTGTTGTTGAAGTTAGACAATTTATATAACCCAAGTCCTTGAATTGTCTCTCTAGACAGAATCTTCATCTCCTAAAGCTTAAAGAAATTATTTATTTTCTGATGAATGACTTTTCATTTTAATGTGATATTAGTTTTAGTTACCAGTTTTGTCTTATCTTTCAAAAAATTATTATTAATATGTTAAATGTGGGTGCCTATGCTATTTTGTTACTTTATAAAACTTATTTATATTTTAAACTAGTAATATTAAAGCAGTTTTAAGAATGCATCTTTTTATTGTAGTTATTGTTTTATCTAATTTTGTCATGAAAGAATTCTCATTATTATAGTAATTTTTCATTATTACTCTATTTCTGGTAGTTTTCTAATCTGGCTACAGGAATTTGTATTATCTGTTAATAATAGTAGCTCTACTCTCATTCCTAGATTTTGTTTTATACCTCAATCTTATGTAATTCTTTTTTTTTGCCATTTGAATCTTTTTACTTTTTCTCTAATCGCAAATACTTAGATTTGAATAAAACAAGCTCCGAAACTGCTCACTTAAGGGAACCACCCAGCCATCTTAAATCAGGAAACAGGAAGGAGGGAGGGTTTTAGGCCCTTCTTTTCACTTTTTAATTAAAATTCACTGTCAGGTAGGTTTTTTGCATCTGTGCTTGTTGCAGTTTAGTGTATAAATTTTTTAGTTAAATTTTAATAACTTCTATTATAAATTTGGAGGCCCTTTACAATTTGTTATAATGACATTTTATATATACGGTTTGTTTGGAAACACTAGAATAGACTTTCCCTTCCTTTTTCTCCTTTATAGGATCCCTTAAAAGTAGACTTTCAAATTAATTTAGAATAGATTTAATTTAGAGAAACTCAGCTTTGAAATCAGATGGTCTGTTATTCACAGTGAATGTAGGATATAAGTGAAATGTAAACTGGGTAATACCTAATTCTCAGGAATATGCTACTAAGATCTTTGTATGCATATATAATTTTCTTTGTCTAAATTTGCTGTCTCTTAGTAATCTTGTAATCCTGAAGTCCCTATCTCTCCCAGGCGTTTTGGAGTCTTTAACCAAAATACCTGATTACTTTTATCTTGATTCTTATCTTCTAAAATAGATTTAGGATTAAATCTGATTTAGCTCTGAAATGATCTTGTTGGTAGCCTTTGTTCTCTTTCAACTAGCTCAGTAAAATGCACTGACTTATTTTCTACTCTAGAAACTAAGGAATTGACCATACTTTTAAAGAACATGCCACTATTTTTGAAAACTTCAAAATTTGGAAGGTTTAAAATATATATATATAAGTGATGGAAGAGGATTTTTTTCTCTTTGGAAAGTATATTTTGGCTGAGGCCTGATTGTTTTTCTTTTCAGAATTTCATGTCTCAAATGTGGGAGTAAAAGATGTTCATTCTGTATATCTAATATATTTTAATTAAGCCCAGATTAACATTTCTTCTATATTCTGTCACTTTGTATTTAATTTTAACTGGCTTGTAACTGGTAAAATATTTGTTTTATAGTTTAAAATTACGTTAGCCTGTTGACTTATCTTACAAATCTAATACTTTGAACTCTAACTTGGCAGTTTAAAGTGTCGTTCATATCAAGTAGGGTAGTTGTTCTTCAGTTGTACAATAATTAGTCCACCTTCTTATTTTCTGCCTTCTATGGAAATTAAGTTTTACATCCTAATGATCAATGCTAAAATACTTTTAAGTGATTAAATATTTTGCATCATGATTCAATGTGTTTTAAAACTTAGTTTATACGTATACATAGAATTTGGGCTGAAGTATGAACATAATAAATTATCTCCTTATTTGACCCTTTTGGAAGTTGAATTCAAATGATATCATTAACAGTCATTGAATCTTTATACTTAAGCATGTGGAATTTAAAGTGGTCACTATTTCAGAAAAATATTTAGGATATTCGTGTGTTCGACATGGAGAAAATATAGGCCATTTATCAGTTTGATATACAGTCTCATAATGTTCTAATAGTTTTTAAAGCCAAAAGTACCATTCCACGTTAATATATAAAATGTTTGGCATAGTACAACTGTGAAGAAATGTTTTTTCCATATAACCTCATAGTAACATATTTTTAATATAACAAAGTACATGTGATGCTTTGCAGGCATTGGGGCCTCTATTATGCTTTTCTTATATCTTGATTCCTCCCATATTTGCCTTGTTTTTAAGTGTTTTTTCTTGTCTTTACTCTGTTACCTAAATACATGGTACCATATTATTGGGGAAATGTCTCAAGTGCTTACAAAAAAGGAAGTGATTCATTTTGGAATAAAGACAGTTTTGACCTTGATCCTGGTAGAAGTGGTTTAGAGATATTAAATTTGAAACTTGTTGCTCAGTTTTGAGGTAGTCTCAACCTCCCAGTTCTCTAAAATGTGCTAGGATAGTTTGGTAATGATGCATATTTGACAATAAAGGCAAATTTTACATGTTTCTGAGGTTAAATTCTGCAAGTGAAATGATTACTATCTTCAAATTTGATTAAAAATTTCCTGCAAGAAAGAAATTTAATTATACCACCCCAAAATAAGAAAACTAAAAAACACTGTAAATCCTTTCAATAAAATACTTTGCTCAGTAAATAAAGCACTGTGGAGTAATGCCTAGTAGATTCAATGTCTTTTTTGGGCTTAAAGTGTGTTAACTTACTATATTTGATTTTTAAATAGACACCAAATCCTACTGCAAGCGAGTTTATTCCTAAAGGAGGATCAACCTCCAGGCTGAGTAACGTGTCCCAGTCAAATATGTCTGCCTTCTCTCAAGTTTTCTCTCACCCATCCATGGGAAGTCCTGCTGCTGCTGGATTAGCACCAGGTAAGCTGAGTAACTATTTCCAGTGACTTCTAGATATCAAATCTGTAAGCACCGTTTGCTGTGAGTCTGTCAGAACTGAAGTTGTATACTTGAATGATTCACATTTAAACACATTATAAGTTTTGTTTTGTAGGTTTTGGTACCATAGACCAAATGTGTAGTTGAAAATGATAAAGCAAAAATTTAAAGATGAACAAAAATTGTATATAAAGATATTTAAAAGCACAAAAATAAATTTAAAGGAGAAAATGGTTATTTAGAAAAAAATACCTATCTGGACCTTAGTATTTCTCTCTTTTTTAAAGTCAGCGATAATGCTGTTTCACTCAAAAACTTCTGTAAAAGCACCAGAAATAGAATATTGCTGTATATATATGTTTCAGAGTTCTCCTTTTCTACTAAGTTTCTAAAATAATAATTTATTCTATATCATTCTAAATAAAAGTTTAGATGTATTGCCTTTCAGATGTTTGACTATAAATTTGTAGTAGTAATTTTAAATTGGATATAGTATTATAAACAATAGTGGGAAAGAAATGTAAACTGTTAGGGGTCATTGAAGTAGGGAAAACAGTTCTTCTCAATCTCTTTCTTCCAAGTTTACCCATAATGGCAGAAGAGTTTGAACAAACCAGCGGTCTTGAGGCATAGTTCAAAGGGACTCTTTGAGAACCCTGTTTTCTTTGAAGTCCTCTCTTTTATTTTAAAAATTCATGCAAAGTTTGCCTTCTACTCCATAACATAAACATTTATTTTAATATAAAATATGAAAAATTTCTTAGATAACATCAGTCATCCCTGTGGATATGTACCTTAATTAGAAATGTAAGGTATGTGAAATTACATTGAATTCATAGCGAGTGCTGAGCAGGTTACTTTGTGTCTGTAAAATGTTTGAGCTGCCCACACAGATTATGTTTCAAGAACCCGCACTGAATAATCATCACTTGGTATTGAATATTTCAAAAACCAGAAACAAAATGAAATATACACACACTAAATGAAGCCAAAAGAGCTATCTAGATCAGCCTGGAACTAGTACTGCCTCCAGAGTTTAATCCAATTAGTAAGATAAGTCATGGGTTTTGATACTGCTATCAAAATCGAGGACGTTTTTTGGAAGAGGAATGAGAGAAGATAATAACAACTATGGAACAGAGCATCTGATTTAGCATGTAGAGTATCAAGCGTATGCAGAGGCTGAATAACCTTGTGTTGCCAAGGATTTTATCAGTGCCTCCTTCCCCCAATCCCCTCCCCTTCCCACTCCTCTTGCCCTCCCTTACCACCACCTCCACCTCACTTGTCCCCTTACCTTTTCTTCGACTTTGGCTCTTCTCAGGTTCAGTTAATTTTTGTAAACATTTTCCCTTCTTCCCTAGAGAGCAGTGTCAGAATTGAATGTCCCTGGTAGCCTAAAAGTTTTACTGCTAAGTAATACGCTACTATGGTTTTTCTCCCATTGAGGTGTGTTCGAGTTGTTTACATGAGCATAATCTCCATGTCGATTACACATCTAAAATTTCTTGGAGATTGTCCAAACTTCTGAGCAGTGTTTATAAAGCACCCACAATAATGGTATGCGTATGCCAATCAGAAAACTTCGGCTTTCTTAATTAAGCGCCAATTTATTTGGGCCTAACGACACATCTTCCCATCTTTCAAAAGTAAATATTTTGTTTGCATATTTGACTAGACTAGTTCAAGCTTGCCATTTAAAAAAAAATAGGCTTTTGAAGTATTGAAGGAGTTAAAAATGCCAAAGGGAATTTTAGGTCCTGAAAACATTTACTTAAAAAATCCATTAATGCTGTGGTATTTGTTTAAGCTTGCCAGTAGGGTATTTTCCTGTATGTTGGTAAGTGTTTCATTGGTCCCAATTGGGTATCACAACTAAATTTAGGGTGAAATTAATTAATTTAAAAATTAAATTAGCTGAGAAACTATTTATGCTTCTGCATAGTTCTAACATTAAAATATTCATTCCGCTTCCTATTAGTGAAAGTAATTACTATCTGGAACCATTGGAAATAGGCCAATATGGCATATTAAATGTATTCCTGAATTCTTTATACCTATTACTTAAAAATTGTTCATTCAAATGACAATCATTTAAGCTAAAATATTTTCCCAAAATACTGGAATGATGAATGGTTTTGCATTTATTATTTCTCCGTGTTTTCTCCTTTTAATTAATGGCTTACTATTCTTTGGAGATGAGCAAAGAAAAAAAATTGTCTGCCTTGCTTTCAGAAAACCGTTTTACCCCTTCTGTGTCTTCTATCGTTTCTTACCCACAAAGGTTATTTTTTTTTCAAGGCCTAGGAAAGGTTCTTGACATTTCTACTTTAAGGTTGTAGAATAAAAAAAGTCGTAGAGTTCTTTACCTACCTTGGTGGTGATTTAATTTATCTTTAATGCTTCTTGTCTACTGTAGTTGTAACCTATTGGTAATTTTCAGTTATAAAGTTTCATTTTCTCTTTTTTCAACTTATATTCCAGAAATTATTGCCCTTGAAAATAGGTCAAATTACTGTTTTTCTAAAAAATCTGAAACCTTAGTTTGGCACTCAAATGTAAAGTAGAATAATGTCACTTTTATTATATTTGGAAAAATACATATTGGAATATATTCTGACCAAAAGTGTAAAAATATTTAAGCAAAGTTGAGTAGCTATAAGTTGAGAACCACTTAACACACCCTTAGCAAAATTTATTTCCAAAGTGTGCTACAATAAGAATACTTTTAAAGTGGTGCATAGTCTAAAGATAAAGATACATTTTTCTAGTAGTTTTTGCTTTAGGCACACATTTTTTGAATAGATCTTTACAAGTGAAAATATGCCTACTCTAAGTATATGAAATGTTAATTTGTGGTTTAATTTTTTATGCCATGAGAAATAGTTTTATCATGAGAACTAATTGCTGAATTTTTTTTAATCAGAATTTTTCTTAAGAGTATTTTGATTTGATAGTAGACTTAGTAAACTAAGTCTTGGTATACTTTAAGTTTAATTACCTCAGTATTAACCATAGTCTGAAAGGGATTTTTAAGAGAGGTAGCAAAAGGAGCATACATTTCTGGGTAGTGTTCTGGTGTGTCATCTGCTGGTTTAATGCAGTTCTAACTCAAGAATTGGGCATCTCTTGTTCTGCTTAATTGTGTGTGGACACTTGGCAGGGGCGGAGGAGAGTCCCTGAATTTGAAAATGCCATCACCGATTTGTAAATGAGAAAGAAAGCCATAGTGACTTTCAGTATTTTCAAATATTCATTCCTTCAAGATGAGTACGGTGCAGATTTTGGGACTATTAGATATATTTTATTGTAAGTTATGATGACAAATCTCAGATGATTGATTTGGGGAGAAGAACTTAATTATTATACTAATCATTATTGAATAATTGTATTCATTTATTAGAAATTTTATTGTAATATTTTAGAAAAATCTAAAAAAAATCTATGTTTTTAGATCCAGTTTTTTGAAGTCTTTAATCTTTTTTTATATATTCCTGTGGGTGCCAAATCGATGGGTAAAATTGGCTAATATTCTTTATTTTTTGGCTTAGGCAAAGTATGAGCGGAAAGGGGAAATTAATATTTATCGTTCTTCTTAAAAATATTAAAATATTAAACTTTTTTTTATATATAGTGTACTATTTAAAAGTAGAGTTACTTATTCTTGTAATGTTGAAAGGTTTGAGTGAGGAGATTGTTTTTAAAGTTCTATGCTAAAAGATGTTCTATGATTCCTTAGCTCTATGGCGTTTCATATCATAGATGGAGAAATGGTGTGGAAGGTGCAGCGCCGAGTCCTCGAAGACCAGAGCAGTCTCGTCCGCTGTTTGTGGGATGAAGGCAGGAGCCCAGAGGTGAGAAGAGGCTGGGGCAGCAAAAGCCCCAGATGAAGCCTAGCCTACTGGGCCTCCCTGGGGCACCTGCTCTGCGGCCACCGATCTGCACGTGCTCTCTCAAGGGCAGCAGCCAAGCCGAAGACACGGAGCCCCAGGGGTGAGCCCTTGGCTAGCCCAGCGGGTCCTGGGAGAAGACCAGCAGAAAGGCCTGGCCACTGAGGGCCAAGCCGACGCTGGGCTGGGCGCTGCCGCCCCGCTATCCGCCCCATCCCCGCCACCTCGCCTCCGGGACCACAGGAGCAGGGAGCACCGGGCCCACCTCTGACCTCTCGTCTCAGGTGCGCTGGATGTGGGCAGTGACACGGCCGCGGGGGCCTGGGACTCGCTCGGCAGCCTCTGCCCGGCGCACGTGGACTTGAGCATCTGGAAGACGGCGAGGGGCACCACGTTCAGCTTCAGCAGGTCCAGCAGGATCCTGGAGAGACAGACGCGCTGCGCAAGGAGCCTCCTCGCCCGAACCAGGCTGCTCGGCCAGAGCGGGCAGGCGTGGCCGCCTCCCTCAAGACCCCGACTCTACGCTGGGCCTCAAGAGGGTCCGACAAGGGCGGTGGCTGGGAGAGCTGGAGGGTCGGGGGTCGCCGAGCGCGCAGCCCCGCCCGCGCCCGCTCACTTGAACACATCGGGGTCCATGGCGCCGCCCGCCGCCTGCACCAGCTCGTACAGCTCCATCTCCTCGGCGCTCAGCACCTTCTTCCGCCGCAGCGCGAGCTTCTGCAGGGCCGCCTCCAGCCCCGGTGACGCCCCCAGCCCCGGTCCGGCGCCCGGAGCAGCCATCTGCGCGGCCGCGGGAAAGTGCCCTTCCCGCCAGGCCCCTGTCCCCTGCCCAAGTCCCGTTCCCCAGCCCCGCCCCACGGGCGCGCCCACAGCCACCTCTACCCTCCGACCGTTCCTTTCCCGGCAGCCCGACCCCGGAAGGCAGGGCCGGCTTCGTCTCCCCTCGGTCCCTCGGTCCGCAGACGTGTACGCGCTGGACTGTCTGTTAGCTGTAGGGGAAAACGTGGCCGACCGCTGAGACCCGCTCCTTGGCGATCAGGGCTTCCCTGCTGGGCTGCCTCGGTCGTTGTCCCTTAGGTAGCAGCACCCAGCGCAGTGCCTGGCATCCAGTGGGCGCTCAATAAATGCCGGTGGGAAGAAGGGCAGTCAACACACTCTGTGTAATTGTTCTGCGCCGGTTCCCCACGAGAGGGCGTGCCTCGACGGCCCGAATCAGGAAGGCGCAGTCCTTTCTGCGGATACAGCGCGTGAGCCCGGGGGTCTAAGGGGCACAGCTGCCCCCAGTGCGCACGCGTAGTCAGAGGAGGCATCCATACTCCGGGCGGGCCTTCGCTGTGCGCATGCGCCTTTTGAGGGCGTGGCCCGCGGGGGCAGCGGAGCGTTTCCAGCCAGGCCAGGGGGCGAGACGCCTGGAGCACTTTGTTGCCGACGTATCTGCGCACAGACCCCGAACGGCGGACTCCGTCCTTGAGGCGAGCGACGCTGCGGACCCCACAGGTGGGTGGCAGGACCGCCCCGCGTCCTGGCGGCCTCTGGAACCTCCGCCGGCGCCGTCTCGGTCCCCCGCGCGCCCGGGCTGGAACGGCGGGGAGCCAGGCCGGCCGCGCCCTCCTGCCGCCTCCGCGCCCCGCGGCGGGGCTCGGTTACCGCGCGGCGAGCGGCCGGAGGGCGGGAGCTCCGAGGGAGAGCGGAGCCTCGGGTCAGCCGGCGGTGGGGGCCCGCCCGAGCCCTCCTCCCGTGTGGCTCGAGTTCTCCGAGCCTCAGTTTCCCCGTCTGTAGGAGGGGACCCCGAGGCTCCCCCACCGGACGCTGGTGAGCCCGAGCGGGAGCGCGCTCGGCCCTCGGAGCGGCCGGGGGGAGGCCTGGCGCGGTCCTGGCCTGTACATGTTCGCGTGTTTAAATGTGTGTGTAAATGTGGTGGTTACAGTACAGGTCAGCCTCTGTGTAGGGCGGTGCTCAGAGGTGGGATCAGTAACAACGTTTTTTAAGGAGTGTAGGAGACACGCCCCAGAGACACTAGCAGGGCTGTGTCTTGCTGGAAACTCCGCGGTGATTTCAAGCAAGTCTTGGCCGCGCTGTGCAAAGGGGTCGTTTACACTCAGCTTTCAGGCCAGTGTAGAAGAGAGAACAAATCGAAAAAATCAGGCACATATTCACTTTGCAGCTGTTGCTGGTATTCTGGCTCCAGTCAAAACAGAAATCTAAGTGCTGGGCAGGACTCAGACACACCACTGGCGCGATTAACCTAAAAATAAAGAAGGAAAATGAGAGGCAGAGGTGTTTATTTTGGGCTCAAAGAGTTGCAATTCAGGGAGCAGAGATTCAGGTAGAAACCCAAATAGTGTCCCGCTAGGGAGTAGAAGTCGGGCTTTGAAAGGCACAGAGGGAGGTTTGCATTACAAAGAAGGTTCATTGGGGTTCGCAGCAGAAAGCTAATCTTGGCTAAAAATAATTGATAAGGCTAGCCAGAGGAAGGCCAACGTCTGACTCTGGGATGAGCTGCAGGTTTCTTCCAGCGTTACTGACTTCAAAGGTTCCTGTTCTACCCCACGAGGACGTGCATAAGACCCACTTCCTTCATGGCTTCCCAGCTCCATTTAGAGCCCTTAGACATAAGTGACTGGTTGGTTCTGTTTCGCATTTCCCTGCCTCAATCAGGAAATGAACAAGGGGCCAGCTTGGAGGAAGCACTGGTCCCCCGACTTCTTCCTCTGTTCCTCCGTTGACCAGGTTCTTCTCTCTGGCACTCAGCCTTTCCTGCCCCTGGAATTCTTTCTTGGGCACAGTTTGGTGCTTTATTTTGATGATAACTTTATTCCCATAACGTAATACTCACCAACTGAAAATGTGCACTTGAGTGAGTTTTAGTACATCCACAGAATTGTGCAGCCGTGACTGGGATCTAATTTCACAACGTTTTCCTCACCGCGAAAGGAAAGTCTGTATCCATTAGCAGTCGCTTCCCATTCCCCCTCCCCCATCCCCTGGCCGCCACTGATCTCTCTGTCTCTATGGATTTGCCTCTTGTGGAGATTTCATATCAATGAAATCAGACAGTATGTTGTCTTTTGTAACTGGCTCCTTTCCCTTAATAGAGTGTTCTCAAGATCTATCAATGTTTTATCACCGTTTTATTCATTCTTATGGAGCAATAATATTCCATTGTGTGGATAGTTCACATTTTATTTCTCCATCAGGAGTGGACGGACGTTTGGATTGCTTCTGCTTTTGGGGCTGCTAGGAGTCATGCTGCTAGGAAAATCGACGTATAAGTTTTTGTGTGGACACATGTTATCATGTGTTGGGTACATACCTAGGGACGGAATGGCTGGATCATACAGTAACTTCATGTTTAGCATTTTCCGGAACTGCCCAACGGTTTTCCAAAACAGCTGCACTGTTTTACATTCCCACCAGCAGTCTATGAGAGATCCAGTCACTCCACGTCATCTTCAGTGCTTGTTGTTATCTGACTTTTTGACGGTAGCCATCCTTGGGGAGGGTGCTTTGCACCGTGGTTTTGAATTCCATTTCCCGAATGACTGGTGACGTCAAGAATCTTTTTCGCTGTGCTTGTTGGACGTTTGTACATCTTCTTTGGAGAAGTGTCTATTCAATCCTTTGTCCTTTTTTAAATTGGGCTACTTATCTTCTTATTGTTGAGTTGTAAGAGTTCTTCCTAAATTCTGGATACAATCCCCTTATCAGATGTATGGTTCGCAAATATTTTCTTCCGTTCTGTGGCTTGACCTTCTTGATGGTATCCTTTCAAGCTCACAAGTTTTTAATTCTGATGAAGTCCAATTTATTTATATTTTTCTTAGGTTGAGTAAGGGGGGGACAGTTATATGATGATGGATGGAAACTACACTTGTGGTGGTGAGCATGCTATAGTGTATACAGATGTCGAATTCTAATGTGCGCGTGAAACCTATACAACGTTATAAACCAGTGTTACCTCAGTAAAAATAAAAACTAAGAGAAAGAAAGCATTGGCTAACCCACAGTCATGAAGATTTACTCCTATATTTTCTTCTAAGAGTTTGTTGGGAGTTTCGGTAAACTACTCCATAGCATTGCTGCCTTGGCATCCATTTTGTGTGGCCAGGTGGCCTGCGGGGGCCTTGAAATGACACTAGCCTCTCTTGAGAGTACACACCCTAGATGACGACCAGCAGAGTTGTTACCAGTTTCTCTCTGGTGGGACTTGAACCCACGATCCAGTGCCAATTCTGTTACCCATTTAGTCTCTCTCCACTGTCCCACAATCAGAGGGGACCCAAGGAAGAGTCCATGGGTGGGACTGGAACCCACAACCCCCAGCTCTTCCTTGGAGGGGTCTTTCCTGTTCGGTCTCGTAGAGTTGAAACAAAACTGAAGCTGAGCATTCTATAGCACAAGCTTTATTCAATGGCCGAAGAATAGAAAAATGGGAACAATTTCACAAATCAGCTTTTTAGCTCTAGGGGGATTAAGCAGGTGTTATATATAAGGGGTCAAGATCGTGAAGGGGAGGAATATTCATAGGAATATGGGGAACAGGGCAGGATTTTCTGGGGAATGCGGTGCCACCCCTCTTCATCCCTTATCTGGTCTAGAATTTCTTGTCATAGCCGTGGGTAGGTGTATTATGTAGCATGATAATGCATTACACTGAGTGTGTGACGAGCTGTAGGTTCTGTGTCAGGTCAAGTCAGACTATCATGTTGCCTTCAGCTGGTTTTAACTGTTTTTGACCATGTGTCAAATCCATCTTCTCCTTCCTCTCTGTGGTTTCCTGTAAGCTAAAGATAATGTGTTAGCCTTGCTTTGAGCAGCATTGCGCTTAATTTCCTATGGGGTTGGTGGGCCAGGTAACAGAGTCACAAGTAAATGTAAGTTCCTCATATGGTTCCTACAGCTTCCCTTGTGAGAAGCATTCTCCTCTCCCTGCACTCTCTAGCTTTCCCTTGTTTGCCCCTTAGATGAGACCCCTGGGAAGCTCACCAAAAGCTCATGTGGTTTGAATTGTCCAATCCAGATTTAGCCTGGAAAGCACTCTGCCTGCGGAACCCAATAAAGGTGTCTGCCCCAGGTCCCACCCTGCTCCCTGCCTGCTCTCTGCCTGCACCTCGTGCTGTGGCCCCTCTAGGTCCTCCAGGACCTGGGAGTAACACACTTCTCTATTTCACTTCCTCTGTGGTCTTTTGTTGAACCAGAGGTTCACCATCCAGTACCCCCAGGGCTCTGCCTAACAAATGTTAATTTGATAAGTCACCATACGTATTACAGGCATAGCTCATTTTGTTGTGCTCTGCAGATGTTGCCTTTTTTACAAATTGAAGGTGCAGGGGAAGAGGGAGAAAAACCCCCTTTTCCCCTTCTGATTCTTAAGGCTGGTCAGAGAATTAAAGATGACGCAAGACAAGTTAGCAGAAGAAAATAAAAGTTTAATATGTGCACACGGGGAAGTCACATAAGCATGAAGAATTCCAAAGACAGTCAGGGGAAATGAAGTATGTCTGTCTTTCTGGACTGAGAAGAGGAAGATAGAGGTCTGAGACTTCACAGTGAGAGAAGGCAATTTATAGAAAGATGAAAAGATTTCGTATTCGGTAAACAAATGTTTGCGTTGTCCTATCTATAGCCAGTGGGATGCAAAGGAGCTCTTTTGAGAAAATGGCCCTTGCTAGATGCCTTCTTGCCTACCACACCTAGAGTTATCTATGGTAAGAGCTTCTTCCTGGGACACAGCGTTCTACTTAATTCTTTTAGGCAGTTTGGGGGAAGGTCACATATTCTTCCAGAATCTTCTTAGCCTTGATTGTCTTCAGCTCAAAATAATCCGCATCCCAGGGTAGCACATCTTGGGGTGGCCTGCCCTGAACCCCATCAGTTCCTTTCTCTGAAACGTCCCGGGAAATTTCACATGTTAAAAGCTGAGCTGGTGACTCTGGAGAGACAAAGTGAGTTAGTAGCCAAGTAGTGTGAAATCTGCAAAGGGAGAAAAGAACATAGATTGGAGTGAGGATGAACAAGCAGAAAAGGGGTCGGAGCCCGTCTCCTCACACCACATTAAACCAGCCAGCCCCTCCAGCCTCCTGGGGATGTAGGGGAAGACAGGCAGGCCCCCAGTGGTCCTCATGGACTGGCGGGCTGCTCCATGTGGCTGGGCTCCTAGGCAGGTGCCTGGCTAAGAGGCTGCAGGGCCTACACCGTCTCCTCCAGGCCACCACGTATGGCAGTCAACCCCAGCAGCTCCCGCTGGTTCTCCTTGCAGTGCCAGATGCCATAGCCAAAATACACCACGAGTCCTGTAAGGGTGGCACAAGGCCTTTGGGGAGCTCCTGTTATAAAATTGCACAAGCCTCTTGGTTTGAAATGCGTTTTTCTGGATTTTTGTGAAAGCATTTCAGAACAAGGCCCAGTTATGTTTAGGCCACACAAGAGCAAGGTACTGGAGCTGTCATCCCCGCAGGAAGTGGGAGCCCACCTGAGAAGTTGCTCGAGACGATGTCAGCCAAATATCAGAAGGGGGCAAGGGGGCGGGCTAAGGCAGAGTGTTGTAAGTGGCACCATCTTGTCTGGGAGTCCACCATCCTGTCACCAACCCACTGAGCCAGACAGCCTGCAGGTGCCCCTGAAGTCCTATTCCACAAACCACATAGAAACCTGACAACATGGAGAGAGTTCTGGGGGAAGAGGATATCTGTTTCAGTTGTGCGTTGCTTGCACGGATTGTCATCATTTTGCTGTAAACAAGTTCACAGCCTGTCACACCCACCTTTCCACTTTCAAAGAAGTGGAAAGAGCAGAAGGACAAAGACGCCTCAGCCCCAGGAATAAATCAGCCTGGGGTGGGGGGTGGGGGGGTTTGATGGTCATGTGATGAGACCCGTGATCTGCCTCCCGTGATGTGGGGACTGGCATGGGCTAGATGCTCAGTCCACGCTACTTCTCACGGATATCCGCAAGTGGGGAGCTGCCGTTAGGGTCCCCCAGGGTCCCCCAGGCTTGACAGGTGCTCCTGTCTAGAAAGGGCTGTCATTGGTGTCTGAGGGGCCCTAGGGACGCCCCAAGCTGGAGGTCGTCCCCAGGAGTCTGCTTGCCTCCTTTCAGGACATCGTGTGCAGCTACGAGCTCAGAACAGCCAGCGTGAGTCCTGCCGATTCACAGAACAGTCCCCAGAGCTGCGCACTCCCTCGTCAGCGGATGAGGGTGCTTATTGCCATCCCGTTGTGCCCAGAGGTCAGGCGCTGCCCAGGGCCTCTCAGCCAGGTTCATACCCTCGTCCTCCCAGCGTCTTGCCTGACGCCCACAGCCCCACAGCTCCCAGTGTGGAGGGGCCTGGATGGTGCCCAGCTGGTGGAGTACCTGTGTTGGGATGAGGGACCAAGGAGGGTGTCTGCAGCAGTGGAAAGCGGGTGGGGTCCAGACCCCCCCCCACTCCTTGACTTGGACCTTCACTTCCACAGGCCTCCTAAAACCACCCCAGTGACCTAGGCTAGTCAGTTACCTGGTGGCTTGGGTGTCCTCACCTGTGAACCAGGCACGGTAGTTAGGCTTCCCTAGAACCTGGGGAACTCTGGTCTTGACCGTGTGAAGTATTGGTAGGGTGGGCTGAATGCCTGTGTCACCATGACGTAAGGCTCAGTGCTGGATCTGGCGCTCAGGGGTGTGGGCAGGCCCTCGGCACAGAGGGACCGTGGCAGTGACAGCAGGTGAGTCACAGCAACGCTTATGGGGACAGATTCAGGTGAGAGAAAAGGCAAAGGATCTGGTATCAGTGGACAGTGGCACTACAGAACTGACTCTGGAGGCATGTCTGGGTACCGGGACAGGCACAGAACCCAGGGTGCCACCCATTCCCGGAGGGGTGAGCTGATACACCAGCCTGGCAGGGTGGGGGATGGGGGGATGAACATCTCTAACGAAGGCCAGGTGTCCACCTGGGCTACACCCAGGGCCACAGAGTCACTTGTGTTCTGGGTCCTGGAGCCCTGACCCAGCTCCCTGGAAGCCTCGGGTTTCCACCCCGCCCTGGGATCCCAGACCACTGGAGCGGTTCCTAGCCGGGCTCCCTGGGGCGGCCTCCTCCCCACCCTCAGGGCCCCTCCCAAACATGGCCAGGTCCCCCTCCACCAGGCTCCCTCCCTTGCCCCGGAGGCAGGCCAAAGCAATCTCCATGCTTCCCTGTGACCCTGACCCTGCCTCATCCAGCCCTCCGGGCAGCCAGTGGTTCAACGCTTCGGTCCTCAGGGCAGGGTCAGAGCAATGACTGAAGGCTGGTCAGGATCCATCGGGGCAGCCTGTCACTCCTCTCTCACCCTCGTAGGTGCCAGCAGCTGGCTTGTTGCTCCTCTCAGCTGCCCACCACGGCCTGGGGACTGCCCAGCACCGCCAGCCTGGCGCGCTTCTGCCAGAAGCTGAACCGGCTGAAGCCACTGGAGGAGTCCACCACGGAGACGTCGCAGCAGTGCCACCTGACCATGCTGGATCTGATCCTGCTGGGCATGGGTGCTACGATGGGCTTGGGCCTCTACATGCTCACGGGCACTGTGGCCAAGGAGATGGCCGGCCCTGTGGTGCTCGTGTCTTTCAGTGTAGCTGGCATGGCCTCCCTGCTGGCAGCCCTATGCTACGTGGAGTTGGCAGCACGTGTGCCCCGCAAGGGTGCTTCCTGTTTGTTCACCTATGTGTTCATGGGTGAACTGTGGGCCTTCCTCATTGGCTGGATATTGCTCATCCAGTGTCTCATTGGTGGGATTGCCATGGCCCGCACCTGGAGCAGGTGACCTGGACGCCATCTTCAGCCACGGCATCCGCAGCTTCACCATGGCCCATGTGGGCAGCTGGCAGGTGCCGTTCCTGGCCCAGTACCCGGACTTCTTGGCTGCTGGAGTCATACTTTTGGCCTCCGCATTTGTCTACTGTGGAGTCCACATCTCTTCCTGGCTCAACCGCACCTTCTCTGCCATCAGCTTGGTTGTCATCCTCTTCATCGTCACCCTGGGGTTTGTCCTGGCCCGTCCGGAGAACTGGAGCACTGAGGAGGGCGGCTTTGCGCCGTTTGGCTTCTCTGGCATCATGGCTGGTGCTGCCACCTGCTTCTAGGCCTTCTTGGGCTTTGGCGCTATTGCTGCCTCCAGCGAGGAGGGCCAGAACCCCAAGCGAGCTGTGCCTATGGCCATCGCCATCTCAGTTGGCCTGATGGCTGGTACTAACATCCTCGCCTCCACTGTGCTCACCCTCATGGTGCCCAGGCACAGCCTGGACCCTGACTGGGCACTCGCTGATGCCTTCTACCAGCGAGGCTACAGCTGGGTGGGCTTCATCGTGGCGGCTGGCGCTGTCTGCGGTAAGAGGCCCTTCTGGGTAAGGTGGGAGAGGACAGGGTGGTGGGGCCCTGCCCATAGCCTCCCAAGACGACATCTCCATCTGGGCCTGTGTTCCCAGTTGCGTCCTGGGCCCAGGAAGGTACTAATGATTAGACTCGCCACCCAGGCTTTTTGGGAGGGACCTGCTCACCACCCCTCCCAATCGTACACAGAATGTCAGTTCTGGGCATGTGCTGCCAGGTCCTTTCCTGGTGGAAGGACTCAGCCTTCATCAGATTCTCCAGTGGGTCTGTCACCTGAACTGGGCTGTCCCATTCCTGGGTGGTGGGGGGGAACAGTTCAGTACCCTGCATACACTCAGGCTCACTCTGAGAGCCCAGATAAACTCATGCCCCTGTTACCAAGGGGCCACCCATGCTCTGGCCCCGATCAGCGACCGCAGGTGGGCTTGTCCACCATGCTGACTGGTCTCCCACCGTCTGCCATGGGCATGACCACTGTCCTGTTCAACATTCTCTTTGCTGTGCCACGCATCGTATATGCCGTGGCCACTGACGGGCTCTTCTTCCAGATATTTACCCGTGTGCACCCTCGCACACAGGTGCCCATAGTGGGCATCCTGGTGTTCGGGTTCCTCATGCCTCTCTTGGCGGTGCTGCTGGACGTTGAGGCACTGATCCAGTTCCTGTCCATTGGCACCCTGGTCACCCGCCCTGTTGTGAACACCAGCATTATTGTGCTACGCTTCCAAAAGTCTCCTCCATCTAGTCCCTTGGGCTCAGTCAGCCCTGGCCCTGTGGCTGAGGGGTATGAGGACTCCTCAGGACACAGACGGCTGGAGGACACTGAGCAGCCCTCAGCCCCTGAGCCTGGGCAGCTGTGACCAGCCCTGAGGCCCTTCCTTGGCTCCATGAGTGGATGCAGACCTGGAGTCGCCGTGGCCTGGGCACTCCGTGTCCTGGTGGTCTCAGCCATCATTCTGCACTGCGTGCTGGCCTTTGGGAACTCGGCCCTGCACCTCCCACCCTGGGGCCACAGCCTGCTGCTCCTGCTCAGCTCCGTCGTGTTTCTGCTCAGTCTCCTCGTCCTGGGGGCCCACCAGCAACAGCACCGGCAGGACGCCTTTCAGGTACTTCCTCCAGCCAGCACCCCTCACTCTCAGCCCAGCCAGCTCCCTTCGCCCCTTCCTCCTCTGCCGTGGCAGGATACACCAGGGTTCACGGAGTGGGAGCGGCCAGTACCCCATCCCCCTCTTTCTACATGGCGAGTGGGCCCTTGTCTCTGGAACCTCCACAGGTGAAGAAAGTCTCTGTGGACTCCCAAGAAATCAGGCCCTGGCCCAGCAGCCCTGCCCTTGCCCCCTCAGGTTCCCATGGTGCCCCTGATTCCAGCCGCGAGCATCCTCCTCAACGTCTTCCTCATGCTACATCTGAGCTCCCTGACCTGGCTGCGGTTCTCCATCTGGCTTCTGATTGGTGAGTAGGGATCAGGCTGGGACCCTGGGTTGGCTGCAGGAGGAGGGCAAGCAGGGAAGCTGGGCTGGGACCTGCCCCTCAGGCATGTGCCATCCTTAGAGGACTTGTGGTGTATTTTGTCTACGGCATCTGGCACAGCAAGGAGAACCAGCGGGATCTGCCGGGGTTGACTGCCACACGTGGCAGCCTAGAGGAGACGGTGCAGGCCCTAGATTCCCTAAATCCAGAAGACACAGCCCGCCTATCCCCAAACCTCACGTCTCTTAGACGAATTGCACCAAAGAGAGAGATCCAGACCTAAGAAATGGACTAAGCCAAACCAATCACTCATCCGTTCCTAGATAGAATGTTTGTTTCTCGTTCAGTAAACCTAAGCATGTTAACGGGAAAATCATGTAGCAGACAGGTGTTCTAAGATGACAGAAGAAAAAACCAGAACTCGAGAGTCAAAGAGTTCAGCTCATGAAACAATTCCCCTCAAAAGCAATGAGCAAACATAGGATCACTGTAAAATGACATCCTGAACTGAATTCAATGTTCCTGACAAAGCATTTGTGGATACGAAGAAAGAAAACTTCACATAAGAAATACTCAAAAGAGAACTGGGTACGAAACAGGAAATGAGAAGTTAGAATTGGCAGAACCAAGGAAAAAAATGAAGAAAAAGAAAACTCTCTGAAAAAAGGCTAAATGGCAAGGTTCATAAGGGCAACATATTTGTTCAAAATTATAAGAGACATTGAATAAAGAAAGGATCAAGCAGAACAAAAGCGAAGAAAAGATATTGAGACAGGATCAGAGAGAAAATCATAGATTCCTGGGAGAAATAGACTGGAATGGTCAACTCCAAGTTCTATCCTCTTAGAACCAAAAGACTTGAAAAAAAGAAAAACAAATTCCTCTCAAGTTCCAGACATTCCCAAAGTTCCCCACCCCTCAAAGCCAATTCACACACAACTGGGAGAAAATGGATTTACGTTCTCCATCTCAACAGAACATACAGAGCAAGACAATGTTTTTAAAAAACTGAGTAAGAGTCATTGTGGGCAAGTCCTTTACATTCCGCCAAGCTGTCCGTGCATCAGGCAGGAGAACAAGAGAGTTAAACGTGCAACCCCCGGGGAGTCCTGATTCCATCACGGGAAGTCTTTGAAGGACCAACTCTACCCAATAAGAGATGACTGAGGAAATTTGATTCATGGGGGAAGCTTTAGCACATAAGTATGAACAGGAGGAACAAGAAGATTTCTATTGACTTAAATCCATATCCAACAAAATCAATCCTGAGTATAATGGATTATGCTAATGCATGTAAAAAATTCACGAGTCCACAGTGACAGTCACAACAGAAACTTTAATGGTATGAAAGGGGGAGGGAAGGTTCTTTTCCACAGCACTGTGCCAGCAGCTACAAGTATAGAGGAATGACGAAATTAGGAAATGTCCAGTGCACAAACAGGAATACGATAAGTGACACACAGCAGGGCTCATTAATGATGGTAAAAATTTTAGAGAAAGATCTTTAGAGAAGAGGATATTCATACACTCTCAAAGTACCACTCACCAAATTGCTAGTGATAGAAAGAAAAAAAAGGCCTCTTCACAATGAACCGATCTCGTGGGCCCTCCAGAACAAAGTGACCAATGCTAGTGACACAGTAACGGTGGTGGATAAACTGGACATCCTTGGTCTCCAGGGGGCTGCGCTAGGACGCTCACAGCAGAAACTAACTGTATAGTGTTCTTGGCAGAAGGGTGAGTCTGAATTTCATCAGGAGGAAACGGTCAGACAACTTCAGGATGCAGACCACTGAGCCAGACGACTGACCTGTCCCCTGCAAACAAGGCCACATCACCACCACCACAGACAACCACAAAAAGGTGAGGAGATATTTTTGGTCCCAAAGGACTAAAAGAACACAATACCATAATCCTTTCAGTCCTTAGGAAGCTAAAATATCTCTTCTCCTCTTTGTGGTCGTCGTCTTTGTGGTGGCACTGACTGTTGGAAGAAAGGTCAGTTGTCTTGTTCAATGGTCTACGTTCTGCAGCTGTCTGATAACGACCTCATGATGAAATTTAGCCTGCACATTCTCACCAAGAACACTGCGCGGTTACTGCTGTCTGCTCCTAGCACAGCCCTGCTGGTGGCAAAGAACGTCCGGATCGACACGTTGTCTTTGCCCACTTGCTCCTGATTCTGGTTACGTAAGGGATGGGAATGGAGAGGAGCGAGGGTTAAGGTCTCAGAACCGTGTGTGCATCTAGGCATTGGGCTCCTTCGCGATGTCCCACAACTGGAGGCTGAGGGGCTGGGATTGCTCCCATCGAAGCAGGCTTTTGGAGTAAACATCGTGGAGAGTGGTTTGTGCTTGTGATGTGGATTCTCAGCAAAGGATCCCTCTGGTGTTCTGTTTGGGCTGGAGCTGGATTGGCTGTTTTAGATGTGTTGCATCAAGTGGAAAAGCGACTTTTCCTAATGGGGTTTCTTCTTTTCTTGTTTTTGGAAGTCCTTGGTATCTGAGAGAGAGAGAAAAAACAAGCCAGTGTGAGTCTTTGTCAGGTCCTGCTGCGAGCTGAGCCTGGAGGGCTGGCTACATGGTGACAGAGGCCAGGAGCAAGCTGAGCTCCTACTGGGAGGAGGAGCTGAAGGGGAAAGTGAGATCCAAAGTTAGAAGAAGAACCTCCCTAAACTTCCATCCAGTCTGCGGTGCGGGATCCAGGGAGCCCTGTCCTCGCCCACCAGGAGCTGGTGACATCCGGGCTCAGAGCTGCTGCAGAGCCCTAGCCAGATCCCCACCACCCTGTCCTCAGCAGCCACTTCACTCCTGAATCCCCTTCGTCTGGAGCAGAGGGATGGTTGTCTCACACCTCCCAGGGAGGGATGTGCTCAGCATCCATCACACATTCAGAAACAGACTGCTGTGGGAAGGAGGGGACCCTTGGCAGAGAGGCACGCCCTCTTTCTCTCTCTGTCCCAGCACTCTGAGGCGGAAGGGCAGGCGATGGGAAGAGGTCTGGCATGGAAGAGCCTACAGGGACCTCAGAACATATCCAAATCCAGTTCCACCTTCTGCAGATGAGGAGTGGGGATGCCAGGGGGCTCAGGCCTAACTAAAGCCACCTGAGCTGTTATTGACAACCCTGGGGCCAGAACTCAGGCCTCTCCCTTTGTGTCCATTTCGGGGAAGGTGAGAGGAAAGGCTCCAGTCCGGAGGTGTCGACAGGAAGTAGATACTGCTGGGTCACCTTGGCTGGACGAGAGTAAGGCTTTACAGAGAAATATTCTCCCGAGGGACTGAGGAAGAACCCCACAAGGGGAAGCGCACAATGGAATTAGCAAAAAAACAGCAAGGAGTATAACCATGGACGCACTCGTTTTCCTTCAGTCCTCCTGTTGATTCCACACCAGGATACACCTTAGGGCATTGCTAGGAATATTCTCAACGTCTAGACCAGAAAGTCTCTGAAGGGGATGCAGAAGGCAACTGGTTTGACTAGGTTCTCTTCCACCTGCCCTTCGATTCCCCCAAAGCACTCCCTCGGGAAAGATTCCTTTTTAAGATTTACGCCGGTATAAAGAATGGCATAAAGAAGCATAAACCTAACTCTTTTTCCTAACGTCCAATTTATTTACTATTATATTTTCTTTAGGGGAATGAATATAATGGTTCTCTTTGAGGATTTTACTTAATGACCAAAATTGATCAATAGTAAAATTTTCCAACTGTAGCGCCAAACCCATTGGACTTGATTTCAATTTGATGGACTGTGAACTTCACATTTTACATGATAAATATGAAAGAAGGGACTGGCGTGGTGACATAGTGGTTAAGTTTGCACCCTCTGCTTGGGTGGCCCAGGGTTCCCGGGTTCAGATCCCAGGCATGGACAGACACCCCACTCATCAAGCCATTCTGTGGCAGACTCCCACATACAAAATAGAGGAAGATTGGCACAGATGTTAGCTCAGCTACAATCTTCTTCAAGGACAAAGAGGAAGATCGGCAACAGATGTTAGCTCAGGGCCAATCTTCCTCACCAAAAAAAGAAAAGAAAAGAAAGAAGAGAAAAAAATTAAGAAAGTACTAAATTCTGTTATTTGTATTAGGAAGGTATTGTTATCTGTAAACCGGGTTTCAATGTAATGTTTATTTCTCATTTTATCTTGTATTCTAAAAAGTTGGAGAAAGTCTTTTCCAAGTAGAGTTCTTGTAAGTCTAATCCATTCATCTACCTCTTTTTCTTCTTGATTTTCTGGCATGTTGTACAGATAGTACAGTTGAGAGAGGAATACAATTCCATCAAGGACTGATGGATACTCAGACATTTCAATGAAGCACTGACATGTTTGGCACATTTCTATGCTGAACCTGAGGTCATAGGAGACAAAGGGTTATTCTTATCTCTAGCTGCATAAAAACCACTTGAGAGCTTTCTAAAAATACTGAAGCCCAAACCCCACCCCACACCATTTCAATGAGAATCTTGAGTTGTGAGGTCAAGGCGTTCATCTAAATAAAAGTCCCCAGTTGCTTATTACATGGCAGTACTACTGCCAGCTCCGAGGAGGCCCTGAGGTGGGGACACTCGGTCCCTGGAAGCCCCATGCAGACCAGCCAAGGCCTGCACACCTGGGGCTGAGGAGAAACCCGACACCAGGCCAGTCCAGCACTCCCACCCAGGCTCTCAATGAGGTTTTTTCTTTTTAAAGATTTGCCCTGAGCTAATATCTGTTGCTAATCTTTTTTGTTTTCTTCTTCTCCTCCTTAAAGCCCCACAGGACATGGTTGTATGTTCCAGTTGTAGGTCCTTCTAGTTCTGCGCTGTGGAACGCTGCCTCAGCATGGCCTGATGAGCAGTGCTAGGGCCGTGCCCAGGATCTGAACCGGGAAAACCCTGGGCTGCTGAAGCAGAGCGCGTGAACTCAACCACATGGCCATGACCCAGCCACTCGTTTAGTTTTTATAACCGGGGCTCTTTCTCCTCAGTTCCAACACTTCCTATTCACATGGAGAAGTCCAGGGTTAAGGGTTGTCCTAGGTCGGGTTCCCTAACACATACAGGAGGAATATCCATGTGCAAGTGATCCGTTTGGACAATGCTCCCAGAAGAAAGAGGCAGTGGAGTTGGGGAAGCAGGGAAGGGAAGGCAAAGAAGCCAAGAAAGTGTGTGATTTCAGACAAAGCACAATGTGTTCAGTGGCTCAAAGATGCTTTGTGATGAGGAGGACCATGGGGCTGGGCTTCCCCTTGGCTAAGACGAAAGGTGAGAGGGAATATCAGGACAGCGGCAGTGGAAACACAGCAGAGGTCAGAGTGCACACAGGAGACGGAGATGGAAGGGCCTGGCACAGTGGCAGCCCCCACGGAGGACAGAGGTGAGACCCGACAGAGGTAGCACCAGATGTTGAACAGAACAAACAAGGGAGAGAGAAAAGAGCAGGAGACTGAGCTATAAGCTTAGACAGAGAGCACTGAGGAATAAGTGCAGCTGAGAGCCCCGGATGGGCTCACCTCTGGACCCTAAGCTTGAAGGCCAGGGAATCTGCATGCTAGTCTCCACTTGCTGAGCCGCAGTTTTCTTTTGAGAATCCTCTGTTGGACGACACTTGAGGCATCAATGTGGCCAATGACTTGACACCCCTGCTTGCTGGCATCCGAACACTCAAGAGCATCACCCTTCAGCGTGGGAGGGGTCTTCATCCTGAGGGATGCCTCCAAACCCAGCTCTGAAAAGAAAACCACAGCCAACAGGATACAGTTATTCACGACCCACAGTGACTTACTCCCCACCCGAGAGCGACATCGAATAAGGAAAGCGGCTCGAACAACAACGTCCATCTGAAAGTCCGTGGGGGTGAGGTGAAGCCAGTGCAGACAGTGAGATTTTCTTTTTTGTCGATCTTTCTTACAGTGCTCAGTGGTGATGAGATGGTCAGGAGGCAAACACACTCCCATTTGCCAACAGATATCAAGAAAAACAGAATTGATAAAGACAGTGTCTCAGTAGAGAAGACAAAGGGAAGGAAATCACATGGACAGAGGTTGTCCTACTGGCAGGAAGGAGATTGTAGAGATCACGCAGAACCAGAGTGCACGGGAAAACATAGGAGAGAAAAAACTGTGGGAGGGTGAAAGCAGGAGAGTTTACAAAACTTGCATATATATATGTCATATATGTGCCCTATACAAGGTACACACAAAATACACAGAATGTATGACATAATATATAAATACATCTATGCATATGTGTTTTTTTGTCTAATGGAACAGATGAATAAATAGGGATTTGGAGGCATTGAATATGACGTTCTAATCACTATTCTGGTCAGTTGAAATTGGAAAAGATTTAGAAGTGCAAGAAGAAGGAGAAAGCCTGTGGCGAGAAACAGATGACCCGTGGAACACCAGGAGGAGGACGGTGAGGATAACACAAAGAGCATTGACGGAATCTCCAGAGAAGGATCGCTTACGTTCCCCCGAATTCCTCTGTGGAAACCGGATACCCAGTGTGATGGTGTTCGGATGTGGGGCCTTTGGGCGGCAGGGCCCTCATGAATTGGATTAGTGCCCTCATAAAGGAGACCCCACAGAGCTCCCTTATCCCTTCCAGCACGTGAGGATGGCGCGAGAAGACAGTCTCTGTCAACCAGGAAGGGGGCTCTCCCCAAACATCGAAGGTGCCAGCGCCGTGATGTTGCACCTCTCAGCCTCCAGAACTCCAAGAAATAAATTTCTGCGGTTTCTATGTCACCCAGTCAATGGAATTTTTGTGACAGCAGCCTGAATGGACTAAGAAACTATCGTTGGCCAAAAAACCTGGCGTGGAGCCTGGTTTCCTGCTCAGGCCCCTGTGGAAAGTGAGCAGGAAAGAGAGCCACTAGGCCAGTGAGGCTGAGTCTTGGCTGGGATTGGGGAAGCCAAGGAGAAGGAAAAAGAAAGGCTAGAGGGTGAGCAGACAACTCAACAGCCCAAGATCTGACGGCACTTGTCAGGGCTACGCCTCCCCTGAGCCTCACTGAGACTTTCTGTAGGACCTGTCCATGAGCGACAGGGCGCTCCTTGTTGCCCCACCTCCGCTTGAGAACATGGGTCTCTCCTCCTTCCTCAGAGGACACCGTCACCTCAAGGATGAGCACCAGGCAGCTCCAGGGCCCAGGAGGAGATGCTGAGAGTGGTGGAGGGTGAGGAGGAGCAGACCCAGAGGAAACGATGTCAGGGTCTGGAAGCTCAGTTGGAAGCAACCCCTCAGGATCCTGAGGAGAAAAACACTGAGGACATGGACTTAGAGATGAGTCGAGATGGTGAATTAAATAGCGTCTCCTAAAAGAGACTGACTTGTGCACATTAAGGATGAAGGTGGCCCTTTCCATGAAACAGAGGGAAAAAAGTGAAGAATAAGGAGGACACTGAGCCGTGCGCCAGTGTTTCCATGGGGACTGAATGTATCTAAGGCACTGTTACTGGGGGCACCTAACAGGAAAACTGGCCTGACGATGGATCCTGAAAGGAGAGGGGAAAATGGGCAAATGTGCCTTTCTGACAGAGAAGGGAAGATGGGGTCCAGAGAGAGTGGAGACCATCAAGACTGCTCTGCATCAGACGGAAGAAGGCACGCAGAATCATTTTGTAAGTGTTAAAGCACCAGAAAGATACAGGGGTAGATTTGACATAGTTGTTATCAAGCAATTTTTATTGAATCAGACACTGTAGAAATGATGTCCTTAATACTCCCAAGAGTATTAACGCAGTATGAGTAAGAGTATGGAATGCAGACCTAATTCTCAGGGGATTCAGATGAGGGAATTGAGATGTAAATACCTAAGAGATTAAACAACCTGGCCAAGGGAAACAGCCGGTAAGATGCAAACCCGGGACCTGGGGCAAAGCTGATCCTAAAGCCCAGGCTCTCACCACCTCGTTCTCTCAGAGCCTCATGGGTTTCAACCTGACCCGAAGCGAGCACGCCGCCTCCCCCCACAACCCTGTGACGCCCAACACATGGACTAGAGCTCCCTATTCTTTTCTTCCTTACCTTGGAAGAGTGAACCTCGGTTTCCAGAAACACTGTTGGCTGCAAAGCTCCAGGTGGTGAAGGAAAGACCAAGCGTGGCTTTGCCATCCCCGCAATGGAACTGGTCCAGCTGCAGCCCCAGATAATTGCTCCCCCAGCTGCTTGGCTCCAGCTGTGCTTGTGAAGTTTGCATCTCTGTCCTTTGGAAACTCAAGTTTCCACTCAAAGGCCCTTGCTGACAAGCCTCCCAGGAAGGAGCTGAAACAAGAAGTGGTTTCAGTAGGACCAATCCGAGTTTCCCGTTGCTAAGCTCTCCCAGACCACTCATTTCAGAAGTCCCTGCTTGTCAGTGGTCTCAGGAAACAAACTCAGACTTCACGTCTATGAAGGAGATGTCGCCATGACGTGTGTGCCTGGGGAGGCCGAGATGGCAGGTGCCCAGGCTGCAGTGGCCCTGAAGTGGACAGTCACCCACTGGAGTCCAGAGGGCTTTGCATGGGCAGATGAGGTCATGCCTATTACTCTCTTACTAGTAACCTTAGTCCAGGAGCCTACAGAGAAGGTTCTAAAGAGGACTCAGGACATGGGGGAGAAAGAGTTGCTGGTGTCTACCCAGAAGAATATCAGAGGAAGGGAAGAAGTATGCTCCCAAGGCTTCTGTTTCCAGTAAGAAGGGAGTTGGCAAACTGTAGACCAAGTTTGGAATCTTTGCAAAGTTCTGGAGCCTTTTGACCTTCCTTTTCTGTAAGTTATGGCTGCCCTCCACCCACCCACACATATATATATTCTTTTGCCACTTGGTGGGCAAGGGGGGGGCAGGTAGTAGCAGCTATAAGTAATGTAGTAGAGGTCTGAGACCCTTATAAGAAACTTAGGGACCAGAGGTGCTACGGCATCAGGCTTTGTGTGGTTCTTCACGGACGTAAGATGGTGCATAGTCCTTATGTTACACACTCTTCCGGGGGTCTGGGCTTTAGTCCCTAATCCAACAGGTTTCAATTTCTTCTGTGAAATGAAAATCTATTCTCAGAAAGAGGGCTAACCAAAGACCTGAAATAGCCTCAGACCAGTCCAGGTCAGGCTAAGGCGGATCATAACCCCCAGGGCCTTCTCCACACCACTGTGGGTTCCCCTTTCTCCTCCCCTCTGCACATCCTCATTGCCACCAATGTTTGTTTTAAATGTTTCGTAAAAATCTCATTTGGGATGGTGTTACCATGTGGATTCCTGACAACACACTCTACGAGACTCTCATCATTGACACCTGGATCCATGAATCTCCTTCTGCTTCTCTGATCCTGTCCTCTCCACACGATCAAACGTCTGAATAATCCAATCACCCACAAGTCCTGTTCTCATCATGGTCCAACTCTACACATGCAGACGCCTCCCCCTGCCTTTGTAGTCCTTCTGTCCTGTGACCTCATGTTCTTCTTTGCTCATAAGTTAGACGAGGGTCCTATCAGGCACACTGGTTGTTGACATTTCCATGAGATTAGAACATTAAGACGTGACTCACGCTTGAAGCTCTAACCCACACATGGAAGAAGTCACTGAGCCTACACAGAGGATGAAACCCATGGCCGTTTATGGAGGAGGGGAAACCAGAGCCAGAGCTCTGGCTTCACTGAAACCAAGGGGCACAGGCAGGATGTGGTGTCCAGGATCTCGTTTTTAAATCTTCAGAGGGAGGTAGTCACCCCAGAGGAAGTAGTGCATCAGCTCTGAACCCCAAATCATGAGAACAGACCTCCAGAGTAATTGAGTAAAACTGCTCCACGTGTGGATGGGCAGAGAAGAGTGGGGGACACTGCTCAGGAAATGCAATTAGCAAAAACACTGCAGGAGATGAGATGCGTCATCTTAAAGAAAGAGGTCTGACGCATACCTACTGTGCCCCTGCTGTAGTGCTGGCTGTGAGGTGGTCATGATCCCTTCTCTCTCCCACCTGGGGAAAAATGGCTTGCAGATGCCACTGAGGGACAGGCTGAGAGGGACACAGCTAGGGACTAGGATGACAGCACAGCTCCCAAGCCCTCCTGAAATCTGTACGTAAAACTCGGTCCGACAGCCTGCAGAAAGTGTATCTCTACCTGGCCAGCCGTGGTGAGCTAAAAAAATATGGAGGCTAACTGGGAGACCACTTGGATTTTTCTGCTTTCTAATGGGAGTACTCACTGGCTGCCTCCAGAGTCAATCTGACTTGAGGCTCATCACACGGAAAGGCAGTGCTTCTGAGGGGTTCCCCGGAGGCAGACAGATCACGAGGACTGGAAGGAGTCGAATTCTGTTCACCTGATGGATCTGGAAGGATTCCATTCACAATCTCCTTCTCCTGCAGCTCCCTCTCCAGACTGGTGAGAGAGGGAAGAGAAAAGAAGAGATCAAGAAGGATTAGACACCACAGTGTCCCAGCTGGTTCTGATTGAAGGGTAGGGGTCCAAGGGACTGGGGCAAAGCCTGGCTGTCCTGGAACAGGAGAGAGGGAGAGAGAGAGAACGAGAGTGAGCAGAACGTGCTCAGTGCACTGGACCGACAGTGAGGTGGTGACGGGGCTGCGCTCTCCCTGTAAGGCAGACGCATCACACTCGGAGACCTATATAATGGCTTCCAGTTTGTGAATACATTATGTTGAATGTACATATGGCAGCCCAGCGAATGCAGGCTTCAGAGGCATCGTGGACTCCCAGAGATCTTGTGCCTTCTAGGCCATTTTCTGTCAATACTGCGACCTGTTATTTATTTACTTTTTTTAATTTTGTCTAGATCCTTTCTGGCTATGCTATACCTATGAAGGACCTAAGGCCATCAGTTGGGAAAGCAGACATGCATCTCATCCTTGTTTTAGCCTTCCAAGAGAGAACCAAGGGATTTCTTTCAGGGCAGGAAATCCCTGAGACTTCTTAGTTCCCCTTGTCAGACTGAGGCCACGAGTACCACAAAGACAAGAGACAACCTCGTTCAAAGGGCTTTGCCATCGTTGCTGGAGTGAGCGGAATCAGCAGCAGGGGCGGTGCTGGTTCCCCCTTGCCTGTGAACCCTGGGGCTGTTTGGCCCTCAGGGTCTTTCTTTCAGGTGCTCTCCCCACATTGTACCCTTGCTTATTAGCCCTCCTCATTCATTGTTACCTGGGGCTCAGCGATTCTTGTTCTTCCTCCTCGTCATCGTCTTCCAGGTTTTCTGCAAACAAAATCCAGACAGAGATGAAATAGTGCCCCTTCACCTGTTACAGACACAAAGGCCTGCCTGGGCACGGACAGCAGTGACCTGTGTATGAGGTCAGGACACACTGAGAGAATTGCACTGACAGCCCCATGTGTGACTTTGAAGGAATGGCCTGGGATGGTGTCCTGAGCCATCAGGCAGAATGTCCTTGATCTGCTGGATCCCCATCATGACGTGCTCTGAGTTTAACTGCGTAAAGATCAAATATCTTTTGTCTCCAGGTCATTGGGCAGTTGTCCAGTTTCCCTCTGGAATTCTCTAGTTCTCTCCTCCTCCTTCCGCAAAGCTGGCTCCCAGTCTCAGTGACTCTATGTCCTCTCAGAGCTCCCACATGGACCCTACTCCTTCCTCTAAAAGGAGGATAGAAAACCCCATGACTCACCCCTCCATACATCCCGGGACTTCACGGGATCCTGCATGTTGGCTTTTACAACATAAGAGGGGAAAATATTCTTGTGGAAAGTGTTCTGTTACAAATCAACGTATCTGCCCCAAGATTTTCGGATTATAACTAAATAAACCCCAAACAGTTAGGAGTATGATCCCTTTCTGAAGCACATTCATGAGCATCCTCTTCTTTAGTAGTTACAGCTACCAGGCAACACATCTTTTGACCCATTTTACAGATGAGGAGACAGAAATCCAGGAAGGAGAAATCAAATACTCTCCTGTAGCTATAAAAGCCAAAGCTCAGGCAAGAGCCTGAGGAGCTCTAGCTCAGTCCAGGATTCTTTTCACTCTAACAAGCTGCCTCCTGTCACGTCCTCCTTTGTGTGCTGTGACACCAGGTGGAGGCTGCCTCCTGCCCCAAAGGGCATGGTCCCTCAGGGAGGAAGCAGGCTCTTGGAGCACTATGACGTCCCCCTGTGCATTTCTCCCCTCTGCTCCCACCCAGCCAGTCGTGGTCCTGTCATGGCTCCAAGTGCAATGTGGACACCAAGACAGCTGGCAAAAGCATTATGAGGGGAGATGCGGAGGCTCTTGTCAGCCAGGGACCTTGGAGGGGCTCAGCGCAATCAGGGCCTGTGGCCGCCTTACCTAGGCTCAGCTTGCGGACAAGGCGCTCTGCCAGCCTGGATCCCTCAGCCAGTTGTTCTTGGAAGCCCTGTCCGCAGTCTCTGCCAATGTCACTGTGGGTGAGGAGGTCCCTGAGGTGCTGATGGAGGAGGACAGAGAGCTCTCTTCCTTCCCGTGACGTCTGGCGTATCCGGGTCAGCTTTCGTGCATGATCATGAATGAGGAAATGGTATTGCCTAGGCAGGAGGGAAGAGAAATCCTCAGAGTGGAAATGGGGTCATGAGAGATGATAAGGAGTTTGAGAGAGATTTCGGTGAGAATATCCCCATAAGGCCTTCCAAGTAGAAATCTGCTCATTTTTGGTGGACCGCATTTTTTCTTCTTTCCTTTTGCATGTTACACACAGTGACCCAGTAAAAACACGCTCCTGAGACACTGGAGACTGGAAGAGATCTTGGAACTTCTAGGCCTCCTTCTCTAAAGGTTGAGGCAAAATGTTTATTTAGTCTGGTTACTTTCCTTGTCATGAAATACCTGCCAACACGCTCAGGCCCACATGCAGAGAGCAGGTATGGACCTGACTCTGGGTTTTGACCCTCCGGAGGAGAAGAAGGCATCTCTGAAGGGGCAGCACGTCTCTAGGCCTGGTTACTTCACTGGGAGTGAGACAGACTCCACATGCTGCAAAGAACATGGACGATCCAGATGGGGGGAGTGGAGGAGACCAGCACAATCAGCCAGTTTTGTGCCTCCTTGCTTCAGGAAAGCAGCTACTTTTGACCTCTGCGTCTGTTCTTTCCAGAACCTTCTCTGCATTTGATTGTACATTACCCTCCTCTGATCCTTCACTGTTACCTGGGGGTCAGTGATCCCAGTTGATCTTCAGCCTCCTCTTCGTGGTTTTCTGCAAAGAAATTGAGAAAAGTCCATTTAGACATGAGCTAGTTGCACTTCACCCCTTACAAATGCAGGTGCCTCTCTGGGCCTGGAGACACGAATTACCTCTACATGAGTTCAGAAAGGTGTCGTGTTTTGTCTGTAAAGAAATGGGCTGCCGTGGTATTCTGATGGATCAGGCAAAGTGGCCCTGATCTGATGGGTCCCAGATGGCATGCTCTGGGTGGAACTGGGCAAGGAGTTGAAAATTGATTTGGTTACCCAGATCAAGAGATGCTCCTCCAGCTTTCCTAGGGGCTCCTCCCACTCTCTCCTCCCTCCTGCCACAAGGCTGGTTCCCAAGCTCAGTGACTCTGTATCTCATCATGCCTTTCACAGAGAACCTCCTCCTTTGTCTCAGGAGACGAAAAACAGTTCTGTCCCATGAGTCTCACATGACTTGGTCCTTCGTGGGGACTTCCACGTCTGCTTCTACCGTTCACCAGGAAAATTCTCTCCTCGTTAAGTGCTAAGTATTGTAGTGTAAACCCACTACATCCCACTACCAGATTCTACCATACCCAGTACTGAAATCAACCTCAGTGAGTGACCCTAGCATTGTGAAAGTACGCTCATAGGCCTTCCCTATTGGAATGCTACAGCTACCATGCAACACATGTGTTAATCACGTTAGAGATGAAGAAACTGAGATCCAGGAAGGATACATCCGTCCCGCGCCCACTGTTAGAAAAGACAGAACTCAGGCTGGAGCCTGGGAACGTCCACGCTTAGCTCAGGGCCCTTTTCAGCGTTACTAGCTGCCTCCTATCATGTCTGCCTTTCTGTGCTCTAACACTGGGTGGAGGCTGCCCCCTGTCCCAAGGGCCATGGCAAATGAGGGAGGAAGCAGGCACTCGGAACACTATCACCTCCACCTTGTACATTTCTCCTCTCTGTCCTCCCACCCAGCTGCTCCTGGTCCTGTCATGACCCCAAGTGTGATGTGGAAACCAGGACAGATGGCAAAAACATTATGAGGGGAGAAGTGGAGGCTCTTGTGAGCCGGGGACCTTGGAGGGCTCAGCGCAATCAGGGCCTGTGGCCGCCTTACCTGGGCCGAGCTTGCTGACAAGGGCCTGGGACAGCCTGCATCCCTCGGCCAATTGCTCTTGGAAGGCCTGCCCCCGGAGGTTGTTAAGGTCACCGCGGCCCAGGAGCTCCTTGAGGTTCTGATTAAGCAGGACGGATAGCTCTCTTCCTTCCCGTGTCTTTAGGCGTAACTGGGTCAGCTCTCGTGCCTGAACTCGAATTAGAAAATCAAACTCCCTATGGTGGGTTAGAAGGGAAAATATGTAATTGGAATTGAGTCAAAGGTTCTTAGGACCTCCACAGAGGTTTCTATGAGAACATCCCCCATTTGCCTTCAAAACAGAATTTTCGGACATGTTTGGCAAATGCCTAAATAGTTTTGAAAGTTCCATCAGCGGCCAGGCAATACCAGCTCCTGAGGCATTGCAGACTCCAGCGTTCTTGTGCCTTCTAGGCCACCTTCTCTCAGTATCTAACATAATACCATTTTGGGGGGTCTAGTTACCTTCCCTGCTGTGAAATACCTGCCAACGACCTAAGATGAACTCTGCAGAAAGCGGATGTGAATCTCACCCTGCCTTTAACCAACCATCCATGAGAGGACACGTGATGTCCGGGAGTACAGGAAATCCATGAGAGTAGTTGGTTCACCTTGGTTCAGACTAACTCTACAAGTACCAGAAGGAGACTGCACAGCCCCATTCAGAGGGCTGTGTCGTTGTTGGTTGAGGGAATGACAGGACTGCCATCTGCAGGTTTGGGTGACCATCGCATCACAGATGTGGTCACCTTTGTGCTCCTTGATCTTTCTAGGACCCTTTCCATACTTTACCTGTCCTTTACCCTCCTCTGGTCGTTCATTTTGGACAGTGGTTCTCTCTCGTCCACATACTCCTCGTCTTCATGACTTTCTGCAGACAAATTCAGAAACGTCTAGTCAGACATCGACCCAGCCCTGGTAGATCATCACCCCCATGTCCTCTGCCCTGAGTCGAGCAAACAGTTAAATACGTCTATTTTCACCAGAGATCACAGGGAACATGTCAGCAGCCTTCAAGAGGTGTTGCTGAAAGAGTCAGCTTGGCCCCAGCAGACACCCTGGTGTTTGGTGAGATAGGTGGGATTGTACACCAAGACGAGACTGAGGGATGGGATCCATACACCCCACGGAGGAAAGCGTATTTGGCGCTTTCAAGAGGCCAGGGTCCTGGGTGATTCATAGAGGTGGGGCCACCAGGGCCCATGCCTTGATTTCAGCGAAAACTCCAGACATGGAAAGACAGAGGTATCTTTGTCTCGTTCCTCAGCAGACTGTTTAGCAAGGACAAGATATCTCAGAGGTGAGAGAGACCAGAGTCCAGAGCTGAGGAACCATGGTAACAACATCTCCAAAGAGATAGGCAAGACTGCCACCCTACTTGGACAGTCATTAATGCTCAGTTCAGGAACTCAATTAGGAAGAAAATTACAGGAGAGATCAGAGGGCCCATCTTTCTAGAAGGAGCTCACGGAGACTCCTGTTGTGCAGGAGCATCAGTGGTGGCTGGAAGCGTGTTATGATCTCTTCAATCTCCCCACTCTGGTTGACCTGGTGTTCACCAGCCTGTGCTTGGCATTGGGTCCCAGGGTGAGAGAGATTTGATCTGGGACTTGGAAGGGTGTACAGCTACTTGACACACCCGATGTGTGTGCTTACAACTGAGTCCTAGATTCTGACTGAAACCAAGATGGGTCTCCAAGGCCTGCCATCAAAGAGACATTTCTGTACCTGGACAGAGGTGTGAGCACAAAGAACATGGGGGCTACCTGGGAGACCATTCGGGGCTTGTCCTCCTTCCAATAGAGTACTCACGGGCTCCAACCAGACGAGAGCAGATTTCATGCTCATCAGATGGGAGGGTGGGACTGTCGGGAGGGTGGCAGGAGTCAGACAAGTCATGGTGACTGGAAAGAGCCAAATACTTTTCATCCAAAGAATCCTGACACGCGTCATCCATTTCCTCCTCCTCCTGCAGCTCCCTGCCGAGCCCAGAGGCACAAAGATAACAGAATATTAAACGAGGAAAGACTGGACACCGCAACTTCCCCACTGGTTCTGATGGGAAGACTAAGGGAGAGGTCACAGAAGGTAAAGAGGGCATCCCTTGAAACAGGAAGAAGATAACAGTCCTCCTCTGACTGCCACTAAGTGAGGCTGCCGTGGTGGGGGGAGGGAGGGCAGCAGGTGCTCACTGCCCCGTCCAGATAACGAGTTACTGAGGAAGGAGACTCAGCTCTCCTCTATGGCGCAGTCATGACACAGAGCACACAACGAGAACCACAGGAGTTCCTACAACTCCAAAGCATAACTTCTGTGCCACTTTTCTTACAGAGGCCCGGTGAGTAAAGGCTCCCGGGGCATTGTGGGCTCCCAGACATCTCGTGCCTTCTAGGCCTGTTTCTCTCAATACTGTAAGACCATAGACACATTTTTGTCGAGCTGTATGTCGTGCTATGAAATCCTCACCGTTGAACAGGCCAAATGTGCAGACAGAAGTTATGCAACTTATCTTAGTTTTCCCCAAACAAGAGAGGACACGTGGTCTCCCTGAGTGCAGGAAATCTCTAAGATTGGTTAGTTTGCCTTGTGTCAAGCTGATTCTAGGTCCCTAAACTTGAGAAATTAATACCGAGTGGAAACTAACAGGACAAGTCCCAAGAAAACAGACAGCATTCTTAAGAGGGGTGATTCGTGGTAGTGTGATGGGATGAAATAGGTCTCCTGGTACTTTCTAATTCTCCCTGGATTTGAGGTCTTCAGATGTCAGCAGTGCTTTCACAACCAGGATTACCAGTTACCTGGGGGCTGTTGGCTCATCTCTTTCCTCATCCTTCTGATCTTTTTGAGTTTCTGCAAATAAATTTGGACAGGGCCAGTCATCATAAAAAGTTGCTTCTTGACACATTACCAACCCAGGGGCCTGTTTGAACACAGGGACATAAGTCTTCTCAGCGTGAGAACAGGATAGTGTCAGAATATTCCAGGAGGCCTCGGGTTGTGTCTTCTGAAAAGGGACCAGGCTTCCTTTCCTGAGTCATAGGGCAGACTGTCTCTGAATTGGCAGATCAATACAACAAAGTTCTCTTCCCTGAACCTGGGCAAAGGGTTCAACATATTCTTCCCGAGGTCATGAGGAGCTCATCTAGTTGCTTTCTGGAAAGGCTGTGGCGAGATTCAGCTCTTATTCCATCAGATATGCTGGCTGCTGTTGGTTTGGAGGAAGTTCTACACCGAGGCTAGACTGATGGATGGAATTTAATCACTCCTAAAGAGGAAAGAATCTAGGGTGCCACCTAGAGAACAGGATTCTTGCTATTCAAAGTGGTGGAGGCTGCCAGGGTTCACACCACGCCCCGGGTGGTAAATTTCCAGACACATTCAAGAGGTGTTTATCTTTTGACGCTTAGATGGCTCCGTACTGAGGATAAACCAACTTAGAGGAGATAGAGACTGCTGTTTGCAGTGGAGCGGGCATGGCAACGGGGATGACAGAGATTTGGCCTGGGACTCGCAAGAGTGTTGATCTATCTGACCCACCCGATGTGTGTGCTTACAACTGAGTCCTAGATTCTGACTGAAACCAAGATGGGTCTCCAAGGCCTGCCATCAAAGAGACATTTCTGTACCTGGACAGAGGTGTGAGCACAAAGAACATGGGGGCTACCTGGGAGACCATTCGGGGCTTGTCCTCCTTCCAATAGAGTACTCACGGGCTCCAACCAGACGAGAGCAGATTTCATGCTCATCAGATGGGAGGGTGGGACTGTCGGGAGGGTGGCAGGAGTCAGACAAGTCATGGTGACTGGAAAGAGCCAAATACTTTTCATCCAAAGAATCCTGACACGCGTCATCCATTTCCTCCTCCTCCTGCAGCTCCCTGCCGAGCCCAGAGGCACAAAGATAACAGAATATTAAACGAGGAAAGACTGGACACCGCAACTTCCCCACTGGTTCTGATGGGAAGACTAAGGGAGAGGTCACAGAAGGTAAAGAGGGCATCCCTTGAAACAGGAAGAAGATAACAGTCCTCCTCTGACTGCCACTAAGTGAGGCTGCCGTGGTGGGGGGAGGGAGGGCAGCAGGTGCTCACTGCCCCGTCCAGATAACGAGTTAATGAGGAAGGAGACTCAGCTCTCCTCTATGGCGCAGTCATGACACAGAGCACACAACGAGAACCACAGGAGTTCCTACAACTCCAAAGCATAACTTCTGTGCCACTTTTCTTACAGAGGCCCGGTGAGTAAAGGCTCCCGGGGCATTGTGGGCTCCCAGACATCTCGTGCCTTCTAGGCCTGTTTCTCTCAATACTGTAAGACCATAGACACATTTTTGTCGAGCTGTATGTCGTGCTATGAAATCCTCACCGTTGAACAGGCCAAATGTGCAGACAGAAGTTATGCAACTTATCTTAGTTTTCCCCAAACAAGAGAGGACACGTGGTCTCCCTGAGTGCAGGAAATCTCTAAGATTGGTTAGTTTGCCTTGTGTCAAGCTGATTCTAGGTCCCTAAACTTGAGAAATTAATACCGAGTGGAAACTAACAGGACAAGTCCCAAGAAAACAGACAGCATTCTTAAGAGGGGTGATTCGTGGTAGTGTGATGGGATGAAATAGGTCTCCTGGTACTTTCTAATTCTCCCTGGATTTGAGGTCTTCAGATGTCAGCAGTGCTTTCACAACCAGGATTACCAGTTACCTGGGGGCTGTTGGCTCATCTCTTTCCTCATCCTTCTGATCTTTTTGAGTTTCTGCAAATAAATTTGGACAGGGCCAGTCATCATAAAAAGTTGCTTCTTGACACATTACCAACCCAGGGGCCTGTTTGAACACAGGGACATAAGTCTTCTCAGCGTGAGAACAGGATAGTGTCAGAATATTCCAGGAGGCCTCGGGTTGTGTCTTCTGAAAAGGGACCAGGCTTCCTTTCCTGAGTCATAGGGCAGACTGTCTCTGAATTGGCAGATCAATACAACAAAGTTCTCTTCCCTGAACCTGGGCAAAGGGTTCAACATATTCTTCCCGAGGTCATGAGGAGCTCATCTAGTTGCTTTCTGGAAAGGCTGTGGCGAGATTCAGCTCTTATTCCATCAGATATGCTGGCTGCTGTTGGTTTGGAGGAAGTTCTACACCGAGGCTAGACTGATGGATGGAATTTAATCACTCCTAAAGAGGAAAGAATCTAGGGTGCCACCTAGAGAACAGGATTCTTGCTATTCAAAGTGGTGGAGGCTGCCAGGGTTCACACCACGCCCCGGGTGGTAAATTTCCAGACACATTCAAGAGGTGTTTATCTTTTGACGCTTAGATGGCTCCGTACTGAGGATAAACCAACTTAGAGGAGATAGAGACTGCTGTTTGCAGTGGAGCGGGCATGGCAACGGGGATGACAGAGATTTGGCCTGGGACTCGCAAGAGTGTTGATCTATCTGACCCACCCGATGTGTGTGCTTACAACTGAGTCCTAGATTCTGACTGAAACCAAGATGGGTCTCCAAGGCCTGCCATCAAAGAGACATTTCTGTACCTGGACAGAGGTGTGAGCACAAAGAACATGGGGGCTACCTGGGAGACCATTCGGGGCTTGTCCTCCTTCCAATAGAGTACTCACGGGCTCCAACCAGACGAGAGCAGATTTCATGCTCATCAGATGGGAGGGTGGGACTGTCGGGAGGGTGGCAGGAGTCAGACAAGTCATGGTGACTGGAAAGAGCCAAATACTTTTCATCCAAAGAATCCTGACACGCGTCATCCATTTCCTCCTCCTCCTGCAGCTCCCTGCCGAGCCCAGAGGCACAAAGATAACAGAATATTAAACGAGGAAAGACTGGACACCGCAACTTCCCCACTGGTTCTGATGGGAAGACTAAGGGAGAGGTCACAGAAGGTAAAGAGGGCATCCCTTGAAACAGGAAGAAGATAACAGTCCTCCTCTGACTGCCACTAAGTGAGGCTGCCGTGGTGGGGGGAGGGAGGGCAGCAGGTGCTCACTGCCCCGTCCAGATAACGAGTTAATGAGGAAGGAGACTCAGCTCTCCTCTATGGCGCAGTCATGACACAGAGCACACAACGAGAACCACAGGAGTTCCTACAACTCCAAAGCATAACTTCTGTGCCACTTTTCTTACAGAGGCCCGGTGAGTAAAGGCTCCCGGGGCATTGTGGGCTCCCAGACATCTCGTGCCTTCTAGGCCTGTTTCTCTCAATACTGTAAGACCATAGACACATTTTTGTCGAGCTGTATGTCGTGCTATGAAATCCTCACCGTTGAACAGGCCAAATGTGCAGACAGAAGTTATGCAACTTATCTTAGTTTTCCCCAAACAAGAGAGGACACGTGGTCTCCCTGAGTGCAGGAAATCTCTAAGACTGGTTAGTTTGCCTTGTGTCAAGCTGATTCTAGGTCCCTAAACTTGAGAAATTAATACCGAGTGGAAACTAACAGGACAAGTCCCAAGAAAACAGACAGCATTCTTAAGAGGGGTGATTCGTGGTAGTGTGATGGGATGAAATAGGTCTCCTGGTACTTTCTAATTCTCCCTGGATTTGAGGTCTTCAGATGTCAGCAGTGCTTTCACAACCAGGATTACCAGTTACCTGGGGGCTGTTGGCTCATCTCTTTCCTCATCCTTCTGATCTTTTTGAGTTTCTGCAAATAAATTTGGACAGGGCCAGTCATCATAAAAAGTTGCTTCTTGACACATTACCAACCCAGGGGCCTGTTTGAACACAGGGACATAAGTCTTCTCAGCGTGAGAACAGGATAGTGTCAGAATATTCCAGGAGGCCTCGGGTTGTGTCTTCTGAAAAGGGACCAGGCTTCCTTTCCTGAGTCATAGGGCAGACTGTCTCTGAATTGGCAGATCAATACAACAAAGTTCTCTTCCCTGAACCTGGGCAAAGGGTTCAACATATTCTTCCCGAGGTCATGAGGAGCTCATCTAGTTGCTTTCTGGAAAGGCTGTGGCGAGATTCAGCTCTTATTCCATCAGATATGCTGGCTGCTGTTGGTTTGGAGGAAGTTCTACACCGAGGCTAGACTGATGGATGGAATTTAATCACTCCTAAAGAGGAAAGAATCTAGGGTGCCACCTAGAGAACAGGATTCTTGCTATTCAAAGTGGTGGAGGCTGCCAGGGTTCACACCACGCCCCGGGTGGTAAATTTCCAGACACATTCAAGAGGTGTTTATCTTTTGACGCTTAGATGGCTCCGTACTGAGGATAAACCAACTTAGAGGAGATAGAGACTGCTGTTTGCAGTGGAGCGGGCATGGCAACGGGGATGACAGAGATTTGGCCTGGGACTCGCAAGAGTGTTGATCTATCTGACCCACCCGATGTGTGTGCTTACAACTGAGTCCTAGATTCTGACTGAAACCAAGATGGGTCTCCAAGGCCTGCCATCAAAGAGACATTTCTGTACCTGGACAGAGGTGTGAGCACAAAGAACATGGGGGCTACCTGGGAGACCATTCGGGGCTTGTCCTCCTTCCAATAGAGTACTCACGGGCTCCAACCAGACGAGAGCAGATTTCATGCTCATCAGATGGGAGGGTGGGACTGTCGGGAGGGTGGCAGGAGTCAGACAAGTCATGGTGACTGGAAAGAGCCAAATACTTTTCATCCAAAGAATCCTGACACGCGTCATCCATTTCCTCCTCCTCCTGCAGCTCCCTGCCGAGCCCAGAGGCACAAAGATAACAGAATATTAAACGAGGAAAGACTGGACACCGCAACTTCCCCACTGGTTCTGATGGGAAGACTAAGGGAGAGGTCACAGAAGGTAAAGAGGGCATCCCTTGAAACAGGAAGAAGATAACAGTCCTCCTCTGACTGCCACTAAGTGAGGCTGCCGTGGTGGGGGGAGGGAGGGCAGCAGGTGCTCACTGCCCCGTCCAGATAACGAGTTAATGAGGAAGGAGACTCAGCTCTCCTCTATGGCGCAGTCATGACACAGAGCACACAACGAGAACCACAGGAGTTCCTACAACTCCAAAGCATAACTTCTGTGCCACTTTTCTTACAGAGGCCCGGTGAGTAAAGGCTCCCGGGGCATTGTGGGCTCCCAGACATCTCGTGCCTTCTAGGCCTGTTTCTCTCAATACTGTAAGACCATAGACACATTTTTGTCGAGCTGTATGTCGTGCTATGAAATCCTCACCGTTGAACAGGCCAAATGTGCAGACAGAAGTTATGCAACTTATCTTAGTTTTCCCCAAACAAGAGAGGACACGTGGTCTCCCTGAGTGCAGGAAATCTCTAAGACTGGTTAGTTTGCCTTGTGTCAAGCTGATTCTAGGTCCCTAAACTTGAGAAATTAATACCGAGTGGAAACTAACAGGACAAGTCCCAAGAAAACAGACAGCATTCTTAAGAGGGGTGATTCGTGGTAGTGTGATGGGATGAAATAGGTCTCCTGGTACTTTCTAATTCTCCCTGGATTTGAGGTCTTCAGATGTCAGCAGTGCTTTCACAACCAGGATTACCAGTTACCTGGGGGCTGTTGGCTCATCTCTTTCCTCATCCTTCTGATCTTTTTGAGTTTCTGCAAATAAATTTGGACAGGGCCAGTCATCATAAAAAGTTGCTTCTTGACACATTACCAACCCAGGGGCCTGTTTGAACACAGGGACATAAGTCTTCTCAGCGTGAGAACAGGATAGTGTCAGAATATTCCAGGAGGCCTCGGGTTGTGTCTTCTGAAAAGGGACCAGGCTTCCTTTCCTGAGTCATAGGGCAGACTGTCTCTGAATTGGCAGATCAATACAACAAAGTTCTCTTCCCTGAACCTGGGCAAAGGGTTCAACATATTCTTCCCGAGGTCATGAGGAGCTCATCTAGTTGCTTTCTGGAAAGGCTGTGGCGAGATTCAGCTCTTATTCCATCAGATATGCTGGCTGCTGTTGGTTTGGAGGAAGTTCTACACCGAGGCTAGACTGATGGATGGAATTTAATCACTCCTAAAGAGGAAAGAATCTAGGGTGCCACCTAGAGAACAGGATTCTTGCTATTCAAAGTGGTGGAGGCTGCCAGGGTTCACACCACGCCCCGGGTGGTAAATTTCCAGACACATTCAAGAGGTGTTTATCTTTTGACGCTTAGATGGCTCCGTACTGAGGATAAACCAACTTAGAGGAGATAGAGACTGCTGTTTGCAGTGGAGCGGGCATGGCAACGGGGATGACAGAGATTTGGCCTGGGACTCGCAAGAGTGTTGATCTATCTGACCCACCCGATGTGTGTGCTTACAACTGAGTCCTAGATTCTGACTGAAACCAAGATGGGTCTCCAAGGCCTGCCATCAAAGAGACATTTCTGTACCTGGACAGAGGTGTGAGCACAAAGAACATGGGGGCTACCTGGGAGACCATTCGGGGCTTGTCCTCCTTCCAATAGAGTACTCACGGGCTCCAACCAGACGAGAGCAGATTTCATGCTCATCAGATGGGAGGGTGGGACTGTCGGGAGGGTGGCAGGAGTCAGACAAGTCATGGTGACTGGAAAGAGCCAAATACTTTTCATCCAAAGAATCCTGACACGCGTCATCCATTTCCTCCTCCTCCTGCAGCTCCCTGCCGAGCCCAGAGGCACAAAGATAACAGAATATTAAACGAGGAAAGACTGGACACCGCAACTTCCCCACTGGTTCTGATGGGAAGACTAAGGGAGAGGTCACAGAAGGTAAAGAGGGCATCCCTTGAAACAGGAAGAAGATAACAGTCCTCCTCTGACTGCCACTAAGTGAGGCTGCCGTGGTGGGGGGAGGGAGGGCAGCAGGTGCTCACTGCCCCGTCCAGATAACGAGTTAATGAGGAAGGAGACTCAGCTCTCCTCTATGGCGCAGTCATGACACAGAGCACACAACGAGAACCACAGGAGTTCCTACAACTCCAAAGCATAACTTCTGTGCCACTTTTCTTACAGAGGCCCGGTGAGTAAAGGCTCCCGGGGCATTGTGGGCTCCCAGACATCTCGTGCCTTCTAGGCCTGTTTCTCTCAATACTGTAAGACCATAGACACATTTTTGTCGAGCTGTATGTCGTGCTATGAAATCCTCACCGTTGAACAGGCCAAATGTGCAGACAGAAGTTATGCAACTTATCTTAGTTTTCCCCAAACAAGAGAGGACACGTGGTCTCCCTGAGTGCAGGAAATCTCTAAGACTGGTTAGTTTGCCTTGTGTCAAGCTGATTCTAGGTCCCTAAACTTGAGAAATTAATACCGAGTGGAAACTAACAGGACAAGTCCCAAGAAAACAGACAGCATTCTTAAGAGGGGTGATTCGTGGTAGTGTGATGGGATGAAATAGGTCTCCTGGTACTTTCTAATTCTCCCTGGATTTGAGGTCTTCAGATGTCAGCAGTGCTTTCACAACCAGGATTACCAGTTACCTGGGGGCTGTTGGCTCATCTCTTTCCTCATCCTTCTGATCTTTTTGAGTTTCTGCAAATAAATTTGGACAGGGCCAGTCATCATAAAAAGTTGCTTCTTGACACATTACCAACCCAGGGGCCTGTTTGAACACAGGGACATAAGTCTTCTCAGCGTGAGAACAGGATAGTGTCAGAATATTCCAGGAGGCCTCGGGTTGTGTCTTCTGAAAAGGGACCAGGCTTCCTTTCCTGAGTCATAGGGCAGACTGTCTCTGAATTGGCAGATCAATACAACAAAGTTCTCTTCCCTGAACCTGGGCAAAGGGTTCAACATATTCTTCCCGAGGTCATGAGGAGCTCATCTAGTTGCTTTCTGGAAAGGCTGTGGCGAGATTCAGCTCTTATTCCATCAGATATGCTGGCTGCTGTTGGTTTGGAGGAAGTTCTACACCGAGGCTAGACTGATGGATGGAATTTAATCACTCCTAAAGAGGAAAGAATCTAGGGTGCCACCTAGAGAACAGGATTCTTGCTATTCAAAGTGGTGGAGGCTGCCAGGGTTCACACCACGCCCCGGGTGGTAAATTTCCAGACACATTCAAGAGGTGTTTATCTTTTGACGCTTAGATGGCTCCGTACTGAGGATAAACCAACTTAGAGGAGATAGAGACTGCTGTTTGCAGTGGAGCGGGCATGGCAACGGGGATGACAGAGATTTGGCCTGGGACTCGCAAGAGTGTTGATCTATCTGACCCACCCGATGTGTGTGCTTACAACTGAGTCCTAGATTCTGACTGAAACCAAGATGGGTCTCCAAGGCCTGCCATCAAAGAGACATTTCTGTACCTGGACAGAGGTGTGAGCACAAAGAACATGGGGGCTACCTGGGAGACCATTCGGGGCTTGTCCTCCTTCCAATAGAGTACTCACGGGCTCCAACCAGACGAGAGCAGATTTCATGCTCATCAGATGGGAGGGTGGGACTGTCGGGAGGGTGGCAGGAGTCAGACAAGTCATGGTGACTGGAAAGAGCCAAATACTTTTCATCCAAAGAATCCTGACACGCGTCATCCATTTCCTCCTCCTCCTGCAGCTCCCTGCCGAGCCCAGAGGCACAAAGATAACAGAATATTAAACGAGGAAAGACTGGACACCGCAACTTCCCCACTGGTTCTGATGGGAAGACTAAGGGAGAGGTCACAGAAGGTAAAGAGGGCATCCCTTGAAACAGGAAGAAGATAACAGTTCTCCTCTGACTGCCACTAAGTGAGGCTGCCGTGGTGGGGGGAGGGAGGGCAGCAGGTGCTCACTGCCCCGTCCAGATAACGAGTTAATGAGGAAGGAGACTCAGCTCTCCTCTATGGCGCAGTCATGACACAGAGCACACAACGAGAACCACAGGAGTTCCTACAACTCCAAAGCATAACTTCTGTGCCACTTTTCTTACAGAGGCCCGGTGAGTAAAGGCTCCCGGGGCATTGTGGGCTCCCAGACATCTCGTGCCTTCTAGGCCTGTTTCTCTCAATACTGTAAGACCATAGACACATTTTTGTCGAGCTGTATGTCGTGCTATGAAATCCTCACCGTTGAACAGGCCAAATGTGCAGACAGAAGTTATGCAACTTATCTTAGTTTTCCCCAAACAAGAGAGGACACGTGGTCTCCCTGAGTGCAGGAAATCTCTAAGACTGGTTAGTTTGCCTTGTGTCAAGCTGATTCTAGGTCCCTAAACTTGAGAAATTAATACCGAGTGGAAACTAACAGGACAAGTCCCAAGAAAACAGACAGCATTCTTAAGAGGGGTGATTCGTGGTAGTGTGATGGGATGAAATAGGTCTCCTGGTACTTTCTAATTCTCCCTGGATTTGAGGTCTTCAGATGTCAGCAGTGCTTTCACAACCAGGATTACCAGTTACCTGGGGGCTGTTGGCTCATCTCTTTCCTCATCCTTCTGATCTTTTTGAGTTTCTGCAAATAAATTTGGACAGGGCCAGTCATCATAAAAAGTTGCTTCTTGACACATTACCAACCCAGGGGCCTGTTTGAACACAGGGACATAAGTCTTCTCAGCGTGAGAACAGGATAGTGTCAGAATATTCCAGGAGGCCTCGGGTTGTGTCTTCTGAAAAGGGACCAGGCTTCCTTTCCTGAGTCATAGGGCAGACTGTCTCTGAATTGGCAGATCAATACAACAAAGTTCTCTTCCCTGAACCTGGGCAAAGGGTTCAACATATTCTTCCCGAGGTCATGAGGAGCTCATCTAGTTGCTTTCTGGAAAGGCTGTGGCGAGATTCAGCTCTTATTCCATCAGATATGCTGGCTGCTGTTGGTTTGGAGGAAGTTCTACACCGAGGCTAGACTGATGGATGGAATTTAATCACTCCTAAAGAGGAAAGAATCTAGGGTGCCACCTAGAGAACAGGATTCTTGCTATTCAAAGTGGTGGAGGCTGCCAGGGTTCACACCACGCCCCGGGTGGTAAATTTCCAGACACATTCAAGAGGTGTTTATCTTTTGACGCTTAGATGGCTCCGTACTGAGGATAAACCAACTTAGAGGAGATAGAGACTGCTGTTTGCAGTGGAGCGGGCATGGCAACGGGGATGACAGAGATTTGGCCTGGGACTCGCAAGAGTGTTGATCTATCTGACCCACCCGATGTGTGTGCTTACAACTGAGTCCTAGATTCTGACTGAAACCAAGATGGGTCTCCAAGGCCTGCCATCAAAGAGACATTTCTGTACCTGGACAGAGGTGTGAGCACAAAGAACATGGGGGCTACCTGGGAGACCATTCGGGGCTTGTCCTCCTTCCAATAGAGTACTCACGGGCTCCAACCAGACGAGAGCAGATTTCATGCTCATCAGATGGGAGGGTGGGACTGTCGGGAGGGTGGCAGGAGTCAGACAAGTCATGGTGACTGGAAAGAGCCAAATACTTTTCATCCAAAGAATCCTGACACGCGTCATCCATTTCCTCCTCCTCCTGCAGCTCCCTGCCGAGCCCAGAGGCACAAAGATAACAGAATATTAAACGAGGAAAGACTGGACACCGCAACTTCCCCACTGGTTCTGATGGGAAGACTAAGGGAGAGGTCACAGAAGGTAAAGAGGGCATCCCTTGAAACAGGAAGAAGATAACAGTCCTCCTCTGACTGCCACTAAGTGAGGCTGCCGTGGTGGGGGGAGGGAGGGCAGCAGGTGCTCACTGCCCCGTCCAGATAACGAGTTAATGAGGAAGGAGACTCAGCTCTCCTCTATGGCGCAGTCATGACACAGAGCACACAACGAGAACCACAGGAGTTCCTACAACTCCAAAGCATAACTTCTGTGCCACTTTTCTTACAGAGGCCCGGTGAGTAAAGGCTCCCGGGGCATTGTGGGCTCCCAGACATCTCGTGCCTTCTAGGCCTGTTTCTCTCAATACTGTAAGACCATAGACACATTTTTGTCGAGCTGTATGTCGTGCTATGAAATCCTCACCGTTGAACAGGCCAAATGTGCAGACAGAAGTTATGCAACTTATCTTAGTTTTCCCCAAACAAGAGAGGACACGTGGTCTCCCTGAGTGCAGGAAATCTCTAAGACTGGTTAGTTTGCCTTGTGTCAAGCTGATTCTAGGTCCCTAAACTTGAGAAATTAATACCGAGTGGAAACTAACAGGACAAGTCCCAAGAAAACAGACAGCATTCTTAAGAGGGGTGATTCGTGGTAGTGTGATGGGATGAAATAGGTCTCCTGGTACTTTCTAATTCTCCCTGGATTTGAGGTCTTCAGATGTCAGCAGTGCTTTCACAACCAGGATTACCAGTTACCTGGGGGCTGTTGGCTCATCTCTTTCCTCATCCTTCTGATCTTTTTGAGTTTCTGCAAATAAATTTGGACAGGGCCAGTCATCATAAAAAGTTGCTTCTTGACACATTACCAACCCAGGGGCCTGTTTGAACACAGGGACATAAGTCTTCTCAGCGTGAGAACAGGATAGTGTCAGAATATTCCAGGAGGCCTCGGGTTGTGTCTTCTGAAAAGGGACCAGGCTTCCTTTCCTGAGTCATAGGGCAGACTGTCTCTGAATTGGCAGATCAATACAACAAAGTTCTCTTCCCTGAACCTGGGCAAAGGGTTCAACATATTCTTCCCGAGGTCATGAGGAGCTCATCTAGTTGCTTTCTGGAAAGGCTGTGGCGAGATTCAGCTCTTATTCCATCAGATATGCTGGCTGCTGTTGGTTTGGAGGAAGTTCTACACCGAGGCTAGACTGATGGATGGAATTTAATCACTCCTAAAGAGGAAAGAATCTAGGGTGCCACCTAGAGAACAGGATTCTTGCTATTCAAAGTGGTGGAGGCTGCCAGGGTTCACACCACGCCCCGGGTGGTAAATTTCCAGACACATTCAAGAGGTGTTTATCTTTTGACGCTTAGATGGCTCCGTACTGAGGATAAACCAACTTAGAGGAGATAGAGACTGCTGTTTGCAGTGGAGCGGGCATGGCAACGGGGATGACAGAGATTTGGCCTGGGACTCGCAAGAGTGTTGATCTATCTGACCCACCCGATGTGTGTGCTTACAACTGAGTCCTAGATTCTGACTGAAACCAAGATGGGTCTCCAAGGCCTGCCATCAAAGAGACATTTCTGTACCTGGACAGAGGTGTGAGCACAAAGAACATGGGGGCTACCTGGGAGACCATTCGGGGCTTGTCCTCCTTCCAATAGAGTACTCACGGGCTCCAACCAGACGAGAGCAGATTTCATGCTCATCAGATGGGAGGGTGGGACTGTCGGGAGGGTGGCAGGAGTCAGACAAGTCATGGTGACTGGAAAGAGCCAAATACTTTTCATCCAAAGAATCCTGACACGCGTCATCCATTTCCTCCTCCTCCTGCAGCTCCCTGCCGAGCCCAGAGGCACAAAGATAACAGAATATTAAACGAGGAAAGACTGGACACCGCAACTTCCCCACTGGTTCTGATGGGAAGACTAAGGGAGAGGTCACAGAAGGTAAAGAGGGCATCCCTTGAAACAGGAAGAAGATAACAGTCCTCCTCTGACTGCCACTAAGTGAGGCTGCCGTGGTGGGGGGAGGGAGGGCAGCAGGTGCTCACTGCCCCGTCCAGATAACGAGTTAATGAGGAAGGAGACTCAGCTCTCCTCTATGGCGCAGTCATGACACAGAGCACACAACGAGAACCACAGGAGTTCCTACAACTCCAAAGCATAACTTCTGTGCCACTTTTCTTACAGAGGCCCGGTGAGTAAAGGCTCCCGGGGCATTGTGGGCTCCCAGACATCTCGTGCCTTCTAGGCCTGTTTCTCTCAATACTGTAAGACCATAGACACATTTTTGTCGAGCTGTATGTCGTGCTATGAAATCCTCACCGTTGAACAGGCCAAATGTGCAGACAGAAGTTATGCAACTTATCTTAGTTTTCCCCAAACAAGAGAGGACACGTGGTCTCCCTGAGTGCAGGAAATCTCTAAGATTGGTTAGTTTGCCTTGTGTCAAGCTGATTCTAGGTCCCTAAACTTGAGAAATTAATACCGAGTGGAAACTAACAGGACAAGTCCCAAGAAAACAGACAGCATTCTTAAGAGGGGTGATTCGTGGTAGTGTGATGGGATGAAATAGGTCTCCTGGTACTTTCTAATTCTCCCTGGATTTGAGGTCTTCAGATGTCAGCAGTGCTTTCACAACCAGGATTACCAGTTACCTGGGGGCTGTTGGCTCATCTCTTTCCTCATCCTTCTGATCTTTTTGAGTTTCTGCAAATAAATTTGGACAGGGCCAGTCATCATAAAAAGTTGCTTCTTGACACATTACCAACCCAGGGGCCTGTTTGAACACAGGGACATAAGTCTTCTCAGCGTGAGAACAGGATAGTGTCAGAATATTCCAGGAGGCCTCGGGTTGTGTCTTCTGAAAAGGGACCAGGCTTCCTTTCCTGAGTCATAGGGCAGACTGTCTCTGAATTGGCAGATCAATACAACAAAGTTCTCTTCCCTGAACCTGGGCAAAGGGTTCAACATATTCTTCCCGAGGTCATGAGGAGCTCATCTAGTTGCTTTCTGGAAAGGCTGTGGCGAGATTCAGCTCTTATTCCATCAGATATGCTGGCTGCTGTTGGTTTGGAGGAAGTTCTACACCGAGACTAGACTGATGGATGGAATTTAATCACTCCTAAAGAGGAAAGAATCTAGGGTGCCACCTAGAGAACAGGATTCTTGCTATTCAAAGTGGTGGAGGGTGCCAGGGTTCACACCACGCCCCGGGTGGTAAATTTCCAGACACATTCAAGAGGTGTTTATCTTTTGACGCTTAGATGGCTCCCTACTGAGGATAAACCAACTTAGAGGAGACAGAGACTGCTGTTTGCAGTGGAGCGGGCATGGCAACGGGGATGACAGAGATTTGGCCTGGGACTCGCAAGAGTGTTGAACTACCTCACCCACCTGATGTGTGTGGTTAAACTGAGTCCTAGATTCTGATTCAAACCAAGTTAAGTCTCCAGGGCCAGACTGAAGAGATGACATATCTTGAGCTGGACAGGAACGTGGGGAACATGAATTGGACACTACCTGGGAGACCTGTTGGAGCTTTCTTCTCCTGTTGATGGGAGTAGTCAGTAGCTGCAACCAGAGCAGAGAAGTCTTCGTGCTCCTCAGACAAGAAAACCTTGGTGCTGGGAGGCTCGTGGGAACCAGACGGGTACTGGTGACTGGAAGAAGTCACAGGGCCTTCATCCACTGACCCCTTCAGGGCTTCTGTCACACTCTCTTTTTCCTGGAGCTCTGTGCTCAGGCTAGGGGAAAAAGGATATGATGAAACCAAGAAGGATCGGATGCCAGAGTCCCACGTGGTCCTGATTGGTGGTAGAGAGAGTGGTCACAGAAAGTGAGGGACAGTCCCCTCAAAGAGAAAGAAAACAATCCTCCTATGATGAGGGCATGGTCTGGCTGCCCCTGAGGGCAGGAGCGAGGGGAGTGGGCGCTCAGTGAACTGGCCAGATAGCACACAATGAGGAAGGAGAATCAACTCTACCTGGATGGTACAGCAATGGCACTCAGCAGACACAGAGAACCAGAACAGTGGCTCAACCGCGTGCAGAAATGGTGTTGAATTTTACATACTGCCACCCAAGGAGTACACGTTCCTGACATGTTGTAGATGCCCAGAGACCTTGTGCCTTCTAGACTTCTTTCTATCAATATTGTGATGGGACATGATTGTTTTGGTCTAATTACATTTCTTGCTATGAAATGCATGCCAACAAGCTAAAGTCCACCATGCAGAAAGCAGTTATCCATCTCATCTTAGGTTTAGCCACAGAGGAGAGAGCAGATGGATTCTGTGACTACAACAAATTCCCTGAGACGGGTTAATTTCCCTTACGAAAGTATAACAAGTATCACAAAAGCAAATGACAACCTTTGTAGAAGGCTATTTCCTGATCGCTTGAGTGAATGGAATAATTTAACCAGCAGTTTCTGTCACTTTTGCCTTAGAAATCTGTGGCTAGTGTTGGCCTCTCGGTCTTTATTTTGGAACCATCCTCTTATTTTACCCATCCTCTTCCAGGCCCTGATCATTCCTTGTTACCTGGGGTCCATTGATGCTTTTTCTTCTTTGTTCTCCTGCTCTGCGTGATTTTCTGCAGAAAAATTCAGAAATTCCAAATTCAGAAATGTCCAGCAGGCACTAAGGAGTTCCATGCCACCCATTGTAAACACAATGGCCTGTCTGGTCATGAAGACATAAATCCCCAACTGCAATTTCAGGATACACTGAGAGAATCGTACTGAAAGGTCTCTTCTTTGTATTAAATGAATGCCCTTTCTTGTTCTTATGATCCGTCAGACACAGTTTCCCTGATGGCATGCTCTACGTGAACCTGGAAAAAATGTTAGACGTGTCTTTTGTTCCCAAGATCACCATGTACTTGTCCAGATTCCCTCTGGACTTCTACAACTGTATCATTTGTCTTGACGTAAAGCTGGCTGTCAGGCACAGTGGGAACTTTCTCTAAGGAGACCATAAACAAGCCTCTCAGTCTCCCCTCAAGATGTCTAAAGAGACTTCCAGTTTCTGGTCCCACATGTAAGGATCTTGGAAGTCATCACTCCTGTCCTCACAACAAAGTAGCTGAACAAACTGGAAATCGACCACTCTTCTTCGATCCGTCAGAGAATGAAGGTCAGAGAGCAAACCACTGCCCCCCAAACTGGACATACAAACAGGCTAGGCAAACAAAGAGAATTACAACCTATTGAAGCAGAAACCTAGGCAGGAGCCAGGACCAGAGGAGGAAAACTTAGCAGGTAATTGACTAATTGCTGGAGACTCAGTGTGGAGATGTTTGAGTTAAAAGCATCAGGGGGCCCAGTCGTGGGAGAAACCCAAGAGTTCTGGAGAGTTTTCTGTCCAGGAGCCCTATCAGTTTCTCACAGTGAAGACTAGAGAAAAATCTCCTTACACCTCTGGCAGAGTGAGATGAAAGTAGCTATTGGGAGATAGATCCGGAGCATTTTGTTTTTCTTGACAAAGCCTGCTCTCAAAGAAACTATTTGACCAGAGCCTAACCAACTGGGATATTACCACAACCCAACTGACCTTGGGGAAAGGAAATGCCCAACTCCAGCCCCTCTAGCCTTCCTTTTCCATCGAGGGCACCTGGAAGGTGAACCCTGAGAAGCTCTTGTGAAGGCCACAGCCCAGGGACCCAGGCTGACTCAAAGACTGAGCCCTGATCTTAGGACTACAGAATGTTTCCACACACACACACACACACACACACACACATCTTACCAGCACATCCATAGGGATCCTAGATGATAACAGGGGAATATAACGGAAAGGATACAACTGAAAGAACTGCACGTTCTCAGGCCTCATTTAAGCAGAAATCACCAGGGACACTCAAGAGAGCTGAGAACACAAAACCAAGAATTCCAGAGGAGACTTAAGCCTCTGACATCTACAGCTCCAATAAACAGGAAACCCAGCCTAACCCCTAGCCAGATAAAGACAAAACTTCACACTAAGGCCTACTTACCTCAAATCCTTTACCCAGTATATCATGTTTGGCTTTTAACAAAACATTAAAAGATACACTATCAGACCAAAAAAACACAGTTTGAGGAAAGAAACTAAGCATTAGAACCAGGCTCCAATATGGCAGACATGGTGGAATTACTAGAGCAGGAATTTAAAACGACAGTGATTAACATGCTAACGGCTCCAAAGGGAAAGGTGGACAGCATGCAGGAACATAAGGGGAAGGTAAGTAGAAAGATGGGAACTCTAAGAAAGAATCCAAAGGAGATGGTAGAAATGAAAAACACTGGGACAGAAATGGAGAGTGCCTTAGAGGTTCAACAGTACACTGGACACGTCTGAGCAAAGAACCTGCGAGCTTGGTGAAATATCGAGAGAAATTTCTAAAACTGAAATGCAAAGAGGAAAAAGAATGAAAAGGAAGAGATGATCCAAGAACTGTGGAACAATCACAAGAGGTGTAAATATGTGTGACGTGACTATCAGAAGGAGCACGGAAGAAGCATTTGAAGCAATAATGACTGAGAATTTCCTAAAAATCTTTTCAGTTTTTGCCACCCAAAGGTTTTTTGTTTTTTTTTAATATTGGCACCTGAGCTAACAACTGTTCCCAATCTTCTTTTTTTCTTCTGCCTTTTCTCCCCAAATCCCCCCAGTACATAGTTGTACATTCTCCTCTGGGTTCTTTTAGTTGTGGCATATGGGATGCCGCCTCATTATGGTTTAATGAGAAGTGCCATGTACGCATCCAGGATCTGAATCAGTGAAACTCTGCACTGCCGAGTGGAGCGTGTGAACTTAACCACTTGGCCGTGGGGCCAGCATCCCCTAAAATTAATTATAGACATTGAACCACAGATCCAGGAAGCTCAGAGAATAGCAACCAGGGAAATACCAAAATGTATACACCTAGGAAAGAATATCATATTCAAAATGCAGAAAATCAAAGACAAAAGAAAAGTCTAAATGAAGCCAGAGGGAAAAGTACCTTACCCAGAGAAGAGTAAGGATAAGAGGTATATCAGACTTCTCTGAAACCATGCAAGCAAGAAGAGAAGGGAGTATAAGGAAGACACCCCACCCACCTCGAATTCTGTATCCAGTAAATAATCCTTCATCAGCAAGAGAAAAAGGCAACATTCCTAGACAAAGAAGAATTGAAGGAATTTGTCACCAGTAGGCCTGCCTTGCAAGAAATGTTCAAAGAACTTCCTCAGAACAAAGGAAAATGATATAAGTCAGAAAGTGGGATCTACACAAAGAAAGGAAGAGCATTTTGAAGCAATGAATTCAAATACAATAATTTATTTGTCTTTTTCTTGATTGATCTAACTGATAACACTTCAATACCATAGTAGCAATAATGGATTTGGATAAGCAGCTTATGGATAAGTGAAATGAATGACAGTAATGCTCTAACAGATGGGTGGAATGAATTGGGAATACTGTGTTATTAGGCACTTGTGCTAGCCATGAAACAGTACACTGTTCTTTGAAAGAGCACTTGGATGATTTTTAAATGTACATTGCAAACTCCAGGCCAACCACTGAAACAGAAGAAAGAAAAAATAAGAGTACAGTTGACATGCCAAGAGAGGAGGAAAAAACGGAATCACGTAAAATTCTTTTTCACAGCCAGAGAAGACGGAAAAAGAGTGGAAGACAAAAAAAAGAAACCAGGAAAAGAACAATGAATATAAAACAGTAACTAATATGGTAGACGTTAATCCAAGTCTATCAACAAAAACCTTCCAAGTCAGTGGTCTCAATGCACCAATTAAAAGATAGACTGTCAGAGCAGATGAAAAAATAAGACTTAATTAGATGTTGTGTATAAGAAATCCACTTTAAATAAAAAGGCACAGATAGAATAAGAGAAACAGGATGGAGAAAGATAGACCACGATATCACTGATGAAAACAAAGCTGCAGTAGCTCAAACAATTTCAGACAAAGCAGACTTCAGACCAATGAAAATGATCAGGGATAAAGAGGGGTGTCACGTAACAAAACGGGGTCCATTCTCCGAAGACATAACAGTTTTTAAGCTGCACCTAGGAGAAGAGCACGAAAATGACTGAGGCAAAAACTGAGACCTGCAAGGAGAAGTAGATGAATCCGGTATTACAGTTGGAGATTTCAACACCCCTCTGTCAGAAACAGAGAGATCCAGCAGGCAGAAAATCAGGAAGGATAGAGTTGAAATAAACAGCACCATCAATCAACTTGATAGAATCGACACTTCTACAATTCTTCATCAAACGAGGGAAGAACACAGATTCTTCTCAAGCTCACATGGAACATTCTCTAGGGCAGGCACTATGCTGAGAAGGAATGAGAAGACAGAAGATACAGATTACTCATATGAGAAATGAAAGAGGGACTGGCACTACTGATCCCATGGACATCAAATGGATAATCAAGGAATGTTAGGAACCAATCTGTGCCCTGAAGTTTGAAATGCATCCATTACTTGAAACACACAATCTACCAGAATTCCCACAAGGAGAAACAGATCGTCTAAATAGGCTTATATCTACTACAGAAATTGAAACAACAAAAGAATCTTCCCAAACAGAAAGCACCAGGCCCAGATAAATTCACTGGTGAATTCTATCAAATATTTAAGGAAGAAATTAGGCCAGTTGTCTACCATCTCTTCCAGAAAATAGAAACAGAGGGAATACATCCTAACACATTCTATGAAGTCAGCATTCTCCTAATACAAAAACCAGACAAAGATGTTACAAAAAGGAACACTCCAGGCCAATAAGTCTCACGAACATAGGTGCAAAAATCATCAACAAGATTTGACAGATTGAATCCAAGAAAGTATACAAAGAATTATACACCACAACCAAGTGAGATTGATTCCAGCTCTGAAAAGGGGGTTCAACACTCAAAAATCAATTAATGTGATTCACCGTCCATCAGGAAAGAAACCTCTAGTTGGACCACTGTGGCCTGTACCCAGTGCATTTCTCCTCTCTGTTCCCACCCTGCCAGTGCTGCTCCTGTGATGGCCCCAAATGGGACATGGAAACCAGAACAACTGGTTAAAAAAAAAAAAAAAATCCTCGTGAGTGGAATCTCTCGGAGCAGCTCAGTGCAGTCAGGGCCTATGACCGCCTTACCTGGGCTGAGCTTTCGGGCAAGGCGCTCCACCAGCCTGCGGCCCTCAGCCAGTCGTTCTTGAAAGCCCTGACCCTGGAAGTTGGTAGGGTCATCGTGGGTGAGAAGGTTCCTGAGGTGCTGCTTGAGGAGCACAGAGACTTCTCTGCCTTTCTCTATCGTTTGCCGTAACTGGGCCAGCTCTTGAGCCTGATCTTGGATTAGGACATCGTATTTCCTAAGGTGGCACAGAAGAGACCGTTTAAACATGCAAAGAGTCGAACCATAGATGATAAGATTTTTCATGGAGATTTCTGTGAGAACATCCCCAAGGAGCTATTGTAGCAGAAGTCTGGCACATGTATGGTGACCTGCTGCTGCCAGCCTGCTATCAGTTCCCCTCCATTAAACCCAGCATATGTGGGACTAAAACCAAAGCACTCTTTCCCCGCTTACTCCCTGGCTCCAGAATACTCTACCCACCATGGAGACAAACCACCTGGGTTCCCTGTCATCTCCTCCTCCCCCCTGCAAACAGTGTCCCAAGGCCGAATGCAGGCTGGTGGGAAAGTTCCGACCAGCAAGGCCACTGAGTCCCCCCACCATCTACAAGCAGCCACAATCCTCACAAACCTTTAAAAACACTCACCGCCCCTCTTTCGGTGAGACGAGATGAAATGAGACAAATGTGAGGGCTCCCTCTCATCTCCTGGCTCATGTCACCCGAAATAACAACCCTCTCCTTGCCTTAAGCCTGGTGTTCCAGTTTTTATTGGGCCCCTCTTGTGTGGCGGGTAAAGAACCGATGTTTGTAGGTGGTAAAATCTGATGAGCCAACCAGAAGGCTCTTGCCCATGGGTCCATGGCCCCAGGCCAACTGGGATTTCCTGGGAAGCAGTCCTGCAGCCACCTAGGTCATTTGCCCTAGGGACTGCCCTCAGTACTTTCCATCTGCCTCGGAGCCACTGACCCTAGGCCCATTTTCTTATGGCGAGGAAAGAGATTCTAGATTGGTTTGTTGGCTGCTTCTTCCTTCTGGGAAGTCGATGGACTCTGAAATAGAGTAAGTTGCCTCAGAGATGCCCATGAACTTCCTTCCCCTCTTTTGGGGTCCCCTCCATTCACGGAAGGGCCAACTCGGGTCCTTTCCCTTCACGGAGGGGCCGTCTGGGCGCGCATTTGGAGTGGGAACAGTTGTAGGACTTTCTACCCTCCATCTGGGAACTGGTTCACTGGTGTCTGGTATTTCTGTGTCTGGATCTGAGTGTCTCTCTGTCGCTGTGTATCGGAATGGGAAACATGCTGTCTGTCACCAAGCGGAGCCCATTGGGGTTAATTCTGAGTAGATGGTCTAATTATAGTTAGAAGCCAATGTCTGAAAGGGATGATTTTCTTTTGTGACACTGTTTGACCACAATATTCTTGAAACTCTGGAGAGAAGATGGCCAAACAACGGATCCTTAAGTTAGAAAACTTTTAGAGAGCTCTCTTCATAAAGAGCTGTTTTACTGGTCCCTATGAAAAGACCCAATTAAAAGGAAAATACAACGACTAATCTCAAAAACGTCATCAAATTTGGGGTCTCAGCTTCTTCTTGTGGTCTCACAGATGCAAATGGAAACATCAAGTTAACAAAGAGAAGTGAGGAAGGGAAGAGTGACAGAACTCACTGCAACAGGATGGCAATCTTTAGTCATTAAAAAGAAAGAGCAGGGTGAATAGAACAGACACAAATACAGTCAAAACGAAGCTTTGACTAAAACACTGCCTAAGGTTGGATGGGCTAAAGGGACCCCAGATTGGCCCCCAACATTCAAGAATATCAGACAAACTTGTTCTATTTCTTCCAGTTTGAAAAATATTTTAAAAGTCAGTAGGCAGAAATCACAGCGAGAAACCTATCAACCCTTGTTTGGGGCAACAATTAGGCTGCTCAGGTTGGTACAAGTATAAAGATTAAAGAGTTTACCCTAATATTACATGAGGAGATTATGTCAACTTTGCCTGGATGCTTTTTTGGGAATAAATATTATGCCTAGCTGAGAATGCATTCCCTACATAACACTGTAATACCAAAACTTGTGAGTGAAATTCTAATATAAGTTATAATTAGGGGTACAAGAGTTGACAAAATTGAGATAAAGGTTTGTCCAAGTTGGTGTATGTAAATAGACCTTCTGTAAAACAATTACATCTGTTTTGCTGCATTGCATTATAGATTCTGTAGTGGGAATAAACATTATGTGTCGCTGGGGAACGTGTCCCTTGCCTGATATTGCAAGAGCTCATAAACCCACCCTTCAGGCTCTGCGAATGGAACATGTAGAGGAGATCTCACTTTACAATGGCCAAAATGAGGCAGTTTCAGTTTACTCAAACCGATACATGCAATCGGAACGAGCCAGCTACAACAGGAAGCCTATTTTAATCTTTTGATGCTTCTAAAGAAAATAAGAAGTATTTTACTGCCTCTTTAAGAGAAAAATCATTAAATAATTAAACATGCCAGGGCAGAAGCCAAGCCTGCTGCTTCTTTCTCTTCTCTCACTGAGATTTGCCACTTCAGCTCCCCCAAAATGCCTGATCTGAAACTAAACAGCTGAAAATAGGGAAACTTTTGAGATAATTTGGAATTATAATGGCCACTCTGGGGAACCTCTGCTTCAGACGAGTCCACCTGAGGGGTCACCCTTCAAAGAGAGGATTCAAAATCTCTTAGAACGGAACACAGTCTTTAATTGACAGACAGAACCTTCTAAAAGACAAAGCTATTTAACAGGATCGAAAATGAACTTTGGGAAATAAAAGCCTGTTTAAGTGTGCTGGTTTGATTTAAAATAGACATGTTCTCAGAGTTATCGGCAGTGGATATAATGCAGACATACAGCCTGGGTTTACTCGTCAAATGAGCTCATGTTCTCTCTGTTACAAAATTTGTCAACAAGAGTAATAACTTAGAATAACAGCTGATTTTGTTTAATGTCTCATGAGGTTTTTGTGGACGATGTAAATATAACTCTTGAGAACGGGTAAACTAAATAGAGATGTAAGACTGTCACCATGCAAAGTTGTTCCAATATTGTGGACTACCGTCCCTGTGCTCTACATTCCAACCCCATGACTTACTTATTTTGTAACTGGAAGGTTGTACCTCTTAATCCCCTTCACCCATTTCACCCACCCCCAACCCCTCCTCCCTCTGGTAATCACCAGTTTATTTCCTGTGTCTATGAGTCTGTTTGTTTGGTTTGGTTTGTTTTCTAGATTCCGTATAGAGGTGGAGAAAAAGAAACTCTCCTAGACTGTTGTTGGGAATATAAATTGGGGCAGCCACTGTGGAAAACAGTGTGGAGGTTTCTGAAAACCTTTAGAAAGACAGTTTTTTTTTCAGAGGAAGTCTGACAAACTGTAGTCAGTCAGGAGGTGATTGTCATTAAAGGTAAATGCGGTAGTGATTGCACCACATCCTGAATATCCTAAATGCCACTGAATGGTTCACTCGAATTTAGCCAACTTTAGGTTCTGTGAATTTCACCTCAATAAGTTTTATTTTAAAAAAAGACTCAAGGAACCTTTGAGTAATTGGAGTCCATAGTTTACCAATTATTGTTCTCTAATGGTGTTATGCAAATTCGTATGCATGTGGCTGCCATGAAAATTTGGGCCATTCTCCTGGCCCAGAGTTGCTCCTTGCCCCCTTCAGAGATGCCTACAACTTCCCAGCAGACGCCCAGCACAGAGCCCCCCTTACTTGAGCTTCTCCGCTAACGTTGACTTCTCTGTGGGCTTCCCCTCCTGGAACTGCAGCTTCTCCCCCAGCACCGATTCAATGATGTCTTTGCACGCTCCAGACTCTGAGGAAAGACAGAGAGGCCGGCCTCAGTGGAAAGCTGGCCATGCTGCTGGGGTCACTGCCTGCAAGGGAGGAGGCAGGCTCCATCTTCTTCTCTAAGAGGCAGATAGAACCCCAGCACCAGGCTCTCCACTGAGATTTCCACCTTCTATTGCTCAGCCTCCCAAATACACGGCATTTGGTCACTCCTCATTTGAGAGCTGAGCAAAGAGAAGCTCCAAGGCAGAGAAAGTGACCAGACAAGGTTAGCTGACGTTTGGCCAGGTCAGAAGTCACGTGCCCTGAGACTGACCCCGAGTCCTGGGCCACTTTACCAAGACTTGCAGCCTCTTGAGTAAAACACTAAGCAGCGGCATGAAGTGGCGATCCCTGTGTGCTCGGGAAGGCCCCTGGGCCTACTGATTGTTGGGTCCTCTGAGCTCAGAATTTCAAGGACAAGTACCTTCACGATGAAATATAACTGTATATGAATGCAATTCTGAACAATACAAGGCATAACCATCAGTCCCTGAAGGAAATAGGCACAGGCTGTTGAAGAAGTTGTTTTCAATTCCCAGTAGTAGAAGAAAGAACTAATCGATAGTGTTTCCTGTGTGTCAAGAACTGTTTTAGTAACTTTACAGAAATAACTCATGTGATTCATTGCAACCGCTCACAGAAGTAGGCACTATGACAGCGCCATACTAACGGAGGAGGAAACCGTGAGGCTCAGAAAAAGCCACAGCTTGGATCTGAGCCCAGGAAGAGTAGCTCAGTCTTCACCAATGCACTGTGTTACCTCGCCACAAGATCTTGGGTGACATCTTTCTTCTTCATCATCTTCAAAATTTGTTTCCTACAGTTATGTTACGCCTATAAAAAAAAGCTGTAAGGAAAACTTAGTCCTTTCTCAAAACCTCATCTCTTCACTTTCTTAAATAGCAGGTTTCAATGTTTACTTTTCTCTGCGTCAGTCATTTGAAGTTCACCACTCCCACGATGGTTTATTGGAAAATAACACCCATCCAGACTCAGAGCTGTCAAGATCCCTTCTACTCACTCTGTTTGGCACGAGGCCCTGTTCTCACGATCCCTTCTGTCACCACAGCCCCCTCTTACAGAACAAGTGATTGAGCTTCCAATTGCGAGGCTGACTGTGGGAGGGAAGGGCCTGCCCCAGACACTGGTTTGAGTTTTTACTGGGGCTGGTGGCCACCCCCACTTAGCGTCATTCTCACTTGGGCCATGTCTCACAGCCCAGACCCTCAAGGTCACCCGGACCTGCTGGCGGTCCTGCATCACCAAAGGTTCACCAGCTCAGAGAGACACAGAAGAGGGGGTACGGATTGTCTCATTTCCCCAGAGACACCCTCTACCTCACCCCAAGAGGCAAAGTGGCTTCCTTGATCTGAAAGAAAAGCCTGTGCTCAGGAAGCACGGCTTCCCGCTCAGCAGGGTCGTCTCTGTCGTGATGGCGTCACTCATGGATCCCACAGTGTCAGCGAGGAGCACACTCATCTTCAGGCTCCTGTAAAGCAGGGAACATCACCTGCTTCCCCCGGTGTGTACCATCACCCCATCTCCCCAGTGTAAGGAGCACAGAGCTTTGCCAGTGGGACCTCAGAGAAGCCTGAACTGATGGAGCTCATTAGTCCCGGACACTTAGGCCAAGAGTGATGCAGGATCTGATTCCGCACACGGAGGATGCTGGGAGAAACAGGTTAGCCTGCTCCAGAGGGAAACACGCAGTGCTGTGCCTGCACCAGGAATCAGTCACTGGCATTTTACCTAATCCCACCCTACACCTCACTGCCAGTCTGGAAAAGTCCCTCAACTCTTTGGGCCTCGGTTTGTCCATGCTCAGCAAACTGAGGGTAAAATACCCACTTGTACCTTCCCTGGACTGTGGTCAGAATGGAGTTTATTTTGCCTCAGGGAACAGAAGAAAAGGTCTGGAGAGTTTTTAGTTTCTTAGGGGAACACGGTGGTCACTCATCCCTCTGCTGACCATGACCCTGTAGGACTTACTGTGTTTCTGCAGCTGGTTGGCCAGGATGTAGGCAGTGGACTCAGAGACAAGGAACTTCTGTTTGAGGTCTCGAAAGTCCTGTTTGCTTTGTTCCAGTTGGGACTGAAGCTCCTGGTTGATTTCCAGGAGGGTCATTTCGGGCCCCGGATCAGACACAGGGCCGAGAGAAACTGCCATGGTGACGTGGGGCAGAAGAGGTAGGGCAGGGACTGGGGAGAAGAGACCCAAACACAGAATGGGTTAAAAACAAGTGAAAGCAAATAGGTTTAATGAGGACTGAGGGGTGAGGAGTCAGGAATTTTTAACTTACTGTTGGCAACAACGTGATCAACACCCCACAGCTCTTGAGAGTCTATAACCCCCAAAACAAGGTTCAAGACGCCAGAGCTCAGAGCCAAAGGCACTGCCTCCAGCTCACACTCCAACACGAGTGACGGAGGGAGGAGCCAGCGCGCCAGGTAACGGTCTGGAGTTGCAATAACAGAACTGGAAGGTGGGGGGAGTGTCATGGAATCTTAGGAGCCCCTGCCTTCCAGTTGCCTAGGCCGCGAGGATACACAAGGCCCCCTGGTCTCTTCTGAAAGTCACCCCCGATGGGGCCACCCTCAGCAGCCACTTTCAAGAGGTGTCTACCCTTGTGCTGATAGTACCCAAATATTTCTTTCCAAGACATATCTAAGCGGAACAGTTTCTCAGTGTTCGTTCTTGTATGTTTACAAAAACATCAAGGCAGAAATAGTTTCCCAACAAGTTTTATTTTCTTAAGGGCTGTCATGAAGTCACCCAGCCTTCTCCTTAAATTCAAACAGAGCTTAAGGTTTTTCCACAAGTGAAAGATGTTAAATTTTTAGACTCTCATGATGATGTTCTTCTACCGTTTTTTCTATATCCATTAAAAGTGTAGGACAACAGCAGAGTATCCTATAAAGGAATGAACAACTCATTTTAAAAAATGTGTTCTGTCCTGAAACTCTAAATATTCCGTTTGCTGTATCCTTGTGTCACGTTGGCTTCTTCTCCATCACTGGGGCAGCAAGTTAAGTCAAGTTGAACACGCCTGCCTCCCGAAGTCCTCTATTTCTTGGTTGCTTTTTGGATGTTGTTCATCCAAATGTTGTTCACATGTTTGATGAGGATGCTTTCAATGTCACTAAACAACATACGTCATATTTCTCACTCGTGGATCTCATTCTAGTACCACAAGAGCTCTTTCTGAGTTGTCAAAATGATTAAAATAGTTCAGGTATACATCCCGGAATACGTGTCGTGCTCATTCTTTTGGAAAGATTCGTAAACGTGACGCTACTTTTTACGTTCCCTCAGTTCCCCTACATATTGAACAGACAGGGATCCAGGGCAGTTTTCATGGAACGTTGCTCGATAGATCTCTTTGACTTGTCCTCATGCCCTGAAAAACGATGCCCTGAACCCTCTCCTGACCTTCTCAGCATCCGATGCCAACTGGGTCTTGTGAGCCTGAGACTTGGCAGACCCGCTGTGGCATCGGCCTCTTCAGGTTAGCTGCTGGACTTGCCTGAGTTAAGGCTGCAACTGGTGTGAGCACGTGCGGCCCAGCGTTCCCGTCACAGTGCAGGATGGAGGTGTAGATCAGCCACTTTTGGAAGCTCATCTGCTCCCCGTCCCACGCCGTCCTCCACCTATGCTGTGGAATGATATCGGCGTGAGAGCCACCAAAGGCTTTAAAGAAATCTACTTTCTGGTGTTTGTGGGACCTGACATTCAGTAGGAAAAAGAAAACATTGTCAAATTCCTTCACTTTAAAACTGACGAAACGGAAGGCTCGCAAAAGTTACATGACACACTTGAAGTCACAGGGAGGAGCGTTTTGCAGTGCTAATTATAGTAATCATAATAACAGTAATAGTTCATTGAGTATTATTGTGCCAGGCATTTTGCTAAGAAGCGCTGTCTACATAGAACGGCATCTTATTTTCATCATAATCGTTTCAGGTAATGTTACTGTCCATAAGCAAAAAGTAAAAACCTTGAAGAAGGGGACGTTCAGTAATTTACTTGGCCAAATTAAAAATGGAAAAAAATACGACAAACGCTTCTTCTTTATAAGAGCAAGTGAGTGATTGCTTTGCGTTCTGGAACAGTAGGAGAAACCTATTTGTCTTTATCCTGCATTTGTCCCGTTTACTGTGCTCTTTGTCTCTCTCTGTGACCTGGCTTCGCTTCTAGAGCGCTCCCTTGTCCTACTAACCCAGCTGCATGCACGTCCAATAGCAGAAGTGCCGGCTGGGCTCTTCCAGAGTCTCCCTGAAATGCTTATGGTGACAGGACGTCAGGCACAGTCTGGAGGCGAGAGCGACCCAGATCTGAGAATGGGTAGCTGCTTTCCCACCTCATTAGTCGGCATGATGTCAAACGACAGGAAAGATGACCTCCCTGTAACTCAGGTCAGGAGTCATGTCTCAGTGCCTGTGATCTATTGGGCTGAACTGTCCTGAACTTGCTAATGTTCTGGTTTCTTGTTGAATGGCTAGAATATTTATAAGGCTTTCTCATTGAAACTTCTCTGTTGAAATGTGCATCAATCCCGATATGATTAAATTTGGTAAGGTAAAAGGCTTGTGGAAGACTGGTCCCTTCCATGAGCAGAAGAGGGTAAATTTAACTTCCGTTCAAAGCAAGCCGGGATTTGAAATGAGGGCTTTCACTATTTCAAGGTGGACCGTGGGGTACCTCAGGCGTATGTCCCCAAGGGCTTGTGTCTGTGCCATAAACTGGATGAGGTGAAAACGGGGTCAGCCGCGCCAGGTCCCTTTCCATTCTAGGGTCCTCCAACAGTTCCTCCTCTGCTTGAGAGAGCAGATTGGAAATGTCCTTGTGGCTCTGCTGTGTCCTACTTTTGTCTTTTGCGTAAAACTTACACAGCTCAGTGTTTCCCGCCCCGGCGGGGGGGTGGGGGGGGGTGGGGAATCCTTAGAAGAGTCATCTGGGAGGGTTGGTACCAATCAAGTTCACAGTCCTCACTCGTAGCGATTCTGATTCAATGGGCGGAGGTGGGGCATGGAATGGATTTGCTGAAGTCGCTGAGATGCGAAACAGGTTGAGGGCCCACTGCTGTCATCGACCTTCCTCACAGTTTGGGGCTGATTATTTCAGATACATTATTAATTCTAACCTTCACCATCGACTTGTGAGGAAAGCATTACATTTCCCTGGTTTGCGGATGAAGAAACCAAGGCACAGAGAGGGTGTGTAACTGGCCCAAGGTCTCCTGGCTGTAAGGGCTGAAGCCAGGGGTCAGGTAGTCCCCCTCTGCCCCCAAATCTTCTTCCCACATTTTCCAGTTCATTCTCGTGTCATGTCTTCCCTAGGAGGTACTTTCTTTGCCTATACCTCATTGCTACCAAAATTTTCCTGAGTTTAATTTTTTCATCCAATATATTGTTCACAAAAGGCTAACAGCATCATATTCTGGCCACTGGTTATTAATTTGAGACACATTGTTTCACGAAAATACAGGGCATGAGACTGTGCAAAGTCACATTGCTGCCTTATTATCATCATCAGGGCATAATTCATAAGCAGTAAAATTCAGCATTTTGTGTACAAGTCAGTGACTTTCAGTCTATTTGGAAGGTGGTGAAACTCTCACCACTACCTAATTTCTGAATGTTTGCACTACCTCCAGAATGAAACGCCATACCTATTGGCAGTTACTGCCTATTCTCCCATTCTCCCAGCCCTTGGCAACCACTTCTCTACCTGCTCTCCCTATGGACTTGCCGAATGTGGACATTTCTTCTAAAACGAACTATTCAACATGTGGTCTTTTGTGTCTGGCTTCTTAGTATACTGTTCTCAAGGTTGACCCATGGTTTGGCATGTATCAGTACTTTTACTATTTTCATGCCTTAATACAATTTCATTTATGGCTATGCTACATATTGTTCATTCATCAGTTGATGGCTATTTGGGTTGTTTCTACTTTGGGCTGCTATGCATAATGCTGCTATGAATGTTCATGTGCGAGTTTGTTTGTGACCACATGTGTTCAGTTCTCTTGGATGTATACCTAGGAGTGGAATTGCTATGTCTACATCAGCTCTATATTTAACTTTGAGGAAGTGACAAACTGTTTGCCAAAGCAATTGTGCCCTTTTACGTTCCCACGAGCAATGCACGAGGATTCCAGTTTCTCCACATCCTCCTCAACACTTGCTACTCCTGTCTTTTAATACATCATAGTAGTGGTTGTGAAGTGGTATCTCATTGTGGGTTTGATTTCCATTTTCTTAATGACTAACGACGTTGAGCGTCCTTTCATGTTCTTAGTGACCATTTGTACATTATATACGGAGAACTGCCTATTCAAATGCTTTTTCCATTCATAGATTATTTGTCTTTTTACTGTTGCATTGTAAGAGTCCATTAAATTTTCTGGGTACTACGCCCTTACCGGATATATGTTTTGCAGCTGTCTTCGCTGATTCTGTGGGTTGTCTTTTCACTTCCTTGTTGGCATCCTTTGAAGCACAGAAAATTTTAATTTTGGTGAAGTCCAGTCGATCTACTTATTCATTGATTGTTTTTGCTTTAGCCGTCAGATCTCAGCAATCCTTACCTAATCAAAGGTCACAAAGATCTAAACCTCTGTTCTTTACAACACACTGCTTTGAATTAGAGCTTTCCTGGGTTAGTATAGGGGGACATTTTTGAATTTTGATTCCTATAAATTGGTATATTTTTATATCCTTCTTGATTGATATTCACAGGCCTGCCCACCACTCCGATGGAGCATCCACGTACTAGAACAGAGATCTGGGGGGCCGGCCCGGTGGCGTAGCGGTTAAGTTGGCATGTTCTGCTTCTCGGTGGCCCGGGGTTCGCCACTTCAGATCCCGGGTGCAGACATGGCACTCCTTGGCAAAAGCCATGCTGTGGTAGGCGTCCCATGTATAAAGTAGAGGAAGATGGGCATGGATGTCAGCTCAGGGCCAGTGTTCTTCAGCAAAAAGAGGAGGATAGGCAGCAGTTAGCTCAGGGCTAATCTTCCTCAAAAAAAAAAAAAAAAAAGAACAGAGATCTGGGAAATGGTATTTATTGACATCCTGGCATTGATTCAGGAGAGAGTTCTGGTTTTGTGCTTCAGCTTCTCCTTGACCTCTCCTGGTTTCAAAAATTGTTCAATATCTTTAGAGTGGAGCAACTGATTGTTTTTCTGAGAAACCCTTGGGAGCCCTGATTGTTCTGGAGCTAGAGTGGACGCCCTCAGTCCCCTCCAGACGGGGAAGACTGCAGGGGCTGGGCTTAGGCAAGACTTTCCTCTCTGGTCTCTGATGGAAACGAGCCCCGCTTCCGGTTTTGGGGATGGCTGTTCAAAAGGCTCTTGTTCCTCTCCAATTCTTTTTACTGCATCCACGACTTCTTTCCAGAAATGATGGAAGTGTGTTTTTATAAGAACAACTAATGTGCTCTCTGCCCATAGTTTTCTGGCTACAGATTTACGGTGAGTAAAGGAGGACTCAAAGTCACGTATGTTCTTAGGGCCTATTATTGTTCGGGTGTTCGTGTTTAATCCTATGAACTAGCCTGTTAGTCAGGTTTTTTATTCTTCTTCTCCCCGAAGCCCCCCAGTACATAGTTGTATAACATAGCTGTATGTTCTAGTTGCAGGTCCTTCCAGCTATGCTATTAGTCAGGTTTTATCCTCTTCTGAGAAAACCCAGAAAGACGACACAGTTTCCCAAGATCACACATCGAGTGAGCAGAGGATTGAGCACTAGAAACCATTTCTCTTTGGCCTTCGAAGTCAGCCTCGTACCATGATGTCAAACTGAGCGGCAGTACTTTTGCTGGAATAATCTCAGCGTTTGTGGTTCTAGGCTGATTTTCCCAAGGTAGCAGTGTGTCGCTTTAATATTATTAGAACTTTTAAATTTCATTATCTTTTTTGGTTAAACTAGACTTTTCAGTGTTTGTTCTGTTCCATTGCTTTGGGTTCCTTCTCAAGGGATTCTTATTATTTTTACGTCCAACATTTATTATCCATTTTCTGTCATTTGTCACTCTTTTTGCTCTGTCATCATCTCTCTTTTTTATGGCTAACTTTTTTTATTGAGGTATAATTTACCTAGAAGAAAATGCACAAAACTTAAGAGTACAGCTCCATGAATTTAGCATGCACAGGCCTTGTGTAATCACCACCCAGACCAAGAAACAGAACACTTTCCATCACCCCCAAGACTTCTATCGCACTCCCTGCCAGTCAAGACCCATCCCCCACAGAGAAACTATTCTGCATTCTCTCACCGTAGATTAATTTTGCTTATTTTTGCCCTTCATATAAATGCAGTGATGCAGTATCTCTCTTTCGTTCTGTGTTCTTTCCCTCAATATCTGGTTTGGAGGTTCAATCTTGACAGGCTACCATGTCAATAATTTGGTTTTTTACTTGCCAAGAAATATTCTCTTTTATGGTTATAGCACAATTTCATTACCCATTTTTCCGATGATGGACAGATTCATTTTTGGTTATTGTGCATGAAGCAACTGTGAATATTCATATATGAGTTTTGGTGGGGACATTCACTTGTGGAGATACCCCGTCTCCTGGGTACATACACCTAGGAACAGAATTGCCTGGGGAAAGGGTCGAAACTGACACAGACTCTCGCAAAGGAGTTGTATCCTTTCACATTTCCCCCCAAATACAGGACACTTCCAGTCTCTCTAGTATAGTCCCCAACACTTAGTATTCTCAGTCTTTTTAATTTTAGCCATCCTGCAGGCTGTGTGGTGGTTTGCCATCTCGGTTTTCCAAAGCTTACTGGCCAAGTGACTCTCTTATTATGCCAAGTGGCTTTTCTAATCTGCTCATTAATAAATGAGGTTGTTTGTAATTTTCCTTCTGACTTTATAGGATTTACTGTTCCTCATCAGATATAAGTATTGCAAGTAATTATTCCTAGTCTATGAATTGCTTTTACACTTTTTAAATAGTCATGTCTGATAAGCTAAAGAATCGATAGTTTATGAAATCCACTTTGATCCATTTTTCATCTATAGCGAGTTCCTGGGTATTGTGCCTAAGAAATTTTTGCCTCTTCATGGTTCATGAAAATATTCGCATTTGTTTTCAAAGGCTTTATAGGTTTAACTTTCACATCTCCAATTAACTTCAATGTACGGTGGGACGTGGTTTTTCATATTAACTTATTTTTAAATAAATATTCATTTTTTCTAACACTTTTTATGGAAAAGTCTTTGATTTCCCCAGTGAAACGTATTGGTGACTTTATTAAAAAAAAAACATCAAATAATTGTGTGTGTATGTGGGTAAATATTTTACTCTTGACTCTTTCACATTGATTTGCTTGTGTTGTGTTTACTTGCACCAGTATTACAATGTTGTAATTATTATAGCTTTAAAGTGAATTTTGAAATGTAGTAGAGTGTGTCCTCCAAGTTAATTCTCCTTCAAGGTTGTCTTCGCTATTCTAGGTACTTTCACTTCCATATACAGTTTAGAATTAGCTTGAAAATCTACCTAAAAAATGCCTGCTGCAATATTAATTGGGATAATGTTGATCTGTCATTCTAGCAATATTGAAGCTTCCAGTCTATGAATTTCATAGATTTGGGTCGATTTATTTAGATCTTCTTTAACTTCTCTCAGTAATAGTTTTCAGGGATGTTTATTATATGTGTTCTAAGGCATTTAATGATTGTGGATGGTAATCTTTATACTGTTCTACTGAATTTTGTTTTCTCAGTAACTCATGGCTAGAATGGAGAAATACAACCGATTATGATATGAACGCTGCTGAGGTATAATTTAGGTACAATAGGCTGCACCACTTTAAAGGATACAATTAAATGCATCTGACGGACTATACACTAATGAAACTACTGCCACCATCATGACACAGGGCATTTCCATTAGCTCGTGACCTTCCTTGCGCTCCTTTGCAGTCCATCACTCCCTCAACCCCCAGCCCCAGGCAACACGGTCATTACAGATGGGTTTGCATTTTTAACGACTTTATATAATGGAACCATACATGTACTCTTTCATGTCTGCACTTCTTCATGCAGCATAATGACTTTAAAATCCATCCACGTTACTCCACACATGAACAGTTCATGCCTTTGTATTGCTAAGGGGTATTCCTTTCTACGGCTGTATCGTGTCTATTTATACATTCGTCTATTAATGGACATCTGTGCAGTTCCCAGGTTTTGGCCATTATGAATAAAGCTATTGTGGATATTCGTGTGCGGACTGTTGTGTGAACATATTGCGTAAACACCTAGGAGTGGAGCGGCTTTTCCGTGACTGGTGTGTGTTTACCTGTGGTGCAGCTGTTCCAAGTGGTTGTGCCATTTTTCATTCCCACAAGTGCAAGAGATTTCTAGTTGCTTTGCACCCTCACCACATGTGGTATTTCCAGTCTCTTTAATTTTAGTCATGCTGATGGATGGGGAATGGGAACCATTGCAGGATGAATTTATTTCCCGTACGACAGAGTTGAGCAACTTTTCATGTGCTTTTTGGCCATTAACATAGCTTCTTTTGAGAAGTATTTCCTCAAGTCTTTTGACCAATTCTCTCACTGCATTATCTTACCAGACAAAATATGTGTAAGAAAGGTCCAGTGAAAACTACAGAACAATACTTCGAGAAATTAAAGAACTCAATTAATGGAGAGAGAAACTTGTGGATTGGAAAACTCAAGATGCTTTAGACGTCAATTCTCCCCAAAGGGATCCACAGATCTATTACAGTCCTATTCCAAATTCCAGCAGGTTTGTTGGGACACTGACAAGCTGATTCTGAAATTTATATGGAAACGCAAATGATCTTGAATTATCAAAGCAATTTCACAAAAGTAGATGAAAGATGGATAGCTTACATTGCCTATTTCCAGAATTACTATACAAATCTTCCACCCAATTTAAAATTGGTTTGCCTTTTTATGATTTGGTTTTAAGAGTTCCTGTATAGTCTGGGTATAAGTCCTTTCTCACATAAGTGAGTTACAAATATTTTCAATTCACAGTGGCTTGACTTTTCATTCACTTACCAGTGTTTTTTGAAAAGCAAATGTTTTCCATTTGTGTCACAGTCAATTTCTCAATGTTTTCTTTTATTGATTATGTTTTCTTTTGTATCAATCTAAGAAACATTTGTCTAACCTAAAGTCACAAAAATTTTACTCTTTGTTTTCTTCTGAAGTTTTACAGTTTTAACGTTTACATTTAGATCTATTATGTATTTTGAGTTAATTTTTGGATATCCTGTGAGACATGGATTCTATTTATTTATTTAAGTATTTTTCATGTAGATATAAATAACCACTAGTTGAAAAGCTTGAAAAAGATCATTCTTTATCATTTGTTGAAAAGACTATCTTTCCCCACTGCAGTGTCTTTTTGCATTTGCCAAAGATCAGTCTCCTGGGGCTGGCCCAGTGTTGTAGCAGCTAAGTTCGTGTGCTCCAACGGTGGCATGGGATTCAGTGGTTCTGATCCTGGGCGGCGATCTCCTCGCTGCTCCTCAAGCCACGCTGTGGCAGGCATCCCACATATAAAGTAGAGGAAGGACTCAGATTTCAGCTCAGGGACAATCTTTCTCAGCAAAATGAGGAAGGTTAGCGGCGGATGTTAGCTCAGGGCTACTGTTACTCAAGAAAAATATAAATAAATAAATAAAAATGTAAAAAATCAGTCTCATTATAGGTATTAGTTTACTTTTTGACTCTGTGTTCTGTTCCATCGATCTGTTGACTTATCATTACACCAATTCCATACTGCTTTGAACAAAATAACTCTATAATAGTTCTTGAAATGAGGTAGAGCTGGCCCTCCAACATTGATTTTTATTTTACAAATGTTTTCACTACACTAGATCTTTGTCATTTTATATTCATTTAGAATCACATCATTCCTGTCTCCCTAAGATGCTGACTGAGATTTGAGTTGGCTTGGGTTGGATCTATAGACCCAATTGGGGAAAACTGACATCTCGAAAATAATGAGTCTTCTGACCCACGAACAGGGAATTGGCCTTCATGTTTTAGGTCGTCATCAATTTCTTTCACCAACGTCCTGTACTTTCGTTTGTTTGACGCTATTGTTTCTTACATTTCAGTTGTGCACTGGAATTACATAGACATAAAATAGATTTTTGTATATTGACCGTGTATCCTGCTAGAAACAAATGCTTCAGAATCAAGCCAGATCGGGCAGAGACCACAGTTTTGGGGACTTGTGTGTTTGCCAGGTCGGAAGAATCTTTTCGGATCAATTGAGGTTTTAGCATCAGGCCAAAGAAGATAATCAACACCCATGTTGAGTCCTGTGGCCGGGAGGTGTTTGCAGGAGGGCTGTTGTGGACTAACGAATGTGAAAGCTTTTGTGTGTTCATCAGCAAGACTTCCTTAGGAGTGACCATTCGGTTGGTGAGGCTGCCAGTTTGTCCTTGTATCCAGCTGCGACGCCAGTTGGGAGATTTAGGGGGCAGTCTGCGCCCGTGTTATTTCATTTAGTCTGCCATAATCTATTCCAGCTTTATGTCCTGCCAGAATCTTTCCAACGGTATGCAAAGATAGAGCCCTCAAATATCATAAGTTCCTGCTTAGACAGTGGCTCCTGTACCATCTCTGAAGTAGGCGTCCACTCCCATCAGTATGCAAGGATCGGAGCCCTGTGGCTGCAACAGAATCTGTAGTCCCTTTGCGCCAGCTTCATTCCCCCCAAAAGATGGTGAAAGACCTTCCGTTCAAATTACGCCATGACTGGTGTGTGCAGCATATTTCAGTTCTCTCTTCAGTCACTGAGCTTTCCAGCCAGTCATGTAAAGCCTGCTCACCCGGATGACTCACAAGGTCTCATTCCCAGTGGGTCAGACGACTTGTCTCTGAAAGACCAAAGCATCTATTTGTCATTATGCATCTCTCCTAAAACTTATTCTTGCTGGGCTAAAACATGGCTCACAAACACCTTTAGATGTGTTTTCTTTATATCTGTTTAATCGTTTTCTAAAGGCAGTGTCCAAACTGACTTTCTTTGTACAGTCCAATGTTTTGTTTCCCAATACTCTGCCCATGTGACAGGACCCGAGAGTCAATATAAACATAGACTTCTCCCATTGGTTTGTTACCAACCAACTCACAGTTGTGTACGTTACACGTAATTGTATACATTGGACTGACTGTCTCCTCCTTCTTTGACCTGTTTCCTGTTGGGCGTTCAGGTGTTGTAATGTCGCTCACTACTTCCACTGACATCCCTGGAGGACAGTGTGCTAACAATAAAAGCAGTTGTTTTCCATTGCTATTTATCAAAGTTATCATACTCTCTTTAAGTCAGCATATTTGTGAGCATCATGAGTAGTTAATATCTATGGCAGTCAATTCTTCAGTTAGGTCAAAAACTCCAATTTGGAAATGAGAAATAACTTCTCTGTTGTTCTGGTTTTTTGAAAAAATACACCGTTTCCATTTCAGGTGTGTGTGCTGATGTGCAGCTTCCTGACCTCCTTTGTAAAAGTGACTGTTGGTCCAAGAGAATACAGAATGAATTCTAGACAGAATGACCGCAGGTCCCGGGCTAAACATTTAGTGTCCACGGGGTCCAAAATTTTGCCAAACATGTTTTTCTAAGATGTCCTGTTCTTCTGAGCCAACTCGTTTGCGACTCCAAAAGCCTCAAGCCATTTTCTCTGCCATCTTGCGGCCACTGCCATAAAATCTGTTTTGCCTCTTACGGCACCCACAGTGGGATTTGTTTTGTTTCGTGGCCCTAGAGACCCAGCCGTTTTCCCAGCTTGTTTGAGCTCATGAAGGACCTCCTGCTTCTGTAAGATCAGTGGAAATCAGTGGCTCTCTTCGTTATTTGGTCTATACAGTCATCATTTGGGTCATTTGGGGAAGGTGTTGTTTTTACAAGTCACTGAGTGCTGCTAAATGCAATTGATTTTCTCTCGCTACATGACACTACACCCCAACCATGGATTGTATTCCTGAAAACATCACTTTCTGAGTGGGATCTTGAAAGTTTTTGAGATTCATTGCCGAATCACACATTGTTCAGTCATTTTGAGTCCATCTCTCTGTTTTTTCTCTTGATACGGCTACTATGTAAACAAGATCTCTGAAATGAAACACAGGAAGGAGGCCCATGCCAATATTTGGGACACTCAACTATGACGGTTGGTCACCAGGACACTCTCTGGAGGACATTCTCTAGACTTTTCGTGGTGAATAATGTCATGGAAACAGAAGTCGAATAATAATGAAGTGTATTTGAAATCTGTAGAATGTTATAAATCAATGTTACCTCATTAAACATAAAAGAAGAAAATTAAAATTAAAGAAAAAGCCTAGTTAGACTTGCCTCTTCATTTCTCCAGCTGGCCAGGACACAGACAGTAACTACTGAGATCAGCAGTTTTCTCTGGTGACATTGGTAGTGTTGACTGGAGCCAACATGGAGCCTAATTGCTTGTATCCCGAGAGGCTGAAATCTGGCTGAGGTTCTAGGTCACTGGGCCAGGAAAGGTCATCTATCTGCTGGAAGAAACAGAAAGGGGAGAAGGACAACCAGCGAGGTCATCCCAAGGCAGCACTGGCCACTTCCTGCAATGACCCACTACCACTACGTTTTTCATGACTTCCTGGTTCCTAGACTGAGAGCTCTGTGAAGCTGGAATATTTTCTTCATCTCTGTATTCATGGCTCCCAGCACCAAGTCAAGCCCTGACGAGGCTCTCGTGACATTCGTTCACTGATCGAATCAAAGTGGTTGCAAATCATCATCTCGCTACATTCTTGTCCCAAATGTCCTGTCAGGAATGCTCTGCTCTCTCTCAGGATGTAGCAGATGCCCAGCCTTAGAGAGGAGCCTGCCCTACACTCTCTAGGCCCTATGACACTCACCTGGGGTCAGCTCTGCTGATGACGGGACTGTCCTCAGGGCTTCCACTCAATGGTTCACCCTGTCATTAGGAAGAGATGTCCTCGGCCTCCCCTCCCATCCTCTGGGCTGCCACGACACCCAAGTTTACGAGAGCTACCACATGGTATTGAAACTGTCTGCTTGCATTCTTCCTCTCCCTGCTCTGATTTCCTCAGGGAAATCTCACTCTTTTCTGAACTCCAAGTTCTTAACACTGCATAGGGGAAATTAAGCTCTCAACAAATATTTAAGACATATTGTGTGTGAAGCCTTTCTCAACATAAATACAGAAGAACATTATTAGGATCACTGATTCAGATGCAAGGGTTCCCTAGCCATGGCCCTCCTGGCTTTAGGGCACAACTGTTTAACGTAAGAACGGACATCTCCAGCCTTTCCTCAAACATCATTTACCCCTCTAAGCCCACACTTACTGCGAGGGCATCCAGTGTGAGGGCAGCCCCAAGGTGGAGGCTGCGGGGTCTAGGGCAGAGCCTCATGGTCGCTTCCTCCTCTTCTTGGAATTGGTGCTTCCCAGAAGGAGAAACCAACCCCGATCCATCCTTGGATCTCCTTGGCAGGTGCACAGGTTCTCCGTGGAGTAATTGCTCTCCCAGTCCTCCCTGTTCAGCCCAGGCCTGCTCATGCGGAGCTGGGTGATGCTGTACGCATTCCTCAGTTTCCCTTAACTTTTCTGAACTCAACTTGGCCTGATTCTCACCTCCTTTGGCAACCACCTGCTCCACCAGTACCTGACCATTCTTTGGGTTGTTCTCAGCCTCCAAACCTGCTGATTTTCTTTCTTCCATCTGCTCTCTCAGTTCTGTGTTTTCAGCCCGCGAGCTCAGCTCAGGCTCCTACAGGAGACAAACAGAGAAGGGACCAAGGTCGGCTCTTGGCTGCAGTTCCCAGGGCACATTTAACACGCAACTCATTCCTCCATGCACTTAGAGAAAACCGAGCAGGAAAGGATTTTGAGAATTTGAATAACAACCTTATCTTACTGATGAGCAAACTGAGGCCCAGAGAGAAGAGCAGATTTTCCCAGGATCCTTCACCACTTGACGGCGGCAGAGGCACCACACGAGCATCGGCCACAAGATTCCATGTGCAAAAGCACCTACCACACCCTCCAGGAACCCACATCTGAATCTGAAGGGACACTGGATCAAACATCAGTATTTCCACCGTTAGAACAAAAATATCTGAAGGACCTTGTCGGGGACAATTCTTTTATCACAGTTCTATAGTCTTCTCATGTATACTCAGCAGTTTTCAAGCCGAGTTGGCACAATGAGACCAGCACACACAAGTATTAAGTACAATTTATCACAGCGACCATTGAATTGTACTTAGGGGGGCCAGCCCTGTGGTCGAGCGGTTAAGTTTGCCGGCTTTGCTTTGGTGGCCCAGGGTTTCACTGGTTCGGAACCTGAGTGTGGACATGGCACCGCTCATCAGGCCATGCTGAGGCAGTGTCCCGCATGCCACAACTAGAAGGACCCACGACTAAAATATACAACTATGTACTGGGAAGATTTGGGGAGAAAAAGCAAGGAGAAAAAAAAGATTGGCAACAGTTGTTAGCTCAGGCACCGATCTTTAAAAAGAAAATGTATTTATGGGATCATCTGTGAAACGTCTAGCTCCTGTGTCAGAAGATCATCTTCCTGAGAGCAGGCGCGCTCTCTGCCTTGTCCACCCCATCTCCCCGGGGCCTCCACAAGAGCCCGCCAGATAAACCTCTCAGGAAATACTTGCCAAGTGGATAAACAAGAGTTCCCAGGAATAACTAACTTTCGCTGATGTCTTCTGGTCCCAGCCACATCTGCAGGCAAACCCTATCCCAGGTCTGTGTTGAAGCAATAGAAGCACGGCCTTGGGGAAGGCAGTCAGAGGGTCAAAGACCAGCTCCACCACGGACCCAGAATGCTTGTGTGGAGGATTGCGTTACCCTCTTTGAGTGTATTTACCTCATGTATAATGGAGGAGAATGTAGAATGTGAAAGAGAGAAGGCAGCATTGACCACCAGAGTGGTGGTGGATGATTAAATGAGATATCATGCAGTAGACAGGGCTCCAATCCGTGGCCACCAGCTTCATAGCTAAAGACATCCACATCGGAGACAGTGTGGCGCTTGTTGAAAACGTCTGTGGTTAAGGCCCAAAAAACTGCATTTCACAAAAAAATTCCAAGGACAATCTCATGCAAGGAAAGAGCCCCACCATTAAACAAACAATCTAGGATGGAAACCTCCAAAAGCTCTAGGGGCAGCAAGAATGACTCAGCTGGAGCACGGTAAGTCCCTTGTCCAAGGTGGCCTTTGTGTGGGAAGTGTCCCCCTTTCCAGGAAGGGTTCTCACCTGTCGTGGGACACAAAGAGGACCCTGCTTCCGCAGTCGGGGCTTCTAGAGTGCCTCCACTGTCCTTTAGGTTTTCTCTGGGGATCCCAACCCTCATCTGGGTCATTTCTGTCTGAAGACCTCTGTGATTTTCTTCTCCTCTTGGAGAAAGAGAGGGCGGAGGTCAGTTCTGGGGCTCCACAGTTCTAGGCTTTCTCCTAAGCTGCCTAGGTGATCGGAAAGAGATGACGACGGAGAGAAATCACGTCAATAAAGAGGATCCCAGAGGAGCATGAGATCGCAAGGGCAGGCCCTCATGGGAGACAGTCAGAACCCCGACAGGGTCAATATCAGACCTATTCAGAGGGAGAGGACACACCGATCGATTCTGTGGGCAGAGGATCCAGTCCTGTCCTTCCAGACTTCTGATCTACAGAACTGTGAGATGACAAATGTGTGTTGTTTTATACCACTGTGTTTGTAATCTGTTAACAGGCAGCATTAGAAAACTAATTCAGATGCTTGTCTCTATTCTGTTGATTTTTTAATTTTCAAAACACGTATGCTAATGCCCATAAACTAAAAAAGACCAAAGAACCACAGTAAAAACCTTGTGCCGTGTAAATCTTGTGTTCCCCTTCCTATGACTGTTCCCAAACCCTTGTATCAGGAAGGACACTATGAAGGGCATTTCAGGCGCTGGAGGAATGTCTCTTTAATGGGACCAACCAAATCTCTAAAAGAGTGAAGAGGCCACGATACTTAACTCCCCATAACATTCTCTACGAATCCATCATCTACCTCTGTTTTCTAAGTCAAATTATGTTTTAGCTCCTTGTTCTTCTGAACTCACCAGACAAGGTTTTATAGCAAGTACCAGTTCCCGGCACAGGCGAACCAATTCAAGGAGAGCAATAGAACAGACACTATATTAAGTTCCCCAAACACATTCTTTACATTGAACGCAATCTCTCCTCCTATTCGGACTAGAAATAAAGAACAGTTCTATTTTTGGAACTCCATTTCTAACGAAAATTTCAACTTACAGGTCTCTATTTTCCAGGTTTTCTTCTGCTCGATTCCAGTCATGGACACCTCACTCCTTAGGGTTAGCGAGTTCCCAATGCCCTGCAGCCTGGACTCTCTCAGTGGAACTCAGGGGAACGCAACCTCAAACCTCATCTATGAACCAGGCCCTCACCCTCAAAATCCAGGACAGTGTGCAAACCCAACAGGCAATAGCATCCACCCAGGAGGAGGGATATGTTTGCACGTCTCTTGGCCCAGATTATCTGAGAGAACAGAGCAGTCATAACATAGAAGAGAACAGAGAAAAATCATATGGATTTCAGCTTTGCCAGGATGTCAGTGAAGTCAGACGAATGAGCATAAACTCATTGGAGGAACTCTCTCAAGAAGGATTTAATCGTTGACAAAAATAGACGGTAGGTACAGATGCTACCGAGTGTTGGCAAGAGGGTGGAGAAAGGAATATTCTCTTAAATGATTGGGAATATGAAGTGGTAAAGCTTCTTTGCAAGGCAGTAGGGCAGGATTTAGCAAAACTATACATGTGCAAATATATTTCTAAACCCAGCACTTCCCTTTACAGAGACAGATGCTAGAGTAATACTTACACAAGCAATGATAGATATAGACACAGACATAGATATAGATATACAGATGTCCCATGCAGCATTGTTTGTAAAACACTGGAACGAAGTCCATGGCCATCAATTGGAGAACACTTATTTATAGTGGTCCATCCATACCCTGAAAGGGTCTGAAGCTGTTTGAAAAAACAAGGCAGCTAATAACAATGCAGATGGGGATGGACTGGGAAGAGCTAAGATGTACTGAGTATTTACTCTGTGCCAGGCACTGGGCTCAATGCTTTCCCTGCACATCTCATTTAAACCTGGGACAACGCAGCGGGGAAGAACTCCTATTTCACCCATTTTTAAGTGAGAAATTGAGCCACAGAAAATTCAAGAAACTTAGCCAACATCACACTGTTACCCAGTCAGGTTTGCACCTAAAGCTTGTGAGACCAGGGTGCTCTCTTTCCTGGTTCTTTATTTGAGGGATTTCCAGAGAGAAAGAAAAATACCAGCCTCTGATGCCCTGAACTGATCTGACACTCACAGCCTGACCGTTTTGTTCTCATGCTGGAAATAAACCACCTCACATCCAGAATATCAACCTCAGACAAGATTACTCTCAGACTTGCATAAAATGAGACAAATCAAGGCTACCTCATAATTTTGTCCAGGCACAGGCAAAGACAAGGTCACTATGCAACCTACAAAATCCCAAGCATCCTCCTCTTTTTCTAAGGAAATGGCTGTTACTTCGTTAGTCCAGTCATAGAATTGCCCCTGCTGACAACAGTATTCAGTATGGAACACACCCTGCCTCCTTCCATCCTTCCCCACATCACCCAGCCAAAGCCCAAATCCTCTAATACGTTCCTTCTAACGCCCTCTTTCTTAGATCGTGGGGTGTGTTCTTTCTGGCTGCAAGGAATAAAAGACCGAACTTGCTGACGAAGAAGTGTGTTCCTGGCGATTTGGCTTAAGGGAATTGACACCAGCTTTCCAGGAGGAGCAGCTGTAAACACCCAGCCTCAGGAAGGAAGCTTATGTTCTCTGTGAGATATCTAGGCTCTGAAACTCCACAACTTGTTTTCACCCTTAAAGAAAAAACAGATTCTTTCCACCGAATCCTTTTAGTAACCAACGTGAACCTTAGGAATTTAGGCAGGATTTTTCCACGTCTGATTTAAATTCGAGAGATTGAGGACAAGGTGAAGAGAGAATCTAGTTAAGAGAGAACGTGCAGGACAACTATAGCTTAAAAGGACCTGGGATCAGTGAAAACCCGGTGTCCCTCGCGGGGCCTGACCACCCTCCCTTCATCTGACAGATGAACCAGCCCACCTATTACCCAACGAAAGGCGGGCGCTGGTCCTCTCTGCCAGGTCTCTCTAGCCCCAGGCTGCCGCAGCCTGGGCTCTTCTCCCTTGTCTAACCGCGCCAGCGCCAGAAGACCTGGAGTCCAAGAATTGTGTGGAGATAGCTACACTACCATCGTGTGAAATCCTAAGAATCAGAAATTTCTGTTGGTGACAAAGTGACAGGACTGTCATATGCCCACATTCAGACGGAAAAGCTACATTTCTTGAAGAAATTAGTCAAGTAAAGACGTCATTCTCCCACCCACCTTAGATGTACGTACGACGTTTTGCAGTGCATGTCGCTGGATCGCGTGGCAAGGGCTGTTCTAGGCGGTTTTGGTGACCGGCGGCCTCCATCAAAGGCATGGAGCACTTGGCCGGCTCTGTGGGGTCTCCTCCCGCAAAGGGGCAGGGCCCCTCCCCCTTCCTTTTCCTAGGAAACTGCGGGACACTGTTCCCAACTCCTCTCCCCTGGTGAGTGTGAGAGCGTCATGACTGCTCGTTTCTTCCCTGGAAATCCTGTTCCTCATATCTGTCCTTACCAGACACACCTTCTGAGTTCATCTTTCTTCTCCTTTTATTCCCTCAAAATCTTGCTCCCATTTCTAAATCACATCCTTGGCCTGAGCCTGAAAATCTTTTGCTGTTGCTCTTGTTCCTTCTATGGTAGTTTTAGTCCTCAAGCGCTCTTGTTCTAAAGTGGTCTCCGGATGAAGCGCCATCCCCAGGCATGAGGCCTAGCACCCCGCGGCCTAAACCGGGAGGGTGATGACGTCACTTCCTGCTCAGTTTCCTGTCCTGCCATTGGCCGGGAGGGTGGAGTGGGAGGGGAAAAGTGCGGGCAGGAGGCGGTGCGTGGGTCAGAAGGAAGTAGCAGTGAATGACACCAGGCCAGGGGGCGGGTCTTATGCAGATGAGACAGGTCCAGGGGCTGCTGTTCAGACTCCCGTTGGTCACAGACTCTATGACTTCCTGAGCCACAGGGATGGAGTCCAGGATGGTTGCCTGAATTTGAGAGCAACTTCTTTGCAGAGGACCCCAGGGACTGGGGGAGGGGGTCCTAGAGACTGGGAGTGGACTGTGTAAGGCTATAAGGCTATGCCAGGGCGGCAGGGAACGATGTTTCATGCGCTGTGCCACAGATAGCCCCCAAATGGAGGTGCTTCCTCAGGGTAAGGTTGCTGAATCGTACTTCAACGTTTGTCATCCCCATCATTTTTCCAACTTTGAGGGTCTGACTGTGTCATATGTGACCCCGAGTCCTGGTGCATGGGCTGTGTCCTGTTTGGGATTTCCTGAGAGCTGTCTTAATCCCGAGCTGTTCTCCTAATCTTTCTTTCCTTCCAAATTGGCCACTCTAGCTCTTCTGCTGATCTAGTGCTGTGGGCACTGAGTTCTCTCCTGCTCGCTTCATGAGGCCTGCCACAGACTCAGGGGAGGAACAACACTGGCCAGGCCCAGGGTCTTTACTGTCCGTTGCTTGGCTCCCGTTGCTGCTGGCTAATGGTTTTTGTTTTGTCGTTGCTCTGTGAGTGAGTGTGTGTGTGTTTTGCCACGTGTTTACATTGGGTGTGAGCTTTTGGGGACACATGAGAAAGCTGATGCTGGGAACCTCAGGCCACCTTCTGTGGGTTCTGCTGCTTCTCTGGCTTCTCTCCAGGTTGTTGACCTCTGTTGGAGGCCACTGTCCCCTCACCTCTGCCTTTGGGCATTTCCTGTCTACAGGCCTCTGACATCCTTGGAATGCTCTGGCCACCCAGCCCTTGAGGAGCTCTTGCCTAGGAACCCACAAAATGCCTGGGGTAACTGGGAATCCTCTTCTCTGCCATGGTTATCAAACACACTTCCTTCTTAGAAGGTCCCAAGAATTAGGACAATTCTGAGTCCCCCCACCCCCTACCCCCCAATAAAGCTTGGCATCTCAGTCCATGGCTCTAGAATGCACTGGATTCCAAGCTCCTCAGAGATACCCGCTGTTGGTCCAGGGACAATAGGTCAGAGCTATGGTTGCCAGCACCATGCTTGTCACACAGGGCCTCCTCCAGTCCTGGTGCCACCACTTGTCTGGTTGGGACCAGGGCCCACCTCCTGGGCTTCCCCTGTGGGTCACGTGGATGGAATAGTGTCCCACACCTCCTAGTGCTGTGCAGATGGAGATACCCCAACTACTCACTCAGCACAGTTTGTGCTTCCTGGTATGATCTGCATTGACAGAATGATATATTTTCTTCAACTGGATCATGCAATATGCAGAAGGCTGCAGAAAACATAAACGTACACCTTAATGAATGGCTGTAAATTAAAATAACGCCCACCTAGATCAATACCTACAATTTATGAGACTTCCAGAAGCTTCACACGTGCCCCTTCCTAAAGACATTTTATTCCCTGCCCTTAGCAGTAACCGCAGTCTTATGTTCATGGTGTTCCATTCCTCGTTTACTTCATAGTTTCATTTATCATGCACTCCGCACAGGTCTGGGTTTAACCTGTAATCATACGGTATATATTCTCTTCTGTCTGGCTTTTTTCACTAAAAATTATGGATTCAGGAGTCATCAGTGATTCCTCCGTTGCCATGGCTAACGAACTATACCCCGATTTAGTTCTCCATTCTATGGACGATGGACATTTGGGTTGTTTCCAGTTTGCGGCTCTTTCACACAATGAGGCTATGGTTCTTATTGTGCAGGTGTCCTGAACTCAGTGGATCACACAACAAGGAGTGGTATTCTAGGGTCCTGTATTTCGCCTGTCCAAGACTTTCTGAGGTTAAAAAACAAATTATAACGCAAAGCTGCAGATTGTAAAATTCATAGGAACAGAATAGAACAAACTGAATCCATGTGATTACTGGATATATAGATGCAAGCTTACATGTTCGAGTACTAATCAGTGTGTTTTCTATGTTCATCCTCCCCGCTCCATTCAAGTTTGACATCTCCACGTATCCAACTAGAATGACCTGGGAGGGCTAGAACCTATTCAGCAGGGGGACCCCATGGCTCCATGAGGAGACCTGGCCTACACATGCTTTTCTCTTGGGAGCTTTTTATACTTTGGACTCTCCAGACCCTCTCACAAGACCAGGGTTTGGCAAATGAAGGCCTGGGGTGGGGTGGGGGAGAGTTGGGAGGCTACAGTCCTCTTGCGGGTGAAGGATTTGGGCCCAGGCTTGGGGATAGCCAGTGGGAAAAGAAAGGATCTCCAGAACCAGGGCATTGGAGGAGGAATGAGAGGCTGTTCCTGTGGAAAGAAAGGAGGCTGGAGGATGAGAGACCAGAATTTGTGTTTGCAGACTCGGATAAAGGGGAATTCCAGAGAGAGGGGCTGCCATTCTGGGGCCAGGGACTAGAGCCACCTTGGTATTCAGCTCCCCGTCCTCCACCTCTTCCTCCTTCTCCTCCTCATCTGCCCCTCCTCCCGTATCCTGCCTCTCCATTCCCCTCCCCTTCCTCCTCCATCTCATGATGGCACACAGCGCGCCATAGGGAGCCACACAGTAGGCATAGGAAGATGTTTTAAGTTATTTTAAAATCAGAAGAAAAAGAAGTCTCTTCTGGTCAAAGAAAATACTTTAACACATAATAGTAATAATTCATTTCCATTATGCCAACACAGTGGTAAAAAATACTTTTTAATATTTTATGGGTGAGAGCGCCCAGGAAGGCAAAAGTACATAGGCCCCACAAAAGTCATCATGTGAACTGTGTGCTTTGTGTGCATTTGCAGGGTATTGTACGTGAAAGCAAAGACCTATACAGCCAACCAAACAAGGGCGAAGGGCTCAGCAGTTGTAGTGCAAGGCCTCTGTCCCTGGTGCTCTTTGGCAGAATCTCCCCCCCTCCAGGGAAGGGGTCCTACTTGGAGGGCCCAGAAGAGATTCCTCCATCTGAGCCTTTAGTTCTTTCAGTCCCGCTTTGGCGTCTCCTCTCCTCTGGGTGCTGGATGTTCTCAGCGCTCAGGGGGAGAATATTTTCTTGAAGACCACGGTTACTGCCTCTACTATGGGGAGACACGAGGAAGAGATGCATTAGGCACTTATCAATGACCCAGTTTTCTCCACATCCATGGGGTTGATCTGGAGTGAGAGAATGATTTAAAGAGATCAGATCACTCAAGAGGTTCCATCCAAACCTGGCAGCACAAAGGCAGCTCCTAAGTGAAGAGTCAGCCCTGCTGTGTGGCATGTGGATAACTGCTTCCTTGGCCACGTGGGCCCTGGAGACGACTGCGGCGGGAGACAAGGAGAGAGACAGCCATGAGGAAGCAGTGGGGGGGGGGGGTCACCAAGTGTATGAGAAGAAAAACAAACAAACAATGAGTCAGTCTATTGAAAAGAAAGATGTGTTTTAATTATGCTGGAGGGCAGGAGGCTGTGATTCCTATCTTCTGGGTGGAATAAAGTCCCCTGAGATAACACCTCGTAAGTCAGGAAGCTTCATGACACCCCATATCACCTTAGAGATGGTACAATTAGCTGAAGGGCCTGATCCAAGACCACAAAGTTCATCAGAAAGAGAGCACCCGGCAGAGGGCCAGACCTCCAAAGAGGAGAGAATCGGGTTGCCTTGTGACAGCCGGGCCTGGGTCACCAACCTGGAAGTCTCCTGAACAGTAGGGCGCTGGAGGCACCTGGGGTTCCTGGGAGGGGATGGGGTTGGGGGAGAGGGCAGGTGGATGTGGGGGGCTGAGCCCTTTAGCCAGAAGGAGAGCCGAGCCACAGTGCTCTGCGGTCTGAGAAAACCGTGAGGAGGAGATGAGAGCCCCAGGGCGCGCTGGCTGGTCTCTGGGGACTTGGGCACCAGCCCCCTTCTGGCGTCCTCTCTGGGATCTGTGGATCCCTGAGCTCTGGAAAGGCGCCCATCCTCCCGAGCTGGGGGCCCGCAGAGTTAGCCCAGGCTGCTCTTGGCACGGGTGGGGGTGCAGGGTCAGAGCCGAGTGCAGGAGTGGGGTGCCGAATGCTGGGCTGACCCCCGCAGACCTCGCGGTGAGCGACGCCACCCCTGCCTCCCTCTCCCAGGAGCGGACCATGAAGAGTCTGGGGGCAGAAGGGAGGGGAGACGAGGAGGGAACGGCCGGGGGCTGCAGGGCACGCTGGGTCGGCACCGACCGCTGGAGGGAGGGCGAGTGGCTGCTTCTGGGGGGACAACAAGCGGCCGTGGAAAGCGGTGCCCGAGGCGGCGGGGGTTCGGTGGGTCGCACTCACCGACGACGCGCAGCACGTTCCGGGAGCGCCAGGTGCGCGGGACAGAGCGCCGGCCCAGCTGCGGAGCCCGCCCCGCCCCGCCCCGAGGACGCGTGCGCGCAGGCCCCGCCCCTCCGCCCGGCCCCGGCCCTCGCTCCCCCTCCTCTGTGGTTCCTGCCCTGCCGGCTGCGGCGGCGAGAACCGGAGACCCCGAGCTGCGGCGTCAGGTGAGTCCGCGGCGGGCCCGGGGCCGGGGTGGGCGAGCTGCCGGGGACGGGCGGGGGGCGGCGGACGCGAGGGGCGATGCGGGGTCCGAGGGTGCGGGCGTCTCCATCGGGGACCCCCATTCGCCACCCACGGCGTCCCCACCGGGGTCCCCGCCGCCCTCGGCCTTGCTGGGGCCGGCAGGCCTCGGACCGTTAGCTGGCGTGGAGTCGCCACCCTTAGACCCCAGAGTTCCAGGCAAGCGGCTTCGGGGGTGGGGTCGTTTCTGCCCAGAGGAGGCTCGCGGGGCCCGTGATGAGGGGTGGTCTGGGGCTGGCTCTGCAGCAGGGGGCGCCCGGATCCTAGAGGATGCTGCCACCCTGAATCAATCGAGGAGGCTCTAAAGTTCTCCAGAACCAACTAGAACCCCTGCGATATTTTCAGGGATGCGAATGCCACAGGTCTGGGTTGGGTAAGATGCAGCCTCAGGATGGGAGACCCCACCTCTAGCGCTGCAGACCCCTTTAGTGGGTGGAGCCCCCATGCCGCGCGCTTGGAAAGGCTCCCCGCCCTCAGGGTCTCCAGTCCCCAACCCGTGCCCCGCCAGCCAGACGAGGGTGCCCCCTGCACCCAGCTTCTCTGTGCACTGCTCCCGTTAAATTCCCTGGGGAGGAAAAAAAAAGCAAACAAATTCTCCGGGGAGGAAAGACCTGAAGTCTAATTAGCGTTTAGGCTTCTCATTGAGAAATCGTTTATCCTATTCTTCCGGGCCAGCGTGGATGGAGGGAGAGAAGGCGCCGAGGGTTTGGGCAGGTGGGATTCAGGGAGAGCAGTGAGCAGTTGGGGGGACATCCACCTTTGGTTGAGGCCCCCCCTGCACAGGTTGTTGGCTTCCCCTCTCAGATCAGCAAGGGGAGGGGGGCGGATTTAACCATCTGACTCAGACCCCCTGGAGGGGAGACAGGCTGTGCCTCTCCTGATGCTCCCGGACCACCGCACTATTGCTGGGTTCCCGAGGCCTGGACCCTGACTGCTGGTCTGTGTCACCCGCTCTCCCACCCCAGGCGTGCCCTCTTCTGTGCAGGTGCTGGCTCGGCCCTGGCCCTCAGGCTCCTGCGCGCCTGGCCCTGCCGGCCCTCTGCTGCCCCCTGCGGCCCTGCGGGGAAAGCTGCCCGTCCGCCTGGCTGACCCCCTCTCTGTGCAGTGGCTCAAGTGGACTTAACGGCCAGGTTCTTGGTGGGGCTCAAGGTCATTCCCCAGGCATTGGCCTGTGCTGAGGTGACTGACTCCAGCCCCAGGTGAGATGTCTGCCCTGCTGCAGGCCACACGCCCTGCCCATGGCCTGACCCCACTCCAGTTGTCAGCGCCCACCTAGAAGCAGAGTAGGTATCCCCTCCAGACAGCAGGGCAGCCAGGGCTCCATGGGGCCCAAGAAGTCTTGGTTTACAATCCAGACCTGTGACTGCCTTTGGGCAGACTCACGCGCCGTAACTGCTCTTATCGCACTTGTCACACACAGACACAGGCCTAGTTCTGGATTGTGTGGTGGCACAGCAGGATGACTCACTGTAGCTTTAAGAACACTTTCTCAGACTCACACACTCACACAGAGGCACACAGGCCTTTGTGCTCCCGCAGGTGGCACCCGAGGCCCCAGTTGGGTGCGGGTGGAAAAGAGGTCCCTCGATCACTGGAGGTCACACCCATGGATGATGGAGGGTGAGCGTGTACCCTGCCTGTGTGCGTTGGTGTGCCCAAAGTACACGATGGACACACAGATCCTGTGCTCAGACGTCTACACCAGGGACACCGTGGGTGTGCCGTGTGTCTCCTGGGTGCTCATCGCTCTCTCTCCCCAGCAGTCTGGCCTCCACTCTGCCTTCAGGGGTGCTTCATATAGTTCTTCCTGGCACCTCCCGGGATGTGACTCTGGGCCCCGTGGCCATCATGTCCCTCCTGGTCTCCTTCTACACCTTCCATGACCCGCCCTGTGCTGTGCTGCTGGCCTTCCTGTGGGGCTGCATGCAGTTGGCCATGGGGCTCCTGGGCTTGGGTGAGACTCTTTTCCTGCTGAGGTGGGGGCTATGTTTCTGCTCTTCCTGGGGCCCCTAGCCACCTGCCTCCTGCGGCTGCCCCTGCCCTCAGCATTTCCTTCTTTATATTCCGAGGGCTGTCCCTGTGTGTGTGTGTGGGGGGGGGGTGCCCTCAGCCCTAAGCCCTACCCCATTCTGCTTAAAGGCCAGGACACTTGGAGAAGTGCCCAGGCCCTCAGACCCTGGACTCCCTTTCCTGCTCTCCAAACCAGCCCACACAGGGCATGTCACACCCTCAGCCCTTAACCCCAATCCCACCCACAACCCCCCTCCCAGCCCATGTCCACCCCTGTCCTCTGGGACCGGGCAGAGCTGTGACCAACTTGGTATTTCCTCTTGGCTGGCCAGGGTTCCTGTTGAAACCCTGCCCCACCATCTCCGGCCCCGTCAGTCATTAAAGGTCTCACCTCTGCTGCTACCGTCACCATCGGCCTTGGGCAGATCAAGGTAGGCTCACCACTTGGCACCAGGGCAACCTGCTGGGTAGAGGACCAAGGCTGGGTCCTGGTATGTGTGGGTTAGTCCTGCGATTCCAGAGCGCGAAGCACACGGTGCTCACATGGGTCTCCATGAATAAAATGACCCCTTTGGGGAGATGTTGGGGGAGGGTCAGATTCTGCCACAGGTCATTTGGGGCACTAGTAATGACAGCCCCCACTCTTGGTTGAGTTTTCCCCCAGTGCTTCTGCTGCCTCTACACAACCCTCAGCCTGCAGCCGCCACACGTCCTGAGCGTCCTGCCAAAATTTCCACAAGCAAATGAATCCCCATGCTCACTCATTCAGCTGGGTGATTTCATTTTTAGATATTTTTCCAATTCCTGTTGAATGTGTTTCAATGCCATGCTTCTTTATGTTTCTATTTAAACCTCGATAAGAAGCACTAGATCACGGCAATCCATCATCCGAGGCCGTCACTGATTCTCCTTTCCCAGGCTTTGACGTTCCTGGGGGGCAGGAGCTGTTGTGGCCCCGACCATGGCCACCCAGCGCTGTCCTTGGTATAAAGTAGCTCGGGTGGGCGTGCAGAATGGACGCAAGCTGCTTTCTACTAATGAAGTTGTGGGGCTCTGGTGGCAGACTCAGGGCCACCCCCTGCGTCATGACTTGCTGTCCCCACCGGGCCTCTCCAAGGCCTGGTTCCCACGGCCAAGCTCTGCTCCAGGCTAGCCCATGACGGCCTTCCTTGATGGCGGGCAGGGGGCAGATCAAGGACAGGAGGAGACGTGTGTGTGAGAATCAAGTTCTGACACGTCTTCCCTCTCTCTCTGTGCTGGGACTGGGGCCACACTCTCCCTGTGCTTATTTCTCACCACACCCCCGGGAGGCCGGTTTACCATCGTCTCCATTTAGACAGGAGGAAACCCCTTAGAAAGGTGGGGTGAGTGCGATTTCTATATTATGTGCACACACACGTCAGGGTAAGCTTGGCAAATGCGGTTTCATGGGATGGTCTGTCCTCTATTCTGGAACAACATCCTTCCTTTTTAGGGTCAAGACTGTTCCTTGATAGGATCATAATGCGGGTAGAGGCAGCTTCCTTATGCATATGTACTTGGTGACCCTACACCCCCAAAGTCATTGAACCTTGACTAGGTCAGGACAGCCATCTGAGAGCCCCTAGGCTGGGGTGGGTGGGGGTCCTCCTGACCTGCCAGGACAGAAGGGGAGGCGGAGGTTGGAGGTGTCTCCTGGCTAAGCAGCAGGGATTTCTGTGGCACCAGCACCTCAGGCCCCTTGGCCCTGGTGGGCGGCGTGAGCCCAGGGCAGTGTATTGTGGTCGGTGATGGTTGTGTGAACTGAAGGGGACAAAGATTGGCATCAAGAACAGGGGCACAGCTTTGTGACAAATCAGAATGTCTCTGTATTTGTGTTTGATCGCTCGTGGAAGGTACTTTAAAGCCTGTTGGATTTTAATAGACACGCCCTGCGACATCACTGCAAAGTACTGAATTCTCATGATCCTTTGTCACTCTGCCCGCTGGTCGTGCCGACCCACATTTATGTCTGTTATCTTATATAGAGTTAGGATTAGATTCAGGGTCAACAAAGAGCCTTTTAAGAACACTCTTGGATTCTTTTCAGTTGTATCCTGAAGGCATCTGTCACTTCTGGAATCCACTCCAACCACGAGGAGGAGAGTCCCTCCAATGCCTATGATATGGACTCTTCAGGAGTTTTTAGTTTTAAAAGTGGGAATCTGGAAGACTCAGTTCTTCATGACTCCAAAATATTTATTTCTTAATATTTTAGTTTTTCACAAACTGATGCTTTTCAGAGAGATGTTGTTATTGGGCTCTTTGACTTCTGAGGCCATCTCTGGGGGTGGGGCAGTAATAAGTGGGGGTCCACTTTCACATTCAGGTGCAGATCCGTGTGACCAAAACTCTTACACTTCTTTCCATTTGATGACTTCCCCGTGTTCCCCTCCCGCTCAGGGCTGATGATTCTTTCCTGACGCTTGTGAATATGTGTTTTTAAACCTTAGATGCCTTAAAAAAAATTAAAACATGGAAATCCTCGTGAATATTTCAGGATTTCCTGGTACCTTGAACGTTAACTAATAGAATTCCTCTGGGTTTTGTTGCCCTAGTTCAGGTCCTTTGAAGTGAGTGAACAAGATTCCATGCTCCCTTCTGGGGGTTACTGTCTATGTTGACGATGCACAGCGCAGTCGTTTAATCGTCGTAACAGCTTTAGTGAGATATGGTTCACGCACAATACAAGTCACATTGTGTGGCCATCTGCTTTCATTTCTTTTGGTGTATACCTGGGAGTGGAATTTTGGGTCCTATGGTGACTCTCTGTTTCACTATTTGAATACCCGGAAGCATTTTTTCCAAAGTGCCTGCACCATTTTACACTCCTGCCAGCAGTGTGTGGGGGTTCCAGTTTCTTCATATCCTCACCAACACTTACCATCTGTCTTTTTGCTTCTAGCCATGCTGCGGGTGCGAAATGATATCTCACTGTGGCTATGAGTGGTACTTCTCTGGTGGCTAATGATGCTGGACATCTTTTCATGCTTAATGGTCATTTGTATATCTTCTTTGGAGAAGTGTCTGTTCAGCTCATTGGTCATTTTTAAATTGGACTATTTGGCTTTTTATAACTGAGTTGCCACAGTCCTTTATATATTCTAGACATGTTTCTTATCAGATATACGAGTTGCAAGTTTTTATCTATATTGTGGATTGTCTTTTCACTTTTTTTTTTTAAAGATTTTATTTTTCCTTTTTCTTGCCGAAGCCCCCCAGTGCATAGTTGTGTATTTTTAGTTGTGAGTCTTTCTAGTTGTGGCATGTGGGACGCCGCCTCAGCATGGCTTGATGAGCGGTGCTGTGTCTGCGCCCAGGATTCAAACAGGCGAAACCCTGGGCCGCTGACGTTTTATTGGTTTTTCCCCACATACTTTGATGTTCTGTTTTTAGAGGCATGTATGTTAAGGATTGTTACGTCTTCTTGTAGAATTGACCCCTTTAACATATGAATGCCTCTCTTTGTCCCTGAGAATTTTCCTTGTTCTGAAATCTGCTTTCTGAAATTAATACAGCTCCTGTGGGTTTCTTTGGATTTGTGTTAGCCTGACTTCTTGTTGCGTCTACTTCTAACCGAGCTGTATCTTTATAATTAAAGTGAGCTTCTGGTTAACAGCATGTAGTTTGTTCTTATTTTTTTAATGTAGGCTGATGAAATCCGTCTCTTACTGGCTGTATTTAGACCACTCCTATTTAAACTGATTATTGATATAGTTGGATTAATATCTACCATATTTGTAACGATTTCTACAAATTGCTTTTGATCTTTTTTTTGTCTTGCACTTTTCAAATTATTTTTGTCTTCTCTGGTTTTGTTTTTTTTTGTTTTTTAGCCCTGAGCTAACATCTGCTGCCAATCTTCCTCTTTTCACTGAGAAGACTGGCCATGAGCCAGTGCCCATCTTCCTGTACTTTATGTGTGGGACACCTACCACACAGCATGGCTTTTGCCAAGCGGTGCCATGTCCGCACCTGGGATCCGAACCGGCGAAACCCAGGCCGCCGAGAAGCGGAACATGTGAACTTAACCGCTGTGCAACCGGGTTGGTCCCCTAAAACTAGTTCTTAAAAAAAGATTTTAAAAATGGAGAAACCTGTAGCCAGGATAATCAGAAAAAGAGAGAGAAACACAAATTACTAGTATCAGAAATGAGAGAGGAACTATATAAATACTGATGCCATGAACACTAAACGGATAATAAAGAAATACTTGATATTTGGTATCTTCCCTGATGAGTTCTGTTGGATCTCTAGCAAATCTTGAAATGAACTGATGTGAATCTTTCCCTGACCCTTTCACAGTTGGCTTTTAACTTATATAACCAAGATATGGATGAGAATATGATTTAATGTCTAAATCATTTCCAACTTGTAAAACTCTATTGTGCGTAAATTAGCCATCATCAAAATGCAGAACTTTTGGGATTCAAAAGACACCATTAAGAATGTGAAAAGAGGGGCTGGCCCCGTGGCCGAGTGGTTAAGCTCGCACGCTCCGCTTCAGCGGCCCAGAGTTTCGCCTGTTTGAATCCTGGGCGCAGACACAGCACCGCTCATCAAGCCATGCTGAGGCGGCGCCCCACATGCCACAACTACAAGGACCCACAACTAAAAATACACAACTATGCACTGGGGGGCTTCGGGGAGAAAAAGGAAAAATAAAATCTTTAAAAAAAAATGTGAAAAGACAATCCACAGTATAGATAAAAACTTGCAACTCGTATATCTGATAAGAAACATGTCTAGAATCTATAAAGGACTGTGGCAACTCAGTTATAAAAAGCCAAATAGTCCAATTTAAAAATGACCAATGAGCTGAACAGACATTTCTCCAAAGAAGATATACAAATGACCATTAAGCATGAAAAGATGCCCAGCATCATTAGCCACCAGAGAAATACCACTCAAAACCACAGTGAGATATCATTTCACACCCATAGCATGGCTAGAAGCAAAAAGACAGATGGTAAGTGTTGGTGAGGATATGAAGAAACTGGAACCCCCACACACTGCTGGCAGGAGTGTAAAATGGTGCAGGCACTTTGGAAAAAATGCTTCCGGGTATTCAAATAGTGAAACAGAGAGTCACCATAGGACCCAAAATTCCACTCCCAGGTACACACCAAAAGAAATGAAAGCAGATGGCCACACAATGTGACTTGTATTGTGCGTGAGCCATATCTCACTAAAGCTGTTACGACGATTAAACGACTGCGCTGTGCATCGTCAACATAGACAGTAACCCCCAGAAGGGAGCATGGAATCTTGTTCACTCACTTGAAAGGACCCGAACTAGGGCAACGAAACCCAGAGGAATTCTATTAGTTAACGTTCAAGGTACCAGGAAATCCTGAAATATTCACGAGGATTTCCATGTTTTAATTTTTTTTTAAGGCATCTAAGGTTTAAAAACACATATTCACAAGTGTCAGGAGAGAATCATCAGCCCGAGGGGGAGGGGAACACGGGGAAGTCATCGAATGGAAAGAAGTGTAAGAGTTTGGGTCACATGGATCTGCACCTGAATGTGAAAGTGGACCCCCATTTATTACTGCCCCACCCCCAGAGATGGCCTCAGAAGTCAAACAGCCCAATAACAACATCTCTCTCAAAAGCATCAGTTTGTGAAAAACTAAAATATTAAGAAATAAATATTTTGGAGTCATGAAGAACTGAGGCTTCCAGATTCCCACTTTTAAAACTAAAAACTCCTGAAGAGTCCATATCATAGGCATTGGAGGGACTCTCCTCCTCGTGGTTGGAGTGGATTCCAGAAGTGACAGATGCCTTCAGGATACAACTGAAAAGAATCCAAGAGTGTTCTTAAAAAGCTCTTTGTTGACCCTGAATCTAATCCCAAACTCTGTATAAGATAACAGACATAAATGTGGGTCAGCACGACCAGCGGGCAGAGTGACGAAGGATCATGAGAATTCAGTACTTTGCTGTGATGTCGCAGGGCGTGTCTATTAAAATCCAACAGGCTTTAAAGTACCTTCCACGAGCGATCAAACACAAATACAGAGACATTCCGATTTGTCACAAAGCTGTGCCCCTGTTCTTGATGCCAATCTTTGTCCCCTTCAGTTCACACAACCATCACCGACCACAATACACTGCCCTGGGCTCACGCCGCCCACCAGGGCCAAGGGGCCTGAGGTGCTGGTGCCACAGAAATCCCTGCTGCTTAGCCAGGAGACACCTCCAACCTCCGCCTCCCCTTCTGTCCTGGCAGGTCAGGAGGACCCCCACCCACCCCAGCCTAGGGGCTCTCAGATGGCTGTCCTGACCTAGTCAAGGTTCAATGACTTTGGGGGTGTAGGGTCACCAAGTACGAATGCATAAAGAAGCTGCCTCTACCCGCATTATGATTCTATCAAGGAACAGTCTTGACCCTAAAAAGGAAGGATGTTGTTCCAGAATAGAGGACAGACCATCCCGTGAAACCGCATTTGCCAAGCTTCCCCTGACGTGTGTGTGCACATAATATAGAAATCGCACTCACCCCACCTTTCTAAGGGGTTTCCTCCTGTCTAAATGGAGACGATGGTAAACCGGCCTCCCGGGGGTGTGGTGAGAAATAAGCACAGGGAGAGTGTGGCCCCAGTCCCAGCACAGAGAGAGAGGGAAGACGTGTCAGAACTTGATTCTCACACACACGTCTCCTCCTGTCCTTGATCTGCCCCCTGCCCGCCATCAAGGAAGACCGTCACGGGCCAGCCTGGAGCAGAGCTTGGCCGTGGGAACCAGGCCTTGGAGAGGCCCGGTGGGGACAGCAAGTCATGACGCAGGGGGTGGCCCTGAGTCTGCCACCAGAGCCCCACAACTTCTTTAGTAGAAAGCAGCTTGAGTCCATTCTGCACACCCACCCGACCTACTTTATACCAACAACAGCGCTGGGTGGCCATGGTCGGGGCCACAACAGCTCCTGCTCTCCAGGAACTTCAAACCCAGGGAAAGGACAATCGGTGACATCCTTGGATAAGTGATGATCACTGATCTTGCACTTATTATAGAGGTTTAAATAGAAACATAAAGAAGCATGGCATTTGAAATATATTCAACAGAAATTGGAAAAATATCTAAAAATGAAATCACCCAGCTGAATGAGCATGGGGATTCATTTGCTTGTGGAAATTTTGGCAGGACGCTCAGGATCTGTGGAGGCTGCAGGCTGTGTTGTGTAGAGGCAGCAGAAGCACTGGGGGAAAACTCAACCAGGAGTCGGGGCTTTCACTACTAGTGCCCCAAATGACCTGTGGCAGAATCGGACCCTCCCCCAACATCTCCCGAAAGGGGTCATTTTATTCATGGAGGCCCATGTGAGCACCGTGTGCTTCGCGCTCTGGAATCGCAGGACTAACCCACACATACCAGGACCCAGCCTTGGTCCTCTACCCAGCAGGTTGCCCTGGTGCCAAGTGGTGAGCCTACCTTGATCTGCCCAAGGCCGATGGTGACGGTAGCAGCAGAGGTGAGACCTTTAATGACTGACGGGGCCGGAGATGGTGGGGCAGGGTTTCAGCAGGAACCCTGGCCAGCCAAGAGGAAATACCAAGTTGGTCACAGCTCTGCCCGGTCCCAGAGGACAGGGGTGGACATGGGCTGGGAGAGGGGGTGTGGGTGGGATTGGGGTTAAGGGCTGAGGGTGTGACATGCCCTGTGTGGGCTGGTTTGGAGAGCAGGAAAGGGAGTCCAGGGTCTGAGGGCCTGGGCACTTCTCCAAGTGTCCTGGCCTTTAAGCAGAACGGAGTAGGGCTTAGGGCTGAGGGCACCATCCCCCACCCCCCCCCACACACACAGGGACAGCCCTCGGAATATAAAGAAGGAAGTGCTGAGGGCAGGGGCAGCCGCAGGAGGCAGGCGCCTCGGGGCCCCAGGAAGAGCAGAAACGCAGCCCCCACCTCAGCAGGAAAAGAGTCTCACCCAAGCCCAGGAGCCCCATGGCCAACTGCATGCAGCCCCACAGGAAGGCCAGCAGCACAGCACAGGGGGGGCCACGGAAGGTGTAGAAGGAGACCAGGAGGGACATGATGGCCACGGGGCCCAGAGTCACATCCCGGGAGGTGCCAGGAAGAACTATATGAAGCACCCCTGAAGGCAGAGTGGAGGCCAGACTGCTGGGGAGAGAGAGCGATGAGCACCCAGGAGACACACGGCACACCCACGGTGTCCCTGGTGTAGACGTCTGAGCACAGGATCTGTGTGTCCATCGTGTACTTCGGGCACACCAGCGCACACAGGCAGGGTACACGCTCACCCTCCATCATCCATGGGTGTGACCTCCAGTGATCGAGGGACCTCTTTTCCACCCGCACCCAACTGGGGCCTCGGGTGCCACCTGCGGGAGCACAAAGGCCTGTGTGCCTCTGTGTGAGTGTGTGAGTCTGAGAAAGTGTTCTTAAAGCTACCGTGAGTCATCCTGCTGTGCCACCACACAATCCAGAACTAAGCCTGTGTCTGTGTGTGACAAGTGTGATAAGAGCAGTTACGGCGCGTGAGTCTGCCCAAAGGCAGTCACAGGTCTGGATTGTAAACCAAGACTTCTTGGGCCCCATGGAGCCCTGGCTGCCCTGCTGTCTAGAGGGGATACTGTGTATTTCTACTCTGCTTCTAGGTGGGCGCTGACAACCGGAGTGGGGTCAGGCCACGGGCAGGGCATGTGGCCTGCGGCAGGGCAGACATCTCACCTGGGGCTGGAGTCAGTCACCTCAGCACAGGCCAGTGCCTGGGGAATGACCTTGAGCCCCACCAAGAACCTGGCCGTTGAGTCCACTTGAGCCACTGCACAGAGAGGGGGTCAGCCAGGCCCGGACGGGCAGCTTTCCCCGCAGGGCCATAGGGGGCAGCAGAGGGCCGGCAGGGCCATGCGCGCAGGAGCCTGAGGGCCAGGGCCGAGCCAGCACCCGCACAGTAGAGGGCACGCCTGGGGTGGGAGAGCGGGTGACACAGACCAACAGTCAGGGTCCAGGCCTTGGGAACCCAGCAATAGCGCGAGGGTCCAGGAGCATCACGAGAGGCACAGCCTGTCTCCCCTCCAGGGGGTCTGAGTCAGATGGTTAAATCCGCCCCCCGCCCCCCACCTTGCTGGTCTGAGAGGGGAAGCCAACAACCTGTGCAGGGGGGGCCTCAACCAAAGGTGGATGTCCCCCCCACTGCTCAGTGCTCTCCCTGAATCCCACCTGCCCAAACCCTCGGCGCCTTCTCTCCCTCCATCCACGCTGGCCCGGAAGCATAGGGTAAACGATTTCTCCATGAGAAGCTTAAACGCTAATTAGACTTCAGGTCTTTCCTCCCCGGAGAATTTGTTTGCTTTTTTTTTTCCTCCCCAGGGAATTTAACGGGAGCAGTGCACAGAGAAGCTGGGTGCAGGGGGCACCCTAGTCTGGCTGGCGGGGCACGGGTGGGGGACTGGAGACCCTGAGGGCGGGGAGCCTTTCCAAGCGCGCGGCATGGGGGCTCCACCCACTAAGGGGGTCTGCAGCACTAGAGGTGGGGTCTCCCATCCTGAGGCTGCATCTTACCCAACCCAGACCTGTGGCATTCGCATCCCTGAAAATATCGCAGGGCTTCTAGCTGGTTCTGGAGAACTTTAGAGCCTCCTCGATTGATTCAGGGTGGCAGCATCCTCTAGGATCCTGGCGCCCCCTGCTGCAGAGCCGGCCCCAGACCACCCCTCATCACGGGCCCCGCGAGCCTCTCTGGGCAGAAACGACCCCACCCCCGAAGCCGCTTGCCTGGAACTCTGGGGTCTAAGGGTGGCGGCTCCACGCCAGCTAACGGTCCGAGGCCTGCCGGCCCCGGCAAGGCCGAGGGCGGCGGGGACCCCGGTGGGGACGCCGTGGGTGGCGAATGGGGGTCCCCGATGGAGACGCCCGCACCCTCGGACCCCGCATCGCCCCTCGCGTCCGCCGCCCCCGGCCCGTCCCCGGCAGCTCGCCCACCCCGGCCCCGGGCCCGCCGCGGACTCACCTGACTCCGCAGCTCGGAGGTCTCCGCTTGTCGCCGCCGCAGCCGGCTCGGCAGGAACCACAGAGGAGGGGGAGCGAGGGCCGGGGCCGGGCGGAGGGGCGGGGCCTGCGCGCACGCGTCCTCGGGGCGGGGCGGGGCGGGGCGGGCTCCGCAGCTGGGCCGGCGCTCTGTCCCGCGCACCTGGCGCTCCCGGAACGTGCTGCGCGTCGTCGGTGAGTGCGACCCACCGAACCCCCGCCGCCTCGGGCACCGCTTTCCACGGCCGCTTGTTGTCCCCCCAGAAGCAGCCACTCGTCCTCCCTCCAGCGGTCGGTGCCGACCCCAGCGTGCCCTGCAGCCCCCGGCCGTTCCCTCCTCGTCTCCCCTCCCTTCTGCCCCCAGACTCTTCATGGTCCGCTCCTGGGAGAGGGAGGCAGGGGTGGCGTCGCTCACCGCGAGGTCTGCGGGGGTCGGCCCAGCATTCGGCACCCCACTCCTGCACTCGGCTCTGACCCTGCACCCCCACCCGTGCCAAGAGCAGCCTGGGCTAACTCTGCGGGCCCCCAGCTCGGGAGGATGGGCGCCTTTCCAGAGCTCAGGGATCCACAGATCCCAGAGAGGACGCCAGAAGGGGGCTGGTGCCCAAGTCCCCAGAGACCAGCCAGCGTGCCCTGGGGCTCTCATCTCCTCCTCACGGTTTTCTCAGACCGCAGAGCACTGTGGCTCAGCTCCCCTTCTCCTGGCTAAAGGGCTCAGCCCCCCACATCCACCTGCCCTCTCCCCCAACCCCATCCCCTCCCAGGAACCCCAGGTGCCTCCAGCGCCCTGCTGGTCAGGAGACTTCCAGGTTGGTGACCCAGGCCCGGCTGTCACAAGGCAACCCGATTCTCTCCTCTTTGGAGGTCTGGCCCTCTGCCGGGTGCTCTCTTTCTGATGAACTTTGTGGTCTTGGATCAGGCCCTTCAGCTAATTGTACCATCTCTAAGGTGATATGGGGTGTCATGAAGCTTCCTGACTTACGAGGTGTTATCTCAGGGGACTTTATTCCACCCAGAAGATAGGAATCACAGCCTCCTGCCGTCCTGCATAATTAAAACACATCTTTCTTTTCAATAGACTGACTCATTGTTTGTTTGTTTTTCTTCTCATACACTTGGTGACCCCCCCCCCCCACTGCTTCCTCATGGCTGTCTCTCTCCTTGTCTCCCGCCACAGTCGTCTCCAGGGCCCATGTGGCCAAGGAAGCAGTTATCCACATGCCACACAGCAGGGCTGACTCTTCACTTAGGAGCTGCCTCTGTGCTGCCAGGTTTGGATGGAACCTCTTGAGTGATCTGATCTCTTTAAATCATTCTCTCACTCCAGATCAACCCCATGGATGTGGAGAAAACTGGGTCATTGATAAGTGCCTAATGCATCTCTTCCTCGTGTCTCCCCATAGTAGAGGCAGTAACCGTGGTCTTCAAGAAAATATTCTCCCCCTGAGCGCTGAGAACATCCAGCACCAAGAGGAGAGGAGACGCCAAAGCGGGACTGAAAGAACTAAAGGCTCAGATGGAGGAATCTCTTCTGGGCCCTCCAAGTAGGACCCCTTCCCTGGAGGGGGGCGGAGATTCTGCCAAAGAGCACCAGGGACAGAGGCCTTGCACTACAACTGCTGAGCCCTTCGCCCTTGTTTGGTTGGCTGTATAGGTCTTTGCTTTCAGGTACAATACCCTGCAAATGCACACAAAGCACACAGTTCACATGATGACTTTCGTGGGGCCTATGTACTTTTGCCTTCCTGGGCGCTCTCACCCATAAAATATTAAAAAGTATTTTTTACCACTGTGTTGGCATAATGGAAATGAATTATTATTATTATGTGTTAAAGTATTTTCTTTGACCAGAAGAGAATTCTTTTTCTTCTGATTTTAAAGTAACTTAAAACATCTTCCTATGCCTACTGTGTGGCTCCCTATGGCCCGCTGTGTGCCATCATGAGATGGAGGAGGAAGGGGAGGGGAATGGAGAGGCAGGATATGGGAGGAGGGGCAGATGAGGAGGAGAAGGAGGAAGAGGTGGAGGACGGGGAGCTGAATACCAAGGTGGCTCTAGTCCCTGGCCCCAGAATGGCAGCCCCTCTCTCTGGAATTCCCCTTTATCCGAGTCTGCAAACACAAATTCTGGTCTCTCATCCTCCAGCCTCCTTTCTTTCCACAGGAACAGCCTCTCATTCCTCCTCCAATGCCCTGGTTCTGGAGATCCTTTCTTTTCCCACTGGCTATCCCCAAGCCTGGGCCCAGATCCTTCACCCACAACAGGACTGTAGCCTCCCAACTCTCCGCCCCACCCCCACCCCAGGCCTTCACTTGCCAAACCCTGGTCTTGTGAGAGGGTCTGGAGAGTCCAAAGTATAAAAAGCTCCCAAGAGAAAAGTATGTGCAGGCCAGGTCTCCTCATGGAGCCATGGGGTCCCCCTGCTGAATAGGTTCTAGCCCTCCCAGGTCATTCTAGTTGGATACGTGGAGATGTCAAACTTGAATGGAGCGGGGAGGATGAACATAGAAAACACACTGATTAGTACTCGAACATCTAAGCTTGCATGTATATGTCCAGTGATCACATGGATTCAGTTTGTTCTGTTCATATGAATTTTACAATCTGCAGCTTTGCGTTATAATTTGTTTTTTAACCTCAGAAAGTCTTGGACAGGCGTAATACAGGACCCCAGAATTCCACTCCTTGTGTGATCCACTGAGTTCAGGACACCTGCACAATAAGAACCATAGCCTCATTGTGTGAAAGAGCCACAAACTGGAAACAACCCAAATGTCCATCGTCAATAGAATGGAGAACTAAATCGGGGTATTATAGTTCGTTAGCCCTGGCAACGGAGGAATCACTGATGAGTCCTGAATCCATAATTTTTAGTGTAGAAGAGAATATATACTGTATGATTACAGGTTAAACCCAGACCTGTGCGGAGTGCATAACAAATGAAACTATGAAGTAAACGAGGAATGGAACACCATGAACATAAGACTGTGGTTACTGCTAAGGGCAGGGAATAAAATGTCATTAGGAAGGGGCACGTGTGAAGCTTCTGGAAGTCTCATAAATTGTAGGTATTGATCTAGGTGGGCGTTATTTTAATTTACAGCCATTCATTAAGGTGTACGTTTATGTTTTCTGCAGCCTTCTGCATATTGCGTTATCCAGTTGAAGAAAATATATCATTCTGTCAATGCAGATCATACCAGGAAGCACAAACTGTGCTAAGTGAGTTGGGGTATCTCCATCTGCACAGCACTAGGAGGTGTGGGACACTATTCCATCCACGTGACCCACAGGGGAAGCCCAGGAGGTGGGCCCTGGTCCCAACCAGACAAGTGGTGGCAGCAGGACTGGAGGAGACCCTGTGTGACAAACATGGTGCTGGCAACCATAGCTCTGATCTATTGTCCCTGGACCAACAGCGGGTATCTCTGAGGAGCTTGGAATCCATTGCATTCTAGAGCCATGGACTGAGATGCCAAGCTTTATTGGGGGATGGGGGGGGGGGGACTCAGAATTGTCCTAATTCTTGGGACCTTCTAAGAAGGAAGTGTGTTTGATAACCATGGCAGAGAGGAGGATTCCCAGTTACCCCAGGCATTTTGTGGGTTCATAGGCAAGAGCTCCTCAAGGGCTGGGTGGCCAGAGCATTCCAAGGATGTCAGAGGCCTGTAGACAGGAAATGCCCAAAGGCAGAGGTGTGGGGACAGTGGCCTCCAACAGAGGTCAACAACCTGGAGAGAACAGACAGCCAGAGAAGCAGCAGAACCCACAGAAGGTGGCCTGAGGTTCCCAGCATCAGCTTTCTCATGTGTCCCCAAAAGCTCACACCCAATGTAAACACGTGGCAAAACACACACACACTCACTCACAGAGCAACGACAAAACAAAAGGCATTCGCCAGCAGCAACGGGAGCCAAGCAACGGACAGTAAAGACCCTGGACCTGGCCAGTGTTGTTCCTCCCCTGAGTCTGTGGCAGGCCTCATGAAGGGAGCAGGAGAGAACTCAGTGCCCACAGCACTAGATCAGCAGAAGAGCTAGAGTGGCCAATTTGGAAGGAAAGAAAGATTAGGAGAACAGCTCGGGATTAAGACAGCTCTCAGGAAATCCCAAACAGGACACAGCCCATGCACCAGGACTCGGGGTCACATATGACACAGTCAGACCTTCAAAGTTGGAAAAATGATGGGGATGACAAACGATGAAGTACGATTCAGCAACCTTACCCTGAGGAAGCACCTCCATTTGGGGGCTATCTGTGGCACAGCGCATGAAACATCGTTCCCTGCCGCCCTGGCATAGCCTTATAGCCTTACACAGTCCACTCCCAGTCTCTAGGACCCCCTCCTCCAGTCCCTGGGGTCCTCTGCAAAGAAGTTGCTCTCAAATTCAGGCAACCATCCTGGACTCCATCCCTGTGACTCAGGAAGTCACAGAGTCTGTGACCAACGGGAGTCTGAACAGCAGCCCCTGGACCTGTCTCATCTGCATAAGACCCGCCCACTGGCCTGGTGTCATTCACTGCTACTTCCTTCTGACCCACGCACCGCCTCCTGCCCGCACTTTTCCCCTCCCACTCCACCCTGCCGGCCAATGGCAGGACAGCAAACTGAGCAGGAAGTGACGTCATCACCCTCCCGGTTTAGGCCGCGGGGTGCTAGGCCTCATGCCTGGGGATGGCGCTTCATCGGGCGACCACCTTAGAACAAGAGCGCTTGAGGACTAAAACTACCATGGAAGGAACAAGAGCAACAGCAAAAGATTTTGAGGCTCAGGCCAAGGATGTGATTTAGAAATGGGAGCAAGATTTTGAGGGAATAAAAGGAGAAGAAAGATGAACTCAGAAGGTGTGTCTGGTAAGGACAGCTATGAGGAACAGGATTTCCGGGGAAGAAACGAGCAGTCATGACGCTCTCACACTCACCAGGGGAGGGGAGTTGGGAACAGTGTCCCGCAGTTTCCTAGGAAAAGGAAGGGGGAGGGGCCCTGCCCCTTTGCGGGAGGAGACCCCACAGAGCCGGCCAAGTGCTCCATGCCTTTGATGGAGGCCGCCGGTCACCAAAACCGCCTAGAACAGCCCTTGCCACGCGATCCAGCGACATGCACTGCAAAACGTCGTACATCTAAGGTGGGTGGGAGAATGACGTCTTTACTTGACTAATTTCTTCAAGAAATGTAGCTTTTCCGTCTGAATGTGGGCATATGACAGTCCTGTCACTTTGTCACCAACAGAAATTTCTGATTCTTAGGATATCACACGATGGTAGTGTAGATATCTCCACACAATTCTTGGACTCCAGGTCTTCTGGCGCTGGCGCGGTTAGACAAGGGAGAAGAGCCCAGGCTGCGGCAGCCTGGGGCTAGAGAGACCTGGCAGAGAGGACCAGCGCCCGCCTTTCGTTGGGTAATAGGTGGGCTGGTTCATCTGTCAGATGAAGGGAGGGTGGTCAGGCCCCGCGAGGGACACCGGGTTTTCACTGATCCCAGGTCCTTTTAAGCTATAGTTGTCCTGCACGTTCTCTCTTAACTAGATTCTCTCTTCACCTTGTCCTCAATCTCTCGACTTTAAATCAGACGTGGAAAAATCCTGCCTAAATTCCTAAGGTTCACGTTGGTTACTAAAAGGATTAGGTGGAAAGAATCTGTTTTTTCTTTAAGGGTGAAAACAAGTTGTGGAGTTTCAGAGCCTAGATATCTCACAGAGAACATAAGCTTCCTTCCTGAGGCTGGGTGTTTACAGCTGCTCCTCCTGGAAAGCTGGTGTCAATTCCCTTAAGCCAAATCGCCAGGAACACACTTCTTCGTCAGCAAGTTCGGTCTTTCATTCCTTGCAGCCAGAAAGAACACACCCCACGATCTAAGAAAGAGGGCGTTAGAAGGAACGTATTAGAGGATTTGGGCTTTGGCTGGGTGATGTGGGGAAGGATGGAAGGAGGCAGGGTTTGTTCCATACTGAATACTGTTGTCAGCAGGGGCAATTCTATGACTGGACTAACGAAGTAACAGCCATTTCCTTAGAAAAAGAGGAGGATGCTTGGGATTTTGTAGGTTGCATAGTGACCTTGTCTTTGCCTGTGCCTGGACAAAATTATGAGGTAGCCTTGATTTGTCTCATTTTATGCAAGTCTGAGAGTAATCTTGTCTGAGGTTGATATTCTGGATGTGAGGTGGTTTATTTCCAGCATGAGAACAAAACGGTCAGGCTGTGAGTGTCAGATCAGTTCAGGGCATCAGAGGCTGGTATTTTTCTTTCTCTCTGGAAATCCCTCAAATAAAGAACCAGGAAAGAGAGCACCCTGGTCTCACAAGCTTTAGGTGCAAACCTGACTGGGTAACAGTGTGATGTTGGCTAAGTTTCTTGAATTTTCTGTGGCTCAATTTCTCACTTAAAAATGGGTGAAATAGGAGTTCTTCCCCGCTGCGTTGTCCCAGGTTTAAATGAGATGTGCAGGGAAAGCATTGAGCCCAGTGCCTGGCACAGAGTAAATACTCAGTACATCTTAGCTCTTCCCAGTCCATCCCCATCTGCATTGTTATTAGCTGCCTTGTTTTTTCAAACAGCTTCAGACCCTTTCAGGGTATGGATGGACCACTATAAATAAGTGTTCTCCAATTGATGGCCATGGACTTCGTTCCAGTGTTTTACAAACAATGCTGCATGGGACATCTGTATATCTGTGTCTATGTCTATATCTATATCTATCATTGCTTGTGTAAGTATTACTCTAGCATCTGTCTCTGTAAAGTGAAGTGCTGGGTTTAGAAATATATTTGCACATGTATAGTTTTGCTAAATCCTGCCCTACTGCCTTGCAAAGAAGCTTTACCACTTCATATTCCCACTCATTTAAGAGAATATTCTTTTCTCCACCCTCTTGCCAACACTGGGTAGCATCTGTCCCTACCGTCTATTTTTGTCAACGATTAAACCCTTCTTGAGAGAGTTCCTCCAATGAGTTTATGCTCATTCGTCTGACTTCACTGACATCCTGGCAAAGCTGAAATCCATATGATTTTTCTCTGTTCTCTTCTATGTTAATGACTGCTCTGTTCTCTCAGATAATCTGGGCCAAGAGACGTGCAAACATATCCCTCCTCCTGGGTGGATGCTGTTGCCTGTTGGGTTTGCACACTGTCCTGGATTTTGAGGGTGAGGGCCTGGTTCATAGATGAGGTTTGAGGTTGCGTTCCCCTGAGTTCCACTGAGAGAGTCCAGGCTGCAGGGCATTGGGAACTCGCTAACCCTAAGGAGTGAGGTGTCCATGACTGGAATCGAGCAGAAGAACACCTGGAAAATAGAGACCTGTAAGTTGAAATTTTCGTTAGAAATGGAGTTCCAAAAATAGAACTGTTCTTTATTTCTAGTCCGAATAGGAGGAGAGATTGCATTCAATGTAAACAATGTGTTTGGGGAACTTAATAGAGCGGCTGTTCTATTGCTCTCCTTGAATTGGTTCGCCTGTGCCGGGAACTGGTACTTGCTATAAAACCTTGTCTGGTGAGCTCAGAAGAACAAGGAGCTAAAACATAATTTGACTTAGAAAACAGAGGTAGATGATGGATTCGTAGAGAATGTTATGGGGAGTTAAGTATCGTGGCCTCTTCACTCTTTTAGAGATTTGGTTGGTCCCATTAAAGAGACATTCCTCCAGCGCCTGAAATGCCCTTCATAGTGTCCTTCCTGATACAAGGGTTTGGGAACAGTCATAGGAAGGGGAACACAAGATTTACACAGCACAAGGTTTTTACTGTGGTTCTTTGGTCTTTTTTAGTTTATGGGCATTAGCATACATGTTTTGAAAATTAAAAAATCAGCAGAATAGAGACAAGCATCTGAATTAGTTTTCTATTGCTGCCTGTTAACAGATTACAAAAACAGTGGTATAAAACAACACACATTTGTTATCTCTCAGTTCTGTAGATCCGAAGTCTGGAAGGACAGGACTGGATCCTCTGCCCACAGAATCGATCGGTGTGTCCTCTCCCTCTGAATAGGTCTGATATTGACCCTGTCGGGGTTGTGACTGTCTCCCATGAGGGCCTGCCCTTGCGATCTCATGCTCCTCTGGGATCCTCTTTATTGACCTGATTTCTCTCCGTCGTGATCTCTTTCCGCTCCCCTGGGCGGCTCAGGAGAAAGCCTAGAACTGTGGAGCCCCAGAACTGACCTCCGCCCTCTCTTTCTCCAAGAGGAGAAGAAAATCACAGAGGTCTTCAGACAGAAATGACCCAGATGAGGGTTGAGATCCCCAGTGATTAGAGCAGAGAGAACCTAAAGGACAGCGGAGGCACTCTAGAAGCCCCGACTGCGGAAGCAGGGTCCTCTTTGTGTCCCACGACAGGTGAGAACCCTTCCTGGAAAGGGGGACACTTCCCACACAAAGGACACCTTGGACAAGAGACTTACCGTGCTCCAGCTGAGTCATTCTTGCTGCCCCTAGAGCTTTTGGAGGTTTCCATCCTAGATTGTTTGTTTAATGGTGGGGCTCTTTCCTTGCATGAGATTGTCCTTGGAATTTTTTTCGGAAATGCAGTTTTTTGGGCCTTAACCACAGACGTTTTCAACAAGCGCCACACTGTCTCCGATGTGGATGTCTTTAGCTATGAAGCTGGTGGCCACGGATTGGAGCCCTGTCTACTGCATGATATCTCATTTAATCATCCACCACCACTCTGGTGGTCAATGCTGCCTTCTCTCTTTCACATTCTACATTCTCCTCCATTATACATGAGATAAATACTCTCAAAGAGGGTAATGCAATCCTCCACACAAGCATTCTGGGTCCGTGGTGGAGCTGGTCTTTCACCCTCTGACTGCCTTCCCCAAGGCCGTGCTTCTATTGCTTCAACACAGACCTGGGATAGGGTTTGCCTGCAGATGTGGTTGGGACCAGAAGACATCAGCGAAAGTTAGTTATTCCTGGGAACTCTTGTTTATCCACTTGGCAAGTATCTCCTGAGAGGTTTATCTGGCGGGCTCTTGTGAAGGCCCTGGGGAGATGGGGTGGACAAGGCAGAGAGCGCGCCTGCTCTCAGGAAGATGATCTTCTGACACAGGAGCTAGACGTTTCGCAGGTGATCCCATAAATACATTTTCTTTTTAAAGATCGGTGCCTGAGCTAACAACTGTTGCCAATCTTTTTTTTCCTCCTTGCTTTTTCTCCCCAAATCTTCCCAGTACATAGTTGTATATTTTAGTCGTGGGTCCTTCTAGTTGTGGCATGCGGGACACTGCCTCAGCATGGCCTGATGAGCGGTGCCATGTCCACACTCAGGTTCCGAACCAGTGAAACCCTGGGCCACCAAAGCAAAGCCGGCAAACTTAACCGCTCGACCACAGGGCTGGCCCCCCTAAGTACAATTCAATGGTCGCTGTGATAAATTGTACTTAATACTTGTGTGTGCTGGTCTCATTGTGCCAACTCGGCTTGAAAACTGCTGAGTATACATGAGAAGACTATAGAACTGTGATAAAAGAATTGTCCCCGACAAGGTCCTTCAGATATTTTTGTTCTAACGGTGGAAATACTGATGTTTGATCCAGTGTCCCTTCAGATTCAGATGTGGGTTCCTGGAGGGTGTGGTAGGTGCTTTTGCACATGGAATCTTGTGGCCGATGCTCGTGTGGTGCCTCTGCCGCCGTCAAGTGGTGAAGGATCCTGGGAAAATCTGCTCTTCTCTCTGGGCCTCAGTTTGCTCATCAGTAAGATAAGGTTGTTATTCAAATTCTCAAAATCCTTTCCTGCTCGGTTTTCTCTAAGTGCATGGAGGAATGAGTTGCGTGTTAAATGTGCCCTGGGAACTGCAGCCAAGAGCCGACCTTGGTCCCTTCTCTGTTTGTCTCCTGTAGGAGCCTGAGCTGAGCTCGCGGGCTGAAAACACAGAACTGAGAGAGCAGATGGAAGAAAGAAAATCAGCAGGTTTGGAGGCTGAGAACAACCCAAAGAATGGTCAGGTACTGGTGGAGCAGGTGGTTGCCAAAGGAGGTGAGAATCAGGCCAAGTTGAGTTCAGAAAAGTTAAGGGAAACTGAGGAATGCGTACAGCATCACCCAGCTCCGCATGAGCAGGCCTGGGCTGAACAGGGAGGACTGGGAGAGCAATTACTCCACGGAGAACCTGTGCACCTGCCAAGGAGATCCAAGGATGGATCGGGGTTGGTTTCTCCTTCTGGGAAGCACCAATTCCAAGAAGAGGAGGAAGCGACCATGAGGCTCTGCCCTAGACCCCGCAGCCTCCACCTTGGGGCTGCCCTCACACTGGATGCCCTCGCAGTAAGTGTGGGCTTAGAGGGGTAAATGATGTTTGAGGAAAGGCTGGAGATGTCCGTTCTTACGTTAAACAGTTGTGCCCTAAAGCCAGGAGGGCCATGGCTAGGGAACCCTTGCATCTGAATCAGTGATCCTAATAATGTTCTTCTGTATTTATGTTGAGAAAGGCTTCACACACAATATGTCTTAAATATTTGTTGAGAGCTTAATTTCCCCTATGCAGTGTTAAGAACTTGGAGTTCAGAAAAGAGTGAGATTTCCCTGAGGAAATCAGAGCAGGGAGAGGAAGAATGCAAGCAGACAGTTTCAATACCATGTGGTAGCTCTCGTAAACTTGGGTGTCGTGGCAGCCCAGAGGATGGGAGGGGAGGCCGAGGACATCTCTTCCTAATGACAGGGTGAACCATTGAGTGGAAGCCCTGAGGACAGTCCCGTCATCAGCAGAGCTGACCCCAGGTGAGTGTCATAGGGCCTAGAGAGTGTAGGGCAGGCTCCTCTCTAAGGCTGGGCATCTGCTACATCCTGAGAGAGAGCAGAGCATTCCTGACAGGACATTTGGGACAAGAATGTAGCGAGATGATGATTTGCAACCACTTTGATTCGATCAGTGAACGAATGTCACGAGAGCCTCGTCAGGGCTTGACTTGGTGCTGGGAGCCATGAATACAGAGATGAAGAAAATATTCCAGCTTCACAGAGCTCTCAGTCTAGGAACCAGGAAGTCATGAAAAACGTAGTGGTAGTGGGTCATTGCAGGAAGTGGCCAGTGCTGCCTTGGGATGACCTCGCTGGTTGTCCTTCTCCCCTTTCTGTTTCTTCCAGCAGATAGATGACCTTTCCTGGCCCAGTGACCTAGAACCTCAGCCAGATTTCAGCCTCTCGGGATACAAGCAATTAGGCTCCATGTTGGCTCCAGTCAACACTACCAATGTCACCAGAGAAAACTGCTGATCTCAGTAGTTACTGTCTGTGTCCTGGCCAGCTGGAGAAATGAAGAGGCAAGTCTAACTAGGCTTTTTCTTTAATTTTAATTTTCTTCTTTTATGTTTAATGAGGTAACATTGATTTATAACATTCTACAGATTTCAAATACACTTCATTATTATTCGACTTCTGTTTCCATGACATTATTCACCACGAAAAGTCTAGAGAATGTCCTCCAGAGAGTGTCCTGGTGACCAACCGTCATAGTTGAGTGTCCCAAATATTGGCATGGGCCTCCTTCCTGTGTTTCATTTCAGAGATCTTGTTTACATAGTAGCCGTATCAAGAGAAAAAACAGAGAGATGGACTCAAAATGACTGAACAATGTGTGATTCGGCAATGAATCTCAAAAACTTTCAAGATCCCACTCAGAAAGTGATGTTTTCAGGAATACAATCCATGGTTGGGGTGTAGTGTCATGTAGCGAGAGAAAATCAATTGCATTTAGCAGCACTCAGTGACTTGTAAAAACAACACCTTCCCCAAATGACCCAAATGATGACTGTATAGACCAAATAACGAAGAGAGCCACTGATTTCCACTGATCTTACAGAAGCAGGAGGTCCTTCATGAGCTCAAACAAGCTGGGAAAACGGCTGGGTCTCTAGGGCCACGAAACAAAACAAATCCCACTGTGGGTGCCGTAAGAGGCAAAACAGATTTTATGGCAGTGGCCGCAAGATGGCAGAGAAAATGGCTTGAGGCTTTTGGAGTCGCAAACGAGTTGGCTCAGAAGAACAGGACATCTTAGAAAAACATGTTTGGCAAAATTTTGGACCCCGTGGACACTAAATGTTTAGCCCGGGACCTGCGGTCATTCTGTCTAGAATTCATTCTGTATTCTCTTGGACCAACAGTCACTTTTACAAAGGAGGTCAGGAAGCTGCACATCAGCACACACACCTGAAATGGAAACGGTGTATTTTTTCAAAAAACCAGAACAACAGAGAAGTTATTTCTCATTTCCAAATTGGAGTTTTTGACCTAACTGAAGAATTGACTGCCATAGATATTAACTACTCATGATGCTCACAAATATGCTGACTTAAAGAGAGTATGATAACTTTGATAAATAGCAATGGAAAACAACTGCTTTTATTGTTAGCACACTGTCCTCCAGGGATGTCAGTGGAAGTAGTGAGCGACATTACAACACCTGAACGCCCAACAGGAAACAGGTCAAAGAAGGAGGAGACAGTCAGTCCAATGTATACAATTACGTGTAACGTACACAACTGTGAGTTGGTTGGTAACAAACCAATGGGAGAAGTCTATGTTTATATTGACTCTCGGGTCCTGTCACATGGGCAGAGTATTGGGAAACAAAACATTGGACTGTACAAAGAAAGTCAGTTTGGACACTGCCTTTAGAAAACGATTAAACAGATATAAAGAAAACACATCTAAAGGTGTTTGTGAGCCATGTTTTAGCCCAGCAAGAATAAGTTTTAGGAGAGATGCATAATGACAAATAGATGCTTTGGTCTTTCAGAGACAAGTCGTCTGACCCACTGGGAATGAGACCTTGTGAGTCATCCGGGTGAGCAGGCTTTACATGACTGGCTGGAAAGCTCAGTGACTGAAGAGAGAACTGAAATATGCTGCACACACCAGTCATGGCGTAATTTGAACGGAAGGTCTTTCACCATCTTTTGGGGGGAATGAAGCTGGCGCAAAGGGACTACAGATTCTGTTGCAGCCACAGGGCTCCGATCCTTGCATACTGATGGGAGTGGACGCCTACTTCAGAGATGGTACAGGAGCCACTGTCTAAGCAGGAACTTATGATATTTGAGGGCTCTATCTTTGCATACCGTTGGAAAGATTCTGGCAGGACATAAAGCTGGAATAGATTATGGCAGACTAAATGAAATAACACGGGCGCAGACTGCCCCCTAAATCTCCCAACTGGCGTCGCAGCTGGATACAAGGACAAACTGGCAGCCTCACCAACCGAATGGTCACTCCTAAGGAAGTCTTGCTGATGAACACACAAAAGCTTTCACATTCGTTAGTCCACAACAGCCCTCCTGCAAACACCTCCCGGCCACAGGACTCAACATGGGTGTTGATTATCTTCTTTGGCCTGATGCTAAAACCTCAATTGATCCGAAAAGATTCTTCCGACCTGGCAAACACACAAGTCCCCAAAACTGTGGTCTCTGCCCGATCTGGCTTGATTCTGAAGCATTTGTTTCTAGCAGGATACACGGTCAATATACAAAAATCTATTTTATGTCTATGTAATTCCAGTGCACAACTGAAATGTAAGAAACAATAGCGTCAAACAAACGAAAGTACAGGACGTTGGTGAAAGAAATTGATGACGACCTAAAACATGAAGGCCAATTCCCTGTTCGTGGGTCAGAAGACTCATTATTTTCGAGATGTCAGTTTTCCCCAATTGGGTCTATAGATCCAACCCAAGCCAACTCAAATCTCAGTCAGCATCTTAGGGAGACAGGAATGATGTGATTCTAAATGAATATAAAATGACAAAGATCTAGTGTAGTGAAAACATTTGTAAAATAAAAATCAATGTTGGAGGGCCAGCTCTACCTCATTTCAAGAACTATTATAGAGTTATTTTGTTCAAAGCAGTATGGAATTGGTGTAATGATAAGTCAACAGATCGATGGAACAGAACACAGAGTCAAAAAGTAAACTAATACCTATAATGAGACTGATTTTTTACATTTTTATTTATTTATTTATATTTTTCTTGAGTAACAGTAGCCCTGAGCTAACATCCGCCGCTAACCTTCCTCATTTTGCTGAGAAAGATTGTCCCTGAGCTGAAATCTGAGTCCTTCCTCTACTTTATATGTGGGATGCCTGCCACAGCGTGGCTTGAGGAGCAGCGAGGAGATCGCCGCCCAGGATCAGAACCACTGAATCCCATGCCACCGTTGGAGCACACGAACTTAGCTGCTACAACACTGGGCCAGCCCCAGGAGACTGATCTTTGGCAAATGCAAAAAGACACTGCAGTGGGGAAAGATAGTCTTTTCAACAAATGATAAAGAATGATCTTTTTCAAGCTTTTCAACTAGTGGTTGTTTATATCTACATGAAAAATACTTAAATAAATAAATAGAATCCATGTCTCACAGGATATCCAAAAATTAACTCAAAATACATAATAGATCTAAATGTAAACGTTAAAACTGTAAAACTTCAGAAGAAAACAAAGAGTAAAATTTTTGTGACTTTAGGTTAGACAAATGTTTCTTAGATTGATACAAAAGAAAACATAATCAATAAAAGAAAACATTGAGAAATTGACTGTGACACAAATGGAAAACATTTGCTTTTCAAAAAACACTGGTAAGTGAATGAAAAGTCAAGCCACTGTGAATTGAAAATATTTGTAACTCACTTATGTGAGAAAGGACTTATACCCAGACTATACAGGAACTCTTAAAACCAAATCATAAAAAGGCAAACCAATTTTAAATTGGGTGGAAGATTTGTATAGTAATTCTGGAAATAGGCAATGTAAGCTATCCATCTTTCATCTACTTTTGTGAAATTGCTTTGATAATTCAAGATCATTTGCGTTTCCATATAAATTTCAGAATCAGCTTGTCAGTGTCCCAACAAACCTGCTGGAATTTGGAATAGGACTGTAATAGATCTGTGGATCCCTTTGGGGAGAATTGACGTCTAAAGCATCTTGAGTTTTCCAATCCACAAGTTTCTCTCTCCATTAATTGAGTTCTTTAATTTCTCGAAGTATTGTTCTGTAGTTTTCACTGGACCTTTCTTACACATATTTTGTCTGGTAAGATAATGCAGTGAGAGAATTGGTCAAAAGACTTGAGGAAATACTTCTCAAAAGAAGCTATGTTAATGGCCAAAAAGCACATGAAAAGTTGCTCAACTCTGTCGTCCGGGAAATAAATTCATCCTGCAATGGTTCCCATTCCCCATCCATCAGCATGACTAAAATTAAAGAGACTGGAAATACCACATGTGGTGAGGGTGCAAAGCAACTAGAAATCTCTTGCACTTGTGGGAATGAAAAATGGCACAACCACTTGGAACAGCTGCACCACAGGTAAACACACACCAGTCACGGAAAAGCCGCTCCACTCCTAGGTGTTTACGCAATATGTTCACACAACAGTCCGCACACGAATATCCACAATAGCTTTATTCATAATGGCCAAAACCTGGGAACTGCACAGATGTCCATTAATAGACGAATGTATAAATAGACACGATACAGCCGTAGAAAGGAATACCCCTTAGCAATACAAAGGCATGAACTGTTCATGTGTGGAGTAACGTGGATGGATTTTAAAGTCATTATGCTGCATGAAGAAGTGCAGACATGAAAGAGTACATGTATGGTTCCATTATATAAAGTCGTTAAAAATGCAAACCCATCTGTAATGACCGTGTTGCCTGGGGCTGGGGGTTGAGGGAGTGATGGACTGCAAAGGAGCGCAAGGAAGGTCACGAGCTAATGGAAATGCCCTGTGTCATGATGGTGGCAGTAGTTTCATTAGTGTATAGTCCGTCAGATGCATTTAATTGTATCCTTTAAAGTGGTGCAGCCTATTGTACCTAAATTATACCTCAGCAGCGTTCATATCATAATCGGTTGTATTTCTCCATTCTAGCCATGAGTTACTGAGAAAACAAAATTCAGTAGAACAGTATAAAGATTACCATCCACAATCATTAAATGCCTTAGAACACATATAATAAACATCCCTGAAAACTATTACTGAGAGAAGTTAAAGAAGATCTAAATAAATCGACCCAAATCTATGAAATTCATAGACTGGAAGCTTCAATATTGCTAGAATGACAGATCAACATTATCCCAATTAATATTGCAGCAGGCATTTTTTAGGTAGATTTTCAAGCTAATTCTAAACTGTATATGGAAGTGAAAGTACCTAGAATAGCGAAGACAACCTTGAAGGAGAATTAACTTGGAGGACACACTCTACTACATTTCAAAATTCACTTTAAAGCTATAATAATTACAACATTGTAATACTGGTGCAAGTAAACACAACACAAGCAAATCAATGTGAAAGAGTCAAGAGTAAAATATTTACCCACATACACACACAATTATTTGATGTTTTTTTTTTAATAAAGTCACCAATACGTTTCACTGGGGAAATCAAAGACTTTTCCATAAAAAGTGTTAGAAAAAATGAATATTTATTTAAAAATAAGTTAATATGAAAAACCACGTCCCACCGTACATTGAAGTTAATTGGAGATGTGAAAGTTAAACCTATAAAGCCTTTGAAAACAAATGCGAATATTTTCATGAACCATGAAGAGGCAAAAATTTCTTAGGCACAATACCCAGGAACTCGCTATAGATGAAAAATGGATCAAAGTGGATTTCATAAACTATCGATTCTTTAGCTTATCAGACATGACTATTTAAAAAGTGTAAAAGCAATTCATAGACTAGGAATAATTACTTGCAATACTTATATCTGATGAGGAACAGTAAATCCTATAAAGTCAGAAGGAAAATTACAAACAACCTCATTTATTAATGAGCAGATTAGAAAAGCCACTTGGCATAATAAGAGAGTCACTTGGCCAGTAAGCTTTGGAAAACCGAGATGGCAAACCACCACACAGCCTGCAGGATGGCTAAAATTAAAAAGACTGAGAATACTAAGTGTTGGGGACTATACTAGAGAGACTGGAAGTGTCCTGTATTTGGGGGGAAATGTGAAAGGATACAACTCCTTTGCGAGAGTCTGTGTCAGTTTCGACCCTTTCCCCAGGCAATTCTGTTCCTAGGTGTATGTACCCAGGAGACGGGGTATCTCCACAAGTGAATGTCCCCACCAAAACTCATATATGAATATTCACAGTTGCTTCATGCACAATAACCAAAAATGAATCTGTCCATCATCGGAAAAATGGGTAATGAAATTGTGCTATAACCATAAAAGAGAATATTTCTTGGCAAGTAAAAAACCAAATTATTGACATGGTAGCCTGTCAAGATTGAACCTCCAAACCAGATATTGAGGGAAAGAACACAGAACGAAAGAGAGATACTGCATCACTGCATTTATATGAAGGGCAAAAATAAGCAAAATTAATCTACGGTGAGAGAATGCAGAATAGTTTCTCTGTGGGGGATGGGTCTTGACTGGCAGGGAGTGCGATAGAAGTCTTGGGGGTGATGGAAAGTGTTCTGTTTCTTGGTCTGGGTGGTGATTACACAAGGCCTGTGCATGCTAAATTCATGGAGCTGTACTCTTAAGTTTTGTGCATTTTCTTCTAGGTAAATTATACCTCAATAAAAAAAGTTAGCCATAAAAAAGAGAGATGATGACAGAGCAAAAAGAGTGACAAATGACAGAAAATGGATAATAAATGTTGGACGTAAAAATAATAAGAATCCCTTGAGAAGGAACCCAAAGCAATGGAACAGAACAAACACTGAAAAGTCTAGTTTAACCAAAAAAGATAATGAAATTTAAAAGTTCTAATAATATTAAAGCGACACACTGCTACCTTGGGAAAATCAGCCTAGAACCACAAACGCTGAGATTATTCCAGCAAAAGTACTGCCGCTCAGTTTGACATCATGGTACGAGGCTGACTTCGAAGGCCAAAGAGAAATGGTTTCTAGTGCTCAATCCTCTGCTCACTCGATGTGTGATCTTGGGAAACTGTGTCGTCTTTCTGGGTTTTCTCAGAAGAGGATAAAACCTGACTAATAGCATAGCTGGAAGGACCTGCAACTAGAACATACAGCTATGTTATACAACTATGTACTGGGGGGCTTCGGGGAGAAGAAGAATAAAAAACCTGACTAACAGGCTAGTTCATAGGATTAAACACGAACACCCGAACAATAATAGGCCCTAAGAACATACGTGACTTTGAGTCCTCCTTTACTCACCGTAAATCTGTAGCCAGAAAACTATGGGCAGAGAGCACATTAGTTGTTCTTATAAAAACACACTTCCATCATTTCTGGAAAGAAGTCGTGGATGCAGTAAAAAGAATTGGAGAGGAACAAGAGCCTTTTGAACAGCCATCCCCAAAACCGGAAGCGGGGCTCGTTTCCATCAGAGACCAGAGAGGAAAGTCTTGCCTAAGCCCAGCCCCTGCAGTCTTCCCCGTCTGGAGGGGACTGAGGGCGTCCACTCTAGCTCCAGAACAATCAGGGCTCCCAAGGGTTTCTCAGAAAAACAATCAGTTGCTCCACTCTAAAGATATTGAACAATTTTTGAAACCAGGAGAGGTCAAGGAGAAGCTGAAGCACAAAACCAGAACTCTCTCCTGAATCAATGCCAGGATGTCAATAAATACCATTTCCCAGATCTCTGTTCTTTTTTTTTTTTTTTTTTGAGGAAGATTAGCCCTGAGCTAACTGCTGCCTATCCTCCTCTTTTTGCTGAAGAACACTGGCCCTGAGCTGACATCCATGCCCATCTTCCTCTACTTTATACATGGGACGCCTACCACAGCATGGCTTTTGCCAAGGAGTGCCATGTCTGCACCCGGGATCTGAAGTGGCGAACCCCGGGCCACCGAGAAGCAGAACATGCCAACTTAACCGCTACGCCACCGGGCCGGCCCCCCAGATCTCTGTTCTAGTACGTGGATGCTCCATCGGAGTGGTGGGCAGGCCTGTGAATATCAATCAAGAAGGATATAAAAATATACCAATTTATAGGAATCAAAATTCAAAAATGTCCCCCTATACTAACCCAGGAAAGCTCTAATTCAAAGCAGTGTGTTGTAAAGAACAGAGGTTTAGATCTTTGTGACCTTTGATTAGGTAAGGATTGCTGAGATCTGACGGCTAAAGCAAAAACAATCAATGAATAAGTAGATCGACTGGACTTCACCAAAATTAAAATTTTCTGTGCTTCAAAGGATGCCAACAAGGAAGTGAAAAGACAACCCACAGAATCAGCGAAGACAGCTGCAAAACATATATCCGGTAAGGGCGTAGTACCCAGAAAATTTAATGGACTCTTACAATGCAACAGTAAAAAGACAAATAATCTATGAATGGAAAAAGCATTTGAATAGGCAGTTCTCCGTATATAATGTACAAATGGTCACTAAGAACATGAAAGGACGCTCAACGTCGTTAGTCATTAAGAAAATGGAAATCAAACCCACAATGAGATACCACTTCACAACCACTACTATGATGTATTAAAAGACAGGAGTAGCAAGTGTTGAGGAGGATGTGGAGAAACTGGAATCCTCGTGCATTGCTCGTGGGAACGTAAAAGGGCACAATTGCTTTGGCAAACAGTTTGTCACTTCCTCAAAGTTAAATATAGAGCTGATGTAGACATAGCAATTCCACTCCTAGGTATACATCCAAGAGAACTGAACACATGTGGTCACAAACAAACTCGCACATGAACATTCATAGCAGCATTATGCATAGCAGCCCAAAGTAGAAACAACCCAAATAGCCATCAACTGATGAATGAACAATATGTAGCATAGCCATAAATGAAATTGTATTAAGGCATGAAAATAGTAAAAGTACTGATACATGCCAAACCATGGGTCAACCTTGAGAACAGTATACTAAGAAGCCAGACACAAAAGACCACATGTTGAATAGTTCGTTTTAGAAGAAATGTCCACATTCGGCAAGTCCATAGGGAGAGCAGGTAGAGAAGTGGTTGCCAAGGGCTGGGAGAATGGGAGAATAGGCAGTAACTGCCAATAGGTATGGCGTTTCATTCTGGAGGTAGTGCAAACATTCAGAAATTAGGTAGTGGTGAGAGTTTCACCACCTTCCAAATAGACTGAAAGTCACTGACTTGTACACAAAATGCTGAATTTTACTGCTTATGAATTATGCCCTGATGATGATAATAAGGCAGCAATGTGACTTTGCACAGTCTCATGCCCTGTATTTTCGTGAAACAATGTGTCTCAAATTAATAACCAGTGGCCAGAATATGATGCTGTTAGCCTTTTGTGAACAATATATTGGATGAAAAAATTAAACTCAGGAAAATTTTGGTAGCAATGAGGTATAGGCAAAGAAAGTACCTCCTAGGGAAGACATGACACGAGAATGAACTGGAAAATGTGGGAAGAAGATTTGGGGGCAGAGGGGGACTACCTGACCCCTGGCTTCAGCCCTTACAGCCAGGAGACCTTGGGCCAGTTACACACCCTCTCTGTGCCTTGGTTTCTTCATCCGCAAACCAGGGAAATGTAATGCTTTCCTCACAAGTCGATGGTGAAGGTTAGAATTAATAATGTATCTGAAATAATCAGCCCCAAACTGTGAGGAAGGTCGATGACAGCAGTGGGCCCTCAACCTGTTTCGCATCTCAGCGACTTCAGCAAATCCATTCCATGCCCCACCTCCGCCCATTGAATCAGAATCGCTACGAGTGAGGACTGTGAACTTGATTGGTACCAACCCTCCCAGATGACTCTTCTAAGGATTCCCCACCCCCCCCCACCCCCCCGCCGGGGCGGGAAACACTGAGCTGTGTAAGTTTTACGCAAAAGACAAAAGTAGGACACAGCAGAGCCACAAGGACATTTCCAATCTGCTCTCTCAAGCAGAGGAGGAACTGTTGGAGGACCCTAGAATGGAAAGGGACCTGGCGCGGCTGACCCCGTTTTCACCTCATCCAGTTTATGGCACAGACACAAGCCCTTGGGGACATACGCCTGAGGTACCCCACGGTCCACCTTGAAATAGTGAAAGCCCTCATTTCAAATCCCGGCTTGCTTTGAACGGAAGTTAAATTTACCCTCTTCTGCTCATGGAAGGGACCAGTCTTCCACAAGCCTTTTACCTTACCAAATTTAATCATATCGGGATTGATGCACATTTCAACAGAGAAGTTTCAATGAGAAAGCCTTATAAATATTCTAGCCATTCAACAAGAAACCAGAACATTAGCAAGTTCAGGACAGTTCAGCCCAATAGATCACAGGCACTGAGACATGACTCCTGACCTGAGTTACAGGGAGGTCATCTTTCCTGTCGTTTGACATCATGCCGACTAATGAGGTGGGAAAGCAGCTACCCATTCTCAGATCTGGGTCGCTCTCGCCTCCAGACTGTGCCTGACGTCCTGTCACCATAAGCATTTCAGGGAGACTCTGGAAGAGCCCAGCCGGCACTTCTGCTATTGGACGTGCATGCAGCTGGGTTAGTAGGACAAGGGAGCGCTCTAGAAGCGAAGCCAGGTCACAGAGAGAGACAAAGAGCACAGTAAACGGGACAAATGCAGGATAAAGACAAATAGGTTTCTCCTACTGTTCCAGAACGCAAAGCAATCACTCACTTGCTCTTATAAAGAAGAAGCGTTTGTCGTATTTTTTTCCATTTTTAATTTGGCCAAGTAAATTACTGAACGTCCCCTTCTTCAAGGTTTTTACTTTTTGCTTATGGACAGTAACATTACCTGAAACGATTATGATGAAAATAAGATGCCGTTCTATGTAGACAGCGCTTCTTAGCAAAATGCCTGGCACAATAATACTCAATGAACTATTACTGTTATTATGATTACTATAATTAGCACTGCAAAACGCTCCTCCCTGTGACTTCAAGTGTGTCATGTAACTTTTGCGAGCCTTCCGTTTCGTCAGTTTTAAAGTGAAGGAATTTGACAATGTTTTCTTTTTCCTACTGAATGTCAGGTCCCACAAACACCAGAAAGTAGATTTCTTTAAAGCCTTTGGTGGCTCTCACGCCGATATCATTCCACAGCATAGGTGGAGGACGGCGTGGGACGGGGAGCAGATGAGCTTCCAAAAGTGGCTGATCTACACCTCCATCCTGCACTGTGACGGGAACGCTGGGCCGCACGTGCTCACACCAGTTGCAGCCTTAACTCAGGCAAGTCCAGCAGCTAACCTGAAGAGGCCGATGCCACAGCGGGTCTGCCAAGTCTCAGGCTCACAAGACCCAGTTGGCATCGGATGCTGAGAAGGTCAGGAGAGGGTTCAGGGCATCGTTTTTCAGGGCATGAGGACAAGTCAAAGAGATCTATCGAGCAACGTTCCATGAAAACTGCCCTGGATCCCTGTCTGTTCAATATGTAGGGGAACTGAGGGAACGTAAAAAGTAGCGTCACGTTTACGAATCTTTCCAAAAGAATGAGCACGACACGTATTCCGGGATGTATACCTGAACTATTTTAATCATTTTGACAACTCAGAAAGAGCTCTTGTGGTACTAGAATGAGATCCACGAGTGAGAAATATGACGTATGTTGTTTAGTGACATTGAAAGCATCCTCATCAAACATGTGAACAACATTTGGATGAACAACATCCAAAAAGCAACCAAGAAATAGAGGACTTCGGGAGGCAGGCGTGTTCAACTTGACTTAACTTGCTGCCCCAGTGATGGAGAAGAAGCCAACGTGACACAAGGATACAGCAAACGGAATATTTAGAGTTTCAGGACAGAACACATTTTTTAAAATGAGTTGTTCATTCCTTTATAGGATACTCTGCTGTTGTCCTACACTTTTAATGGATATAGAAAAAACGGTAGAAGAACATCATCATGAGAGTCTAAAAATTTAACATCTTTCACTTGTGGAAAAACCTTAAGCTCTGTTTGAATTTAAGGAGAAGGCTGGGTGACTTCATGACAGCCCTTAAGAAAATAAAACTTGTTGGGAAACTATTTCTGCCTTGATGTTTTTGTAAACATACAAGAACGAACACTGAGAAACTGTTCCGCTTAGATATGTCTTGGAAAGAAATATTTGGGTACTATCAGCACAAGGGTAGACACCTCTTGAAAGTGGCTGCTGAGGGTGGCCCCATCGGGGGTGACTTTCAGAAGAGACCAGGGGGCCTTGTGTATCCTCGCGGCCTAGGCAACTGGAAGGCAGGGGCTCCTAAGATTCCATGACACTCCCCCCACCTTCCAGTTCTGTTATTGCAACTCCAGACCGTTACCTGGCGCGCTGGCTCCTCCCTCCGTCACTCGTGTTGGAGTGTGAGCTGGAGGCAGTGCCTTTGGCTCTGAGCTCTGGCGTCTTGAACCTTGTTTTGGGGGTTATAGACTCTCAAGAGCTGTGGGGTGTTGATCACGTTGTTGCCAACAGTAAGTTAAAAATTCCTGACTCCTCACCCCTCAGTCCTCATTAAACCTATTTGCTTTCACTTGTTTTTAACCCATTCTGTGTTTGGGTCTCTTCTCCCCAGTCCCTGCCCTACCTCTTCTGCCCCACGTCACCATGGCAGTTTCTCTCGGCCCTGTGTCTGATCCGGGGCCCGAAATGACCCTCCTGGAAATCAACCAGGAGCTTCAGTCCCAACTGGAACAAAGCAAACAGGACTTTCGAGACCTCAAACAGAAGTTCCTTGTCTCTGAGTCCACTGCCTACATCCTGGCCAACCAGCTGCAGAAACACAGTAAGTCCTACAGGGTCATGGTCAGCAGAGGGATGAGTGACCACCGTGTTCCCCTAAGAAACTAAAAACTCTCCAGACCTTTTCTTCTGTTCCCTGAGGCAAAATAAACTCCATTCTGACCACAGTCCAGGGAAGGTACAAGTGGGTATTTTACCCTCAGTTTGCTGAGCATGGACAAACCGAGGCCCAAAGAGTTGAGGGACTTTTCCAGACTGGCAGTGAGGTGTAGGGTGGGATTAGGTAAAATGCCAGTGACTGATTCCTGGTGCAGGCACAGCACTGCGTGTTTCCCTCTGGAGCAGGCTAACCTGTTTCTCCCAGCATCCTCCGTGTGCGGAATCAGATCCTGCATCACTCTTGGCCTAAGTGTCCGGGACTAATGAGCTCCATCAGTTCAGGCTTCTCTGAGGTCCCACTGGCAAAGCTCTGTGCTCCTTACACTGGGGAGATGGGGTGATGGTACACACCGGGGGAAGCAGGTGATGTTCCCTGCTTTACAGGAGCCTGAAGATGAGTGTGCTCCTCGCTGACACTGTGGGATCCATGAGTGACGCCATCACGACAGAGACGACCCTGCTGAGCGGGAAGCCGTGCTTCCTGAGCACAGGCTTTTCTTTCAGATCAAGGAAGCCACTTTGCCTCTTGGGGTGAGGTAGAGGGTGTCTCTGGGGAAATGAGACAATCCGTACCCCCTCTTCTGTGTCTCTCTGAGCTGGTGAACCTTTGGTGATGCAGGACCGCCAGCAGGTCCGGGTGACCTTGAGGGTCTGGGCTGTGAGACATGGCCCAAGTGAGAATGACGCTAAGTGGGGGTGGCCACCAGCCCCAGTAAAAACTCAAACCAGTGTCTGGGGCAGGCCCTTCCCTCCCACAGTCAGCCTCGCAATTGGAAGCTCAATCACTTGTTCTGTAAGAGGGGGCTGTGGTGACAGAAGGGATCGTGAGAACAGGGCCTCGTGCCAAACAGAGTGAGTAGAAGGGATCTTGACAGCTCTGAGTCTGGATGGGTGTTATTTTCCAATAAACCATCGTGGGAGTGGTGAACTTCAAATGACTGACGCAGAGAAAAGTAAACATTGAAACCTGCTATTTAAGAAAGTGAAGAGATGAGGTTTTGAGAAAGGACTAAGTTTTCCTTACAGCTTTTTTTTATAGGCGTAACATAACTGTAGGAAACAAATTTTGAAGATGATGAAGAAGAAAGATGTCACCCAAGATCTTGTGGCGAGGTAACACAGTGCATTGGTGAAGACTGAGCTACTCTTCCTGGGCTCAGATCCAAGCTGTGGCTTTTTCTGAGCCTCACGGTTTCCTCCTCCGTTAGTATGGCGCTGTCATAGTGCCTACTTCTGTGAGCGGTTGCAATGAATCACATGAGTTATTTCTGTAAAGTTACTAAAACAGTTCTTGACACACAGGAAACACTATCGATTAGTTCTTTCTTCTACTACTGGGAATTGAAAACAACTTCTTCAACAGCCTGTGCCTATTTCCTTCAGGGACTGATGGTTATGCCTTGTATTGTTCAGAATTGCATTCATATACAGTTATATTTCATCGTGAAGGTACTTGTCCTTGAAATTCTGAGCTCAGAGGACCCAACAATCAGTAGGCCCAGGGGCCTTCCCGAGCACACAGGGATCGCCACTTCATGCCGCTGCTTAGTGTTTTACTCAAGAGGCTGCAAGTCTTGGTAAAGTGGCCCAGGACTCGGGGTCAGTCTCAGGGCACGTGACTTCTGACCTGGCCAAACGTCAGCTAACCTTGTCTGGTCACTTTCTCTGCCTTGGAGCTTCTCTTTGCTCAGCTCTCAAATGAGGAGTGACCAAATGCCGTGTATTTGGGAGGCTGAGCAATAGAAGGTGGAAATCTCAGTGGAGAGCCTGGTGCTGGGGTTCTATCTGCCTCTTAGAGAAGAAGATGGAGCCTGCCTCCTCCCTTGCAGGCAGTGACCCCAGCAGCATGGCCAGCTTTCCACTGAGGCCGGCCTCTCTGTCTTTCCTCAGAGTCTGGAGCGTGCAAAGACATCATTGAATCGGTGCTGGGGGAGAAGCTGCAGTTCCAGGAGGGGAAGCCCACAGAGAAGTCAACGTTAGCGGAGAAGCTCAAGTAAGGGGGGCTCTGTGCTGGGCGTCTGCTGGGAAGTTGTAGGCATCTCTGAAGGGGGCAAGGAGCAACTCTGGGCCAGGAGAATGGCCCAAATTTTCATGGCAGCCACATGCATACGAATTTGCATAACACCATTAGAGAACAATAATTGGTAAACTATGGACTCCAATTACTCAAAGGTTCCTTGAGTCTTTTTTTAAAATAAAACTTATTGAGGTGAAATTCACAGAACCTAAAGTTGGCTAAATTCGAGTGAACCATTCAGTGGCATTTAGGATATTCAGGATGTGGTGCAATCACTACCGCATTTACCTTTAATGACAATCACCTCCTGACTGACTACAGTTTGTCAGACTTCCTCTGAAAAAAAAACTGTCTTTCTAAAGGTTTTCAGAAACCTCCACACTGTTTTCCACAGTGGCTGCCCCAATTTATATTCCCAACAACAGTCTAGGAGAGTTTCTTTTTCTCCACCTCTATACGGAATCTAGAAAACAAACCAAACCAAACAAACAGACTCATAGACACAGGAAATAAACTGGTGATTACCAGAGGGAGGAGGGGTTGGGGGTGGGTGAAATGGGTGAAGGGGATTAAGAGGTACAACCTTCCAGTTACAAAATAAGTAAGTCATGGGGTTGGAATGTAGAGCACAGGGACGGTAGTCCACAATATTGGAACAACTTTGCATGGTGACAGTCTTACATCTATTTCGTTTACCCGTTCTCAAGAGTTATATTTACATCGTCCACAAAAACCTCATGAGACATTAAACAAAATCAGCTGTTATTCTAAGTTATTACTCTTGTTGACAAATTTTGTAACAGAGAACATGAGCTCATTTGACGAGTAAACCCAGGCTGTATGTCTGCATTATATCCACTGCCGATAACTCTGAGAACATGTCTATTTTAAATCAAACCAGCACACTTAAACAGGCTTTGATTTCCCAAAGTTCATTTTAGATCCTGTTAAATAGCTTTGTCTTTCAGGAGGTTCTGTATATTAATTAAAGACTGTGTTCCGTTCTAAGAGATTTTGAATCCTCTCTTTGAAGGGTGACCCCTCAGGTGGACTCGTCTGAAGCAGAGGTTCCCCAGAGTGGCCATTATAATTCCAAATTATCTCAAAAGTTTGCCTATTTTCAGCTGTTTAGTTTCAGATCAGGCATTTTGGGGGAGTTGAAGTGGCAAATCTCAGCGAGAGAAGAGAAAGCAGCATCAGGCTTGGCTTCTGCCCTGGCATGTTCAATTATTTAACCATTTTTCTCTTAAAGAGGCAGTAAAATATTTCTTATTTTCTTTAGAAGCATCAAAAGATTAAAATAGGCTTCCTGTTGTAGCTGGCTTGTTCCGATTGCATGTATCTGTTTGAGTAAACTGAAACTGCCTCATTTTGGCCATTGTAAAGTGAGAGCTCCTCTGTATGCTCGATTTGCAGAGCCTGAAGGGTGGGTTTATGAGCTCTTGCAATATCAGGCAAGGGACACGTTCCCCAGCGACACATAATGTTTATTCCCACTACAGAATCCATAATGCAATGCAGCAAAACAGATGTAATTGTTTTACAGAAGGTCTATTTACATACACCAACTTGGACAAACCTTTATCTTTATTTTTTCAACTCTTGTACCCCTAATTATAACTTATATTAGAATTTCACTCACAAGTTTTGGTATTACAGTGTTATGTAGGGAATGCATTCTCAGCTAGGCATAATATTTAACCCCAAAAAAGCATCCAGGCAAAGTTGACGTAATCTCCTCATGTAATATTAGGGTAAACACTTTAATCTTTATACTTGTACCAACCTGAGCAGCCTAATTGTTGCCCCAAACAAGTGTTGATAGGTTTCTCGCTGTGATTTCTGCCTACTTACTTTTAAAATTTTTTTCAAACTGGAAGAAATAGAACAAGTTTGTCTGATATTCTTGAATGTTGGGGGCCAATCTGGGGTCCCTTTAGCCCATCGAACCTTAGGCAGTGTTTTAGTCAAAGCTTCATTTTGACTGTATTTGCGTCTGTTCTATTCACCCTGCTCTTTCTTTTTAATGACTAAAGATTGCCATCCTGTTGGAGTGAGTGAGTTCTGTCACTCTTCCCTTCTTCACTTCTCTTTGTTAACTTGATGTTTCCATTTGCATCTGTGAGACCACAAGAAGAAGCTGAGACCCCAAATTTGATTATGTTTTTGAGATTAGTCCTTGTATTTTCCTTTTAATTTGGTGTTTCATAGGGACCAGTAAAACAGCTCTTTATGAAGAGAGCTCTCTAAAAGTTTTCTAACTTAAAGATCCATTGTTTGGCCATCTTCTCTCCAGAGTTTCAAGAATATTGTGGTCAAACAGTGTCACAAAAGAAAACCACCCGTTTCAGACATTGGCTTCTAACTATAATTAGACCATCTACTCAGAATTAACCCCAATGGGCTCTGCTTGGTGACAGACAGCATGTTTCCCATTCCGATACACAGCGACAGAGAGACACTCAGATCCAGACACAGAAATACCAGACACCAGTGAACCAATTCCCAGATGGAGGGTAGAAAGTCCTACAACTGTTCCCACTCCAAATGCGCGCCCAGACGGCCCCTCCGTGAATGGAAAGGACCCAAGTTGGCACTTCCGTGAACGGAGGGTCCCCAAAAGAGGGGAAGGAAGTTCATGGGCATCTCTGAGGCAACTTACTCTATTTCAGAGTCCATCGACTTCCCAGAAGGAAGAAGCAGCAAACAAACCAATCTAGAATCTGTTTCCTCACCATAAGAAAATGGGCCTAGGGTCAGTGGCTCCGAGGCAGATGGAAAGTACTGAGGGCAGTCCCTAGGGCAAATGACCGAGGTGGCTGCAGGACTGCTTCCCAGGAAATCCCAGTTGGCCTGGGGCCATGGACCCATGGGCAAGAGCCTTCTGGTTGGCTCATCAAATTTTACCACCTACAAACATCGGTTCTTTACCCGCCACACAAGAGGGGCCCAATAAAAACTGGAACACCAGGCTTAAGGCAAGGAGAGGGTTGTTATTTCGGGTGACATGAGCCAGGAGATGAGAGGGAGCCCTCACATTTGTCTCATTTCATCTCGTCTCACCGAAAGAGGGGACGTGAGTGTTTTTAAAGGTGTGTGAGGATTGTGGCTGCTTGTAGATGGTGGGGGGACTCAGTGGCCTTGCTGGTCAGAACTTTCCCACCAGCCTGCATTCGGCCTTGGGACACTGTTTGCAGGGGGGAGGAGGAGATGATAGGGAACCCAGGTGCTTTGTCTCCATGGTGGGTAGAGTATTCTGGAGCCAGGGAGTAAGCGGGGAAAGAGTGCTTTGGTGTTAGCCCCACATATGCTGGGTTTAATGGAGGGGAACTGATAGCAGGCTGGCAGCAGCAGGTCACCATACATGTGCCAGAATTCTGCTACAATAGCTCCTTGGGGATGTTCTCACAGAAATCTCCATGAAAAATCTTATCATCTATGGTTCGACTCTTTGCATGTTTAAACGGTCTCTTCTGTGCCACCTTAGGAAATACGATGTCCTAATCCAGGATCAGGCTCGAGAGCTGGCCCAGTTACGGCAAACGATAGAGAAAGGCAGAGAAGTCTCTGTGCTCCTCAAGCAGCACCTCAGGAACCTTCTCACCCACGATGACCCTACCAACTTCCAGGGTCAGGGCTTTCAAGAACGACTGGCTGAGGGCCGCAGGCTGGTGGAGCGCCTTGCCCGAAAGCTCAGCCCAGGTAAGGCGGTCATAGGCCCTGACTGCACTGAGCTGCTCCAAGAGATTCCACTCACGAGGATTTTTTTTTTTTAACCAGTCGTTCTGGTTTCCATGTCCCATTTGGGGCCATCACAGGAGCAGCACTGGCAGGGTGGGAACAGAGAGGAGAAATGCACTGGGTACAGGCCACAGTGGTCCAACTAGAGGTTTCTTTCCTGATGGACGGTGAATCACATTAATTGATTTTTGAGTGTTGAACCCCCTTTTCATAGCTGGAATCAATCTCACTTGGTTGTGGTGTATAATTCTTTGTATACTTTCTTGGATTCAATCTGTCAAATCTTGTTGATGATTTTTGCACCTATGTTCGTGAAACTTATTGGCCTGGAGTGTTCCTTTTTGTAACATCTTTGTCTGGTTTTTGTATTAGGAGAATGTTGACTTCATAGAATGTGTTAGGATGTATTCCCTCTGTTTCTATTTTCTGGAAGAGATGGTAGACAACTGGCCTAATTTCTTCCTTAAATATTTGATAGAATTCACCAGTGAATTTATCTGGGCCTGGTGCTTTCTGTTTGGGAAGATTCTTTTGTTGTTTCAATTTCTGTAGTAGATATAAGCCTATTCAGATGATCTGTTTCTCCTTGTGGGAATTCTGGTAGATTGTGTGTTTCAAGTAATGGATGCATTTCAAACTTCAGGGCACAGATTGGTTCCTAACATTCCTTGATTATCCATTTGATGTCCATGGGATCAGTAGTGCCAGTCCCTCTTTCACTTCTCATATGAGTAATCTGTATCTTCTGTCTTCTCATTCCTTCTCAGCATAGTGCCTGCCCTAGAGAATGTTCCATGTGAGCTTGAGAAGAATCTGTGTTCTTCCCTCGTTTGATGAAGAATTGTAGAAGTGTCGATTCTATCAAGTTGATTGATGGTGCTGTTTATTTCAACTCTATCCTTCCTGATTTTCTGCCTGCTGCATCTCTCTGTTTCTGACAGAGGGGTGTTGAAATCTCCAACTGTAATACCGGATTCATCTACTTCTCCTTGCAGCTCTCACTTTTTGCCTCAGTTATTTTCGTGCTCTTCTCCTAGGTGCAGCTTAAAAACTGTTATGTCTTTGGAGAATGGACCCCGTTTTGTTACGTGACACCCCTCTTTAACCCTGATCATTTTCATTGGTCTGAAGTCTGCTTTGTCTGAAATTGTTTGAGCTACTGCAGCTTTGTTTTGATCAGTGATAGCGTGGTATATCTTTCTCCATCCTGTTTCTCTTATTCTATCTGTGCCTTTTTATTTAAAGTGGATATCTTGTACACATCATCTAATTAAGTCTTACTTTTTCATCCGCTCTGACAGTCTTTCTTTTAATTGGTGCATTTATTTTTTTTATTTTTTAAAGATTTTATTTTTTCCCTTTTTCTCCCCAAAGCCCCCCAGTACATAGTTGTATATTCTTCATTGTGGGTCCTTCTAGCTGTAGCATGTGGGACGCTGCCTCAGCGTGGTTTGATGAGCAGTGTCATGTCTGTGCCCAGGATTCGAACCAAGGAAACACTGGGCCGCCTGCAGCGGAGCGCACAGACTTAACCACTCGGCCGCGGGGCCAGCCCCTTAATTGGTGCATTTAGACCACTGACTTGGAAGGTTTTTGTTGATATACTTGGATTAACGTCTACCATATTAGTTACTGTTTTATATTCATTGTTCTCTTCCTGGTTTCTTTTTTTTGTGTTCCACTCTTTTTCCGTCTTCTCTGGTTGTGAAAAAGAATTTTACGTGATTCCGTTTTTTCCTCCTCTCTTGGCATGTCAACTGTACTCTTATTTTTTCTTTCTTCTTTTTCAGGAGTTGCCCTGGAGTTTGCAATGTACATTTAAAAATCATCCAAGTGCTCTTTCAAAGAACAGTGTACTGTTTCATGGCTAACACAAGTGCCTAATAACACAGTATTCCCAATTCATTCCACCCATCTGTTAGAGCATTACTGTCATTCATTTCACTTATCCATAAGCTGCTTATCCAAATCCATTATTGCTACTATTGTTTTGAACAGTTATCAGTTAGATCAATCAAGAAAAAGACAAATAAATTATTGTATTTGAATTCATTGCTTCAAAATGCTCTTCCTTTCTTTGTGTAGATGCCAGTTTCTGACTTATATCATTTTCCTTTGTTCTGAGGAAGTTCTTTGAACATTTCTTGCAAGGCAGGCCTACTGGTGACAAATTCCTTCAATTCTTCTTTGTCTAGGAATGTTGTCTTTTTCTCTTGCTGATGAAGGATAATTTACTGGATACAGAATTCGAGGTGGGTGGAGTGTCTTCCTTATACTCCCTTCTCTTCTTGCTTGCATGGTTTCAGAGAAGTCTGATATACCTCTTATCCTTACTCTTCTCTGGGTAAGGTATTTTTCCCTCTGCTTTCATTTAGACTTTTCTTTTGTCTTTGATTTTCTGCATTTTGAATATGACATTCTTTCCTAGGTGTATACATTTTGGTATTTCCCTGGTTGCTATTCTCTGAGCTTCCTGGATCTGTGGTTCAATGTCTATAATTAATTTTAGGGGATGCTGGCCCCACGGCCAAGAGGTTAAGTTCACACGCTCCACTCGGCAGTGCAGGGTTTCACTGATTCAGATCCTGGATGCGTACATGGCGCTTCTCATTAAACCATAATGGGGCGGGATCACATATGCCACAACTAAAAGAACCCAGAGTAGAATGTACAACTATGTACTGGGGGGATGTGTGGAGAAAAGGCAGAAGAAAAAAAGAAGATTGGGAACAGTTGTTAGCTCAGGTGCCAATATTAAAAAAAAAAAAACAAAAAAAAACCTTTGGGTGGCAAAAACTGAAAAAATTTTTAGGAAATTCTCAGTCATTATTGCTTCAAATGCTTCTTGTGTGCTCCTTCTGATAGTCACGTTACACATATTTACACCTCTTGTGATTGTTCCACAGTTCTTGGATCATCTCTTCCTTTTCATTCTTTTTCCTCTTTGCATTTCAGTTTTAGAAATTTCTCTCGATATTTCTCCAAGCTCGCAGGTTCTTTGCTCAGCCGTGTCCAGTGTACTGTTGAACCTCTAAGGCACTCTCCATTTCTGTCCCAGTGTTTTTCATTTCTACCATCTCCTTTGGATTCTTTCTTAGAGTTCCCATCTTTCTACTTACCTTCCCCTTATGTTCCTGCATGCTGTCCACCTTTCCCTTTGGAGCCGTTAGCATGTTAATCACTGTCATTTTAAATTCCTGCTCTAGTAATTCCACCATGTCTGCCATATTGGAGCCTGGTTCTAATGCTTAGTTTCTTTCTTCAAACTGTGTTTTTTTTTGTCTCATACTATGTTTTATAATGTTTTGTTAAAAGCCAAACATGATATACTGGGTAAAGGATTTGAGGTAAGTAGGCCTTAGTGTGAAGTTTTGTCTTTATCTGGCTAGGGGTTGGGCTGGGTTTCCTGTTTATTGGAGCTGTAGATGTCAGAGGCTTAAGTCTCCTCTGGAATTCTTGGTTTTGTGTTCTCAGCTCTCTTGAGTGTCCCTGGTGATTTCTGCTTAAATGAGGCCTGAGAACGTGCAGTTCTTTCAGTTGTATCCTTTCCGTTATATTCCCCTGTTATCATCTAGGATAGGTGTGTGTGTGTGTGTGTGTGTGTGGAAACATTCTGTAGTCCTATGATCAGGGCTCAGTCTTTGAGTCAGACTGGGTCCCTGGGCTGTGGCCTTCACAAGAGCTTCTCAGGGTTCACCTTCCAGGTGCCCTCGATGGAAAAGGAAGGCTAGAGGGGCTGGAGTTGGGCATTTCCTTTCCCCAAGGTCAGCTGGGTTGTGGTAAAATCCCAGTTGGTTAGGCTCTGGTCAAATAGTTTCTTTGAGAGCAGGCTTTGTCAAGAAAAACAAAATGCTCCGGATCTATCTAATAATAGCTACTTTCATCTCACTCTGCCAGAGGTGTAAGGAGATTTTTCTCTAGTCTTCACTGTGAGAAACTGATAGGGCTCCTGGACAGAAAACTCTCCAGAACTCTTGGGTTTCTCCAACAACTGGGCCCCCTGATGCTTTTAACTCAAACTTCTCCACACTGAGTCTCCAGCAATTAGTCAATTACATGCTAAGTTTTCCTCCTCTGGTCCTGGCTCCTGCCTAGGTTTCTGCTTCAATAGGTTGTAATTCTCTTTGTTTGCCTAGCCTGTTTGTATGTCCAGTTTGGGGGGCAGTGGTTTGCTCTCTGACCTTCATTCTCTGACGGATCGAAGAAGAGTGGTTGATTTTCAGTTTGTTCAGCTCCTTTCTTGTTGTGAGGACAGGAGTGATGACTTCCAAGATCCTTACTTGTGGGACCAGAAACTGGAAGTCTCTTTAGACGTCTTGAGGGGAGACTGAGAGCTTGTTTATGGTCTCCTTAGAGAAAGTTCCCACTGTGCCTGAGAGCCAGCTTTACGTCAAGACAAATGATACAGTTGTAGAAGTCCAGAGGGAATCTGGACAAGTACATGGTGATCTTGGGAACAAAAGACATGTCTAACATTTTTTCCAGTTTCACATAGAGCATGCCATCAGGGAAACTGTGTCTGATGGATCATAAAAACAAAAAAGGGCATTCATTTAATACAAAGAAGAGACCTTTCAGTACGATTCTCTCAGCATATCCTGAAATTGTAGTTGGGGATTTATGTCTTCATGACCAGACAGGCCATTGTGTTTACAATGGGTGGCATGGAACTCCTTAGTGCCTGCTGGACATTTCTGAATTTGGAATTTCTGAATTTTTCTGCAGAAAATCATGCAGAGGAGGAGAACAAAGAAGAAAAAGCATCAATGGACCCCAGGTAACAAGGAATGATCAGGGCCTGGAAGACGATGGGTAAAATAAGAGGATGGTTCCCAAATAAAGACCGAGAGGCCAACACTAGCCACGGATTTCTAAGGCAAAAGTGACAGAAACTGCTGGTTGAATTATTCCATTCACTTAAGCGATCAGGAAATAGCTTTCTAAAAAGGTTGTCATTTGCTTTTGTGATACTTGTCATACTAACGTAAGGGAAATTAACCCTTCTCAGGGAATTTGCTGTAGTCACAGAATCCATCTGTTCTCTCCTCTGTGGCTAAACCTAAGATGAGATGGATATCTGCTTTCTGCATGGTGAACTTTAGCTTGTTGGCATGAATTTCATAGTAAGAAATGTAATTAGACCAAAACAATCATGTCCCGTCACAATATTGATAGAAAGAAGTCTAGAAGGCACAAGGTCTCTGGGCATGTACAATGTGTCAGGAACGTGCATTCCTTGGGTGGCAGTATGTAAAATTCAACATCATTTCTGCACGCGGTTGAGCCACTGTTCTGGTTCTCTGTGTCTGCTGAGTGCCATTGCTGTACCATCCAGGTAGAGTTGATTCTCCTTCCTCATTGAGTGCTATCTGGCCAGTTCGCTGAGCGCCCACTCCCCTCTCTCCTGCCCTCAGGGGCAACCAGACCATGCCCTCATCATACGAGGATTGTTTTCTTTCTCTTTGCGGGGACTGTCCCTCACTTTCTGTGACCACTCTCTCTACCAGCAATCAGGACCACCTGGGACTCCAGCATCCGATCCTTCTTGGTTTCATCATATACTTTTTCCCCTAGCCTGAGCACAGAGCTACAGGAAAAAGAGAGTGTGACAGAAGCCCTGAAGGGGTCAGTGGATGAAGGCCCTGTGACTTCTTCAGGTCACCAGTACCCGTCTGGTTGCCACGAGCCTCCCAGCACCAATGTTTTCTTGTCTGAGGAGCACGAAGACTTCTCTGCTCTGGTTGCAGCTACTGAGTACTCAGATCAACAGGAGAAGAAAGCTCCAACAGGTCTCCCAGGTAGTGTCCATATTCATGTTCCCAATGTCCCTGTCCAGGTCAAGATATGTCATCACTTCAGTCTGGCCCTGGAGACGTAACTTGGTTTGAATCAGAATCTAGGACTCAGTTTTAAGCACACACATCGGGTGGGTCAGGTAGTTCGACACTCTTCCGAGTCCCAGGCCAAATCTCTGTCATCCCCGTTACCATGCCTGCTCCACTGCAAACAGTAGTCTCTATCTCCTCTAAGTTGGTTTATCCTCAGTAGGGAGCCATCTAAGTGTCAAAAGATAAACACCTCTTGAATGTGTCTGGAAGTTTACCACCCAGGGCGTGGTGTGAACCCTGGCACCCTCCACCACTTGGAATAGCAAGAATCCTGTTCTCCAGGTGGCACCATAGATTCTTTCCTCTTTAGGAGTGATTAAATTCCATCCATCAGTCTAGTCTCGGTGTAGAACTTCCTCCAAACCAACAGCAGCCAGCATACCTGATGGAGTAAGAGCTGAATCTTGCCACAGCCTTTCCAGAAAGCTACTAGATGAGCTCCTCATGACCTCGGGAAGAATATGTTGAACTCTTTGCCCAGGTTCAGGGAAGAGAACTTTGTTGTATTGATCTGCCAATTCAGAGACAGTCTGCCCTATGACTCAGGAAAGGAAGCCTGGTGCCTTTTCAGAAGACACAACCCGAGGCCTCCTGGAATATTCTGAGACTATCCTGTTCTCACGCTGAGAAGACTTATGTCCCTGTGTTGAAACAGGCCCCTGGGTTGGTAATGTGTCAAGAAGCAACTTTTTATGATGACTGGCCCTGTCCAAATTTATTTGCAGAAACTCAAAAAGATCAGAAGGATGAGGAAAGAGATGAGCCAACAGCCCCCAGGTAACTGATAATCCTGGTTGTGAAAGCAATGGTGACATCTGAAGATCTCAAATCCAGGGAGAATTAGAAAGTACCAGTAGACCTGTTTCATCCCATCACACTACCACGAATCACCCCTTTTAAGAATGCTGTCTGTTTCCTTGGGACTTGTCCTGTTAGTTTCCACTTGGTATTAATGTCTCAAGTTTAGGAACCTAGAATCAGCTTGACACCAGGCAAACTAACCAATCTTAGAGATTTCCTGCACTCAGGGAGACCACGGGTCCTCTCTTGTTTGGGGAAAACTAAGATAAGTTGCATAACTTCTGTCTGCACATTTGGCCTGTTTAACGGTGAGGATTTCGTAGCACGACATACAGCTCGACAAAAATGTGTCTATGGTATTACAGTATTGACAGAAACAGGCCTAGAAGGCGCAAGATGTCTGGGAGCCCACAGTGCCCCAGGAGCCTTTACTCACCGGGCCTCTGTAAGAAAAGTGGCACGGAAGTTATGCTTTGGAGTTGCAGGAACTCCTGTGGTTCTCGTTGTGTGCTCTGTGTCATGACTGTGCCATAGAGGAGAGCTGAGTCTCCTTCCTCATTAACTCGTTATCTGGACGGGGCAGTGAGCACCTGCTGCCCTCCCTCCCCCCACCACGGCAGCCTCACTTACTTGCAGTCAGAGAAGGACTGTTATCTTCTTCCTGTTTCAAGGGATGCCCTCTTTACCTTCTGTGACCTCTCCCTTAGTCTTCCCATCAGAACCAGTGGGGAAGTTGCGGTGTCCAGTCTTTCCTCGTTTAATATTCTGTTATCTTTGTGCCTCTGGGCTCAGCTGGGAGCTGCAGGAGGAGGAGGAAATGGATGATGCGTGTCAGGATTCTTTGGATGAAAAGTATTTGGCTCTTTCCAGTCACCATGACTTGTCTGACTCCTGCCACCCTCCCGACAGTCCCACCATCCCATCTGATGAGCATGAAATCTGCTCTCGTCTGGATGGAGCCCGTGAGTACTCTATTGGAAAGAGGACAAGCTCCGAATGGTCTCCCAGGTAGCCTCCATGTTCTTTGTGCTCACACCTCTGTCCAGGTACAGAAATGTCTCTTTGATGGCAGGCCTTGGAGACCCATCTTGGTTTCCATCAGAATCTAGGACTCAGTTTTAAGCACACACATCGGGTGGGTCAGGTAGTTCGACACTCTTCCGAGTCCCAGGCCAAATCTCTGTCATCCCCGTTACCATGCCTGCTCCACTGCAAACAGCAGTCTCTGTCTCCCCTAAGTTGGTTTATCCTCAGTAGGGAGCCATCTAAGTGTCAAAAGATAAACACCTCTTGAATGTGTCTGGAAGTTTACCACCCAGGGCGTGGTGTGAACCCTGGCACCCTCCACCACTTTGAATAGCAAGAATCCTGTTCTCCAGGTGGCACCATAGATTCTTTCCTCTTTAGGAGTGATTAAATTCCATCCATCAGTCTAGTCTCGGTGTAGAACTTCCTCCAAACCAACAGCAGCCAGCATACCTGATGGAGTAAGAGCTGAATCTTGCCACAGCCTTTCCAGAAAGCTACTAGATGAGCTCCTCATGACCTCGGGAAGAATATGTTGAACTCTTTGCCCAGGTTCAGGGAAGAGAACTTTGTTGTATTGATCTGCCAATTCAGAGACAGTCTGCCCTATGACTCAGGAAAGGAAGCCTCGTCCCTTTTCAGAAGACACAACCCGAGGCCTCCTGGAATATTCTGAGACTATCCTGTTCTCACGCTGAGAAGACTTATGTCCCTGTGTTGAAACAGGCCCCTGGGTTGGTAATGTGTCAAGAAGCAACTTTTTATGATGACTGGCCCTGTCCAAATTTATTTGCAGAAACTCAAAAAGATCAGAAGGATGAGGAAAGAGATGAGCCAACAGCCCCCAGGTAACTGATAATCCTGGTTGTGAAAGCAATGGTGACATCTGAAGATCTCAAATCCAGGGAGAATTAGAAAGTACCAGTAGACCTGTTTCATCCCATCACACTACCACGAATCACCCCTTTTAAGAATGCTGTCTGTTTCCTTGGGACTTGTCCTGTTAGTTTCCACTTGGTATTAATGTCTCAAGTTTAGGAACCTAGAATCAGCTTGACACCAGGCAAACTAACCAATCTTAGAGATTTCCTGCACTCAGGGAGACCACGGGTCCTCTCTTGTTTGGGGAAAACTAAGATAAGTTGCATAACTTCTGTCTGCACATTTGGCCTGTTTAACGGTGAGGATTTCGTAGCACGACATACAGCTCGACAAAAATGTGTCTACGGTATTACAGTATTGACAGAAACAGGCCTAGAAGGCGCAAGATGTCTGGGAGCCCACAGTGCCCCAGGAGCCTTTACTCACTGGGCCTCTGTAAGAAAAGTGGCACGGAAGTTATGCTTTGGAGTTGCAGGAACTCCTGTGGTTCTCGTTGTGTGCTCTGTGTCATGACTGTGCCATAGAGGAGAGCTGAGTCTCCTTCCTCATTAACTCGTTATCTGGACGGGGCAGTGAGCACCTGCTGCCCTCCCTCCCCCCACCACGGCAGCCTCACTTACTTGCAGTCAGAGGAGGACTGTTATCTTCTTCCTGTTTCAAGGGATGCCCTCTTTACCTTCTGTGACCTCTCCCTTAGTCTTCCCATCAGAACCAGTGGGGAAGTTGCGGTGTCCAGTCTTTCCTCGTTTAATATTCTGTTATCTTTGTGCCTCTGGGCTCAGCTGGGAGCTGCAGGAGGAGGAGGAAATGGATGATGCGTGTCAGGATTCTTTGGATGAAAAGTATTTGGCTCTTTCCAGTCACCATGACTTGTCTGACTCCTGCCACCCTCCCGACAGTCCCACCATCCCATCTGATGAGCATGAAATCTGCTCTCGTCTGGATGGAGCCCGTGAGTACTCTATTGGAAAGAGGACAAGCTCCGAATGGTCTCCCAGGTAGCCTCCATGTTCTTTGTGCTCACACCTCTGTCCGGGTACACAAATGTCTCTTTGATGGCAGGCCTTGGAGACCCATCTTGGTTTCAATCAGAATCCAGGACTCAGTTTTAAGCACACACATCGGGTGGGTCAGGTAGTTCGACACTCTTCCGAGTCCCAGGCCAAATCTCTGTCATCCCCGTTACCATGCCTGCTCCACTGCAAACAGCAGTCTCTATCTCCTCTAAGTTGGTTTACCCTCAGTAGGGAGCCATCTAAGTGTCAAAAGATAAACACCTCTTGAATGTGTCTGGAAGTTTACCACCCAGGGCGTGGTGTGAACCCTGGCACCCTCCACCACTTGGAATAGCAAGAATCCTGTTCTCCAGGTGGCACCATAGATTCTTTCCTCTTTAGGAGTGATTAAATTCCATCCATCAGTCTAGTCTCGGTGTAGAACTTCCTCCAAACCAACAGCAGCCAGCATACCTGATGGAGTAAGAGCTGAATCTTGCCACAGCCTTTCCAGAAAGCAACTAGATGAGCTCCTCATGACCCCGGGAAGAATATGTTGAACTCTTTGCCCAGGTTCAGGGAAGAGAACTTTGTTGTATTGATCTGCCAATTCAGAGACAGTCTGCCCTATGACTCAGGAAAGGAAGCCTCGTCCCTTTTCAGAAGACACAACCCGAGGCCTCCTGGAATATTCTGAGACTATCCTGTTCTCACGCTGAGAAGACTTATGTCCCTGTGTTGAAACAGGCCCCCGGGTTGGTAATGTGTCAAGAAGCAACTTTTTATGATGACTGGCCCTGTCCAAATTTATTTGCAGAAACTCAAAAAGATCAGAAGGATGAGGAAAGAGATGAGCCAACAGCCCCCAGGTAACTGATAATCCTGGTTGTGAAAGCAATGGTGACATCTGAAGATCTCAAATCCAGGGAGAATTAGAAAGTACCAGTAGACCTGTTTCATCCCATCACACTACCACGAATCACCCCTTTTAAGAATGCTGTCTGTTTCCTTGGGACTTGTCCTGTTAGTTTCCACTTGGTATTAATGTCTCAAGTTTAGGAACCTAGAATCAGCTTGACACCAGGCAAACTAACCAATCTTAGAGATTTCCTGCACTCAGGGAGACCACGGGTCCTCTCTTGTTTGGGGAAAACTAAGATAAGTTGCATAACTTCTGTCTGCACGTTTGGCCTGTTTAACGGTGAGGATTTCGTAGCACGACATACAGCTCGACAAAAATGTGTCTATGGTATTACAGTATTGACAGAAACAGGCCTAGAAGGCGCAAGATGTCTGGGAGCCCACAGTGCCCCAGGAGCCTTTACTCACTGGGCCTCTGTAAGAAAAGTGGCACGGAAGTTATGCTTTGGAGTTGCAGGAACTCCTGTGGTTCTCGTTGTGTGCTCTGTGTCATGACTGTGCCATAGAGGAGAGCTGAGTCTCCTTCCTCATTAACTCGTTATCTGGACGGGGCAGTGAGCACCTGCTGCCCTCCCTCCCCCCACCACGGCAGCCTCACTTACTTGCAGTCAGAGGAGGACTGTTATCTTCTTCCTGTTTCAAGGGATGCCCTCTTTACCTTCTGTGACCTCTCCCTTAGTCTTCCCATCAGAACCAGTGGGGAAGTTGCGGTGTCCAGTCTTTCCTCGTTTAATATTCTGTTATCTTTGTGCCTCTGGGCTCAGCTGGGAGCTGCAGGAGGAGGAGGAAATGGATGATGCGTGTCAGGATTCTTTGGATGAAAAGTATTTGGCTCTTTCCAGTCACCATGACTTGTCTGACTCCTGCCACCCTCCCGACAGTCCCACCATCCCATCTGATGAGCATGAAATCTGCTCTCGTCTGGATGGAGCCCGTGAGTACTCTATTGGAAAGAGGACAAGCTCCGAATGGTCTCCCAGGTAGCCTCCATGTTCTTTGTGCTCACACCTCTGTCCGGGTACACAAATGTCTCTTTGATGGCAGGCCTTGGAGACCCATCTTGGTTTCAATCAGAATCCAGGACTCAGTTTTAAGCACACACATCGGGTGGGTCAGGTAGTTCGACACTCTTCCGAGTCCCAGGCCAAATCTCTGTCATCCCCGTTACCATGCCTGCTCCACTGCAAACAGCAGTCTCTGTCTCCTCTAAGTTGGTTTACCCTCAGTAGGGAGCCATCTAAGTGTCAAAAGATAAACACCTCTTGAATGTGTCTGGAAGTTTACCACCCAGGGCGTGGTGTGAACCCTGGCACCCTCCACCACTTGGAATAGCAAGAATCCTGTTCTCCAGGTGGCACCATAGATTCTTTCCTCTTTAGGAGTGATTAAATTCCATCCATCAGTCTAGTCTCGGTGTAGAACTTCCTCCAAACCAACAGCAGCCAGCATACCTGATGGAGTAAGAGCTGAATCTTGCCACAGCCTTTCCAGAAAGCAACTAGATGAGCTCCTCATGACCCCGGGAAGAATATGTTGAACTCTTTGCCCAGGTTCAGGGAAGAGAACTTTGTTGTATTGATCTGCCAATTCAGAGACAGTCTGCCCTATGACTCAGGAAAGGAAGCCTCGTCCCTTTTCAGAAGACACAACCCGAGGCCTCCTGGAATATTCTGAGACTATCCTGTTCTCACGCTGAGAAGACTTATGTCCCTGTGTTGAAACAGGCCCCTGGGTTGGTAATGTGTCAAGAAGCAACTTTTTATGATGACTGGCCCTGTCCAAATTTATTTGCAGAAACTCAAAAAGATCAGAAGGATGAGGAAAGAGATGAGCCAACAGCCCCCAGGTAACTGATAATCCTGGTTGTGAAAGCAATGGTGACATCTGAAGATCTCAAATCCAGGGAGAATTAGAAAGTACCAGTAGACCTGTTTCATCCCATCACACTACCACGAATCACCCCTTTTAAGAATGCTGTCTGTTTCCTTGGGACTTGTCCTGTTAGTTTCCACTTGGTATTAATGTCTCAAGTTTAGGAACCTAGAATCAGCTTGACACCAGGCAAACTAACCAATCTTAGAGATTTCCTGCACTCAGGGAGACCACGGGTCCTCTCTTGTTTGGGGAAAACTAAGATAAGTTGCATAACTTCTGTCTGCACATTTGGCCTGTTTAACGGTGAGGATTTCGTAGCACGACATACAGCTCGACAAAAATGTGTCTACGGTATTACAGTATTGACAGAAACAGGCCTAGAAGGCGCAAGATGTCTGGGAGCCCACAGTGCCCCAGGAGCCTTTACTCACTGGGCCTCTGTAAGAAAAGTGGCACGGAAGTTATGCTTTGGAGTTGCAGGAACTCCTGTGGTTCTCGTTGTGTGCTCTGTGTCATGACTGTGCCATAGAGGAGAGCTGAGTCTCCTTCCTCATTAACTCGTTATCTGGACGGGGCAGTGAGCACCTGCTGCCCTCCCTCCCCCCACCACGGCAGCCTCACTTACTTGCAGTCAGAGGAGGACTGTTATCTTCTTCCTGTTTCAAGGGATGCCCTCTTTACCTTCTGTGACCTCTCCCTTAGTCTTCCCATCAGAACCAGTGGGGAAGTTGCGGTGTCCAGTCTTTCCTCGTTTAATATTCTGTTATCTTTGTGCCTCTGGGCTCAGCTGGGAGCTGCAGGAGGAGGAGGAAATGGATGATGCGTGTCAGGATTCTTTGGATGAAAAGTATTTGGCTCTTTCCAGTCACCATGACTCGTCTGACTCCTGCCACCCTCCCGACAGTCCCACCATCCCATCTGATGAGCATGAAATCTGCTCTCGTCTGGATGGAGCCCGTGAGTACTCTATTGGAAAGAGGACAAGCTCCGAATGGTCTCCCAGGTAGCCTCCATGTTCTTTGTGCTCACACCTCTGTCCGGGTACACAAATGTCTCTTTGATGGCAGGCCTTGGAGACCCTTCTTGGTTTCAATCAGAATCTAAGATTCAGTTGTAAGCACAAACATGGGGTGTGTCAAGTAGCTGTACACCCTTCCAGGTCCCAGATCAAATCTCTGTCACCCTGGGACCCAATGCCAAGCACAGGCTGATGAACACCAGGTAAACCAGAGTGGGGAGATTCAAGAGATCATAACGCTTCCAGCCACCACTGATGCTCCTGCACAACAGGAGTCTCCATGAGCTCCTTCTAGAAACATAGGCCCTCTGATCTCTCCTGTAAGTTTCTTCCTAATTGAGTTCCTGAACTGAGCATTAATGACTGTCCAAGTAGGGTGGCAGTCTTGCCTATTTCTTTGGAAATGTTGTTATCATGGTTCCTCAGCTCTGGACTCTGGTCTCTCTCACCTCTGAGATATCTTGTCCTTGCTAAACAGTCTGCTGAGAAACGAGACAAAGATACCTCTGTCTTTCCATGTCTGGAGTTTTCGCTGAAATCAAGGCATGGGCCCTGGTGGCCCCACCTCTATGAATCACCCAGGATCCTGGCCTCTCGAAAGTGCCAAATACGCTTTCCTCCGTGGGGTGTATGGATTCCATCCATCAGGCTCGTCTTGGTGTACAATCCCACCTATGTCACCAAACACCAGGGTGTCTGCTGGGGCCAAGCTGACTCTTTCGGCAACACCTCTTGAAGGCTGCTGACATGTTCCCTGTGATCTCTGGTGAAAATAGACGTATTTAACTGTTTGCTCGACTCAGGGCAGAGGACATGGGGGTGATGATCTACCAGGGCCGGGCCGATATCTGACTAGACGTTTCTGAATTTGTCTGCAGAAAGTCATGAAGACGAGGAGTATGTGGAAGAGAGAGAACCACTGTCCAAAATGAACGACCAGGAGAGGGTAAAGGACAGGTAAAGTATGGAAAGGGTCCTAGAAAGATCAAGGAGCACAAAGGTGACCACATCTGTGATGCGATGGTCACCCAAACCTGCAGATTGCACTCCTGTCATTCCCTCAACCAACAACGACACAGCCCTCTGAATGGGGTTGTGCAGTCTCCTTCTGGTACTTGTAGAGTTAGTCTGAACCAAGGTGCACCAACTACTCTCATGGATTTCCTGTACTCCCAGACATCACGTGTCCTCTCATGGATGGTTGGTTAAAAGACAGGGTGAGATTCACATCCGCTTTCTGCAGAGTTCATCTTAGGTCGATGGCAGGTATTTCACAGCAGGGAATGTAACTAGACCCCCGAAAGTGGTATTATGTTAGACACTGAGAGAAGGTGGCCTCGAAGGTACAAGAACGCTGGAGTCTGCAATGCCTCAGGAGCTGGTATTGCCTGGCCGCTGATGGAGCTTTCAAAACTATTTAGGCATTTGCCAAACATGTCCAAAAACTCTGTTTTGAAGGCAAATGGGGGATGTTCTCATAGAAACCTCTGCGGAGGTCCTAAGAACCTTTGACTCAATTCCAATTATACGTTTTCCTTTCTAACCCAACATAGGGAGTTCGAATTTCTAATTCGAGTTCAGGCACGAGAGCTGACCCAGTTACGCCTAAAGACACGGGAAGGAAGAGAGCTATCCCTCCTGCTTAATCAGAACCTCAAGGAGCTCCTGGGCCGCAGTGACCTTAACAACCTCCGGGGGCAGGCCTTCCAAGAGCAATTGGCTGAGGGATGCAGGCTGTCCCAGGCCCTTGTCAGCAAGCTCGGCCCAGGTAAGGCGGCCACAGGCCCTGATTGTGCTGAGCCCTCCAAGGTCCCCGGCTCACAAGAGACTCCACTTCTCCCCTCCTAATGTTTTTGCCATCTGTCCTGGTTTCCACATCACACTTGGGGTCATGACAGGACCAGGAGCGGCTGGGTGGAAGGACAGAGAGGAGAAATGTACAAGGTGGAGGTGATAGTGTTCCGAGTGCCTGCTTCCTCCCTCATTTGCCATGGCCCTTGGGACAGGGGGCAGCCTCCACCCAGTGTTAGAGCACAGAAAGGCAGACATGATAGGAGGCAGCTAGTAAGGCTGAAAAGGGCCCTGAGCTAAGCGTGGACGTTCCCAGGCTCCAGCCTGAGTTCTGTCTTTTCTAACAGTGGGCGCGGGACGGATGTCTCCTTCCTGGATCTCAGTTTCTTCATCTCTAACGTGATTAACACATGTGTTGCATAGTAGCTGTAGCATTCCAATAGGGAAGGCCTATGAGCGTACTTTCACAATGCTAGGGTCACTCACTGGGGTTGATTTCAGCGCTGGGTATGGTAGAATCTGGTAGTGGGATGTGGGTTTACACTAGAATACTTAGCACTTAACGAGGAGAGAATTTTCCTGGTGAACGGTAGAAGCAGACGTGGAAGTCCCCATGAAGGACCAAGTCATGTGAGACTCATGGGACAGAACTGTTTTTCGTCTCCTGAGAGAAAGGAGGAGGTTCTCTGTGAAAGGCATGATGAGATACAGAGTCACTGAGCTTGGGAACCAGCCTTGTGGCAGGAGGGAGGAGAGAGTGGGAGGAGCCCCTAGGAAAGCTGGAGGAGCATCTCTTGATCTGGGTAACCAAATCAATTTTTAACTCCTTGCCCAGTTCCACCAGAGCATGCCATCTGGGACCCATCAGATCAGGGCCACTTTGCCTGATCCATCAGAATACCACGGCAGCCCATTTCTTTACAGACAAAACACGACACCTTTCTGAACTCATGTAGAGGTAATTCATGTCTCCAGGCCCAGAAAGGCACCCGCATTTGTAACGGGTGAAGTGCAACAAGCTCATGTCTAAATGGACCTTTCTCAATTTCTTTGCAGAAAACCACGATGAGGAGGCTGAAGAACAACTGGGATCACTGACCCCCAGGTAACAGTGAAGGATCAGAGGAGGGTAATGTGCAATCAAATGCAGAGAGGGTTCTGGAAAGAACAAACGCAGAGGTCAAAAGTAGCTGCTTTCCTGAAGCAAGGAGGCACAAAACTGGCTGATTGTGCTGGTCTCCTCTACTTCCCCCATCTGGATCATCCATGTTCTTTGCAGCATGTGGTGTCTGTCTCACTCCCAGTGAGGTAACCAGGCCTAGAGACGTCCTGCCCCTTCAGACATGCCTTCTTCTCCTCCGGAGGGTCAAAACCCAGAGTCAGGTCCATACCTGCTCTCTGCATGTGGGCCTGAGCGTGTTGGCAGGTATTTCATGACAAGGAAAGTAACCAGACTAAATAAACATTCCTATTTTGCCTCAACCTTTAGAGAAGGAGGCCTAGAAGTTCCAAGATCTCTTCCAGTCTCCAGTGTCTCAGAAGCATGTTTTCACTGGGTCACTGTGTGTAAAATGCAAAAGGAAAGAAGAAAAAATGTGGTCCACCAAAAATGAGCAGATTTCTACTTGGAAGGCCTTTTGGGGATATTCTCACCAAAATCTCTCTCAAACTGCTTATCATCTCTCATGACCCCATTTCCACTCAGGATTTCTCTTCTCTCCCGCCTAGGAAATACCATTTCCTCATTCATGATCATGCACGAAAGCTGACCCGGATACGCCAGACATTACGGGAAGGAAGAGAGCTCTCTGTCCTCCTCCATCAGGACCTCAGGGACCTCCTCACCCACAGTGACATTGGCAGAGACTGGGGACAGGGCTTCCAAGAACAACTGGCTGAGGGATCCAGGCTGGCAGAGCACCTTGTCCGCAAGCTTAGCCCAGGTAAGGCGGCCAGAAGCCCTGATTGCGCTGAGCCCCTCCAAGGTCCCTGGCTGACAAGAGCCTCGGCATCTCCCCTCATAATGCTTTCGCCAGCTGTCCTGGTGTCCACATCGCACTTGGAGCCATGACAGGACCACGACTGGCTGGGTGGGAGCAGAGGGGAGAAATGCACAGGGGGACGTCATAGTGCTCCAAGGGCCTGCTTCCGCCCTGAGGGACCGTGCCCTTTGGGGCAGGAGGCAGCCTCCACCTGGTGTCACAGCACACAAAGGAGGACGTGACAGGAGGCAGCTTGTTAGAGTGAAAAGAATCCTGGACTGAGCCAGAGCTCCTCGGGCTCTTGCCTGAGCTCTGGCTTTTATAGCTACAGGCGAGTACTTGATTTCTCCTTCCTGGATTTCCGTCTCCTCATCTGTAAAATGGGTCAAAAGATGTGTTGCCTGGTAGCTGTAACTACTAAAGGAGGGGATGCTCATGAATGTGCTTCAGAAAGGGATCATACTCCTAACTGTTTGGGATTTATTTGGTTATAATCTGAAAATCTTGGGGCAGATACGTTGATTTGTAACAGAACACTTTCCACAAGAATATTTTCCCCTCTTATGATATAAAAGCCAACATGCAGGTCCCCGTGAAGTCCCGGGATGTATGGAGGGGTGAGTCATGGGGTTTTCTATCCTCCTTTTAGAGAAAGGAGTAGGGTCTATGTGGGGGTTCTGAGTGGACATAGAGTCACTGAGACTAGGGAACCAGCTTTGTGGAAGGAGGAGGAGAGAACTAGAGAATTCCAGAGGGAAACTGGACAACTACCCAATGACCTGGAGACAAAAGATATTTGATCTTTACCCAGTTAAACTCAGAGCACGCCATGATGGGGAGCCAGCAGATCAAGGACATTCTGCCTCATGGGTCAGGACACCATCCCAGGCCATTCCTTCAAAGTCACACATGGGGCTGTCAGTACAACTCTCTCAGTGTGTCCTGCCCTCATACACAGGTCATTGCTGTCCGTGCCCAGGCAGGCCTTTGTGTCTGTAGCGGGTGAAGGGGCACTATTTCATCTCTGTCTGGATTTTGTTTGCAGAAAACCTGGAAGACGATGACGAGGAGGAAGAACAAGAATCGCTGAGCCCCAGGTAACAGTGAATGAGGAGGGCTAATAAGCAAGGGTACAATGTGGGGAGAGCACCTGAAAGAAAGACCCTGAGGGCCAAATAGCCCCAGGGTTCACAGGCAAGGGGGAACCAGCACCGCCCCTGCTGCTGATTCCGCTCACTCCAGCAGCGATGGCAAAGCCCTTTGAACTAGGTTGTCTCTTGTCTTTGTGGTACTCGTGGCCTCGGTCTGACAAGGGGAACTAAGAACTCTCAGGGATTTCCTGCCCTGAAAGAAATCCCTTGTTCTCTCTTGGAAGGCTAAAACAAGGATGAGATGCATGTCTGCTTTCCCAACTGATGGCCTTAGGTCCTTCATAGGTATAGCATAGCCAGAAAGGATCTAGACAAAATTAAATGAAAAAAAAAACATAACAGGTCACAGTATTGACAGAAAATGGCCTAGAAGGCACAAGATCTCTGGGAGTCCACGATGCCTCCGAGGCCTGCATTCGCTGGGCTGCCATATGTAGATTCAACACAATGTATTCACAAACTGGAAGCCATTGTATAGGTCTCCGAGTGTGATGCGACTGTCTTACAGGGAGAGCGCAGCCCCGACACCCTCACTGTGGGTCCAGTGCACTGAGCACGTTCTGCTCACTCTCGTTCTCTCTCTCTCCCTCTCTCCTGTTCCAGGACAGCCAGGCTTTGCCCCAGTCCCTTGGACCCTACCCTTCAATCAAAACCAGCTGGGACACTGTGGTGTCTAATCCTTCTTGATCTCTTGTTTTCTCTTCCCTCTCTCACCAGTCTGGAGAGGGAGCTGCTGGAGAAGGAGATTGTGAATGAAATCCTTCCAGATCCATCAGGCGAACATAATTCGACTCCTTCCAGTCCTCATGATCTGTCTGCCTCTGGGGAACCCCTCAGAAGCACTGCCTTTCTGTGTGATGAGCCTCAAGTCAGATTGACTCTGGAGGCAGCCAGTGAGTACTCCCATTAGAAAGCAGATAAATCCAAGTGGTCTCCCAGTTAGCCTCCATATTTTTTAAGCTCACCACGGCTGGCCAGGTAGAGAGATACTTTCTGCAGGCTCTTGGACCGAGTTTTAAGTACAGATTTCAGGAGGGCTTGGGAGCTGTGCTGTCACCCTAGTCCCTAGCTATGTCCCTCTAAGCCTGTCCCTCAGTGGCATCTGCAAGCCATTTTTCCCCAGGTGGGAGAGAGAAGGGATCATGACCACCTCACAGCCAGCACTACAGCAGGAGCACAGTAGGTATCTGTCCGACCTCTTTCTTTAAGATGACACATCTCATCTCCTGCAGTGTTTCTGCTAATTGCATTTCCTGAGCAGTGTCTCCCACGCCTCTCTGGCTATCCACACGTGGAACAGTTTTACTCAATTATTCTGGAGGTCTGTTCTCATGATTTGGGGGTTAAAGCTGATGCTCTACTTCCTCTGGGGTGACTACCTCCCTCTGAAGATTTAAAAACGAGATCCTGGACGCCGCATCCTGCCTGTGCCCCTTGGTTTCAATGAAGCCAGAGCTCTGGCTCTGGTTTCCCCTCCTCCATAAATGGCCATGAGTTTCATCCTTTGTGTAGGCTCAGTGACTTCTTCCATGTGTGGGTTAGAGCTTCAAGCATGAGGCACGTCTTAGTGTTCTAATCTCATGGAAATGTCAACAACCAGTGTGCCTGATAGGACCCTCGTCTAACTTATGAGCAAAGAAGAACATGAGGCCACAGGACAGAAGGACTACAAAGGCAGGGGGAGGAGTCTGCATGTGTAGAGCTGGACCTTGATGAGAACAGGACTTCTGGGTGATTGGATTATTCAGACGTTTGATTGTGTGGAGAGGACAGGATCAGAGAAGCAGAAGGAGATTCATGGATCCAGGTGTCAAGGATGAGAGTCTCATAGAGTGTGGTGTCAGGAATCTACATGGTAACACCATCCAAAATGAGATTTTTACGAAACATTTAAAACAAACATTGGTGGCAATGAGGATGTGCAGAGGGGAGGAGAAAGGGGAACCCACAGTGGTGTGGAGAAGGCCCTGGGGGTTATGATCCGCCTTAGCCTGACCTGGACTGGTCTGAGGCTATTTCAGGTCTTTGGTTAGCCCTCTTTCTGAGAATAGATTTTCATTTCACAGAAGAAATTGAAACCTGTTGGATTAGGGACTAAAGCCCAGACCCCCGGAAGAGTGTGTAACATAAGGAGTGTGCAGCATATCACGTCCCTGAAGAACCACACAAAGCCTGATGCCGTAGCACCTCTGGCCCCTAAGTTTCTTATAAGGGTCTCAGACCTCTACTACATTACTTACAGCTGCTACTACCTGCCCCCACCCCTTGCCCACCAAGTGGCAAAAGAATATATATATGTGTGAGTGGGAGGAGGGCAGCCAAAACTTACAGAAAAGGAAGGTCAAAAGGCTCCAGAACTTTGCAAAGACTCCAAACTTGGTCTACAGTTTGCCAACTCCCTTCTTACTGGAAACAGAAGCCTTGGGACCATACTTCTTCCCTTCCTCTGATATTCTTCTGGGTAGACACCAGCAACTCTTTCTCCCCCATGTCCTGAGTCCTCTTTAGAACCTTCTCTGTAGGCTCCTGCACTAAGGTTACTAGTAAGAGAGTAATAGGCATGACCTCATCTGCCCATGCAAAGCCCTCTGGACTCCCAATCAGTGGGTGATTGTCCACTTCAGGGCCACTGCAGCCTGGGCACCTGCCATCTCGGCCTCCCCAGGCACACACGTCATGGCGACATCTCTTTCACACATGAAGTCTGAGTTTGTTTCCTGAGACCACTGACAAGCAGGGACTTCTGAAATGAGTGGTCTGGGAGAGCTTAGCGACGGGAAACTCGGATTGGTCCTACTGAAACCACTTCTTGTTTCAGCTCCTTCCTGGGAGGCTTGTCAGCAAGGGCCTTTGAGTGGAAACTTGAGTTTCCAAAGGACAGAGATGCAAACTTCACAAGCACCGCTGGAGCCAAGCAGCTGGGGGAGCAATTATCTGGGGCTGCAGCTGGACCAGTTCCATTGCGGGGATGGCAAAGCCACGCTTGGTCTTTCCTTCACCACCTGGAGCTTTGCAGCCAACAGTGTTTCCCCAAACCGAGGTTCAGTCTTCCAAGGTAAGAAAGAAAAGAAGAATAGGAAGCTCTAGTCCACGTGTTGGGCGTCACAGGGTTGCGGGGGGAGGCGACAATGGGGCCTCTCCCGTGCTCGCTTCAGGTCAGGTTGAAAGCCGTGAGGCTCTGAGAGAGCGAGGTGGTGAGAGCCTGGGCTTTAGGATCAGCTCTGCCCCAGGTCCCGGGTTTGCATCTTACTGGCTGTTTCCCTTGGCCAGGTTGTTTAATCTCTTAGGTATTTACATCCCAATTCCCTCATCTGAATCCCCTGAGAATTAGGTCTGCATTCCATACTCTTACTCATACTGCGTTAATACTCTTGGGAGTATTAAGGACATCATTTCTACAGTGTCTGATTCAATAAAAATTGCTTGATAACAACTATGAATATGTCAAATCTACCCCCGTATCTTTCTGGTGCTTTAACACTTACAAAATGATTCTGCGTGCCTTGTTCCGTCTGATGCAGAGCAGTCTTGATGGTCTCCACTCTCTCTGGACCCCATCTTCCCTTCTCTGTCAGAAAGGCACGTTTGCCCATTTTCCCCTCGTCTTTCAGGATCCATCATCAGGCCAGTTTTCCTGTTAGGTGCCCCCAGTAACACTGCCGTAGACACACTCAGTCCCCATGGAAACACTGGCGCACGGCTCAGTCTCCTCCTTATTCTTCACTTTTTTCCCTCTGTTTCATGGAAAGGGCCACCTTCATCCTTAAAGTGCACAAGTCAGTCTCTTTTAGGAGACTCGATTTAATTCACCATCTCTACTCATCTCTAAGTCCATGTCCTCAGTGTTTTTCTCCTCAGGATCCTGAGGGGTTGCTTACAACTGAGCTTCCAGACCCTGACATCCGTTTCCTCTGGGTCTGCTCCTCCTCACCCTCCACCACTCTCAGCATCTCCTCCTGGGCCCTGGAGCTGCCTGGTGCTCATCCTTGAGGTGACGGTGTCCTCTGAGGAAGGAGGAGAGACCCATGTTCTCAAGCGGAGGTGGGGCAACAAGGAGCACCCTGTCGCTGTCGCTCGTGGACAGGTCCTACAGAAAGTCTCAGTGAGGGTCAGGGGAGGCGGAGCCCTGACAAGTGCCGTCAGATCTTGGGCTGTTGAGTTGTCTTCTCACCCTCTAGCCTTTCTTTTTCCTTCTCCTTGGCTTCCCCAATCCCAGCCAAGACTCAGCCTCACTGGCCTAGTCGCTCTCTTTCCTGCTCACTTTCCACAGGGGCCTGAGGAGGAAACCAGGCTCCACGCCAGGTTTTTTGGCCAACGATAGTTTCTTAGTCCATTCAGGCTGCTGGCACAAAAATTCCATTGACTGGGTGACATAGAAACCGCAGAAATTTATTTATTGGAGTTCTGGAGGCTGAGAGGTGCAACATCACGGCGCTGGCACCTTCGAGGTTTGGGGAGAGCCCCCGTCCTGGTTGACAGAGACTGTCTTCTCGCGCCATCCTCACGTGCTGGAAGGGATAAGGGAGCTCCGTGGGGTCTCCTTTATGAGGGCACTAATCCAATTCACGAGGGACGTGCCGCCCAAAGGCCCCACCTTGAAACACCATCACACTGGGGATCCGGTTTCCACAGAGGAATTTGGGGGAACGTAAGCGATCCTTCTCCGGAGATTCCATCAATGCTCTTTGTGTTATCCTCACCGTCCTCCTCCTGGTGTTCCACGGGTCATCTGTTTCTCGCCACAGGCTTTCTCCTTCTTCTTGCACTTCTAAATCTTTTCCAATTTCAACTGACCAGAATAGTGATTAGAATGTCATATTCAATGCCTCCAAATCACTATTTATTCATCTGTTCCATCAGAGAAAAAAACACATATGCATAGATGTATTTATCTTGTATGTCACACATTCTGTGTATTTTGTGTGTACTTTGTATAGGGTTCATATATGACATATATATATGCAAGTTTTGTAAACTCCCCTGCTTTCACCCTCCCCCAGTTTTTTCTCTCCTATGTTTTCCCCTGCACTCTGGTTCTGCGTGATCTCTACAATCTCCTTCCTGCCAGTAGGACAACCTCTGTCCGTGTGATTTCCTTCCCTTTGTCTTCTCTACTGAGACACTGTCTTTATCAATTCTGTTTTTCTTGATATCTTTTGGCAAATGGGAGTGTGTTTGCCTCCTGACCATCTCATCACCACTGAGCACTGTAAGAAAGATCGACAAAAAAGAAAATCTCACTGTCTGCATTGGCTTCACCTCACCCCCACGGACTTTCAGATGGCCATTGTTGTTCGAGCCACTTTCCTTATTCGATGTCGCTCTCGGGTGGGGAGTAAGTCACTGTGGGTCGTGAATAACTGTGGATCCTGTTGGCTGTGGTTTTCTTTTCAGAGCTGGGTTTGGACGCATCCCTCAGGATGAAGACCCCTCCCACGCTGAAGGGTGATGCTCTTGAATGTTCGGATGCCAGCAAGCAGGGGTGTCAAGTCATTGGTCACATTGATGCCTCAACTGTCATCCAACAGAGGATTCTCAAAAGAAAACTGCGGCTCAGCAAGTGGAGACTAGCATGCAGATTCCCTGGCCTTCAAGCTTAGGGTCCAGAGGTGAGCCCATCCGGGGCTCTCAGATGCACTTATTCCTCAGTGCTGTCTGTCTAAGCTTATAGCTCAGTCTCCTGCTCTTTTTTCTCTCCCTTGTTTGTTCTGTTCAACATCTGGTGCTACCTCTGTCGGGTCTCACCTCTGTCCTCCGTGGGGGCTGCCACTGTGCCAGGCCCTTCCATCTCCGTCTCCTGTGTGCACTCTGACCTCTGCTGTGTTTCCACTGCCGCTGTCCTGATATTCCCTCTCACCTTTCTTCTTAGTCAAGGGGAAGCCCAGCCCCATGGTCCTCCTCATCACAAAGCATCTTTGAGCCACTGAACACATTGCGCTTTGTCTGAAATCACACACTTTCTTGGCTTCTTTGCCTTCCCTTCCCTGCTTCCCCAACTCCACTGCCTCTTGCTTCTGGGAGCATTGTCCAAATGGATCACTTGCACATGGATATTCCTCCTGTATGTGTTAGGGAACCCGACCTAGGCCAACCCTTAACCCTGGACTTCTCCATGTGAATAGGAAGTGTTGGAACTGAGGAGAAAGAGCCCCGGTTATAAAAACTAAATGAGTGGCTGGGTCATGACCATGTGGTTGAGTTCACGCGCTCTGCTTCAGCAGCCCAGGGTTTTCCCGGTTCAGATCCTGGGCACAGACATAGCACTGCTCATCAGGCCATGCTGAGGCAGCGTTCCACAGCGCAAAACTAGAAGGACCCACAACTGGAACATACAACCATGTCCTGTGGGGCTTTAAGGAGGAGAAGAAGAAAACAAAAAAGATTAGCAACAGATATTAGCTCAGGGCAAATCTTTAAAAAGTAAAAACCTCACTGAGAGCCTGGGTGGGGGTGCTGGACTGGCCTGGTGTCGGGTTTCTCCTCAGCCCTTGGCTGGTCTGCATGGGGCTTCCAGGGACCGAGTGTCCCCACCTCAGGGCCTCCTCGGAGCTGGCAGTAGTACTGCCATGTAATAAGCAACTGGGGACTTTTATTTAGATGAATGCCTTGACCTCACAACTCAAGATTCTCATTGAAATGGTGTGGGGTGGGGTTTGGGCTTCAGTATTTTTAGAAAGCTCTCAAGTGGTTTTTATGCAGCTAGAGATAAGAAGAACCCTTTGTCTCCTATGACCTCAGGTTCAGCATAGAAATGTGCCAAACATGTCAGTGCTTCATTGAAATGTCTGAGTATCCATCAGTCCTTGATGGAATTGTATTCCTCTCTCAACTGTACTATCTGTACAAAATGCCAGAAAATCAAGAAGAAAAAGAGGTAGATGAATGGATTAGACTTACAAGAACTCTACTTGGAAAAGACTTTCTCCAACTTTTTAGAATACAAGATAAAATGAGAAATAAACATTACATTGAAACCCGGTTTACAGATAACAATACCTTCCTAATACAAATAACAGAATTTAGTACTTTCTTAATTTTTTTCTCTTATTCTTTTCTTTTCTTTTTTTGGTGAGGAAGATTGGCCCTGAGCTAAGATCTGTTGCCGATCTTCCTTTTTCCTTGAAGAAGATTGTAGCTGAGCTAACATCTGTGCCAATCTTCCTCTATTTTGTATGTGGGAGTCTGCCACAGAATGGCTTGATGAGTGGGGTGTCTGTCCATGCCTGGGATCTGAACCCGGGAACCCCGGGCCACCCAAGCAGAGGGTGCAAACTTAACCACTATGTCACCACGCCAGTCCCTTCTTTCATATTTATCATGTAAAATGTGAAGCTCACAGTCCGTCAAATTGAAATCAAGTCCAATGGGTTTGGCGCTACAGTTGGAAAATTTTACTATTGATCAATTTTGGTCAGTAAGTAAAATCCTCAAAGAGAACCATTATATTCATTCCCCTAAAGAAAATATAATAGTAAATAAATTGGACGTTAGGAAAAAGAGTTAGGTTTATGCTTCTTTATGCCATTCTTTACACCGGCGTAAATCTTAAAAAGGAATCTTTCCCGAGGGAGTGCTTTGGGGGAATCAAAGGGCGGGTGGAAGAGAACCTAGTCAAACCAGTTGCCTTCTGCATCCCCTTCAGAGACTTTCTGGTCTAGACGTTGAGAATATTCCTAGCAATGCCCTAAGGTGTATCCTGGTGTGGAATCAACAGGAGGACTGAAGGAAAATGAGTGCGTCCATGGTTATACTCCTTGCTGTTTTTTTGCTAATTCCATTGTGCGTTTCCCCTTGTGGGGTTCTTCCTCAGGCCCTCGGGAGAATATTTCTCTGTAAAGACTTACTCTCGTCCAGCCAAGGTGACCCAACAGTATCTACTTCCTGTCGACACCTCCGGACTGGAGCCTTTCCTCTCACCTTCCCCGAAATGGACACAAAGGGAGAGGCCTGAGTTCTGGCCCCAGGGTTGTCAATAACAGCTCAGGCGGCTTTAGTTAGGCCTGAGCCCCCTGGCATCCCCACTCCTCATCTGCAGAAGGTGGAAGTGGATTTGGATATATTCTGAGGTCCCTGTAGGCTCTTCCATGCCGGACCTCTTCCCATCGCCTGCCCTTCCTCCTCAGAGTGCTGGGACAGAGAGAGAAAGAGGGCGTGCCTCTCTGCCAAGGGTCCTCTCCCTCCGACAGCAGTCTGTTTCTGAATGTGTGATGGATGCTGAGCACATCCCTCCCTGGGAGGTGTGAGACAACCATCCCTTTGCTCCAGACGAACGGGATTCAGGAGTGAAGTGGCTGCTGAGGACAGGGTGGTGGGGATCTGGCTAGGGCTCTGCAGCAGCTCTGAGCTCGGACGTCACCAGCTCCCGGTGGGCGAGGACAGGGCTCCCTGGATCCCGCACCGCAGACTGGATGGAAGTTTAGGGAGGTTCTTCTTCTAACTTTGGATCTCCCTTTCCCCTTCAGCTCCTCCTCCCAGTAGGAGCTCAGCTTGCTCCTGGCCTCTGTCACCATGTAGCCAGCCCTCCAGGCTCAGCTCGCAGCAGGACCTGACAAAGACTCACACTGGCTTGTTTTTTCTCTCTCTCTCAGATACCAAGGACTTCCAAAACCAAGAAAATAAGAAACCCCATTATGCACAGTCGCTTTTCCACTTGATGCAACACATCTAAAACAGCCAATCCAGCTCCAGCCCAAACAGAACACCAGAGGGCTCCTTTGCTGAGAATCCACATCACAAGCACAAACCACTCTCCACGATGTTTACTCCAAAAGCCTGCTTCGATGGGAGCAATCCCAGCCCCTCAGCCTCCAGTTGTGGGACATCGCAAAGGAGCCCAATGCCTAGATGCACACACGGTTCTGAGAGACCTTACCCCTCGCTCCTCTCCATTCCCATCCCCTACGTAACCAGAATCAGGAGCAAGTGGGCAAAGACAACGTGTCGATCCGGACGTTCTTTGCCACCAGCAGGGCTGTGCTAGGAGCAGACAGCAGTAACCGCGCAGTGTTCTTGCTGAGAATGTGCAGGCTGAATTTCATCATGAGGTCGTTATCAGACAGCTGCAGAACGTAGACCATTGAACAAGACAACTGACCTTTCTTCCAACAGTCAGTGCCACCACAAAGACGACGACCACAAAGAGGAGAAGAGATATTTTCGCTTCCTAAGGACTGAAAGGATTATGTTATTGTGTTTTTTTAGTCCTTTGGGACCAAAAATATCTCCTCACCTTTTTGTGGCTGTCTGTGGTGGTGGTGACGTGGCCTGGTTTGCCGGGGACAGGTCAGTCGTCTGGCTCAGTGGTCTGCATTCTGAAGTTGTCTGACCGTTTCCTCCTGATGAAATTCAGAATCAGCCTTCTTCCAAGAACACTGTACAGTTAGTTTCTGCTGTGAGCGTCCCAGCGCAGCCCCCTGGAGACCAAGGATGTCCAGTTTATCCACCACCGTTACTGTGTGACTAGCATTGGTCACTTTGTTCTGGAGGGCCCACGAGATCAGTTCATTGTGAAGAGGCCTTTTTTTTCTTTCTATCATTAGCAATTTGGTGAGTGGTACTTTGAGAGTGTATGAATATCCTCTTCTCTAAAGATCTTTCTCCAAAATTTTTACCATCATTAATGAGCCCTGCTGTGTGTCACTTATCGTATTCCTGTTAGTACACTGGACATTTTCTAATTTCGTCATTCCTCTATACTTGTAGCTGCTGGCACAGTGCTGTGGAAAAGAACTTACCCTCCCCCTTTCATACCATTAAAGTTTCTGTTGTGACTATCACTGTGGACTCGTGAATTTTTTACATGCATTAGCATAATCCATTATACTCAGGATTGATTTTGTTGGGTATGGATTTAAGTCAATAGAAATCTTCTTGTTCCTCCTGTTCATACTTATGTGCTAAAGCTTCCCCCATGAATCACATTTCCTCAGTCATCTCTTATCGGGTAGAGTTGGTCCCTCAAAGACTTCCTGTGATGGAATCAGGACTCCCCGGGGGTTGCATGTTTAACTGTTTAACTCTCTTGTTCTGCTGCCTCATGCAGGGACAGCTTGGCGGAATGTAAAGGACTTGCCCACAATGACTCTTATTCACCTTTTAAAAAACATTGTCTTGCTCTGTATGGTCTGCTGAGATGAGGATGTAAATCCATTTTCTCCCAGTTGTGTGTGAATTGGCTTTGAGGGGTGGGGAACTTTGGGAATGTCTGGAACTTGAGAGGAATTTGTTTTTCTTTTTTTCAAGTCTTTTGGTTCTAAGAGGATAGAACTTGGAGTTGACCATTCCAGTCTATTTCTCCCAGGAATCTATGATTTTCTCTCTGATCCTGTCTCATTATCTTTTCTTTGCTTTTGTTCTGCTTGATACTTACTTTATTCAATGTCTCTTATAATTTTGAACAAATATGTTGCCCTTATGAACCTTGCCATTTAGCCTTTTTTCAGAGAGTTTTCTTTTTCTTCATTTTTTTCCTTGGTTCTGCCAATTCTAACTTCTCATTTCCCGTTTCGTACCCAGTTCTCTTTTGAGTATTTCTTATGTGAAGTTTTGTTTCTTCGTATCCACAAATGCTTTGTCAGGAACATTGAATTCAGTTCAGGATGTCATTTTACAGTGATCCTATGTTTGCTCATTGCTTTTGAGGGGAATTGTTTCATGAGCTGAACTCTTTGACTCTCGAGTTCTGGTTTTTTCTTGTGTCACCTTAGAACACCTGTCTGCTACATGATTTTCCCATTAACATGCTTAGGTTTACTGAACGAGAAACAAACATTCTATCTAGGAACGGATGAGTGATTGGTTTGGCTTAGTCCATTTCTTAGGTCTGGATCTCTCTCTTTGGTGCAAGTCATCTAAGAGACATGAGGTTTGGGGATAGGTGGGCTGTGTCTTCTGGATTTAGGGAATCTAGGGCCTGCAACGTCTCCTCTAGGCTGCCACGTGTGGCAGTCAACCCCGGCAGCTCCCGCTGGTTCTCCTTGCTGTGCCAGATGCCGTAGACAAAATACACCACAAGTCCTCTAAGGATGGTACAAGCCTGAGGGGCAGGTCCCAGCCCAGCTTCCCTGCTTGCCCTCCTCCTGCAGCCAACCCAGGGTCCCAGCCTGATCCCTACTCACCAATCAGCAGCCAGACGGAGAAGCGCAGCCAGGTCAGGGAGCTCAGATGTAGCATGAGGAAGACGTTGAGGAGGATGCTCGGGGCTGGAATCAGGGGCACCATGGGAACCTGAGGGGGCAAGGGCAGGGCTGCTGGGCTGCAGGGAAGGGCTCTGGGCCAGGGCCTGATTTCTTGGGAGTCCACAGAGACTTTCTTCACCTGTGGAGGTTCCAGAGACAAGGGCCCACTCGCCATGTAGAAAGAGGGGGATGGGGTACTGGCCGCCCCCACTCCGTGAACCCTGGTGTATCCTGCCACGGCAGAGGAGGAAGGGGCGGAGGGAGCTGGCTGGGCTGAGAGTGAGGGGTGCTGGCTGGAGGAAGTACCTGAAAGGCATCCTGCCGGCGCTGTTGCTGGTGGGCCCCCAGGACGAGGAGACTGAGCAGAAACACGACGGAGCTGAGCAGGAGCAGCAGGGTGTGGCCCCAGGGTGGGAGGTACAGGGCCGACTTCCCAAAGACCAGCACGCAGTCCAGAGTGATGGCTGACACCACCAGGACACGGAGTGCCCAGGCCACAGCGACTCCAGGTCTGCATCCACTCATGAAGCCAAGGAAGGGCCTCAGGGCTGGTCGCAGCTGCCCAGGCTCAGGGGCTGAGGGCTGCTCAGTGTCCTCCAGCCGTCTGTGTCCTGAGGAGTCCTCATACCCCTCAGCCACAGAGCCAGGGCTGACTGAGCCCAAGGGACTAGATGGAGGAGACTTTTGGAAGCGTAGCACAATAATGCTGGTGTTCACAACAGGGCGGGTGACCAGGGTGCCAATGGACAGGAACTGGATCAGTGCCTCAAGGTCCAGCAGCACCGCCAAGAGAGGCATGAGCAACCCGAACACCAGGATGCCCACTATGGGCACCTGTGTGCGAGGGTGCACACGGGTAAATACCTGGAAGAAGAGCCCGTCAGTGGCCATGGCATATACGATGCGTGGCACAGCAAAGAGAATGTTGAACAGGACAGTGGTCATGCCTATGGCAGAGGGTGGGAGACCAGTCAGCATGGTGGACAAGCCCACCTGTGGTCGCTGATCGGGGCCAGAGCATGGGTGGCCCCTTGGTAACAGGGGCATGAGTTTATCTGGGCTCTCAGAGTGAGCCTGAGTGTAGGTAGGGTACTGAACTGTTCCTCCCCACCACCCAGGAATGGGACAGCCCAGTTCAGGTGACAGACCCACTGGAGAATCTGATGAAGGCTGAGTCCTTCCACCAGGAAAGGACCTGGCAGCACATGCCCAGAACTGACATTCTGTGTACGATTGGGAGGGGTGGTGAGCAGGTCCCTCCCAAAAAGCCTGGGTGGCGAGTCTAATCACTAGCACCTTCCTGGGCCCAGGACACAACTGGGAACACAGGCCCAGATGGAGATGTCGTCTTGGGAGGCTATGGGCAGGGCCCCACCACCCTGTCCTCTCCCACCTTACCCAGAAGGGCCTCTTACCGCAGACAGCGCCAGCCGCCACGATGAAGCCCGCCCAGCTGTAGCCCCGCTGGTAGAAGGCATCAGCGAGTGCCCAGTCAGGGTCTAGGTTGTGCCTGGGCACCATGAGGGTGAGCACAGTGGAGGCGAGGATGTTAGTACCAGCCACCAGGCCAACTGAGATGGCGATGGCCATAGGCACAGCTCGCTTGGGGTTCTGGCCCTCCTCGCTGGAGGCAGCAATAGCGCCAAAGCCCACGAAGGCATAGAAGCAGGTGGCAGCACCAGCCATGATGCCAGAGAAGCCAAACGGCGCAAAGCCGCCCTCCTCAGTGCTCCAGTTCTCCGGATGGGCCAGGACAAACCTCAGGGTGACGATGAAGAGGATGACAACCAAGCTGATGGCAGAGAAGGTGCAGTTGAGCCAGGAAGAGATGTGGACTCCACAGTAGACAAATGCGGAGGCCAAAAGTATGACTCCAGCAGCCAAGAAGTCCGGGTACTGGGCCAGGAACGGCACCTGCCAGCTGCCCACATGGGCCATGGTGAAGCTGCGGATGCGGTGGCCGAAGATGGCGTCCAGGTGAGCTGCTCCAGGTGCGGGCCATGGCAATCCCACCAATGAGACACTGGATGAGCAATATCCAGCCAATGAGGAAGGCCCACAGTTCACCCATGAACACATAGGTGAACAAATAGGAAGCGCCCTTGCGGGGCACACGTGCTGCCAACTCCACGTAGCATAGGGCTGCCAGCAGGGAGGCCATGACAGCTACACTGAAAGACACGAGCACCGCAGGGCCGGCCATCTCCTTGGCCACAGTGCCCGTGAGCATGTAGAGGCCCAAGCCCATCGTAGCACCCATGCCCAGCAGGATCAGATCCAGCACTGTCAGGTGGCGCTGCTGCGACATCTCCGTGGTGGACTCCTCCAGTGGCTTCAGCCGGTTCAGCTTCTGGCAGAAGCGCGCCAGGCTGGCGGTGCTGGGCAGTCCCCAGGCCATGGTGGGCAGCTGAGAGGAGCACCAAGCCGGCTGCTGGCACCTACGAGGGCGAGAGAGGAGTGACAGGCTGCCCCGATGGATCCTGACCAGCCTTCAGTCATTGCTCTGACCCTGCCCTGAGGACCGAAGCGTTGAACCACTGGCTGCCCGGAGGGCTGGATGAGGCAGGGTCAGGGTCACAGGGAAGCATGGAGACTGCTTTGGCCTGCCTCCGGGGCAAGGGAGGGAGCCTGGTGGAGGGGGACCTGGGCATGTTTGGTAGGGGCCCTGAGGGTGGGGAGGGTGCCGCCCCAGGGAGCCCGGCTAGGAACCGCTCCAGTGGTCTGGGATCCCAGGGCAGGGTGGAAACCAGAGGCTTCCAGGGAGCTGGGCCAGGGCTCCAGGACCCAGAACACAAGTGACTCTGTGGCCCGGGGTGCAGTTAGAGATGTTCATCCCCCCATCCCCCACCCTGCCAGGCTGGTATATCAGCTCACCCCTCTGGGAGTGGGTGGCACCCTGGGTTCTGTGCCTGTCCCGGTACCCAGAGATGCCTCCGGAGTCAGTTCTGTAGTGCCACTGCCCACTGATACCAGATCCTTTGCCTTTTCTCTCACCTGAATCTGTCCCCATAAGCGTTGCTGTGACTCACCTGCTGTCACTGCCACGGTCCCTCTGTGCCGAGGGCCTGCCCAAACCCCTGAGCGCCAGATCCAGCACTGAGCCTTACGTCATGGTGACACAGGCATTCAGCCCACCCTACCAATACTTCACACGGTCAAGACCAGAGTTCCCCAGGTTCTAGGGAAGCCTAACTACTGTGCCTGGTTCACAGATAAGGACACCCAAGCCACCAGGTAACTGACTAGCCTAGGTCACTGGGGTGGTTTTAGGAGGCCTGTGGAGGTGAAGGTCCAAGTCAGGGAGTTGGGGGGGGGGTCTGGACCCCACCCGCTTTCCACTGCTGCAGACACCCTCCTTGATCCCTCATCCCAACACAGGTACTCCACCAGCTGGGCACCATCCAGGCCCCTCCACACTGGGAGCTGTGGGGCTGTCGGCGTCAGGCAAGACGCTGATAAGACGAGGGTATGAACCTGGCTGAGAGGCCCTGGGCAGCACCTGACCTCTGGGCACAATGGGATGGCAGTAAGCCACCCTGAACCGTTGACGAGGGAGTGCGCAGCTTTGGGGACTGTTCTGGGAATTGGCAGGACTCACGCTGGCTGTTCTGAGCTTGTAGCTGCACACGATGTTCTGAAAGGAGGCAAGCAGACTCCTGGGGATGACCTCCAGCTTGGGGCATCCCTAGGGCCCCTCAGACACCAATGACAGCCCTTTCTAGACAGGAGCACCTGTCAAGCCTGGGGGACCCTGGGGGACCCTAACGGCAGCTCCCCACTTGTGGATATCCGTGAGAAGTAGCGTGGACTGAGCATCTAGCCCATGCCAGTCCCCACATCACGGGAGGCAGATCACGGGTCTCATCACATGGCCATCAACCCCCCACCCCCCACCCCAGGCTGATTTATTCCTGGGGCTGAGGGGTCTTTGTCCTTCTGCTCTTTCCACTTCTTTGAAAGTGGAAAGGTTGGTGTGACAGGCTGTGAACTTGTTTACAGCAAAATGATGACAATCCGTGCCAGCAACGCACAACTGAAACAGATATCCTCTGCCCCAAGAACCCTCTCCATGTTGTCAGGTTTCTATGTGGTTTGTGGAATAGGACTTCAGGGGCACCTGCAGGCTGTCTGGCTCAGTGGGCTGCTGACAGGATGGTGGACTCCCAGACAAGATGGTGCCACTTAGAACACTCTGCCTTAGCCCGCCCCCTTGACCCCTTCTGATATTTGGCTGACATCGTCTCGAGCAACTTCTCAGGTGGGCTCCCACTTCCTGCAGGGATGACAGCTCCAGTACTTTGCTCTTGTGTGGCCTAGACATAACTGGGCCTTATCCTGAAATGCTTTCACAAAAATCCAGAAAAACGCATTTCAAACCAAGAGGCTTGTGCAATTTTATAACAGGAGCTCCCCCAACGCCTTGCTGATGACAACCTGAGAGCTGGTGTGCAGGCTTTCAGAGCACTGACTTTATCCACCCAGAGAGGGGCTCTCACCACACACCCCTTCACAGGCACCAACATCCAATGGATATCTGTGGCCAAGCATGGTTGATGCAGTAAACTGTAAACTTCAAGGGATATGGCTGGGCCAAACGCTGGACCCCACTGAGCAAGGCAGTTGCACAGAGCAACACCATGAAGATGCAGTGAAGAGAAAGCACTAAAAGATACATGAAAAACAAGAGAGAACACTTCCCACCTCATCCTACAAAGCCAGGATCACCCTGACACCAAACCCAACAAAGACATCACAGGAAAAGAAATCTACAAACCAACATCTTTTAGGAATAGAGAGGCACAATTGCTCAAGTGAATACCCGCAAATCAAATCCAGCAACATATATAAAAGGACCAAGTGGGATTTATTCCAAGAATGCAAGACTGATTGAACATGTGAAAATCAATCAATGTAGTATGCCACACTAATAGAACAAAGGACAAAAACCACCTGATCCTCTCAACAGACACAGAAAAAAAACAGTCAACACACCTGGAGTAGAAGGGACTGCCCTCAAACTGATGAAGACCATTTACGAAAACCCTTGGCTGCTGTGCTCAGTGGTGAGAGACTGAAAGCTTTCCATCTGATCGGGAACAACCTCGGGATGTCCTCTCACCACTTGTGCTCAACATTTTACTGGAGGCTCCGGACATGGCAACTAGGTGAGAGCATGAAATCAAAGGAATCCAGATTGGGAAGGAAGAAGTACGACGACCTCTAGCACAGATGACATGATCTTATGGAGGAAAATTCGAAAGAATCCACAGAAAAAATATTAGAACTGATAAACAAGTTCAGCAAAGGTGCAGCATACAGACTTGTATACAACAGACAATACACAATATAAAAATGTAGTGTATTTCTATACAGTAGCAATGAACTATCCAGACTTAAAATTAAGAAAACAATTCTGGTTATATAGTATCAAAAAGAATAAATTTTTGTACAAACATACCTTAGAATAAATTTAACAAAAGGAATACAAGACTTGTACACCGAAAACTACTAAACATCACTGAAAAAAATCTGAAGACGACCTAAATAAGTGGAAAGACATCCCACTTTCATGGACTGAAAAACTTAATATTGTCAAGATGGCAATACTCCCCAAATCGGTCTGCAGAATCAATGCAATGCCTATCAAACTCCCAGCTGCCTATTTTCCAGAAATTATCAAGCTGAGCCTAAAATTTAGATGCAGATACAAGGGATCCAGAATAGCCAAAACACTTTTGAAAAGGAACAAATTCGGAGGACTTACATGTTCTGATTTCTAAACTGACTACGAAAGCTACAGAAATTAAGATAGCGTGTTATTGAAGTAAAGACAGATAGAGATCAATGGAGTAGAACTGAGAGTCCCAAAATACGGCCATTCAATTTTGAAAATTTATGGTCAATTGTTTTTAAAAAATAGACTTCATTTTTTTAGAGCAGTTTTAGGTTCACACAACACTGAGCAGAAGATGGAGTTCCCATATACCTCGAGCCCCTACACATGCCCAGCATCCCCCACTATCAACATCCCCAACTAGATTGGCACATTTGTTATAACTGACGAACCTACACTGATACATCATGATCACATCAAGTCCGCTGTTTACTTAGGGTTCACTCTTAGTGGGTTTTGACAAATGTATAGTGACATATACATGTATACACTATTAGGCTATGCCCTAAAAATCCTCTGTGCTTCACCCATTCATCCCTCCCTCCCCACTAACACCTGGGAACCACTGATCTTTTTCTGTCTCCACAGTTTTCCCTTCCCAGAATGTCATATGGTTGCAACAGAATCATACAGCATGTAGCCTTTTCAGATTGGCGTTTTCCACTTAGTAATATGCATTTAAGGTTGTCTTATGTATTCTCACGGCTTGATACCTCCTTTCTTCTTAGTGCTGAGTAACGTTTCTTGTCTGGATGTACCAGAGTTTATCCATTCACCTACTGAGGGACATCTTGACTGCTCCCAAGTTTTAGTAATTATGAAGAAAGCTGCTGTAAATATCCACGTGCAGGTTTACTTGTGGACCTAAGTTTTAAACTCATTTGCATAAAAGCCAAGGAGTATGGTTGCTGAGTCACATGGTAAAAGGACGTTTCATTTCATAGAAACTGCCAAACTGTCTTCCCAACGACTGTACCATCTTGCACTCCCACCAGCGATGCATGAGCACTCCTGCTGCTCCACATCCTCAGCAACATTTAGCGTTGTCAGTGGATTGGATTTTTGCCACTCTAACAGGTGTGGAGTGGTGTCTCAGTGTTGTTTGAATTGGCAATTCCATAATGACATACGATATGGAGCATCTTTTCACAGGTTTATTGGCCAACTGTAAATCTTCTTTGGTGAGGTGTCTCTTGGGATCTTTTGCACATTTTTAACTGGGTTGTTAGTTTTCTTATTGTTGATTTTTAAGAGTTCTTTCTCTATTTTGAATAACAATCTTTTATCAGATATCTCTTTTACAAATATTTGTCCTAGTCTATGCCTTGTCTTCTCATTCTCTTGAAGACCAATTGAGTTTTTAGAAGAGTGCCTAAACAGTTCAATGGGGGAAACAATAGTCTTTTTAACACACTGTGCTGCGACAACTGGATATCCACATGCAAATGAATGAAGTCAGACTCCTACCTCACACCACACACACAAATTAACTCAAAATGGATCAGAGAACTAAATCTAAGAACCAAAACAATACACACATATCACAGGGATATTGCACGTTCAGCTGCAGACCATTGCAATAAAATGAATGCCCCAGTAAAGTGAACCACATGAAGTTTTTGATTTTCCACTGCAAATAAAAGTTATAATTACACTACACAGTAGTGTATTAGGTATGCAATAGCATTATATCTAACAAAAGAATGTACATACATTAATTAAAAAATACTTTATTGCTAAAAAATGCTAACCATCATCTGAACCTTACAACTGAACGAGTTGTAATCTTCTTGCTGGGGGAAGGTCTTGCCTCAATGTTGAGGGCTGCTGACTGATCAGGGTGGTGTTTGCTGAAGGTTGGGGTGGCTGTGGCTGATTCTTAAAATAAGACAACAGTGAAGTTTGCTGCAATTGACTCTTCCTTTCACGAACAATTTTTCTGTAGCATGCAATCTGGTTTGTTAGCATTTTAACCACACTAGAACTTCTTTCAAAATTGGAGACATCCTCTCAAACCCTGTCACTGCTTTATCAACTAAGTTTATCTAACATTCTAAATCCTTTCTTGTCATTTGAACAATCTTCACAGCATCTTCAGCAAGAGTAGATTCTATCTCAAGAAACCAATTTGTTTACTCATCCATCAGAAGCAACTCTTTATCTGTTAAAGTTTAATCATGAGATTGCAGCCATTCAGTCACATCCTCAGGCTCCACTTCTAATTCTAGTTCTCTTGCTCTGCCCCCCATATCTGCAGTTACTTCCTCCCCTGAAATCTTGAACCCTCAAAGTCATCCATGGGGGCTGGAATCAACTTCAAAACTCCTGTTAAGGTTGATATTTTGACCTCTTCCCATAAATCATGAATGTTCTTAATGGCATCTCGAATGGGAAATCCTTTCCAGAAGGTTTTCAATTCGCTTTGCCCAGATCCATCACAGGAATCACTATCTATGGCAGCTGCAGTCTTACGAAATGTATTTCTTAAATAAGAAGACTTGAAAGACAAAATTACTCCTCTATCCCTGATCAAAATGGGCATACAGGATGGAGGCTGTGCTAGCAGGCATGAAAACAACATTAATCTCACTGTGCATCTCCATCATAGCTGTTGGGCAACCAGGTACGTTCTCAATGAGTGGTAATATTTTGAAGGGAATCTTCTCTTCTGAGCAGTAGGTCTCAATAGTGGGCTTAAAACATTCAGTAAACCATGTTGTAAACAGACGGGCTGCCATGTAGGCTTTATTGTTCCATTTACCGAGCACAGGCACAGTAGATTCAGCACAATTCTTAAGGGCTCTAGGATTTTCAGAGTGGTCAATGAGCATTGGCTTCAACTTCAAGTCACCAGCTGCATTAGCCACTAACAAGAGTCAGCCTGTCCTCTGAAGCTGTGAAGCCAAGCATTGAATTCTCCTCTCTACCGATGAAAATCCTAGACGGCATCCTCTTCCAGAATAAGGCTGGTTTGTCTCCGCTGAAACTCTGTTGTTTAGAGCAGCCACCTTCACGAGTGATCTTAGCGAGATCTTCGCTGTAACTTGCTGCAGCTTCTCCATCAGCACTTGCTGCTTCACCTGGCACTTTCATGTCATGGAGATGGCTTCTCTCCTTAAACCTCATGAACCAACTTCTGCCAGCTTCATTCTTTTATTCTGCAGCTTCCTCATCTCTCTCAGGCTTCAGAGAATTGAAAAGAGTTAGGGGACTGCTCTGGATTAGGCTTTGCCTCAAGGGAATGTCATGGCTGGTTTGATTAGTGGGTTTGTGACAGAAGGCATCTCAAGCTCTGGAGGGACACCGGAGACACCGTTTTCACTACACCATCCTTACTGCCTATGCAACAAAGCTCTTTACTCTCTCTATTTTGGGGAGTGAGCATTTTGGATCATGAGAGCTACATCATCTGTGTCCTCCCAAGGGAGGTCTCCTGCATCCAGGGTAAAGATTTATTGTAAGCCTGGAAAGTTACCTCCAGGTCTTTCCTTAAAAAGGCTCATTGCATTGAATCACTAGTGGAATAAATACACAATTGGAGATCCCACTCATCAATGGCCAGATGACGCATCTTTTGATTTAGAAAAACTTCTATATTTGAAAAATATTTTAGAAAGCACTTATCACAAGCAGTTGTGTTACTGCTGTTTCAGGGAAGATCAAATTAAAAAGAAAACCCCCAAAAACATAATGGCTAGCCTGAGGGAATCTCTTAATAAACTGAAAGAAGTCAGACTTAGAACAAAAATTAAAAAGCAAATTAAATGAAAATCCTCCTTCTCCTCCCTCCTATACTCCCCTGGAACCCCAAGGCCCTGTCCCTGACTCCCCACAAGATCTTCTGGATCTCTGGGCCCCTGGCTTAACCTCCTCCTCTCAAGACTTAGCTCATCAGCCAGTTCCTCAGCCACTTCCCTTAGATCCTAAAACTCCAACTTCTCCATAAAGCATTCAGCTGCCCAGCATCACCTCCCTCTCTTTAGAAGACTTACAGGGGCACTCAGGCCTCACCTCCAAGCTAGGGGCACACAGGTCACCTGTGTAAATGCTGAAAGCCAGGAAGTGAATTCAGTAGAAGCAGCCAGGAGAGGCAGGAAGGCTGGCTTTGCTGTCCCTTATCCTCCTACTTCCCAGGGCTCTGTCATCTTCAGGCATTCCATGCAGGGTCCATTGTGGATGTATCCTGGACGTCCACTGCAGAGAATTCATGTCCCCTGGACAGCAGGTGATCTATTAAATTATGAAACTCTCCTGCCTCCACTGTCAGAAGAGCCTACGAAATTTGGAGAGGGATTAGAAAGTTAGTGGCTATTCATAACCCCACCCACAGAGACCTCTACTGGCTGCTAAGGGGGGTCCTTCCAGCCCAGGATTACACTGTAGTTGTCAGACAGGCCAGGCGGCCCCCTGGAGGAAACCCACTCTCATAGGGGAAAGAGGTGGCCAGACCCTGTCCCAGGCCCTCCTGCAAATGACCAGGAAGTGATTCTGCTAGAGGCTGATATTCAAGGTTTAACAGGAGTGATTTTAGAGGCATTTCCTCCTACAGTGAACTGGTCAAAAATTGAATCATGCACTCAGAATGAGGGGGAACATCCAAAAGCCCTTGTTGAACTTGTCATACAAACCTTTCAAAGTCACACTGCATTAAACCCAGAAGCCCCAGAGCACAGGAACCTCCTGATTTCTGCTTCAGCGGGAAATTTTCTTCCTCATATAAAACAACAAATTCCAAACAGTGTGGGTGGTTGGTCAGGGCAACGAGTAAGTGTAATAATGGAGGCTGCTACACAATTCTTTGAAAATAGTCAGCAGGAAAGTAAAAGACAAGGAATTAAAAGCAACTCTTCTGGCTTTACAACTTGGATCTTTAGAGAAGAAAAATGCAACCGAGAGTAAATTACAGCCCACTCAGAGGCCTCCCTACTTGCCTCCAGACAACTGGAGGTGTTGCAAGAAACCAGGGCATTGAAAACAGATCCTACTGCTCTTAAGAGAAGGGGAAGCTTAAAAAATACGCCCCTTTTAGGCCCCAGCACCTCCAGAAGGCTTGTTTTTCTCCTCCTGAGAGGCATTTTCCCCTAAATGATGGGGTCAGCCTATCCTCAGTTGCACCTGTGAGCCTACCATTAAACTAGAGGATGGGAACTGTATTTCTTAATTGACACTGGTGGGACTTCCTCTACTATCCCTTCAGAGGCTTATCCCTACCTCTCACCTCTGATTATATTCAAGCTGTTAAGAGTCTCCGGGCAGCCTATTTCATGGCCCATAGCTCAGCCCACTCCATCTTTAGGCCCAATTACACTCATCATGCCTTTGTAGTCTCCCACTGTTGACCAGCAAACCTTCTGGGCAGAAGTTTGTTATGTAAATTGAATGCCACTAGAAATTGTAATGAGAAAGGCATTTTTATCTCCCTGCCCTCAGACCACACTCCAAGTCTCCTATTTTCCTTGCTAGAAACGCATCCTGATATAAGAGGATGAGTCTTCAAAAGATGTCCCAATTAGTCTCTGGTCTACACATGCAAATGAAGTAGGATTCTTAGCATGCACATTACTAGGAAAAAGAATAAACTGTGTCCCTCAGTAGCCCAATACTCGCTCTCCAGAGATGCAGAGTGAAGATTTCAATCTATAACAGACTCTCTTTTGCAACGGGGTATATTCATTTTCACCTCCTCACCCTGTAATACTCCAATCTTGTGATAAATAAATGACAAACATATAGGATATACTGGAGTATATGAGGAGGCCATCTGGGTTAAAACTAATTCAGCCTCACCTTGTTTTACCAAAAGGGCCTGACATGGCCCAGTGAGCATGCACTGTATAAGTGATTTAAGTATTTACTATGTCCCAAAGACAAGAAAAGTGCCATTAAAGATAAGGATGTAACTTCCCCCACGTTGGCATTTCCTTAAAGATAAGCATCTCTCCCTAAACTAAGGATTGATTGCTGACCTGCTGTGCTCACCTTGTGACCACCCATCTTCCAACCGCAGACCCGCTGTGCTCACTGAATTGCTGTGCTGCCAAAGCAATCTCATGACTATCGTCAAACACTATATAACCACTCTGTACACCCCCACTTCTTTGGAGTGTTTGCTTCCTTTGTGAAAGGGCTCTCCTGGGCTATATGGTCCTCGGGGTTGGATCATCAACTTATTCCAATTTGGTATATAGATTGGTTATGGATGGATTATTTGCGTTGACACTGGCCAGTGAAAAAAGAAGGCAATTTTCACTCAGATGGGAACCAAATCTATAGATTTGTACAAGACCCCAGAGCCATAAAGTCTTTCATAGTTCCTCAGCATCCTTGGTCCTTGATACTGCTGCCATCTCGACCTCAGTTCTTGCTGACTGTTGACCCTTGCTCAGCTTTCTTTCCAACCCCTTTGCACCCTGATTCACAAGTTCTTTCTGCATTTACATTTACAGGGAGGCAATTAACGTGGACTCACCTCCCTCAGGGATATTGTGAGTCCTCTCATTATTTTCCGGAGTCCTTAAAGCTGACATGGATTCTGTACTCTCTACTCAAGGCTCCACTCCTGTTCGCTGTGTGGATAACCTTCCAGTCTGTAATGCAACTAAATAGGGAGCTCTTACAGAGCCCTCATTCTCCCGAAGGCACGAGCTGCTCGAGGCCATAAAGCCTCCAGGTCTAAATTTCAGTGGGTGCAAACGACTGCTACCTACTGGGACATGACATATCTCAAGGCATTCAGAAGCTACCCCTAAATGCCTTCAGTCCATTTTGTCCATCCTTCTACTCAAAACGAGAAAACAGCCACGTAAACGTCTAGGGGCAGCTGGTTACGGCCCCAGCGGATTCCTGATTCTGCAGCCCTTGCTAACCCTCTCTAAGTTCTTCTCCCAACTATCACCCCAGAGCCTATTTCCTGGCCTTCAGAGCCATTAAACTCCTTTGAAACCTTAAAATTAGGTTTGTCCAAACCCCTGGCTCTCGGCTCACCTACTTTTGACGACCTTTTCATCTATACTGCCACGAAAATAGTGGAATTGCTAAAGGCATCCTGGGGCAGTCTTTTGCCTCTCAGAGACATCCTATAGCATACTTCTCATGCCAACTAGATGCTGTATGCCCCCAGGCTTCCATGCAGTGGCCTCATCTGCCACCCTGACTGACAAAGGCAGTACTCCAACACTAGGCTCTCCCATTCGTCTCTAGGTTCCCCATGCTGTGTCTGCTATTTTGCAAATTCATAGACACAACACCTCTCTACAGGGCCAGAGACGACCTATAAGTGCACTCTTAACTAACTCTTCCATCATCTGACATCGTTGTGATACTTGGAATTCAACTACCTCATTACCCCTCCCTGATGATGGAGAGCCCCACGCTATCCCACATGATTGCCCTGCAACTATAGAAATGGTCTCAAAGCCACAAGAGGATCTCTCAGACATCCCTTTAGACAGTCCAGGCTTACTTCTGTTTTGTGATGGCTCCTGTAAACAGAATTTCCAGAGCAATATAAGAACTGGCTATGCCAAGTTTCCCCACATGAAACACTTGAAGCTTATTCTTTGCCCACTGTAAAATCAGCCCAAGATGCTGGACTCATAGATCTTATTAGAGCCTGCACATGAGCAAAGGGGAAAACTGCCACTCTTTACACTGACTCCAGTGTGCTTTTGGAGTCTGCCATGCTGTTGGTACAAGGTGGAAATCCCATGGATCCTTAACTTCTGCAGGAACACCTATTGCTAATGGACACTTAATTGCTGCCCTATTACAAGCTATTTACCTCCCTTCTCAAATAGCCATTGCTCACTCTTCAGCCCATACTCAGGAAATTGATGTCATATCTTCAGGAAATGACAGGCTGGCAGGGCTGCTAAATATACAGCTCACCATGGACCCCCTAGTCCTTTCTCCACTCAACTTTTAAATGTGCCTTTATCTCTGACTCCCATTATTAACCAGTACGGAAATGCCCCACAATCTGAAAAAGACCATGGGATACAACATGGCACCAAACAATGATCAGATGGATTAGACGCTTGGCCAACGAGACTTCCTGCAGCTTCTTTTCCTTTGACTTTTTGGCTGCACTTATCTCCCACCAAATGGGACATATGTGCAGATGGGGGATAGTTAAGGAACTAAAAGACAATTGGCTTTGCCCTGGCATCCACAAAATTTCTGACCCAATTATTTCCCAGTGCACTACTTGCCAATCTCACCAAGTTTCTGGGAGAAATCAGCAGAGCCCAGGAAGTCCTCCCAGGGCCACACCACACTTTGCAGCACTCCAAATGGACTTGATAGCCTTGCCCCCAGCTTTAGGCTATTCTCCCTGTTTGGTTATTGTCTGTATGGCTACTGGATGCACCGAACGCTCTCCAACTAGGCATGCAGATGCCACAACACTGGAAAAGAAGTTATTCCTTGTTTTGAAATTCCCTTATGGATCAAATCAGACCAAGGAACTCATTCTACAGCAGACAAAAACTACTTGCTTGCAGAAACTCTGGGGTACTCATTAAAATTTCATACCCCGTATCACCCTCGATCATCAGGGCTGTCAAATTCTAAACATCAAGAGGACTTTAGGAAAGGTCTGGCAAGAAACTGGGCTTAAAAGGCCAGAGGCTCTGCCCTTGGTCCTTATAAAGATTCAGCATATTCCAAATAGTAGAGATGGATTGACTCCTTTTGAAATAGTGTTTGAATGTTCGATGCCTACTGGCGACTCTAAACCTTCCCTTCCTGGATTAAGTGACTGTTATGGGAACCTAAGTGAACAATTTGATGCTATGACTAGCTATAGACAAAAATTAACTGGTATACTTGAAGCATATGGTCAACAGGTAAAAGAGGCATGGTCCCCACTTTCTGATAAGCCTTGCTGTCCCGTCGGACCAGAAGATCGGGTGTCCATCAAGGTCCTTAGAAGAAAACATGCGCTGTCACCTCGCTGGGAAGGACCTTAGGAAGTCCTACTGACCAAATACACTTCCATCAAAATAAAGGAAAGATCTTCCTGGATCCATGCAAGCCACGTGAAAATAGATGCAGAACATCGCTCTAAGAAAACTCAGAGACAGTCCCCATAGGTGACCTTAAATAAGGATTTCCAGGGCCAACTCCCAGGCTCCAGAAGCAGCCAGCCTCATGGAGTAGCCAGTTTCTCCCAGGATCATGGATCAAGAAACCTCACTTTCACCTATTTTCCCCTCTGGCTTTTAAAACTCCCTACACACACACACACACACCACCACTACCGCCACCAACAACCACCCTTTTTCTCTTAACCAGCATACATATTCCTTTTAATCACTTATTAGGAAGCAGACTCGAGAGTGTTGGTTTCTATCTGTCCTACTTCCCTCTCTGAGTTTCCACTATCAGCTCTTTTCCAGTATGTGTCTTGCTCTTGCTAACCCTCTCTTTCTCAACAGGACCAGCACAGACCAACACCCCCTTATGCCAGTTTACCAAACCCTGGCCACACTAACTATCCAATCTGAATGTTGGTTATGTCAACGGCTAGAGAGTTCAAAGAACCTGAACTAGTCTCTGTTCCTGCTGATGTGAACACCTGGTGGACTAAGTACGGGAGATGGATGAACAATAGGGTATGGTGTCCACGACAAGGACAACACCACTCTGCCTCTCCTGGTGAGTCACGTGGGCCCAGAAAGCCTCTAGAGAAACTCCAGGACTGTCCCTTGCCCAGATGAAAACAACAGGTAAAACTTTTTCCCTTTGAATTGAAAGTAACCCTCACACTGGACCTTTCCTTGGTGGCACACCAGGACAGTATTGCAATCAAACTCTGTGGTTTCATCCCACAGGTGGCATCTTCAAACCTCTCAAGGAAAGTGGAAGTGACTCTAACACTACTCCCTTTGGCACAAACATTTGCCAAATCACCAAATGTTCTGGATGGTTTACAAACCACCATTGTATGACCTGGGGTATTACAGCTGCACACATGATTAAGCTGCCCCATACCACAAACTATATGTGGGTGGATCCAAACTCTGGACTCACATGGTCAGGTGACAGGACCAGGCTTTACAGCTGCCAAAATCAAACTGCAGGCCTCCTGTACCAGCTGTTCTGCAATCTTTTCTGCTCTCTGATTGACAGGAGCACATGGAAAATGGAGATGTTCAGGCAATAACAGTAACAGTAGCAAAGGTGATGGAATACTCCAGACCCTGGGGACTACTGGTTCAGTTCTAACCTTGTCTGTAAACCACATTGGTCTTTTTGTTTCATGTGGCAACCAAGTATATAACGGGTTCCCAGCTAATTGTTCAGGACAATGTGGACTTGGATATCTGGCCCCTTCTGTCACCAGATACTCCACCCTAAATGCTGGACAAATTGCAAACTTGGGTTCCTTTGTTCCTAAGATTGGCCACATCAACGTGCCAGTTCAGAAGTCATAGAGAATCCACTTGAAAATCCTAACTCCAAGTTGTTTTCAGCATCCATAGTCTTATTCCCAGCTTTGGAGATTACCAGGTGCAAAGGCAATCTTAAATCTCTCCATGGTAATGGAACACTACATTCAACACTACCATGCAAACTTTGAAAATACTCCAGTCAGAGATTAGCAGCCTAGCCTCTGTGGTCCTCCAAAATCCACCTGTTGTGGACACTCTGACTGCCCAGCAAGGAGAAGCTTGTGCAATCATCAGTGAAAAATGCTGCTTTTATGTGAATGGAACAGGGCAAATAGTATCTAACTTCTATCTATTAAAAGAGAAGATTCACATTTCCCATCAGATGAATGAAGCTCACCCATTTTAGTGGACTGACTCATTCCCAGGATCAGGAACTGGTTTAATGTGGTGTGAGGAGACGGGATCCAACCCCTTTTCTGCTTGTTCACCCTCATTCCAGTCTATGTTCTTTTCTCCCTTTTCAGATTTCATACTACTTGGCTACTAACTCACTTTCTCTCTCCAGAGTCACCAGCTCAGCTTTTAACATGTGAAATTTCCCGGGACGTTTCAGAGAAAGGAACTGATGGGGTTCAGGGCAGGCCACCCCAAGATGTGCCACCCTGGGATGCGGATCATTTAGAGCTGAAGACAATCAAGGCTAAGAAGATTCTGGAAGAATATGTGACCTTCCCCCAAACTGCCTAAAAGAATTAAGTAGAACGCTGTGTCCCAGGAAGAAGCTCTTACCATAGATAACTCTAGGTGTGGTAGGCAAGAAGGCATCTAGCAAGGGCCATTTTCTCAAAAGAGCTCCTTTGCATCCCACTGGCTATAGATAGGACAACGCAAACATTTGTTTACCGAATACGAAATCTTTTCATCTTTCTATAAATTGCCTCTCTCACTTTGAAGTCTCAGACCTCTATCTTCCTCTTCTCAGTCCAGAAAGACAGACATACTTCATTTCCCCTGACTGTCTTTGGAATTCTTCATGCTTATGTGACTTTCCCGTGTGCACATATTAAACTTTTATTTTCTTCTGCTAACTTGTCTTGCGTCATCTTTAATTCTCTGACCAGCCTTAAGAATCAGAAGGGGAAAAGGGGGTTTTTCTCCCTCTTCCCCTGCACCTTCAATTTGTAAAAAAGGCAACATCTGCAGAGCACAACAAAATGAGCTATGCCTGTAATACGTATGGTGACTTATCAAATTAACATTTGTCAGGCAGAGCCCTGGGGGTACTGGATGGTGAACCTCTGCTTCAACAAAAGACCACAGAGGAAGTGAAATAGAGAAGTGTGTTACTCCCAGGTCCTGGAGGACCTAGAGGGGCCACAGCACGAGGCGCAGGCAGAGAGCAGGCAGGGAGCAGGGTGGGACCTGGGGCAGACACCTTTATTGGGTTCTGCAGGCAGAGTGCTTTCCAGGCTAAATCTGGATTGGACAATGCAAACCACATGAGGTTTTGGTGAGCTTCCCAGGGGTCTCATCTAAGGGGCAAACAAGGGAAAGCTAGAGAGTGCAGGGAGGGGAGAATGCTTCTCACAAGGGAAGTTGTAGGAACCATATGAGGAACTTACATTTACTTGTGGCTCTGTTACCTGGCCCACCAACCCCATAGGAAATTAAGCACAATGCTACTCAAAGCAAGCCTAACACATTATCTTTAGCTTACAGGAAACCACAGAGAGGAAGGAGAAGATGGATTTGACACATGGTCAAAAACAGTTAAAACCAGCTGAAGGCAACATGATAGTCTGACTTGACCTGACACAGAACCTACAGCTCGTCATACACTCAGTGTAATGCATTATCATGCTACATAATACACCTACCCACAGCTATGACAAGAAATTCTAGACCAAATAAGGGATGAAAAGGGGTGGCACCGCATTCCCCAGAAAATCCTGCCCTGTTCCCCATATTCCTACGAATATTCCTCCCCTTCACGATCTTGACCCCTTATAACAGCTGCTTAATCCCCCTAGAGCTAAAAAGCTGATTTGTGAAATTGTTCCCATTTTTCTATTCTTCGGCCATTGAATAAAGCTTGTGCTATAGAATGCTCAGCTTCAGTTTTGTTTCAACTCTACGAGACCGAACAGGAAAGACCCCTCCAAGGAAGAGCTGGGGGTTGTGGGTTCCAGTCCCACCCATGGACTCTTCCTTGGGTCCCCTCTGATTGTGGGACAGTGGAGAGAGGCTAAATGGGTAACAGAATTGGCACTGGATCATGGGTTCAAGTCCCACCAGAGAGAAACTGGTAACAACTCTGCTGGTCGTCATCTAGGGGGTGTACTCTCAAGAGAGGCTAGTGTCATTTCAAGGCCCCCGCAGGCCACCTGGCCACACAAAATGGATGCCAAGGCAGCAATGCTATGGAGTAGTTTACCGAAACTCCCAACAAACTCTTAGAAGAAAATATAGGAGTAAATCTTCATGACTGTGGGTTAGCCAATGCTTGCTTTCTTTTAGTTTTTATTTTTACTGAGGTAACACTGGTTTATAACGTTGTATAGATTTCACGTGCACATGAGAATTCGACATCTGTATACACTATAGCATGCTCACCACCACAAGTGTAGTTTCCATCCATCATCATATAACTGTCCCCCCCCTTACTCAACCTAAGAAAAATATAAATAAATTGGACTTCATCAGAATTAAAAACTTGTGAGCTTGAAAGGATACCATCAAGAAGGTCATGCCACAGAATGGAAGAAAATATTTGCAAACCATACATCTGATAAGGGGATTGTATCCACAATTTAGGAAGAACTCTTACAACTCAACAAGAAGAAGATAAGTAGCCCAATTTAAAAAAGGACAAAGGATTGAATAGACACTTCTCCAAAGAAGATATACAAACATCCAACAAGCACAGCGAAAAAGATTCTTGACATCAGTCATTCGGGAAATGGAATTCAAAACCACGGTGCAAAGCACCCTCCCCAAGGATGGCTACTGTCAAAAAGTCAGATAAGAACCAGCACTGAAGATGACGTGGAGTGACTGGATCTCTCATAGACTGCTGGTGGGAATGTAAAACAGTGCAGCTGTTTTGGAAAACCGTTGGGCAGTTCCGGAAAATGCTAAACATGAAGTTACTGTATGATCCAGCCATTCCGTCCCTAGGTATGTACCCAACACATGATAACATGCGTCCACACAAAAACTTACACGTCGATTTTCCTAGCAGCATGACTCCTAGCAGCCCCAAAAGCAGAAGCAATCCAAACGTCCGTCCACTCCTGATGGAGAAATAAAATGTGAACTATCCACACAATGGAATATTATTGCTCCATAAGAATGAATAAAACGGTGATAAAACATTGATAGATCTTGAGAACACTCTATTAAGGGAAAGGAGCCAGTTACAAAAGACAACATACTGTCTGATTTCATTGATATGAAATCTCCACAAGAGGCAAATCCATAGAGACAGAGAGATCAGTGGCGGCCAGGGGATGGGCGAGGGGGAATGGGAAGCGACTGCTAATGGATACAGACTTTCCTTTCGCGGTGAGGAAAACGTTGTGAAATTAGATCCCAGTCACGGCTGCACAATTCTGTGGATGTACTAAAACTCACTCAAGTGCACATTTTCAGTTGGTGAGTATTACGTTATGGGAATAAAGTTATCATCAAAATAAAGCACCAAACTGTTTCCAAGAAAGAATTCCAGGGGCAGGAAAGGCTGAGCGCCAGAGAGAAGAACCTGGTCAACGGAGGAACAGAGGAAGAAGTCGGGGGACCAGTGCTTCCTCCAAGCTGGCCCCTTGTTCATTTCCTGATTGAGGCAGGGAAATGCGAAACAGAACCAACCAGTCACTTATGTCTAAGGGCTCTAAATGGAGCTGGGAAGCCATGAAGGAAGTGGGTCTTATGCACGTCCTCGTGGGGTAGAACAGGAACCTTTGAAGTCAGTAACGCTGGAAGAAACCTGCAGCTCATCCCAGAGTCAGACGTTGGCCTTCCTCTGGCTAGCCTTATCAATTATTTTTAGCCAAGATTAGCTTTCTGCTGCGAACCCCAATGAACCTTCTTTGTAATGCAAACCTCCCTCTGTGCCTTTCAAAGCCCCTGACTTCTACTCCCTAGCGGGACAGTATTTGGGTTTCTACCTGAATCTCTGCTCCCTGAATTGCAATTCTTTGAGCCCAAAATAAACTCCTCTGCCTCTCATTTTCCTTCTTTATTTTTAGGTTAATCGCGCCAGTGGTGTGTCTGAGTCCTGCCCAGCACTTAGATTTCTGTTTTGACTGGAGCCAGAATACCAGCAACAGCTGCAAAGTGAATATGTGCCTGATTTTTTCGATTTGTTCTCTCTTCTACACTGGCCTGAAAGCTGACTGTAAACGACCCCTATGCACAGCGCGGCCAAGACTTGCTTAAAATCACCGCGGAGTTTCCAGCAAGACACAGCCCTGCTAGTGTCTCTGGGGCGTGTCTCCTACACTCCTTAAAAAACGTTGTTACTGATCCCACCTCTGAGCACCGCCCTACACAGAGGCTGACCTGTACTGTAACCATCACATTTACACACACATTTAAACACGCGAACATGTACAGGCCAGGACCGCGCCAGGCCTCCCCCCGGCCGCTCCGAGGGCCGAGCGCGCTCCCGCTCGGGCTCACCAGCGTCCGGTGGGGGAGCCTCGGGGTCCCCTTCTACAAACGGGGAAACTGAGGCTCGGAGAACTCGAGCCACACGGGAGGAGGGCTCGGGCGGGCCCCCACCGCCGGCTGACCCGAGGCTCCGCTCTCCCTCGGAGCTCCCGCCCTCCGGCCGCTCGCCGCGCGGTAACCGAGCCCCGCCGCGGGGCGCGGAGGCGGCAGGAGGGCGCGGCCGGCCTGGCTCCCCGCCGTTCCAGCCCGGGCGCGCGGGGGACCGAGACGGCGCCGGCGGAGGTTCCAGAGGCCGCCAGGATGCGGGGCGGTCCCGCCACTCACCTGTGGGGTCCGCAGCGTCGCTTGCCTCAAGGGTGGAGTCCGCCGTTCGAGTTCTGGGCGCAGAAACTTCGGCAACAAAGTGCGCCAGGCGTCTCGCCCCGTGGCCCGACAGGAAACGCGCCGCGGCCTCCGCGGTCCACGCCCTCAAAAGGCGCATGCGCACAGCGAAGGCCGGCCGGGTGTCTGGATGCCTCCTCTGACTACGCGTGCGCAGTGGGGGCAGTTGCGCCCCTTAGACCCGGGCGCACGCGCTGTATCCGCAGAAAGGACTGCGCCTTCCTGATTTGGGCCGTCGAGGCGCGCCCTCTCGTGGGGAACCGCCGCAGAGCAATTACACAGAGTGTGTTGACTGCCCTTCCTCCCACGGGCATTTATTGAGCGCCCACTGGATGCCAGGCACTGCGCTGGGTGCTGCTACCTCAGGGACAACGACCGAGGCAGCCCAGCAGGGAAGCCGTGATCGCCAAGGAGCGGGTCTCAGCGGTCGGCCACGTTTTCCCCTAGCGCGCGTACACGTCTGCGGACCGAGGGACCGAGGGGAGACGGCGCCGGGCCTGCCCTCCGGGTTCGGGCTGCTGGGAAAAGAATGGTCGGAGGGGCCGCTAGAGGTCGCTGTGTGCGCGCCCGTGTGGCGGGGCTAGGGGACCGGGCTAGGGCTGGGGACAGGGGACGGGCACAGGGGCCTGGCGGGGAGCGCACTTCATCGCGGCCGCGCAGATGGCTGCTCCGGGCGCCGGACCGGGGCCGGGGGCGTCACCGGGGCTGGAGGCGGCCCTGCAGAAGCTCGCACTGCGGCGGAAGAAGGTGCTGAGCGCCGAGGAGATGGAGCTGTACGAGGTGGCGCAGGCGGCGGGCGGCGCCATGGACCCCGATGTGTTCAAGTTAGCGGGCGCGGGCCGGGCTGCGCGCTGTGCGACCCCCAACCCTCCTGCTCTCCCCCCCACCGCCCTTGTCGGACCCCTTGAGGCCCAGGGTAGAGTCGGGGTCTTGAGGGAGGCGGCCACGCCTGCCCGCTCTGGCCGAGCAGCCTGGCCCGGGCGAGGAGGCTCCTTGCGCAGCGCGTCTGTCTCTCCAGGATCCTGCTGGACCTGCTGAAGCTGAACGTGGTGCCCCTCGCCGTCTTCCAGATGCTCAAGTCCACGTGCGCCGGGCAGAGGCTGCCGAGCGAGTCCCAGGCCCCCGCGGCCGTGTCACTGCCCACATCCAGCGCACCTGAGACGAGAGGTCAGAGGTGGGCCCGGTGCTCCCTGCTCCTGTGGTCCCGGAGGCGAGGTGGCGGGGATGGGGCGGATAGCGGGGCGGCAGCGCCCAGCCCAGCGTCGGCTTGGCCCTCAGTGGCCAGGCCTTTCTGCTGGTCTTCTCCCAGGACCCTCTGGGCCAGCCATGGGCTCGCCCCTGGGGCTCCGGTCTCCAGGTTCGGCTTGGCTGCCGCCCTTGAAAGAGCACCTGCAGATCGGGTGGCCGCAGAGCGGGTGCCCCAGGGAGGCCCAGTGGGCTAGGCCTCATCTGGAGCTTTTGCTGCCCCAGCCTCTTCTCACCTCTGGGCTCCTGCCTTCATCCCACAAACATGGGAACGAGACTGCTTTCGTTCCTGTTCTCATGTTTGTACAGACTCCAGGGAAGTGCTCAGAGAGCCGGGCAGGCAGAAGCCTTCCTCCTACCCCCTCACCTGGACACCGCTTGGCCCAGGCCTTGCTGAGGAGTCTGGCCAGCTGAGTTTCCCTTCTCAGATGCAGGTCAGGAGTCAGCCTGGCAGCCCCTGACTGCCCTAGACACTCGGGTGCAGAGGCCGGAGTGGCAGAGCGCTGGGCTCAAGTGTGAGGGACCTCATCATTCTCCAGAGTGAAGACTGGGGCATGGTGAACAGGTGCTGGTGACCAGGTGTCACCATGGAGTTCCACCTGCATCCTCCCTGTGTCCCTTCTGCTCCCAGAGGGTGTCAGAAACCCTCTGACATGCAGCCGGACCTCCTGGGCTGGCTCCTTGGCCAGAAGCACGGGGCTCTCACAGACACCCCGAGAAGGGCTGACGTTCAGGTGGAGGGCAGGCCGGGCCCATGTGATTGGGAGTGCCAGGGCCCTTGGGTTCCTGCGTCCCCTGTCCCATGAGGCCCTGGGCACTCGAGTACAGGCCTCCCCACTGACCCACGCTCTGTCTGCTCTCTCTGTGTCTCTCTCTGACCTCCAGAGGCCTCCTCTCTCTCTGCCAAGAACTGTAGCCCCCCTGCAAGGCCCTCCTTTTCCTGGGTCCCACCACCTGCGGCCTCTGCGGTTCTGCTCCACGGCCCCGCTGCCCCACACTCGCCTCTCTCTCCCGGGCCCCTGGGTCCCTCCGGTTCTCTTGCTGCCCATTCTCTCCTTTTACAGGTTGCATTTATTAGTTTATCTCTGAGGGTTGTGCTCTCATTTCCATGGAAACTGCCGTAGCCCCGCAGAAAGCCAGAGCAGCTTCGAGCTGCAAGGGCAGGACCCTGCGGGCCATCCCTGCCATCAGCTTAGAGACCAAGGACAGGATTTCATGGCTCACTTTATTAGAGACAACCCACAGTCCTTCTAGAATGGGACCAACACCCCCACCCGCAGAGGCTAACTCTACTGCATAAGACTTGGCTCTGTAGAGGTTCCCCCACCCCAGAGGAGGACAGCAGACCGAGGGGCAGGAAAGGGACAGCATGGTGTGCTCTGGAGAGCAAAGCCCTGGGCGTGAGAAACACCTTGGCCTCTGAGATGCTGTCAGCCACCTGGGTGGGCAGCCTGGAGGATGCACTGTGACTCTTCTCTGCCTGGTTCCTGAGCTGGGGTACCTTCCAGGTGTTTCCAGGGGTGTGTGAGGGAGGGCCTGAGATCCCACAGGTGCTCTGGCTTTGCCCTCCTTCACGCCCCTCCCCCCATCACCAGCCTCCAAGTTCCAGGTGCCACCTGGAGCTCGGGCCAGGGAGGAGTGGGGAAGGGCCGAGGGACAGGTCAGGGGAGGGGTGTGTGGACTAGAGGCTGGGCTGAGGAATCGATGGCTGAGTTTCCAGGGGGAGGGAGAAACCGGGAACAGAGCCCTCCTGCCTCGAGGGATGTTGGGGCTCACTTCTCAGGACTGGGTGCCAGGCTGGCTCTCAGTGGTGGGGGCACAGTGGGACTGCAAGATGGACATGTTCTTGGTCCAGAGAGGCAGATGGCTAGACAAAACGACAGTAATAGAGACAGAAGGAGGCCAGTGCAGCAGGCCTTGCTGGAGCAGTAAGGGTTAAGCAGGCCGAGGGGGGTGGGGGCCCTCTGGGCCAGCTGCAGTCTCCTTGCCCTGCAGCCCTGCAGCCCTGCAGGTGGGGTGGTGGGAGGGCACTGAGCGGGAAGGGCAGGTGGGAAGGCAGATACAGAGCGTGGATGCAGCCCATTGGTGGGAGCCTGGCCTGAGCTGGGGGTGTGGGAAGAGGGAGAGAGCGGAGGGTCAGGAGGTGGGCCATGGGTATGGCACTGGGAGCACTGGCATAGAGGGGTCGGGAGGGTCAGAGGGGGCTCTGAGGGAGGTGGGGAGGAAGCCCCGAGCATGGGGACAGGAGTGGAGCCCTGGCCTCCACAGAGTCGTTTTCTCCTCAAGTGCTCAGGCCTTGGGCCCTGCTGGGCTGGGCGGCCAGCAGCCAGGATACCAGGACACGGAGGCCCTGGGGAGATGCCTGGTGGGGGTTAGGGCAGCCTGGGGAAGGGTTTGATGGGGAGGAGGTGGAGGGGAGTGGGGCCGATGAGGGGCCATGCCAGCAATGCACTGTGGCCGAGAGGTAGAGGCCACCAGACAAGACACATTTCTGAGACTCCATGTTCACAGCATCTGTGCACAGAGACCTTTCGGCCACCTTATTAATGGCAGGATCTAGGGTGGAGAAAATAACAGTTGTCAGAGTGAGCCAGTTGTGGGGACTGTGGCAGCCTAGGAGGATGAGGGGGTTTGGGCTGTGGCCCTCACTGGCCTTAGGTTTCCCAGAGAATTGGGGTGTGGAGTTGCTCCAGGGCAAGGGCTAAAGCCCCACTCAGGGGCTTGACTCTGATTGGGTTCCTGACCCCCGGCCATCGAGGTGGCCTGTGGGGACTGCCACTGACAAGCTTGCTCATTTCTGCCTTTTCCTGCAGAAAAGGGGGAAACAGGAGACCCTGAAAGCACAGAGGGGGAATGCTTGTCCTGGGGAAGATGTGAGGTCACTGAGGAAAAATTACGTTCAGTTGAGTGTTCCCTGTTGAAGTTTAGGGAAACTACATGTTTTAAAAAGATCTCCCTCCAGGACGTGTGAGATGAGCTTGGGCGCGGAAGCCGTGAGCTCACACAGAGCTATGCTGTCTGATGCGGGAGCCACAGGCCACGGGGCTGGTGCAGTGAGACGCGCTGGGTGTGTGGGTGCCCACCACGTGCCCGGATGCCGAGGGATGGGCTCACAGAAGGGATGTCACACCTTACGGGTAATTCTTATACTGATCCCATGTTGAAATGATAATATATTGGATATTTGAGGCTAATTAAAACATATTATTTAAATTAATTTCCTGTTTCTTTTTACTTTGGCTACCAGAAAATTTAAAATTACACATGTGGCTTGCATCTCATTTCCATTGACAGCGTTGCTCCAGAACATTCACGATAACACTTCTCCCCAAAACACCAAATCAGGGCTGTGTGTACGTGCAGGGAGGGGGTCACTGAGCACGTCTACATAGGAGAACACCGTCCCAAGAAGTGGAGGCTCAGTTCAGGGTTAAAGTGCACGTGTGCATGTCCTTGGTGCACGTCGGTCTGTCATTATGTCTGTAATGTGTTCTGGAAGCACTGATTAAGCCCCTACTGTGTGCCCAGCCAGAGAGGGCAGCAGTTCTGGGTGGTGGGTGCAGACCTTCCGGTGGGCTCTGCAGGCAGATGACGGACCGCCCTGGCCACCCACTTGCCGTGGTCCCCACCCTGTCACCTGGCCTTGAAGATCTTGGGGTGGCCGCTGTGCTCCCTTGCCCAGCTGCAGAGCGCTTCTGCAGCGGGACAGTCATGTGTTCTGTCCTTTCCTCTTTTCTCCCTTATCCTCCCTGCCCCCTGTCCTTTTCCTCTCACACAACATGCATTCAGTACACCCTCAGTCAGTCACTAATATTTGCCTCTGCGGCCCCTCTGGCCCATTTCCCCACGAGGGGGCGCTCCCACCTAGAAGGAGAAAGAGCACTTTGGGGACCAGCGGGAAGGGATGGGAGCAGCAGCTCCGCTGGGCTTTTTATAAACCCTCCTTGTCAAGCAGCTCTGCTGGCAGAGCTTGCAGGGGCTGGTGAGTGGGGATGACGGGGGCCACGCCAAAGAGAAATGGCAGAGTGGGTCCACCGGCTCTGGCCGGCTCCTCAGCTTCAAGGGTCCCTGAGTCACGGATGGCTGACAGGCTGGTGTATTTTAGGGTTTTGCTTCACTAGAGCATCACAAAACACAGAGTGGTCTCAAGCTGGCCTTAGGGATGGGAGGAGCACTGACGTTGAGGACGATAAGCTGGAGTGGTTTTTACATTCAGTGATCACCGTCTGTCTTTGACCCCTAAGAGGGCCCCTCGGGAACCAGGCATGTCCCCACTGTTCCCCACCCGAGCCTGCAGTCACCTTTGGCTCAGCCCCACCCTCCATTCCCTCTGACCCTAATAACCCTTTCAGGGGGAGCTGGGGCAGGTGTGATCAGCTCCAAGATGTCCCTTGCTGGGTCCCCCTGGGAGTGTGTGGCTGAGCTGGGCTTGACAAAGCAGGTCTTTGCATTGCCAGGCCCTGCAGACCATTCTCCACCTCCCATCCTCGTGCAGGAAATGAAGAGGCCTGAGTGGGTCCCCCCGCCCCCGCTAATCCCAGGAACACGTGATTCCTGAAGGGCCCCCAAAACCGCACAGAGCTGGGTGATGGCCTGCTTTCGTTGCTAGATGGATTCTCAGTGCCTTCTCAAAGTTACATTGGTTTCTCATGTCCAGGGTTGATGGGCCTTGTCAGATTTAAAGATGAACGTTGTTTGCTCATCTCTACTTTCCTCTCATCCTTGAGTTTCTAGAACAGCCTCGTCATTATACTGAGGGGTGAGGAAGCTCTCATGTGTGGCAGGCTGAAGACAAGTTGGCTTCACAGTCAGGCCCACGCCTGGGACCCGCCACTGGGTGGGGGTCAGCTGTGCCTGGCGGTACTCCCGAGTCCTCAGGAAAGGCCCCTCGTGGAGAGTTCGTGGGCACCTCAGCACCCAGGGTTAGGCCAGAGGCCACAGAAGCCCTAATTCTGCCTGGCCAGGCCTGGGGCGGGGCTGTGGCCTCAGGAGGGCACTAACATGTTGGGAGACACTGCAGAGTGGTGGGGCCCACGCTCTTGTAGGAGACGACGGGGTCCTTGCAATGGGACCAGAATATTGGCATTTGCACCAAAGGAAATGGGGGTGATGGTTCTCTCTGTCTTTTGTGAGTCACCTTGGCCCAGCTTCACCCACGACACACGCTCCTGTCTGCTCCCCCTTGGTCCTGGGTAACCTGTTATCACACCTTTGTCACATCAAGTGTATGCGAGCACTTGAGTGTGAAGCCCACGGGGAAAACCAAAACCCTCAGAGTTCCAAGCATGGCACCACTGTAACCCTCCCCACCCACCGGGCAGTAAAGACCCCTGCTCACTGAGGAAGAACTTTCCAGAAATTCTCTTAAGAAGGTCTGTCCTATCCCTGCGGGCATCCTGGGGAGAATTCAGTTGTCAGTATTGGCATGAAAGTGAATTTGATTTCCTTCTGGAGGCGCCAGGTTCTGCAGAGTCTCAAATGCAGACGCCTCCGCTTGCTCAAGGTGACAAACGGTGACACTGAAGTGACCTAACAGGCCCCTGAGACCCTTCCTTGAGTCTTTCCTCCAAGAACTCACAATACCCCATTGCAGGCTCTTGGACTGAGAACCGGGATGGAGGCTGGGGTCACGCGGGGCACCCGTACCCTGATCAGAGCCTGCAGGGCAGACCCTGCCAGGCCGGAGCAGAGGAGAATCCTGGCTGGGGCAGGCCCAATGGGGAGGGACTGGGACCCAGCAGGCGAGCCTATTCCCGGGCACGTTTGTCCTCATGGAGTCCGCTCAGTCTCGCTGATGCTGTCAACCCCCTGAGCCCAGGGCAGCTACTCCTTTAATCCAGCTCTGGTCCCGGCGTGGCTGGAGATCTTCCCAGCTGTCTTCACAGAGAATAAAGTCAGCAAGGGATAAATCAAGGAGGGTCTGGACCCACGGGCTCCGTCTGTGGAACCTCTCTCTGAGCGTGACGACCTAGTGCTCAGGGCAGGCTCTGGAGGTCGAGCCTCGGCAGGAGCCAGGAACGACTCTGGGAACAGGAAGCTTGACCACTGAATGTTTGCAGAATACTGAGGGAGGGCACGAAATGTAAGAAAGAGCTTTCCAGATCAAATCTAAGAGCCTGACTTCTGTGCTCGATGACTGCTGTGTTTCCTGATAGGTTCAGATGCAGGCCACAGGCTGTCTAGAGGGGAGAGTGCCTGGGGGCAGGGCCACTGGCAGTCACGGCCAGCTGGGTAGGCTTTCCAGGGCACGAGTCAACAGGCTGAGCTTCCCTTCCCCGAAATTGACCACTAGAACTTTCCCCATCACTCCTGACATTGCCCCTGTCCTAGGAGGGCCTCCTGCACTCTGCCGAGGACTCCTCTTGGAGGACTCAGGACTCAGGGCTGACATAGGGTCCCTGGCTGAAAGGACCATGACAGAAACGCACTCAACGTAAACGTCGCTCAGAGAACACAAACAGTAGGTGTGCTGCAACTGTGGAGCTTGCCCTGGTTCCTGACCGTGGTGTTCTCCGTCTGCTCAGGGAGAAACAAAGGCAGCAGTGCTCTCGGTGGAGGCCCAGCACTGGCAGAACGCGGCAGCCGGGAAGGGTCCAGCCACAGGATGCCCCGCCAGCCCAGTGCTACCAGGCTGCCCAAGGGGGGCGCACCGGGGAAGAGCCCCACTAGGGGCAGCACCTGAGATGGGCAGAGACTCCTGCCGCCCTACTGTGGGCTCCCCAGCCCCCTCACAGAGTCTCTGTGTGGTTTCCTCCAGCTGGTAATAAACCTTTCGGAAAAGCTGAGAGTCTGTTCAAGACGTTCTCTATCACCTGTTGAATATGGTAAGGCACAAAGATGTAGAATCAGTTTTGTCGCTGGTCCTGGTTATGCTACAGCTGCACTAACCAAGTGACTTAAACCAGTGGCTTCCCCCTCCAGGACCTCAGGTTTGGGTCTGAGAGAAAATATCCATATTACCAGGTCTCTTATAAATAGACATCAACACATTTTGCTTAAAGTGAAAAGTACGATGCTTTTACTGAGACCGTGGATGTGAGGACAAAGATGAACTATGTCATAACCTATGGCTTCTAACCTTCTGAGGGGCATAAATGCCGTGGAAAATCCAAAGAAAACCCTTTTCCCACAAAAATGTCCTGACCTTACACATCTGACTGACAGTTTTAGGATTTGGTGGACACCCCCTACTTGCACGGACCTCAGATTTTAAAACTCCAGCTCTAAGCTTTTATACTTTAGTCCACATGTCCCACTAATGGAGAAGCCTGAAAAATGGCAAATTCAATTGAAAAACCTAACTCAGTTTTCCTAGAATTTAGTAAATCTTTGTGCTTTGAAAGCTTGGATTGGAAATATTGACTATTTCACCCCAGGTCATGTCACGTAAGCAGTGGCTCCTTACAGATGTAGGTGGCGCTCCGCCCACTCCAGCAGGGCAGCAGTGTGTCTAAGATGCAGGTCAAGACTCGTGCACCAGCCTGAGGGAGCGCACAGCATAAGGAGGGACCAGAGCCCGGGCACCCTGCAGACAGGGTCTACACAACCAGCTGAACAGGGCAGAGGTGGCCACGAGTGGATCTATCACCAGCCCATTTTCCTGCTGGCCGACCCTACAATAGGTTTTCCTAATTAGAAGCCTGAGTTCCACAGACACTTCAAGCACTAACCCTCCAGTTTCTCCCCTAATGTGGCTATGGGCATACACTTGTACCTCCCTCCTTTTTGCAGAGGGATTCAAAGGAGCTCATGTGGGGCTTTAGCTAGGCTCTCCTACCCTCCCAGGACAGCTGCCGGAGTGCCCAAGAACCTACCGACCACGGTGGTCCACAAACACGGCTCTGGGAATGTGCTTGCCAGCCCCAGTCTCGCTGAAGAACGTGTTGAACGAGTCATCCCCACCGCCGATGGTTTCATCACTTGGCATCTGACCATCAGGTTGAATTCCATGTTCAAGGCAGTGCAGTTCCCAGCAGGCATTGCCGATCTGGACCCCCACCTGCCCCACGTGGATAGAGATGCACTCGCGCTGGGAACCAGAACATAAACATGAGACCCTAGTCTTCAAGGCAGTCGTCACTCTATGACATGCAACCAAGACCTGATATCATAAATTAATGTTTGTAAAATATTTTGGTGTCTGAAGGTTTTCTCAGACACCACATCCCATGACCTGCCAATGATCAGTTCATATCTGAACACCTGCCCATGCAACAAGGATAGAAACACACTTGAGCTATGAATAGGAATACAGCCACTATAATCTCATCTTCCAAGCCATCAATAAGTAATATTGGGGCCAGCCCAGTAGCATAATGTTTAAGTTCACACGCTCTGCTTCAGCGGCCTGGATTTTGCAGGTTTGGATGCTGGGCACACATCTATGCACCACTCGTTGTGTCACACTGTGGTGGTGTCCTACATAAAGTAGAAGAAGACAGGCACCGATGTTAGCTCAGCAACAATCTTCCTCAAGCAAAAAGAGGAAGATTGGCAACAAATGTTAGCTCAGGGCCAATCTTCCTCACAAAAAGAATAAAATAAGTAATGTTAAAAGTTAATATAAAATAAACAGTCAAGTAATTTTGCTGTCACCTAAGGATGGATTTACCACCCTGTTTTAAGCAATGGCTTACAAAATCAGAGAAAATATTTGAAATAACAGTTTTTGGTCACTGGCCAACAGGCAGCAGAGACAGTGATTGCTCATAGATGAGAAACAAAGTCAGCCACATTCCCACCCCAGAAGTTTCCTGCTGAGGAGTTTCCAGGCTGCAGCAGAGGGAGGGAGACCCCAAGCCCAGGGAGCCCCCGAGTGGAGAAGAGAGGATTCGGGGCTCAGGGCGGCCGGGGCAGCAGGAAACCACGGTGCCGATGCTGGAGGGGAGAGAGCTGCAGGGAAAGCGCTCTGTGCAGACCAGCGGGGAGCCCCAGGGAGTCCACAGCTGAGGCCTGCTCAGCACACGTGTGGGAGGGACTCCTGAGCTCACAGCCACCATGCTGGAAAGCCCCTCCCTCACAAACACTGAATGGGCTCCTCAGAAGTGGGGCCGAACGAGGCCTACACTCAAGGCTGTTCTGGACCCACCTGAGAAAGCTGAAAAGCAAGCCTTAAAGGATCAACTGTCTCCAGGTATATTAATAGCACCCCAGAAAAAAGCCTACAGATAGTTAAAGGATCACCAAGAAAATCTAGCAGCCAAGAATGTAAAATTCATAATGTCTGGTATCCAATCTAGACTTATCAGGTATGTACAAAAAATCCAGAAAATATGACCTTATGAAGAGAAAAGGAATCAATAAAAACAGACCCAGAAATGACATAGATGATAGAATTAATAGACAAGGACATTAAAATATTGTATATCCATATACTCAGAAATGCAGAGGAAAAATTAGCATTATAAGGGGAGATGTGTTTGATATTAAGAAGACCTAAGTCAAGCTACTAATGATAAAAAAAAAGATAATGTCTGAAAAGAAAAACGCACCGGATGGTATTAACAGCAGATTACGTACTACAGAAGACAAGATTTGAGGATGATCAAAAAGTTCTGGAAACAGACAGTGGAGCTGGTTATATAACACGTGAATGTACTTAATGCTACTGAATTATATACTTAAAAATGGTTAAAATGGCAAATTTTGTGTCATGCATTTTGTCACCAAAAAAAGGTGACACTCAGCAATAAAAAGGAACCATGTTAACACACGCAACAACATGGATGAATCTCAAAATATATATAGTGAGTGAAAGAATCCAAACAACTGCAAAGACTGAACTCAGTGATCCCATTCACATCAAATTCTAGAAAACATAGAAAAGTAGATTGGTAGGGAGGGGCAGGAGGGCGGGCTTACAAAGGGGCACGAGGGAACTTGGGGGTGATGGACATGTTCATTATCTTGACAGAGGAGATGGCTTCATGGGTTATCAATATGTTAACAAACGTTAACCCTTGTCAAACTATACACTTTATTTTTTATTTTATTTTACTTTTTTGGTGAGGAAGATTGTCCCCGAGCTAACATCTGTGCCAATCTTCCTCTCCTTTGTATGTGGGACAACGCCACAGCGTGACTTGATGGGTGTGTGCAGGTGTACGCCCAGGATCCAAACCTGTAAACCGAGGGCGGCCAATGCAGAGCGAGCGAACTTAACCACTGTGCAACCGGGCCAGCCCCAAATTATACACTTTAAATGAGTACTTAATTTTTATGTCAATTTTACCTTAATCAAACTGTAAAAAATAAGGCAAAATAAAGATTTTTCTCAGACACTCAAAAGCTAAGAGAATTAATCATTAGCAGATCACTACTACAAGAGAGGTTAAAGGAATTCCTCCAGGCAGAAGCAAAAGAATAGTAGATGGAGAATTGGAGCTACATAAAGGAATGAACATCACAACAATTACTAAATATGGCGGCAAATATAAAAGATTTTTACTATATTTTAAAAATATAATTGAATGTTAAGGGAAAATTTAAAAGAATTAAAATATGACAATAGCACCGAGACCAAGAAGGGGACACGGAAGGGGACCATCGTGAAATGGTACAGTGTCATGGGAAGGTTGACTGGCATAAACCGAAGATGTAGGCAGTAATCCTCAAAGCAAACACAAAAAATAAAATGAAGGGGAAGAGCCAAGAAGCTAATAAAGGAGATAAAATGGAATCATACAAATAATTAACCCAAAAGAAGGTAGAAGAAAAGAAGGAAACCGGAAGAAACAAATGGGATAAATAGAAAACAAAGAGCAAGCTGGTGGGTTTAAACCCAACCACACCAATAGTCACATTAACGTCCTTACTAGTTCAATGTAGTTACCCAATAAAAGGCAGCTTGTCAGATGGAGAAAAAGGCAAGACCTAACTCTATGCTCACTACAGGAAGCCCAGAGATATGGCAAAAAGTAAAGAATGGAGAAAAATACAGTATGTTGTGCCTACACCAAAGGAAATAAGAGTGGCTATAGGAACAGCGTGGTTTTTCTTCTATGGTGTTTGTTTTCTGCTGACACCAGCACGTTCTAAGCACGCAGACTGGCCTTGGTCTAGTAGAGGCGAGGCTGGGATGGACGGACTGCCCCATCAGGTGTCCTCCCAGCAGGTTTAGAAAAAACTCCACTCTGGACGAGGCTGGGCAGCAGGGATGGGAAGGGTGTATGGGTACCTGGAAGGGGCAGCAATGACACTGCTCCAGCACGCGAGGACCAGGTGGTGAGTCTGGGGCCTCCCACTCCGCCGCTCATCTCATGCTTCTCCAAGAGCGCCAGGGTGAGCTCAAACAGGCAGCTGGGCGGGCGGACTAGCAGGAACTCAGGGTCTCTCAGTTCTGGCGTTCTCTGATGCCCCAGCAGGCCTCTGGTCAGGGTTGGGGGGCAGGCCCCACCAGACAGCACCTCACCTGCAGAGAGCAGCACACTCGCGTGGTGTCCAGGTAGGGGAGAGCACAGGCCAGGACCAACACTGCTGCTTTCAAAGCATTTTCCCAGGGAAAGAGGGTCATTTCATAATAAAGGAGCCAACACACCAGGAAGGCAAAACTATCCTTAATAGTTATGTATCATTTGAGTCATGGCTTCTACCACAGAGCTTCAAAATACACAAAGAAAAACCGACAGAGCTGAAAGGAGAAATAGACAATCCACAGTCAAAGATTTCAACTCTCTTGATAATTGATTGAAAAACCAGACAGAAATGAGTAAGGATACAGAAGCCCTGGACGGCACTGTCAGCCACTCTGACCTAAATGACATTATAGAACACCCCTCCAACACAGCAGAGGACACATTCTTCTCATAAGCACAGGGGACATTTGCCAACAGAGACCACATTCTCCACCAACCATGAGACAAGCCTCAATAAATCCCAAATAATCCAAACAAGAGTTTGACCAGTAGTGGGAGGAAGAGCAGACTCCAGAGAGCCGTGCACCTCCTCCAGCTCCAGTCTCCGTCACTGCACCCTTGAGTGGTGACCTGGCCCAGTCACCATCACCACACCCTGAGTGGCGACACCAAGACCCTCAGCTGCCCCCGCCCCCAGTGCTGCCAACACCTAGCCCAGCACCAGGGGCAGGGTGCAGGCACATGAGAATAATCGTAACAAACGTTTTGGGAACAGTAAAATGGTTGAGTGTAAGAAATGGATGTGGTTTCATCCAGAGGAGGGACACCAAAGAAGATGTATGTGTACACAGACGGCCACAAAGAGGAAGAACCCAGCGAGGACCTTCGCAGCGCAGGAGATGGGGAGACTGTGCGGTCTGATGCTGTTGGAGAAGGGGTGCAGAGGCAGCAGAGGTGACAGGCCTGGAGGAGCTGCAGTGCAAGACAGTAAATGTGCAGCCGCAGGACCAGCCCGGTGGCGCAGTGGTTAAGTATGCACGTTCCGCTTCCGTGGCCCGGGGTTCACCAGTTCAGATCCCAGGTGTGGACATGGCACCACTTGGCAAGTCATGCTGTGGTAGGCGTCCCACATATAAAGTAGAGGAAGATGGGCATGGATGTTAGCTCAGGGCCAGTCTTCCTCAGCGAAAAGAGGAGCATTGGCAGCCAGTTAGCTCAGGGCCAATCTTCCTCAAACAACAAATAAATAAACAAATAAATGTGCAGCAGCCTGGGACCATCATAGACACTGTTCACGTCACAGGGGTCCTCCACACACCCACCAGCAGAACTACCAGAATAGTGAGAGCGAGAAAAAACGAGGGATCAGAGAATGCTCCTGAAGGCCAGGCCCCACAGTGCCAACCTGACCACATGCGGGCCTTGGTCCCCACCTTACTACATGCAGAGACGCTATGGGTGACAAGCACAGTGTTCCAGCCCTCCTGTGTAGGGAGAAGTGATGGAGGGGACTGACAACCAGGGTGCAGGAGAACAAGGCAGACCAGTGAGACAGAAGCTGTATCGGGGTATAGACCACAATTCCGCAGGAGCCCTCCTCGCCAAAGACGGCCCAGAGAAGGTGGTCATGGAGGTCAGGAAAACCAAGGAGATGAGACCTAATGTAAGCAGTCACCTCAACATGAGCACCTTTAATGACCAACACAGACGCCAAGAAAATCCCAAAGAACAAGATGGCAAAGGGACAAAAGCAGCTGCTCCCCCAGCTGAGAGTCCTTCCCCTCCCGAGGCTGAGCGGGCAGGCTGGGGAAATGCAGGCTCACCATCGCCACCACCAGCTGAGGAGATGCAGGCTCTCCATCGCCACCACCAGCCAGGGAGATAGATGCAGGCTCTCCATCTTCACCACCAGCCAGGCAGATGCAGGCTCTCCATCTTCACCACCAGCCAGGCAGATGCAGGCTCTCCATCGCCACCACCAGCTGGGGAGATGCAGGCTCTCCATCTTCACCACCAGCCAGGCAGATGCAGGCTCTCCATCGCCACCACCAGCTGGGGAGATGCAGGCTCTCCATCTTCACCACCAGCCAGGCACATGCAGGCTCTCCATCTTCACCACCAGCCAGGCAGATGCAGGCTCTCCATCTTCACCACCAGCCAGGCAGATGCAGGCTCTCCATCTTCACCACCAGCCAGGCAGATGCAGGCTCTCCATCTTCACCACCAGCTGGGGAGATGCAGGCTCTCCATCGCCACCACCAGCGGGTTTAGTCAGCCGACAGGAAGGAATGAGTATGAAATTCCAGGAACAAGAGAAAAACAAAAGATCAGAGCTGAAGACCTGAAGTGCTTGCTTTTTGCCCACTGACCAGATAACTAGAACCATCTGCATCATCTATGCAGCATGGCACTTTCAGTATTTTATCTAAAGACGTCTCTTTTTGGTAACGATAATCATGTTTTGTTTTGTTTTTAAAAGCCTAGTTTTTCTCAATACACCTTTAAAGGGTTTTAAATTAATTTCATATTGACACTGAGCAATGGGCTCACTCTGCTGCTGTGATCTGAGCCAATTAATCACAATGAGTTAGGGATAAAGAAAGGAAGTTTTAACTTGATTAGCCAGCATAAGCAGGAAGATGGCAGACTAACGTCTCAAAAAAACCATCTTCGGAAATTACAGAACCTTGAGGTAGTTATCTAGGGAAAATGGGCAGTGAGGAGGGGGTCCAGGGATGTTGGTCTCCAGGTATGATGGGCTCCAGGGTCTTTCATTGTCCTTTTCTCCTGTCAGTGATGATTAATATCTTGCAGGTGTGTTTCCTGCCTGTGGTCAGCCCATTCCTAGAGAGAAACTCATAGAATGAAGTTTTAATGTACCAAGACTTAGGGGAATACATCCATAAAGAGAAGCCATACATCAGGAGAGCTTGTGAATTATTTTAGAGTACGTGCAGAGCAGCGAGCAGTCACACAGAAGGGGTGGAGGGCCATTTAGCATAACAAGATGGTCTCACTTATATGCACTTACAATATCTGGTCGAGTTAGGTTTTTAAGAACCTCACTTTTAATTTGTGATAAAAGCTTACAACTGGATATTTTCAAAAAACTGCAAGCACCTGTCAATAAAGATCTTAGTAAAAAAAATTCAAACAATAAAACAAATGTCTTCTGAATGTTGGAATTAAGTTAGAAATCAGTAACACAACGATATCTGAAAAATCCCTAAATATTTGGAAACTAATAACAAGGGAGATTAGAAAGTATTTTGACTGGAATGAAAAGGAACACATGACATAGCAAAATTTGTGGGACTCAGCTAAAACAGTGTGTAGAGGGAAACTTATAAATAAAACATTCATATCAGGGGCTGGTCCCATGGCCAAGTGGTTAAGATCACACCCTCTGTTTCTGCAGCTCAGGGTTTTGCTGGTTTGGATCCTGGACACAGACATGGCACCATTCATCTAAGCCATGCTGAGGCGGCCTCCCACATAGCACAACCAGAAGAACCTACAATTAGAATATACAACTACGTAATGGGGGGCTTTGGGGAGAAGAAGAAGAAGAGAAAAAAAAGATTGGCAACAGATGTTAGCTCAAGTGCCAATCTTTGAAAAAAAACACTCATATCAGAAAAAGCTAGAAAGGTCCAAAATCAACACCTATAAAACTCTTCCAGAAAAGAGAGGAAGAAGGAACGCTTTCCAACTCACTCTATGAGGCCAGCATCACCCTGGTACCAAAACCAAGGACAGGATAAAGAAACACAGACCAGTATCCCTCATGCACACAGACACAGAAAGCCTTTCAAAATCAGTGACCTAAGCTTTCAACTTAAGAAACCAGAAAAAGAGCAAATATCCTAATTATGCAGGAAAAAAGGAAATAATAAAGAGCAGAAATAAACTAATCAGAAAACAGAAAACAAGAGAGAAAACTAGATGAAACCAAAACTTGGCATTTTGAGCTGAAAATCACACTGATAAACCTCTAGCAAAATTGATTCAGAGAAAGAAAAGACACACATTACCAATATCAGGAACGAAAAAGAGGATGTCACTATTGATACTAAGGTATTGAAAGGGTACAGGAATATCCTGAGCAACCTGTGCCAATAAATTCAACAACATAAGGGAAATGGACAGATTCCTTATACCCACTGCTGGAGCCCCCTCAAGGAGAGAGAATCAAAATGAGATAGGCAGTTAAAACGGCCACATCAGGATCCAGATCATTTTAAGCATGGGTATTATTTCCCTATCATATAACTATGGATCACATTACAGTTCAGAAATCTCAAACTGCTTCAAGTTCTTTCTGATTTCCCAACCCAGCACTGTAATCTCCTAGCTCATAAGAGTGATGGTCTGGAAGCCTAGAAATTCTGCTTCTGGGCTTGTCCTTAGTAAATGAAAGACAAGGGGCTAAGTCACAGATGATAGGCTACTTCTGGTTCCAACCAAACTGCAACACTGAGCCAGAAGCTAAATTATCCTTTGAGGCAGGGAAAATTCTCCAGAAGGTTCTCAACTTTGGGATGAGGCTCTGGGATGCATAAAGTAGGATTTCAATCAACATTTCTGTACCTGGGGTTTCCATTAAATTCATCTTGACACACAAACCCTTCTAACACAAAGGGGAAGTACCTGGAATGAACAATATGGTCTCAGAGAAAACCAGTATAAGTTCTCTTAGGTTAAATTCACACCAATTCATCACCACCTCCCCCTCACCTGAAGTTTCTTAATTTAGTTGATTCAACTAAGTACCTTGGCCTTTAAAATCATATTTAGGGGGCCGGTACAGTGGCATGGTGGTTAAGTTCATGCAGTCTGCTTCAGTGGCTCAGGATTCGCAGGTTCGGGTACTGGGTGCAGACCTACACACTGCTCATCAAGCCATGCTGTGGCAGTGTCCCACATACAAAATAGAGGAAGATTGGCACAGATGTTAGCTCAGTGACAACCTTCCTAAAAAACATCATAATTAGGCAATTCAACTTGAGAAGACACTATTATACCAACAGCCAATGGCTGAACAGCTCTTCTGAAAGTATTAATCATGGTATTTTTCTCTTTGAAGACAAAGCCTTTGCTAAAAATAACAGCTCCTAAAAATGACGAAATGCACAAATTTCTTCTAATGTGGAAGCTTCCTTTAACGTGTCAGGTAATAGAAGACACATTTCCTTTACATTTGGAATACTTCACCTCTAAATAACATTGGTTTGAGCACCTTGATTTCACGCTGTGCAATGACCAATAACAGAAGCCTCAAAACCAACTTTTATAAAAGGAAAATGCAGCGGTTAGTGTGAGTTATTATGTACTTATAATATTTTATAAATTTTTGAAGCTACCACAGTGGGCAGGAGGGAAAACTGAGGCTGAGATGACTAGTCATCGGCCTCACTTAACTGGGAACAAGTGAAACTTGAACTGGACCTTGTAAAGCCCTGTCCCAGGGTCCTTGTGCCCTCTCTCCACATAAGCCTGTCTCTTGGGCTCCGCTTGTTTTAGAGGTGCAGTATGAGAGGGTGTTGGTTGGGTTTCATTTACGTGTAAACTATCACCGCGTTAATTCAACAATTACCCAGTAGATACCTATGAGCTGAGGATATAAAAATGAACAAATTAAAGGCAGAAGCCTACCCTGCTGTGGGAAAACAGGAATTCTCATACATTGCTGATGGAAGGGAATCCGACAACATCTACAAACTCACAGCCATCCACTTCTGGCATCCCGTATGTATCTACACCAGTAAGAACTAGCACATGCACAGATACTCACTTACATGTAAAAGCAGCCTTATATGTAAAAGCAGGACAGCATTCCAGTCTGCAGCGATACACAACAGGCTGAACAACCTGCAGCCACACTCTGGAACACTGTGCAGCCGCAAACGACAACTCAGATCTTTGTAGGCTGACACAGAGGGAGCTGGATGTTTTGTACAATCAAAAACAGGTGAAAGAGTGTCCACTGGGTGCTACCTTTGGTGCAAGAAAAAGGGGATATAAGCAAATCTATTTGTTTGCTTGGTTTTGCTTAAAAAAAATTAACAGTATAAACAACCAGAAAAAAACCTATCTAACGGAGGAAGCAAGATTTTCCCCATATACCATTTTCGATCATTCTTATTTCAAGACCCTGTAAATACTGCCCATTTTCTTAAGTGCCCTCGTGAGCTTGCAGTGTAGCAGAGACACACAGGAGAGAGCTCAAGTGCAACACTTGGTGCTGAATCGGGAAGGAAGAGTCTGGAAGAGCGAGAGCAGAAGGCGACCACACATGCGCAGTGTGCCTGGTGCCCACCCCTGACCCACAAGCTGGGGACACGACCCTGGGTGGTGCCTGGTCCTGGCACTGCGCGAGCAGGTACAAGGTCCTTCAGTACCACACACCCCCGCCCCCGACTTCACCCCAGGCCTGGCCTCCAAGCCTCGCCTCCTCCCAGATCCCCGCCGGCTACCCGCCGGGCTGCATTGGGAGCTCCCATCTCATCCTGGTCCAACTCCACGCGCCTGACTGCGAGGTCCCGCGAGGTCCTGATTGGCTCGCCGCCCGCGTGATTGCCATTGGCTCTGACCCATTTGGGGGGGCGGGCCCTGGCCAGGAGCCAAATCGCGATTGGCCATTTTCTTGAGCAGCGAAATCGCTCTTTTGATTGGTCTTCACTTTGGGCGGGAAGCGCCCCTCGGCGGCGGCTGCAGCAGCGCAGCGGCTGCACATCTGGCGCCGCGTCAGCGGAAAGCTGCGAGGCTGGCGGCGGCTGAACAACTGCGGAGGGGCGGCCGCGGGGCAGTAGGGAGCCCCTGACGGGTGGAGGCCGCGCTGCCGGAGCTCTCGCACCGGAGCCCCACTGTCCGTCCTTGACAGGCAGTCTCACCGCGAGCGGCACGGGCGTGGCGAGGACAGGGCCTGGGCCTGGGAAAGGCCTTGGCGGACGTCAGCTCTGCAAACACCCGTGAGGGGGCGGTCCGCGCCCTCTCACTGGCCTGAGGTCAGTGTCCTGGGCTGGGAGGAAGCTTTACGCGGTGGGGGAGGGGGGGCGGAGAGGGGAGGTCGGGGGCTGTCAGGGGCAGACGGGTCACCGACTCCTACAAGAGCACGTGTGACTGACCACGTTATGGGTCCCCGGGAGGAAGTGGCGGGGAGACTCGAGGAAGGAGACAGGGGTACCTCCGCCTTCCAGAAGCCTTAGGACCTGTGAGCGGGTCTTGAAGAAAGGATCGCGAGGTTTCCAGGCAACAAGGAGGGAAAGGTGGAACGGGCAGGGGGGGCTCTGGCGAGTTGTGGGATTCACCCGGGCGTGGTCTGCGGTCGAGAGGGCGACGCAGGCGGCTCTGGGCTGGGCTGGCGCGACCATGGCCGGACCAAGGAGCTTGGCTCTCCTGGGTGGGCGGGAGCAGGACAGCAGCAGATGAGGGTTGACAGGCGCCTAGGGGGAGCACATGGCAGCATGGGGAGTGTGGGGGCGGGAGACCCCACAAGCGGTCATGGCAGGAGGCCGGAGAATTTCCCACCCCCACACCTTGGTGAGAGGACCCAGAACTTCCAAGGCTCCTCGAATGGTGACTGGTGCCCCTTTTTACCGCTCCAATCTCCCCCATTCCTGCTGCTGGTCCATGGGAGAGTGTGTTCACCCTGCAGAAAGAAAGAGCCCCTTCTCCTGGCTCTTCTAAGCACAACCTGAATGAGCTGGAATTTTTGTAGAGAAGGCAGCAACAAAAAGGAGTTAAATGTAGACAATAGAAATACATAAATATAAATTATATATAGTAATTTACGAGTATAAATTATATATTAAAATACTAATAAAGATAAAGTAAAAATTAGAGAAACACAGATGCAAAACGTAGATTTCTTGCCCTGCCTAGCGCGGCTGGGCCAATGGGCACGTGGGATAGTGTTCTCAGTGGCAGTTCAGATGGTCTGGGTTTGAGCAACAACCCCCGCCCCACCCCATGGAGTCAGTGGGCACAACTCTTCAGCTGCCTGCTCCTCCCTTGCTCTGGCAGGTTTCAGGAGTGTGGTCTGGATGGTAGAAGGATTGCACAGCTGCCGGGGACTTCCAAGGAGCGGTGTTTGGAGAAACAGTTACTCTTCCCAGGGACGCCCAACAGAGTGGAGCCAGGGTCAGCCTCAGGCAGAGAGGCTGCAGGAATTGGGGGAGGATGCACCTGTGGTAACGGCTGGAGCATGTGGGGACAGATGTGACTGCCATTTCCAGGGCTGGAGACAAAAAGAAGGAAGGGCTGGGAAACCAGTTCATGGTGAGGTGTAATGAGGATAATTGTGGAGAGGTAATATGGGGCAGCATGCAGTGGGCCTTGGTGGTGGAGCTTGGGCTAAATCTGGCCCTGGGGAGAATAGCAGACTAGGGGAGGGGACAGCCTGGGGACAGAGAGGATGGAAGCTGCAGGAGACAGACAAAGGTGGAGGAAAAGATAGCAATGAGGACTGACCTGGGAGAAATGTCACACTTTTTCTGCACCCCACCTCCCCTGTGAAAATTGAGCAATCTCATTTGGACACTAACAGAAGGGGAACTTCAGGAGGCAGGAGGACATAGGCACATCTGGGTCACAGGTGGAGTGTAGACTCAGTGATTAACAGTAGTTGGGGGAAGTAATGCCCTCATTTCGTTAACCTAAAAATAGCCAAAATGAGAGGCAGAGAGGCGTTTAGTTGGGGATGGCCGAGTTGTAGTCCAGGGAGCAGAGATTCAGGTAGAAACCCAAATAGTGTCCTGCTAGGGAGTAAAAGTCAGGGGCTTTGAAAAGCACAGAAGGGAGGTTTGCTTTACAAAGCGTGTTAACTGGGATTGGAGGCAGAAAACTGATCTTGGCTAAGAAGAATCCATTGCTGAGACTAGCCAGAGGGAGGCAAACGTCCATCACTGTGACGAGCTGCAGGTGTCTTGCAGCGTTACTCAGTTCAGAGGTTCGTGTCCTGACCCATGAGGACGTGCGTAAGACCCATGCCCTTCATGGCTTCCCAGCTCCATTTTCGAGCCCTCAGACATAAGTGACTCTGTCCTTCACATTCACAACCTCAATCAGGAAATACACAAGGGGCTGGCTTGGAGGAAAGACTGGTCTCCCAAATCTTCCTCTGTTCCTCTGTTGACCAGGCTTCATCTCTCTCTGGCGCTCAGCCCTTCCTGCCCCTGGAGTTCTTTCTTGGAAACAGTTTGGTGCTTTATCTTTTATTTTCACAACAAGTTTATTTACACACCATAATATTCACCAACTGAAAGTGTACGCTTCAGTGGGTTGTACTACATCCACAGAATTGTGCAACCATCACCACTGTCTAATTTCAGAACATTGTGATCACCCCAAAAGGAAAGTCTGTCCCCATTAGCAGTCACTTCCCATTCCCCTCTCCCCCATCCCCTGGCCACCACTAATCTACTCTCTGTCTCTATGGATTTGCCTATTCTGGACATTTCATATTAATGAAGTCATACAGTATGTTGTCTTTTGTAACTAGCTTCTTTCACTTAGCACAGTGTTCTCAAGATTCATCCATGTTGTATCACGACTTTATTCATTCTTATGGACAAATGATATTCCATTGTATGGCTAGTTCACACTTTATTTCTCCACCAGAGATGATGGACATTTGGATGGCTTCTACTCTGGGGCTACTATGAGTAATGCTGCTGTGAAAATTCATGTACACATCTTTTTGTGAACACACGTTTTCATGTCTTGGGTACATACCTGGGGTGGAGTGGCTGGATCATACAGTAACTACATTTTTGGCATTTTAAGGAACTGCCCCATGGTTTTCCAAAACAGCTGCACTATCTCACATTCCCACCAGTAGTGCATGAGGGTTCCAGTCACTCCACGTCATCTTCAACACTTGTTCTTCTTTTTTCTTTTTTTAAAAAAAGGATTGTATACCACAGTCAAGTGGGATCCATTCTAGGGAAGCAAGGATACTTCAAGATCCACAAATCAATCAACGTGACACACCGTATTAACAAAATGAAGAATAAAAATATGATCATCTCAATAGATACAGAAAAAGCACCCGACAGAATTCAGCATCTGTTCATGACAAAAACTAGACAAAGTTCAACACTTATTCTTATCTTACTTTTTGACTGTAGCCATCCTAGGGGATGCATCACACTGTGGTTTGATTTGTATTTCCCTAATGACTAATGATGTTGTCTACGAAAATAATCCATAACCAAGCTATAAATGAAAATTGAGGTGAGTTTTTTATGAGCCAGATCTGAGGCCTAGCCTGGGGCCTTCCTTCCCCAAGAAAGGAAGGGCACCAAGGAATTGGGGTGTACAGAGTGGTTACATACGATCTTGGAACAAAGAACATACATCACATATGATAGGAATGTCCCTTTAACCACAGTCACGAGATTGCCTAGCTGGCACAGCATAGGTATTCACACGGTAGGTAGTAGGTCTGCTCTCTCGATGGACCCAGCAGGGTAGTAGGTCTGTTGTCTCTGGCGGGGTGGTCACAGGTGAGCTGGGTAGTCACCGAGTGAGCACAGCGATCAATTCCTAGCCTAGGGAGAGATGCTTATTCTAAAGGAAATGCCAATGTGGGGGAAGTTGCACCTTTATCTTAAGGCCATTTGTTCTTGTCTTTGGGGCATAGCAAATGCTTAAAGCAGATATGCAGTCCAGACTCAATGGTCATGTCAGGCCCTTTTGGAAACATAAAGTCAATCCGAATTAGGTTTACATCAAATGGCTTCCTCATATTCTCCAATATATCCTATTGTTGCCATTTTTCCCTTTTGATCTATAATCTTTCAATAGAAAACATTAATGATCAAAATATTGTCCCTTGGCACCAGGGTGGTTGCTGCCTGCCCTGGATCCATCATGTTCCTCAGCGCTAGGCTTTTATCTCATTTATTTTCCCTGTTGTCCACATTGGGGGGAAATAGTCAGATATATTGGACAAGCATAGAGGTATATATTAACAGAGGAAGCATTTCATAGGTTATATAAATTTCCATTAATTTTAGATTGTTGCACAAACATTGTATATGTGCTTTTCTATCACTCTGCACATATACACTATATATGATCATAGAACAAGTGCGGTAAAAATATTGATAATTCAACATATATTTTAAAAAATTAGTCTGAATTGAGTTCCTAGGCATAGTCCTTATCAGAAAAGGAAATTTGTCCTGGGTTATAAGATCAATCGACTACCTCATGCCATCGAGCAATCATTACTCTAGTTTGTATGCCAGTTTTACAACACTGAGTAAACAATAGTTTGAATATTATGACTAGTACAATAATTCCAAGAAGTAATAGAAATAGAAATTGCAGTTTGGACCAAAAAGGAGAACCAATACTGGAAGGGAGCCAACCAAACAAATGAAGACTGGGTGTAGAATCGCTTAATGGCTTCACCTGTTTCTTCACGCGCTTTAGCAGAGATGACACATTGGAAGACTCATCACGTATAAAAGCACAGCATTCAGTTTGAGTGACTGTATATGTACCACCTTGGAATGCAGTTAAAATATCTAAAGCCATTCTATTTTGAAGGATAGACTTTCTCATTCAAGACATTTTAGTATTTAATAAGGCTATTCCTGCTTGCCTATCCTTGACGGCTTGTTGAGTAAATTTAGTCAGGGCTTTTATATGTATAATGACATCTTTTAGCCCCAAAGAAGGAACAAATATAATCACTTGGTGGCCATAGCAGTGGAGCACTGAATGAGCCCATCCGGCCTTAAAGAGAGGAAGATTGGCAATATGTGTTAACTCAGTGTGACTCCTTCCCTGCTTTTAAAGGAAACTCAGGGTGCAGCGTTTTAGCCATCCAGGCAGTGGCCAAGGCCAGAGATTTTTTCCACATAACCATTGAGTTCCATTAGGAGATGCCCGATAAATTCCTGGCCTTCAAGACTGTCTATTCCAAATTAATCACTTTTTTAAAGTATGATAATATTCCAAAACCTTAAATGGAACAATCATAAAATAGGCATACAGTTTAAGCATAACAAAGGTTTAAATGAGGGGCTATAAGGTTGAGAATATGGGCCTGGCCTGGAGTCTTGGGACAGCTGTCAACAACAGATGCCGTCGTCTTCTCATTCTGGTGTGGTCCTTTCCAACAGGCTGCAAAGAGTCTTTTATTTGATGTCTCTTCTGATAAGTAAATTCTCCAGGTTGTAGTCCATGATCCTTAAGGTCTGGGAGTTCTCAGTGAAAAAGTCAGCTATCAATCTTTCATTTCTTTTAAGCACCTGAATAAGACCCTGATAACAATGTAATATATCCCTTAAGCAAAGTTGGTTCATATATTTCCTCATTCAGTTACATAGGCTGTCCTATTATTTATTTCAAAAGGAGACAGCCAATGTTTACAAAAAGTGTAGATCTAAGATTAAGGAGCACTAGCAGAAGAGCTTTTGGCCATGAGAGGAAGTGTTTTTGAAAGTTTTGCCAATTAAGTTTTGATTGTGCCATTAGTTCTTTCCATCAATCCTGAGGATCAGGGATGGTAAGCACAGTGGAAATGCTACATTAGTGGCCAAATATTACAAATGGATTTAATTATTTGCCCAGTGAAATGAGTTCCCTGGTCACTGTGTAAACTTGGTAGGAATTTCTCAAACAAGAACTATCCTTTTTAATCATAATTCACCTAAAGCTGTCGCTCTTCTGTAAGGAAAGTCCTTAACACAATGTGAGAACATACAGATCATTACAAGACATATTTATCCTTGAGATGGTGGCCTTTGGACAAAGTCCAATTGCCATACCCCTAAGGCTCCCTTAGGAGGGGAAAGTGGCCTTATGACTCGTGAAATAGTTTCTCTAGAGTATAGGCTTTATGAACCACCATGAGAGAAAGTTTCTAAAAGTATTGTTTTTCCCTTCTTGTTGTCACCTTTATATTTTTTTCTTCTGTGGCAATTTCTTGAGCCTATAGAAGGAAATCTTTTATTGGGTTAGCAAAGTTAATAGAAAGTAGCAGGAATTCTTGAAGTTGGACAGCATATGCAGCTTGATAACATTCTTGCTTATCATTTAAGTAAGACTCATCTGTAAACCACATTAAATAATAGAATGTGGTTGTGTTCTTCTCCCCTTGTGATGTTGGAAGCAGGGTAGCAGGGTTAAAATAGTGAAAAATATTTACCTACACAATATAACCTAAGAAGGTTTATCATCATTTACTTGGCAATGCTTCCCATGCAGTTTAGCACCAAACAAGCCCAATTAGTATCCCCCCTTTATAGGAAGACAGAACAAATTTCTTTGAGAAGTCACAGGTGCCCTCTGAAAATTCTCAAAGAATATCAAATAAAGACTTCATTTAGGGGGCCAGCCCTGTGGCTGAGTGGTTAAGTTCATGCGCTCTGCTTCGGCGGCCCAGGGTTTCGCCGGTTTGAATCCTGGGCGCTGACATGGCACCACTCATCAAGCCATGCTGCAGTGGCATCCCACATGCCACAACTGGAAGGACCCACAACTAAAAATACACAACTATGTACTGGGGGCTTTGGGGAGAAAAAGGAAAAATAAAATATTTAGAAAAAAAAAAGACTTCATTTAGGATATGAATTATTGGGAGCTTGTCAAAAACATCAAAAGATTTAAAACACTTACTTAAACGAGATCAAGGGATTGCTGATCTTGTCATCGTGAAACTAGGGTCACTGAAACAATGCTTCATAATAATATTTAACCAAAGTGACAACAGAAACAGTCAAAAACCTTAATAGAGAGACGTCAGTCTTTTTGAACAGAGGAAATTATCTTAACAAAACACAGATCTTCTGTCCTTTAGGTCAACTTTCTCAGGTAAACCAAATCTTTTATAACCTCGAAAGCAGATTAAGGGTTTAAGAAAGTTACCCTTTTAAGAAAGAAAGCCAAATTCTAATTTTTGTACCAGTTTACTTTTTCATGTCAAACCTTACTTAATTAAATTTCTTTTAATCTTAGCCAACTTGATCATGTATAGAATTCCTCAGGGTTTTACTTTCACTAACCTTTTGTCACTTTCTTTTCCATTTAGAATTTGTCCCATGCTCTTCTTTTTTTCCTCCTAGTACTTCAGGACAAATTTATCTTTCTTAACCCAACAAACAAAAATATTTCCATTTTTTTACCTTCTTTACTGAAAACTTACATCTTACTCTGAATACAAATATATTTTCCTTATTAATTTCTAGTAGCTTTAATCACATATTAGAATTATTAACTTTTAGAAACCTTAATTTTTAGTGAAAATTAAGAAGTAAGCAATTATAAACTTTCTTTAGCATTTTGTGGCTTGGCAAATTTATAAACACTTTTCATAATTTCTAAAAACATGTTACTCCATAATACAATCTTTTAATAAAATATAAGACATGTTTACTAATACACTTAGACACCTTTTAGTTTTTCTGTAATAAGCCAAAAGTAGGTAAACCTACATTTAATAACTAATGTCCAATACTCTATCTTATTTAAAGATGATCAAGATATTTAATGGATACTTATCATTTAAATTAACCTAGCAAAACTTCAAAGTTTCAAGATACCAAAGACATTTGGGAAGCTATTTTAAGTACATGCACCATAACATATAATTGTTGTTAAAAGTTCACCCAACACTCATCTTTTTAAAATCTATTAATTTCTTGTTCCCAATAATTCTTTAGATTGCCTATAAAGACTTGATGAGACATTAGACAAAATTAGCCATCCTTGTAAGTTATTATTTTTGTTAACCAGTTTTGTGAGGGATAACATCAGCTTATTTGACCAGTAAACATAGAATAAAGGCTGCATGTCTGTGTCATATCCATGTCAGCTCTGAGAACATGCCTGATTTAATCAAACCAACAAACTTAAACAAGCTTTCATTTACCAAAGACTATTTCATATCAGGTTAACTTGAAAGACATTTGGGTTAGTTGCATTAAAACAAGAAATTTTGTAAGTGCTTACTTTGAGTCAATTGAATAGAGCTCTATAGAAATCGTACCAGCGGGATGTAAAATGCCACACATTTATAACATAAATATATATACACACACACAAACAACAGACAGATACCTTAGATTTCTGGGCTAATGTGGCTCATAGCAGACCACGGCAGCAAAAACATGTTTTCCTAGTTTTTTTTCTCTTTCTTTCTTTCTTTTTGGCTTAGGAATCTGGCTTGGGAATATCCTCCTTTGTGAAGCAATTGCAGTCACAGTATGAAGCCAACTGGTGTTCAGAGGAGAGGCTGTCCATTCGGGAACTGATCAGGCTTTTTTAGAAGCTCTATTTCCCACTTTTATTTCAATTTTGTTTTGCTATCAAGTTCAAACAACTCCTAAAGACAGTATAATGGGTCAGAAAATGTTCTGCTTATGAGCATTACTCCCTAGAGAAAGGTCATAAGTGCTCTCTGATGCCTCAGTTTCTCCCTCTGGCAGTCTAAAACTGCAGTGGGGGCTCAGAGTGTGGGTGACCAGCTTCCCTGGATGAGCCATAATTAATTAACATGAATGAGAGTGGAGTTCCCTATGGGACCACTACACGTCACCAGGATTGATCCTCTGACATTCCCACTGAAGTCCTCAGTTGCCTGAGAACACCTTTGTGGCTGGGAGGAGAGTGTCCCTTTTCTTCAGAGCTGAACACATGCAGTCTCTCATTTCTCCATCAAGCAGTTTGTTCAGACTTTATAAACACAAGTCTTTCCAATTTAAAGCCAAATTTAAAAGGTCAGCCTGTCTCATTCACTCCAAAGTTCCCCCTGGGCTCCCTGGCCTAGGAAATGCCCCCTAGGTTTCTGTTTCCTAGGAATTCCCCCTAGATTCCTCTTACCTAGGGTGTGTACCAGTACCCCCTTAAGACGCCTAGTCTTAAGGTTTGAAACCGTTAATATGAACTCTTAGACCATCAACTTAAAATAAGGAGGTCTGGGTTTCAAGATAACTCACCAGGGTCACCTGAAGAATGCAGTGATGGTGGGGGGAGGGAGTCTCAATGGGCCCCTATTGGTACCAAATGCCAGTTCAGTGTAGATTCCAGGTGGTTTCCGGTGGCTTTCCCTGAAATCCTGCCACAACTACGCCAAGAAATGTTGATGCAAATGATCCATAACCAATCTATAAATGAAAATTGGGGTGAGTTTATTCTGAGCCAAATGTAAGGACCATATAGCCCAGGGCCTTGTTTCCTCAGGGAAGGAAGGGCACCAAAGAAGTGGGGTGTACAGAGTGGTTAGATACCCTCAGAAAGCATGTTTCACGTGTGATTGAAGTGTCCCTTTTACAGTAGTCATGAGACTGCTCTGTTGGCACAACGATTGATAGACACAGCAGGTAGTAGGTCTGCTGTCTCAGTGGACACAGCAGGGTAGCAGGTCTGTTGTCTCGAGCTGGTTAGTCACAGGTGAGCACAGCAATCAATTCCTCGCCTAGGGAGAGATGCTTATCCTTAAGGAAATGCCAATGTGGGGGAAGTTGCCCCTTTATCTTAAGGGCATTTGTTCTTGTCTTTGGGACGTAGCAAATGCTTAGAGCAGATATACAGTGTATGCTCAATGACCATGTCAGCCCCTTTTGGAAAAACGAAGTCAGGCCGAACTAGGTTTACACCAAATGGCTTCCTCATATACTCCAATAGCTTCCTCATATACTCCAATATATTCTATTGTTGCCATTTTTATTTCTCAGGTTGCTTGAGCTTTTGGTGTCATATTTAAAGAAACCACTGTGGGAGGGTGAAATGGGTAAAAGAGGTCAATTATATGGTGATGGATGGGAAGTACACTTTTGGTGGTGAGCACACAGTAGTACAGACAGATGTTGAAGTCTAATGTTGTACACCTGAAACCTATATAATGTTATAAACCAATGTTACCTCAATAAAAATAAAAAATAAGTGAAAGAAAAAAGAAAGAAACCATTGCCTAATCCTCGGTCATGAAGATTTGCTCCTACATTTTCTTCTAAGAGTCTGTTGGGAGTTTAGCTAAACTACTCCATAGCATTGCTGCCTCAGCATCCATTTTGTGTGGCCTAGTGGCCTGCAGGGGCCTTGAAGTGACACCAGCCCCTCCTGAGAGTGCACGCCCTAGATAACCACTGACAGAGTCAGAATACATGTCAGTTCCTGATATGACTCCCATATCTGCGCTTGTGAGAAGCACTCTCCCCGCCTTCCAGGGCCTTCCCCCTGTGTGCCCTGTAGATAAGACCTCCAGGAAGCTTACCAAACCTCTTTTTGGTTTGAATTGACAAGTCCAGCCTTAGCCTGGGGACCCCAAGCACTCTGCCTGTGGACTCCAAGAAAGGTCTATGTCCCAGGTCCTGCCCTGCTCTCAGCCTGCACTCTGCCTTAACCTCCTGGTGTGGCCACTCGGGCTGTGCTGTGCACTTTCTCCAGGATCCGTGAGTAACAAACTTCTCTATTTCAATTCCTTTGTGGTCTTTTGTTGAATAGACAGTGACCATCCAATACCTCTGGGCTCTACTTAACAAATGTTAATTTAACAAAGTCACAGCACCTCGTGCAGGCATACCTCATTTTGTTGCACTTTGCAAATATTGCATTTTCTACAAATTGAAGGTGCAGGGGAAGAGGAAGAATCACCCCTATTTCCCCTTCTGATTCTTATGGCAGGTCATAGAATTAAAGATGACACAAGGCAGGTTAGCACAAGGAAATTAAACAAGGTTTAATATGTCTACATGAGGAATTCACATAAGCATGAAGAATTTCAAAACAGTCAAGCAAAATGAGGCATATATGTCCTTCTGGACTAAGGAGAGGGAGCTAGAGGTCTGAGACTTCAAAGGGGGAGATGGCGATTTATAGGAAGACGGAAAGAGTTCATATGGGGTAAGCAAATGTTTGCATTGTTCCATCTATAGACAATGAGACCAGAAATAAGTCTTTTGAAATAATGGCCCTTCCTAGATGACTTCCTGCCTATCACACCCAGAATTGTCTATGGTAAGAGCTCCTTCCTGGGACAGACCCTATATCCAGGTGGTTAAGTTCAAGAACTCTGCTTTAGGGGCCCAGGGTTTTGCAGCTTCAGATCCTGGGCAAGGACCCATCACCACTCATTAAGCCATGCTGAGGTGGCATCCCACATAGCAGAGCCAGAAGGACCTACAACTAGAATATACAACTATGTTCTGGGGGGGCTTTGGGGAGAAGAAGAAAAAAAGGAAGATTAGCAACAGATGTTAGCTCAGGTGCCAATCTTTAAAAAAAAAAAAAAAAAGAGTTCTTTTCTAGGACAGACCCTTCTATGTTGAATTCTTTTAGGAAATTTGGAGGAAGGTCAAAAGTTCTTCCAGCGTCTTCTAAGCCTTGATTGTCTTCAGTCCAAAATAATCTGCATACCAGAGTGGCACATCTTGGGGTGGCCCGCCATGAACCCATCAGTTCACTCCTTTGAGTGTTCCCTGGAAGGAACACTGAAAGCTGAGCTGGTGACTGTGGAGAGAGAAAATGAGTTAGTAGCCGAGTGGTAAGAAATCTGCAAAGGGAGAAAAGAACATGGATTAGAATGAGGATGAACAACCAGAAAGGAAGGGATTGGAGCCCCTCTCCTCACACCACATTAAACCAGATCCCGATCCTAGGAGTAAGTCAGTCCAATAAAATGGGTGAGCTTCATTCATCTGATGGAAAATGCGAATGTTCTCTTTTGATCTATGTAAGTTAGATACTATTTGCCCTGTTTATTTACATAAAAGTGACATTCTTCACTGATGATTGCAGAAGCTCCTCCTTGCTGGGCAGTCAGAGTGTCCAGACCAGGTTGATTTTATAGGACCACAGAGGCTAGGCTGTTAATCTCTAACTGGAGTATTTTCAAAGTTTGCATGGTGGTGTTGAACACTTGATCTGCTACCATGGAGAGATTCAAGATTGCCTTTTGCAACTTGTAATTTTCAAAGCTGGGCAATAAGACTACAGATGCTGAAAAGAACTTGGAGTTGTGATGCACAAGCATATTTTCTTCCATTTCTCAGCGCATTTATGTGGCACAATCTTATAAACAAAGGAACCCAAGTTTGCAAGTTGGCTGGCATTTAGGGTGGAGTATCTGGTGACAGAAAGGGCCAGGTATCCAAGTCCACACTGTCCTGACCACATAGGTGGGAACCCTTTCCACACTTTGTTGCCATATAAAATAAAATGACCAGTGTTGTTTACAGAGAAGATTAGAACTGAAAATATAGTTGCCAGGGTCTGGAGTATTCCATGAGCTTTGCCACTGGTACTGTTAGTGCCTAAACTTCTCCATTTTCCGTGTGCTCCTGTCAATCTGAGAGCAGAACAGATGCAGAACAGCTGGTACAGGAGGCCTGCAGTGTGATTTGGCAGCTATAAAGCCTGGTCCTGTCGCCTGACCATGTGAGTCCAGAGTTTGGATCCACCCACATGTAGTTTGTGGTAGGGGGCAGCTTAACCATGTGGGTGCCTGCAATACCCCAAGTTGGACAAGGGTGGCTTGTAAACCATCCAGAACATTTGGTGATTTGGCAAATGTTTGTGCCAAAGGGAGTGGTGTTAGAGTCACTTACAATTTCCTTGAGAGGTTTGAAGATGTCACCTGTGGAATCAAACCACAGAGTTTGATTGCAATGCTGTCCTTGTATGCCACCCAGGAATGCTGCAGTGTCATGTTTACCTTCAATGCAAAGGGAAATATTTTCACCTGTTGTCTTTATCTTGGCAATGAACAGTCTTGGAGCTTCTGTAGAGCTTTTCTGGGGCCCAAGTGACTCACTAGGAGAAGAGGTAGAGTGAGGTCCTTGTCGTGGACACCATACCCCGTCATTCATTCATCTTCTATACTTAGTCCAACAAGTTTTTACATCAGCAGGAACAGAGACTAGTTTAGGTTCTTTTGTGCTCTCCAGCTGTCAATATAACCAACAGTCAGATTGATTAGTTAGCATGGCCAGAGTTTGGTAAACTGGGATAAGGGGGTGTTTGGTCTGTGCTGGTCCTATTGAGAAAGGGAGGGTTAGTAAGAGCAAGACACTGATTGGAAAAGAGCCCATAGTGGAAACTTAGAGAGGGGAGGAGGACAGAGACCAGCAGTCTCAGTCAGCTTTCTGATAAATGATGAAAAGGAATATGTATGTTCGTTAATAGGAAAAGGGTTGTTTGTGTGTGTGTGTGTGTGTGTGTGTGTGTATGTATTTAGGGGAATTTTAAAAGCAAGGGTGGAAAAGAAGTGAAAGTGAAGTTTCTTGATCCATGATTTTGGGAAAAGCTGTCTATTTCATGAGGCCAGCTGCTTCTGGGACCTGAGAATTGGCCCTGGACATCTTTAGTTTAAGGTCACCTGTGGGTACTGTCTCCTAGCTGCCTTGAGAGTCGTGTCCTGAGTCTATTTTGGTGTGGCTTGCATGGATCCAAGGAGATTTTCCTTTATTTTGATGGTAGTGTAGGTGGTCAGTAGGACTTCATAGGGTCCTTCCCAGTGCACTTTTTCTTCTAAAGACCTGGATGTACACCCAATCCCCTGGTCCAAAGGGATGGCAAGTTTTTTCAGAAGGTAAGGGCCATGCTTCTTTTACCTATGGACCATGTGCTTCAAGTATACTGTTTAATTTTTGTCTATAGCTAATCATAGCATCAAATTTGTTCACTAAATTCCCCACAATATTCACATAATCCAAGAATGGAAGGTTTAGAGATGCCAGTAGCCCTCAGGCGTCTAAACACTATTTCAAAAAGAGTCAATCCATGTCTCCTATTTGGAGTATTCTGGGAGCTTATGGCCATTTGGTCCAGTTTCTTGACAGAACTTTCCTAAAGTCCTTTTCATGTCTAGATTTTTATGTTCCACTTGTCCTGATGATTGAGGATGATGTGGGGTATGAAATTTTAGTGAGTACACCAGAGCTTCTGCACACAAGTCATTTATCTCTGCTGTAAAATGAGTTCCTGGGTCTGATTCAATCCATAAAGGAGTCCAAAACAAGGAACAGCTTCAGTCGTTAATTTCTTTACCACAGTTGTGGCCTCTGCATGTCTAGTTGGATAGCATTCAATGCATCCCCTAACCATGCAGACGATAACCAAACAGTGAGAAGAGCCTAAAGCTAGGGGCAAGGCTATAAGGTCCATTTTCAGTGCTGCAAAGGGCAGTGTGGACCTGGGAGGACTTCCTGGGTCACACTGATTTCTCCCAAAAACTTGGTGAGATTTGCAAATAGTGCACTTGGAAATAATTGTGTTAGAAATTTTGTGGATGACAGGGAAAACCAATTATCTTTTAGTTCCTTAACTATCCCCCGTCTGCACATACGTCCCATTTGCTGGGAGATAAGTACAAGCCAAAAAGTCAAAGGAAAAGGAGCTACAGGAAGTCCTTTGGCCCAGTGTCTAACCCATCTGATCATTGTTTGGTGCCATGTTGTATCCTATGGTCTTTTTCGGATTGTGGGACATTTGCCTGATAGTTAATAACATCAGTCAGGGATGAAGACAGTTTTAAAAATTTGGTGGAGAAAGGACAAGGGGGTCCATGGTGGGTTGCGTATTTAGCAGTTCTGCCAGCCTGTCATTTCCCAAAGATATGACATCAGTCTCCTGAGTGTGGGCTGAACAAGGAACAATGACAATTTGAGAAAAGAGGCTAATAGCTCATAATAGTGGAGCAATGAAGCCACCATTCGCAATAGGAGTTCCTGCAGAAGTGAAGAATCCACGGGATTTCCAAATTGTGCCAACGGCATGGCAGACTCAAAAAGCACATCTGGTGTCAGTGTAAAGAGTGGCAGTTTCCCCTTTTCTCGTGCGCAGGCTCTAGTAAGAGCTATGAGTTCAGCAACTTGGGCTGATTTCACAGTGGGCAAAGAATAAGCTTCTAGCATTTCGTGTGGGGAACCTGTGGCATAGCCAGTTATTATGTTTCCCCAGAAATTCCTTTAACAGGAGCCATCACAAAACAGAAGTAAGTTTAAAGTAAGACTGTCTAAAGGGATGTCCGAGAAATCCTCTCATAGATCTGAAACCATTTCTATGTTGGAGGGCAATCATGTGGAATGGAGTGGGGCTCTCCATCACCAGGGAGGGGTAATAAGGTGGCTGGATTCACAGTGTTACAAGGATGTAAGATGATGGAAGGGTTAGTTAAAAGAGCCTCCTCATGGGTGGTCTGTGGCCCTGTAGAGAGGTGCTGTGTCTATGAACGTGCAAAATAGCAGACACAGAATGGGGAACAGAGAGAGGAAGGGGAGGACTTAATATTAGAGTACTGGCTTTGTCAATCAAGGTGGCAGCTGTGGCCACCACACATAAGCAATGGGGCGTACCTGATGCCACAGGGTGTAGTTGGCATGAGCAATATGTTGTAAGACATATCTGAGAGGCAAAAGACTGTTCTAGAATGCCTGCATCAATTCCACTATTTTCATGGCAGTATAGATGAAAAGGTTTGTCGAAAGTAGGTAAGCCGAGAGCCAGGAAGTGTAGAAAAAGCTAAGTTTAAGGCTTCAGAGGAGTTTAATAGCTCTGAAGGCCGGGAAATAGGCTCTGTGTGCCAAATGGGGTGATATCTTGGAGAAGAGCATCCAGAGGGTTAGCAAGGGCTACAGAAACAGGAATCCACTGGGGCTGTAACCAGCTGCCCCTAGACGTTTACGTAGTTATTTCTTCTTAGGGGGAGAGGGATGAACAAAATGGAGTCAAGGTGGTTGGGGGGAGCTTTTGAATGCCTTGAGATATCTCATGTCCAGGGGGTACCAGTCATTTTCACTCACTGAAGTTTCAATCTGGAGGCTTTATGGCCTCGAGCAGCTCGTGCCTTCAGGAGAATGAGGGGGCTGTAAGAGCTCCATGTTTAGTTTGATTACACAGCAGAAGATCATCCACATAGTGAACAGGAGTGGAGCCTTGAGTAAAGGCTACAGAATCCAAGTCAGCTGTAAGGATTTGGGAACATATTGAGAGGGACTCACAGTATCCCTGAGGTAGGTGAGTCCATGTGAATTGCTTCTCTTTCAATGTAAACGCAAAAAGAACTTGTGAGTCAGGGTGCAAAGGGATTGGAAAGAAAGCTGAGCAAGGGTCATCTGCTGTCACCCAGGCTGCATCAACAGGGACTGAAGTCAGGATGACAGCTGGATCAGGGACAAATGATGCTGAGGAATTACAAAAGACTTTATGGCTCTGAGGTCTTGTACAAATCTATAGATTTGGTTCCCATCTGATTCAAACTTGCCTTCTCTTTCCACTGGCAGGATTGGAGTATTACAGGGTAAGGAAGTAAAATCTAGTACACTCTGTGCAAAAGGGAGTCTGTTATAGATTCAATTCCTCACTCTTCTTCTCTAGAGAGCGGGTATTGGGCTACTGATGGAGATTGTTCTTTCTTTTTCCAAGTAATGTGCATGGGTTCTGCACTGATTAACAGTCCTACTTCATTTGCATATGTAGCTCAAAGACTAATGGGGACATCTTTTAAAGACTCATGCTCTTCAGAAGAATTTAAATCAGGATGAGTTTCTAGCCAGGAAAGTAGGAGACTTGGAGTGTGGTCTGAGGTCAGGGAGATAAAAATGCCTTTCTCATTACAGTTTCTAGTGGCATTAAATTTCCATAAATCTTTGCCAAAAAGGTTTGCTGGTGAACAGTGGGAGACTAGAAAGGCATGATAAGTGTAAAGCGGGGCCTAAAGATGTTGGAGTGGGCTAAGATATGGACCATGAAACAGGCGGCCCAGAGACTCCAACAGCTTGAATAGGAGTCAAAACATCAACATTAAGAGGAGTTTGGAAGAATTTGATTCTGACTCTCATGGATGACTTTCAGGGGTTCAAGACTTCAGTGGACAATTAACTGCAGATGTGGTGGAAATGGCAAGAGAACTAGAATTAAAAGTGGAACCTGAAGAGGTGGCTGAATTGCTGCAATGCCATGATTAAACTTTAATGGATGAGGGTTTGCTTCTTATGGATGAGCACAGAAAGTGACTTTTTCAGATGGAAAGTACTCCTGGTGAAGATGCTGGGAAGACTGTTGAAATGACACCAAAGGATTTAGAATATTATATAAACTTAGTTGATAAAGCAGTGGCAGGATTTAAGAGGACTGACAGCAATTTTGAAAGAAGTGGTGCAGTAGAGGGTAAAATGCTATCAAACAGCATCGCAGGCTCCAGAGAAATGGGGAAAGGAAGAGTCCATCAATGTGGCAAACTTCATTGTTGTCTTGTTTTAATAAATTGTCACAGCCACCCCAGCCTTCAGCAATCACCAACCTGCTCAATCAGCAGCCATCAACGAAGCAAGACCCTCCCCCAGTAAAAAGATTACAACTTGCTGAAGGCTTAGATGATGGTTAGCATTTTTTAGCAATAAAGTATTTTTTAATTAATGTATGTACAGGTTTTTTAGTTAAAATGCTATTGCACACTTAATAGAGTACACTATAGTTTAAACATAACTTATATGCACAAAAAATTCATCTGACTCACTTTATTTGACATTCATTTTATTGCAGTGGCAAGGAACTGAACCCGCAATATCTTCAAGGTATGTCTGTATACTTTCGCTTATGAGATCTAGCTCTCTGATCTATTTTGAGGTAATTTTTGTGAGTGTTGTGAGGTAGGAGTCTGACTTCATTCATTTGTGTGTGGATATCCAGGTGTGGCAAAGCACAGTGTGCTGAAGACTATTGTTTCCCTCACTGAGTTGTTTTGGAACTTTTTGTCAAAAATTAATTGGCCATCAAGAGAACGGGAAGACAGGTATAGACTGGGAAAAAATATTTGTAAAGACGTATCTGACAAAGGATTGTTATCCAAAATATTCAAAGAACTCTTAAAAAACAACAGTAAGAGAACAAAGAACTCAATTAAAAATGGGCAAAAGATCTGAACAGACACCTCACCAAAGAAGACATTGAGTTGGCAAATAAGCCTATGAAAAGATGCCTCACATCATACGTGATTAGGGAATTGCAAACTAAAACAGCACTGAGACACCACTCCACACCCGTTGGAATGGCAAAAGTCCAAAACACTGACAACACCAAATATTGCTGAGGATGCTGAGCAACAGGAATGCTCATTCAGTGCTGGTGGGAATGCAATATGGCACAGCCATTTTGGAAGACACTTTGCAGTTTCTTACAAAACTAAACATACTTTTACCATATGTTTCAACAACCACACCCCTTGGTATTTACCCAAATGAGTTGAAAACTTATGTCCACACAAAAACCCACACATGGATGTTTACAGCAGCTTTATGCATTATTGCCAAAACGTGGAAGCAACCAAGATGTCCTTCAGTAGGTGAATGGATAAATAAACTGTGGTCCATCCAGACAAGAATTTTGCTCAGCACTAAAAAGAAATGATTTAAGGCCAACTGGGTGACTTAGTGGTTAAGTTTGCACACTCCACTTCTGTGGCCTGGAGTTCATGGGTTTGGATAACGGGCACTCATCAAGCCATGCTGTGGTAGCATTCCACATACAAAATAGAGGAAGACTGGTACAGATGTTAGCTCAGCAACAATCTTCCTCATGCAAAAAGAGGAAGATTGGCAACAGATGTTAGCTCAGGGCCAAACTTCCTCACCAAAAAAAAAAAAAAAAAAGTATAGAAAAATAAATAAAAGGTTAAAAATAAAAAGAAATGAGCTATCAAGCCATGAGTAGACATAAGACAACCTTAAATGCATAATCCTAAGTGAAAAAGGCCAATCTGAAAAGGCTACATACTGTCTGATTCAATTCCAACTATGATGTTCTGGAAAGGCAAAACTGTGGAGATGGAAAAAGATCAGTGGTTCCAAGAGGTTAGTGGGGAGGGAGGGATGAGTAAGTGAAGCACAGAGGATTTTTAGGGCTTACCCTAATAGTGTACACATGTCACTATACATTTGTCAAAACCCATGGAATGTACAACACCAAGAGTGAGCCCCAATGGAAACTATGGGCTTTAGGTGAGGTGTCAATGTAGGCTCATAAATTATAACAAATGTACCAATCTTCTGGGGGACATTGATAGTGGGGGAGGCTATGCCTGTGCAGGGGCTGGGGTATATGGGAACTCTAGCTTCTGCTCAATTTTCTTGTGAACCTAAAACTGCCCTTAAAAATAAAGTCTGTTTTTAAACAAAAAATCAACTGGCCATAAATTTAAATTGGCAATAAATTTTTAAAAATTAATTGCCCATAGTTTTGGACTCTCAGTTCTATTCCATTGATCTATATGTCTGTCCTTATGTCAGTAACACACTGTCCTGACTACTATAGCTTTGTAGTGAGTTTAGAAATCAGAAGCATAAGTCCTCCAACTTGTTCTTTGTCAAAATTGTTTGGGCTATTCAGGGTCCCTTGAGTCTGCACATGAATTTTAGGATGAGCTTGATAATTTCTGCAAAATAGGCACTTGGGATTGTGACAGGGATTGCACTGAATCTGCTGACCGATTTGGAGAGTATTGCCATCTTGACAATGTTAAGTTTTCCAGTACATGAATGTGGGATGTGTTTCCACTTATTTAGATCTTGTTTAATTTTTTCAATGATGTTTACTAGTTTTCAGTGTACAAGTTTTGCATTTCTTTTGTTAAATTTATTCTGTTTGTTTATACATGAACTTATTCTTTTTGATCCTTTGCAGGCAGAATTGTTTTCTTTATTTCTATAGTTCATTGCTAGTCTTTAGAAATACAATTGATTTTGTGTGTGTGTGAGGAAGATCGGCCCTGAGCTAACACCTGCACCAATCTTCCTCTGTTTTATGTGGGACACTGCCACAGCGTGGCTCGATGAGCAGTGCTATATCCTCACCGGGATCCTAACCTGCGAACCATTGGCCGCAGAAGCAGAGTGCGTGAACCTAACCACTACGCCACTGGGTGAGGCCCTAAAATTTATTTCTGTGTATTGATCTTATATCCTGCACCTTTCCTGAACTTTTATTTTGTGTGGATATTTTTTGTGTCGATTCCTTGGGATTTTCTCTCCATAAGATCGTGTCATCTGTGCTAGAGATAGTCATACTTCTTCCTTTCCAATCTGGATTCCTTTGATTTCATGCTCTCACCTAATTGCCATGGCCAGAGCCTCCAGTGAAATGTTGAGGACAAGTGGTGAGAGGACATCCCAAGGTTGGTCCCAATCAGAGGGAAAGCTTTCAGTCTCTCACCACTGAGCACAGCAGCCGAGGGTTTTCGTAGATGGTCTTCATCAGTTTGAGGGCAGTCCCTTCTACTCCAGGTTTGCTGACTGTTTTTTTCTGTGTCTGTTGAGGTGATCCTGTCATTTTTGTCCTTTATGCTGTTAGTATGGCATACTGCATTGATTGATTTTCAGATGCTAAATCAATCTTGCATTCCTGGGGTAAATCCTGCTTGGTCCTCTTTATATGTCACTGGCTTTGATTTGCTGGTATTCAGTTGAGCAATTCTGCCCCTATATTCATAAAAGATGTTGATCTGCCGATTTCTTCCCTTGTGATGTCATTGTTGGGTTTTGGTGTCAGGGTGATGCTGGCTTTGTAGGATGAGGTGGGAAGTGTTCTCTCTTCTTCTTGTATTTTTTGGTGCTTTCCCTTCATGGTGTTGGTCTGTGTAACTACCTTGCTCAGCGGGGTCCAGCCGTTGGCCCAGCCATATCCCTGGAAGTTGACAGTTTATTGCATCAACCATGCTTGGCCACGAATATTCTTTGGATGTTGGTGCCTGTGAAGGGGGTGTGGTGAGAGCCCCTCTCTGGGTAGATAAAGTCAGTGCTCTGAAAGCCTGCACACCAGCTCTCAGATTGTCATCAGCAAGACCCTGGCAGAGCTTCTGTTATAAAACTGTCCAAACTTCTTGGTTGGAAATGGATTTTTCTGGATTTTTGTGGAGGCGTTTCAGAACAAGGAACATCTTGTGTGTGTGAGGAACCAGAGCGAGCTACAGGAGATGTCATCCCTGCAGGCAGTGGGAGCCCATCTGAGAAGTTCCTTGAGACGATGTCAGCCAAATATCAGAGGGGAGCAAGGGGGTGGGCTAAGGCAGAGTGTTCTAATTGGCACCATCATGTCTGGGATCGCACCTTCCTGTCACCAGCCCACTGAGCCAGACAGCCTGCAGGTGCCCTTAAAGTCCTATTCCACAAACCACATAGAAACCTGACAACATGGAGAGAGTTCTTGGGGAAAGGATATCTGTTTTGGTTTTTCTTCAGTTGGAAGGATTTTCATCATTTTGCTGTAAACAAGTTTACATGCTATCACACCAACCTTTCCACTTTCAAAGAATTGGGGAGAGCAGAAGGACAAAGACCCCTCAGCCCCAGGAATAAATCAGCCTGAGGGGGGTCGTGATGGTCACGTGATGAGACATGTCCTCACGTGATGTGAGGACTGGCATGGAGTAGATGCTCAGTCCACAATACTTCTCAGGGATATCCGCAAGTTGGGAGCTGCCGTTAGGGTCCCCCAGGCTTGACAGGTGCTCCTGGGCTGGTGGAGCTGCCATTGGTGTCTGAGGGGCCCTAGGGGTGCCCCAAGCTGGAGGTCATCCCCAGGAGTCTGCTTGCCTCCTGTCAGGACATTGTCTGAAGCTAGAAGCTCAGAACAGCCAGCATGAGTCCTGCCAATTCACAGAACAGTCCCCAAAGCCTGGCACTCTCTCAGAAATGGATGAGGGTGGCTTACTGCCATCCCATTGTTCCCAGAGATCAGGGACTGCCCAGGGCCTCTCAGCCAGATTCATACCCTCATCTTACCAGCATCCTGCCTGCTTCCCACAGCCTCCACTCTTCCCAGTGTTGAGGGAGCCTTGATGGTACCCAGCTGGTGGAGTCCATGTGTTGGGATGAGGGATCATGAAGGGTGTCAGCGGCCATGAAAGCAAGTGGGCTCCAGATACCCCCCAGACCTGGACCTTAACCTCCACCAACCTCCCAAGGCCACCTTGGTGACCTGGGCTAGTCAGTTACCTGGTGGTCTGGGCTTCCTCATCTTTGAACCAGGAACAGTAATGGGGCTTCCGTAGATCCTGGGAGTCTGGTATTGACCGTCCGAGGTATGGGTAGGGTGGGCTGAATGTGTGTTGGACCGCAAGGTAGGGCCAAGTGCTGGATCTGGTGCCCAGGGTTTAGGGTGGGCCCTGCGTGCAGGGTGGCAGCAGCAGAGACAGCAGGTAAGTCATAGCAAGTCCTGTGTGGTTGGACTCAAGCCAGAGAGGACATGAAGGCTAGGGTACCTGGGGACAGGGGTGCAGTGAAAGTGGTTCTGGCACTGGTGAGGCAGCAGCATTTCAAGGTGCAGGGTGGGGACGCAGCGTCTTGGCATTAGGCACAGGGCCCAGGGTGACCCCCATTCGCAGCAGGGTGAACTGATAACAGCAACCCAGCAGGGAGGGGGATGGGGGCATGAACACAGCTGTCTGAAGCCGGGTGGCTGCCTGGGCATAGCCCAGGGCCACTGAGTTGCTCCTGTTCCAGGTCCTGGTGGCCTGGTTCAGCTCCTGGGAAACCTTGGGGTTCCACCCTCCTCTGGGATCCCAGAGAACTGGAGCAATTCCTAGCGGGGCTCCCTGGGGCTGCCCCCTCCTCACCCTCAGGGCCTCTCCCAAACACCCAGTCCCTTGCCATGCAGGCAGGCTGAAGAGATCCTCATGCTTCCCTGTGACCTCCTGCCCACCCTGCTGGCAGGCCCTCACCCTGCCTCATCCCAGCCCTCCAACTAGCCAGTGGTTCCAGGCTGGGGTCCCCAGTGCAGGGTCAGAGCATGGACTGAAGGCTGCTCAGGACCTGGTTGGGCAGCCTGTTACTCCCCTCTCAACCTCCTAGGTGCCAGCATCTGGTTTGGTGCTCCTCTCAGCCACCCACCATGGCCTGGGGACTGCCCAGCACCACCAGCCTGGCACAGTTCTGCCAGAAGTTGAACCGGCTGAAGACACTGAAGGAGTCAACCACGGAGACATCGCAGCAGGGCCACCTGACCACGCTGGACCTGACCCTGCTGGGTGTGGGTGGCATGATGGGCTTCGGCCTCTTCATGCTCATGGGCAGTGTGGCCAAAGGAATAGCTGGCCCTGCGGTGGTCGTGTCCTTCAGCGTGGCTGCCGTGGCCTTCCTGATGGGAGCCCTATGCTATGCAGAGTTGGCAGCACATGTGCCCCGCAGGGGCTCTGCCTACCTGTTCACCTACATATCCCTGGGTGAGCTGTGGGCCTTCCTCGTTGGCTGGATCATGCTCTTTGAGTGCCTGATTGTAGGCACTGCTGCGGCCCATGTCTGGAGCAGCAACCTGGATGCCATCTTCAGCCACCGTATCCGCAGCTTCACTGTGGCCCATGTGGGCGTCTGGCAGGTGCCCTTCCTGGCTCAGTACCCAGACTTCCTGGCTGCTGGCATCATACTTTTAATCTCCACATTCATCTCCTGTGGAGTGCGCGTCTCTTCCTGGCTCAACCGCTTGTTCTCTGCCATCAGCCTAGTCATCGTCCTCTTCATCATCATCCTGGGGTTTGTCCTGGCCCGCCCGGACAACTGGAGTGCTGAGGAGGGTGGCTTTGCGCCCTTCGGTTTCTCCGGCATCATGGACGGGGCCGCCACCTGCTTCTACGCCTTCTTGGGCTTAGGTTCCATCACTGCCTCCGGTAATGAGGCTCAGAACCCCAAGCGAGCTGTGCCTATGGCCATCACCATCTCAGTTGGCCTGGTGGCCAGTGCCTACATCCTTGTCTCTGCCGTGCTCACCCTCTTGGTGCCCTGGCACAGTCTGGACCCTGACTCGGCGCTAGCTGATGCCTTCTACCAGCGTGGCTACAGCTGGGCGGGCTTCATCGTGGCAGCTGGTGCAATCTGTGGTAAGGGGCTCTTCTGAGCAAGTGGGGAGGGGACAAGGTGGTGGGGCCCTGTCCTAAGCCTCCCAGGGAACACATCTCCATCTGGGCCCATGTTCCCAGTTGCATCCTGGGCCCAGGAAGGTGCTAATGATTAAACTCTCCACCAAGGCTTCTTGGGAGGGACCTACTCACTGCTTCACCCAATTGTACACAGAATGTCAGTTCTGGGCATGTGCTGCCAGGTCCTTTCCTGGCAATGAGTCTCAGGCCTCATCAGATTCTCCAGACAGTCTGTCACCTAAACTGGGCTGTCCCATTCCTGGGTGGTGAGGGGGAACAGTTCAGCACCCCACATACACTCAGGCTCACTCTGAGAGACCAAACGCAAGTCCATGTTCCCAAGGGGCCACCCATGCCCTGAACCCCAACAGTGACCCCTGGTGGGCCTCTCAACCATGCTGACCAGTCTCCCACCCTCTGCCACAGCTATAACCAGTGTGCTGTTCAACCTCCTCTTTTTCGTGCCATACATGGTCTATGCCATGGCCATCGACGGGCTCATGTTCCACGTGTTTGCCCACATGCACCCTCAGACACAGGTGCCATTGGTGAACATCCTGGTGTTTGGGGTCCTCATGGCTTTCCTGGCGCTGCTTCTGGACCTCCAGACACTGGTCCAGTTCCTGTCCATTGGCATACTGCTGACCTTTACCTATATGGCCACCGGCATTATCATGCTACGCTTCCGAAAGTCCCCTCCAGCCAGTTCCCTGGGCCCAGCCAGCACTGTGGGCAGTGAGCAGGCTTCAGCCCCTGAGCCCGGAGAGCTGCGACCAGCCCTGAGACACTACTTCGGCTTCCTGGCTGGGTACAGACTTGGAGCTGCCGTGGCTTGGGCTCTCCGTGTCCTGGTGGTCTCAGCCATCACTCTGGACTGCGTGCTGGTCTTTGGAGACTCGGCCCTGCACCTCCCTCCCTGGGGCTACACCCTGCTGCTCCTGCTCAGCTCCGTCGTGTTTCTGCTCAGTCTCCTCGTCCTGGGGGCCCACCAGCAACAGCGCCGGCAGGACACCTTTCAGGTACTTCCTCCAGCCAGCACCCCTCACTCTCAGCCCAGCCAGCTCCCTTCGCCCCTTCCTCCTCTGCTGTGGCAGGATGCACCAGGGCTCACGGGGCAGGGGAGGCCAGTACCCCATCCCCGTCTTTCTGCATGATGAGCGAGCATTTGTCTCTGAAACCTGCAGAGGCGGAGAAAGGCTCCGTGGACTCCCGAGAAATCAGGCCCCAGGCCAGCAGCCTTTCCCTGCAGCCCAGCAGCCCTGCCCTTGCCCCCCAGGTTCCCATGGTGCCCCTGACTCCAGCCCTGAGCATCCTCCTCAACGTCTTCCTCATGCTGCAGCTGAGCTACCTGTCCTGGTTGCGCTTGTCCATCTGGCTGCTGATTGGTGAGTGGGGGCCAGGCTGGGACCCTGGGTGGACTGCAGGAGGAAGCAAGCAGGGAAGCTGGGCTGGGACCTGCCCCTCAGGCTTGTGCCATCCTTACAGGACTCGTGGTGTATTTTGGCTATGGCATCTGGCACAGCAAGGAGAACCAGCAGGAGCTGCCGGGGTTGACTGTCACACACAGCAGCCTGGAGGAGACGGAGCAGGGCTTATAGCCCCTCAGCCAGGCCCCGGCCCAGTAGCCCGGCCACACGGAGCAGCCCACCAGTCCATGAGGACCGCTGGGGGCCTGCCTGCCCTCCTGCACCTCCTCATGGGGACAGAGGGGCTGGCAGCTCCTTTTATCCAGAACAGCTTGGGTTTGCAGTCCTGTCCATGCCAAGGGGTCCTCAGGACCTCAGACCTTAGCCCAGGGATCGAACTCCGAGTCTTTGGGAGTGGGCCGTGGCCGGAGCTGCTGTGGTGGACTCTGCCCAGCACCTTCCAGTTTACGACCAACTCCAGCTACCTGGGCACGTGGAGCAGGGCGGGCAGGGAAGAGGCCCGCAGCCCCAGGGATCCACAATAATAACTGCTCAGTCACCCCCGTGGCCTGCCATCGTGTCCACTGTGGTGTTCTTTGTGGCACTGAGTCCTCACCTGCTCCCAGGAACCAGACGATTGTCCCTAATCCACAGCGAAGATGCCGAGGTTCTGTAATGGGGAGGCACGAGCCCTGGGACAGCCCTGAGTCAGGGAAATGGCCTGGCCTGGGTCCAGGGGTCCTACCCTCAGGCCTGCCCTCATGCCAGCTCAGAGGGTACCTACACATACTCCAACACACATCAGCCACAGAGGGCTCCCTGACAGGGTGGGCCCAGGCTCCCTCTCAGGCATCCCACATGGCCCCTTGGGGGCGGATCCAGAGAGCAGAACCTGGAGCCCAAGAAGGCCACCTAGAAAGGGCAGTGAAGTTCCTAGTTTTCCTCAGTTTCCCAGGGCTCCTTGACAGCAGGGAATGTGCCTGAGGCCCTGGGATGTGGAGGCCCACCTGCCCAGGTACATGTGTCACTCAGGCACAGGCCCACACGGCTCCCCTGGGGGTACACACCCACGTGCAGACTGAGGCAACAGCTGTTTCCAAGCTCAGGGCCCACAGCTCCAGCTGCCTCTCTCCCTGCCGACCCCTCAGGGCCTTGGGATAACGGCTCAGGATGGGACACACGCGTACAGGTGGGTGCACAAGCGCCTGGACCCCACTTGGTGGCTGTGGGGCCCCATCCTCGGGGTCCCTAGGCTCACCTTCCACCCCCACTGGTCTGTCGAAAGCAATGCCACATCTACCATAGACACTTCCACCACCCCGTTCCCGCCTGTGAGGGCCACACAGGAAGCTACTGGCTCTGGCAGCTTTACTTCTCAACTCTCTACTGCCTTGACATCAGCCTTCTCTGGGCCCCAAGGACAACCAGGGACACGTGACCCCGCTCCAATAACCAGGCCTCAGGGCAGTGTTCTCTCATGCTAGCCCTTCTGAACCATCTCTCATGGACACTGCTCTGGAGATTGAGGGGCAGAAGGGACCCCAAGGCTTGGCTGAGGCTCCAGGTTCCAGATGATTCCAGATGCTGCTCAGCCTGAGCTCCAGCCCTGGCCCTCCCCAACCTGGCCCATGTCACTCCACCAGCAAGCTGCCAGCATGACCTAGTCACCAGGGACCCCTGAGAAGGCAGCCCCTTGTCTCCCTGGGGTGGGTACCCCAAATCTCTGCCCCTCCCTGGGACCAAGAGAGGGCTGGATTCCTGCAGCCCCCGTGCCTCCCCTCCTGCCTGTGGGCCCGGGACATGGGGAAATTCTCCAGCAGACAGGACTCAGACCCCCAGGAGGATGCCAGAGCCACAACCAGGCCAGCCTGCTGGGACTTCCATGTGCTCTGTTAAGGACATTCTCTCCAGCCCCTGGGCTGCATCTGGGGTCTTAGTCAGAGCATGGTCCTCGTGCAGTTCCCTTAGGTTATGGTGGGCAGCTGGCCAGACACATTCTCAGGTGTGACCTTGGGCAGCAGTGACATATGTGTCCAGATATACAGCCTCCCCATCCAATGGCTCCCTGAAGTGCAGTGAGCAGGGTGCTGGGCTGGGGGTCACCAAGGAGACAGGTAGAAGGTCCCAAAGGATCCCAATGCCCACCAACTCAGCCCGTCAACCTTCCTCCCCACCCCAGCCCCTAACAGCCCAAGGGCTCCACCAGGATGGGGCTGGTACTCACAAACTGAGTGGTTATGGGCCCAAGAGGTGCCTGTACCCTTGCCTGGGGTCCCAGGAGGTCGGATCATCTGCCCACTGCACTCATTCCATGGATGAGACCCGGAGCTGGGAGGGGACCTGCCCTCGGAACCCAGCACCAGAGCAGCTGAGACAGCTCCTTCTGTCAGGCTTCTTTCTCCCCTGCCTTGGAGTTTGGCAGCACAGACCCAAACTTCCTGCCTGAGAGGCCTGGGCTGAGCCGCTTTGGCTGTGGCTGTTACCGCCTCCTATCCCTCACCCCTGTCTGCCTCCACCCACCCTGACCTGGCCCCTCCCTCCTCAGTGAGGAGGGTGTTGAAGCAGACCCCAGAGAGCTGGAGCAGACTCTGGGGCTCCACGTCTGAGGCCTCCCCCCAGTGAGTGGCTGTCCTGGGGGCAGGAGAGTCTCGTGGCCTGCTCTGCCCACTCCTGGGCTGGCCTGGCCCTCACAGGCCTCATCTTACTCATCCATTGACTCCATCCACCCCCAGCCTAGTCCTGGGTCTCAGCCCTGTGTCATTGCTGAGGACACAGGGGACAAGCAAGCTGGGACCTGCCTCTCAGATGCTCTCTGCCTGCTGAGGAGACGGGGACAGAAGGGTCCCTAAACAGACACTGTCAGTGGGGTGGAGGGAGGTGGGTGTAGGCCTGGGCTGTGGGGTCCAGAGAGGGGACTCACTCCCCTGGGAACCAGGGGCTTCCTGCCAGGAGACTGTCAGGCTGGTTTTCCAGGCATCAGGAAGGAGTTCAAGGCAGAGACATAGGGCGGGGAAAGCACAGAGGGGAGGGGGCGAGGAGTGGGTAGATCCAGCCCTATATGGTCCTGAAGGGCTGGGGAGGTCAGCGAAGCCAGGCCAGGCCTGGCCCAGCGAGCAGTGTCAAGGGGCGTCACCTCCAGGCCTGGGGGCTGTGTGTACATATGTGTGAGGGTGTTGAGGTGACATGCGGGGACAGAAGGATGAGGGGTCTGCTAGGAGCCTCAGATATGACATTGCATGCAACGCAAGATCCTTGAGTGCATCCTGGGTCAGAAAACAAAAGATGTACAACTATTATTGGCACAGCTGGGGCAATATAAATATTAGATCTGCCACTGTTAGATTTCTGGAGTGTGACAAGAGGACAGCAGTCACCTGGGGACAGTCCTCATTCTCATGACAGCATTGAGAGGAGTCAGTGTCTGAATATCTGCCAATTACTCTCCAAAGGTTTCCTGTGAAATCTGAACATATCCGCTCCCTCTAGAGAGGGATGGAGAAAGCAGATGGGGCAAAATGGTAAAAAAAGAAAAAAAAAAAAAAAAAAAGAACAAATGTAGTGAACCCACATGAAGGCTATATGGGTTTTCACGGTACTAATCTTTGAAGTTTACTACAGATTTTCACAATTTTTTAGATAAAATATTCAGGGAAAAGTAAAAAAGAAGCCCCCTGTGGTGTGGAGGGAGATGCTGGAGGCAGGGTGGAGTGGAGGAGGGGCTCGGTGAGGGGTCCCCATGTTCCCTCTGCTCGGAAAAACAATGGAATGATATATGAAATTGTCCTGCAAAACATGCTTATTCAATATGATGAATGGTTATTATCAGAAGCTTTAGTGTAATGGAAATTCCTCAGGGTTTGCAGTCTGACAGGCCTGGGAGCAAATCCTGATCCATCAACGTTAAATCCTGGATTCTGAATCCAAGATCAACACTAGTCTAGACACAATGTTCTACTTCCTGTTCCTTCCCTGTTATCATTAGTCTCCTCTGCCTGGCCCAGATGCGATCCTCAGCTTTAAGGGAAATACATCTGAATCCTACAGTCCACGTAAAAGCCTTCCCAGGACTCAGCCCTGTGTCCATGTGAAACACGGCTGATACCTCCAGGCAGGGTCACTGTGAGAGGGGATGAGATGACAGACCCCACAGAAAGGGCCTGTGCAGAGACAGACTCAGTGCTAGTTCTCTTCCCCCAACCTCTGTGGTTTTCATTTTTTATTGAGGAACAACATTTATGCTGAAAGGTGCACATGGATTAAGGGCAGGGCCCAGTGAATTTTCAGAAACAGCACCCACCTAGGTAACCAGTCCCCCATCGAGAAATAGAGCAGTCCCCCAGAAGCCCCCTTGTGCTTCATCCCGTCTCTGTTTTAATAGTTTGGGGAGTAATGACGTTGTCATCCATAGGAGAGAAGCTGTCCTAAGGAGCTTCTTCGAGGCCCTGTGTGTGTAAGTGAAAGAAGTCAGGTTCTCAGAAAGTGACAATGTGCTGCCTGGTCCTGGGTGTCTCCTCAGGATGTCCAGGTGAGCAAGGGGTTTGAGGACCTCGCCAGCTCAGTGAAGGTCATTCTTCCAGGGCTTTGCATAAAGACTGCTGCCCGCAGAGTGGAGCACAGAACAGAGCTGCTGCCAGTCTTTAGACCGTCCCCACCAGTGTCTGCCCTAAATGGCTGTGGAGTGTGGCTTCCTCATCTTCCATCAGCCACTTCACTTCCACACGGAGGGTTCTGGGCTTCCCCTGCCTTGTTACCATCTGAGTCTGCCCTGAGTCCCCATATCAACTGGAGGGTAGTGCTAGGGAACCAGCCTCCATGATGACTCAGACACCTGTACCTTCCTCGGCCCCCATGGCCCCTGCAGTAACCAGGGCCTTCCTCTACTTTCCCTCATTTATGTAACATGAACTCATATGATGTGCTGCACATTGAGCTGGGCACAGGGTCAAGATGCCCAGAGACTCTGCCCTGGAGACCTCAGGAGACAAAATAAAAGCTGGTGTGCCATTGGCATTCCCACACTCAACTTGTGAGAAGCTAACTGACATGACTTTTTGGGAAGGCAATTTGTCCTTATGCACTGAGAGCCTTAGAACTGCCTGTGACCTTTGAACCAATGGTCTGACTAATCTGCTCTACAGAAATAACCAGAGACACAGAAAAAGATTGATGCCCAACAACGTCCACTGAAGTGCTGTTTATAACACAAAAATTGGAAATAATCTAGATTCCCAACAATAAGGGATGGTTAACAGATTTAGAACTCTGCAAACACTAAAGCCAAGTGTTCAAAGAACATTTAAGAATTTGTGAAAATGCATATGTTTAACGCACTGGGAAACTTTGGATAAAATTCACATGGTTTGTCTGCCAGGTCCCCAAAAGGGTAAACATGGAGATGACCATGTGACCCAGCAATTCCACTCCCAGAGAAACAGAAACATATGTCCCCACCAAAACCTGTACTCAGATGTTCATGACAACATTCCTCTTAATATCCACAAGGTGCAAATGTCCACCAGCTGATGAAAGGATAAATACTGTGGGACACCTATGCAATGGAATATGATTTGGCAATAAAGAGGAATGAAATTTGAGGTGAAAATGTTCTAAAATTGATTATGGTGGAGGTTGCCCACCTCCATGACTACACTAAAAGAAATCAAATTGTGTGTTTTAAATAGGTGAATTGTACCTCAATACAGCTGTTTAGAAGAGAATGGAATGAAGTAGCATGCTACTGCGGGAACGGATCATGTAGCAAGGGGAATGTGTCCTGATACAACATGGATGGACCTTGACAACGTTATGCTGAGTGAAAGGAGTCAGTCACAAAAGACCATTTTGTACGATTCTGTTTATCCAAAGTGTCCAGAATAGGTAAATCCACAGAGACAGAAAGTAGATTCGAGGTTGCCCAGGGCTGGGGGAGGGGAGAGATTGGAGGTTGACAGCTAAAGGGTCTGGACTTCTTTCGTGGATGATAAAAATGTTCTAAAATTTATTGTGGTGATGGTCGCACAACTCTGTGAGTATACTATAATCTGTTGGATTGTCCACCACTTTAACAGGGTGAATTGTACGGTGTGTGAATTATATCGCAAGAAAGTTGTTACCAAAAAAAATCATATTGTTTGATCAAGTTGTGTACAAAAACATGTATGAATGTGTACACTAAGAAAAAAAAGACCCAAAGCACCCCTGGCATATTGATAATGCTTATCTCTAGGTTGTGGGTTCATGTATTTTTGTTTTGTTGATATTTTTCTGCATTTCCCACACTTTCTACTGTAAGTATGCATTACTTTTGGAATCAGGAAAATAAATAGAACTTAAAAACACAACATGGTACAAGCTACAATTCAGTTATATGCAGTTATATATGTAGTCAGAGCCCTGAGGAAGGAGGGTGCTGTAGACTGATATTTTACCCCAAAACATCATATGTTGAAGCCCTAACTGTCAACGTGAATGTATTCGGAGAGAAGAAGTAATTAAGGTTAAATGAGGCCATAAGGATGGGGCCTTGAACCACAGTAGAAGTAGTATCCTTATAAGGAGAAGCACCAGAAAGCTTGCTCTCTCCCCTCCCACCACGTGAGGACACAGCAAGATGGCAGCCCTCTGCAAGCCAGGAAGACAGGCCTCACCAGAAATCAACCCTCCCAGACCTTGATCTGGGACTCCTGGCCTCCAGAACTATGAGGTGTTGATGAGGAAAAGTCCTCTGCAATTCAAACAGCAGATGTGTATTTGGGCAACTAGAATTGCAAGTCTGGAGACACAGACTCAGGCAGAAACACAAAAGGTGTTCCGAGGAAGACAAAGGAGGCAAGGGTTTATAAAGGCAAAAAGAGAGAAATTACACAGGATGTTTTGCAAAATTTGTGACTGGTGCTGGCAACAACTTACTTATTGGCTGTACGTGATTGGTTGCTAAGGCCATCTCCAAGGCAGAAAGCTCTTATCCATGGGAGTAAGCACACTTCTTGAGAGAAGGTCAAGATGACAACAACGAAGAACAGTTCAAAAGTGACAATCCCTCTGGGTAGAGATGTGGTGTATGTGCATAAGCCCCATTTCCTTAGTGGCCTCCCAGCTCCATTTTAGAAGCCTTGACATATGTTACTACATTTAGTTGTCACAGTCCATGTTGTCAAAAGAAAACATTGTAAATCAACTGTTTGATTTATTTATATTTCTCTCATTGCCAGGAGGCTCGTTCCTGGGAAGTCATGTCCTTCATGGGGGGCAGCGAGGTGCTCAATCATCAATAGGAGTAACGCAGTCAGAGGCTCTGGCTGCATCTGAGCAACAAGGAGGCAGTCAGGAAATACGTCTTAGGCATGGTCTCTATCTGGAGAAAGTATCAAGTCCTTTTTTTGGAGTTTCTAGATTGGTTGATCATCTCAAGTCGCTGAGCACTCGTTATTCTGGAGGTAGAGATAGACACAGCATCGAGAAAGGCAAATTTTTAGTAGCTTGAAGGCTCCAAAGATCATGCAAATCAGGACAATAGTTATTAGTATAACTTGGAGCAGATCTGAGTGAGTAGTAGTGTAAGAGGCTTAAATGCGAGTACTCATACAAAATTTCCAGTAATAGTCATAAACTGTATTTGAAGTCCTGGTCTCATCCAAGCCCCTATGTCTGAAGGAAGCCAGCTGAAAACACTGACAGGGAACCAGAGGGCATCATTGAAAGACATTGGGCAGGAGACATCCTGTGCTATTTTTATAATTTTTCCAAGTTCTAACTCAACTTCACCAGAAGAGTTGATGCAAGTACAGCAGGAGTTGTTGACTATGACACAGATGCCACCCTATTCTGCTAGGAGATAATTGAGTGCCATTTGATTATCTAGTACAGCCCTTCGCTAGAGATGCCAGGGATCGTTGTTGTTGAGCTAAGGCTAGAGCAGTAGAATTTGCCACTGTGGCTATGGTTAGGAATAAATTTTTTATCAGCAGGTCATTATGGACAATGTCAACGCAAGCAAGAAAGCCTTTGGCAATGGTAATAAATGGAGAGTAGATGGGGTGTAACAAGGGGTCTCCAAGTTTCACTTAGACCTATGAGATTATGGTTGGGTTCCTTCTATAACAAGAACTTGAAATGGAAAGCTATAATGTCCTAAAGGCATTATCCTGTCATATGCCAGCTATCTAGAATTCATAAGCCCATGGTTCCTCATCATAATCACATAAAAAGGTGTACCCAAAAGGGGACACATGGAATGCAATGTCTTCTAGTTCTGTATCGGTGTCAGTGGTCAGGAGCACTTGGTAGGTCCTTTCCGTGGGGCTCCAGGGCTGTCTTCCTCTGGTGATGCTTCCAGAGCACCCAGTCACCAGGCTCTAGACTGACCAACAGGATCCTTTAAATTGGAATCTGGGCAAGTGTCGTTAACCTGTTGTTGATGGGCTTGAGCATAAGACAGTAGAGACTCACAGTAGCTGGGGATACACAGATAAGACAACAGGGGAGCAGCAGAAGGCTGTGTGCCAGCAGACACTGATCTGCTGGTGACCGTCTCATGGAGTTAGTTCATGTTTCCCAAAGACAGCACAGCGAACAGTCTGTAGGACTGAAGGCAATACCTTAGACCAGGGGAGTCCAGTCTTTAGTATATAACAAACCTCAAAGACAGTTAACAGGACTAGACTCTAATATGTACAAAGGTGCAAACATAATTTTTCTCTCCACAATTACGCTAAAATTTTTTTGCAAAATTAATCACACTAAACCTAATTTGCTTATATTAAAAACTTGGCCTGATTATTTATACCAGTGAAAATAAGAATACTCACTGAGGGTTTCTGAATTCTGGAGGGCTCAGGTAGGGAGAAAAAAATCAGTGTTTCATCTTTGTTCACAAAGGTATGTGTTACCAAGTTGTTCATAGATTAAGAGAAGAGGTTTCTTTAAATCTGGAAAAACAAAACAATAGAACATTCTCCTCAGCTCATGTAGTCCCAGGTAATTAATACCTGTTCTGCTTGAATGCAGTTTTTCCATTATTTTCTTGATTTGCCTCATGAGGGTGATAGGGACAGTGATAATCCTAAGAAGTTTGCAGAGTTTTCGTTAAGGTTCCTATGATTGCCCAGTGAAGTGGGTGCCTTTGTCACTGGAGGATGTGGAAGATTCCCAAGTGGGTAGCACATGTTCTAGCAGTTTCTTTGCCATCATGAGGGCATCAGCTTTGTGGCGAGGGAGAGGCTGTAACCCATCCAGAAAACACATCCAACAACAAGAACATAGTGATGAGCCATAGGAAGTGGCTGTTGAATGAAGTCCAGCTGCAGGTGCTCAAAGGACCCAAAGGGTGGAATTCTGAAGTCTCTGTGGATAGAAATAGTTTTTCCTATAGTGGGCAAAGGAGTGTAAAAACTGAAAAGTGGGATTTGCTGGAGAGCTGGAAGAGCCCAGTGGCTGTCTTGGGTTTTCCATAGCCCGGACTGTTGAATTTACAGCCATTGTTTAGCTGCCTTCATTTCTCTGCTCCAGGAGCAGACTGTTGCCTTGTTATAAGGACGTCAGGATGACAAAAGTCTGGCAGGGAGGGACTATTATTTTCAGAGGCAGAATGGACTTCATCCACATGTGCCCATCTTTATAGATTCTGTGGTTGCTGCCTTTGCATGAAAGTCAGCTAAGGAGCTTTCCTGATGTTTAGCGTGAGCCTCAATTCTGGTGACAGACAGCATTTTATCCCAGGACGTGTTAGACTCCCAGGAATTTCATGTAATTTCTGGAACTCATAACATATACTTATAAAGAAAGCTTAATGTTGTTTCTTATTCTGCAACGCTTCCCATATAATGTAACATATCAGATAAGCCTAATTAGTTTAATATCCCTCTTTTTATAAGGAGAGAAAACCAATCTTTTGTGATGCTTCAGGGACCCTCTGAAAAATCCCAGTGTGAGCTATAGGTCAAAAAAGACTTCATTTAGAATCTGATTTTGGGGGGGGGGGGGGGTGGTTGACAAAAATATCAAAGAAGGTCTTAAAATACTTTGCTAAATAGGATCACGGATCATTATGAAACAATATTTAGTTATCCATTTAAACAACATGACGAAAATATTTCAAAGGCAAATACAGAAGGTTACATAGCTGCAAAACCTTAGCTCTCTGTAACAAGAAAGACTCCGCATTTAACATAAAGCACAGGAAATTATTTTGATAAAACATAAAATCCCTGCCTTTTAGCCAGAGTACTCAAAGAAAAGAAAAACCTTTCATCATCTCTTTATCAATAGTAGATTAAAAGCCCAAGAAATCTTATTCTCATAACAAACAGAGGGAGAAAACCAAATTTCAATTTTGCACCAGCTTATTTTTGATATTAAAACTCATTTATTGGGGCTGGCCCAGTGACACAGCAGTTATGTTTGCATGTTCTGCTTCGGCAGCCCTCGGTTCGCCAGTTCGGATCCTGGGTGTGGACCTATGCTCCGCTTGTCAAGCCATGCTGTGGCAGGTGTCCCACATATAAAGTAGAGGAAGATGGGCATGGATGTTAGCTCAGGGCCAGTCTTCCTCAGCAAAAAAGAGGAGGATTGGCAGCAAATGTTAGCTCAGGGCTAATCTTCCTCAAAAAAAAAAAAATAAAACTTATTTACTTAATTAAATTTATTCCAATTAGCCAGCTCAACCACAAGCAAGACTCTCCTCAGGGTTCCTCTTCCACAAACTTTCTTTTTTACATTCAGAATTTCTCTTTTCTTCTTTTCCACAGCCAGTTTTACTTTAGGACAAGTTTACTTTCTTAACAAAAATATCGGTGTTCCTTACAACTTCTTTTACTGAAAACATACACTTTCCCACAGCATAAATTTTTTAATGTGGCACAAGACGTTTTTACTCATTGATCCAAACATCTTTTAGTTTTTCTGTAAGAAGCAGCCCAAAGTAGATAATCCTGTGTTCAGTAATTAACATTTTCCTGTTTTATCTTTCCTGGAAGTCTGTTTTTATCTTATCTATATATTCAGTGAGCTTTCCATCATTTATTCTCATTTAGCAGAACTAAGGTTTCAAGTTACCAAAAGATATAGGGAAGCTACACATACAATAAAACATAATTATTGACCTTAAAATTCCTTATTTCATTAACATCTATATAATTCATTTATTCTTAACAATTACAGTTAGATTATTCAGGAAAATTTCATGGCACATTAAAGCAGTTAGCTATCATCTTAAGTTAATTTTTTCTTGCTGACAAATTTTAACAGTGATAGCATGAGCTTATTTGATTAATAACCCAGGTAAAATAAATGTTTCTTTCCATTATGTCCAGCGCTGATAACTGTGAAGACATGCCTATTTTAGTTACACCAGAAAATTTAAGCAAGTTTTATTGACCAAAGATTGGTTTATATCATGTTAACTGGAAAACATTGGGGTTAGTTTCTACTACATTTAGAAATACTTTATATAAGTTCTTACTTTAAGTTCATTAGATAGAGCTCTTTTGAGAAATCAATTTTATTTATACCATCCGGTGGTACAGCAGTATCACACATGTATAATGTACGTACATGTACGTAGACCAGCACAGACAGAGGTCTTAGAGCTTTCATTTGAAAAATCACAGCCATAAATCAGGCACAATTCAAAACTTGAGGATTGTGTCTATTGCAGATGGAACAAGTTAAGGTCGCCTGCTTAAAAGGTTCTGTTGTTGTTAATATTTGTGGAGAAGACTTTGAAGATTTACCTTTGCTGGAGATAAGGAGGCTATGAATTATATTTAGGGGAGAAAGCCTCTCTAGCAGCCTGCATTTCAAAGGAAACATTTTCCCTTTTGTTCTTTAGCCTCAGGCTTTACTGATTGAGGAGGCAGGTTTAGTCTCAGGAGACTGCGGGCTGTTATCTCCTCTGGTGTTTACACTCTAAAGATATGGGAAAGTTTACAAGTTCAAATGATAGAAAAAAATCAGTTTTTTCCTAGGTATTTCAGGGTAATTGGTATTTAAAATATTCCTGCAGTCTCAGGAATGGGGGATGTTCTAAATAGGAATGTTGCTGGAGAGGTTCCAAGGCTTTGAGTCAGATGGTGGGGGCGGGGTTTAGGATGGTGAAAGGGAGTGGGTGGAATCTGAACTGCCTTTAGAGCTGCACTTTCAGTTTTTCCAAGATTTATAAGATAATGACAGTTGCTCCAATGCCTCAGAAATGGAGTTGTAGCTTAAATGAAAACATAGGTTCATTTACCTGACCAATTACGTTACCCCTAATTTGCTTCTTTCTCTCTGGGTACACAGGTTTTTTTTTTTTTTTTTTTAACTTAGGGAAGAAAGCCTGTTTAAAAAATTCCTATCAGGCTCTGAGTATCAGCTTCTAATCTGGCCAATTTTTGACCATTAAGCTACTAAAAAAATCCTTCTAAATATCTTGTTAGTTTTCAGCCAGGACAAATAGTAAATGTTTCAGGCAGTGTTAAATAACCATATTAATTCTAATTTTAGATTCCCCTCGGCTGTTTAATGGCATAACACAGCAGTTTACCAGGAAAACCTTCTCATCAACTCTGGAGGGGCCCACCCAGGGGCCCTCCTATGAGAGTAGCTGTGGGGATCAGTAAGACCACTAACTTGGCAGGCTTCTGTTTAAGGTTGTGTGGCCTTTTCTTTCTGGTTCTTCTTATATCTTTAATTTTTCGTTAGCTTTTTGCAACAAAACTTTCAATGGAGCTGTTTTAGAATTTTGAAGCCTTTGCTCTTTTTTTTTCTTTTTGCTGACGGAGACTGGCCCTGAGCTAACATCCATTGCAAATCTTCCTCTTTTTGGTGAGGAAGATTGGCCCTGAGCTAACATCTGTGCCAATCTTCCTCTATTTTTTATTTGGGCCGCTGCCACAACATGACTGATGAGTAGTTTAGGTCCACGCCTGTAATCCAAACCCACGAACCTGGGCTGCCAAAGTGGAGTGTGCCAAACTTAACCACTGTGCCATGGGGCCAGCCCCCATTTGACCATTTTTAAATTGGGCTATTTATCTTGTTATTGTTGAGTTGTAAGAGTTTTTTATATATTCTGGATACAATCACCTTAGCAGATATATGATTTGCAAATATTTTCTCCCATTCTGTGGATTATTCTCCTCTACCTTTCTTTTCTTTTTTTTTTTTTTGTTTTTTTTTTTTTTGTTTTTTGATGAAGATTAGCCCTGAGCTAACTGCTGCCAATCCTCCTCTTTTTCGCTGAGGAAGACTGGCCCTGAGCAAACATCCGTGCCCATCTTCCTCTACTTTATATGTGGGACGCCTACCACAGCATGGCTTGCCAAGCGGTGCCATGTCCGCACCTGGGATCTGAACCGGTGAACTCTGGGCCCATGAAGCGGAACGTGCAAACAACCGTGGCGCCACCGGGCCGGCTCCAAATTCCAGAGTCTTTTGAGCATTGATTGTCTTCAGCTTGAAATAATCTGCACACTAGAGTGGCAAATCTTGGGGTGTCCTGCCCTGAACCCCACAAATTCCCTTCTCTGAAACTTCCTTGGAAGTTTCACATATTAACAGCTGAGCAAATGACTGTGGAGAGAGAAAATGAGTTAGTTGCCAAGTGTTAAGAAACCTGCAAAGGGGGGCTGGCCCTGTGGCCGAGTGGTTAAGTTCGTGCGCTCCGCTGCAGGCGTCCCAGTGTTTCGTTGGTTCGAATCCTGGGTGCGGACATGGCACTGCTCGTCAGACCACGCTGAGGCGGCGTCCCACATACCACAACTAGAAGAACCCACAACGAGAAATATACAGCTATGTACTGGGGGGCTTTGGGGAGAAAAAGGAAAAAATAAAATCTTTAAAAAAAAAAAAAAAAAAGAAACCTGCAAAGGGAGAAAAGAACAAGGATTAGAATGAGGATGAACAAGCGAAAAAGAAGGGGTCGGAGCCCGTCTCCTCACACCACATTAAACCAGTTCCTGATCCTGGGAATAAGTCAGTCCAATAAAATGGGTGAGCTTCATTCATCTGATGGAAAATGTGAATCTTCTCTTTTAATAGATGTAAGCTAGATACTACTTGCCCTGTTTGGTTCACATTAAAGCAGCATTTTCACTGATAATGCACAAGCTCCTCCTCACTGGGCAGTCAGTGTCCACAGCAGGTGGATTTTGGAGGACCACAGAGGCTAGGCTAGTAAACGCTGACTCGGGTATTTTCAAAGTTTGCATGGTGGTGTTGAATTCATTACATTACCATGGAGAGATTTAAGATTGCCTTTCCAACTCATAATTTCCAAAGCTGGGAATAAGAACTCAATGCTGAAAAGAATTTGCAGCTGTGATACACAAGTGGATTCTCTACGATTTCACAACTGGCATGTTGATGTGGCACAATCTTATGAACAAAGGAACCCAAGTTTGCAATTAGGCTGGCATTTAGGGTGGAGTATCTTGGGATAGAAGGTGCCAGGTAACCAAACCCACATTGTCCTGAACAATTAGGTGGGAACCCATTATATATTTGGTTGCCACATAAAGTAAAAATACCAGTGTGGTTTACAGCCAAGGTTAGAACCAAACCTGTAGCTCCCAGGGTCTGGAGTATTCCATGACCTTTGCCACTGGTACTGTTCGTGCCTAAACATCTGTTTTCCGTGAGCTTCTGTCAATCTGGGAGAGCAGAACAGATTGTGGAACAGCTGGTACAGGAGGCCTGCAGTGTGATTTTGGCAGTTACAAAACCTGGTTCTGTCACCTGACCATGTGAGTCCAGTGTTTGAATCCACCCATATGTAGTTTGTGGTATGGGGCAGCTTAAACATGCAGGCAGCTGCGATACCCCAAGTTGGACAAAGGTGGCTCATAAGTCATCCAGAGAATTTGGTGACTGGCAAATATTTGTGCCAAAGGGAGTAGTGTTAGAGTCACTTAAAATTTCCTTGAGAGATTTGAAGATGCCATCTGTGGATTCAAACCACAGAATTTGATTGCAATATCGTCCTGGTATGTCATCCAGGAAAGGTCCAGGGTCATGTTTACTTTCAGTTTGAAGGGAAAAAAATTCACCTGTTGTCCTTATCTGGGCAAGGGACAGTCTTTGAGCTTCTATAGAGGCTTTCTGGGGCCCAAGTGACACCAGAAGAAGAGGCAGAGTGATGTTTTCCTTGTCATAGATACCACATCCTGTCATTCATTCATCTCCTGTACTTGGTTCACCAGGTGTTCACATCAGCAGGAACAGAGACTAGTTCAGGTTCTTTTGTGCTCTCTAGCTATTGACATAACCGACAGTCAGATTGATTAGTTAGCGTGTTCAGGGTTTGGTAAACTGGCATAAGCGGGTATTTGGTCTGTGCTGGTCCTGTTGAGAAAAAGAAAGAGAGGGTCAGCAGGAGCAAGACACAGATTGGAAAAGAGCCCATAATGGAAACTTAGAGAGGGGAAGTGGACTATATGGATAGAGACCAGCGCTCTCCAGTCAGCTTTCTAATAAATGATTAAAAGGAATGTGTATGTTCATTAATAGGAAAAGTCTTGTTTGTATGTGTGTCTATTGAGTTTTAAAAGCAAAGGGGGAAAAGAGGTGAAAGTCAGGTTTCTTGATCCATCATCTTGGGAAAAGCTGTGTACTATATGAGCCCGGCAGCTTCTGGTGCCTGGGAATTGGCCCTGGAAATTCTTAGTTTAATGTCACCTGTGAGGACTGTCTCCCAGCCGTCTGGGTCTATTTTGGTGTGACTTGCATGGATCAAGAAAGATTATTCATTTATTTTGATGGCAGTGTAGGTGGTTAGCAGGACTTCATAAGGTCCTTCCCAGCCATGTGACAGCACATTTTTTTTCTTCTAAGGACCTGGATGTACACCTGATCTTCTGGTCCAAAGGGATAACACGGCTCATCAGAAGGCAGGGCCATGCCTCTTTTACCTGTTGACCATATGCTTCATGTATACTAGTTAATTTTCATCTATAGCTAGTCATAGGGTCAAGTTGTTCACTAAAGTTCCCACAATCTTCACTTAATCCAGGAATGGAAGGTTTAGAGATACCAGTAGGCATGAGACATTCAAAAGCTGTTTCAAAAGGAGTCAAGCCATGTCTCCTATTTGGAGTATTCTGGATCTTTACAAGGGCCAATGGCAGAGCTTCTGGCCTTTTAAGTCCAGTTTCTTGATAGACTTTGTCCCAAGTACTTCTGATGTCTAGATTTTTCTGTTCCACTTGCCCTGATGATTGAGGATGATATGGGGTATAAAATTCTAGTGAGTACCCCAGAATTTCTGTAGGCAATTGGTTTATCTCTGCTGGAAAATGAGTTCCTTGGTCTGATTCAATCCATAAAGGAATCCAAAACACGCAGTAACTTCAGTTACTAATTTCTTTTCCAGTGTTGTGGCATCAGCACGTCTAGTCGGACAGCATTCAGTCCATCCACTAAACGTGCAGACAATAACCAAACAGGGAGAAGAGCCTAAAGCTGGGGGCAAGGCTATAAAGTCCATTTAAAGAGCCACAAAGGAAAGTGTGGGCCTGGGAAGACTTCCTGGGGTACAGTGATTTCTCCCAGAAACTTGGCGAGATTTGCAAGTAGTGCACTGGGAAATAATTGGGTCAGAAAGTTTGTGGATGCCAGGGCAAAACCAGTTGTCTTTTAGTTCCTTAACTATCCCCCATCTGCACATATATCCTATTTGGTGGGAGATAAGTACAAGCCAAAAAGTCAAAGGAAAAGGAGCTACAGGAAGTCCTTTGGCCCAGTGTCTAATCCATCTGATCACTGTTTGGCACCTTGTTGTATCCCATGGTCTTTTTCAGATTGTGGGACATTTGCCTGAGAGTTCATAATGTCAATCAGGGATGAAGACAGTTTTAAAAATTTGATGGAGAAAGGAAATGCATGGTGAACTGTGTATTTAGCAGCTCTGCCAGCCTGTCATTTCCTGAAGATATGACGTAAGTCTCTGGAATTTGGGCTGAAAAATGAACAGTGGCAATTCGAGAAGGGAGGTGAAGAGGTTGTAATAGGGCAGCAATTAAGTGACCATTAGCAATAGGAGTTCCTGCAGGAGTTAAGAGTCCACGTGGGGCCAGCCCCATGGCTGGGTGGTTAAGTTTACGTGCTCCGTTTTGGTGGCCCAGGGTTTCGCTGGTTTGGATCCTGGGCACGGACATGTCACCACTCCTCAGGCCATGCTGAGGTGGCATCACACATAGCACAACCAGAGGCACTCACAACTATAACATACAACTATGTACCGGGGGTCTTTGGGGAGAAGAAGAAAAAAAAGAAGATTGGCAACAGATGTTAGTGCAGGTGCCAATCTTTAAAAAAAAGAATCCATGGGATTTCCAAATTGTGCCAACAGCATGGCAGACTCCAAAAACATATCTGGAGACAGTGTAAAGAGTGGCAGTTTTCCCCTGTGCTCATGCGCAGGCTCTATTAGGAACTATGAGTTCAGCATCTTGGGCTGAGTTTATAGTGGGCAAAGAATAAGCTTCTAGTGTTTCATGTGGGGAACCTGTGGCATAACCAGTTGTTATGTTTCCCCAGAAATTCCTTTTACAGGAACCATCACAAAACAGAAGTAAGTCTGGACTGTCTAAAGGGATGTCTGAGAGATTCTCTTGTGGCTTTGAGACCATTTTTATATTTGTAATGCAATCATGTGGAATGGAGTGGGTCTCTCCATCACTAGGGAGGGGTAATAAGGTAGCTGGATTCACAGTGTTACAAGGATGTAAGATGATGGAAGGGTTAGTTAAAAGAGCCTGCTCATGGGTGGTCTGCGGCCATGTAGAGAGGTGCTGTGTCTATGAACTTGCAAAATAGCAGACACAGAATGGAGAACAGAGAGATGAATGGGAGAGCCTAATATTAGAGTACTGGCTTTGTCAGTGAGGGTGGCAGCTGAAGCCACTGCACATACGCAATAGGGGTATACCTGATGCCACAGGGTGTAGTTGGCATGAGCAATATGCTATAAGACATATCTGAGAGGCAAAAGACTGTTCTAGAAAGCCTGCAACAATTCGATTATTTTCATGGCAGTATAGATGAAAAGGTTTGTCAAATTAGGTAAAAGAGCCAGGGGTGTGGACAAAGCTAATCTTAAGGCATCAAAGGAGTTTAATGGCTCTGAAGGCCAGGAAATAGGCTCTTGGGTGACATCTGGGAGAAGAGCATCCAGAGGGTTAGCAAGGGCTGCAGAAACAGGAATCCACTGGGGCCGTAACCAGCTGCCCCTAGACGTTTACATAGCTGTTTCTTCATTTGGGGGAGAGGGATGGACAAAATGGACTGAAGGCATTTGGGGTGAGCTTTTGAACATTTTGAGATATCTCATGTCCAGTAGGTACCAGTCGTCTGCACCCACTGAAGTTTAGATCTGGAGGCTTTATGGCCTCGAGCAGCTCATGCCTTCAGGAGAATGAGGGGTCTGTAAGAGCTCCCTGTTTACTTTGATTACAGAGCAGAAGGTCACCCACATAGTGAACAGGAGTGGAGCCTTGAGTAAAGACTACAGGATCCAAGTCAGCTGAAAGGATTTGGGAAAATATTGAGAGGGACTCACAGTATCCCTGAAGTAGACAGTCCATGTTGATTGTCTCCCTTTTAAATGTAAATATTAAAAGAACTTGTGAGTCAGGGTGCAAAGGGATTGAAGAGAAAGCTGAGCAAGGGTCAACTCCTGTCACCCAGGCTGCATCAGCAGGGACTGAGGTCAGGATGACAGCTGGATCAGGGACCAAGGATTCCAAGGAATACGAAAGACTTTCTGGCTCTGAGGTCTTGCACAAATGTATAGATTTGGTTCCCATCTCAGTCAAACTCACCTTTTTTCACCAGCAAGACTGGAGTATTACAGGGGGAGGAAGTAAAAATTAGTACACTCTATTGGCAAAGGGAGTCTGTTATAGACTCAATTCCTCGCTCTGCATCTCTGGAGAGCAGGTATTGGGCTACTGATGTACACGGTTCATTCTTTTTCCAAGTAATGTGCACGGGTTCTGCACTCGGTATCAATCCTACTTCATTTGCATGTGTAGCCCAAAGACTAATGCGGACATCCTTTAAAGATTCATCTTCTTCAGAAGAATTTAAATCCAGATGAGTTTCTAACAAGGGAAGTAGGAGACTTGGGGTTTGGTCTGAGGGCAGAGTGATAAAAATGCCTTTTTCATTATAATTTCTAGTGCATTAAGTTTATATAACAAACCTCTGCCCAAAGGTTTGCTGGTGAACAGTGGGAGACTAGAAAGGCATGATGAGTGTTAAGGGCCTAATATGTTGGAGTGGGCTGAGATATGGGCCATGAAATAGGCTGCCCAGAGAGTCTAGCAGCTTGAATAGAATCAAGGGTGACAAGTGGAGATAAACCCTCTGAAGTGATAGTAGAGAAAGTCATACCAGTGTCAGTTAAGAAGTTCAGTTCCTGATCCTCTAAGTTTAATGATAGGCTCAGAGGTGCAACTGAGTATTGGCTCACCCCACCATTTAAGGAAGAAATGCCCCCTCAGAAGGAGAAAAACAAGCCTTCTGGGGGTGCTGGAGCCAAGGGAAGGTATTTTTTCCAACTTCCTCTTTTCTTAAGAGCAGGACAATCTCTTTTCCAATGCCCTGGTTCTTGCAAGACCTGCAATTGTCTGGAGGCAAATAGGGAGGCCTCTGAGTGAACCGTAATTTGCTCTCAGTTACATTTTTGCTTCTCCAAAGATTCAAGTTGTAAAGCAAGAAGCGTTGCTTTTAATTCTTTGTCTTTCACTTTCTTGCTTATTATTTTCAAAGAATTGTGTAGCAGCCTCCATTATTACACTTAATAGTTTCCCTGATCAACCAACCACACTATTTGGAGTATATCAGGAGAGTATTTCCTACTAAAGCAGAAATTAGGAGATTCCTGTGCTCTGGGGCTTCTGGGTTTAATGCAGTGTGTCTTTGAAAGGTTTGTATGAAAAGTTCAACAAAGGCTTTTTGATGTTCCCCCTAATTCTCAGTGCATAATTCAAGTCTTGACAAATTAACTTTAGGAGGAAATGCCTCTAAAATCACTCCTTTTAAACCTTGAACATCAGCCTCCAGCAGAATCACTTCCTGGTCATTTGCAGGAGGGCCTGGGAGAGGGTCTGGCCACCTATTTCCCCTATGAGGGGGCGTTTCCTCCGGGGGCTGCCTGGCCTGTCTGATAACAACAGTGTAACCCTGGGCTGGAAGAACCCCCGTTAGCATCCAATCAAGGTCTCTGTGGGTGGGGTTATGAATAGCCACTAACTTTCTAATCCCTCCAAATTTAGTAGGACCTTCTGACAATGGAGGCAGGAGAGTTTTATAATTTAATAGATCACCTGCTGTCCAGGAGACATGAGTTCTCTGCAGTGGAGGTCCAGGATACATCCACAAAGGACCCTGCATGGAATGCCTGAAGCTGGCAGAGCCTGATGACAGAGCCCTGGGAAGTAGGAGGACTTACAAGGGACAGCAAAGCCAGCCTTCCTGCCTCTCCTGGCTGCTTCTACTGAATTCACTTCCTGGCTTTCAGTATTTACACAAGTGACCTGTATGCTCCTAGCTTGGAGATCCGGCTGGAGTGCCCCTGTATATCTTCTAAAGAGAGAGAAGTGAAAATGGGCAGCTGAATGCTTTATGGAGAAGTTGGAGTTTTAGAATCTAAGGGAAGTGGCTGAGGAGCTGGCTGAGGAGCTAGGTCTTGAGAGAAGGAGTTTAAACCAGGGGCCCAGAGATCCAGAAGATATTCTTGGGAATCAGGGATAGGGAATTGGGGATATAGGGGAGTATAAGAGGAAAGAGAAGGGAAATTTATGTTACTGTACAAAATTGAGTTTCTCTGCCCAGTGTGCATAAACAAGTCAATTAACTGTGGCATCAGCCTTTGGAGGGAGAAATCAACTTTTATTCTGCAAGACCTTCTGTATGGAGAAAAGGGGCATGTGCCCTCACATCTGTCTCCCTGATTCAGGATTTGCAGTGAAATTAAAAGGTTAAGGAGAAGAGGTTAACACACAGAAATGCTGGTGGGACAGATTTTGATCGGTGGGCTTCAAGCATTTATGGTAATATTTTAAAAATGTATGACAGGCTGCAGAAGGAATTTTAACACCAGATCTTCCTGAACAAGGGACCCCTCACTTCTAATAAAAGTCTGACATACTAGTTCCAGTCATGTCCCAGTTCTTGGGTTCCATGGGGAGGATGATCTTTACTTTTAAGATTGTTTCAGATCACAGTTTCTTCTTTTATACATGTTCTGGCTATGTGACTCTGTAGTTTTTCTGAAAGACTGTCCTTAATCACTTTGTTGATAAGAGATGGGGCCTGTTGAACCAGCCCTGCAGGGCCTGTGATTACAAACCCCCCCTTTTCATTGTTCATTCCTCAATCTTGAGGGCTGTAGGGCAATGGCTGCTCTAGCTTCTTCCTGCTAATAAAGGTCGTAGGTTGTTCCATCTCCTTAAAACAGTCTTGGTAAAGCGATGATGCAAGTGGGCTCCCAAAGTTAGGCCTATGTTGGGTAAGAAAGTAACTGGGTATTTAATAAGAAGTGTTTCTAGAGAAACAGAAAGAAAACAAGGTTAATGATTGGAGCAAACTATAGACCAGTTTCTGAGCCCAGGGAGCAGCCAGTCAAAGGGTTTCTAAATGTCAGAGTCAAAGCAACATTTGTAGTTTGAAATGTCTCTGATGATATCATTGGGTATTCAGGTATCCTTCTGAGTGGCCTTCACAGTAACAGAGATGACTATCTCTTAAGTTTATATCAAGTTGTCCAGCTTCAGTTTGTAAGGCTTCAGGAAAAAGTTCAGGTTCAGTTCTCAATGATTCTGAATGAACATAATGGAAAAAATTCAAAACAGTAGTTTGGAGATTTGTAACCAGATATTTCAGGAGACTAGAAGAATTCAGGATCCAGTTTGGTTAACAGATATAAAACAAAACCTCAGAGACAATTATCAGAACTAGAACTTAATTAACCATGAAGTGTGTACTATAGTTTCTATTGGAAGATAATATTTCTCTCAAAAATCACCCTCATTTCTACCAAAGATAGCCAATTAAGACTCATTCATTGTAAAATAAGTCTAATTTCAATAAACTTGGCCCAATTATTGACACAAGTACAGCAAGAATAGCAACTGACTGCACAGGCTCCTTTAAACCTGCTTTGCTGGAATTTTTTATAAGGAATCTCAGACTGGACTTTAAAGACCTCTTGAGGCCAGGGAAGCCAAGCCAAAGATTTGTCATCAGATTCTGCCTACAATACCTACAGATAAGGGGGCATTCCCCTCTTCTCAAGGTCCCCCAAATATACTGAGGTTCCAGGCACCTGCCAGAGAAGTGACCTTATTTACTCACCTGGTAAAGTTGCTGGGAATCCTATAAGCAAGGTACCAGCCTGATAATTCCAGGTGGCTTTATTTCATAAAGTCCAACCTTTGTTCCTCAAAAGCTGTCTTGTCATATCTGAGTCTACATATTTCTCTCGAATATGGCATTCCAATCAAAGCTTTGATAATATAACCAATGTTTCCAACAGTATCCTTTTATAAGGAGAACAGATTCTTATTGAACTCATGCAAACAACTATATTGCCATGAAAACAATACTCACTCATGAAGAATTTCCAAATCCTGGAGGGATAAGATAGGGAGAATAATAAATAAATGTTTCAATTTTATTTACAAATGTATAATTTTACAAAATTGCTATAAGTCATAGTTAGTTTAAGAGAAAGAGAAAAAAGATTTTCTTAAATCTGGAAAAAACAAAACATTTAAAAATAAGCAATATCTCAAACAAAAGTCATACAAATTATTATCATCCTCATCAGTTCATTCAGTCCTGTGTAATCAATTCTTGCTCAAAATCTTTTGTTAGCAGTTTCATGAAGTCATCAGTTTCCCCATTAGAGATCTGTAAGTAATTACCCAGTTCAATTTTATGCTCTGAAAGTTTATCAGAAACCTGAATTCTAGAATAAGTGTCAAAGTCTTTTCCAAGAATTTGAAGATGAAACATATTTGCAAAACCATCAGAGTAAAAGAGCAACTATCTGCAAATGACTCAAAAGGGCAATTGACAAAGAAATGTGGCTCTTTCTGTGACATACAACACTTCAAGATAATAACTATAATTATGGCTGGCAACCAGGACAGATCAAAATTTTAGGAGTGTTATATAATTTTTTAAATGTTAATATCAATGACATTTACCCACATGATACCGCCTAAGAAAGTTTATTATCACTTATTTGACAGTTTCATGTGTAATTTAGCATACCAAAAAAGCTAATTAGTTCATTATCTTCTTCTTCATAGGAAGGAAAGAGAACAAATTTCTTTGAGGGATCCCAGGGTTCCTCTGAAATTTTTCAAAGAGAAAATCTTTTCCTTCAGGTCAAAAGAAAAACTTCATTTAGGATTTGAATTTGGGGGAAAGCTTGTCAAAAATATAAAAAGGTTTTAAAACTCTTGGTCAAATAGGAAACAATGCTAACTGGGAAACAATGCTCACCAAGTTATCTATTCAATCAAAGTGATAACAGCAAAAGTCATGGTCAAATAGAGAGTTAAAACAGTCCAACAAGCCTTAATAGATAGACTTCAGTCTTTTTGACCATAGGCAATTATTATTCTTTTTTTTTTTTAAGAAAGATTAGCCCTGAACTAACAGCCACTGCCCATCCTCCTCTTTTGGCTGAGGAAGATTGCCCATGAGCATCTGTGCCCATATTTCTCTAATTTATATGTGGGATGCCTTCTACAGCATGGCTTACTAAGTGATGCATAGGTCCATGCCCAGGACCTGAACTGGCCAATCCCAGGCCATTGAGGCAGAGTAAAGAAACTTAACTGCTGAGCCATAAGCAATTATTTTAACAAAATATAGATCATCTGTCTTTTAGGTAAACTTACCCAAAAGTAAAGAAAAACCTTTTATAACCTCCTTATCAAAAGCTGACTAAGAGTCCAGGAAAATTATCCTTTTAAGAGAGAGAGAACCAAATTTTAATTTTTGCACCAGCTTATTTTTGACATTAAAACTTATTTACTTAATTAAATTTACTTCAATCTTAGCCAACTTGACCATGCATAAAACTCTTTTTAGGATTCCTCTTTCATAAACCTTCTATAACTCTTTTTACCTTCAGAATTTGTCCCATGCCTTCCTTTTCCCTCCTAGTATTTTGGGACAAATTTCTCTTTCTTAAAAAACAAACAAAAATATTTCCATTCTTTATGCCTTCTTTACTGAAAACATACATCTTACTTTCCTTGAATACAAAGATGTTTTGCTTATTAATTTTCAGTAAAATTTTAAACCCTCACAGACCTTAGTGAAAACTAAAAAGTGAGGAATTATGAACCACCTTTTACATTAGCATTCAGTGGCTTGGCAAATTTATAAATACTTTTTTATAATTTCTAGAAAACTGCAACTTCATAGTACAATCTTTTAATAAAAATACAAGACACATTTACTAATAGGCCCGAACATCTTTTAGTTTCTCTGTAACAATAAATCAAAAGTAGATACAGTTAGACATGTTTAGTGATAATGTTTCACTATGTTATCATATTTGAAAGTGAGCCAGATATCCAATGATTTTTTTATCATTTAATTTAACCTAGTAAAACGTCAAAGTTTCAATTTACCAGAGAGATTCTAGAAGTTATCTTAAATATAATGCCAGAACACACAATTATTTTAAAGAATTCACCCAACACTTTTATCTTTTTCACATCTATTTAGTTTACATGATCCCAATAATTATTTAGATTGCCTACAAAACTTCATATGAGACATTAGACAAAATTAGCCATCATTTTAAGTTATTTTTGCTAAATAGTTTTGTAATAGAGATAACATTAGCTTATATGGCCAATGAACATATAGTAAAGGCAGAATGTCTGCATTACATCCAATGCTGATAACTTTGAGGACATATCCAATTTAATCAAGCCAACAATCTTAAATAAGCTTTCAGTTACCAAAGATTAACTTATGTCATGTTAACTTGATAGACATTGGGGTTAGTTGCATTTAGAAATAATTTATGTAAGTGCTTACTTTAAGCCCATTGAATAGAGCTCTTTAGAAATTATACCATCTGGAGGTAAAATATCACACATGTAACATACATATAAAAATACAGAGAGTCTCCACACCTATTGTTTTAAAATTACTGCCCTGAATCAGGTACAGTAATACACTAGTTACAAATCCAAATTTTGTTTAAAGCCACTTTTACTAATATTTGTGGAGAAGACACTCAACCTGCTAGATTTCTGGCAAGGGGGCTCGTATGGCCATTTTTCTTTACCTTTTTCCTTTTTTTCTTTAGTCCTAGGAATTAGTGATGGGCTAGATATTCCCTGGAGGGCTTGCAAGGTCCTTCAGGCAAGGAAAATGGGTGGAACCTGAGCTGCATCTAGAATTACATTTCCAGTCTTGCAAGGATTTTTTTCAAGGTGAATTGCTCTTCATTTCTCAGAAACTGGGTTGTAACTTAAATGACATTATAGGTTGATCTACCTGTCCAAACTACATCACAAAGGCGTGGAGAAACCACTCAAGTTTTCTCCAAGATGGAGTTTTGGGGGCATATTTGCCTTATTCATTTTTAATGTCCTAATACCTACAAGCATTTTGAGAGGAACAGGGGAGGCTTTGGGGCTGGAAAAGGACAAGTGAACTTTGAATTGCCTTCTAGAGCCACAGTGCTGGCCCTGCAGGGATCTGCAAGACAAAGATGGTTGTTTACAGTTCCCCAAAGAACTGGAAAGAGGTTGATCCACACGTTAAACTACATTTTTTCAATTTAGAAGTTTTTCCCATTTAGGGAACCATCCTCTGACCTTTGATGAGTAGGATCTTAATAGTGACTCAAACTAATAAGAAATTATGGCTTAACTTTGGATGCAACGGGCATCCCCAAAAGAGAGTGTAAAATAAACAACCCTCACAAGATCCAGAAAGTTCACTCCCAAAAATAATCCAAGCAAGCAAAGGCTTCCACTGCACAGGTGGTAGTGCACTAACAAGCAATGAAAGTTGAGACAACAAAGACCGCCAATGGATGGGGACCCCACATGACCAAAGAGGCCACAAAGCCAAGCTCTGAAGACAGAACAAGACAAAAGGAAAAAAAACCTCACCCTATATGCACACTAACAGCTTTAGCTATGCTTTGGGTCTCGGAGCCAGACTAATACATGGGGGAAAGTGCCACAGGGTTGAGGATCATGTGTGCTTTACAGAGTACTGCATCCTTGCATGGACATTTTCTTGGGGTTGGCAGGAGACCTGTTGTCATCTACCCACTTCTGTGACCATCTTATCCTATCATGGGAGTCTTCTTGAGATGGTGACCACCTAATGGCTCTGAACTACTTGACCCATGCCCTTCAATATTGTGGCTGTTTTGGCTTCCCAGATGTCCCTTAACAACAGCTTCCACCTTATGCATATGGGGGACTGGAATTGGCAACCCCAAGATATGTCTCTTTGACATGAGGATTATTTTGGGCTGATTACTTGTAAAAACTGCAGTCAGGAAAGAAACTATGAAAACTAGAATTTACTTACCCTTTGTTAAGAGATATTTACATTTGTAAGGGAAATCTCCATCTGTGAAGGTGTCTTCCTCTCTGTACCAGGAAGAAGGGGGGATGACCTTATCTCTAGAAACTCTTATCATCGCAGAAGGCAAGGACTTAAATCTTCATAATAACCTTACTCTTGTTTACTGTACTTTTCTGATAATCTTCCATAACTGTTGCCCCCCACCCCCAACATCCTCCTTTGTCTTTAGCTGAAGATGATATTTAAGGTGGGGGCTTCAGCCATTTTGGCGAGTTGCTCAGTTTGCCTGAGCCTCTCCCATGTATACATGTTATAAAGCTTTGTTTGATTTTCTCCTGTTATTCTGACTCATGTGAATTTAATTAATTTTCTGGCCAGAAGGACCCAGAGCAGGTAGAGGAAATGTCTTCCTCCCCTACATGCACATAATCCATAGGTGGCCCAACAGCAATGTTTACTGTGGGCCTGCCGAGACAGCAGGCTTACAGAGATGCCTACATCTTACTCTGTGGTCTTTCCTTTTTTACGACAAAGGATGCAAAAGACAGAGCCAAGGAAAAATAGTGACCATCTCTGGGAGCAGAAGGATCGATAAACTAATGAGTACTCAGTAGCTCATACTACATACTCATAGCTAAAAGACACCCAATTTGGGAAAATTCAGCCTAAGAGGCTACAGGTGGGGCTAAAATTAGCACTTCTGATTGCTTAAGAATTTAGACATGGCCAGTCAAAAGTATATTCATGCTGCAGCTAGAGTCAGATCGTGAAAATTTCAAGTGTCTCCAAAATCAAGACCCTTACCATGAAGGCCTAACCAAGTCTTCCTTCTAACGGCCAATATGATTTTCCCCTGAGGCTGAGGGCAGTTTGGTAGGACCCTTACCCACAAACAGGAGTACAACCTGCATTTCTGTCTGACCATCTCAGACTGAAAAATGCAGTGAAATCACATTCTTTTTCCTGCCATAGTTTTGAGACTCCCCCAACCTGATGATTATCAAGCCAAGCCCTCAGGACACAAAACAAGCTTGATAAGAGTCTGCAGTTCTTTGCAAACATTGACAGCTTCTGGAACCTTTAGGTCAAATGGTGAAGACCTTGGGGCCGGCCTGGTGGTGCAGCCGTTAAGTGTGCACGTTCCACTTCGGCAGCCAGGGCTTCAGTGGTTCAGATCCCAGGTGCGGACATGGCACCGCTTGGCACACCATGCTGCAGTAGGTGTCCCACATATAAAGTAGGGGAAGATGGGCACGGATGTTAGCTCAGGGCTAATCTTCCCAAAAAACAAACAAACAAAAAAGACCTTGAGTCATTAAAGGTTTGTTTCTTGTTTTAAAGCTCAAAAGGAGCCCAAAGTGGCAACTGTAATTCTAAATTATCCCAGGTTATCTTGTCAGCTGTTTACACTTATCCCCATTTTAAGGTTTTGCCCAATGTGGTCGCAACACCACAGTAATTTCTAAAGAGAGTTTGTTACAGTTGCTAAGAAACTCAGTGCCCAGAACAGCCAACTCAGTTCAGACAAACGTTAATACATAATACAATTCTACATGTAATACAGGCCATAATACTAGCTAGGGTCCCAGGAGTAGCTCAGAACCAGAGCCAAGAACTACTCAAAACCAGATTTTCAGGGGAAAGTCAGAACCAGTGCCAGGACTTGCCCAGACCCAGAAGCAACTTCATGAGTGGAGCTTTTTTCCTATCTCTAAATACCTTGGATGGTTTTGGCCCAAGGTTCAGGTATCAGCCCACCAGGATTCCCCAGAACACAAGCCAAACTTATATTTCCAGGAACTAAAACCAGAGAGACAAGGTAAAGGATAGTCAGTTTCTTAGAGTTAATTACCCCGAGTCCAGAGACATCTTGATCCAGAAGCTGTTTCTTCTCCCAAAGGGAAGAAAAAGAATGCCTTGGGGCCTGGAGCACCACAGCGGGGAGACAGGGATCCAATCAGTGAAGCCTCTGGAGGAAACTGTTCACGCCCCACTTAGGGTGGATGAAAAGACCCCACACCCTGCCGGGGGCTGCAGGGCCTTGGGCGGGTGGTCGCAGGACCTTGGTCCCTTCGTGGTCACCAGTTTTCACCACACAAAATTGGGGTTCTCTGCTGATGTGCACAAACAAGCCAATTAATGATGGCATCCGACTCGAGGGGGAGAATCAGCTTTATTCTGTGAAAGCAACCTGCGGGGAGACAGGGGGCAGGTGCCCTGAGATCTGTCTCCCCAGTCCAGGATTTGGGGTGGAATTCAAGAGGTTAGGGAGATTATGCTGGCACACAGAAATGCTGGTGGGACAGGTTCTGATTGGTGGGCTTCAAGTATTTATGGTAACGTTTTGAACATTTATGACAGGGTGGGGAAGGAATCTTAACACCAGATCTTCCTGAAGGAGGGACCCTTCACTTCTGACAAGAGTTCGACTTTCAAGTTCCAGTCACGTCCTCGTCCTTGGGTTCTGTGGGCATGGAGATATGTACTTCTGAGGTCGTTTCAGGTCTTGATGTCTTCATTTACACATGCTCTGGCTGTGTGGTTTTCCAGTTTTTCTGAAAGGCGATCCTTAATCACTTTGTTGAACTGGTCCTGGAGGGCTTGTGGTTACATTTACATTAAATTTGGTTTTTAATCTCTTTTCTATGTCAGACTTCCCTTCTTTCATTTTATTAAGAGATTCCCTAAGGCTAGCCATTATATTTTTTTGGATTTTCTTTTCAATTATTCTTCCCATAAATACCAATAAGGCAGCTGCTTATGATAAGAGCTCTCTCGAATAGTTTTCAAATATAAAATTTACTCCAATTCAAAGATCCATCATCTGGCCCTTGACGAGGAGGCTCTCCATTGGTGTATTTATTCCAATAGTGACTCAGTCCAGTGAGACTTTATAAAGAAAGATCTGGAGGTAACTTTCCAGGCTTAGAGTAAATCTTTACCATGCATTCAAGAAGTGCCCTTGGAGAGGGCACAGATGATGCACCCCCCATGATCCAAAAAGTTGACTCCTCAAATCCTCATGGGGAGTAAAGAGCTTCGTTGCACAGGCGGTAAGGATGGTGTAATGAAAATGGTGTCTTTGGTCTCTCAGGAGAGCATGGGAGCCTTTAGTCACAGACCCACTAATCTGTGACACCAGGCAGGAGCCACAGGAATGGGACTTTTCCAGAACGAACAAACAAGGAAGGTTGAGATGACAAAGGTCTTCATGGACTGGACCCTTTATGACAAACTCACTTGAGAGGCTGGCACAGCCAGACAGAGGATGCTTGGAACCTCAGTCTATTTGACTGGCCACCAAGGTTTACTCCAGCAAATGCACCTTCCAGATGCTGGAGACCAAGGAAAATATTATCACTGGTCAAAAAGCTAAGTTCTCAGGACATAGAATAAGATGGAAGGAAAAAGCTCATCTGGTTGTGGTTTTTTCCCTTACATACAGAGTGACAGCTTTAGCTCTGCCTTGGGTCCCTTGGAGCCAAACTAATACGTAGGAGGGATGTGCCATGAGGTTTGGGATTGTGTGTGTTTTACAGAGCACCTCATTGCACAGGAATTTTCTTGAGGTTGGCGGGAGACCTGTTGTCATCTACCCAGTTCCATGACCAACTTTTCCTATCATGGGAGTCTTCTTGAGGCGGCAAGCACCCCAATGGCTCTGAACTGCTCGACCCATGCCCACCAATATTGCAGCCTTTTGGCTTCCAAGATATCCCTCAGCAACAGCTGTTACCTCACATTCATATGAACCCACAGCAAAGTTCGTCTCAACAGACGCTGCTCTGGTGAGATAGCAAACTCACCAGCCTGTGCCTGTGGGCCAGCCCAGACAACAGCCTTATAGGGCCTATGTCTGCATCAACTCTATGGTTTTTCTTTCTTTCTTATTTTTTTAAAGATTGGCCCTGAGCTGACATCTGTTGCCAATCTTGTTTTTTCTTCTTCTTCTCCCCAAAGCCCCCCAGTGAATAGTTGTACATTCTGCCTATAGGTCCTTCTGGCTGTGCTATGTGGGACGCTGCCACAGCCTGGCTTGTTGAACAGTCTGTGCCCAGGATCCAAACCAGCAAAACCCTGGTGCACCGAAGCAGAGCACGTGAACTTAACCACTCAGTCACAGGGCCGGCCCCTGGTTTTTCCTTTTTATGACATACGACACAGATACAGAGACAAAAAAGAAAAAACAAGTCACTATCTCTGGAAGGAAAAGGATCAAAAAAAGCCAAGAGTACTCTACCAAATTTACTGGAGTCACTAAAAAGCACAAGAAAATAGTTCCCCAAGTATCTTCTCCTGCCATTCTAAATTTAGAAAGAGAGAAAAAAAATCTCACTATTTTCTTCCACCAGACCCCACAGATAGAGGTTCCGAGAGGCTGATGTGGTCAGAAATCTTACCTCTTGCCAGCCTGTGTCAGACAACCTGGAATCTCCGCATCTGCGATTGTGCCAGGGAGAAAGCACTTCTTCCAGCCGGAGAAGGCAGCTTGCCAGCCAGTGCAGAATCCTGATGCTACACCAAAAGTGTAGGGGAAGAGGCAGAATTCCCCTTTTTCCCTTCCTGTTCTTATGGCTGGTCAAAGAATTAAAACTGACATAAGGCAGGGCAGCAGGATAAAATCACAGTTTAATATGTGTACCTATTGACTTCATAAGCATGAGGAATTCCAAAGACAGTCAGGCAAAATGAGGCGCATTGTCCTTCTGGACTAAGGAGAAGGAGATAGAGGTCTGAGACTTCAAAGGGGAGAAGCCAATCTACGAGAAGGTGGGAAGAGTTAATATTTGGTAAAGAAGTGTTTGCATTGTCTCATCTACAGACAATGGGAACTGAATGAGGTCTTTGGATAAAATGGCCCTTGCTATATGCCTTCCTGCCCACCACACCTAGAGTTATCAATGGTTAGAGCTCCTTCCTGGGACAGGCCTGTCTATCCTAAGTTCTTTTAGTCAGTTTATTGGAAGATGAAATGTTCTTCCAGAATCTTCTGAGCCTTGATTGTCTTCAGCTTGAAATAATCCACATACCAGAGTGGCACATCTTGGGGCAGTCTGCCCTGAACCCCATCAAAGGTTTATGGCAACCCTGGGTCAACCAAGTTTATTGGCACCTTTTTTCCAACACCATTGGCTCACTTCTTGTGTTTGTGTCACATTTTAATATTCACAGTTTCAAATGTTTTCGTTATTATTAATTTGTTACAGTGATCTGTGACCAGTGATGTATTTCTTTTCTTTTTTTTTTTTTTTGGAGGAAGATTAGCTCTGAGCTAACTTTCACCACTAATCCTCCTCTTTTTGCTGAGGCAGATTGGCCCTGAGCCACCATCTGTGCCCATCTTCCTCTATTTCATATGTGGGACCCCTGCCACAGCATGGCTGCATCAGCACTACGTAGACCTGCACTGAGGATCCAAACCACTGAACCCCAGGCCACAAAAGCAGAGCGCTTCAACTTACTTAACCACTGCACCACCAGGCTGGCCCCTGTGATCAGCGGATCTTTGATGTTAGAATTGTAATTGTTTTGATTGTTTTGGTTGCCACAAACTGTCCTCCCATAAGATAGCAAACTTAATTGATAAATGTTGTGTGTGCTCTGGCTGCTCCACTGACCAGCAGTTGCCCCATCTCTCTCCCTCTCCTCAGGCCTCCCTATTCCCTGAGACACAACAATACTGAAATTAGGCCAGTTAATAACCCTACGATCGCCTCTAAGTGTTCCAGTGAAAGGAAGAGTTGCGCGTCTCTCGCTTTAAATCAAAATCTGGAAATGATTAAGCTTAATGAGGAAGGCAGGCCAAAAGCCAAGATAGGAAAAAGGCTAGGCCTCTTGCACCAAACGGTTAGCCAAGCTGTGACTGCAAAGAAAGAGTTCTTGAAGGAAATTAAAAGTGCTGCTCCAGTGAACACACAAATGATAAGGAAGCAAGACAGTCTTATTGCTGATATGGAGAAAGTTTTAGGGGTCTGGCTAGATGATCAAACCAGCCACAACATTCCCTTAAGCCAAAGCCTAGTCCAGAGCAAGAACCTAACTCTTCAATTATAGGAAGGATGAGAGAGGTGAGGAGGCTGCAGAAGAAAAGAGTGAAGCCAGCAGAGGTTGGTTCATGAGGTGTAAGGAAAGAAGCTGTCTTCATAACATGAAAGCACAAGGTGAAGCAGCAAGTGCTGATGGAGAAGCTGCAGCACGTTCTCCAGAAGATCTCGCTAAGATCACTAGTGAAGGTGGGTCCTCTAAACAACAGATTTTCAATGTAGATGAAACAGCCTTTTATTGGAAGAAGGTGCCATCTAGGACTTTCCTAGCTAGAGAGGAGAAGTCAATGCCTGGCTTCAAAGCTTCAAAGGACAGACCGACTCTCTTGTTAGGGGCTAATGCAGCTGGCGACTTTATGTTGAAGCTTTTGCTCATATACCATTCCAAAATCCTAAGGCCCTTAAGAATTGTGCAAAACCTACTCTGTGCTCTATAAATGGAACAACAAAGCCTGGGTGACAGCGCATCTGTTTACAACGTGGCTTACTGAATATTTTAAGCCTACTGTGGAGACCTACTGCTCAGAAAAAAAGATTCCTTTCAAGATGCTACTGCTCATTGACAATGCACCTGGTCAGCCAAGATGTCTGATGGAGATGTTCAATGTCCATCAGATATTGTTTTCATGCCTGCTAACACAACATCCATCCTGCATGACCTGGGGAGTCATTTTGATTATGGACCATGGAGTAATTTTGAGTTTCAAGTCTTATTATTTAAGAAATAGTTGTCATAAGGATATAGTTCCCATAGAGAGTGGTTCCTCTGATGGATCTGGGCAAAGTAAATTAAAAATCTTCTGGAAAGAATTCACCATTTTAGATGCCATTAAGAACATTCGTGACTCATGGGAAGAAGTCAAAATATCAACATTAACAAGAGTTTGGAAGAAGTTGATTCTAACCCTCGTGGATGACACTGAGGGGTTCAAGACTTCAGTGGAGGACGTAACTTCCGATGTGGTGGACAGAGCAAGAGAGCTAGGATTAGCAGTGGAGCCTGAAGATGTGACTGAATGGCTGCACTCTCATGATAAAGATTTAATGGATGAGGAGTTACTTCTTATGGATGAGAAAAGAAAGTGGTTTCTTGAGAAGGAATCTACTCCTGGTGAAAATGCTGTGAAGATAGTTGAAATGACAACAAAGGATTTAGAATATTACATAAACTTAGTTGATAAATCAGTGACAGGGTCTGAGAGGACTGACTCCAACTTTTTTTTTTTTTTTTTTTGGAGGAAGATTAGCCCTGAGCTAAGTACTGCCAATCCTCCTCTTTTTGCTGAGGAAGACTGGCCCTGAGCTAACATCCATGCCCATCTTCCTCTACTTTATACATGGGAAGCCTACCACAGCATGGCTTTTGCCAAGCAGTGCCATGTCCACACCCGGGATCTGAACCGGCGAACCCCAGGCTGCCAAGAAGTGGAAAGTGTGCACTTAACCACTGTGCTACCGGGCCAGCCCCAACTGACTCCAAGTTTGGAAGAAGTTCTAGTGTGGGAAAAATCCTATCGAACCACATTTCACGTTACAGAGAAGTTTTTGTGAAAGGAAGAGTCAATCTATGCGGCAAACTTCAGTATTGTTTTATTTTGAGAAATTGCCACAGACACCTCAACCTGCAGCAACCACCACCCTGATCAGTCAGCAGCTGCCAACATGAAGGGAAGACCCTCCACCAGCAAAAACATTACAACTCACTGAAGGTTCAGATGATAGATAGCAATTTTTAGCAATAAGGTATTTTTAAATTAATATGTGTACATTCTTTTTGTAGACATAGTGCTTTGAACATTTAATAAACTACAGTATAGTGTAAACATACTTTTTATATGCACTGGGAAACAAAAAAAATTCATATGATTCACTTTATTGTGACATTCATTTTACTGCGTCTCTGGAACTGAATCTGCAATAACTCCAAGGTATGCCCGTATAGTTTCAGCTCTTAGATCTAGGTATTTCATCCATTTTGAGTAATTTTTGTATATGGTGTGAGGTAGGAGTCTGACTTCATTCATTTGCATGTGGATATCCTGTTGTTGCAGCTCAGTGTGTTGAAAAGACATTGAGTTTTTTTGGCACTCTGGTCAAAAATCAATTGGCCATCAAGAGAATGAAAAGACAAGGCATATACTAGGAGAAAATATTCGTAAAAGACGTATCTGATACAAGATTGTTATCCAAAATATACAAAGAACTCTTAAAAATCAACAATAAGAAAACCAACAACCCAATTAAAATGAGCAAAGTTCTGACCAGAAATGTCACCAAAGAAGATATGCAGTTGGCACACAGGCATATGAAAAGATGCTCCATATCCTATGTCATTATGGAATTGCCAATTAAAACAACACTGAGACACCACTCCACACCTGTTAGAATGGCAAAAATTCAATATACTGACAACACCATATATTGCTGAGGATGCAGAGCAACGGGAGTGCTCATTCATTGCTGACGGCAATGCAACATGGTACAGTCATTTTGGAAGACAGTTTGGCAGTTTCTTATGAAATGAAACATACTTTTACCATGTGATTCAGCAGCCCCACTCCTTGGTCCTTACCAAAATGAGTTGAAAACTTATGTCCATGCACAAATACGCACTAGATGTTGACATCAGCTGTATTCATCATTGCCAAAACTTGGAAGCAACCAAGATGCTCTTCAGTAGGTAAATGAAGAAATAAACTGTGATCCATCCAGACAAGAAATCTTTCTCAGCGCTGAAAAGGAAGGTGCTATGAAGCCATGAGAAGACATAAGACAACCTAACTGCACATTTCTCAGTGAAAAAGGCCAATCTGAAAAGGCTATATACTGTCTGATTCGATTCCAACTATATGACATTCTGGAAAGGCAAAACTGTGGAGATGGAATAAGATCAGAGGTTCCCGGGAGTTAGTGGGGAGGGAGGGATGAGTAGGTGAAGCACAGAGGATTTTTAGGGCTTACACTAATAGTATATACATGTCACTATACATTTGTCAAAACCCATGGAACGTACAACACCAAGAGTGAGCCCTAATGGAAACTATGAGCTTTAGGTGATAACGATGTGTCAATGTAGGTTCATCAGTCACAACAAATGTACCAATCTGCTGGAGGATGTTGAAAGTGGGGGAGGCTGTGCAGGTGTAGGGGCTGGGGGTATATGAGAATTCCACCTTAAGCTCAATTTTGTTGTGGACCTAAAACTGCTCTAAAATATAAAGTCCATTTTTAACAAATTAATTGGCCATAAATTTAAATTGGCTATAAATTTTTAAAAATTAATTGCTCATACTTTGGACTCTCAGTTCTATTCCATTGATCTCTATGTCTATCCTTTTGTCAGTAACACACTGTCTTGATCCTGTAGCTTTATAGTCTGTTTAGAAATCAGAAGTATAAGTCCTCCAACTTTGTTCTTTGTCAAAATTGTTTGGGCTGTCCTGGGTCCCTTGCGTCTCCACATGAATTTTAGGATCAGCTTGATAATTTCTGCAAAATAGCACTTGGGATTGTGACAGGGATTGCACTGAATCTGCAGACTGATTGGGGAGGATTGCCATCTTGACAATGTTAAGTTCTCCAGTCTGGGAATGTGGGATGTCTTTCCACTCGTTTAGGTCTTCTTTAATTTTTTTCAATGATGTTTAGTAGTTTTCAGTGCACGACTCTTGCATTTCTTTTGTTAAATTTATTCTACGGTATGCTTATACACAAATTTATTCTTTTTGATGCTATGGAAGCAGAATCATTTTCTTAATTTCATTTCTGGATAGTTCATTGCTAGTGTATAGAAATACTATTGATTTTTGTATATTGATCTTGTATCCTGCACCTTCACTGAGCTTGCTCATTAGTTCTAACATTTTCTGTCTGGATTCATTAGCATTTTCTCTCCATAAGATCGTGTCATCTGTGCTAGAGGTCGTCGTACTTCTTCCTTTCCAATCTGGATTCCTTTGATTTCATGCTCTCACCTAATTGCCATGGCCAGAGCCTCCCGTAAAATGTCAAGGACAAGTGGTGAGAGGACATCCCGAGGTTGTTCCCGATCAGAGGGAAAGCTTTCAGCCTCTCACCACTGAGCACAGCAGCCGAGGGTTTTCGTGGATGATCTTCATCAGTTTGAGGGCAGTCCTTTCTACTCAGATTTGCAGACCATTTTCCTCTGTGTCTGTTGAGATGATCAGGTGGTTTCATCCTTCTTCTATTAGTATGGCATACTACCTTGATTGATTTTCAGATGCTAAATCAACCTTGCATTCCTGGGGTAAATCCTGCTTCATCCTTTTTATATGTTGCTGGATTTGATTTGCTGGTATTCAGTTGAGCAATTCTGCATTTATATTCATAAAAGATGGTGGGCTGTAGATTTCTTTCCTTGTGATGTCTTTGTCGGGTTTGGTGTCAGGGTGATCTTGGCTTTGTAGAATGAGGTGGGAAGTGTTCTTTCTTCTTCTTCTTATATTTTGTGATGCTTTATCTTCACCACATCTTAGTGGTGTCACTCTGTGTAACTGCCTTGCTCAGTGGGTCCCAGCCATTGGCCCAGTCATATCCCTGGAAGTTTACAGTTTACTGCGTCAACCATGCTTGGCCATAAATATCCATTGGATGTTGGTTCCTATGAAAGGGGTGTGGTGAGAGCCCCTCTCTGGGTAGATAAAATCAGTGAGTGCTCCGAAAGCCTGCACACCAGCTCTCAGGTGGTCACTGGCAAGTCCTTGAGGGAGCTCCTGTTACAAAATTACCCAAGCCTCTTGGTGTTAAATGCATTTTTCTGGATTTTTGTGAAGGCGTTTCAGAGCAAGGAACATCTGCTCAGTTGTGTTTAGGTCAAACAGAATGAGATACAGGAGCTGTCGTCCCTGCAGGCAGTGGGAGACCATCTGAGAAGTTCCTCGAGACGATGTCAGCCAAATATCAGAAGGGGGCAAGGGGGCGGGCTCTGGCAGAGCGTTCTAAGTGGCACCATCTTGTCTGGGATCACATCATCCTGTCACCAGCCCACTGAGCCAGACAGCCTGCAGGTGCCCCTGAAGTCCTATTCCACAAACCACATAGAAACCTGACAACATGGAGAGAGTTCTTGGGGAAGAGGATATCTCTCTTGGTTTTTCTTTAATTGGCAGAATAGTCACCATTTTGCTGTAAACAAGTTAACAGCCTGTCACATCAACCTTTCCTCTTTCAAAGAAGTCGGAAGAGCAAAAGGAGAAAGACCCCTCAGCTCCAGGAATAAATAAGCCTGAAGCGGGGTGGTGAGTTGTGATTGTCACGTGATAAGACCTGTGATGTAGTTTGGCTTGGAGATGCTCAGTCCACGATACTTCTCACAGATATCCACAAGTGGGGAGCTGCCATTAGGGTCCCCCAGGCTTGACAGGTGCTCCTGTCTAGAAAGGGCTGTCATTGGTGTCTGAGGGGCCCTAGGGACGCCCCAAGCTGGAGGTCATCCCCAGGAGTCTGCTTGCCTCCTTTCAGGACATCGTGTGCAGCTACGAGCTCAGAACAGCCAGCGTGAGTCCTGCCGATTCACAGAACAGTCCCCAGAGCTGCGCACTCCCTCGTCAGCGGATGAGGGTGCTTATTGCCATCCCGTTGTGCCCAGAGGTCAGGCGCTGCCCAGGGCCTCTCAGCCAGGTTCATACCCTCGTCCTCCCAGCGTCTTGCCTGACGCCCACAGCCCCACAGCTCCCAGTGTGGAGGGGCCTGGATGGTGCCCAGCTGGTGGAGTACCTGTGTTGGGATGAGGAATCAAGGAGGGTGTCTGCAGCAGTGGAAAGCGGGTGGGGTCCAGACCCCCCACTCCCTGACTTGGACCTTCACCTCCACAGACCTCCTAAAACCACCCCAGTGACCTAGGCTAGTCAGTTACCTGGTGGCTGGGGTGTCCTCATCTGTGAACCAGGCACGGTAGTTAGGCTTCCCTAGAACCTGGGGAACTCTGGTCTTGACCGTGTGAAGTATTGGTAGGGTGGGCTGAGTGTGTGTGTGACCGTGAGGTAGGGCCCAGTGCTGGATCTTACGCCCAGGAGTGGGGGCCAGCCCTGCACACAGAGCAGCAGAGGCAGTGACAGCAGGTGAGTCACAGCAAGTTCTGTGTGGTGGCACTCAGTCTGAGAGGAGATGAAGGCTCTAGATTGAGGGGACAGGGACTCATTGAAAGTGGCTCCCACAGCAGTGTGGCGGTGGTATGTCAGGGTGAGAACGCAGAGTGCAGGGTCTTGGTCTTGGCTTCATGGCTCAGGACGCCCCCTGCTCCAGGCAGTGGGGGCTTGTTACCGGCACACTGGGTTCTTATTATCTCCCAGAATAGAAATCAAGAGAGGCAACAAACGGGAGTAGAAAAGTAAAAGTTTATCAGCCTGGGCACAGGAGAGGCACAAGGGGGCTGGGGCAGAAAGAAAAGGGGCAGGTGACCCAGTCGGTAGGGAGCGTGACTGTGGGGCTTTATTAGGCAAGCCTGGGAGGATGGCCTTGTCATGGCGTGGAGAGGCGGGGCTGTGCTTGCACCTGTGCTGTTGTTCAGCATGCCACCACATGTGATGCACGTATCATTAGCATGCTAGCTCTCCACCCCTGGGTGTGATGTTTACCGTGCTAATGCGGCTAGGGTCACCCTCAGGCAACTCCTGGGTGCTAGGGCGCGTGCGTGAACCCAGGAACGTCCAGAGGCTGTGGAATGTGGATCTTTGTGTGCTCTCTCTGATTCCCCTGGCTTGCCGATTGGTTAGGGGCCCTATCTTGTTATGCCAGGGACCTTGCACATGGCCCTGTTTCCTTGGGCTGGTTCTTGTCTCAGCTGATACACAAGCCTGGTGGGGCAGGGGATGAGGGGATGAAAGCAGCTGTCTGAGGCCATGTGGCTGCCTGGGCGACACCCAGGGCCACAGAGTCGCTTGTGTTCTGGGTCCTGGAGCCCTGGCCCAGCTCCCTGGAAGCCTCGGGTTTCCACCCCGCCCTGGGATCCCAGACCACTAGAGCGGTTCCCAGCCAGGCTCCCTGGGGCGGTCTCCTCCCCACCCTCAGGGCCCCTCCCAAACATGCCCAGGTCCCTCTCCACCAGGCTCCCTCCCTTGCCCCAGAGGCAGGCCAAAGCAATCTCCATGCCTCCCCGTGACCCTGACCCTGCTTCATCCGTCCCTCCAGGCAGCCAGTGGTTCAAGGCTTCGGTTCCCAGGGCAGTGTCAGAGCAAGGACTGAAGGCTGGTCAGGACCTATCGGGGCAGCCTGTCATTCCTCTCTCGCCCTCGTAGGTGCCGGCAGCCGGCTTGTTGCTCTTCTCAGGCGCTTACCATGGCCTGGGGACTGCCCAGCACTGCCAGCCTGGCGCGCTTCTGCCAGAAGCTGAACCGGCTGAAGCCACTGGAGAAGTCAACCATGGAGACGTCACTTCAGCGCTGCCTGAGCACGCTGGACCTGACCCTGCTGGGTGTCGGTGCTACAGTGGGCTCGGGCCTCTACGTGCTCACGGGCACCGTGGCCAAGGAGATGGCCGGCCCTGCGGTGCTCGTGTCCTTCAGCATGGCTGCTGTGGCCTCCCTGCTGGCAGCCCTATGCTACGTGGAGTTCGGGGCCCGTGTGCCCCGCACAGGCTCTGCCTACGTGTTCACCTACGTGTCCATGGGCGAGCTGTGGGCCTTCCTCATTGGCTGGAACGTGCTCCTCGAGTACCTCCTTGGTGGTGCCTCTGTGGCCCGTGCCTCAAGCAGCTACCTGGACGCCATCTTCAGCCACCGCATCCGTAACTTCACCATGGCCCACGTGGGCATCTGGCAGGTGCCTTTCCTGGCCCAGTTCCCCGATGTCTTGGCTGCTGGTATCGCACTTTTGGCCTCCACATTTGTCTCCTGTGGAGCCCGTGTCTCTTCCTGGCTCAACCATGTGCTGCTTGCTATCAATATGCTCGTCATCCTCTTCATCATCATCCTGGGGTTTGTCCTGGCCCGCCCGTACAACTGGAGTGCTGACGAGGGTGGCTTTGCGCCCTTCGGCTTCTCCGGCATCATGGCCGGTGCCGCCACCTGCTTCTTTGCCTTCCTGGGCTTTGGTGTCATTGCTGCCTCCAGCGAAGAGGCCCAGAACCCGAAGCGGGCTGTGCCTATGGCCATCATCATCACGCTCAGCCTGGTGGCTGTTGCCTACATCCTCGTCTCCACTGTGCTCACCCTCATTGTGCCCTGGCACAGCCTGGACCCTGACTCGGCACCCGCTGATGCCTTCTACCAGCGGGGCTACAGCTGGGCGGGCTTCATTGTGACAGCTGGCGCTATCTCTGGTAAGGGGCCTTTCTGGGCAAGGAGGGAGGGGACAGGGTGGTGGGTCCCTGCCCTATGCCACCCAGGGAACACAGCTCTATCTGGGCCTGTGTTCCCAGTTGCATCCTGGGCCCAGGACGGTGCTAATGATTAGACTCTCCACCCAGGCTCGTTGGGAGGGACCTACTCACTGCCCCTGCCAATCGTACACAAAATGTCAGTTCTGGGCATGTGCTGCCAGGTCCTTTCCTGGTGGAGGGACTCAGCCCACATCAGAGTCTCCAGTGGGTTTGTCACCTAAACTGGGCTGTCCCATTCCTGGGTGGTGAGGGGGAGCAGTTCAGCATCCCACATACACTCAGGCTCACTCTGAGAGCCCAGGTAGACTCATGTCCATATTCCCAAGGGGCCACCCATGCCCTGAATCCCAGCAGAGGCCCCTGGTGGGATTGTTCACTGTGCCAACCAGTCTCTCACCCTCTGCCACAGCCATGAACACCGTCCTGCTCAGTGACATCTTTACCCTGCCACGCATCGTATACGCCATGGCCACCGACGGGCTCTTCTTCCAGGTGTTTGCCCACGTGCACCCCCGGACGCAGGTCCCCGTAGTGGGCATCCTGGTATTTGGGGTCCTCATGGCTTTCCTGGCGCTGCTGCTGGACCTCCAGACACTGGTTCAGTTCCGGTCCATCAGCATACTACTGACCTTTACTTTCGTGGCCACCAGCATTATCGTGCTACGCTTCCACAAGTCCCCTCCAGCCAGTTCCCTGGACCCAGCCAGCCCTGTGGGCACAGAGCAGGCCTCAGCTGCTGAGCCTGGGCAGCTGCGACCAGCCCTGAGGCCATACCTTGGCTTCCTGGGTGGGTGCAGACCTGGAGCTGCTGTGGCTTGGGCACTTGGTGTCCTGGTGTCCTCGGCCATCACTCTGGACTGCGTGTTGGTCTTTGGGGGCTCGGCCCTGCACCTCCCGCCCTGGGGCTACACCCTGACACTCCTGCTCAGCTCCATCATGTTTCTGCTCAGTCTCCTTGTCCTGGGGGCCCACCAGCAACAGCGCCGGCAGGACACCTTTCAGGTACTTCCTCCAGCCAGCACCCCTCACTCTCAGCCCAGCCAGCTCCCTTCGCCCCTTCCTCCTCTGCCGTGGCAGGATGCACCAGGGCTCACGGGGCAGGGGAGGCCAGTACCCCATCCCCGTCTTTCTGCATGGCAAGTGGGCCCTTGATTCCAGAATCCCCAGAGACAGAGAAAGGCTCCGTGGACTCCCGAGAAATCAGGCCCCAGGCCAGCAGCCTTTCCCTGCAGCCCAGCAGCCCTGCCCTTGCCCCTCAGGTTCCCATGGTGCCCCTGACTCCAGCCCTGAGCATCCTCCTCAACGTCTTCCTCATGCTGCAGCTGAGCTCCCTGACCTGGCTGCGCTTGTCCATCTGTCTGCTGATCGGTGAGTAGGCGCCAGGCTGGGACCCTGGGTGAGTGGCAGGAGGAAGGAAAGCAGGGAAGCTGGGCTGGGACCTGCCCCTCAGGCTTTTGCCATCCTTACAGGACTCGTGGTGTATTTTGGCTATGGCATCTGGCACAGCAAGGAGAACCAGCGGGAGCTGCCGGGGTTGACTGCCACATGTGGCAGCCTGGAAAAGACGGCACAGGCCCTGCAGCGCCCCAGCCAGGCACTGGCCCAGGAGCCCGGTCGCACGGAGCAGCCCACCAGTTCATGAGGACCGCTGGGGGCCTGCCTGCCCTCCTGCAACTCCTCATGGGGACAGAGAGGCTGGCAGCTCCTTTTATCCAGGACAGCTTGGGTTTGTAGGCCTGTCTATGCCAAGGAGTCCTCAGGACCTTAGGACCTTAGCACAGGTGCGTAGCTTTGAGTCCTTATGAGTGGGTCGTGGCCAGAGCTGGTGTGGTGGACTCTGCCCAGCACCTTCCAGTTTATGACCAACTCCAGCTACCTCGGCAGGTGAGCAGGGCAGGCAGGGAAGAGGCCCGCAGCCCCAGGGATCCACAATAATAACTGCTCAGTCACCTCCGTGGCCTGCCATCATGTCCACTGTGGTGTTCTTTGTGGCACTGAGTCCTCACCTGCCCCCAGGAACCAGACGATTGTCCCTAATCCCCAGCAAAGATGCTGAGGTTCTATAATGGGGAGGCACCAGCCCTGAGACAGCCCTGAGTCAGGGAAATGGCCTGGCCTGGGTCCCGGGGTCCTCCCCTCAAGCCAGTGCCCTCTGGCCAGCTCAGAGGGGACCTGCACACACTCCTACACATACCAGGCACAGAGGGGTCCCTGACAGGGTGGGCCCAAGCTCCCTCCCAGGCGTCCAACATGTCCCCTCGGGGTCGGATCCAGAGAGCAGAACCCAGACCCCAAGAAGGCCGCCTAAAAAGGGGAGTGGAGTTCCTGGGGTCCCTGAGTTTCTCAGGGCTCCTAGACAGCAGGGCATGTGCCTGAGGCCCCGGGATGTAGAGGCCCACAGGTACATGCATCACGCATCTCTCAGGCACAGGCCCACACGACTCCCTCAGGGCGCACAGCCACGTGCAGACTGAGGCAACAGCTGTTTATAAGCTCAGGGCCCACAGCTCCAGCTGCCTCTCTCCCTGCCACCCCATCAGGGCTTTGGGATGAAGGCACAGGATGGGACACACCTGTGCAGGTGGTGCACGAGTGCCTTGGCCCCACCTCATGGCTGTGGGACCTTGTCCTTGGGGTCCCCAGGCCAAGCCTGCACCCCCACTGGGCTCTTGAAGGCCATGTTACATCTACCATAGACACCTCCGACTCCCAGTTCCCGCCTATGAGGACCACACAGGAAGCTGCTGGCTCTGGCAGCTTTACTCCTTGACTCTCTGCGGCCTTGACATCAGCCTTCTCTGGGCCCCAAGGACAGCCAGGTACATGTGACCCCGCTCCAATAACCAGGCCTCAGAGCCATGAACTCTCACCCCAGCCTATCTGACCCTGCCTCCCATGGACACTGCTCTGGGGATTGAGAGGCAGCAGGGACCCCAAGGCTTGGCTGGGGTTCCAGGTTCCAGATGATTCCAGATGCTCCCCAGCCTGAGCCCCAGCCCTGGGCCTCCCCAACCTGGCCCATGTCACTCCACCAGCAAGCTGCCAGCATGACCTGGTCACCAGGGACCCCTGAGAAGGCAGCCCCTTGTCTCCCTGGGGTGGGCACTCCCAAATCTCTGCCCCTCTCTGGGACCAAGAGAGGGCTGGACTCCTGCAGCCCCCGTCCCTCCCCTCCTGACTACGGGCCCGGGGACATGGGGAAATTCTCCAGCATGCCGGACTCAGGACCCCGGGAGGATGCCAGAGCCAGAACCAGGCCAGCCTGCTGGGGCTTCCATGTGCTCTGTTAAGGACATTCTCTGCAGCCCCTGGGCTGCACCTGGGGTCTTGGTCAGAGCATGGTCCTCGTGCAGTTGCCTCAGGCTGGGGTGGGCAGCTGGCCAGACACGTTCTCAAGGTGTGCCCTTGGGTAGCAGTGACATATGTGTCCAGATATCCAGTAGAAATTGGCTTTTCTACCCACATACAACAGCAGCAGGTCACAGAAGAAAGTGATGTGTGAGAGGCAGGGCAGCCCCATGTCCTGGTCCCCAATCTGGCATCCTGCCGCCTCCCCAGCCCCCACCCCAAGACTCAATGTCAGAAAGGGAACATGGGTCTGCACTCAGTGGGGCACATGCTCCCTGGCAGCCAGAGGGAGCCACGTTGGCTGACTCACCACACCCAGCCAAGCCGCTCCAGGGCCCAGAGTGATGGTTGTGGGGACCCGAACTTCCCTGCCTGAGACAGACCTGGGCTGAGCCTCTCTGGCTGTGGCTGTCGGCCTCTCCCACCCCTCACCCTTGCCTGCCTCCACGCACCCTGGCCTGGCCCCTACCTGCTCAGTGACCAGGATGTCGAAGGGGATCCCACAGAGCTGGAGCAGGCTCCGGGCCTCCACGACTGAGGCCTCCCCCAGTGAGTGACTGTCCTGGGGGCAGGAGAGTCTAGTGGTCTGCTCTGCCCACTCCTGGGCTGGCCCGGCCCTCACAGGCCTCATCTTACTCATCCACTGACTCCATCCACCCTCAGCCTGAGACTTGGGTCTCAGCCCTGTGTCATTGCTGAAGACACAGGGGACAAGCAAGCTGGGACTTCCCTCTCAGAAGCTCCCTGCCTGCCAAGGGGACAGGGACAGAAGGGTCCCTAAAGAGACACCGGCAGTGGGGATGGGGGAGTGGGGGCAGGCCTGGGCTGTGGGGTCCAGAGAGGGGACTCGCTCCCCCCGGAAACCAGGGGCTTCCTGCCAGGAGACTGTCAGGCCGGTTTTCCAGGGATCAGGAAGGAGTTCGAGGCAGAGACGTAGGGCGGGGAGAGCACAGAGGGGAAGGGGCAGGGCGTGGGCAGGTCCAGCCCCACATGGTTGTGAAGGGCTGGGGAGGTCAGTGAAGCCAGGCCAGGCCAAGCTCAGCGAGCAGTGTCAAGGGGTGTCACCTCCAGGCCCGGTGGCTGTGTCCACGTATATGTGAGAGTGACGAGGTGACATGCGGTGGCAGAAGGATGGGGGACGTCTGCTTAGGAGACTCAAACATGACATTACCTGCAAGGCAAGATCCTGGAGTGCATCCTGGGTCTGAAAATAGAAAGATCTAGGACGATTACTGGCACAGCTGGGGAAATTTAAATGTTCGATTTATCTGCCAATGTTAGACTTCTTGAGTGTCACAAGAGGACAGTGGTCAACAGGGGACAGTCCTCATTTTCAGGACAGCGTTGAGAGGGGTCAGTGTCTGAATATCTGCCACTTACTTTCCAATGATTTCATGTGACATCTATCTAAATATATCTGGGTCACTCCAGGGAGGGAGAGAGAAAGCAAATGGGGCAAAATGTTGGGGGAAAAACAAAAACAGCCCTGGTGAACCCAGATGAAGGCTATATGGGTTTTCACGGTACTAATCTTTGAAGTTTTCTATAGATTTTGTAGTTTTTTAGATAAAACCTTAAGGGAAAAGTAAAAAGGAAAGCCCCCTGTGGCGTGGAGGGAGATGCTGGAGGAGGGTGGAGTGCAGGAGGGGCTGGGGTAGGGGTCCCAGCTGCAGGAGGGGTGTGGGGACAGGTGGGGTGGAGGCCAAAGGGCTCAGCAGGGAGGCTGGACATAGCCTGTGCTGGGGACCTGGAGCTGAGAGCACCCCTCCTGCCCTGGGGCCCCCGTCACACACACAGCAGACCGTCCAGAGGGACGGGCCAGGGTGTGGTCTGTCCTGGATGCCACGGGAGGACAGGTGGGGGAGGACTTGGCTGAGGAGCAGCAGGCGGGCAGTGGGGCTGCACCTGAAGTTGTAGCTCCTCTCCTGCAGCTGGAAGGAGTCGGGGGACCAGCAGTCAGAGCCCCTGGTGTCCAGGTCACAGTCCCAGTGGCCGGGGATGCCCACAGCACCGCCCTACACACAGCGCGTCACTGTTCCACCAGCACGCGGGCCCGGGGCCCTCTCTCTCCCCAAGCCCTCCTAAAACTCTGCCTCCCAGAGACCCAGCAGCAATGCCAGGTCCTCAAGACCCCTCCAGCTGAGGCCATAAGGTCCCTGATGTGGAGCACAGGGCAGGAAGGGCTGAAGCGTGGGTCATAACGGCAGCACTTGAAATAGGTGGTGTCCAGGTCTCCAAGACATTGGACCTGAGAGGTGGGGCCAGGGGTCAGGCCCAGCAGGGAACAAGGAGGATCTGAGGCCAGCCGGGACCTGCCATGCTTACTTGGAGAGGTTGAACTTGCTGAAGGTGACAGGGTTTTTGAGGAACGGCGTGAAGTTGTCAGCCTGAACCAGCGGGGCCTTCCTGCAGGTGGGGGGAGGTAAGGGGCAGGCTCTGCTGCTCCTGGGACCCTGCCCTGGGTGTCAGGGACACTTACACTGGCACGGTGTCACTCTCCACACGGCACCAGCCTTGGATCTCACAGGTCCTGTGGGTCCCATTGAACACCACACACTGGCCCATTTTTATGGCTTGAAAACACAAGACAAACTCCAGGCGCTCCAATCTCCACAGCGCCTGGGAAGGGAGTGGCAGGGGGCTGTCGGCAGAAAGAAGAGATGCAGAGGCACCACCAGGCCTGCACGCTGGAGCCACCCGAGGTCCCAGCACGGTCCCCTGAACCCCCATCCCAGTGGAGGTGCCGGAAGACAGGGCCCTCAGTTACTGTGGCTGTGCGTCCCCATCTCCCCTTCAGGACAGTCCTCGTCAGCCCATCAGGTCCCCAGTGGATGGAGGGTGCTGAGGTGGTGAGAGAGCAGAGCTGTCCAGGCCCAGGAGGTGTCTCCCCTTCGTGACCCAGCCCTGCAATCTGCAATCCCCTGCTTAGCCCCCAGGGTTCCCTGAGTTTGGGGCACATGGGAAACCTGGAGGGTGCAAATAAAAGGAGGTGGTCAGAGAAGGGAGGACAAGCAGCCCCTGGCCAGATAGGGGTGCAGTGCTGTACCCCAAGGCAGAGTGAGACTCCTTCCCTCCTTATAGTTCTGTCCCCAGCGGGGGTAGAAGTGATTCCTGGAGGCCCATCTCCTCTAGTCCAACTCAGATGACGGGGAAGGTGGCGGGACTCTGGGAGGGTGCATTCACATCAGGGTGGAGGTGCTGGGAGTGGTAAAGGGCAGGACCATCCTTAGAGGGCCTGTAGGGAAGTGGCACCCCACACACTGGCCAAGGGAACACAGCCCCACAGGCTATTCCCCGCCAAGTTTGTTCTGCTGTAAAATAGGGACGCTAGTGCCTACCCATGGTCACAGAGTTCTTGGCATCAGCCAGGAGGGGATGGAGGCGAGCTTTCTGGGAGTCCCAGACCCCGGAGAGGAAGCCCCTCAAGCGTCAGGCACTCACACAGACATGGTTCTGCCAGGTGGAGGGTGGACACCGCTATCCAGGGCCCCTGGCTCAGGGGCAGTGGGAGAAATGCAGTACCAGGGTGGCAGGAAGGGCTGGGGACTCTAAGCCAAATGAGACAGTGGGACTTTGTGGGGATTGAGACTGTGAGAAGTGGACAGAGGACAGCATGGGGCCTCCTGCTCTGCCCCACTGTCCCTACCTATGTCCTGAGTCTGCTCCTCTCCACCCTGCTAGACCACCACCTTCTCTGAGCAGACTCCACGGTGACCACCACGGGTCCCACGTCTGCCCTCGTCCACCCCCTTCCCGCAGCCCGCGTGGTCCATCCCAATGCACAGACGACTGAGCGCCCTCCCCGGAGCCCATCTGTGGCTCCGCTGCTGCTGGATCCACTTCAGCTCCTCAGAGGGGTTCACAGGGCCTCTGTGACCTTCGGCTACCCCTTCCCTGGCCCAGTCCCAATCTAGGGACAACCCCACTCAGTGCCGGGAGCCCTGGAGGGGCCTCATCTCGCACTGCTCACGGCCTTTGCCCACGCAGCCCCCTCTGCCTGCACATCCTCAACATCCGGCTCCAGCCTCACACCCTGCGGGAAAGCCTTCCTGAGGCCCCGGGCTGGCTGACGAGCCTCCCTGGGTCTCCCAGCTGCAGCTTCTGTCCCCATCGCAGGCCCCCCACCTGGCTGGGCTGTCTGTTCAGGAGCTCCCTGAGGTGGGGAGGGTGGAGTTTTGCAAGCCTGGTCTGGGGGAGGCTCGACAGGTGTTTGCTGGAGGCTGTGACACCACAAGGACATAGTGCATGTGCTTGGAGGGGCCAGATGACCAGGACCCTGAGGAGCTGGCAGGAACTCTGCTATTCAGGAACTCAGGAAGCCTGCTTGTCAGACCTGATGAACTACTTCACAGCCCCAGGAGTTTCGAGGGAAGAGCGAGAAGGCAGGGCATGGGCAAAGAGGAATCACAGATTCCAGAAAACATAGAACCGTGGTCCCAGCACAATTTCAGGACAGTCCACAAACCAAAGATTAAATAGACATCTTCCGAGCTTTTAGAAAAGGAGGGACATCGTGTGTGTTTGCTGAACGCAGCACATCCTTTGTGCACGTGCCTCACCTCGTTTGTGCACAGGGCCAACCAGGACATGTGGCACCCCAGCAACTGAGGTGGGACCAACGACCAGGACTCAGGGGACAGGGACCCACACAGTTACCCTCCAGCCCAGCAAGCGATTCAGTGTTGAACTCAGTTAAAGAAAGATGTCACCATGGAGGTAGGCTCCCAGGCCATGTTCTGGATCCCAACTACTCACACAAAGTCCACAACTAGGGAACTGTACACCTGAAAATGGTTGGGATGGTAAATTTTATGTTACATGTATTTTATGGCGGTAACAAAAATTAGAAACAAATCCACAGCTGAGGAGGAGAGCAACTGTGCTCTGCGACAGACACGGGATCCCTAGGACATCCCCAGGCAAGAGGAAAAGTGAGCTTTCGGGGGAGAGTCTGCATTTCTGCATGAAGAGGCAAGAATAGGGTGGGGCACTCTGGTACTGACTACAGCTGTAGTGAAAAATACCCAGAGATCATAAGTGACAGAGTGTGGTGTCCACCCACAAAAACGGAAACTCCTCCGGGGAGCATTAAAAATCCAAAAGCCTGACTTCTCTGCTCGATGACGGATGTGTTTCTCGATTGGTTCAGATGCGGGCCGTCTAGAGAGCAGAGCGCCTGGAGGCAGGGAAGCCAGCAGCCCTGCAGTGAGCCCCCCTGTGCTGCTGGTGGTCTGGGCCCACCATGTATCCTTTCCAGGGCAGGAGTCAACAGGCTGAGCTTCCCTTCCCCGAAATTGACCACTAGAACTTTCCCCATCACTCCTGACACTGCCCCTGTCCTAGGAGGGCCTCCTGTACTCTGCCGAGGACTCCTCTTGGAGGATTCAGGACTCAGGGCTGACATAGGGTCCCTGGCTGAAAGGACCATGACAGAAACGCACTCAACGTAAACGTTGCTCAGAGAACACAAACAGTAGGTGTGCTGCGACTGTGGAGCTTGCCCTGGTTCCTGACGGTGGTGTTCTCCGTCTGCTCAGGGAGAAACAAAGGCAGCAGTGCTCTCGGTAGAGGCCCAGCACTGGCAGAACGCGGCAGCCGGGAAGGGTCCAGCCACAGGATGCCCCGCCAGCCCAGTGCTACCAGGCTGCCCAAGGGGGGTGCACCGGGGAAGAGCCCCACTCGGGGCAGCACCTGAGATGGGCAGAGACTCCTGCCGCCCTACTGTGGGCTCCCCAGCCCCCTCACAGAGTCTCTGTGTGGTTTCCTCCAGCTGGTAATAAACCTTTCGGAAAAGCTGAGAGTCTGTTCAAGACGTTCTCTATCACCTGTTGAATATGGTAAGGCACAAAGATTTAGAATTAGTTCTGTCGCTGGTCCTGGTTACGCTACAGCTGCACTAACCAAGTGACTTAAACCAGTGGCTTCCCCCTCCAGGACCTCAGGTTCAGGTCTGAGAGAAAATATCCAGATTACCAGGTCTTTTTATAAAAGACATCAACACGTTTTGCTTAAAGTGAAAGGTACAACACTTTTACTGAGACCGTGGATGTGAGGACAAAGATGAATTTTGTTGTAACCTATGGCTTCTAACTTCTTGAGGGTCATAAATGCCGTGGAAAATCTAAAAAACCCTTTTACCCCAAAAATGTCCTGACCTTACACATCTGACTGACAGTTTTAGGATTTGGTGAACACCCCCAACTTGCATGGACCTCAGATTTTAAAACTCCAGTTCTAAGCTTTTATACTTTAGTCCACATGTGCCATCAATGGAGAAGTATGAAAACCGGCAAATTCAAGTGAAAAACCTAATTCAGTTTTCCTAGAATTTAGTAAATCTTTGTGCTTTGAAACCCTGGATTGGAAATATTGACTGTTTCGCCCCGGGTCATGTCACGTAAGCAGTGGCTCCTTACAGATGTAGGTGGCACTCCGCCCACTCCAGCAGGGCAGCCCTGTGCAGCCCTGACCAGCCTTCCATGTGGCCGTCAGGCTCTGGGGTCCTACCCACTCCTGTGCGCAGACGAGTGTGTCCCAGCCGAGCACCACAGCAGACAGAGGTTTAACACAGACACTTTAATAGGTAAGCGTATCATAATGTTACAGCGGGGCAAGGACACAAAGGGAGGCTGCCAGCCACACTCTCCCACTCAGTATTCTTCCCCTTCTTCGGCCTCGGCTTCCACGGAGTCCACGCCCACCTCTTCGTAGTCCTTCTCCAGCGCCGCCAGGTCCTCCCGGGCCTCAGAGAACTCTCCTTCCTCCATGCCTTCCCCCACGTACCAGTGCACAAAGGCTCGCTTTGCGTACATGAGATCGAACTTATGGTCCAGGCGGGCCCAGGCCTCGGCGATGGCGGTGGTGTTGCTCAGCATGCACACTGCCCGCTGCACCTTGGCCAGGTCTCCCCCGGGCACAACCGTGGGGGGCTGGTAGTTGATGCCCACCTGCCAGAGAAGGGGAAGAGAGCACTCTGTGAAGCTTCTGTCAAACCCAGAAATGGTGGCCGAATCATGGAAACAGAAGACGCACAGGTCCCCTCTGGCGACCCAGGAGAAGACTTGGTTCACCCTGCAGTCTGAGTCCTTCTTGGTGCCAGGCGAGGTGCCAGCAGAGCAGGGTGCTGGTTTCCAGACAAAGAAAACAGGGAAAGAGGAGCCCCAGAGTTGGCCACCCTGGCTGGGTCCCAAGCTGCCTGAAGGGCTGTGTCCCAGTAACTGGGACATGTGATAGGTGCCCAGGTGACAGGAGTGTCTTCCTTCTGAAAAGGGACACTGCCCTGGATTCTTCATATGCTATTACCTCCACAGGCTTCAACAAGATGGGGATTAATTTGTGGCTGAAATTTTTTCCACCCCAACAGATGCACAGTACACAGCTGTGGTTGTATCACGAGGGAAGATCGTACCCCCTGCTTTCCCACCAAATGAGCCAGCCTGTGCAGAGCAGGTGACAGGTACACTGTCAGAGGTCCCAGGACTGCTGCTCCCACTGCACCAGGAGGTGGTCTATGTGTGTGCTGAGGAGGAGCAAGGGGTGACGTTCTACGGCTGGGGCCAAAGGGGAGGCATTCCAGGTTTCAGATCCAAGGGACGATGTGACCAGAGGTTTTGGCAGCAGCACACAGGGTGAGCTGGAATCCAGGCCAGCAAACATTGTCTGTAAGGGCAAGACACTACATAGTCTAGGCTGGGTGGGTCTGACCTGGCAGAGGAGGCATGAAAAGGCTCAGGGAAGCACAGTCCTGAGGGAAATCATCCACAGGGTTCGGTGACCCAGGAATGGACAAAGCTGGAGAGCGACATCAAGGTGTCCATCCCGTCTCCAATGGAAGGTGGGGACACACTGTGGTCTGAGGCAAACTCAGGCCAGAATCTCTAGGCTTCCCAAGAGAGAAATAAAGATGTTGCCATTTTCTTCACAAAAAGATTCATGATAGTTTTTCTTTAAATCCAACACTACACAGGACATTTAAATTGGATGTAGTTTCTACACTTAGGGAATGAAGGAAGATTCAGTGACGGCAATCAGTTGATAGTAATTCTCCAGAGATCCACCTGAATTACCCAAATGCCCTGACAATGCTCACATTTCCCAGTCCAACCTACATTTCCCACACTAATTCTACCACCCAGAAAAGGCAACAAAAATCCTTCAACAAATTTTCTATTCTGTTAAAAAAACATACTCTCACCACAGATCCAGAGTGTGATGCCTCAGGAAGGAAGTTCAACAGATGCCACTGAATAAATGATCACTGTGGTCGCCTAAGTTATGACCAAGGCCGAGCTGCCAGGGAACAGGGAAACTCTGCAAAGGGGCAGCGTTGTATGGCAGGGTCTGCTGCTTGCCAACAGGGAGACCCACTCCCCATCACCAGTCCTACCTTAAATCCAGTCGGGCACCAATCCACAAACTGGATGGTGCGCTTGGTCTTGATGGTGGCGATGGCCGCGTTGACATCTTTCGGGACCACGTCGCCCCTGTACAACATGCAGCAGGCCATGTACTTGCCATGGCGAGGGTCACACTTGACCATCTGGTTGGCCGGCTCGAAGCAGGCATTGGTGATCTCGGCCACAGACAGCTGCTCATGGTAGGCCTTCTCGGCTGAGATAACCGGGGCGTAGGTGGCCAGCGGGAAGTGGATGCGGGGGTACGGGACCAGGTTGGTCTGGAATTCCGTCAAGTCCACATTCAGGGCCCCATCGAACCGCAGGGAGGCCGTGATGGAGGACACAATCTGTCCGATCAGACGATTGAGGTTGGTGTATGTGGGCCGCTCAATATCCAGGTTGCGCCGACATATGTCGTAGATGGCTTCGTTGTCCACCATGAAGGCACAATCAGAATGTTCCAGGGTCGTGTGAGTGGTCAGGATGGAGTTGTAGGGCTCCACCACAGCCGTGGAAACCTGGGGGGCTGGGTAAATGGCAAATTCGAGCTTGGACTTCTTGCCATAGTCCACGGAGAGCCGCTCCATGAGCAGAGACGCAAACCCAGAGCCGGTGCCGCCCCCGAAGCTGTGGAAGATGAGGAAGCCCTGCAGCCCCGTGCACAGATCCGCCTGAGAGAAAGCAGAGGACGTGAGCCAGCGCCCAGGAGAAGCCACACCACCAACCTCCAACCCGCCACGGTCACTTCTCTTCACATGCGAGATCACACGATTCACACCTCCACAGTGAACACGCATCACACTTAGAGGCAAAGCAGAGCAGACGGAAAGCTGCATGGATGCACCGCAGCCACACTGCAGAGTAAGACTGTGGATTCATGACTCCGGCCTCGGTTTCTCCCGAAATGTCCTCCCGGTCACAATCCAAGGCCTACCCTCCCGTCCAGGACAAGGTCCACAGGAAGCCTTGTCAGAGCTCTTCTTACCAGTTTGCGGATCCGGTCCAGGACCAGGTCGACGATCTCCTTGCCGATGGTGTAATGGCCTCTGGCGTAATTATTGGCCGCGTCTTCCTTCCCGGTGATCAGCTGCTCCGGGTGGAAGAGCTGCCTGTAGGTCCCTGTGCGCACTTCATCTGCAAAGAGGACACAGGGGCCGCGAGTCTTTAAGGTCTATTGTTAACTCACCAGAGTGGGCAGATTCGGGGGCCGTTCCATTCTCCTAACTACACGCTGTTCCTTGTAGGTCAGCAGCATCAGTGCCTCACAGGGAACGTCTCTAATACACAGACCACAACCGCACACTACGGCTCCAGGAGAGAAGGGTCAACTCATGGTACCAATGTCAGTGTGACTGCTTCCCAAAGAAGGGAGTAGAGCCCCCACACCCAACACAGGCCGTTCTACACGTGCGTGTTTTTCATACCCGCAGTACAGCCAAGGGTACAATTTAAAAATCCCTTACGTATTAGACAGTCCGCAGCATGGCTTTTGCTGGGCAGTCTCATCAGGGCACCCTATGTGGCCTGGGTCGCACAGACTTTAGGGTGACGTTCTGTCATCTGGGTGGCCACTGAAAGGTGCTCTCTTTGCAGCTCTCCTTGGAAACTACCTCAGATCTGGAGGAACCCAACAAATGTTCTATACTTATCTTTGCCTAAGATGCAGGTCAAGACTCCTGCACCAGCCTGAGAGAGTACACAGCATTAAGGAGGGACCAGTGCCCGGGCACCCTGCAGACAGGGCCTACACAACCATCTGACCAGGGCAGAGGTGGCCATGAGTGGATCTATCGCCAGCCCATCTTCCTGCTGGCCAACCTTACAGGAGATTTTCCTAATTAGGAGCCTGAGTTCCACAGACACTTCAAGCACTAACCCTCCAGTTTCTCCCCTAACGTGGCTACGGGCTTACACTTGTACATCCGTCCTTTCTCAGAGGGATTCAAAGGAGCTTATGTGGGGCTTTAGCTAGGCTCTCCTACCCTCCCAAGACAGCCATCTGAGTGCCCGAGAACCTACCGACCACGGTGGGCTCCAGGTCCACAAACACAGCTCTGGGCACATGCTTGCCAGCCCCAGTCTCGCTGAAGAACGTGTTGAATGAGTCATCCCCACCGCCGATGGTTTTGTCACTTGGCATCTGACCATCAGGCTGAATTCCATGTTCAAGGCAGTACAATTCCCAGCAGGCATTGCCGATCTGGACCCCCGCCTGCCCCACGTGGATAGAGATGCACTCACGCTGGAAACCAGAAAATAAACATGAGACCCTAGTCTTCAAGGCAATCGGCACTCTATGGCATGCAGAACATACGTATGTACTTCAGGGCATCTAAGGCTTTCTCAAACCTTATTTCCCACAGGGCTTATGTGACCATTTTTATGTGAAACCGACATGCTCTAAACCACCCTAGCTACAAAGCATCACAGTTAGCCCCAGAACCTAAGTGTTTGCTACTATACAAAACTTAGGTTATTTTAAGACGGAGACCACATAATGTCAACAGCAAACTCCACTTTATGGCTAGTCACATAATTCTCTGAAGCATATAGCAGTTTTTGACTGTGTCCTGACCAAGGAATAAGGTAAAGGGTGATGGAGTCGGGGAAGGAAAAGTGGACTAGGACACGGGTCACCATGGCCCAAGCACTGTGGTCACTGTGTGTGTCTCCCACTAGGTCTATCCTCTGTTGTTCTCCATCCAGCTCTGGGCTCCCGGGGGCTGACCCATGTGGACTGCATCAAAGGGCTGCCCTGCCCTCTGGCTTCCACTTGCTTTGGCCAGTGTCAGGCAGCAGCAAGAGAGGGGGAGGTCAGAAGAAAGTGCGGGCAGCGTGCTCCCTCTCTGCCTGACTGCCATGGGTTGCTGGAGTCCCCTTACCAAGGCCACAACTCTCAGCAGTCAGTGCTCCTCATGAAGTTACCCTGTCAACTTCCAGTGACCACTCCCTCCCCTCACCGCTTCAAGCCTAGGTGATGGCTCCCATGATACCAGCCCTGATATCCGTTTCCCTACATTAACCCCAGCATATATGGGGTTAAAACCGAAGCACTCATTCCCTGCTTACTCCCTGGCTTCCTGGCTCCAGAATCCACTATCTGTCATGGAGACAAATGGCCAAGGACAGCCACCTGGATTCCATATCATCTCCTCCTTTCTACAAGCAGTCTCAAGGCCAAACACAGGCTGGTGGAAAAGCTCCGACCAACAAGGCCATATGCTCCCCCGTCCCCTACCTAACGACCTAAATAAAAACTCTTCCTTTTAGCTTTTCAGGGAGTTTGGGATTTCAGCGTTAGCTGCCCCTTCTCCTTGCTCAGTGCTGTGCAATAATAAAATTCCTACTTTTTCCACTACACTTGGTGTCAGAGATTGGCTTGCTATACAATGGGTGAGCAAACTCACCTCAGGTTCAATATCACTCAGACATCTCAAATGCTGGGATGCTGCACTGCCCTTTCGTGGTTTCCTGAAATTCTGCCCATTCCTTTATGAAGTTCCTTTCTAAAGATTCTCCACAAAGTACCTATTTCTGAAAATACCACCTCTTTCCTGCTGTGAACCTTAGTGTACAGATACTAACCACTTGTTCAGCTGTAGACACATCATCCTTATAATACAGAGAGAAACTCAAATGAAATTCGAGGTGTCCCGCCACACTAAATTCTAATGCCCAACCCCAAGAACTTGAAGTCCTGTTGTCTTCTATACAAGCACCAAATCTCAGAGTCATCAGGGCATCAAAGATCGACATAATGCAGCAATCCCTCCACAGCATCCCAGAAGGAAGCATTGAGTTCCAGAAAGAACCTCTCCAGTGACGAGGAACTCACTCCTCCAGAGGAAAAATTCATCAACACTCTGGGAAGTGCTTTGGAATCCAGCCAACCACACCATTTTCAAATCCATATTACTCGTTTTGCCTCACTTAAATCCAGACACCCTGTATGTCACAAGATGTGTTTCCCAGGAGGCCTGACGTGGCATTCCACTCCCTCAGCCCCCGTGTGATCAGTCAGCTCTGTGACCTGGGAAATCTCCAATTTCTTCATTTACAAAATGGGGGCTGGGGAGCTAAGGGGTCTGAAGGCCGGTTCCATCTGATGATCTAACCAAGACACTAACCAAAGCAGTCAGGAAACTCATCCCTAGCTTTCAACAGAAAGCCTTAATTATAAATTCATCACCAACCTCACCTGGATCATTAAAGTTTACATTTCTTTACTCAGCTGTATCTCCTCTCTGAAAAAATTATTTAAACTTCCTCTGATCTTTTCAAACTCACACCAACTCCTCTCTTCATAGTTTTGGAAGGCGACCTTGTTCCCTTCCTACCCAGAAGATTCAACTTCCTGCCACCCAGTGTGCAAACAGACCCTCTGCTCTCCTCCTTCCTTTACAGGGAAGCTGTGCTCCCTCCTGGGAACGACCCCTTGTTTCCCCTGATCCCCGACCCAGCAAAGGTCCTCAGAGTGATCACAGCACAGTTCCCAGGCACTGGGGGTCCACAGACCTCTCCAGGGAGCACGGAGATACAAGCATTTCATAGCAGGACTAGGAGATCCCCAGTCCTTTCACCGTGCTGACATTTGCACCCATGGTGCCCAATCAAAGGTGGAAAACAAGTGCTGGCGCCTGAGCCCAAATCAAGGTAGCAGCACCAGACTGCACCAGTGGTCACTGGATTCTTCACCCCTATGCGCTCAGAGTAAAAAGAAAAGAAAAAGCCAGTTTCACTTAAGAATGTCCTTGATCAAGCAAAAAAGATGATTAATTGTATTAAATCTCCACCCTGGAGAACTAGGACAGAACGGAGAGCAGAGACGCAGCACCCGTGCACACGCTGAGACGCGGTCTCAGGAAGCAGCACTGGGGCAGTTGTTGGAGTCGCCAGCTGAACTAGCTGCTTTTCCGTGGAAGCTCGGTTTTACGTGAAAGAACTGACCGCCGTGGCGATTCAGGCTTCCATGTGCGTTATCTGCGTTAACGCGTTGCTTGAAAGTATTCGTGAATCGTCTCGGTCTGAATTTCTAGCGTGACCCACACCCACAGACACGACCCACAAACACCAGCCCTGGGGTCCTCGGGAAAGCTCCGCCGTGGAGGGAGGCCCCGGGACCGCCGCCCCCAGCCTGCGGGACCCCACGCCCTCGTCCTCTCGGAGCCGAGTCCAGGCCGGGCAACGACCCGCGGCCGCCGTGGCCGCTGACCACCGATTTCCGGAGCCGGCCGCACCACGACCCCTTCCCCGGACCCCCCACGCCAGGGTCCCACTGCCCCTGCCGCCCCCGGAGATGGAGCCCGTTCCAGGCCCAGGCCTCGCGGCCCCGCGCCAGCACTCAGCTCCCCGCAGCCCGGGCCTCCGCGATCTCCGCCCCTCCCCGCTGACGGCCACGGGCCCGGGTCCCCCGCCTTCCCGCCTGCGCGTCCACGGGGCCACAGCGCCCGGGCCCCCAGAGCCAGCGTCCCCGGCGCCCCTCTCAGGCCAGGCCTCACCATGGCGAGCTCCCAGCCGCCGCTGCCGCCGCCGCCGCTCCTCAACGTCAACTGCGCCTCCTCGACGTCAACCGCCCCTCGACGTCAACCGCCCCCGCTAAGCGTGCTCCCCAGAGCCGCCGCCCCGCGGCCATTGGTCCAGAGCGCCTGAGGGCGGGCTGACGCCCGGACTCCCACTTTCCATTGGCTGTTGCTCGAGGTGCGACGTGAGGTGCTTTCTGATTGGATGCCGGTTTGGCGGGAAGGTTGAGGGTCACCGAAGGTGGAGGGAGGGTCGGGCGTTGGAGGGCGTCCTGGGACCTTAGTTTGGAGCAGCCACAGCGCCCCCTGGGGGGCGCACAGGACGTTACCGATCCCGTAACGCCCCCCCAACCTTGTGCTGCCATCCCATCGCCTGGTACCCCAGGCCTGCTCTCCTCCCCACTCCTTACTGGGGTCTGTGTGAACATGCCTGCCCATCATCTACCCAAAGTCTGCCCGCTCTTTCTTGTCCACCCCTCTCCGGTGCTGGAGAGCCTTTCCCATCCAGCGCCCAGGAACCGGGAGAGATTTGATCACTTCTTTAAGGAGGAGTGGGATTCCTCATTAAGGGGACGGGGAGGGTACGCTGCAGCCCTCCCACCCCCAAGAGCTGGGTTGGGGCACAGTGTCCCTTTTGGAGGACTTTGGAACGATCACCGATTCCTCCATTCCATAAAGGGGGACTGAACTTTCTTTGGGATCCAATGTGTATATACTTCTGGGAAAAGCAGGGGAGGAGGAAGCCAGGCAGACCCCAGCTCAGCACCGGAACGCAGCACCCGGTTCTGGCGACTCCTTAGTGGAAGTTCAAGGAGGCACTTAGCTTCTCCTCCTTAGGGGAGAGTGGGGACCCGACCCCTGCACTGGGACACACCAGATGGGCCTTGGGGAGCCTCTGAACGGTGCCATCAGGTCTGCCGGTAGAAAGACGGCTTTGGGAGTAGGCAGGAGGGTTGGAGGGAGGTCGGCAGACAGCCAGGGAAACCAGGAGAAACCCTCCCTGCTGCTTCTCCCTGGGAGCGGATCCTTCTGTCTCAGTCAGCTTGGGCTGCCATAGTGAAATACCACAGACCGGGTGGCTGAAACACCAGAAGTTTATTTTCTCTGGGGACAGAGATAACAAAATGGAGTAACGTGTGTCAAGGCTTCTAAAATGGAGCTGGGAGGCCATTAAGGAAATGGGGCTCATGCATGCAGACCACGTCACTATCCAGAGGGAATGTAACTTTTGCACTGTGCTTCTCTGTTGTCATCTTGACCTTCTCTCAAGAAATATGCTTACTCCCATAGATCTAAATTTCTGACCTACATCATTTTCCTTCTCTGAACTTCTTTTAACGTGACTTGTAAGGCAGGTCTGCTGGAGACCAAATTCAGTTTTGTTTATCTTAAAAAGTCTTTATTTTTCCTTCAGTTTTGAAGGAGAAATTTGATGGATACAGAATTCTACGTTGGTGGGGTTTTTTTTTCTTTCAACACTTCAAATATTTTGTTACAGGCTTGTGATTGCTACCGGCCCTGATATCGGTTCCCCTACAGTGAACCCAGCGTATATGGGGTTAAAACCAAAAGCACACATGCCCAATTCCCTGGGTCTTTAGTTACACTCATATCTAAATATCTGTTTCTTTAACCTCTGACTCCCTGAGCTTTACAACCAAATAGAAGTTACAAATTGCTAAAGCCCAGGTAGCCTCAAGCTGGGCTCACACTACAGTTTTGGCTCATCACGGGTCCTTGAAGCCTACTACAGGGAAACTGACGTCCAGAGAACATCAGAAAGCTGAGGCTTCCCGGACCTCAACTCCTCGGCTTCCTGGCACCAGAATCCACCACCCATCACAAAGACAGACAACCAAGGACGCCCACCTGTGGTTCCCTTATCTTACCAACCCCCCTCCCCACATTCCTCACAAAAAAACCCTTCACCCGTTTCTGAACGGGGAGCTAGCAGTTCTTAAGGCACTAGCTGTTGCTTTTCTCCCTCTGCCTGGCAAAGAAAGAAAAGCTGTCTTTCCTTTCACCCAAGACTTTGTTGTCATTGCTTGCATTGGCACTGGGTTCAGAGACCGAAACTTTTTGTTACAAACTTGGGGACCCAGAGGGGACCTGTTGGTGGTCCCCACAGAGACTCCTTTGGCTTGATCGGATGCTCCCAAGTCGCACTCCGTGCCTGCCCCAATTGGGGAAGTGGAAGGTTGGAGAAAGACTCAGGGAGGCCAGACCACCGAGCACCGGTGCTTGATTGGCTGGACTTCACCCCAGGTTGAATCCAGGTCTGCTCCCTTGGTCAGACTCTGCAGAGTGCCTGGGATGGTCAGAGAGATTGCTCCAGCAGCTGCCAAAGCCCATTTTGCTTCGGGAGCATTCCCTCCTTCCTCTTCCCCTTGGAGGCCCTTTGGACCTCTGGTTACCAGGGGAACTACCTTGGGAAAAAGGAAAGCAGCAAAAAGAGGAGTCATGATGCCCTGGCCAGATTTGGTAAATCCCCTGGTATGCACACTGAGGTCCTTTGTCCTTGCTCATTTGGGAAGCTCTGCGGGGGAGATCTTCATTTGTTGGGTGCTGCCGAGTGTAGGACATGGACTGATCTGGGACTGGAAGCGTTTTGCTTTTGGTTTGGTTTTGGTTTTGGTTTCTTTGTTCTGGCCTCCATCTGCTGGCTGAGGGTTTTTGGGAAAGTGCGCTCGTTTGGTCTTTGGTTGTTGTCTGTCTGTTTGTCCTTTTAAAAGTGTTAACATGGGAGGTACCACATCTATTCTGCCTACCCACAATGACCAAAAAACAAATGGTATTTTATTGTAACACCTCCTGGCTGATGTATGTTTTGGAAAGTGGGGAATGATGGCTATTGAATGGAACTTTGAATTGTGACACTATCTTGCAGTTGGAGTTGTTTTGTGAGAGAAAATGGGATGAGATTCCGTACGTGCAGGCTTTTATGCAGTTACATAATCAGGAAGGTGACCAGCCAGGGACCAAGCTGATGGTCCAAAGAAAAGCCAAGCCTCCAGTAATTAAAGATGCTCAGACACTGGAAGAAAAACCTAATGAAGACATGGCTGCCCTGACGGTGTTGAATCCTTTTAATCCTAATTTCAATGTGACTCAGCCACTGATGGCAAATGCCCCAGACATTAGAAGGGAGCTCAGTAATGATGAAGGGGCCATAGCCATGAGTTCTGGTCAATTGGTGGAAGTTGCATTCGAAGTTTATAATGCTTGAGAGGAGCATAAAGCTAAGCCAGTCAAGGTGCTTTACACGGCTCCCCGAGATGGGACAAACAGGAAAGGGAATCTGAGACTCAGGGGAGAAAGAGGCCTGGGATTCCTTGCCATGCTGGCGGCTCCCATTCCAATGGTCCCCCACAAGCCCTGGGTACTAATGACAGTGGGGACACAATTGGTTGACTTTCTAGTGGATACTGGTGCCACTTATTCAGTGTTAAACTGCAAATTGACATCAGTAAGTAATTCCCCAGTTGCTATTGTTGAAGTCAATGGCAAAACTCAACACAGACCCATGCTACAACTTTTGGAATGCAACCAAACCATTCAGTTTTAGGAAAACCAAAGCTGAAACATAACTCTTTATATATACCAGATTGTCCCAGTTCCCCACTTTGGGCCAGATTTGCTTTGTAAACTGAGTACTCAGATAACTTTCTCACCCAAGAAAAAGCAGCTCCACCTACAGGTGCCACTGGAAAATACAGTCAGACTACAGGTCCTGGAAAAAATGGAAGAAGGAAAACACGCTCACCAAAAATCTAGCATCTTGAGTGTCTCCTCCACAAATATTAAGGTTTAAAACAAAATTTGGTTTCATAGCTAGGGAACTTTTTATTACTGTACCTGATTCATGGCAGTAATTTTTAAAACAGTAGCTGTGGAAACTCTGTTTGTGTCTATATGTATGTTATATGTCTGTGATATTTTACCTCCGGATGGTATGGCCAAAATTAAGAGCTCTATTCAATTGACTTAAAGTGAACATATATACAAAAATTCTAAATATAATAAAAACTAGCCCAAAGGTGTTTCAAGTTAACATGATATATAATTATCTTTGGTAAATAAAAACCTGTTTGTTTGTTCATTTGATTGAAATAAACATGTTTTCAGAATTATCAACATTGGGTACAATACAAACATGTTGTCTCTGTTCCAAAATTTGTTAGCAAAAATAACATTGTTTAATAGCTGACTTTGATGTCTCATGAGGTTTTTTGGACAACCTAAATATAATTGTTGAAAATAGGTAAGAGTTTTTGAGTACAATAATTATGTTTTGTGGTCTGTATACTTGAAAAACAGCTTCCAAAATCTTTTTAACAACTTGAAACTTTAAAATTTTGCTAAAGTAAATGATAGAAATTTATTGAATGTCTAGGTCATTTTAACATAAGATAAAATATTAAAAAATTGATTATTAAGCATAGATTTGTCTGCCTTTGGTTTCTTGCCTCAGAGAAACTAAAAGATGCTTAAGTTTATTAATAAACATGATTTATGTATGCTGAGGAATTTTCTGTGAGAAAGCATGTATTTCAAAAAGGTCTGTATGCAAGGAAAGTAAAATATATGTTTTCAGTAAAGAAGGTAAAAAAGAATAGAGATATTTTTGTTAGCTTTGTTAAGAAAGATAAATTTGTCCTACAGTACTAGAAGGGAAAGAAAAGAAGACATGGACAAATTCTGAAGGTAAAAAGTAAGGAACAGAAGGTTTGTGGGAGTAAAACCCTGAGTAGTTTTGTGTGTGGTCAAGTTAGCTGAGATTGACATAAATTTAATTAAGTAAATACATTTCAATATCAAAAGTAGGCTGGTGCAAAATTAAAATTTGACTTTCTCTCTCTTAAAAGGATAATTTTCTTGAAGTTTTGGTCTGTTCTTGATAAGGAGGTTCAAAAAAACTTTTTTACTTTTGAGCAATTTTTGACAGGTTCCCCACTTAAAAATATTCAAATCCTGAATAAAGGCTTTCTTTTGATCTGGAAAAGGAGGGAAAGTTTCTCTGGGGATTTTCAGAGGGCCCCTGAGACTTCTCAGAGAACTTTACTCTCTTCTTATAAGGAGGAAAATACTAAACTAAATTAGGCTTATTTGGTATGTTAGATTACACGGGAAGCATTGTCAAATAAGTAATGATAAACTTTCTTAGATGGTATTATGTGTATAAATATTATTGATATAAATGTTTAAAAAATTATATGACATTCTTAAAATTCTGATCTCTCTTGGTTATTGGTCATAATTCTTGTTACTATCTCAAAATGTTGTATATTACAGAAATGGTCAAATGTCTTTGTCAATTACCGTATTTGAATATTTTGTTATTTGCAGACAGTTGTTGTTTTACTCTGATGTTTTTGCAAATATGTTTCACCTTCAGAGAGATTAATGAAAAGAACTCCGACACTTGTTCTAGAATGCAGGTTTCTGATAAACTTCCAGATTATAAGACTGAGCTGGATAAGAGATTACAAAATCTGTAACTGAAAAACTGATGCCCTCATGAAACTGCCATCAGAAGATCAAGAGTTGGCTACATGAAACCAAATGAACTGATAGAGATAATTATAATTTTTATGATTTTTTGTTTGAAATGTTGTTTTTTGATGTTTTATTTTCTCGGATTTAAGGAAATCTTTTTCTCTTTTCTCTTATGCTAACTATGACTTATAGCAATTGATAAAATTGCACATTTGTAAGCAAAATTGAAACATTTATCTTTTCCTCCCTATCTTATCCCTCCAGAATTTGAAAACTCCTGATGAGTAAGTATTCTTACTTTCATGGCTATATAGTTATTTGCATAAATTCAGTAAGAATCTGTTCTTCTTATGACAGCATACAATTGAAAACACTGGTTATATTACCAAGGCTTTGACTAGAATGTCATATTTGAGAGAAACATGCAGACTCAGATATGACCAGATAGCTTTTGAGGAACAAAGATTGGACTTTCTGAAATAAAGCCACTTGAAAATATTGGCCTGGTAGCTTGCTTACACGGTTCCCAGTAACCTGGTAAGGTTGAGCAAAGAATGTCACTGGCAGGTGAGAAGAACCCCAGGATATTTTGGGGACTTCGTGAAGAGAGGAATTCACCCAAATCTGTAGGTATTGCAGGAGTCTGATGACAAGTACTTAGTCTGGCTTTCCTGGCCTTGAGAGGCCTTTGAAGTTCAATCTGATATTCCTTATAAAAAGTTCCAGCAAAGCAGATTTAAAAGAGTATATATGATCACTTGCTAGTCTTGCTGTACTTGTGTAAATAATTGGGCCAAATTTATTAAAACTAGACTTATTTTGTAAACCCGTTAGTCTTAATTTGGCTATGTTTGGTAAAAATGAGGGTAATTTTAGAGAGAAAAATTATGTTTCAATAGAAACCATAATACACATTTGTGGATATTAGATCCTAGTTCTGATAACTGTCTTTGAGATTTTTGTTTTATATCTGTTAACTGGACTGGATCCTGAATTCTTATAGTCCCCTGAAATATCTGGCTACAAATCTCCAAATTACATTTTTAATGTTTTTCCATCATTTTCATTCAGAATCATTGAAAACTGAACCTTCCCTTTTTCCTGAAGCCTTGAAAACTGGAGCTGGACAACTTGATATAGACTTAAGAGAGATTTATGTCTGCTGCTGTATAAGCCACTCAAAAAGGTACCTGAGTACCCGATGACATCATCAGAAACACTTCACACTGTCAAAGATGCTTCAACTCTAACACCTAGAAATTTTTTAACTGGTTGTTGCATGGGCTCAGAAACTGGTTTGTAATTTGCTCCAACCATTAACCCTGTTTTCCTTTGTCTCTCTAGAAATGCTATTTATTAAATACCTGGTTACAACAAACGTCAGAACATCACACTTCCGTATAAAAGCAAGTATTGGTAACTGGTTTTCAAGTTTATTTTCCTGACTATTGGGAGGTATCTGGTCCACATTGTCTGATATTTTACATTTCAGTTTATCTATACTCTTATTGGTGGCTGAGATATATTTTATGTTTCCCAGTATTTACAAAACTGCGACTAAGACTATAACTACCCATAGAAAAAATTGGCAAAAGCATGTTCAAGCTTTCCACCACAAAAACTCCCAAACATTGCCCCAATTCAGCAGGAAGTAGCTAGACCACCACAACACCCCTTTTCCATAGAAATGGAAAGCAAGTTAATGACAGTGGGGAATATGTTACAGGCTTGTGATTGGTACCAGCCCTGATATGAGTTCCCCTACAGTGAACCCAGCATATATGGGGTTAAAACCAAAAGCACACATGCCCAGTTCCCTGGGTCTTTAGTTACACTCATATATAAGTACCTGTTTCTTTAACCTTTGACTCCCTGAGCTTTACAACCAAATAGAAGTTACGAATTGCTGAAGCCCAGGTGGCCTCAAGCTGGGCTCACACTACAGTTTTGGCTCATCACGGGTCCTTGAAGTCTACCACAGGGAAGCAGACGTCCAGAGAATGTCAGAAAGCTGAGGCTTCCCAGACCTCAACTCCTCGGCTTCCTGGCACCAGAATCCACCATCCATCACGAAGGCAGGCAACCAAGGACACCTGCCTGCAATTCCTTTTTCTTACCATTCACCTCTCCCCACATTCCTCACAAACCTTTAAAACCCTTCACCCCTTTCTTAACGGGGAGCTAGCAGTTCTTAAGGCACTAGCTGTTGCTTTGCTCCCCCTGCCTGGCAAAGAAAGAAAAGCTGTCTTTCCTTTCACCCAAGACTCTATTCTTGCTATTTGGATTGGCACTGAGTTCAGAGGCCAAACTTTCGGTTACAATTTGACTCCACTCACTGCACAGAGGGGACGTGCAGAGGCCTGGGTAACACATGCCGCTCCTTTACCAGCCCCTGTCTGACCTGGGCACAGCAGCCATTTAGCCACAGGCTTCTGACCAGGGAGGGAATTTTTTCTGGATTTTGTAAGTTGGAGTGTATTTGTCAGCTTTGATGAACATGTTTGTTTTGTCGGTGTTCTCATTCTAAGCAGACATTCTCTTTGGTACCTAATCTTGCATTTGTAATCTTGCATTGTTTTCTTAAAGAAGCCCCCAAACCTCAAGAACATGAAGGGCCTGTGGTGCTGAGAGAAGTCCTGAGCAAAATGTGGAGGCAAGAATTCTGGTGGCCTCACCAGGGAGGACAAGGACGCCTGGGTTCTGGTCCCAGCCCACTGGCGTGAGCTTCTTGTCCAAGCAGTTGGACAAGCCCCTGGTGTGGGGCTCACCTCCCCAGATGCGGGAGCAGGACCTGGGCTGCTGGGCAGGGATGTCAGTGATGCAAGCCAAGTGGGAGGCGGGTGAGCCCGGGCCTTTCCCAGCCTCTCCATCCACCAACCAGAGCTCTGAGTCACTGGTCTTGGGCAGGGGTGCCCAGAGTGGTGGTCCTGTCTTTCCAGGTCCCTGCCAGACCAGAGCTGCCTGATGACCTGGCCAGCAGGTGACAAGTAGGAGACCATAGGACAATGTGGCCTCAGGTTCCACACACATACCCCAAGGCCACACGGACCAGACCTGGGTGTGCAGCCTCCTGGGTGTGCAGACAGGCAGCACAGACTCGCACGGGTCACACAGTCTCATCTCTCTGTCTCCTGGTTCTCCTGTCTCTGTGAACTCACCTCCCCGGCCCTGCCATTGGGCAAAGTCTGCCAAGCAGATTATCTGCTTCTCCCAAAATACAGCCCACTGAGCCCAAAAGTAGCTGAGGCAGGGGAGAGGAGGCCCCATCAGACCCTCTGGGGCTGTGGGCGTGGGCAGAGGTGGCTTGGACATTGCGTAGTGCCTACAGCAGGAAGTGGGAATTAGGGGCATTGCTGAGGGTCTGGGAGCTGGGCCCAGGCTCCGGCTGGCCCTGCAGCTGGGGCGGGGAAGGACCCATCTCATCCAGCCATTGAGGGTCAGAGACAGTGAACCTAAGGTCCAGGTGGGAGCCACAGCCCAAAGCTGCTCGGCAGGGAAGCCTCGAGGGAGCAGAGTCTCATGTCAGAGACACTCCAGGGGCCCAGAGGTGGCAGGGAGGTTTTGCACCCAAACTGCTCCTGGAGAAGGGTCTGAGGCTGCTTAGGGCTGCTTGGTTGGGGATGCTTCCACAGACTCAGGCGGATGATGCACCTCACCCCCTGTGGTGATTCTCCCCTGTGCCACAGCAGTGGGGGCGCTCACCATCTCCCCACTGGCTCCTTCCATCACCCCTCATGGTGGCAAAGCCAGGACTGGCACCCTGGTATCTTGGTTCCTCTTTAGCTGTGTGTCCTCAAGTATGTTTCTTAACCTCTCTGAGCCTGTTTCCTCATCTGTAATAGGAACCTACTTTGTAAGGTGCTGGTGAGGCTTCAGTGAGGTTGTTAAAACCCGTGTTGCAGAGGCTGATGAGGGGTCATGGAGCAGCTGTTATCACTAGAGTGACAGGCTCCAGCATGGGCTCTGAGCCCCCATCCGCGGTGTCTTCCTCAGCCCTGAGAGGTGAGTTCCTTCCTGCCTCTGCACCTTTGCTCCAGCCATTCTCCCTGCCTAGCGTGCCCTCTCCCCTCTCCATCCCAACACTGTCTTTGTCAAGAGTCCTCCCGCCTGGCGGCCCCTCCTCAGAGGACCTGTGGCTCTTTGTCTCTGGACCACTGACAAGCCGAGCTCCCCTCCCTGCTTAGTATGGGCGTCCCAGTCTCCCCCTGGCCAAGGATGAGCTCCTGCGGGACAGGGGTGGCCCCACTGCCTCCCTGCCGTGCCCTTCAGGTCTCCATGGATCTTCCTGACACAGGCACGTGAGAGCCCCAGGTCAGGAGGAGGTGGCAGGGACACTGCCTTGGGAGAGAGAGTCCTTCCTGAGTGCATCCTCGCTCCCAGGTGGGCGCTCATTCACAGCGGAGACTGGCCTTGGAGGGGAGGCCAGCCACGGCTGTCACAGGAAGGGGCCCCCGCCCGGAATCTCTGACCTCCCAATGTAGAACAGAGCGCAGCCTTCAAGCTGGAGGAGGCTCTCCAGATGGACTCTTGCAGCCGGCCCATGTCACAGACAGGGACACTGAGGCCGAGGAGGAGGGGTCGGGGAGGGGCCAGGTCCGCTGCTGGCCCTGAGGCTGCAGAGCCAGCCCTGAGTCCAGGTCTGAGGCCGGCCCGTGCCCAGCACACAGCAGATCCCAGGGACAGACAGAGCCTGGGGCAGCCCTTCTGCGGGCAGGACCGGAGCCGCAGAGGACAAGGAGCTGGGAGGGCCGGGCTGGGGGGACCATGGAGGGCTTGCCTGAGGCAGTCATGTCCCCACAGCACCCCAAACTTGGCCTGTCTCAAACCAACAGGTGGGCTCCCTCCCAAAGCTGGCCGTCCCTGAGGTCTCACCATTGAGGCCTGTGGCTTCCACCTCCTGACCCATTTGCCACCTCTGTCACATGCCCGCCACTGCAGGCTGCTGCCATCCTCCTCTGCTGTGACCACTTCTCTTCTCAACCCCTTCTTCCTCCAAAGAGCAGCTATCTGATCCTAGCCTCACCCCCATGCTGAAAACTCTCCCATGGCTCCCACTGCCCTTGGGACAGAGGCCACAGCCCACATGGCCCTGCTCGGCCTGGCCCAGCTCTCTCCAGCCTCACATCAGACGCAGCTCCTCCTCATTGCCCTCACCTTCTCTCAGTCCTTCCTGCCTCCTCAGGGCCTTTGCACATGCTGTTCCCATCAGGCCTGGCTGATCCTCGGCCCCACAGTGCCTCCTCCCTCCCCATCCCACCCAGAGACCCACTCACTCCTGGGAAGTCTGGGTTCTGCTACCAGGCTCAGAGGGCCAGGCCCAGGGCACTCCCTCTGCCACCGAGGCCTGAAGCAGCCACCTGGACCGTGTGTTGTTCTTGTGCTCTGCCTGTGAGCAGCTGCTGTGGAGTGGGGTCCAGATTCAGTGCTAAAAATATCCATGACACAGACAGGAAGGGCCAAGGGGACACAGCAACTCCTGGGAGGGGCTGGCTGGAGGTGCAGTGGAGGCCCACCTACCTCGACTGGGGGTCCATGTACCGGAAAAGGTGGGCACTGAGAGCACAGCCCCCGAGGAAAGGCCCCTGACGGAGGATGCTCAGGGCCAGCAAGGGGCACCGTGTGTTGTCAGAGGAAAGCACAGCTGCCTCCAACACGCCCACACACCCTCGCCTTGTGTCTGAGTCTTCCGGTTTGTTCCCACAGGCATGTGCTGCCTTTGGGATAAAATCCACTCAGAAATTCAGTACGTGGGGGCCCTAACAGCAGACAGGGGAGCTCTGGTCCCCTCAGGGAGGGCTTCCTCGAGTAGGGGGCGTTTCCACCACCCTCCCTTCCTCTGCTCTTTAACAGAACATCTGGGCTGGTAGGGAGGAAAATGAATGGAGGAAGGAGCCAGAGATTCGGGGCACCCCCAGAAGAGAGAGTCTGAGGCCTGAGAAAGAGGTGGTGGTGGTGGTGAGGCGTGGGGGAGGGGAGGGAGAGGACTGGAAAGTTCCGGGGGAGCATCAGGTGTCATGTGGGGCTGCAGAGAGCTGGGCATGGATGACCCCAGCTGTCTGGGTGTCCCCAGGGGCTGGTGAGGGCCTCTCCTAGTGTCTGAGGCCTGTGAGGGAAAGGCAGGCCTGGGGGCACACAGGGCTGCTGTCCTGCCTATGGCACTGGGAGAGCCTGGATAGAAGGTTTAGGGGACCCCTCATTTCCCCAGAGCTAGGGATCCCGGGGCTCCTTGCTCTGCTGCAGGCAGGGTCACCAGACCAGAGAGGCAGCTTGGGGAGCAGGGCCCATCGTCACCTTGCCAAGGGACCACAGGTCCTCCTTCTGCCACAGTCCTCAGCACAGGAGAGAGAAGGCGGGCCTAGCTGGCAGGACAGCCACCTGCTGCCTGGGAGAGAGCTCCCCAGATGTGAGCATCTAGCACACTGCCTGTCTGCATCTCCAGGCCATGGACGTGCCGTGCCCGGGGCTTCTCTCCATAAAGAACTGTCTGGAGATGCCTGAGGGTCAGATGAGAAGTGGACCTGGTGTCTCCAGAGTGGCCTGTCCTGGGCCTGAGACTGGACAGGAAAAGCCTGGACTGGTGTTGGAGGTCTGCCCCGGCCCTGCTCTGCCTCCTCCTGGGCCTCAGCTTCCCCATCTGAGGGTCCCAGGGCTCTGAGAAGGGGGTATCCGTAGTAGACTTCAGCCATTGCTCCCCTGGATATCCCACCCGGACAGCTGCCCCACCCTGGGCTCCCAGCCTCCCAGGAATGTGCTTCTCCGCCCCGAAACCTGCCCTATGGGCCCCAGTAGAAGTGGAGACAGAGGCCCCTGTGGACCACGACAGCCTCCTGTCAGCCCTGCCCTGACCCTGAGTGGAGGCCCAGCCAGCGCCTGCTGAGTGCTGGAGGCAGGGACACCTGCCCTGCCCCAGGCCGACAGGCAGCCGGGCCTCCCTGCTGGCTCCTCCCTGCCCTGCAGGCACCTGCCCAGCTCTCAGCCCTGCATCCCTGCCTGCTGCCACACCTCCACCTGGCTGGGATCTACTCTGTACTGCCCACCTCAGACTTGACCCTGGGCTGCTTCCCTGGAAAATGGAGGCTGTCCAAGGGGGTCCCTCAGCCTGCTCCCACCGCCCCCCTCTCAGCATCTTGGGCCAGCTTCTGCTGACCTCTCCTCACTCCTGAACCACACACACATCCCCCTTCAGTGCTCCCAGCCTCTCCCCACTCCCCTCCCCTCCAGAACGGGGGCTCTATGAGCCACTCCCCAGGAGGCCCCTCTTAGGGCCCTCATAGGGCCCTCATTTCCATGGGATCTACCTGAGATAAGCTTCTCAGCTGGTTCTCCCCCAGTCCAGTCTCCTCAGGGGACCTCAGGGCCCTGTCCGAGGCATCCTTCATCTTCCACACTTACATCCAAGGCTGAGCTCCCCATGGTGGGAAAGGCACATCCATCTGGGCACCTTCCTCTCCCTCATGCCTTGTCACTATCCTGGTCACCAGGGACCTTGGCATGGCTGCACCCCACAGTCCTTCCCAGGCCACGTCTGCAGGGGCTTCTCCCTGCCTTCCTCCGGAGGCCCTTTCCTGGCTCAGCTCCTGCCCCATATCCAGCCTTCCCAGGTCTCCCTGGCTGGGTCTCCCTTCCCTCTCTGACCGCTGAAGGTCAAGCTGCCCAGGCCCGGCCTCTTCTCTTCTCCATCTAGCCTCGCCCCTTGGGCATCTCACGCAGGCCCAAGGCCAAAATGCCACTGGTCTGCTGATGACTGACACCCACATTTGCACAGCCTGCCTGACCTCTACCACCACACCACCCTTGGATTTTTCCAGGCACATGTCACACAGGTGCCCAAACTCAATGAGGCCAGAACAGGACCCTTCACCCACCCGCCTTTTCCCCAAGCATTCTCCATGTCAGTAAAGGCCACTGCCTTCCATCCACTCTGTGGCTCAGGCCTCGATGTCACTCTTGACTCCAACCTCACAGCTCTGTCCGGTGTGCCAGCAAACCCACATCCCACTCCTCCTTGTCCTCCAGGTTCCATACTGCCCAAGCCACCAATGTCCCTTGCAGCCTCCCCCTGCTCACTGATTCCTCTGGTTATCTACTGTTCTCACAGCAGCCACAGGGATCTTTTTAAAGTGACAATCGAGCATCACCTCTTCGCAGAGGCTTCCCAGATCAGCCCATCTAGCACGGGGCCGGCTACCAGATCCTCCAGCCCCCACGTGGCTAAATCCGTCAGCGCAGAGTCCTGTCTACACTAGCTACCATGTTAGCACGGGCCTCTGACTGCCTGTCTCCTCAACTCCACCGTGAGGGACAGCGTCTCTGTTGGCTGTTGTGTCTCCAGTATTCAGAACGGTGCCCGCACACAGTCGGTGCTCAATAAACGGTGGACTTTCTTCATTAGAATGAATAAATGGAGTTTCTCTTTCCACCAAGATAATGAGGCGTCTCTAACCCGTCCAGTTGCTCCAGCCGTCTCAGCAGCCTCGCGTCCCCCAGAGGGCTCAAGTCCCCAGCGCAGCCCCTCCTCGAGGACTCCCAGGAAGACTCCTGCTGGAGCCGCGTGATCCAGTGGAGCCCTGGACGTGCGGGAACTGAGACACGCTGCGGAGCGCCTCCTTTGCTGTAGGTCAGGTGGCACTGTCTCAGGTTCTCAGAGGGAAGAGGGACGGGCCCAGAGTCGCCAGAAGCCCCAGGGGGACAACAGAGCCACGCAGCCAGGCTCTGAGTCCAGCCAGCCCCGACCACGCCCCCGTGTGGCCCCGCCCCTCCAGTCTCTGGGCCCGGATCCCATCTTTTCTCCAGTAACAAGTAGCCCCGCCCCTGTGGTGGCCCTTCCTATTGGTCCTCTCCAGCTTGCCGTGAGGAGACCAGGTCCTGATTGGCCACACGTTCTCCCGCCGCGCCACCACAGCCGCCACAACAACTGCCACGTGCTCAATCGCTGGGCCTGCTCATTGGCCCGACTCTCCCCCGGCCCACACCCCCGTCTCGCCCCCGGCGCCCCACTTCCTCCCCGTATTGGCTACCTGGCTCAAGGCCCCGACCCCTAGCCTAGGATGGGGTCGCCACGGTTACAGCAGGGGTGGGAGTCGCCATGGTTACAGCTGGGGAGCAGGGGCAAGGCTGGCCATGGTTACAGCCCAGGGCTGGGGGTCGTCATGGTTACAGCCCAGGGGCGGGGGTCGCCGTGGTTGGTTACAGCTGGGGGGCGGGGGAATGGGGTGACCATGGTTACAGCGGTGGGGAAGTCGCCATGGCTACGGAGGCTCGCCGGCAGCGCCTAACGCGCCCCTGGTTCCGCAGCAGCTGGAGCTTCTCAGCCCCTTCCAGCTCTACTTCAACCCGCACCTCGTGCTCCGGAAGTTCCAGGTGAGGCCGCCCCGCCCCCGCCCCTGCCCCTGCCTCCCCGCCCGCCCGCCAGGCCTGACCGCCCGCGCTCCCCTCGCAGGTCTGGAGGCTCGTCACCAACTTCCTCTTCTTCGGGCCCCTGGGATTCAGCTTCTTCTTCAACATGCTCTTCGTGTATCCTCCCCGCGCGCAGCGGGCCGGGGCGGGGAGGGGAGGGGGCGGGCCGGCCGGGCAGGAGGCGGCCGGAGCGGGGAGACTGAGGCCGGCCCGGTGGCCCTTCCTATACGGACGCCCAGCTTCCGCTACTGCCGCATGCTGGAGGAGGGTTCCTTCCGCGGCCGCAAGGCCGACTTCGTCTTCATGTTTCTCTTCGGGGGCGTCCTCATGACCGTATCCTTCAGGCCTCTGCGTCCAGCCTGTGTTGCCCTGGGGCCCCACCTGAGCGCCTGGCCCGGGGAGGGACTGAGCGGGTCACCCCAGATTAGGATGCACTGAGCGTGCAGTGTGTGCTGAGCTCCAGGTGCCAGGGCTACACCTCCAGTGTGCACACAGAGTGCCAATCAGGAATGCAGGCGAGCCAGGTGGGGTGCCTGGGGGCTGAGCCCTGATGCCAGGAGCAGGAGAAACTGGGGCAGGGATGGGCTGTCATTGGAGGCTGGGGTGAGGTGGAGATGCGAAGCAGATCCCCTGTGGCCCTGACTGGAAGGGAACACTGGATAGGGAAGGGAAACCAGTGGGAGGAGTGCATGGGTTGAGGAGTCAGGGCCCTGGGCAGGGCTGAGGCCTGCACCGCCGGAGGGCCTCCCCTCACCTTGACTCTGGCCCAGCTGCTGGGGCTCCTGGGCAGCCTGTTCTTCCTGGGCCAGGCCCTCACCGCCATGCTGGTGTACGTCTGGAGCCGCCGCAGCCCTCGGGTGAGGGTCAACTTCTTCCACCTCCTCACCTTCCAGGCGCCATTCCTGCCCTGGGCGCTCATGGGCTTCTCCCTGTTGCTGGGCAACTCTATCCTCGTGGACCTGCTGGGTGAGCCTGCCTGTCCACCTAGCCCATCCCAAGCTGGCTGTCTGGCACCCGAGGGTCTGTGGGAGGGCCACCCAGGCTGGCTGCTCCCCCCACAGCCCTCCTTCTCACCTGCACCTGACCTCTCACTTACCCCACCCCCCAGCCTTGCCCTCCCAGCTTCTTGCTTCTCACAGCCCCTGGAACATGCCAGCCGGCCTGTAGGTTTCACATCTTCAGGCCTGACCTACTGGTGCTTGTGTGGGTCCTGACTGGGGTGGGGAGGAGTGGGTCAAGGTCCCAGCCACGGCTCCTCCTCCTTGGATGTCCTCAGGCCCTCCACTCCCCTGGTCCTGCCCCCTTCTGGGCCCTGTAAGCCTGTCCTTTGGGGCAAACCCCGGCCCTACCCCTGGTCTGGCAGTGTGTCCAGGACTTTGAGCACTCTGGCTCTGGAGCCCGAGGGTGCTCTGGGCCTGGCTGGGCCTCCAGGGCTTTGCATGGAGGCCTGGGGCAGGCTCTGCTGGCCCTGGGCTCTGGCCCGTGGAGGGTGGCCTTGGCATTCCCCGGTTCTCCCCAGGGATTGCTGTGGGCCACATCTACTAATTCCTGGAGGATGTCTTCCCCAACCAGCCTGGAGGCAAGAGGCTGCTACACACCCCCAGCTTCCTGTGAGTGTGGGGTGACAACCTGCCCCCTCCACTCCCTCAGAGGGCTCCCTGCCCCATGGAGGGCCCCAGCTGGCCTCAGCTAAGCGAGCACCCCTCCCCACAGAAAGCTGCTACTGGATGCCCCAGAGGAAGACCCCGATTACCTGCCCCTCCCTGAGGAGCAGCCAGGACCCCCGCAGCAATGACCCCACCCACGGCCAGGGCCAGCCCCAGGGCCTGTTTCCCGGCCTCCGGCAGGCCTCCCTCCCACCTCTCCCTTCTGCTGCAGCAGAGCAGTCTGTTCTGGAGACCAGGCCCGTGCCCAGGGCTCACCCGAATAAACAGAGTGACCTGTGGTCTCTTCGCCCCAAGCACTGCTCCCCCCCACCCCCCCCACCACCTCCCCGCCTCAGTGGCCACACCCTGCCACACTGGGCAAGTGCTGCTGGCTGTGACCTAGGGCCACCAAGCCTAGTCCTGCCATGCCCATCCTCTGCCCTTGGCGTGGGGCTGGCCCAGGACACAGCTCTACTCCCGCCAAGCCTGGCCTACCCTGTCAGACTAATGGTAGGTGGAAGGATGGGAGGCCCAGAGAGGCTCAAGAACCTGTCCACGTTGCCCAGCAGAGCTTTGAGCTCACAACGGCAGATAGAGAGTTCTCATCTCAGCCCTGCCAGTGCCTTGCTGGAGCCTTGGGGAAACCCACCCGACCCCGCCCATGCTGGGCCTCTGCTCCCTGCCAGTCAGCGAGGGGCTGACCACATCTCAGTGGCGGGGGCAGGGATTGGGCTGTCCCCGTCTGTGCTGAGCCCGGTCTGCAGGGGATCCTGTCTGTGGTGCCCTCAGGCTGATGCCTCACTTGGCCCCTCCTGTCCCTCACCAGCCACCGACAAGTGGACCTTTGCCCCATTTTCCAGCTGAGCATCAAGCAGACTTGGCCAAGGCCCCATGGGGTCAGGTGCAGAGGAAGCCCAGGACCGGGTCCTCTGACCCTTCTGTGACCCCAAAGCCTTGAGAAGTTTTCCCCTCATCAGAGTCCTGTGACTGGCAGGGGCAGAGACCTCTGGGAAGTTCTGTCCCTGCCGATTTTAGCTAAGGACCATGGGAGCCTCATCTGACCGCACAGCTCACTGTTCTCTTCTGTAAAGTGGGCATCAGATGATCTGGCCAGCTCTCCTCCTTGTCCTGGACCAGTCCAGTTACGGTTTATCCCTGGATGGTCAGCAGCACAGGGCTCCTCCAGCCAAGGTTGTCGTGTTCGTGGATGATGAAAGCATTAGCCAGAGTCTGACCTTAGTTTTGTAGTGACACCTTGTGGAGCAGCAGCAGGCTCTGCAGTGGTGAGGGCCCAGCCCAGGGACTGGTGTGCTGGCCCTTCCCCAGGCCTCTCCCAGCAGGTGGGCCGGCCCGCCCAGTGGGGCTGAGGCAGGCAGGATTCGTTCCATCCCACCAGCTGTGGGGGCCCAGGGCTGTCTCCTGCCCAGTGGACTGAGTACACACCTCAGCAATGGAGCCTGCCCATTTCCAGGGTCAGCTGGGTCTGGGCCTGGAATCTTCCCCTTTGTTCAGGTCCTTGCACTGAAGCCCAGCTGTCCCCTTGCTATGGGGTTCCAGGAAGTTCCACTCCTGGACGAAGATCAGGTGTTTGAGTACAAACTCCCTGGGAGCTGTCGCATCCTAGGATGTGCTCCAAGGAGCTCCCAGCCCAGAGGGCAGGCCCATCTCACCCTATATCCTGGCAACCAGGATCCCCAGTCCCTACTCAGAGCTCGGCCCCTGCCCAGCGTGGGGCTTGGGCTGGGAGCCAGGAGTCACAGGGCCCCTGCCCCTTCCTGGGGAGCAGTGCAGTCCTGACCCTCAGCCCTGCCCTGGCAGGAAAGGACTTGCCAGCAAGTGAAGGTGGTGCCAGCCCGGTGCTGGGGGTCTGGGCCAAGTACCTCAGTAAGATTGCGGCTGTGTGCCCAGTTCACCAAGTCAGGCTTGGCACAGTGGGGAGACCCACAGGTGCTGTCCTCTTGGATCCATGTCCCTCCTGTAGAAGGGCACATTTCCATGCAAGAGACAAGGATGCAGAGGGGACAGCAAGCTCCTCAGAGACGCAGCTGGGAAGAGGCCAGAGCTGTGCCTCCTTGTCTGCACCACACCCCACCCCCCGAGCCAGCACTGGGCTGAGCGCACTGCACCCCGGGTGTCATTCCTCACAGCCTGCCCAGGAGGGAGGAGCTGGCCTGGGCCACGGCCCCAGGCAGCGGGGAGATGGGCCCCAGTCCGCCTATTCCAAGTGTGCTGCTGGGAGGCGTGAGAGAGTGGTACACACCAGCTGGGTGCCCGAGGGCCGGACTAGCTACTCCAGCTGCTGGAATGCAGGCTGGTGACATCCCCACAATGCCCTTACTGGACAGGACCTCTGCAAGGGACTCCAGAGAAGCAGCAATCCCGGCCGGGGGCGGCCTGACCAGGTGGATGCAGCAGAGCCCAGGGACAGCAGGGGAGCCTGTGGCTGCTTCCTGAGGCAGCCAAGGGGGCAGGGTGGGGCTGTCACTGGAAGGCAGATGGCCCCCGCCCTTGGAGCCTCACGACCACACTTCTCATTTCTCCCTCTGTGCGGGGATGTGTGGAGCACAGGTTGTCGGTGGGAAGCTGGAGGGCCCAAGGAAGAGCAAGGACTGTGCTCTGCCTCAGGCCTTGGGGGGCTGTGTGGGGGGCCCTGGAGCCCCATCACTCCCACCTGCCTACCTGGGATCGGAGGCACAGAAGGGCAAGAGGCCTGGCACGCCAGCCTTGGCCACCCCCCACCCCCAGCCTGGCCCTGCTCCTTGCTCTCTCCGTTCTGATTTTTATGCTACCCCTGGGAAGACATGGAACATGACCTGTTGCCTTTATTGACAAAGTGTCGCTAACCCTGCCTGGGGCTCCTATACAAAAACAGAGCACAGCCCCAAATGAGGCCTCTTCCAGACCAGAGACTGGGGTGGTGGGGCCTGGGGTTCAGCAAGTGGAATGTGTGTCCAGGGGAGGGTGACCTGGACAGCCCCCCTGCCCCGTGCTCCTCAGGATGGCCTGGGCTGCCCCCTTGCCAGAAGATGAAGGAGAGGCAGACTGACCTGAATGCTCCGTGGGAGCTGAGCACCGATGGGCTGGTTTCCAGGCGGGGGCAGTGTTGGCCAGACGACTCATCCACCTGCAGGAGGGGAAAGGGCAGTGACCCAAGGCCAGTTGCCTGCTCTGGGCAGCTGCCCTCCCCCAGGGATCTCTAGGGCAGCCAGGTGCAGGAGGAGGGACAGAGACAGGTCGTGGGTGGTGGGATCCCCACCCAGCCCCTCCCTAGGCCTGGGCCTGTCTGCTGCTTGGGGCCTGAAGCTGCCTTCTCTCCTGCCTGCTCAGGCCCCGCCCATCTCTCCAGGTCCTGACACAGGGTCTGGGCTGTGGTCAGACGCGACCTGAGGGCTTGCCTTTGTTCTCTGCAGGGAAACGCACCTGGGGGCTGGATGGGGACTCCTCACCCAGGGCCCTGCCTCTGGCAGCACAGGTCCCCGCCCCTGCCTGGGACACAGTGCCTGTGGGCAGAGCCAGCTGCAGGGGGTACCTTGTGTTCCTGCCCTGGTCACGGATCTTCTTTTCCATCTCAGTGTCCGTCAGGGTCTCCAGCAGCGGACATCACTGGTCAGCATCGCCTGCGTTCTGGATGGCGATCTCCACCGTGGGCAGGGGGTTCCCACTGTGGGGCGGAGAGAGGAGGCCCTGCTGGTTCACAGGGCGGCAGCTGGAAAGGCCCTCAGAAACCGCTGTCCGCCCCCACCCCGCCCCCAGCAGATGGAACAGCGGAGCCAGGGCAGGGTGGAAAGGCCCCGACCTTTCCTGCTTCCTCCGCCTCCTCCCCTGGGCCCATTTCTGTGCACAGCTCCTCAGAGGAGCCCTACTGAGAGGGGTGGCTGGGGATGCTCCTGTCACCTGAAGCTCAAGGCAGAGCTGCCAGAGCCGCCAGGACCTCCCCTGGCAACAACAGTGCTGCCCCAGGGCCCCGGGCTTCTCTTCCAAGCAGGCCCTCAATGGGCCCTTTGCTGCCACCTCAGCATCTCTGGGTCTGCGGGACTCATGAGGGGCGTTCCCTGTGGGGGTGTTTCCCTTGAGAGGACGGTGTCACTGGGCCAGCCGTCCCCACTGGACCTGGGGCAGGGGAGGGCTGTCTGCCCCCCTTGGTGTTCAGGGCCAGGACCCACCGATCAGGAAACAGACAGAGGTGAAAGGAGAGCAAGAGGAGGGTCCACCTGAGAGCCCTGGACGTCCCCTCGCTGAGGGCCGCGGGGTGGCTGGCTGCTCCTGAAGGTTCCACACACTTGCCCCTCCGCCCACGTCATGGGGGCCAACCTAAGCCCCAGAGAGGCTGGGCTCTTTGCTTAGGGCACAGAGCTGGGCCCTGGAACTCTCGTCCCCAACCACTCCGCCCTGGAGTCCCTCAGTGACTGCCCCGAGGGCCACCTGCGCATCCTCTTGCCCAGTGGACACAGCGGTGGGGGTGGGGTCAGCCTGGGTGAAGACTGTGAAGCCGGGGGTTGGGGGGAGAGGGGTGGAGGGCTGAGCTGCCTCTTCTCCAGGCCTTGGTTCCAAGTGTGGAGACAGGAGGCCAAAGAGATCTGGAGGCCACAGCCACCAGGAGAGCCCACGCGCCCCTCACCTTCAAGGCTGACCCCCAAACCCCTGGCCTGGCAGGCACCCCTCAGAGTGGGGCCCTAACCGTGATGCTCTCCCACCCCTTCCCCCTGTCCACTCTCTGGCCTCCCCGGGCCCTTTTCTCTCTGCTCCAGCTGGCGGCCTGCTCCTCTCCTGAGGCTCAGCCCCCAGAAGGCCTGCCCTGCTCTCCCGCAGCCCTGTCAGGAGTCTGCTCCCCGCAGCCTGGAGCCCGCCTGGCCCGTGAACTTGGGGGGAGTAAAGGCAGGGAGGGCCAGGGGAGGGCCTGGCAGACGCTGATGGAGAAGACGATAGGCCCCTGGTGGGCGGCCTTGGTTTGGACGCCTCCTCTGGAAGATGGGGACAATATCATTGCTGTGAGGGATTTTCAGAGGATGACTATTATTACAGCAGACAACACACATCCAGTGAGGGAGCTTCCTAGGCGCCAAGTGCCTTGTCACACGGCCACCGTCTAGCTTGGCCCAAGGTTGCGGGAGTGGTCGGCTGGAGATGTGTGTCCACCCAGGCCTTACCACAGAGCTATGGTCCCCTCGCTATCCCAGCCCTGTCAGCAGGAAGGGGACAGCAGCAGAATTCCCAGGCCAGGGACTTTATCTGAAGCAATTGAGGCAGAATTTGCACGTCATAGGCATTTTGGCGATTCTCAGCAAGAAGTCACTCACCTTCTGCCTGTAAGTGCGAGAAGACCTGGGAACGTCACTCCGTAGCTGGGTGGCTCTGTTCTCGCTAAAACCCCCTTGTTCCAAGATAAGGAGAGAACACATTTTGGAAGACAGGTAGCTGTATTCATCACACCTACTTTGGAGGGTCATTGTAAGGGTCAAATGACATTAGGTGACACAGTGCATGTGTGTCCGTCAGTTTTTGCTGTGACAAAACACCCCTGACACATAGTGTCTCGGAACAACACTCAGATCCCAGAACAACAGCAGTTCAGCTCACAGTGGGGCTGGCTCCCTCGAGTGGCTCTAGTCTCAGCTGATCTCAGCTTCCTCATGCTGTTTTGGTCAGCGGCTGGGTTGGTTGGGTTGGCGGGGGCTGGCTGATCTAGGATGGCCCCAGCTGGACCATCTTGTCTCTGCTCTACAGTCACGCACCACGTAATGACGTTTCGGTCAACGATGGACCACATGTACGACGGTGGTCCCGTAAGGTTACTACCATGGAGCCTGGTTATGGAGTAGGCTACACCATGTAGGTCTGTGTAAGTGCACTCTATGACATTCACACGATGACGAATTCGCCTAACGACACATCTCAGAACGTATCCCCATCATTGAGCAGCGCATGTCTGTACTCAAGTTCTCCTCCCCCAGCTGGCTCGTCACAGGGTCCAGGATAGTGAGGGGACATGCGCCAGGCCTTGGGGGGCTTAGGATTGGAGCTGGCATGCTAGCACTTCTGCCACGTCCTCTTGACCAAAACAAGTCACAGACCAATCAAGATTCAGGGGCAGGAAAACAGATTCTACCTCTTGACAGGAGACACAAAGTCACACTGACAAGGGGATGCAGAGAGGGGAACAATTAGAGCCATCTTACTAACAATCTACCGTAATTTGGCACACAATTTACTCAATAAGTCATGTCAAATATTATTAATCCATGAAGGAAAATGTATTTTTCTATATTGTCCACTCATTTATTCATTCAAGAATGTATTGGGTATTAACTACGGGTCAGGCTCTGTGCTAAAGATAGTGGCTGGGTTTGGTGTGTTGGGCATTGAATCACTACCAAGAAGCCGAGTTAATTTTTGTATTGTGAAAAGGGAACAAATAAATTCAGAATAGATGCTGGTTCTCCACCCTTCAGCCCTTGACTGATACCTGGTGTCCTCTTGTCATTTCCTGGGAAACTCCGAATAAAAGGTACTGTGTTAACCGCAACGCCCATGGTTTTGACTATGGGGCAGCCGTCTCTCTGGCCCTGGGTGAATTACCAATGAACCGCTTGTGGCCGCTTGTGGCTTTGTCTGCCAGAGGGAGGCACTTTAGGATGAACCCTGACGGATCCAGGATGACAGAGCCTTTGGAGAGAGAGAATAAACAGCCCCCTAATTCAGAGGGCTATAGAAGGAATCCTGCTTCAGCATAAAACGACTTATCTGGCCTGCAAGATGCATCAGCAGCATAAAGGGTGAGGCCGGCCCAGTAGCATAGTGGTTAAGCTCGCACACTCTGCTTCAGTGCCCAGTGTGACACACTGCTCATCAGCCACACTGTGGCGGCATCCCACATACAAAATAGAGGAAGATTGGCACAGATGTCAGCTCAGGGACAATCTTCCTCACCAAAACAAAATAAAACAAAAAACTGCATAAAGGGTGATGAATGGGGTGATTTCCTAAGCACTGGGAAATAGCGTGGGCCCCGCGGGGAAGTCACATCTAGTGGCTGCGAGATCCATCTTGTTCCTCCCTGGGTGCCTGCAGCCCTGCTCCCACTACCTCACTATCAAAACCAGCATTCCTTTGAACCAGAGGAACTTGGGGACATGCTCTCTGGACCTGACAACTCCCAAAGAAAAGAAAAGGCAAATGGAAGACTGACATGCCCACCTTAGGGGATACTAGAGAGATAAGCCCTCAGGCCCTTGGCTTGTCCTGCCTGCCGGCTCTCCTGCTGGGCATCAGAATGACTCATAAAGAAGAGACAGGACCATTCGCATCAGAAAAGAATCACTTGTTGGGAGGTTTTCTCCCCATCATTTTCTTATGAAAAGTGTCAAACCAAAAGCAAAGTTAAAGAACATTATCCCTCACAAGATTCCACCACTAGCCTTTTATTTTTCCTGCTTCATCAGTTATCTATCCGCCAGCCCACCTTCTTGTTTTTCTGACCCATTTCATAGTGAATGCAGCCATCAGCACGCTCCGGCAGGAGCTCTTCAAGACCACAGCTGTCAGGAACCCACATCCACTTCCCGAATCACCAGCCTGTGGATCTGCATCTTTAGTCATTATCAACCCCACTTTCAAGTGAGAAACTGAAGCTCAGAGGGGCGACAGGACCTGCCCAAGGCCACACAGCAAGCAGGTGCTCACGCTGGGAGTTCACTGCACTCGGGGCCGTTATGCTGTGAGCCTGCGCCCTGCCCTTTCTGCCACAAAGGCCCTGTGAGGTCTGTCCTCTCTCTTCTCAGCCCAGATCCGCCCCTGTGGGAGGAGCCCTGGGCCCCCAGCTCGGGACCAGGTCTCCGCCTTCCCTCAGCGCTTCTGCTCAGAGCCCTGGAATTCAGCCAGACCCAGGCGGAGAGCCACGGTTGGCACAGAGCCCTGACTGCTTGTAGCCCTTGAAGCGAGAGTTACTGAACCTCTTGGGATGTGTAAAATGGGCGTAACAGTGGTTTCTGCCTCATGGGTTTAACGAGATCATTCATGGAAACGTGTGAGTGCTGACAAGAGGTGATGTTATGAAGGTCTTCATTAACGCGTGCAGTCTTACAGAGCTCAGTCTACGAACTCAGCCAGGCATAAAGGGGTACCTAATTTTTTTCCCATAACTAAACTCAGTTTTGTTTAAGTTCCTGTTTTATATCAGATTCCTCAGAAATAGATCCTAAAGTGAGGACGTGAGGAAAAGTGACTTATAAGGAAGTGGTCCAGGGAAAATCTGATCAGGGAGAGGCAAGTGAGACGCCAAGGGAAGGGGTCAAGCCAGGTCCCACAGAGGGCACCCTTGACTCCGTCCTGCAGGGCACTGGGGACAGTGATGGCCACACATCGGAGTTCCGGAATGGGGCCCCGGAAGCTGACAAATTTGCATCTCCCTCTCCCTGCACCCGTCAGGCATCAGTTAAGGGCTGTCCTGGGGGATGTGAATATGCAGGCACCTTGGGTTCTCTGGGTGGGCAGGCCAAGGGGGTTCTGGAAACCTGAGGGCAGCCCTGCCACACGGAGATGCACGTGCTGGCCATAGGGTGCAGAGCACATGGGGAGACTGTGTGCCTGGAAATGACAGAGGGTCTGAGGATGGAGGCGGGGCACCATAGCATTGGCTACAGACCCCATCGTGCCTCAGAGCAGAAACCTAGTCTCGGTCTAACTGGGGTGACCCTGGGGGCATACCTAGTGCCAAAGAAGGGCAGTGAGCTGGGGATCAGATCCTTCCTTTCTAGTCTATTCCATCTGGCAACAGTCGAAACATCCTGACCTGTCTGCTCTTCATGCATCTGCCCATCTAGGTCATTGCTGAATGAGTCTGAATTTCCAAGAGGTCCTTTCGGGTCCCCTGCGTGTGCTGTCGGAGCCCTCTGCTGCTTCCTCAGCACTCTTGGGTTTAGGAAACTCCGTCTCCAGGACTCCCATCAGCCCCTGGACCCCTATTCTGCTCCCGTGCTGTGCTGCGGCCCAGGGCTCTCAGGAAGCAGGTCTCCCGCTAAGGGATCAGACCATCCCACCCTGGGCGCTGAGAACTCCAAGGTCTTCCCGTCTCCCCTCCCGCGGTGACACCAAAGGAGGGGCTGCAGCAGGAGCCTCTGCTCTCAGATGTCCCCACCTACCCGGGGCTGCTTCCCTGCTCTGCAGAACTGGCCTGGGGGTGAGGAGCGGGTTCTTTCTGCTGCTGGCTGAGCACTCTGGTTCTTAGTCTCTGCTTCCTGCATTCCAGGAGGCTTTTCTGAGAATAAGATATCTAGTTCTCACTAAACATTCTTCCCAATACTTCATTGGCAGCGCAAGAGTGCTTCTCAACTTCAGTGACTGTCAGAATCACCCGGGACATTAATCAAACCGCAGCTGTGTGCAGGTCAGGTCCCCAGAGACTCCGATTCAGGAGAGAGACTCCATAACTCACGAGCCAAGGACCTGCCTGCTTTATTCCGTCTCGTCTTCTGTGTCAGCTCTTCCTTAGACAGAGATGCCTGGCCAGCCACCTGCTGCCTGACTGGGGGAAGGGATGAGGCATCAGGAGACACAGTGTGGAAACAACTCCAGGCAGCGTCCAGAACAGAGCGCTCCTGCACAAGGCTTCATCCTGCCTGGGAGCCCTTGTACCAAATGACCATAAATTCTCTGATCGTTTAGTCTCTCAGCGCCTCCTTGCTTCCATTGATGTGTCCTCACTATGCAGACACCCACGGTGGTTTGTGTGATTTGGGGTGGCATTTTCTCCCCTCCTGCTGCCAGCCTGGTGGCACAGTGGTTAAGTTGACGTGCTCTGCTTCAGCAGCCCAGGGCTCGTGCGTTCAGATCCCAGGCATGGACCTATACACCGCTCATCACACCACGCTGTGGCGGCATCCTACATACAAAATAGAGGAAGACCGGCAACAGATGTTAGCTCAGGGCCAGTCTTCCTCAACGACAACAACAACAAAAAATGTATGGGGCAAAAACTGATGAAACTGCAAGGAGAACTAGACAAATCCACTGTGAGGGTGAACAGGCATAGAATTAGACAAATCCACTATTATAGCACCGAAGCCTGCTCTTTCAGGAATTGACAGATGCAGCAGACTGAAAACCAGCAAGGATGAACTGAGCACTATCATCCATCAACTGGATCTAACGCACATTTATAAAATACTGCATGCAACAAAAGCAGAATACGCAGTCTTCTCAGGCTCACATACAACATTCACCAAATAGACCACATTCTGGGTGAAAAAAAAACAAACCCCACACCTCAACAAATTTAAATCAATAGAAATCATACAAAGTATGTTCTCAGAACAAAGAAACACATTAAAGTAGAAAAGAACAGAAACATAGCTGGAAAATCCCAAAATAGCTGCAGTTAAACAACACATGGATCCAAAAAAAAAAAAGTCTCAAGAGGAATTTCAAATATTTTCCACTAAGTTAATATGAATATGCAACTTATCAAAATGTGTGGAATACAGTGGAAGCGGGACCCAGAAGGAAATTCATAGCAGTGAATGCACAGATAGAAAAAAGAAAGATCTGAAATGATAATCTAAGCTAGAGAAAGAACAACGCAAGCTGAAAGCGAACAGAAGAAAGGAAATCATAAAAATTATGGCAGAAATCAATGACACTGAAAATGGGAAATCAATAGAGAAATCAATAAAACCAAAATCAGTTCTTTGAAAAGATCAAAGATATAGATAACCTCTATCCAGGTTTACTAAGAAAAAGAAGAGAGAAACACAAATTACCAATAACAGAAATGAGAAGGGATTATGATTACTGATCCCAAGGACATTAAAAGGACAATAATGAAATACCCGAACAGGGGAATGACGTGTTCCCTGACGAGTTCTTTTGGATCTAGAGCAAACCTTGAAACAAACTCATTCAAATCTTTTCTAATCCTTTCATATTTGGTTTTTAATTCATATAACCAAAATATTGATGAGGATACGATTTAATGTCTAAATAATTTCCAACTAGTAGGATTTCATTAGGAATAAAATGTAAAATTTTTGAGATTCAAAGGACACCATTAAGAAAGTGAAAAGACTCTTCACAACATGGAGAAAAATTTGAAGCTCATATATCTGATCAGAAACATATCTAGAATATATAAAGAGCTATTACAACTCAGTTACAACCCGAATAACCCAATTAGAAAATGGGCCAATGAGCTGAACAGATATTTCTCCAAAGAAGACACACAAATGGTCATTAAGCACCTGAAGAGATGTCCAACATCATTAGCCACCAGAGAAATACCACTCAAAACCACAGTGAGATATCATTTCACACCCATAGCATGGCTAGAATCAGAAAGACGGTAAGTGTTGGTGAGGATCTGGAGAAACTGGAACCCTCACATAACAGCCAAAATTGGAAACATCTAAATGTCCATCAACTGAAAAATGGATAAATAAACTGCTACAGCCACACAGTGGAATATTATTCAGCAATCAAAAGGGAATGAAGTACTGACACACGCCACAACATGGATGGGCCCTGAAACCATTATGCTGCATGAAGGAAACCAGACACAGAAGGTCACACATTGTATGAGTCCATTGACATGGAATGTTCAAAATAGGGCAATCCATCGAAATAGAAAGAGAATCTGTGTTTGCCTAGGACTGAGGGGTTAGGGGAAATGGGACTGTCCCTAATGAGGAAGGTGTTCCCTTTAGAGCGATGAGGGAAAGTTTCCACAATCGATCGTGGTGATGTTGCACAATTCTGTGAGTGTACTAAAAAATCTGAATTGCACACCTTCAAGTGTGACTTGTATTATATGTGAACTGTATCTCAATAAAGCTGTTATGAGCATTAAAACACTATATTACGCACCGTCAACATAGAAAGTAACCCCCGGAAGGGAAGACAGAATCTTGTTCACTCACTTGAAAGGACCTGAACTAGGGCAATGAAAACCCAGAGGAATTCTATTAGTTAATGTTCCAGGTACCAGGACATCCTGAAATATTCATGAGGATTTTCATGTTTGAATTGTTTTAAAAAGGCACCTGAAGTTTAAAAAAACACATTCCCAAGTGTCAGAAGAGAATCATCATCACTCAGGGGCAGGGGAACACAGAGATGTCACTAAATGGAAAGTGTGACAGTTTGGGTCACACGGATCTGCACCCTGAATGTGAAAGTGGACCCACATTTATTACTGCTCCACCCCTAAAGATGGCCTCAAAAGTCAAAGAGCCCAACTAACAACACCTCTTTCAAAAGCATCAGTTTGTGCAAAACCAAAATATTAAGAAATACATATTTTGCAATCATGAGGAACTGAATCTTGCAGATCCCCGGTTTTAAAACTAAAAACTCCTGAAGATTCCATTTCATAGGCGTTGGAGGGACTCTCCTCCTCGTGGTTGGAGTGGATTCCAGAAGTGAGAGACGCCTTCAGGATACAACTGATAAGAATCCAACAATGTTTTTAAAACACTCTTTGTCGACCCTGAGTCTAATCCTAACTCTATATAAGATAACAGACATAAACGTGAGTCAGCACGACCAGCGGGCAGAGTGATGAAGGATCCTGAGAATTCAGTACTTTGCAGTGATGTTGCAGGGCGTGTCTATTAAAATCCATCAGGCTTTAAAGTACCTTCCACGAGTGATCAAACACAAAGACAAAGACATTCCGATTTGTCACAAAGCTGTGCACCTGTTCTTGATGCCAACCTTTGTCCCCCTTCAGTTCACACAACCATCACCGACCACAATACGCTCCCCTGGGCTCACGCCACCCACCAGGGCCAAGGGGCCTGAGGTGTTGGTGCCAAGAAGTCCTGGCTGCTTAGCCAGGAGACACCTCCAACCTCCACCTTCCCCCACTTATGTCCTGGGCAGGTAAGGAGGACCCACCCCCACCCCAGCCTAGGGGCTCTCAGATGGCTGTCCTGACACAGTCAAGGTTCAATGACTTTGGAGGCCTAAGGTCGCTAAGTACAGATGCATAAAGAAGCTGCCTCTACACGAATTATCATCCTATCAAGGAACATTCTTGACCCTAAAAAGGAAGGATGTTGTTCCAGAAGAGAGGACAGACCCTCCCACGAAACCACATTTGCCAAGCTTCCCCTGACATGTGTGTGCACATAATATAGAAATCGCACTCACCCCACCTTTCTAAGGGGTTTCCTCCTCTCTAAATGGAGTCGATGGTAAAGCTGCCTCCCGGGGGTGTGGTGAGAAATAAGCACAGGGAGAGTGTGGCCCCAGTCCCAGCACAGAGGCAGAGGGAAGATGTGTCAGCTACTTGATTCTCACACACATGTCTCCTCCTGTCCTTGACCTGCCCCCTGCCCGCCATCAAGGAAAACTGTCAGGGGCCAGCCTGGAGCAGAGCTTGGCTGTGGGAACCAGGCCTTGGAAAGACCCGGGTGGGGACAGCAAGTCACGAGGCAGGGGGCTGGCCCTGAGTCTGCCACCAGAGCCCCATGGCTTCATTTGCACAAAGCAGCTCAGGCCCATTCTGCACACCCACCCAAGCTACTTTATACCAAGCACAGTGCTGGGCAGCCACGGTCGGGGGCACAACAGCTCCTGCCCCCCAGGAACGTCAAACCCAGGGGAAGGAGAATCAGTGACGGCCTCGGATAACTGATGATCAGTGACCCTGAGGTTTCTCACAGATGCTAAAATATTCATATAAAGAAGCATGGCATTCGAAAACTATTAAACAGAAATTAGAAAACATAAAGATGAAATCATCTAGCTAAATGAGTGTGAGGGAATCATTCGCTTGTGGAAATTTTGGCAGGAAGCTGGTGACCTGTGAAGGCTGCTGGCAGAGTGCGCAGAACAGGCAGAGGAATGAACCACTCCGTGAGGGAACCAAGCACACTGGGGTAAACTGCCATTCATGGAGCTGTCATTACTGGTCCCCAATTGACCTGTTGTACAATCTGACCATCACTCAACATCTTCTCTGAGGGGTCATTAATGGGGACCCTGGCAAGCACCTCGAGCTTCAATCTCTGAAACAGCAAGATGTCCAGTAGCCCGCACATATTAGAACCCAGCCTTTGTCCTGCCACCCAGCAGGTGCCCCTGTGCCAACTAGCGAGCCTACCTTGATCTGCCCGAAGCCCATGGTGACAGCAAGGGGTGAAACCTTTAATAACGAGGCAGGAGATGAAGTCCAGCGGGAATCCCAGCTGGCCAGGAAGGAATATCAAGCTGGTCCCAGCTCTGCCCAGTCTCAGAGGACACAGGTGGATGTGGGCTGGGAGATGGGGTGTGGGTGGGATTAGGGCTAAGGATTGGTAGGTGACACACCCTGTTTGGACTAGCCTGGAGAGCAGGAAAGGGAAGCTAGGGTCTGAGGCCTAGGCACTTCTTCAAGTATCCTGGCCTCTAAGCAGAATGGGGGAGGGCTGAGGGCCCCTCCCCCCACATACACACACAGGGACAGCCTTTGGCATGCGAAGAAGGAAATGCTTAGGGCAGGGGCAGCCCCAAGAGGCAGGAGCCTTGAGACCCTGAGAAGAGCAGAACCACGGCCCCCACCTCAGCAGGAAGGCCCTAGAGTCTTGCCCCAGGGCAGGAGCCCCAGGGCTCACTTCATGCAGCCCCACAGGAAGGCCAGCAGCACAGCACAGGCGGGCAATTGCATTTCATGTAACCACTCCCACTCCCAACTCCTTAAAAGTGTGTCCCTGCTTCAGCTCAGGGAGACAGATTTGAGCCCTGCCTCCTGTCTCCTTGCTGGTGGGCCATGCAAGAAAGCTCTTTCTTCTCTCAAAACCTGGTGCTGTAGTGGTCGCTTCTATGCTCATCAGGCAGTGAGCCTTTGCTTGGTAACACTATACAACGTTCTTTTCTAATATCTTGTCCAGCTTTCAGCTCTACTCAGTGGGAGGTTTGATATATACGATTTATTTACTACTGCTAGAGTGAGCAAGTTCACTTTCCTTAAATTATATATTGTATTGCTACTTAGCTCAAATCCATTCCTGGAAGACCTTTAATTAGTTCCCCAAACACCTATTCAGTAAGGTGAAACTTAGGCACTGTGATACATTATAAAAATTTTATCTATAAACCTTTGGGATAGTAAGGCTTTCTCCTAGAAATATTGAATACTCAGCTTCCTTCATCTAACTTATAAAGGACTAGTAGGCTAATAAAATCAGATAGCTCCCTAGTCACAATATTTCCATTTCTTAGAAAAGCAACAATTTTTTCTAATCAGTAGATTAAGAAGCCTAAAACCAGCATGTATTTTTAAGATAATATGACCCAATTCAATGATTTTAACATGAATATCTTTATTGAATCACACCGTTTTAAATTTATAAATCTAGACATTATTGTATAGTGCTATGAATAAATGATATTTGCATTGCATTTATAGGAAACATTCAGAAAGTTTTTAATAACTACTTTGAATCTGTTCCTTCCAAATTATTTTTATAGATTTCTAGAAAGTACTATCATAAATCAAATTCTATTTTTGAAAAGAACATATTGCCTTAACTTTCTTTAATCATGGACCCATCTCTTGTATTATATTTATCATTACTGGCAGTACTGTTGGGTAGAGGTTACTAGATTATGATATATTTTTAAATGACTTGCTTTAATTTTATCTCTTATAAGATGAATTCGATTGCAAACCTAAATTGATGAACTAATAGTCAAAGGAACTATACTGTTTATAAACATACCCTTTCTGGTATATTTCTGAAACTCATTACCCCCTCCCCGGAAATACCACTCTATTTAGGAGTATAAGAAAACCAAGTTTCACGTACTGTTTCCGGATTCTATTTAAAGATAGTTTTAACTGGAGAGAAAATAACGTGTTTACTTTCAGGAGAAACATAATAGCTTCATTTAAACAACTTATTCAGGAGTCTCTTCTGATTATTGTACAGCTAACACGGTAATATCCCACTTGGAACATGCTCCAGAGGATGAATTAAACAGAAATGCTAATAGAGCTCATAATTTCCCTTCTTTGCGGAAAAAGTGACAAAATGTCTCAATGTTCCTAAGCTGCCAACTTTTAAATCACAAGGCTCTCCTTTATTACAGCTTCGCCAAAAATACATTCAAATTCCCACCCCAGTACCAAGAATAAACAATACTTCATATAGGTTCTTTCTTTCATACAAAATATTAAATAACACAAATCCCCATTTAATTTTGCTATTTTTATCAGTTTGCTGTCCTTTAAAAACAAAATGTTTCAAAAATAAAGTATCTATCACTTTCCAAATAGAATGACTAGTTCGTAGATGTACCCTCCAGGTAGCTAATGCCCAACCACTGCAATTAATCGAGCAGCCTTGCTCAGAGTGCAAAACATGCAGGCACCTTTCATCATAAAGTCATTGTAACACATTTGAAAGGTAAATTGCAAGACCTAACCCTCACTGTCAGTTCTCCCTCCTGGAAAACAGAAGTCTCATGTTAAGTCAGTGGTAGGATGGAAAATAGCATCCACCCCCCTGAATCTCCTCCATGTCCAATCAAGGATGATTAGACTCTAAAACTCTGCGTCCAGGAAAATATTTGAGACGTACAGCTTCAAAAGGAAAAAAATCAATCAATTTCCAAATTGTGGTCTTCCACATCCCATCTGGCCTCCTTCTGTAGGTCAAAGGTAAAAGAGACGGTTTGTCAGGGAATGATGTGGCTCTTGGTGAATACTCTGGCCCACGAGGTAAGCCAGTTTGTGGGCGTAGTGGCAAGGAGCCGGAACTCGGATGACACCCTTTAGGAGAAACAAATATTTTAACCTTATATCTACTTTTCCTAAATTTAAATTTTCACCGATATCAATTCTAAGGTTCAAAAAGAACAGATTCGATTTTGAACCATTTTCCAGATTTGAAGGAAAATCAGTATCCAAAAAAATACTCACTGGCAAATTATAATACATGTGGCATAGTCTGTAAGTTAGCCCCTGGACCGTATCTGGGCTCAAGCGAACGGTGTCGTGGATGACGTTGTAATGAGTAGGCGTGACAGTACCATCTTTCACAGACTGACTCACAATAAAAAAATCGTACCTGGAATTACAGAACGTGTGGGTATTTAAGCTTATTTAAGAAAAAGAATGTAGCGAACCTGGTATCTGAAATGACATTCATTTACAGAAATCCATCCTACAGACAGTTTCCTTTACATTTAGAAGCCTAGCTAACCGTTGAGCACTGACTTGATAAGCAAATCCAGCCAGGACGATATTCACACAAGTAATAACTCTCATGGGATTTAGACTTACAAGCGTAAGTAGTGATATCTAGAGGTAAAAACATGAAACTGGCACATTTGATATGGTCATAGGTAACTTGATTCAGAGATCCAGGGTGGACACTTCCCGCCTCTCCCTGAGAATCACGTGAATATATTCAAACTCCCTAAATGATAGGACTTGTAAGGTTAATCCACTTATTGTAAATATTGAATTTATTTTTATGTGTATCGTCTTATGTTATGCTTTGTGTTGATCATACTTTTCATTTACTTTTTTCTTTAATCCTTTCCTGTTTCTACTAGATTGAACAATGTCCTTCTTTAATTTTACTTCCTTTCTCCCTAATTGGTATGAATGTCATGCTTTATTTCCTGCTGTGGTCTGGCATAATTTTCTCACTTGCTAATTGACTTTACAAGTCTAAAGAAGTTCTATCATTCTTCCTTATAACAGCACAATCTTAGAGTGATAAGTCTATTTAGAGTATATTTTTAAAATTCTGTGAGAAGAAAATGGTTGAAGACAGAAAAATCTATAATCCAATGTATCTATTCATACAATTTTTAACCTTCCTTAGGTCAATTCTTCCTTTCTCCTCCAAATCATGCAAACCTCAAAAAATTCTGTTACTATTTGAATAAAAGGGAATATTTAGAATAAATAAAGGTGGCTTACCACTCCTTCCTGGTCAACTCTACATCAACGACTGTTCCTGGACGTGGATTTCGAAGTTTTCCTTCAGACTCAACAAAAAATCGGGTGTTGATTCGTTTCTTCACCACAATGACAGCTAGTTTGACACTTAAAAAAATCATAATCAGGGTCACTATGTTCACTTAGTGTTATCTTAGAAGCATTCAGAGTGTCAAAACACCGCAAACACAGGAGCCATTCAAAAGAATCTGCAGATGGCAGTTCTCCATCACTCCCAACTTTACTGTCTTAGTGCCTGATTCAAGCAGTAGAGAAGGAGGGTTCAACAGCCACCCATCTCCGAGGGGAAGGGTCCATTCCTCACAAGGTCAGGACCACTTCTGCTATCTATGCTGGGCACCAGGCTTCAAGGACTAACAGCTGAGGCCAGAGGGGGCAGCTGGAGGGATCCCCGGCCCTGGGACCCACAAAACTCCAGCATAAAGGAGTTGGATAAGTAGAAACCATTGACAGACTATGTTCATGGATTTTAACGAATATCTGACGTTAGCAAGCCCTCCTGCATCAAAGGCTTGAAGGGACGTTAGAAAAAGAGAAAGATTCCTAGGGGTTCCATGGGGGAAAAATTTTCTACTGCAATGTTCCACTTCTGCTCCGTACTCTGACGTGGGCGTGGAGCACAGAGTCAAAGCGGGAAGGGTTTCCGTTCTCCCCACCCATCCACTGAAGCCTCTGTTCTTCTCTAGCTCTTTCTCTCTCATAATTCACACATCAAACTGTCAGATCTTCGTCCAAGATTAAAATGTAGAGCTTACAAAATCTGCACTTTATAACTGATATACCTACTCGTTCGTTTGTAAAATACTTTCTAAGCAGGATGAAATCTGTGGTATCTCATACTTAATCAATGCTTCAAGCTGACCATCTCCCACGCCATCCCGATACACAATAACAGAACGTGGCATAAATGGATTATGTTCACGCCAGAGCTTCAGAGCAGCTAAAAGGAAGCCAGAAACACAAGTAAATGAGCCATAACTTGGAACAAACTGGCCAATGCTAGTTTGACCCCTTCTAGGTTCATTTTTCAATAGCATAGCTTTCGGGACCGTTGCACTGCTTAAGTCCTCAGTCTAATCAGGGTTTCTCAATGAAAGTATTAAAATTTTGAGCCATATTTCTCTGCGGTGGGGGTGGGGGTGCTGTTGTCCCACGGGTGGTAAAATGTTTTACCCACTAGACTAGATGCCAATAGCTTCTCCATCCCAGTTGTGACAACCAACAGTGTCTTCAGTCATTGCCAAATGTCCCCGGGGGTCAGTATCCGCACTGGTGGAGAAGTACCGGTATAGACTCAAGTGCTCCAACTTCTCCCGGACACTGACCTTGCAAGCAGTCCCTCAGCCCATTCACAAGCTCCTGCCCCGATTCCTGGAAGATACATTGAGAGAACCACCTGTTTGGAGAAAAAGAAGCCTTCAGAGTTTGGAAAATGAATGTCATCATTTTGATTCTGGATTAATCTATGACCCAGAAAATCATTATTGGCAGCTGAGGATCCAATTGAGGATCCCTTCTTTCATTCCCATGCAGACAGCAAAGCATGGGTCTCTTCTGATCTCTTAGGCATTTAATAAAATTTTAAATGCACACAAATAGTAATATAGACAGGAAAGCATTCATTAACGTTACTAAAAATCATACACGCTTTCAATATGCGAGACTCCGGTCCTTCCACCTACAGAGGGATGCCACAAAATGAACACCCAGTGCTCCTGGAGATTCCTGCTTCTAGGCCATGTCTTAAACGCTGGCTCACCCATAATAATCTGCTTTGAAGGACTAGTTTTCCTTCAACAATAATAGCTATTGTGACCGCTTACCAAGATATCAGTTAAAATTACATATTTGTCTCAATGTTCTATTCACAGATCGGAGCCCTACTGTAGCAGAATTGTCCCTGTCCTAACCCCCCTGGAACCCATGACTATAGTGAGCTGCCCCTTCTGTGATTGTGTTATATGACACAGCCAACTTTAGTTAAGCCTCCTCTAATCTAATGAGGCCCTTTAAAAGCAGGGAATTTTCTAGACTTTGCGTGGTGAACACGATACAGTCTAGACAGAAGTAGTGATGTACACCTGAAATTTACATAATGTTATAAACCAAGGTGACCTCAATAAAATACACTTTTTTAAAAAGAATCTCTCTGCCTAGAACATGGCAGGTTCTATTAGCTAAGGGGTAGTTTAACTTTTAAAATTAAAATTTTAACCAGAAGTTGACTATGTTATAAAAATGTCAACAAACATCAATTAGGTCCACCTCTCCTACTTGGTCTGGAGATAGCTACCAATTAAACAACATCTTCCAAAGTATACTCACTGTGTTAATTCGTCATTGACGCTCGACACAAATCCTGCAATTGACTTCCGTCGATTTACAATATCGTGGAAACAATCGATACCGATGAACATTGTATTCCGCAACTTAAATTTTTAAAAATGTAGTAAATTGAGTTAGGAGAGAATGCAAGCAAAATTTAACAATTACCTTTTAAATCTAGTTAAATAGAATCTTAAATTCCACTAAACACAAATGAAATAAAGAGAAGGCAACGAAATGCAACGTACTCCTGTTTCCACCTTCCAGAGGGCTCCTCCCATCTTGCAATTCATCTGCTGGGCGATCTTTGTAGCAATGGTCATCAGCGTCTGGGGTTTGTCTAAGGTCCGCGCCACCACACACTGGCTTGGAATGGGGTAATTGACGCACAAGAATTTCTTTATGCCGTCATACATTTCTTTCCTGTCACTTGACAGCACGCAAACGACCTCGAAAGCAAGCAAATATGAAATTCCAGGATGCAATAACACAGTGATACGAGAAAGGGACACCACGTTGAGGAAGCTATTGAGGTGGTGCACTGACAGCGAAGAGTCTATGTATTAAAGAAATAGCTGAATCCATGAGGGTAAAGGGTCTAGAATCACATTACATTAAACAATCGTGAGTGAGTGTGGGGAAGAAACTGGCTGTAGGACAGGCATTTGACAATAGGCGTCAATCGCTTAGATTTGCAAAATCCTTTGGTCCTAGCTATTCAATTTCCAGTTTATCAAGAAGTTAACAAGGGTGGGTTACAAACGTAGACTGAAATATAGCATCATCAGGACAGTCACCGTCTACAGGATGATCATTATCTGTAGGGCATTTGCCAGGCATTATACTTGACTCAGTTAATTCTTCCATCAACAACCTACTGGGGACACTATTGTCGCCATTTCAGCCTTGAGCAAATTATGGAAGTTTTGGAAATTGCCTGATTTACAAGCAGCAGAGCAAGGTTTCAGACATCCCCTAGGACCCCCAGCAGGACCTGGGGATTAGCAAGAGAGGTTACTGCTTGGCTCGTTTCTGACCGTAATGGGAAAATCATCAGTATATTATTTTTAACATGATAATGCTTGCAAGAAGTTTTTGGCAGATATCTTTTATCAGATTAGGGAAAGTCTTCTTCTCATTCTAGACGGAGCTTTTCTTTTCACATGAAAGGGTGTGGAATTTTATTAAATGCATTACCTGCAATGATTAAGAGAAACATTTTTCCCTGTAATTCAATACACTAACCAGCTAATTGTTTATATTTTTCTAAAAACTACATTTCAAATGTTCAAATTTACAGGCACACCGTAGCCTATGGCGTTCTCCCAATATTTCTTTAACCTCCAGCGAGTCTGTAATAATGAACTCTATTTATTCCTGATGCTTTGAGCCTCACTTTTTTCTTCACTCTCGACAATATCAAATTTTAATATTTTCAGCTTTAGATTCGTTGGCTGTTCTCTATTTAGTTTCTGCTTCTTATTGTTTATTTCATTCTACTTTATTTTGGTTTACTCTGTTCTTGTGCATTAAAATCCAGACTTCATCCCCAAAGCATTCATTAAGGGCTGTGGGTCCCCTCTTATTACCAGTATGCTGTTTTACACAGATTTTGATGCATAGTACTTACATGGTCTCTCCATTCTAAGAGTTTTTATTTTATTAAATTATTATTATTTATTAAATTTCCACTGAGATTATTCTAATATGGTTGTCACTTAAAAATACCTCTTTGGTCTTTGAGTTTACGTGGTTTAATGATTTCTAATTGTAATGTACTATAGTCACTGCGTGTGGTCGATAGGATACCGATGCTTCATTATTTGCCTAGGATTTCTCCAAGTGCATTGCGATCAGCTAAAGATGAAGACAAAACAAACTTAAAGATATGCTTTTTAAGAGCACCTAATCTTTGGGGTACAGATCACACACACACATGTATATCTCTCTGTATATACATATTAGTAGGTTACTAGGTCAAGCTTTTAAATAGGAGTTTAAAATCTTCTAGATTCTAGTTTTTTTTATCTGCTGATCTCTGAGTTTCCTGAGAGTGGTCAGCTACCATTGTCTCCTAAAATGTCAGCTTCTGGAATAGCATGGACCTGTCCATCGCTGAGAAGAGCTATTCAGGCTGATGAAAATATAGGGGCATGCCTGTTGTAAGGCTCAGCCAGTTTAACAACACAATGAGGAATGATAGGGTTGAGATAAGAGAGAAGTAGGGACCCAGAGAGATGATCCCAGCAACTGAGGCTGCATTCTCTCAAGATATCTGCCCGGCTCAGTAAACACGGCTGAGAGGCTGCAAGGCTATGAAAAGACTGACAGCCTCATAGAGAGAGAAGGACAGAAATTGAAGACAAGGTCCTGCCAAGGAAAGGGTGCTTGAGTTAAATTTTGAGTGTCTACCACTCAAAACTAAACAGATTAGATTTACAACACCTAAGTGTTAAAGAAGACAGGAAGCTATGGGATGCTCAAGCTGATGGTGGATGTGTACACCGGTGCAACTATTTTGGAAAACTTATGAGTAGCATCCCAGGTAAATCCCCAACAGAAATGCATACATATGTGCACAAAAGACACATAAAAAAGTATCCACACAGTACTATAAGTAAGAGCAAAACTAGAAACATTGCAAATGTTCATCAATAGAATGGATTGAGTTAAAAACAATGGGATACTATATAGAGCGAGAGAATAACCTACAGCTACACCCAGCAAAGATGAATCTCAAGGTTGACTAAACTTGAATTCAGTGTGCAGATCAGATAAATGGCTTAGGAAAATACACACATACACTATAACTATTGTGAATAATGGCACACATATATATGTATATATGGACACATAAATAAGGAGAGGGAAAGAAGGATTAAATGCAGATAGATATACATGGATATACAGCTAGATAGATGGAAAGAAGAAGGAGAGAGAATGATTATATGAATGTAGTAAAATTTAATATTAGAAAACCTGGATGATGGTTATAAAGAGATTTATACTATCTTTGCAAATCTTCCTGTAAGTCTGAAATTACATTAAAATATAAAGTTAAAAGAAATAAAAGTTTTAAATATTCAGGAAAACAGAAATTAGAAGTTTTGGACTGAATTGATGTGTAATCATTATTTTTAAAAGACAAACTGTAAGATTCTCTATTTAAAATAATGGGGACCATGTTCTCAGTTGGCATTTTTTAACACAAATATCTGATTTTCAGGAATTATTATTTTTGAGATAACTGTATTTCATTTTTATTCTTGTAGCCTTAAATTATTAGCACAATACTAGATTTGTTTTCCTCTCTGTGAAAAAAAAATCCTATAGCTTGAATATACTTTTATTTCTTCTACTTCTGCCTTACTCCTCCAACTCATACACGTATAGGATTTTAATTCTTTATTATTCAAACACGAGCTTCCTTCCTCATGATGACTTGTTTAAAATAGTAATCTACAAGCTGTTGTCTGCATACACCATAAGGAAAATACATTCCCAGACAGTATGAATACTTAGGAATTACTGGTAGTGTTACCACCAATTCATATTACATATTTGTGAAGTTAACATTTTATTTTATATATAATATAAATATGTGGCTTGATGTCTTATCTGATTCAATGGATTATCTTACACAGCCTGGTTCTGGCCTCTTGCCCAGTGCCACACAGCCTTTGAAATCTGTGAGCTGCATCATTTCACCCCTGCTTACATACATGAATTTCCCTCTACGGAAATCTATGGAGATTTCTGTTTTTACTTAAAGACAATCTCGCACGTTATTTTGAGACCCTATTTTATTGGTCATTCCCAGTTGTCTGGAGTGCATAAGAAGATTGTAGGCATGCTGCCCCCCACCATCTGACAAAATATTTAAGGGGCTGCCTTGAGTAAAAGAAGATATTGTTCAAAAAAGCAAATCCAGGATAAATGAGTAAAAGTGAGACAAGTTCCCATTCAAGAGATGAAGGATTTCTTTTTTTTTTTTTTCCAAGAAATTCCAACCAATTGAAAAGGTGATCTTTACCTTTTCAGGCAGATGCCAAATGAGCAAAGAAATTCCTGTTACGAGAATGAGTTGGGATTCAGACAACTACAAAGGCTCGATCAACTCTGATGCTAACATACTAAGATGTGACTCTTTGCTGATTCCTAATGGATGCTTCCCTGATCAAGCTGAGCACTTAAGGCCACGACACTGGAGAAGAATGGAACACAGTACTCAATACAGTAAGACTCAAAATGTAAGTACAATATGCTTTCAAAAGTAAGATGTTTCATTTGACACTGAGTATGGCTCATACAAAGTATCCTTCAGGGTAGCCAAAAAGGCTCCTTAGCGGAAACTAAAAGGCGAGAAAATCCTGGCCTTTATGTAAAAGACAATAGGAGAAACATCAGGGTTTCATGATCAAGAAACAAAGATCCCTTTAAAGATCATCCCAGAGGAAGAAGGGAAGAATGCAAGATGAATTAGGAGAAAGAATCCAAAGAAAGAAGAAAAAAGAAGTTGCTTTGGCAATTCAGATACAACATAATGACAATTTGGTCTAAGACACTGGATGGCAGAAATGAAAGGAAAAATCCTAAGTAAAATACTGAGCGAAGGGAAGATGAGGTGCTGCAAGAGAGCAGAGAGTTTGCAGTTACAACTGGAGAGAGAAACGATAAATGTGATGATCTCCACAATCCATATTTCTTTACATTTGTATGGTGTTTTTCAGTTTGAGACTTAAAGAAATAATAATTCCAAGTCCTCAAGCCTGAAAGAATTTGTATAACATGATAATATTAAGTAGTACCTCAAACCCAAAAGTCTGTATTCAGCTCTATTATAGGGGTAAATTTGTATTCATTGGCTAGTTTAGAAAACCAATAGCAACATTCCAAATTCCGTGATACGTACAAACGCCGCTTTAGAACAACCACTAAAGACTGTGCATGTATCAAGTAGACTTACCATCTGTGTCTTTGATGAGGCGTGTTTTTCTAAGACATTTATATAGGATTTGACTGTGTCATTGACTTCAAGCCTGGAAAATGAGTATATTATCTATATTCAAAAGGTCATGAACAGAGAAACACATAATATTTTATGCAACCAATGAAACACTATATAAAATAAGTCAAGAAAAAATGCCAAGATAAGCATTTCAGTTGAAAGCTTGCTTTTAAAACCAAGACAAGTTGAACAATTTTTGGAAATACATCTGGGAACTAGTTCTTAATATCCCGCCATCCATTTATACCAAGTTGACAGTTCTCATGTCTTCCTCAACATGGATCCTAATAGCCACAAACCATATATCACAAAAGCCTGTTTTAATATTTGTTGACTGGAGATTAGATGGGTATTTTGTTTACAAACTTTCAGAGTTTTGATAAAGTGACTGATTTCTACAGTTTAACATTTTCAGTTATTCCACTCCCAGATTGCTAACAACCGAGGTTTAAATTGGAAGGAATTTCTGCTCTACTCACATTTTGGCATCTCTCATAGCTATGCCCATGGTGGGTGTGACTTTCCGTAGACACTGCATTAACGAAACGGCTGCCCCGTAATTTCTCTTAGTGTAAAGCATTAGCCAATCATCCAGGGACTTCACCTTAAGTAAGGGGCCCTTTCTTGTTTCTTTTGACCATTCTGCAAACAGTGGATGGGAGTTAAACTGGAAAAGAATTCCAAGACACGGTATAAAACTTCATTTAAAAAAACCACCTAAGATCCTTTCCATTGTAAATCTGTGCTATCTCCCGCTGAAATATTACAATTTTAAACTTTAATCATGACTGAATTAGATATTTTTATGAAGAGACAGGTTAGTAATGCTGGAATTCTATCATGGGTTACTCTGGATTATTTTGATATTAACTATTTGACTCTTAAGGATACATTTAGAAGATCATTTTGCCTTGAGAAAATGTCCACAATACTAATAGGTAAAGATACAGAACTGAGTTTACTGTATTACAAGCACTTTCCATGCATTCCTTTTGAATATTTGCTTGTTCTCTCATATAAAGAATAGGTAGTCTAAGAGAGAGTAGTCATAATTATTGACATGACTAAGTTAGTTCCTGTTTTTGTTATTATTTGACAATGTTATTATTCCTACGATGACCTGTCAACTTTGAAACCGTCTTACCACTCTTCTTCCCTGGCAAATTCTGACTTCTTTCAGCAGTCTTCCTGAGAAGGACAAAAAGTTGGTATCGAATTTCAAATCCCAGAGTCGAAGCTCCTCTTGCGCAGTCTTATCTCTGAAAGTTAAAATATTTCCACATGATCAAACCAAGGAAAATAAGCAAAAACAATTATTCATTTGCAAAACACAGGGCAATTTCCCTCTCACATAAGTTTCCTTCTTGCTTGTCCTTGGTTAAGACGCTACAGATCAACTCCCTCAAACTCTGAATAGTCTTGTCTTGCTCTCACATTTGTGGGGGCACTAGTCTTTCCATTTCATTTCATTCATCTCCCTCTAGATTTCCTCTAACATTGCAATGACAGAAAAAGTAGAATTGGCCCCCCAAATCTCATTTTCTTCCCAATCGTCCTTTTTTAACTGAAGAATCTGAGATGCCAAGGGATCTCTCTGCACGGGTCTCAAATTCGGTTCACACACACAGAGCCAGGAAAGCAGCGCTTACCTTTGTACAGTATTCATGAATTTTTGCAGTTCGTGCTGCCTTTTGTCTGGATCCAACCTCATGTGAAGAGCCAGGTCTCTCATCACTCTGTAGTCTTGACGCATGGCATCTGTTAGACCTTCAACAGAGATCCAAAAGATACAGCCGAGTAAGCAAGAATAGACTTTTTCAGAGGAGACTTAACTGCTGTATCCGGAAGAGGAAGAATGAACAGAGGACACAGCTCCAGGTCAGATGGAGTATCATGAAAAGCCCACACTTCTACACCCGAATATCTATGACTTTAAAGAGGGATTGTCTCCTGGGAAGACCGCATAAATCTGCTATACCTGTCAGGCTGCAGAGCTCAGGGACCAGCAGTACAGGTTCGTTGGGTGTGTCCTGCTGGCTCTTCTTCCATTTTCCCTTGCTGATCAGAAGTGGCTGAGTTAAGTCAGTGACCTGTGTGTCATATTGCTGCTCAACAGAAGCGAGAAAGAACACTGGCATGATTATCAGCAAAACCTTCGTAACACCTCAACAACAGGTACAAATGTGCATTTTTGGGTCACAAATGGATGCCCAGAGGTGTGGTGACATTGCTTCCTCAAGCTTAAAATTACGTTAAAAATACCCTTAATATTCTCTGAATTTAGATGTCTCAGGGACCACGTCTTTTTTCTTATACACGGCCGAGGAGAAAAAGACTCCCACAAATGTTAAATTGGAGTCACTGAGCTATCCTTCTTTAACTTTGCATATGGAGATGGGTGAGGGACTCCTAGAGTGCCTATTTCTCACCTCAGTCTTGCCTTAAAAATTCCTAAACCATATTGAGAACTTTCAAGAGGATTCCCACACTAATGGGGGACAATCAAAGCTGGCCACTTTTCAGAGTCACCATTTCAGATCTATTCTCAACCTCCTCCTGCATTATTTCCCCTAAGTTCTTAGTCCCTGCTTCCAGTAGGAAAAGGCATTTTCAAAGACATTACATGCAGAAGTTCCTACCCTAGGCTGTAATGCTTGCACAATGAAGTGCCTTTACCCTCCAACACAAAGTGGTCCCTTCAGAGATCCTCCTGTGTTGCTTATTGGTAAGCAAGGTCCTTGTTAATAATAATTTAGCCACATGAACTCCGGTATCAACTGTCTTTTAGACATCTTGGGAACTTCAAAGGAATTCCCACCTTAGACAAGAAGACTTCAAATCCAGTGTTCATGGCTTTTTTCTTCTTGGGCTGGGCTACTACTTTCAATTCTCATGAAATTCTTGCAGATTACGTAGTTTTTTTTTCCTTAAAGTGGTCTGTAGTTATCTGAAAGGCAGCTGGGACTCACCCCCACTCCCTGATCCTACAGCCTTCTTAAGGTGGGAGCTAGTGCAAGTATACACATGTGTGTAGAATTGTGGCACCATTTTAGACCTCATCAACTGCTCCTACCACCCAGTTTCTCCAAGCCTTTGGAGGTGCTATTCTTCCTGTAGAGAACTTTGGAAATCGCACTTCCTTTGTTACAGCTGTTATGAAATATCCTAGAAGGATCTTTTGCAACATCTAAAAATCAGTTCTGTTGCTCCTATTTGCATTATTATTAAACTTCTTTTGAAAGCCATTGTATTTCCCTTCCAATGACTTATCTATGAATTCATTGACTTTTCCAGATCTCATGACAACACTAAAACTAAATTGTTCTCTCTCTCTAGACTGAGTTCCCACCAGGGCATCCTGAGACTCCCCCAGTCACTTCAAATATTTCTGCCCATCTGTTTTACTCAAGTAAAGCTGCTGAAAACCTTTCCTTATATTTCATTTACATCCAAGACTATCAGCAGATGCCAAAAAGGTAGTTTGCCTTAATGTGTCAAATTCCCCCCTCTCTCAAATTATTCCTAACCCCCCGCCCTGTGATGACATTCATGAACTATTACAATTATATGTGCCAGTCAAGGTATAAGATACAAGAGGTATTACAAAGAGCAAAACCAGCACTGTCCTGCCCCCATGAAACTCAGTCTACTGGGGAGGGGAGAGACTAATGAAATTATCACCCAAACATGTAATTACAAATTGGGATAAACGTCATGAAATACAAATGTGTACAGAATAGGGTGCCCACAGAGGCCTGAGGTTGCAGGTTGGCGTGTGTGTTTGGGGTGGGAGGGGGGTTGTTAGGATATCCAGAATGGCTCTTCTTAATCAATGACCTTTGAGATGAAATTTGTAGAATGAGCAAGCCTAGGTAGAGGAATGAGCACACTTAAATCTAGGAGGAAGGAGGTCCTTATCTCCCTCACATCCTCATCTCCGTCACTTCCCCAACTTGCATTCCCTAGCCTGTCATAATCACTCCCTCATAAACGCCATCAATTCCTTCCCTCCTTTTAGCCTTCATCATACTACGTTGGCAAGCTCTGACCATGCAACAACCCAGCTGTCTGTCCTGTGCGTGTAAGCAGCAACTGACCCTGCTGATTGGTTCTACAGTTAGTCTTGGCCACAATCTGAAAGGGGCGCTCTATTCAAATTCCCTCATTATGCTCCTTACTCATTCAAAAACCAACATCTCATACCTTCTCAAATCTCCTACACACCCCCTTCCCGCCACCCACCAACCGACACAGCCAACGATCTTGCTTCATACTTCACTGAGAAATAGGAGGATTCAGACAGGAATCCACAACATTCTGCCCAGCGTTTACCTTTTCCCCTGTAGGCATGTGCTCTGCCGCTGGGGCCCGATTTCTACAGAGGGTTTGTCCTGCTCAGAGAAAAGTCAGCCCCTCCACTGAGCTCTGGATTCTAACCTCTGCTCAACTTCAGGGATTTTGTTTCTGTTATTATCCCTTATTTCTCTTACAATCGATGTTATCGATTTCTCCCTCTCTGTTGGATGATTTCCACCAAGATGGAAACATACTATTGTCTAATTTTTTAAACTCCTCCATCTCCCATACCCTTTCTCTCCTCTTCTTTTGTAGCAAATATTGCCACGTTTTTTTCTTCAGTACCTTCCACTTGGACTTTGACTCCCACTATTACCAATTTGCTCTTGGTATGAGCTCCATGCTACCAGACCCAATACACACTTGACTGTATGTCTTTTCCCTCCAGCTTCATTGAGGTGTAACTGGTACACCAAAATCTGCACACAACTACGGGATACAATTTGGTGAGTTTGGACGTAGGTATACGGTCTTATTTAACCTCTTAACATTCTACAGAGATGCACTTCCCTCCTCTTTCTTGAAATACTTTATTCTCTTGTTTATCTACATATTCTGCCTAGGTGACTGCAGATCAAAAGCCAAGGATTAGAGAATGGCTAATGACTGCCCAAATCTAAACCTCCAGGCTTTACCTCCCCGTGGAACTCCAGATTCATGGCCATGCCCAAACAGCAGGCTTTATTTACCCCTTTGGGCCGAGAAAATGCTGTGAAATCACATCGCGTCACCTTGCTGTACACGAAAGAGGAGAGGTGCCTCCTCAGCTGTCACTTAGCTAGGATCAGGCTACAGGACTGAAGTTTTGACAAACAGGAAGACGAGTAGAAGTGGTGCATCAGCCTATCACTTCCAGTCCAAGGTCCCTAAGAGCCAGGGTGTTTCTTCTACTTCTTTTCCTCTCACGCAACCACCTCGGAGTCCACTTGGTGAGATGGTCGAGCCACAAAATGGTAACACTGGATCACTGAGTCATCCCATGGAAGACAGCTTCCCTGAGAGCGACTAGACTCTCATTAGACTTTACTCAAGCCAGAAATAAGTCTTTTATTTAGTTACTGACATTTCCGTTTCCAACTCCAACAGAGCCAATCTCATCCCCGAACGATCCCCAAACCTGCTCCTCCCACAGACTCCCCCATGGCAGGAAATGATGCCATTGCTCCCGCACTTCCTCAGATAAAGCCCAAGGGTTGTGTGGCAGGCTCCTCTTTCCATCACTCACTACATCCAAGCCATCAATAAGTCCTGTCCATTTTCAACTATTTCTCCCACTCTAATCCAGGTCACCCTCATCACTTACCTAAACCAATTTAATAACCTCCTCATTGTTCTCCCTGCCTCCATTTTTAACCCCATACAGCCCATTTGCAGTACATCAGATGAAATAATCTTGAAAATGAAAAATTCATCTACATAACACCCTTGGACAATAAAATCCGGTTGACTTTTCTAGAGAACGCACTAGCCTTGGTAGCTAGTGCATGATCTGGATACATCATGGCCATCTTGAAAATGATGTCTTTGCACTATCTCTTCTCTTTTCCCTGATCTGCACACCGCTTGCTCCTTTTTGACGTTCACATTTCGGCTTCTCAGAGAAGCTTTCCTTGACTACCCAGTCTAAGTAGCCACCAGACACTCTCTATAATCCCCTTCAATTTTAATTATCTGCACATCCTTTATAACTATCAGAATAGTTTTCTTCTTGTTTGCCATCTCCCTGCCTGCCGTGAGAATGCAAGTTCCTGTGAGATCAGAGAACTCAATTGTCTTACCGATGTATACCCAAGATATATGATAGGAACTCACTCAACACTTTTTGGATTGAAGGAAAAGCACTAAGTATGAAGCACAAATGAAGATAATGTCAGAATAGAACCATCCCCTTGAAGGGATGTCAGAGGGCTGTGTATCCTCAATGGTTTCAAGTAGCTAGATTTTGGGTTGCAATATAAAAAATACAAGCTTTTTTTTAAAAAATCATCCATTTATAAGTTCTTTCCATTTGCTACAAATATCTGTGATTCCTTTAATTATCTTTCTCTCATCTTCCAAAGCTAGAAAAGCTCCCTCATCAACTGGTATATCTTAGTTTACTAAGGCAAGTCTACGTACGTCCTTGTGAACACTCAAAGATTGAAGAATCCATGAATTACGAGATTTGGCATATAATTGACATCATTTCAGGTAGTAATTGGCCATTTTTTCCTTCCTTTTGAACCAAACTCTATAGGGCTGCAATTTCTACATAAGTAAAGTTTTCATATCTTAAGTCTTACCATATTTTATTTTCTACCTAACAATGCATCTACATGTTTAAAACTCCCATAGCCACTTCTGTGACTGACACGAGGGGCCATATTGGAGCCATTCTAGTTCTGTGACATTACTCTGTACCCAAGCTACTTGAATACACGGATAATAGAAGTCAAGCTATAATATCCCAAAAGGATAATATAAATATATAAATATATATATATGACTTAAAAATATATTTAATCACATAATCTGAAAAGATTTTAATATTTAAATATATTTAAAGAAATAAAATTTCATACCTGCCTGTAGTAGTCCACAAAGGTGATTCTGTTGCCATCTGACTTTTTAAATGTAGCTTTAGGAGTCTCCTCCCAATTAATAGCATCCACCCTGTAGGTTCTGTTGTTGTGCCTGTGGAATAATCACAATATATGGTATTATTCCTGGCTCATTCATTGCGTGGAACCATGCAAGAATCAAGGGGTTTTAAATCCTGTAAGTAATTGCAGGATACATCAGCTTTAGTAAGATTAATTCCCATAACATGCAATTCACCCACTTAAATGTACAATCTAACGATTTTTAGAATAGTCACAGAGTTGCGCAAACATCAACACAGTCAGTTTTAGAATATTTTCGTCACACAAAAAAGAAACACCATAACCATGAGCATCACTCCCCATTTCCACCCAACTCCCCCAGCCCTTGGGCAACCACTAGTTTACTTTCTGTCCCTATACATTGGCCTACCATCACATTTTACATAAATTAACTCACACAATATGTGATCTTTCCTGACTGGCTTCTTTCACTTAGCATAATGTCTTCAAGGTTCATCCACGCTGTAGAACGTATTGGTACTTAATTCCTTTTTATTGCCAAATAATATTCCATTGTATAGATATACTATATTTTTGCTTATCCACTTACCAGTTGATGAACATACGGGTTGTTTACACTTTTGAGCTATTATGAATAACGATGTTATAGACATTCACATACCAATACTGCTGGACATATGTTTTCATTTCTCTTGAGCATATAACTAAGAGTGGAAATGCTGGGTCATACGGTAACTTTATATTTAGCATGTTGAGGAAATGCCAGACTATTTTGCAAAAAGGCCATACAATTTTACACTCACACCAGCCGTCGATGAAGGTTGGTTCCGATTTTTCCACATCCTTACCTATACTGGTTAATATCTGCTCTTTCATTTTAACCATCCTAGTGGGTATAGAGTGATATTTCATGGTGGTTTTAATTTGTATTTTCTTGATGGCTAATGATGTTCAGCATCTTTTCATGTGATTATTGGCCATTGGTATATTCTCTTTGGAGAAATGTCTATTCATATCCTTTGCCTATTTTTAAAAATTGAGTTTCTTTTCATTGAGTCGTACATGTTCTTTATATATATATATAAATACAAGTTACTTACCAGATATGTGATTTGCAAATATTCTCTCCCATGCTGTGAGTTGTCTTTTCACTTTTTTGACATGTACTTAAAGAACAAAAGTTTTAATTTGGTGAAGTCCAATTTATCTACATTTTTTTTTTTTGAAGAACCTTAGCCCTGAGCTAACTACTGCCAGTCCTCCTCTTTTTTGCTGAGGAAGCCTGGCCCTGAGCTAACATCCATGCCCATCTTCCTCTACTTTCTATGTGGGACGCCTACCACAGCATGGCTTTTGCCAAGTGGTGCCATGTCCGCACCCGGGATCCCAACCAGTGAACCCCGGGCCACCAAGAAGCGGACCGTGCATACTTAACCGCTGAGCCACTGGGCTGGCCCATTTACATTTTTCTTTTGTCATCACTTGTGCTTTTGGTGGCTTATATAATAAGCTTTTACCTAACCCAAACTCCTATGTTTTCTTCTAAGAATTTTGGGCTTTTAACTCTTACATTTAGGTCTATTTTGAGTTCCAGTTTAGCTAATTTTGTGTGTTGTGTGAGGAAGGGGCAGCTGGATATCCAGCTGTGCCAGCAAAATTAGTTGAAAAGACTATTCTTCCCCTGATTGAACTGTCTTGACATCATTGTTGAAAGTCAACTGACCATAAATGTGAGGATTAACTTCCGGATCCTCCGTTCTATTTCACCGATCTATATATCCATCCTAATGCCAGCAGTACACTGTCTTCATTACTTCAGCTTTGCAGTAAGTTTTGAAATTGGCAAGTGTGAGTTCTAACTGCTCTTTTCTTCAGATTATTTTGCAAACTGGTACAGCCACTGTGGAAAGCAGTATGGAGATTTCTCAAAAAATTAATAGAAGTACCATATGATCCCACTGCTGAGTATTTATCCAAAGAACATGAAGTGAATAATTCAAAGAGATTTATGCATCCCTATGTTCATCGCAGCATTATTCACGACAGCCAAGACGTGGAAGCAACATACATATGATGGAATACTATTCAGCCATAAAAAATACAAAATTATCCCATTTGCAACAACATGAACGGACCTTGAGGGTATTATGCTGGGCAAAATAACTCAGAGAAAGACAAACACCGTATGATTTCACTCATATGTGGAAGATAAACACACGAATAAGGAGAAGAGATTAGTGGTTACTAGAGGGGAAGGAGGTAGGGGGAGAGTGAGAGGTGTACAGGGGCACATGTGTATGGTGACAGACAAAAATTAGACTATCGGTGGGGGGCACGATGCAATCCATACAGAAACTGAAATATAATAATGTACATCTAAAATTTACACAATGTCATAAGCCAATATGACCTCAAAAAATTTTCAAAAACATTGTTTTGGCTGAGTAACTTTAAATCCATTCTCTTATCAACTTAAGATTTCTGGTGTAGAGGGAGACTCGAAATAAAAAGTTCCTTCAAAGGAAATTTGCTAATGTGTTCTAATTAAGCACTGATTTTTAAAATCCCTAGACACAGAGGGAGAGAAAAGCAAGAAGACATTTGGAATGAGCATACCCAGCTACACGCAAGTGAGGTTTCAAATGAATGCATTAACATTAGGAATTGCAAAAATGGCAAAGCTGACAATTGACATAGTCCTCTCCCATACTGTATAAGCAGATGAGAAAAGTATACAGTGATTCTTGCCATTTTCATGCTATTTCTACTTCTGAACTTCAATATTTAGTAATTTGAAAATAATAGGAACATCTCTTATGGAAAAATAAGGTTTTCAAAGGGATTAGATGGGTTTTAGGGTTGGTCCAGTGTTGTAGTGGTTAGGTTTGTGTGTCTGCTTTGGCAGCCCAGGTAGCAGACCTACACACCACTCAGCAACATCAAGCCAGGCTGTGGCGGCGTCCCACATGCAAGACAGAAGATTGGCACAGATGTTAGCTCAGTGACAATCTTCCTCACCTCAAAAAAAAAAAAGTGATTGGATGGGCTTTTAAAATGCAGACTTACTTGGTGAGAACGATTAAGCCAACTAATGCTTTAGAAACTCGCTGTTTGACATCTCCCTCTCTGGGAGTGTCAACAATCCTCATTATTACATCATAAGCAGTTTCCATTCGGAGCAGTTTGTGGCTCACGTCGGCACAGAGGGTAATACTGTTTTCATATTCAAGAATAGATGTGAAGTAACCAGGCCAGACTTCCAGACTGCAAACAGAACACAGTAGACGTGAGTGTCAAGGCCAAGCTCTGACCATGGAGCCAAGTGTTATGGGCCCAAACTCAGGGTCTGAAATGGATGCTTAGGAGTCGGTTCCAATTTCTCAGTTTTAGTAATAACTGGTGTTTCTAAGGAACTTCCAATAGAGATTTACCAGATGTGCTGGTTATAAGCAAAACATCATCTTTGTTAAACCATTTTTATTACTGCTCATAGGCTTAAAGTGTCATGTATACTCATGTACGTGAGAATATTATATATATATATATATATATATATATATATATATATATACACACACCCCCATATATACACATATATACATATAGATACAATTGCTATGATTGAAAATATTTTCAGAGAGAAATTACCCAAATTTGGGATGAATATTTAGGTTTCTTAGATGGTTTACACAACAACTGAATATCTTAAGGGTTGTGCTTAAGATGCTAGGAGTTTTAGAGCGAATCTTTTCACTTCCTTTGAAGTTTACATTAAACTTAATTGTTCATAGCCAGAGGGTACAATTTAAAAGACCATCACTTGTAAACCATGTGACTTCAAATGAGAGTAACTTTCTCAAAAGCTTCTGTTTCTGTGCACAGAATGTGGAACTTTCCACTTTATACAAACCTATGATCCAAGAACTGAGTGGCTCCACATTTATTGTAATAGTTGCGACCAATCTGTTTCAATTCCATCGACTTCAAAATTCTAGAAATGGAAAGAATAGGTTGCGTTGAACGCACAGTGAATACCAAGCATTTGGTAACAGACCTCAAGATACATGAGGGAAAGATATCTGTCACTGGCTTTGTTTACACTAACGATTAACATGAAGTGCCTGATATAACAGGTAAGTTACACTATGAGGTGGATATTAAAGTGCATTTAACCTCAGTTTTTCATAAAACAAAATATCACGGAAAGGCCATCAGAATGACCTTCATTCCCAGAAATGAACCAAAACATCTTTTCCAGACTGTGTCTCGAATTTTAATTTTGAATATTTGTTCATCACAGTGAGTGCAGAATAGAAAATGAGTGTATTTGCTCCAGAGGGAAATACGCATGGACGTGCATAGCTGATGGCTGTTACTCCTTCTAGATAGGACCCAGACGTGGGGGCGGGCAGGAGGAATAATATTGAGGAAGGCCACCGAATTCTCCCAGGTCCAAGTGAGGCTCAAGTGTCCTTTCATCTCAAGAACATAAGATGCTAGAAGCAAATGGCCATGTTCAACACCACTGAAACTCAGTAAAACCAACCAAATTGCGAGGAAATGCAATCTAACACACTTTCTAAAGAGAATGTTGTAATAGCGCAGGCAATCTGGCGAGGTGGGCATGAGCTCTCTGGAGAACTCGATGGTAATCTTCACAGGCTGTTCTTTGTACTTGCTGACCACTTCCGTTTTCTGAGATAAAGAAGAACAGAAAAGCCTTAGAGGTGCTTCCAAGGACACTAAGTTCCATCGCATCGCAAGTCAATGTCACTTGGCCATCCAACCCACCGCCGTGGCAAGCCATCTTTCCCACCAAGACACGTGCAGGTAGAAGATGTGATTTACACGACAAAAGTGAGGAGTCAGAATTAAATATTTAAATCAAAACTATTTTTTACTTAAGCTCCTCTAAATGATTTGGTTAATGAATACAGAAATTTATAGAAGAAAATTAAGTCCTTCTCCCAATGTTTTTCTTTTTTTGATGACGTTTTGGAGGGAATAAGAAATAAAATAAAAAACTATTCAAAACTTCAAGATCAGCATTTTCGAGACATACTGTGCCATTAAAAAGGTAAAAAAATATATATTTCACCCTTATATTAAATTCTGTTTAAACACTGAAATAAAAATCATTAAAGAATACCAATGATAATCAAACATGAACATGGGTTTTATTACAAGTCCAATGGGCAAGAGATCTCCATGATATCTCTACAAACAGCTGTACAGAAACAACAGGAGTTCTCCGAGAATAAAGTCAAAAGGCAAGAGAAAGAGAACAATGTTAGGAAAATGTCAGTAACACTACTTAACTCGTTTACGTAGCACACGTGGTAATAATAAAGAGTTTCCATCAAATATACGACACTTTCCAAGTAACGATTCATGTTGTTTCAGTAAGTCCGCACGGAGACTTCCATCCTCTATGTCTGGCTTATAGTCAACGTTGTACTGATACGTGACCCATTGGGGACGAGATGTCACTCGGAAATGGTTCGCGAATAGCCTTACAGCTGTACCTTTCGAGCCTGAAAAATTGAGCCACATGTCAATATTGAGACAACAAAGTGGTCAATTGAACCAAAGACAATTTGGACAGCAAAACATTGAGAGCCAAAGCGAGGTCGAACAAGCAGGCTAACAACATGACATAAACATTTATCTACACCTGTTGTCCAGAACACCTAACATCGTCATTTAGGTGAATTCTTATACAAGTATGCATTTAGAAAGTTAAAATATATGATTAATATAGTTATAAATATATTAATATAGCAATAAAAAGATCAAAATAAGACAAACCTTTTGCAGCACAAGCCTTCCAAAAGGAGGAAAAAGCCACTGTACGTAATAGTGTTTAAAAAAAATCTCAGTACGACAAAGAACTGGGTGATTCTATCTTAATGTGTATAAGAAGAAAAAGAAAAACAAAGAATGTATGTCTAAAATGTCTTCTAAATATGTAAATAAGTTCTAAATAAATAATAAGGACTCTAAAATGTCTTCATTTCTGTAAAAGTGAATGTTACTACAAAAACGTGAGAGAGGACCTCCGCTTACATGATGGCACGAAGCTTTACAGAACTCTAAGCACCAACACACATCTCATCAAAAGTTTAAAATGAACAACTCCATCCAATGGGCTTAATGGCCGGAGTACCTGTTTTCGACTTTCTGACATGTTCCAGGTTCTGCCGGGTGTTCACCACCAGGTCTCGAAAAACCCCGCTGAAACCCCTGTTCCCCCTCAGCGAGGCCGCCTGCAAGCCAGCCGAGAGCTGGAGTTCCGCTACGGATAAACATAAAAGCAATGAGTTTATACAAGAAAAGGGGAAATGTAAATACGAAGGACAGTAGGAAACCCCAGCTATTAAGCAAAACCGTCAAGGTGGTTTGAGGTAGATAGGATGATGTCAACGGATCCAAACAACATTATTTCAGTAATGCGTCACCAGCAAGGGGGACTAGAGGCCTTTCCCAACAAGTCTGCAGTCCACAGCAGTGGTTGCCCCAGCCCTTCAGTCATCGCTGCTGTTTCATCAGGCGCTTGCTCAGAGTACAAGATCCTTCGAAGCAGAAACCTTGCGCTCTCTCTCCATCTTTACGGGTTTATCAGCTGGCACCACACTGCCCTCTAGTGGGCATCAGAAAGTACCGGCTGAATGAACAATCCATCAAAAATCCATGAAACTGGCTTTTGATACAGAACGACTGATCTATTTTATTAATAGCAACTGGGAAAGTGTCTCATGCTATTTTTGCTAAATCCCGAGATTCATACGGATTTAAATATATATTTTACAAGGTCAGTATCTGAATGACAATGCCAAGCTGTCGTTCAGCGGAGAGGTGGTGCATTGTGAAAGAAATATGCGCACATTATCCATAAATCTTGTGCCCCTGAAGGGCCAATGCCTTGGGTTATAAAAAATGGCTTTCTTCAACATGCTACTTCTGAAAGCTATTATTCCTAGTTTATGATGATCTTACAAAATATTTAGAGGATGAATTTCTATAATAGAAAAACTATTTCATTGACTCATAAAATTTTTAAACAACTTTATCAAACTCAACTAATTCTGACACACCCAGGAATCAAAATCAAATTCAAATTTCAGTGAAAGAAAACAGCAGCCATCATTCATTAGCACTTGCTACATACAATGTATTTCACATATAATATTTAATCACAGCTCCTCAGAGATGCAATACAGATAATAAAAATGGGTATTTTAATTTTCCATATTCAAATTTATAACTTCATTTTATGGAGCCTGGATTTTATATCTGTTTGTTATAAAAATATTTATTTACCTTTTAAATTTTTTTGGTGTTTCAAGCTCTGACCCATCACAATTTATCTCGCTGTAAGAATCAAGCTAGAGGAGAGTGACATCAGCAAGATGGCGGGACAGGAAGCCCTGGGCACCCCTCCTCCCAGTGAGCACATGGATCCAATAGCAATACACGGATCACTCCCTTTGTGTGAAATCCAGAATTTAGTTGAGATGCTCCTGCACCCCCAGCAAGTGTGAAACCACCCACGCGGACACCAGTAGGAAAACTGGAGACATCTTCTCACTCTAATCCCCAAGCCCAGCACAGCAGCAGATGAACAGGAGGAAACCCCCAGCAAACAGCTCTTCCACGCTGAGGGAAAGAGTGGGACCACACATCCGATGTCCCATCTCTTCTGGGTGCTGCCTGAAGGACTGGCTTCTATCTTGCCTGCCTCAGAGTGACAGTGGACCAGCATATGCTGGACCCCTGAGGGCTACAGAAAACAAAGGCAGTGTTTTGAACTAGCAGGCAGGTACTCACCACAGCTCCTCTCTGGCTCAGTACAGAGAGAATGGGATCATAAGAAGACTATGGACAATGAAATGTTAACAGACCAGAGAATCTAGAAGAAATGGAGAGATCCTTAGAAACATACAGCCTACCAAGAATGAATTATGAAGAAACAGAAAATCTGAATAGAACTATAACTAGTAAGAATATTGAGTCAGCCATCAAAACCTCCTAACAAAGAAAAATCCAGGACCAGATGGCTTCGCTGGTGAATTCTACTAAACATTTAAAGAATGAAGGCCAGTCCTTGAAGTCCCAGGAACTGAAGAAGACGGAACACTTCCAAACTCATTTTATGAGACCAGTATTATCCCGATTCCAAAGCCAGACAAAGACACTACAAGAAAAGAAAACTACGGACTGATGTCCCTGATGAATACGGATGCAAGAATCCTCAACAGAATCCTAGCAAACCGAATTCAGCAGCACATGAAAAGGATCATAGACCACCACCAAGTAGGATTTGCCCTTGGGGTGCAAGGATGTTCAAAATATGAAAACCAATTAACATGATACACCCACATTAACAGAATGAAAGGTAAAAATCACAACCATCTCAACAGAGGCAGAAAAAGCACTTTATAAAATTCAACACCCTTTCATGATAAAAACTCTTAATAAAGGAAAATTACCTAAATGTAATAAAGACCATATAGGAGAAGCCCACAGCTAAATTCATACTCAAGAGTGAAAAATTGAACACTTTTCCTCTAAGGTCAGGAACAACGCAAGGATGCCCATTCTCACAATTTCTATTCATCATAGAAGTAGAAGTTCTAGCCAGAGGAATTAGGCAAGAAAAAGAAATAAAAGGCATCCAAACTGGAAAGGGAGAACTGAAATTGTCCCTGTTTGCAAACAAGATCATCTTATAAATAGAAAACCCTAAAGACTCCACAAAACACTGTTAAAAGTGATAAATGAATTCAGTAAAGCAGAAGAATATAAAAATCAATTACATTTCTATATACTAACAATGAACTATCTGAAATTAAGAAAACAATGCCATTTACCACAGCATCGAAAAGTATAAAATACCTAGGAATAAACTTCACTAAAGAAGTGAACGACTTGGGGCTGGCCCCGTGGCATAGTGGTTAAGTTCAGTGCACTTCGCTTAGGCAGCCCGGGTTCGCAGGTTCAGATCCTGGGCGTGGACCTCGTCCACTCATCAGCCCTGCTGTAACGGTGACCCACATACAAAATAGAGCAAGATTGGCGCAAATGTTAGCTCAGGGCTAATCTTCCTCAAGCAAAAAAAGAGGAAGATTGGCAAGAGATGTTAGTTCAGGGCGATTCTTCCTCAGCAAAAAAAAAAAAAAAAGAAAAAGAAAGAAAAAAGGGAGTGAATAACTTGTACACTGAAAACTATAAAACACTGATGAAAGAAATTAAAAGAAGACACAAATGAAAAGACACCCTGTGGTCGTGGATTGGAAGAATTAACATTGTTAAAATGTTCATACTACCCAAAGCCATCTACAGATTCAACACAATCCTATCAAAATCCCAGTGGCTTTTTTTTTTTTTTTTTTTTTTTTACAGAAACATAAAAAAACAGCTCTAAAATTTGTATGGAACCACAAAGGATCCAGAATAGCCAAAACAATTACAAGAAAGAATAAAGCTAGAAGCCTCATATTTCTGATTTCAAAATATATTACAAAGCTATAGTAATTAAAACAGTATGCTACTGGCCTAAAGACACACCAATGGCACAGAATAGAGAGGCCAGAAATAAATGCATATAGTCAACCGATCTTCAACAAGGTGCCAAGAATACACAATGGAGTAAGGGTGTCTCTTCAACAAAAGGTGATGGGAAAATTGAATATCAACGTGCAAAAGATGAAATTGGATTCTTATCTTACACCACACACAAAAATAAGTTCAAAATGGATTAAACACTTAAATGTAAGACCCCAAGTTATAAAACTCCTAGAAGTAAACATTGAGAAAAAGCTTCATGACAGTGGTCTTGGCCATCACTTCATGGATATGATACTGAAACCACAGGAAACAAAACAAATGAGATTATATCAAACTAAAAAGCTTCTGCACAGCAGGGAAAACAATCAACAGGGTGAAAAGGCAACCTATGGAACAGGAGAAAACGTTTGCAAACCATGTATCTGATAAGGAGTTAATTTCCAAAATATATAAGGAACTCCTACAACTCAATAGCAAAAAGACTAATAACCCAATTTTAATAAATGATGAAAGGACCTGAACAGACATTTCTCCAAACACATACAAATGGCCAACAGGTATATGAGAAGATGCTCAAGGTCACTAATCCTCAGAAAAATGCAAATCAAAAGCACAATGAGATATCTCTTCCCATCTATAGGGATGGCTATTATCAAAAAACATGCCATCAAACAAAAAAAAAGACAACTAGTGTTGGTCAAGATGTGAAGAAGTTTGAACCCTGGTTTACTCTGATGGGAATGCAAAATGGTGCAGGTGCTATGGAAAACAGTAAGGAGATTCCTCAAAAAATTAAAAATAGAACTACCATATGATCTACGCCATCCCACTCCGGGTATTTATCCAAAAGACTTGAAATCATGATCTTGAATAGACATTAGCACTCCCATGTTCATTGTAGCACTGGTCAAAAACAGCCAAGCCATGGAAACAACCTAAATGTCCATCAACAGATGAACAGATAAAATTAACATGGTCTATACATACAATGGAATATTATTCAGCCCTAAAAAAGAAAGAAATCCCACAATACACAACAATAGGGATGAGCCTTGAGCACATTATGCTAAGTGAAATAAGCCAGTCACAGAAGGACAAACACTGCATCATTCCACTTCTATGAGAGATGGAAAATAGCCAAACCCATAGAGGCAGAGACTAGAGTAGTGGTTTGCAGGGAGTGGGGGAGTGGTTGCTAATCAACAGGTCTAAAATTTCAGTTATGCAAGGTAAGTTCTAGAAAGCTGCTATACAACACTGTGCCCATAGTTAACAAGACTGTAGTGTACACTTAAAAATATGTTGAGAGGGTAAATCTTATGTTAACTGTTCTTACCACAATAAATACAATTTTAAAAATTAAAAAAAAGAAGTTGGTTGGAGAATCAGACCTAAGGTTTGACTGCATTGGCTGACTCCTTGGCAAACGACAACACCTGAGCCTGTGTGCTCACCTGTATCAAGATAACCTTTCACCTGTGAGGATAACGCAACATAGGCGAGCGCTGAGATGTTCGAGAGCTGCTCGACCTTTCAGTGCAGAGATTTACAAACCCAAGAAAATAATGTTCCTGGCATTCCTAGCTAACTTAGACTCCCCACATACAAATGCATGGTCTAAATTTGAAAAGCAATTACATTGAATTGGCTAGTGAATAATAATCACCATTTCTTTTCCATAAGCCTTAACATATAGGGGGAATAAAACACTGATGGTCAGATAATTTATTGCAGGAAAGGAAATAGCAGCAAGCTGTACATTCTTTCCATCCTGCCAAACCTCGGGGGAATACGAGGCTATCTGTCTAGAATTTTATCACTGTGGTGCACCCTCCTGTGTGAAGCATCCTGCCTCTTCCACCACATCCTTCTTCCCTCTTTTTACCTGAAGGCTGAGACGTTCCTTCCGCTCCTCTTGGTTGCCTAGGCTCAACCACTTGGCTTTCTGCTGGCAGTGGCTGGGGTCTAGGCAGAATTTGCCCAGGTTGCCGGGTCTGCATGGTTTTGGAGATAGAAATAATAAATAGTGTTATCTACTCTTTAGAAATAAGAGTCGTTCGTTCATCATCCAAACATTATTGTCTGCCTGCCAGGTGCCAGGACATAAAGCAAAGGACTCTCTTTTGAAAAGCTCACATTCCAGTGACACAAAATAAAAATGTCTATAGCGTAAGTATAGGCATGGCTAGAGAAATGAAGAAAAAAGAGCAATGCCAAGTAAAATTGGGAGTTGCTGGGAAGATGGGCTGTGAAGGGGGCTAGTTGTATTAGCGGCGACAAAGCAGGACCTCGGGGTGAAGCTGACACTGAATCAAAGACTTGAAGGAGGTGAGTGTGTTAACAAGGTTACACAAGCCACAGGTGGAGGAAAGAGAGAGCAAAGTTCCTAAGGGAGAAATGGCCAAGGAAGAACTAGGTGGCCAGTGTGGCTGGAGCAAAGCTAGCAGGAGGGAGAAGTCAGAGAGGCAGCAGGAGAGAGGCCATCTTAAGGCATTGGTCTCTGACTCTGGGAAAATGGGAGCCCTATCAGCGTGTTGGGCAGAGAGCTACAAGGACTGACTTATCTGTTCTGTGATGGAAACAGACTGAGGAAGAGACCAGGGCAAAAGCAAGAAGGCCAGTTAGAGGCCACCTGCAGTGTCCAGCAAGTGATGCTGGTGGGTTGGACCAGAGGGTAGTAACAGGGGTGAGAAATTCTCAGATACTGGATACTTTTTTGAAAAGCAGAGACAACAGTATTTCCTGCTTGTTCCAGTGAAGGGTTTGAGCTCAAAAGAGGAGTCTAGGATGGAGCCAGAGTTTGGCCTCAGCAACTGGAAGAATGAACCTTCTTCAGAGGAAATGAACAGGGCAGATCAGGAGCATGACGTGTGGACATCTGCGGGGTGTGGACATCTGCGGGGTGTGAGGTATTGCAGGAGAGGGCACTGGCCGGAGATATAAGTAGGAGGCCCTGTCCTCACAGCAGATAACACTGAAAGCCATGACAATGATAAGATGACAAGGGAGAGAATCCATGTAGCAAGGAAAAGAGGCCCAAGGACTAGGTTCCGGGCATGTGAACAGGGCAGGACGAGAACCCAGCAAAGGAATGCTAACAGCAGCAGCCAGGGAGGTAGGAGGGAAACCAGGGGTGTGTGGTGACCTGAACCCACATGGAGGGAGTTGATCAAGCAGAAAAGAGGGCTTAACTATTCCACCAACAAGTGATAGAGCAAATACACAGAGGACTGAGAACTGACCTGTGGGTCTGACAAAGTGGAGGATCCTGGGGAAACCCGACAAGAGCTGTTTCAGTGGAGCGACCGGGAGAGAGGAGTGGCGAGAGAAGAAGGAAGAAGTGGAGTTCAGAGTAGAGAGATTTCTGCCGTGGGAAGCAAAGACCAAGCAAGGAGCTGTGAGGGCAATGGGATCCAGCGAGGTTTCTTGCTGGATGGGAGGAAACGCAGCCGGTTGGTTGTATGCAGACAGGGACAATCTAGGAGAATAAAGCTTGATGACTCAGGAGATAGAGGGGAGGGTTACAGGAGAGGCGCCCCAGAACCGGCTAAGGGGCACAGGGTGTAAGTGGAGATGGTTTCTTTAGGTGGGAGCGGAGCTAGAACCCTGGGGTCTCAGGTGAGGGGGAGGCCCGGGTGCAGAGATGCTGTGGGGAAGACATTGAACTTCTGCTCTGATGTTCTATGTCTCAGGGACACAGGAGTTGCTGCGAAAGGCTAAGAATTAGGATGGAGGAGGAGCAGTTGAGGCTTGAGGGAAGAAAAGAAGACAGAAGCAACAACCGCAGAGGAGAAGAAATGGACCCAGATGGTGTCGAGTGACCGCCAGGCCAGCACCGCGACCCACCGGAGGGCGTCAAAGCAAGACCCTCAGCACGGCTGTGGGTTCCAGCGCACGACCGCGCCATGGACACGGGATAAGAGAAGACAGAAATGCAGACAGACAGCAGGGATAACAAGTTTTAAACAAGATTGAAAACTCTATCCAACTCAGGCTGTTCAAGTCCTTTAATTTTTGAAGTCTCTCCCAAGAAATTGAGAGGCCAGGGAATGTGGAAGCCTTTCCATCCACCCAGGGTTCAAAGGGAGTCTGCGCTAAGGTGACAACAACGCGAGAGGGAGGCAGAGAGGGGCTCTCCGGGTAGGTGGAGCCAGCCACACCATCCCGAAAATCTGACTTTGCTTATGAAATGTACTAGTTCCCTCTCAGCAGGAGAGAACTCTCTCCCTGAGCCACACTGGCTCCACGAACAGCGTCTCTGGTCAGCAGAGGCAGCGTGTTCTGCATAAAGGGGACAACGTACGTCACAGCGCGGCGCTCACCGTCGTAGCGCCTCCAGGCGCCGCTGAAGCTCCAGGTGCCGCCGCTCCAGGTGCCGCGGACGCTCCGGGGGCCGCAGGTTGCGGGGACGCCCGACCGCGCGCTCTGCCGCGGGCTCGAGTCCTGGCCCTGCCGGACATCGCTGTCCTGAAAACGATGACCCGGAAGGCGAGAGGCCGTTAAAGAACACGGTGATATTAGACATCTCTGTGTCGTTGCCTCGTCACTTTTGTTAAACTATGACTTCAAAGAAAGCATCAGGTTATTAACGACGCGCATTTTCCATTCACACCAAAGACTGCTTCCAAGTGGTCAGTGTCCCGCAGTAAAAGACGGGACCTGGCAAAATAGTCATAGAAATTTAAAAAAAATTGTTGATTATGGTTCTTTTGCCCCCGCAGACTCACAAGACACTATGGGTTACAGGGTTGGCTTGTATGAGTCAGGTGTGTTCTGGGTTCTTCTCATCTACCAGGCACCCCTATAGCACAGTGAGGGGCCCAAGTGTCCCCTGGGTTCCCCCGCACACATCTGAGCTACTGCAACCTGAACCGCCCCTCTGCCCACCTCTCCGGTCTCGGTCCCCCGGACTCCGCTCGCGCAGCTCGCCTACCTTCCTTCCTCCGCGGGAATCAGGCCGATCTGAGCGCGCTGCACCCGTGGCCTCGGGTCCCTCTCCTCCCAGCCCCGGAGCGTGTGAGCGCCGACCTCTGCGGGTCAGAGGCGCAAAGCTCCTCTCCCGGACGGTTAGCCTTTCCCGGGATACAGTCCTGTGCCCTGCAGCGGTCACTAAGTAGGGTTTGGGGCGGAGGTCGGACCAGCCTGGCCGCCTGGCGGAACGCGTCCTGAGCTCAGCGGGGCAGGGGCCGGGCCGCGCCCACCTCAATTTCAATTTCAATTCCGCCAGCCCGGCCTCTTCCGGCGCCGCCTCCATCCTGGCCTAAGTGAGGCGGACCTTGAGTGGCACCTGGTGGATTCGGAGATGCTCCAGAGTCTTAATGGGATGCGAGTGGGGGCGGCTCTGCCTCCTCCCCAGCCCCACCTTATCTCGTCCATCAACCATCCCCGGATCAACCTGCCAGGTGACCTTACAAAACGACGTGCACTTGAGACTTCAGAAACTTACGGCCTCACCCCTTAATACTTTAACCAAGTCCCTGCTGTTGCCTAGATAAGGAAATTGCAGCTGCCGTGACTGCCCTTGGATTCAAACCCAGGCTTATTGTAATATATTGTAATCGTCTCCTTGGCACAGATCCCTACGAGTGGATTCGCAGTAATTGGTAAGCTTTTAAGTATTCGGGTCATTTCTTAGAAGTGATATTTGTCGTATCCGTCTTCTTGTTAATTGCTTCCAGGTTTCTGTCATTCTTCCTTGCCACCTAAAAACGATTTTTTAAATCACCAATTCTTTCTTTTAATATTTTTATAGTTGCATTGTTTTGCATTTAAATCCTTGATACACACAGAATACCTATTTTAATTAAGAGAAAGATGGTTATCTGACGCTTTTGCTTGAACAATCCTAACCTAACCCAGTGCTTTGAAATTCCACCATGATCCTGTAGAAATCTGTGTGCACCCTCAGCTCTAATTCTAAACTCAACTCGGCACTGTCCGTGGTGCACCAGTAACACAAAGTTTTGGTGGCTGTAACTTGAAAATATCCCCAAAGACTAGAAAAGCCTAAATCTGCTGTTAACGCACATAACCTATAACTAACCTATAAATGAAAATTCGGATAAGTTTATTCTGAGCCAAATGTGAGGACCATATAGCCCGGGGCCTCCCTTCCCCAAGGAAGGAGGGGCACCGAAGAGGTGGGGAGTACAGAGTGGTTAGATACCCTCAAAGAGGATGTTTCACGTATGATTGACATGTCCCTTTTAAGATAGTCACTACAATAGTCACGAGACTGCTCTGTCAGCACAGTGATTGATGGACACAGCAGGTAGCAGGTCTGCTGTCTCAGTGGACACAGCAGGGTGGCAGGTCTGTTGTCTTGACCCGGCTGGTCACAGGTGAGCACAGCAATCAACCCCTGGCCTAGGGAGAGATGCTGATTCTTAAGGAAGTACCAAGGTGGGGGAAGGTGCCCCTTTGTCTTAAGGGCATTTGTTCTTGTCTTTGGGACATAGCAAATGCTTAGAGCAGATATACAGTGTATGCTCAATGACCATGTCAGGCCCTTTTGGAAAAACAAAATCAGGCCGAATGAGGTTTACATCAAGTGGCTTCCTCATATACTCCATTATGTCCTATTTCTTGCCAATTCTATTTGTCACTGCTAAGCACTCAAACATTGCTGGTTATTCTCTTAAATGAGCTTTAGAATCATTGCACTGAGTTCCAGAGTATAACCATTTCTATTGTCCTGTTAATTTGGGGTGTATCGAATCCAGACATTGATTTAGTCCTTCCCAGTTGCAGAGTCCTCGCTGAGATTTTCCTGGAAAATCTTTGTGCTCATAAGTGCTTCCCGGGAAGATGCCTGTGGGTGTCCAGGTTTCTGCTTAGATTTTACCATAGAAGTGGGCCCTGGGTGCATTCTGGGTAGTGGCCGTGCCTATTGTGTGTGATTTGTTTAAGATTCTTACATGCTACAACTAGAAGGACCTGCGACTAAGATACACAACTATGTACCAGGGGGGATTTGGGGAGATAAAGCAGGAAAAAAAAAAAGATTCTGGTTTGTCTGGTGGAGGGTAACCCAGGAGAGAGAGTGTGGGAGAACAGAGGATCAGAGGAGAAAACTCTGGAGCACTGGATTGAAGAGACTGTCCCGGACGTCACTTATGGACTCAGTGTCCTGTCCCAGGTCCAGCCCAGTCCTCGGGTGTCACAGGTTCTAAGTAAATATTTCCTGGACCTACATTTGTCACACCGGGACTGCATCTTTTAGTGGGTACCCACCTCTTCATGGTCCTTGGGACTCTTTCCAGTAGGTCTTCTTTAATGCCTTTCGGAAAAGTCACACAGTTTTTCTGCCTCCTGGTGTTACAGGTCATGTGATGGGTTTATTCTTGGTCGCCATATGGTTTACGTGTCTGTTTATCGTTAGTCCTTCACCAGTAGACTGGAAGGGCCATGAGGGAAGGGACCTGGTCTGATCTTTCCCTGCTCTTTCTCCACTAGATATAATAGTACCTGGCAAAGAAGAGGTGCTCAATTAACGCATCAAGAGAAGCTAAGTTGATGGAGGAATGATTAAATTTAAATATGAACCCAATGGGAAAGCTGACTACCTTATAACTCTTATAAACAGCCCCAAATGTCGCAGAGTTCTGATTATCATTAGTTCTGAAGGGATAACATGCAGAGAACTGCCAGCGTTCTTTCCAGTCAAAAAAAAAAAAAAAAAAAGGAGGGGAGGGCAGTAGGAGAGAAAGCAGCATTTAAGCTGGAAAAATGAGGATATGCAGGCAAAAAATAAAAAACTCGGTTGGTAACTAAATACAATTTGGATATGTATATCATAAATATATCGGATATATACACACATACCCACACATTTATTTGTGTATTTATTTATACCTACAATGAGAAAACACAGTCATACACCAAAATAAGCCAAATAAAAGCCAAACAATGGAAAAGGATGATGAAATTAAAGGTGAAAAAATACACATAACTAGTAAGAAAATGAAGAGGTGGTTCTTTAAGCAATCAATATAATAGGTAAACTGCCATGAAGCCGAATTAAGACAAAAAGGAGAAATCACAGAGAATCTTTAAAAGGATCGAAGAGAGGGGAGATGGCAAGAATTATAAGAGAATAATTAGCACACCCCTGCAAATTAATGGAGAGACCTGGGAGAAATTAATGGTATTCTATGAAAATAGGCTACAAAGGGGCGTGCCCTGACCACCCTACATAAAAGCACATTGACCACTCTCTCCCTGCTCCATGTTCCCCCTCCCTTCTCCTGCCCCCACCTCTCTGCTTCCATGAGTTTAAGGATAAATCTCATGTTAAATGTTCTTACCAAAAAAAAAAAAAAAACCACAGAAAACAAAAAAAACTGACAAAAGAACACAAGGACATTGTTGGAGGTGATGGATATGTTCAGTACCTTGGTTGAAATGATGGTACCACAGGTATGTGTGTTGAGAGGGGGGGGGAATAATCTCCTTTCTACCCTTCTTGTGTTGTTATGACTGGACTAATAATAAAGTTGACACAAGACCAGATTAACAAGAGAAAAACCCAGTTTAATATGTCTGTACTGGAAATCATAGAGAAATGATGCTCAGAGAGTGAATAAAGCGGGCAGTATATATATGTTTTACATTTACACAAAGAAACAACAATTTGTGAGGAATGACAAGACAAAGAAACTTAGCTGTGAGGTATGGAATTAGTGAGGAATTTCAACAGAGTTTAGGTGTGAGGTAGTAAATTAACAAGGTTTGTTTATGTGAGCTTCTCGGCCCTGAGTTCCCTAGCTTTGGTCATAAGGATGAAGGGAGAACACCTTTCACGTGGGAGATTTATTTCCCACTTTCAGGGGAAACAGAGACCAGAGGGTTGGAATGCCCTTTTTCCTTCTCAAGTCCCTTTAATTCAAAATAATTGGTATGCTATTGTGGGGCAATTTGGAGTGACCTGCCCTGAGCACCAATATATGCTTATGTCCAGACTCATCAAGATGCATACATTAAGCATGTGCAACTTTCTGTAAAGAGAAAAGAGAGAGAATAAAGTTCATGCAGCAATGTTAACAGTTGATGAATCTCAGTGAAGGATCTACTGGGATACTTGTACGATGCTTGAAACTTTTCTGCAAGCTTGAAATTGTATCAAGATTAAGTTAGGTAAAATGTTAAAATGGCCTGGGAATGGTGAGTGAGCTTTTGTGCATTCCTGGATGACAATGCACAATATATGATAACATATTGAAGAAGATAATATTAAGAGGCCAAAAGGGAGGCTTGGGCTTATGTCAATGTTGTGTTCAAAAGCACCAAAGTCACAGTAGAACTCCAAGGAGGAACATGAGACGAGGTATATTCACCACTGTCATCACTTGGACCTCAATGTGTAAATGAAGTGTGCAGGATTCATAAATGGAGAACGTGATATCAGTAGCTTACAGCTGAACGCTGGGCAAGCCCATCCTTTGCCCCATCTAATCACCCATACTAAATGGGAGCTCTTTGAATTGCCGGAACCCACCTTTGCAGTAAATATTAATTAATTCTGAGAAGACAATGGAAAACCCCAGCCCTGAGTCAAATGCCATGTATGGATGTGTCTGCAACTAAAACACGCACAGGCTGGAGTTTCTGAGAGAACTCTATGCAGATACCTAGGGGTGACCACTGGGATTTTTGGACTAGAACACTCCCTGATTCCAGGGCTAGATTCAACCTCTTAGACATGCGTGCTGTTGGGATGAAGGATCTCAGACTATATGAAGACCTAAAGAACCCATTATGTCTTGGGTGATATCAAGGTCATTCTAATAAAGAAGGACTTATGCAACAAAATTACTCTCTAAAATGACATATGCTAAGAGTCGGGGGACTTCTGGGGGAGTGCAAGCAGCTGAAGTCTCTGCCTCTAGGGCTGGTGGTAGGACAACTTGAGGAGCCCATTTTAGAGCTGGATGTTCTGAGGCTTGTCTCTCTCTCCACTGAATTGAAGCAAGCTGCTTTGTCCTCTCTGGGGAGTTCTCGTATCAAATGGCAGGACCCCATATCAAAGCTCACTGCTGTTTGCCCTGTGGATGGTAAAACTAGTTGGTGAACATAAAGATGAGTCCTCACAATGGGCTGAATGAAGAGCAGTATAGATGGAAGTACAGGAAGGGCTCGGTTCTTTCCCAATTGGTAGCATCTGGGTTGTTAGTTGTTGTGAGAAATTCAGATTCCTCAGCCGTAATTAATGGCCAAACCATATAGTCACACAGGCTCTTGATAAATGCCGTGTTTAGAATACCCTGGGGTGTGTGGTGTTGAGAATTCAATTATGACAGGCCCCATGAGATTTCTGAAGGACAGTGAACGTGGGCTGTGTAACTGCCCGCCACAATAATCCAACTGCTGCAGACTAGGACGCCAAGGTGGATACATTTGCTCAGCCCCTCGAGGTGGCCACTTGGGTACTTGAGATGAGTGGGCAGAATGGGGTCCAAGTCATGATGGGATCTTTAAGATGCAGGGGGTCTACCCTGAGAACGAGAAAATAAGTATCGGCAAGGACGAGGAGAAATTCACACCCTTATGTGCTGTTGGTGGGGATGTGGAGTGGTGCAGCCACTGTGGAAAACAGTATGGAGGGTCCTCAAGAAATTAAAAATAGAACTACCATATGATCTAGCAATCTCACTTATGGATGTATATCCAAAAGAATTGAAACAAGGGTCCAGGAGAGACATTTGCACAACCGTGTTCAATGCAACGTTATTCACAATCGCCAAGAGGTGGAGGGAAACTGAATGTCCATCGGCAGACGAATGAATGGATAAAAAACGTGGTATATACATGCAATGTGGCCTTCCTGATGGGAATGAGGTGTGGTTTTGATTTTCATTTCCCCTGATTATTCGAGATGTTAGCCATCTTTTCATATGCTTATTGGTCAAGTGTGCATCTTCTCTGGCTCTCCAAGCAGGGCTGGGTCAGAGGTTTTGACAAAGAGTGAATCAACCAAAAAGCATGTGTGATTCTCACAACTGAGGGCCCATGACCTCTGGACTTTTGCTCTCTCAAGTAGAAGCCTCAAAATAGGAGTACTTACCCCAAAGGGAGGGACCCAGGCTCTTGCCTCAGGCCAGTGGGGAATTAGATAATTTTGATCCCAGAAGATTCATGACATTCTTCAAAAACTACATTATGAGTTTCCTGTGTTTGGAATTTGCCCATTTTGCCATTCCCAGTACTAGCAATGTTTTAGGCACTCAGTAACGTCAGTTGATTGAATGAAAAACAGGATTATAGTTCATAATTACCTTCTCTCCCTCTACTTGTGTGGCCTTTTCTTAGCATTTTATTCCTCCCACTTGAATTCTGCCTCTCATGGTGTGGCTACAGAAGCTACACTGTGGCTAGTGGAAAAGAACTAAATTGGAATGTATTTGTCTAGGCCACCCTTCCTCACAGTGTGTATGTCCACCCCCAGCCTCAGTTTTGATTCTGTCTCGTGGTGGGAGAAAATGTGTCTCCTGGGGTATGTCCTTCATCTCAAGTCAGCAGCACTCTACATAAACATTGTAAGAATTAGCCTGAGATCCACCTCCCATGAGGTCATGTGACCACACACCTTAAATTTTTAGGCATCTTGATTGGTGATCATTAATTCATAAAGATAAAGGTAGACTGGGTTGTCACCATCTGGGAGTACATTGCTATCTCCACTGACAGATGAAAAACGTAAGATTCAGGGGGTGGTAACAGTCTTGCTTTAGCTGAGCTCTACACTAGAATGTACTCCTTACTTGGGGTCCAAGTGGTTCTTTCTTCATGATGAAATGGATGACAAGACTCTGTCTTGCTTGCCACAGATGTTTCTTCTTTTCCAAGTGGGCCATCTGAGGACTCCTAGCACTTAGTTAATGACGTATCTTGGCTCTGGTGTGCCTTCGGGAGGAGTAAGGAGCCTCTAGAATGACCCTGGACCACTGGGCATTCTCCAAGACCAAATGGTTAACATAAACACTAGACAATTCAGATCGGCCACAAGCGCAAACCAAGAGTGTCTGGGGTTTACTTCTAACTTCTTGCAGGCTGTGGTTCATGGGCCCTGAGTCATGAGAATCACCATCTCACACTTTTAGGTTATGTCACTTGTCAAAACCTCTGACCCAGCCCCTTCCCCAGCCCTGCTTGAAGAGCCACTTCCCTTTCCTACATGAGCCACCATGGTCCTGATGTGTCATATGAAGCCCACCTCAGATTGCCTGTTCCAGAGAAATATGGAGCTTTGGGATCTATGAAAGGCATAATTAACTTCACTTTCAATGGATACAGTCCTTGATCAGGAGTCTTAACTGCTCCATGAGGGACCCTCACCCTTGTCCCTCCTGACTCTTTTCTGGCCCCTTCGCCTCTGACCTTCCCCCTTCTTTGTCCCCTCCATCTCTCCCTCATCCTCATTTGACCTGGGTAAATCTTAAAGACCTTGTCTTTTCACTCAGAGAGCGTTCCACTCTCCACCTCCAATTCTCATCCCATTTCTGGCCTCTCACCCCTCAGTTTTGCACTCTACCTAGGCCAATGCTGACTGCTGGAGGACCAGGGTCTCCAAGCTTGTGTTCAGAGGAGAGATTTAAAGATCCTCACACTCAGGAGCTGTCTCTCATATCGTGGCCCACCTACCTGAGGCTGATCATTAACCAGAGCTTATATAAGGTCAGAGCCATCCTGGGATGGGGCAGGCACTGCCTGCAGCCATAGCCGGCATGTTAAGCCTCAGCACCATGACTGGGAACCCAGAGCCCCCTGCGATGTCAGAGCGCATCTGAAAGGCTGCTGACATCTCTGTGACTGTCATCTATTTTGTGATGGTGATGGCTGTTGGGCTGTGGGTATGTGGAAGCCCAATAAGGCTTTCAGAGTGGGCACAAGTCTTGAGGGAGTAAGTGTCTTAGGGAGGGAGAAGTGTGGCATAACAAGGCTGAGAAAACATTACAACTTTCATAAAACTCATTAGCTTTTCATCAGAATCATTTTCTGGTGTGTGACATAACTAACGCTCATTCTGATTTAACTCATTCTCCTAATAACCCCATCGTATGCACAGAGCCAGCAGTGGGAGCTTCACTTACTCTGCTCGGCCTCTCCAGCACCTGCATGAAGGAATAAAGATTTTGGTTCCATTATCTCTTTTCTTTTACAGTCCTTTGTTGTTCACTCGCTTTCTGACTCAGTGAGTTGGATGCTTCATCTATTAACATTCATTCTTTCTTTCAGTAATGAATTTGAGGCTGCAAATTCTCTTTTAAGCACAGCTTTACCCAAACCTCATATTGTTTGAGTCAATTAAAACGGAGCAGTTAGGACAGAAGTTGAGGAATATGATTTCTCGAGTTCCTTCTACCTCCTGTTTTTATGAAACTATGCTATTTGAAGTCCTTTTTAAAAGAATTCTATGTGACAGTTTCTAGGAAAATGTTCCTCTCTGCAGGAGTGATGAAAACATCCCCAGTGTCAGCACCTCGGCCAGAGCATCTGGGGTGTCTTGGGTGCCTCTGCTGTGGCTTGATCTTCACTTCTTCCCTTCTGCTCAGCGATGCTGAGGACCAGCCACAGCACTCTTGGAGGCATCTTCCCGGCTGGTGGAGATGTGGCCTGGTGGCCAGTGAGTGGGTCAGAGTTTCCGGGAAATATATTTCCTCTATGGGTATAAGAGTGAATAAAGGAAATTGAGAATGATGACAATTTCTGAAGTACATTGGGACTTGATGTTTGGCTTCCTCCTGACCCCACATTGCATCAGAGGAACCCACACACGGGCAGCACTGGGTGGGGTACGCAGTGGGACTTCATAAGTGCTTTAACAGATGTCCTGACTCATGGACGTCAACTTAAAAAGCAAATTCACCTGTTATGTTTTTCTCAAAATGAGTTTACTCAGGGATAACCAAAAGAATTGCAATTCAGGATGTTCATGCTGTGGAGGAGGGGGGCTGCCTTTGTAGAGGAAAAGGGGGAGTGGGCTGTTCTAAATGGAAGTTCATTGGGGGAAAGTAGCTGTTCAGGGCAGCAACAGCTTCTCATTGGCTAAGGCAGGCATCCCACATATAAAGTAGAGGAAGATGGGCATGAATGTTAGCTCAGGGCCAGTCTTCCTCAGCACAAAGAGGAGGATTGGCAGCACATGTTATCTCAGGTCTAATCTTCCTCAAAAAAAAAAAAAAAAAGGAGGGATTGATTTTTTGAAGCACTCTACTGCTTCATTTTCCGTGGAAGTTGTTGGCCAAGGACAGGCTCAACTCAGAGAATGGAGATAGATAGGTCAATGTTTCCCTAGGCCAGGGGTCAGCAAGCTTTGTCTATAACAGACCAGATTTTAAATATTTAAGGCTTTGTGGGCCATACAGTGTCACAACCTCAGAACTCTGTCATTGTTGCACAAAAGCAGTCATAGTCAATACCTTAAACAATGGGCATGGCTGTGACCCAAGAAAACTTTATTTACGGAAACTGAATTTAAAGTTCATCTAGTTTTCATATTCCACAAAATGTTATTCTTTAGATTTAACCATTCAAAACTGTAAAAACCATTCTGAGCTTATAGGCTTTATGAAAATAAGTGAAGGATTAAATTTAGCCCAAAGGCCGTAATTTGCCAAACCCTGCCCTAAGGAGTAGGGATCGAAACATCATCACTTTCCTGTTTTCAAGAAGTCTCGTTGGGCTCTTTCAAACTCTGATCCCAGTCTGTTGTCTTGGATTCCAGACGGGAATCTCTCTCTTTGCCAGTGACATGGGCAGTGGCCACTTTGTGGGGCTGGCTGGGATGGGAGTGGCTTCAGCCATCGCCAATGCCAAATTGACTGGAATGGAAGTGACATCACAGGCTTTTTTCTTTGAATCAAGACCATCTCCTGGTATATTTTTCTGTGAGTCCATATAAGGTAAATTTCTCTTTGGTTTGCTTTCTGTATTATCTTCTCCTAAGGCACTCCTTGTTGGACATCAGGGTCTCCTTCCTGTGGGCCCATTCTGCCTGGGTCATTCCAGTCACATTATTCCATTCTGTTAAGGTTTTGCTTCAGCAGATATTCCCGCCAGGAAGTCCTTTCCATATGATTCAGTCTCCACTTTCACTTGACTTTCTTGATCATTTTAGCTCTCACTTCCCTCTGTCCTCCCTGACCTATCCCACTACATGTCTAGCTCTGAACTAGATGCAGGAAATTTTTTTAGATGTAAAAGTCACAGTCCCTTGCAAGGAGCTTTCAATCCAGTGAGAAAGGCAGACACGCGTTCAGTACAGTGTAGAAAGCACAAGGAGAGAAGCATGCAGAGTATGGAGGGAGCTCACAGGAGAGGCACCACTGAAGAGTGTGAGGGGGATTGAGTACATGTCAAGAGAACTGCCTGATGCTGACACTCAGAAGGGTGGGTAGAAGTTATCCAAGTGGGGCCTGACCAAGGCAGTGGCAGCAGAGCGAGGGGTGAATGATTTCGGACATGGTGGGTAGAATCTACAAGACTTTGTGAATGAGTTCCCAACTGTTCATTATTATTTCACTAAGAAGGTGTATCTCCTTAATTAGTCCCTAAGTTCAAGGACAGGGGCCGTGCCTCTTTTCCACTCACACCTTCCCATCGTCTGGCACATGGCTGGGCATGTGGTAAATGTGCCATGAACATTTCTTGAGTTGCCTGGGTTCCTTTCTGTTCTTTTTTCTTTTCTAGTGTTTCCACATACAGATGTGTACATATCGGTCAGAGGGAGACTCTTGTGTGGAAGAAAGCTGGCTCACAGTTAAAGTGTAAACAGACCATCTCCTGACGGACTCAGGAAGTGACCTCGAGTCATCAGAAATGCCCGTGGCCTCCCCTTATTGAAGATGTACCTAGTTTTGCTTTGATAGTGTCAGGGACAAAAGAAGGGACTCAGACTCCAGACACACCCAATGGCCCAAGTGGGTGCAACTGTCAGACTCCAGAGAGCCAGGCTGCTCCTCATATAGCCTGTGAACTTGTGCTTTCTTGATCTCTGCATGCCTCAGGTCCCCCTCCATGGGACAGGAATAAGTACGCTGATCTTATCTGTCTCATCTTGTGACAGCAGCAAGAGTGACACATGTGAAGGATTTTTGTAAACATTACACACTCATGCCAGATTATACAATCAGCACTAGTATCATACGGCAAGAATTGGTGGGCACCGGGAATATTCTTCTACCTCCAACTTTTTTTCCATTGCTTTGTCACTCTGTCTATAATTCCTGCAATTCAACGTTAATTCCTTTTGGCAAAGAATGTGTGATCTTCCAGTGGTTCAGCTGCACTCAGAGGACATCTTTTATCACATCCCAAGCCCCCAGACATGGTGGCCTCTCAATCAGGAAAACAACGCAAAGGAACCCACACCTGTCTGGGGGGAATAATTGGTTGAGTGGTACAGGATCTTAGCAAATTTTTTTTCCAGAATCAGAGGTCATGAAGTCATAAGATCCACAAGCCAAATTTCTTTAACTTTACACTCTTTTCTTGGTTTCTTGTAGGCCATGCTGCCATTATTGGTTTTAACATAGTTCTTTGTTCCCATATACTTTGTGGCAGAGATGAGTAGCCACAGGTGTTCTATGCTCATCATGGAACAGTCAGGCATACTTCATCCTTTCATTTATTAATTCATTCTTTCTGTTCAATCGTGAAACCTGAGTACTGGGCACTCACCCAAAGTGTTGCTAGAAATATACAAGTGGCAAAACCCCAGTGCCTTCGCTTGAGGGGATCCCAGTGTAGAATGTGGCTGCATCCAGGTGACAAGTCCGTGGTGGCCCTGCAAGATGACCCCTGTGATCCAGATGACCCAGCCTGGTGCAGGAACACTGAATCCAGGGCTGCTTGTGTGCTTTACGAGTGACCTGAGTTGAATCTTGTGTGATAAGGGACAGCTCTGTAGTTAGAAAAGTGAGATCATGGAGGGTCAGAGGAAGCAATCTGCAGACTCTGAAAACAATGAAAGCACTTGAAGCGTTTGGAGGTTATTATAGATTTGTGACACTCCCCCCCCCCCCAAAAAAAAGCTATGTTGAAGTTCTAAATCCCAGTACCCCAGAATGTGACCTTACTGGGAAATAGGGTGATTGCAGATGTAATTAGTTAAGATGAGGGTGTCAAGTTAAAAAGCAAATTCACCTGTTATTTTACCCTCCAAATGAGTTTATTTTGGAATAGCCGAAAGAATTGCAATTCCGGGTGTGCCTGTTTAAAGCAAATCATTGGCCAATCCAGCAAACAAAGAAGGGTAGCTGCTTTTACGAGAAAAAGGAAGGGGCTGTTCTAAATGAAAATCTATTGGAGGAAAGTAATAGTTCAGGGTGGCAATGGCTTCTCATTGGCTGAGCTGTTGCTGGGTGGGGAGAAAAATCTTCAGTAGTAAAGTAGTTTTACTTCCTGTCAAAGATACAAGCAGTACATCTCTTCCTGTTTGGTGTAATTGATGATGAATGATAGGGTGTGAGAGCGCCCCCTACAGGCCTTCCCAACTCCAATTTAGTTAAGGTTTCTATTATTTTCCACATGGAGTATGGTGGGGGCCCTAAGCTGATATGCCTGGTGTCCTTATAGGAAGAGGGAAATCCGGACACAGAAGCACGGGGAGAATCTCACATGACAATGGCAGCAGAGACTGAGGTGCTGCGCCTGTGGGCCGAGGAACGCCAAGGATCACCAACAAAACTCCAGAAGCTAGAAAGAGGCAAGGAAGGATTTCAGATTTTTAGAGATTTCAGAGGAGCCTGGCCCTGTTGACACCTTGATTGCAGACTTCTCGTTTCCAGAATGTGAGAGAATAAGTTTCTGTTGTCTCGAGCCACTCAACTTGTGGTACTTTGTCAGGGCAGCCCTAGCAGCTAATACATATTTTGTTGTTGCAAAGTGGGGTGTATCTGTAACAAATACCTAAAAATGCGGAAGTGGCTTTGGGCTAGGGTAATAGCTAGAGGCTGGGAGAGATTCGCAGCACTTGATAAAAGGCTGGATTTCCTTGAAGAGACTGTTAGTAGAAAAATGGACATTAAAGGAGGTTCTGGCGAGGGCTCAGAAAGGAGAAAGAGAGCTACACAAAAAGATTCTATCACCGTAGAGAATACATCCATTGTCATGAACAGAATGTTGCTAGAAATATGAATGTTAAAGGTGCTTCTGGCAAAGTCTCCGACAGGAATGAGGAACATGTTATTGGGCCCTGGAGGAAAGGTGATCCTTATCATAAAACGGCAGAGAACTTGGATGAATTGTGCTCTGTTGGGTGGAAAATGGAACTTGAAAGCAGTGAACTTGGCTCTTTTGCTGAGGTGATTTCCAAGGGTTGAAGACATGGTCAGTTTCTTGTTGCTGCTCATGGCAAAATATGAGAGTAAGGAGCCAAATTGAAGGAGGAATTGCTAGGCAACCAGAAACCAGCACTTGTTGATTTGGAAAATTCTCCTGCTACCGAGATAGCATCCTCTGAAAACAAGGCCAAGGATGTGGCTGGATGCCCATTTCCTAAAGAGATTAGGCATGTGATTCATAGATCTAATCAATCATGTCTGCAGGAATAGAGATGTGGTTATCCAGGAAGAATCCTGGGCAATCTGTAGAGAATCCTTGAACCTAATGGATGGATCTGCTTGACAATTACATGGAAGACTGACAAAGTTTTTGAGAATGTTATACCAGCAAAACCACTAACAGCCTGTACTGAAGGGCACAGAAATGGGACAAAATGAAGGAAGAGCCACAGATGCAGAGGTCTGACCTCCTCAGTTCCAGAGGGCAGGACCACCACCCAAGGGAGTGAGGCCACCCTAGAGAGTCCTGAGGACAGAGCACTGAGCCACAGATAATTATTATTGAGCCTTAAAACCTAATGGAGAGTGACATCAGGGAAAATAGTGGAGTAGGGAGCCCTTCAGCACACCCAGCAGTGCTCCCAGAAGATGCGCTTGCCCCAGCCTGGGGCTACCACACACCTCTCCCTGGAGTCTCCCAGATGTCCCAAGGAGGAGGCAGTGGCCATGCCACTCTGGAGTGGAGCCCGAGGACTGTGCCTCCAGGGTCTGGCCCCCAGAGGTTTTAGCTGTTATAGATAAGATTTCAGTGCATTTCTTCTAAAGCTCCCATCATGCACCATGGTGGCACCAATGCTCCTGCAGGAGGTAAGAGCAGTGTCTGGGCGTGACAGCAGAGTGTCATGACTGCATGAGATGTTCCTCCTTTTTATCCCCTTTTTGAACAATGGATTAGACATCCATCCGTGAGCAGAAGTGCCTTTGTGGGTGTGGTGGGATATGGCACCATATGCTAAGGGGCCCGGGAGCATCTCACCCACCTGTATCCAGTAATAGACAGACAGACCTTGGTCCTGGCTTCAGAACCGGTAGAGACGGCAAACCTCTCCAGACCCCCCTCGCCGTGGTCAAGAAAAAACCTGGAGAATGCTGACCTGAGCAGATTTCCACACAAGAGACAGAATTTGCAAAAGTCCAGCCTTCCCCAGGGGAGATTCCAGCAAGCCACTGGAGTGAAAGAAAAAAGAAAAGAAAGATGAGATTGGTCAAGTGGAGGAGGCAGTAAGAGAAACTTTCCCAGCATGCCCCACCCCCAAAGAAAACTGCAAGCAGCTGATCCATGAAGCGACCAACTCTCCTTGAAAAAAAGGAGAGTGGCGAGTACCTGACTCCCCCAGTTGTGTGGGATGAGGCTGGAGAAACCCGTTTCTCTCTACTTTCATCTCAATTTTGCCTAAAATGGCTGAAAAAAATAGTGTTTAAAAAAAGACTACAAATAGCCTCTAAATTGGTTACAAATAGCCAATAAGCACGTGAAAAGATGCTCGACATCACTAATCATTAAGGAAATGTATATCAAAACCATAATGAGATACGACCTCATACCCGTTAGGATGGCTGCTATCAAAAAACAACAGAAAATAACAAGTGTTGGTGAGAACGTGGAGAAAGTGAACCCTCGTGCACTGTTGGTGGGATCGTGAAATGGCGCAGCCACTGTGGAAAACAGTATGGCATTTCCTCAAAAAATTAAAGTTAGAATTACCAAATAATCTAGCAATTCCACTTCTGGAAAAGAAGAGGTGTCTCCAAGAGATGTTTGCACACCCATGTTCATAGCAACATTACTCACGATAGCCAAAAGGTGGAAGCAACCCAAGTGTCCATCGATGGATGGATGGATAAACAAAATGTTGTATATATGTACAATGGAATATTATTCAGCCTTAAAAAGGAAGAAAATTCTGACAAATGCTACAACATGAATGAAGCTTAAGGACATTATGTTAAGTGATATGTCAGTCACAAAAAGACAAATACTGTATAATTCCACTTATGTGAGGTTCCTAGAGTAGTCAAAACTATAGAGACAGAAAGTAGAATGGTGGTTGCCATAGGCAATTATGATCATTTAAATTTATACCCGGATGTATAATTGCTTTTGTTTGATTATTTATTTATCATATTACCATAATTGTGATTCATATATACAAGTATTATTAGACTTCAAATTTATTGGTAAAAATAATAAAACTTATTTGTTGAGTACCTATCATGCATTAAGTGTTGTTCTAAGTACTCAAATCCATTTGCACGTTAACTCCCCATTTTACAGACAAGAACGTGAAGATTGAGAGAGATTGTCATTTACCAAAATTCACACTTCTAGTAAATGTCGGAGCTGGGAACAGATCCCCAGATTGTCTGATGCAACACCTGTGGTCCGAGCAGCCTCGCTGCCCTTCCCAGGGACTGTGTCTTTCTCACCTCTGTATTCCCAAGGTGCCATGCGCAGTGCTTAATTCACGTAAGTGCTTCGTATATGCTGAGTGACCTGGCTGTGCTGGGTCTGCAGGGGAATCCCTGGTGACATCGTCCCTGCAGGCGATGGCCGTGCCGGAGGATCTGGGGAAGCGGTTAGGTGGGAAGTGACTCCAGATCTACCTGTCTGTCCTCCCCCTCTTCGTCTGTGTGGCTGGGAGAGTCTCAGTGAGATTGGGTCTGTCCTATGCATCTCTGTAGCCTCCAAGCCCCGCAGGGCCCAGCACACAGTAGGAGCTCAATAATTAGCACCTGCCTTGGGCAGCGGGACAGTGTGGTGGTCGTGTCTCTGGCATTTGGAATCTGGGAACCGGAGTTCGAATCATGGCTCGTCCACTTCTGTGCTGTGTGACTCTGGGCAGGTCACATCCTCTCTCTGAGACTCAGTTTCCTCATTTGTAGGATGAGAACTGACATTACAGGGGCCTGTGGGGTTTCAGGAGCTAATCCATGAAAAGAGCGTGGCACACGCAGAGCGCTGGACAAGCTACAGGTATTGGAGTTAATATCGTCACCGTGATGTCAACGAGTCTAGTAAACACTCCGGTCTCCACTCGCCTTCTGGAAAGTGAGAAGGGCTGACCAGATGGCCTCTCTGTCTCGTCCACACCAGGACTCTCAGAATCAGAGATGGGGGCTGTGTTGGTGGGTGCAGAGCAGCCCCCAGCAGAGGAGAAGGAAACTGACAAAGTGTCACAATGACACTTGGAAGAGAGAGTTTTAAAGGTGGGACAAAGGTTGACAGAGAAGCCAGGAAGGTGAGCTGCACGTGTGGTGTCCCCAGCAGGGGAGGTCAGTGAGGTCGCCTCACCAGCACCCCGGATCCCTGAGTGCCCGAGCCCTGGGTGCTTATGGTGGAGGAGGCCCCTCCGTCCCCCTAGGCCTCCTGGGTGCCTAGGACCCTGGGTGCCCTCTGTGCCCCTAGGCCTAGGACCCTGGGTCCTGGGTCTCCGGGTCCTGTGGGCTCAGAGGCACATCTCCTGTATTCTGCCCCATCTCCTCTGTGTCAGCTAAGGGCACGGCCTCCACTGTCCCCAAGTCCCCATGCTCGGGATGCCAGGGCAGCAGAGGGCTCTGGGCCAGGGTACAGCCAAGGCGTTCTCACAGCCCTGGGCCACATGTCAGGTCAGCAGTGGGGCCCACGTCCCCCTGACACCAGAGGGCCACTTCTTTAAGGTTCCAAAACTCACAATAATTGAGATCTTTTAAGGCCCACGTTCCTTCTCCAAACTGTCATTTGTGCTTCAAAATTAAGTTGTTGAGAGAACCCCTCCATCCCAAGAATTCTTAAGGATTCCCTCTTTCCTATGGGGTAATGGGGGTGGAGGGATCGCCAAAAAATAGGCCATGAAGGTGGTACGCTCAAATGTCAATGATGTGGGTCCCTTGGCGAGGACATTATTGTTTGTGGGCTAGTTTCTTTTGTTTGTTTTGCAGATCTGCCCCAGATCTGAGCTGTTCCTTTGGAGCACTCAGCATTCCAGCACAAACGAATGGGGCCCCGAGGACCACACACTGCTATGGGGGCAGCTTGGGCCTGACCACCTGGGGCCGCCCTCCCCAGAGCATCTCCATGGTGACCGCAGGACCTAGCACCAGGAAGAACCCTGGGTTTGGAGGCACTACTGCCCCTTCCTCAACTCACATCCCCGGGGGCCCAACCAGAAAGAGCCTCCTTACTTCCAGCTGAGGGCCCAGCACCCCTGCTAGCAAGACACCTTGAGGGCCGTGTCCATTCCCACCTCAACTCCAGGCAGCTCCTGCCTCTGCGGGGGGCACAGCGAGGAGCAGCCTTGCCATCAGGGCCCCATCCCCTGTCCAGGGCTTGGGTGGACACAGAACTGTCAGGCCATCAACCAGCTTAGTTTCCTCTGGTTCAAGATCCACAGTCTGGGGTCTAGGAAGCAAGAGCTGACCTGAAGTAAGAGCTCGCTAGAAAAGTAGCCAGCGCTCAGGTTGCTGCATCCTGGACCTTGTTTCTGCTTTGTCTATGTTTCTAACCCAAACTTATCTCTGAGGTCTGCCTTCCCCCAGGAAACTGGTGGCCCAACACCTTGAAGAGAGTGTAAGGAGGAGGAGACAGAATGAGGCCAGACAGGGGCCTGCCCTTCACAGCGTGAGTTCCACTGTGGAGCCAGGAAAGCAGCGTGTCCCTATCGTCACCCTGGCCTGTCCTGCTCTGACCCTCATTCCTGTGGGAACCCAATCAGAGCATCACTGACTGGTTTTCACTGGAAGCCAACCTGCCGGGGGGGCTGGAGGGGCAGCATTCTTATCCTGGCATCATTGCAAAGGGGCATGGGTCTCCCCAAACCTCTTCCTTGCTCTGCCTAAATATAGAAGAGGTTCTCTTCCCCCGGCCCTCAGGGTACGTGCCTTCAGGTTGTGGTGCATGTCCCTCACTGGGTCCTTAGATGAGCACTGGGGGAGATGCTCAGAAGTCCAGGGAACATCCTTTGAGGAGTGGAGGGTGCTGGTCCCCATGTACCCACTCCCCCCACCAAGTATGTCTCCATAGACACAGCACTGCATGCCCACTGCCTTCCACACAGTGGTGCCCCACCTTTAGCTGGTGTGAGGCGGGCAGATCCCAGTGGTCTCCTCGGCCCATTTCCCTCCAGATTTGGAGCAGGCAGGTGCCCACTGCTGCCTCTGGTTCCTTCCTCCTCGTCCCACTTCTCTCCTGCCATCCTTGTCTGTCTTCTACATGCTTTTTATAAGTCTAGAAGGATCCATGTGGTGATGGATCAGAGTTAGAGACATCAGTACAGACGTGTGTTTGCCTTAATGAAGACACAGATGGTCACATATACAAACATTCATAGATATCTATATACACATAGATTAACTTACACATTGATTTCCTGGCTCTGTCACCTGACAGGGCCTAGAAGCAACAATACCCCAGTAGCAACAACCACACCTAGTACCCAGGTGTCCCCAAACTAAGAAACCAGGGCTCCCTGGAGAAATAACTGATTCACAGGAGGCCAGATTCACAAACAGACCAGGACTTCCAACTCCTGCTGACTCCACCCCATCACCTTTATTATTATCATTATTATTTTATTTTTTTGAAAAAATAACGTGTTCATAATAATAATAATAATAAAAAAATCACACTGCTGGAGCGCACAATTAAAAGTAAGTCTCCCTTCCGGACAGGAGAAAGAGAGAGACCTGTCAGCAAAGAGAAGGGAGCCGCTCACAGCAAGAGACAAAATCAGTAGCCCTCACACAGCCCAGAGAGGGAAGCTGCAGGGTGCTGTTAGACTTGCCCTTTTTTCAGTCAGATTCCCCCCATATCTTCCCATCAACTTAAGTGACTCCGAGTGTCTTTTCTGTCCCCAGAGCCTTGACTAAGATCTGCTTTAGCAGCTTGATAAAATAGTGTTATCGCTTCCCTGGTAAATTAACGATCCTATGTGCTTACATGGCATTGACACCAAGAGTCCATAAACATGATGTCATTTGATTCTTTTTTTTTAAAGATTTTATTTATTTATTTTTGTTTTTCCTTCTTCTCCCCAAAGCCCCCCAGTACATAGTTGTATATTTTAGTTGTGGGTCCTTCTAGTTGTGTCATGTGGGACGCCGCCTCAGCGTGGCCTGATGAGCGGTGCTAGGTGTGTGCCCAGGATCTGAACCAGTGAAACCCTGGGCTGCTGAAGCGGAGTATGCAAACTCAACCACTCGGCCACAGGCCGGCCCCATCATTTGATTCTTATCCTTACAGCTGCACCGGAAGGTAGATAAGTAGAATCAACACCTCTCCCATTTTACAGATAAGAAAACTGAGGCTTGGAGAATAAGGAATGATGTTCAGAGAGCAATGGCTGTGGAGCAGGAACCAGGACAAGGTTAGCAGGGACATCCTGGAGCTCTCATAGATCATCTGGGAGGAGCACTTTTCTCTCCCACCTTCTCTATGCCTCACCCGAAGGCACACGCCCTGCACTCTACACTCTTCATTCTGCTTGCCTTCTCCAATCCCTTCAATAACCACGTTCATACCAAATAACTTCCACCCTCTGGCTACAGCTGATTGGTGCAGACATGGTCACCTGACCCAGGAGAGACTCAATTTCATTGGCTGGGCTAAGCCAATCGATTTTGAAGCTTAGAAACTAGAGACAATTATTTCTTGAGCATTTTCTATGTGCCAGGAATATCAGAGAGCGCTCGGCATCCATTTAATTCTTGCTACAAGCTTAGGTTGATAGTTATTGCCCCCATTTTATAGATGAGGAAACTGCAGTTCAGGAAGGTGAAAGGTCATGTTCAAGGTTACACAGCTATTAAGTAACAGAATTGAAATTCAATTGTATATATGTCGGACCAGACTGTGGCCTTAAGCACGAGGTGGTGCTGCCTCCATTAGTGGGCGCCCCTCTCCCTCAGCCACCCCAGTATTCAAGTCTTTACTGGACAACAGTCAGTTCCCCAAATGGACCATACTGCTTGTCACCTCTGAGCCCTTCCTGTGTCATTCCTTCTGCCTTCCATGCCCTCCCTGGACCTGCCACTTCCTAGCAGCCAGTCCTCCATCTCATTGACCTCAGTTTCCTTGTGTGTAGAAAGGGAAGCACGCTGGTTATAACACTTACCTCACAAGGTCAACGTGAGTATCAAGTGATGACTGTGAAAGCAATTTATAAACTTTAAAGCCCTGTGCCAACATCAGCTAACGTAGTACAAAACAATGGATGCCTGGGGGTGAAGACAAGAAAGGAACTTAAAAGGGGCCGGCTGGTGGCGCAGTGGTTAAGTGCGCACGTTCTGCTTTGGCAGTCTGGGGTTTGCCAGTTTGGGTCCCAGGTGCGGACATGACACCGCTTGGCAAGCCATGCTGTGGTAGGCGGCCCACATAGAAAGTAGAGGAAGATGGGCAAGGATGTTAGCTCAGGGCCAGTCTTCCTCAGCAAAAAGAGGAGGATTGGAGGCAGATGTTAGCTCAGGGCTAATCTTCCTCAAAAAAAAAAAAAAAAAAAAGAAAGGAACTTAAAAGATAGAAACAGGTGCTGTGTTGAACTAGTTGATGCAGAGTTGATCTATATTTTAGTGATAGAAATAAGGTTTATAAAATGACAAATAAAAAATTAGGCAAAATTGGGATAAGGACTATGAAAGAAGCCAATTGGAAAGGGAAGACTTGGGTGGAGTTGGGTCCTCTGAGCCCTGGAGAGAGCAAAGAGATTGACATGTGCAAGAGCCAACAGAATGGGTTTCAGGGGAGGGGAAGAGTGGTGACTCACTTTAGAAGGTGATTGGGCTAGAGAGAGGAAGGAGTGGGAATGAGGGTAGAGAGTAGTGGATGGGTCCAAGGCCCAAAAGGCTTGCTGAATCATACTCAGTGGTGGAAGATCAGAAGCTCCCCCTTAAGATCAGGAACAAGACAAGGACGTCCACTTGCACGACTTCTATTAACATTGCACTGGAAATTCTAACCACAGCAGCTAGGCAATATTTTATATATATAAAAGAAATATAAGGCATCCAAACTGGAAAGAAAGAGGTAAAACCATCTCTATTTGTGGAGACTTGATCTTATACAGAGAAAAGCCTAAAGAATATGCGCACACAAACTATTAAAGCCAATAAACATATTTGGCAAAGTTATAGCATACAAGATCAACATCCTCAAATGAGCAGTATTTCTATACACTAACAATGAATGATTTGAAAAGGAAATTAAGAAAACAATTCCATTTACAATAGCATCAACAAGAGTGGAGTAATTAGGAATAAAGTTAACCAAGAAGGTACAAGACTGGTACACTGAAAACTACAAAATGTTGCTGACAGAAATAAAGAAGATACAAATAAATGGAAAGGCAGCCTGTGTTCACGGATTGGAAGATGTAATATTGTTAAGATGACAATACTCCCCCAAACTATCTACAGGTTCAGTGCAATCCCTATAAAAATCGCAACAGCTATTTTTGCAGAAAGGGGAAAGCTGATCCTAAAATTCATATGGAACATCGAAAGTCCCCAAACAGCCAAGACAATCTGGAAAAAGAAGAACAAAAATTGTAAGATTCACACTTCCCTGCAGTAATGAAAATTGTGGTACTGGAATAGGATAGCTGTATAGCACAACTGAGTAAAATTGAGAGTTCAGAAATCAATCCAGACATTTATGATCAATTGGTTTTCAAGAGGCTGCCAAGACTTTTCAATAGGGAAACGGTATTCTCTTCAACAAATGGTGCTTGAACAATTGGATACCCACATGCAAATAGAGCCAGACCCTTACCTCACACCATATACAAAAATCAACTCAAAATGGATTAGAGACAAATATAAAAGCTATAGCTATAAAACTCTTAGAAGAAAACAGAGGGGCAAACAGTCATGACCTTGGGTTTGCACATGGTTTCTTAGATATGACATCAAAAGCATGAGCAACAGAAGAAAAAATAGATAAATTGGATGTCATAAAATTCTAAAAGTTTTGTGCACTATCTCAATAAGGCACTATCAAGAAAGAGAAAAGAGAGCCAGCCCCAGTGGCCTAGTGGTTAATCTTGGCATGCTCCACTTTGGTGGCCTGGGTTTGGTTCCTGGGCATGGACCTACACCACTTGTCGGTGGCCATGCTATGTCAGTGACCCACAAACAAAATAGAGGAAGATTGGCAACAGATGTTAGCTCAGGGAAAATCTTCCTTAGCACAAAAAAAGAAAGGAAGAAAGAAAAGAAAAAACAACCCACAGAATAGGAGAAAATATTTGCAAATCATATATGTCATAAGAGTCTAGTATCCAGAATACAGAAAGAATTCATACAACTCACCAACAAAAAGACAATCCAATTTAAAAACGAGCAAAGGACTTGAACAGAACTTCTCCAAAGGATTTATACAAATGGCTCACAAACATAGCAAAAGATGTTCAACATTATTAGTCATTAGGGAAATGCAAATCAAATCCACAATGAGATGCCACTTCACACCCACTAGGATGACTATAATTTTTTAAAAAAGAAGAAGAACAGGAAAACAAGTTTTGGCAAGGATGTGGAGAAATCAAAATCCTTGTACATTGCTGGTAGGAATGCAAAACAGTGCAGTCACCATGGACAATAACTTGGAGGTTCCTCAAAATGTTAAATGTAGAAGTACCATATGACCCGTGTCTTGGTCCGTTTGGGCTGCTATGACAAAGTACCACAGACTTGGTAGCTTATAAACAACAGAAATTGATTTCTTACAGTTCTGGAGCCTGGAAGTCCAAGATCAAGGCACTGGCAAATTCGGTGTCTGGTGAGGGCCTGCTTCCTGAGTCACAGATGGCTGTCTTCTCGCTGTGTCTTTACACAGTAGAAAGGGCACAGAGCTCTCTGAGGTCTCTGTTAGAAGAGCACTAATCTTATTCATGAGGGCGCCATCCTCCCAAAGGCCCCACCTCCAAATAGCCTCACACTGGGGATTAGATGTCAACATATGAATTTGGGGGGAACGTTAACAATCTATAGAACCCAGTAATTACACTCCTAGGTGTATACTCAAGTTAAATAAAAATACATGCCCACACAAAAACTTGTACACAAATGTTCATAGCAGCACTATTCAGAACAGCCAAAAGGTGGAGAAACAACCCATGTCCATCAACTGATGAAGGCATAAACCAAATGTGGTCCATCCATGCAATGGAATATTATTCAGCTATAAAAAGGAATGAAGTACTGACGCTACAACATGGATGAACCTCAAAATATTATCGTATGTGAAAGAGGCCAGACACAAAGGCTATATATTATATCATTCTATTTACATGAAATGCCCAGAATAGGCAAACTGACAGAGACAGAAAGCAGATTAGTGGTTGCCAGGGGCTGGGGGAGTGGGAAATCAGGAGTGACTGCTTAATGGGTAGTTTCCTTTTGACGTGAAGGAATGTTCTGGAACTAGACAGTGGTGATGGTTTCACAACATTGTGCATGTCCTAAATGCCACTGAATTGTCCACTTTAAAATGGTGAATGTTATCACAATAAATAAAAAGGCTTGCTGGTGAGTAGAATGTGGGATGACGGTGTAAGAGGGAAATCAAGATTCTTCTGGTTTCTTTTAGGGAGTTATGGACTGGAGGAGCCCTAAGCATTCACTGTGTTTCAGTCTCTACTGCATCCTTTCTCTTCTTTGTCTAAGTATGTTCCTACCCGCCGCAGGCCCTTTGCACCTGCTCTTCCATGTGCCTGGATGATCTTCCTCCAATTCTTGGCCTGGTTACCACCCTTTCCATTCATATCTCAACCATGCCGTCACTTCCTCAAACACTTTTCCACAAGCCTGACTGGCTCCCCCTCGTCTCTTTAGAGTCCCCACCCCCGTGGACCCTCAGTGTCACACCTTCCAGTTCTCCTGCTTCACAGTATTGATTACAATCTGTTCTTTCATTGATTTGATCACTTGCTTATTGTCTGTGTCCCCTTAGCTCAAATATGAGTTCCATGAGAAAAATAATGTCACATGACTTCTCCACACCATATCCCCAGTGCTGGGCACACAGCGCGCTCTCAACAAAGACATGTCAAACAAAGGAATGAATGAATGAAACTTGCCTAGGAAAAATCAGAAAAAGATCTAGCCTTGTTTAAGTGAAATAAACTAAAGCAAAGTTGAGATTAGCATTTATTATTTATCTATAGGAGGAAGTGAGATTTTTTTTTTTTTTGCCTCAATTTTAGACTTGGAAATTTATTACGGTGAAGTCATCTCCCCCATCAGTCTGCTACCCACCAGGGCCATCCATCAAAGGGACCTGCCAGGCTTCCTCTTAAAATTCCCTGGAACCTCCCACTCTCATCCCTCGACACCACAGCTTCACAGCCTCAGGGTCCACAGATCCTACCCACCGTGACTCAGACGCCATCAGGCTTCGGCAGCCTGTGAAGCGACATTGACATTAACCCACCATCGCTATTCTTTCCTTCGTCTGCTCACACAGCACCTCCATCCATCCTGTAAAAAGCTCCTTGCTCCAACACCTGGGAGAATCCAAAGAGGAGACTCATAAACCTACCGTGGCCCCAGTCATCACTCACCACGTGCTGGGTTGACTTTGCTCTGCTCTGGCCCCTGCTGGGGACCTGGGAAATGTCTGATACCCATACATCACTAGCAGGAGCCCTGTAAGAGCCAAGGTTGGTGAATGAGGTGCCTGGCCTGGCATGAGGTCTCTGGATGCTCCCCAAATTTCCACTTCTGCATTCTGTGCAGAGGCGGCCCTCCCCCACCTGCTGACCAGAGAGTGATTGAACCTAATCAGGATGATCTTGTTCCCCGTTGGAAGATATTCAGTGGTCCAGCATCCTTTGCAGTAAAAATGACCATGTAACCCAGTTCAGGCCAATGAAACACTGGAGGAGGTCATCGAGAGAGCAAGGATGTGACCACCAGTTGACCTTTGAGCTGGACCCAAGCAATCAGAGGCTCCTCACCCCTCCCCTGTCCTTGGAATGTGCATTCCGCCCACTGTTCCCACAACGCGAGCCATTTTCAAGGACACAGCCTTGAGAGAGTAAGGTGTCGGTGAGACCATCTGGAAGGTATACGTGACCGAACCCAGTGGTGGCCTCTATCTAAACTTTTAAGATTCTGGCAGGTGGGTGTGGAGATCTATTCATCTTGCAGCCATCCAAGACAAGCCTCCTATGTAAGTTCCCTTGCTTCTTAAACCTGCCACCTCCCCATCTGGAGTGGTCTGCCCTTCCTTCAGTCTCTCCTTGCTCTCTGCGTCCAGGGGCCAGTTTGTGAACCAACAGATTTAAAGGGAAATATGTTGGGGGGTCCCTAGGAGTGCTTTTTCTTTCCTGATAAAAGGAACAGATGCAGCTAACACTGCCCCTTTCTTCCTTCACTGAAACTAAATATAACGCCTGGATTTGCAGCAGCCATTTTGAGCTCATGAGGCATCAAGCCACAAACCAAAAATGATGGCACAAAGATCCGAAGAGCCTGCGTCATCATTGCCCTCAGTCAGCCAATGAATCAATAGATGGGGTGACATCCATTAGACACAGTCAGCCCAGTGCCTAGGGCCCACAATACTTTTAGGGGCCCACTAAAACGTTTTAATTTCTTTAAAAATCAGGGAAAAAAATCAACTTTTAGGTCAAGGAAAATATTTTAATATGTAATATTATCACATATTTGTCTAGTAATACTATGTATTTATTTATGAAAATATAGCCATAAATATAATTTTTAATATTTTTTTATGAAAGAAGAACCCCCTGAAGGCAAAAATGCCTAGGCCCACAAAAGGCATAAAGCCCTTCCAATGCCAGCAATGTTAATCTCCATATTTCTTATTAATCTGTGACAACAATCCTACTTTTTTTTTTTTTTTTTGCTGAGGAAGACTGTCCCTGAGCTAATATTGTGCCAATCTTCCTTTATTTTGTATGTGGGTCACTGCCACAGCATGGCTGAGGAATGGTATAGGTCCGCACCTGGGATCCAAACCTGTGAACTTGGGCTGCTGAAGCAGAGCACACCAAACTTAACCGCTATGCCATGGGGCTGGCCCCAACAATCACCTACTTTTAACCTTGGTCTCTGCTATTTGAGCCAAAGCATTCCGACCTGATGCAGGTAAGAAGGGCTTTCCTCCCATCTCTGTGCTACATCCTGCTGCCAGCGTCCAGCAGCAGCTCTGTTTAGAACAGGGTGAGGTTAAGGGTTTTGTCAGCTTCTGGCCGTCACCTCTTTTGAGCCCCCGGGACACAAATCCAGTCTGGAGTCTGCCAAGAAGCAGCTGCCAAACCATCTCCTCTTCTTTATCCCTCATCATGCGCTCACCCCCCTCCCCCTCCCCCAGGCATGTCCAAGGATGCAAGTGGACGGTGGTGTGCAGTGTAGACATGAAGCGTCTGTCCTTCCTTCACGTGTCTGGGCCCCCAACCAACCAATCAAACACTTTGCTGCATCACCGTTTACTCTAAACCTTCCCTCTTACAAATTTAAACCTGGTACCCACCTTTGAGATTATATCTTAAGGAAATAATTAAGGATGCTCTCCAATTACAAAATTGTTCATGCTGGCAAAACCGGAATCGATCCAAATATTTAACAATAGAAGGCAGTATAAGTTATGAGGCACCCATCCTTGTGATGTCCTCTTGCAGATATGAAAATTAATGATCTAGATCCATATTTATTGACATAGAGAGAGGTTCATTTTTTAAGTGAAAAAGCAGGTCAATTTTTTTTCTATTCATGGTCATAGAAACAAATGAAATCATTACATAGAGTAATTGTATCAGTACGATGTTTTCAACTACAAGTAAGAGAAAACTCTAAGTCAGTGACTTCACAATGAGGAAATGTATTTTCCAAAATAACAAGAAATCCAGAGGTGGGGAGCTCGGGCTCCAACACCTTGTGACTCTCCTGCCCCTGCTCACCTGCCTGTGTTGGCCGGGCCCTGCTGAGCACGATGCTGAGCTTTCCCAGCAGGGGGCGCTGAAGGGACATTGCAGGAGAAAGAGGCCTTTCTCATTCGTTCCGGCTGCTGCACCATTTCACGGGTCAGAAGATGCAATTCTCAGACCCTGGGGAAGGCTTTGGGACCCGGGAAAGTTCTCGTGCTCTGGCCTCAGGGAGAGTCCAGCTCTTCCCAAGCTGACCTTCGAGGATGGCGCCCCTAGTGGTGAGTGGTCCAATTGCAGCGGAGAGAGCTGAGCTCCAAATTCAGAAACCTGAACGAGCTGGGGTCCCATCCGTGCCCACCTTCCTTTGGCTGTTAAACCAAACACCATCAGGTCTTTTATCTCGGAAGAAAAATTCCAGGTTTTCAGGGAAGGACCCGCACAGGTCAATTTCCCAGGCTTAGTGCTTAGCAGGGAAAGGAAAAATGTGGGTTTCGAAAACTGGCTCTGAGCCAGCGTGAGGCTTAGGCATCCTACTTTTCTAAAAGTAGCTAACTTAGGGGTGAAATCAGCAGGAGAACCACTGGATCAATCTCTTGGGACTTGAGGTTAGAATTCTGGCTGCTGCTCATTTGCTGTGTGAGCTTAGATAAAGCTCTCTCTAGGCCTGGCTTTGTTCTCCACAAAATGAAAATCCTAGGGTGGTGAGGGCGGGGCTATAAGATCATGCAAGCAAAGCCTAAAGCCCTTAGCATTGCGGCTGGCACACAGTAGGTCCTCAGTATACGGTTATAGCATATGAGGGGGGTTTTGCTACCAAGCAACCGTTTCGTATTCTCTGGGCCCCTGGGGGACTCCCCACACCCTCACTGGAGATAGTGGGGTGGTGGCATTGTGATTGAGGCTCCCCTCCCCCAGTTGGGGCAGGGGGACCCTTAAACAGATGGAGCTCCTTTCACCTGAGTGGTGGCGCCCTAACTGCACTTTGTCGGTGAGTATTCCCCAGTCTCTCTTTCTGGCCTTCAGGAGCTGCCTTGGTTCCACCCCATTTCTGAGTTCTCCAGGCCCTCTTGGACTCGGCGAATGCCCATTATCCTTCTAGTTTGTTCCCATTTACCTAAGTTAGCCAAAGTTGGCTTCTGTGGCTTATGGCCAAAGACCTTTCATACTGACAAATGGAAAAGAGAGGACTCTGGATCCACCTCCTCAGGGAGAGGGCACACTCTGAGCTGTCCCCAGTCCCTCTCACAGGAGGACTGAATACTAGGGGGTCCTTGGGGACAGATGCAAATCCTTAAAGTGGACTTCAAGACCTTACAGGAACTTGGCCTACCACTGTTCTCCTTGTTCATGCCACTCCAGCCCCACTGGCCTCCTAGCTGTTTGTCACACTCACTGGGCACACCTCCACCTCAGGGCCTTTGCACTTGCTGTTCCCTTTGTCTGGAATGCTCTTCCTCTGGAAACCCCCACAGCCCACTCCTTTTCCTCTTTGCTCCAATGTCACCGCTTCAGTGGGGCCTCTCTCAACCGCTCTACTTGAAAATACAAACCCCACCCCTCTGGGCCCTCCCTGTCTTCTTTGTCTACTTCAATTTTCTCCCGAAACTTCCAACACAGTATAGCATCTGCTTATTTATTTTGTTGTCTATCTCCCAAGCCCCACAAAGGCAGGGTTTTTGTCTGTCTTGCTCACTTCAGTATACCCAGCACAGTAACCTGGCACATGGTAGGTGGTCAATAAATTTTTGTAGACCTAAGTTGCATTCTGGGGGCGCGCAGTCAGGAATTTGGTGGAAGAAGGCTTGGTCCCAAAGTGCCCAATCTCTGGAGATCCCAGCTGACAGGTGCCAGTATTAGGGTCCTGGGAGGACCTTATTCTCCCAATGACCTGCCTATGGTGGAGGGAGCCACTTAAGGCTGGGCCTCTCTTGGATGGAGAGCCAGTGTATCTTGGAAAATTCTCAGTAATAATAATAATAATAATAATTAATGGTACTCGTTTATGTTTGCTGGCCTTTTTTTCCTAGGTCTGTGTTAAGCACTTTACATTCAATATTTCATTTAGGTCTCGTATCATTCCTATGAGATTAACCATATTATACCCATTTTAAAGATGAGAAAACCAAGGCTCGGAGAGTGTCAGTAGTCGCCTGCCATCTCCCGCCACTTTCTCCAGCCTGGCACATCGAAGACATAGACATTGAAGAAATGTTGTCCTTGCTGCCCCAGATAAGGGGGGGCGGGACATGGGGCGTTGGGAATTGGGGATGGGGGTTCCTTGGGAGGTCCGGGCGCGGGGTGTGCGTCTGGCGGGAGGGTGCTCCGCCTGGGGACCGGGCGGCCGGCGGTGGCTTTCCGGGGGCGGGGCGGCGCGGCGGGCCCTGACGTCACTCGGCGCTGGCCCCGCCCCGCGCGGCTGCAGCTGCGGAGCCCGCGACCCGGAGCCGGAGCCGCCGCCGCCCGGGACTCGGATCGCAGCGCCCGGCCATGGCTTCGGGCCCGGCGGGTGAGGGGGCGCGGGGCGCGGGGCGCGGGGGCGGCGGGAGGGCAGCCCGGGCCCCGGCCCCCAGTCCCCGGTGACCGCCCTCCCGTCTTGTCCCACAGAGGCGGAGACCCGGCAGAGGCTGCTGCGCACCGTCAAGAAGGAGGTGGGTGCCGGGGCGGGGGCGGGGGCCGCGACCCCTGGGGGAGGGGAAAGGGTTCCCCAGGAGGGCTGGCCCGTGGCGGCGGCCACCTCGGGGGTGGGGCTCACCTGGGTGGGCAATTACCTCCTGTAGGGCTGGAGGCGGCTGAGTTTTGGGGTGGGGGCCTCAGGTATGGGGGGAGCTCTGGATGTTTTTATGCTGTGTGCCGGGGCAGGTGCAGGTGAGGGCCCTCCAGGTGTGCGGCACACCTGGCTGGGTGGGGCTAGGACTCCCTCTAGTGGTGGGGCAGAGGGGTGGGTCTCACTGAGGTGAGACAGGCACCCGGGGGGCTGACAGGTGTGTTGCGGGGAGGGCTGCAGAAGGAGGACCAGACTTCAGAAAAGGAGGAAGATTCACTTTGGGGAAATAAAGTCATCCCTCTAATCCCCTGCCCCCAAATTCTCAGTCCTTGGAGGCACCCTCCCTGAGAGTCCCATGTCAGCGGGTTACTCCATTTGTGGGCATGTGGCCACGATCTCCTGGCAGGCAGGGTCCCTCATCCCCCACCCCACCCCACTCACTCAGAGGGGTGAGCATCAGACAGGGTCCAGCTGCCCCCCTGGCCCTTCACTTGCCCCTGGGGGCAGCTGGGAGCCCAGTCTAGCCTTTAGAGGCAATAGCCCATGACTTCCCGTGGAGGGGAGCATCTATAGTGAGGGATGCTGGGGGAGGCATTTAGATGCGTGGACTGTGGGTGCGAGTGTGTGTCCAAGCGTGCACACGCCTGTGTGGGTGAGAACTGAGCTGTGAGTGTGTGTACCTGAGAATATCTGTGCTTCTGTCTGGAGATATCTAAGTGTATTTCTGTGTATTGTGTGTACACGTATCTGTGTGTCTATCTGCTTTTGTGAGTATGATGTGTATCTGTGTGATGCAGGAATCTGCATAAACGAGTGAGGCTGTAACTGTGTGTGTATGTGTATCTGTGTGTGTGACGTGTGATACATGAGTCTGTGTGTGAATGAGTGAAGCTGTGGCTGTGTGTGTGTGTGTGTGTGTGTATTGCTCTTCTCGTGTCACCCCACATCCCTCACCCCGGGACCCCATCGCTGCCGAGCCTGCATCCCCTCTGTATCTTGAGTCCTCAGCCCGAAACCTCGAATGGCCCCAGACCTTGGGGGCTGGCTTGCTTCCTGTGCCTCTGTGTGTGTTAGGGTGTCAGCTCTGAGCACCAAGAAGCCCCTTGCTGCATGGTGGCAGACATCCACAAGGGTAGCCTGTTGCTGCCCCTGCCTCCTCGGGGAGCACAGGTGTGTGTCTGTGTGTATGTCTCTGTGTGTCCCATGTTGTTTAAGGAAACAGAGCTTGTTGCGCGTTCTAGCATTTCTGAATAAGGAGGCATGCAGGATACAGAAAGGCCCAGAACTTTTTAAGTCAGCCTGGGAAGAGACCCCTGTGGGGACCTGAAGAAAACTCTGTCTAGACCCTCTTTCCAACAAAACCTACAGACCCACGACATTCTGCTGACTCTTCTGGGGTAGGACCCCCCACCCCCAAAAGCCTTCATGTTAAAAACCTGCCGTCTTTCAGTTCACTGTTTAACCGAACCTAGATGTAGTATGTGCTCCCAGATGTTTTCACCTGGACTGGCTGTGTTTTTAAGGACATGGTGGCTCATTCAATTGGGAGGGGCTGTAAGCAGAAGAGCCTGTGACCACGGCGTCTGGGGAGGACAGTGCTTCCCACGTCTGGACAGGGCTCCGGCTGGGCACTGGCCCCAGCTCAGCTGCCAGCTCCCTCGGTGCCCTGGACAAGTCCTTCCCCTCTCAAGGACTCAGTTTCCACATCTGGGGAAGGAAGCATTGGGTCGATGTCCCTGGAGGTCCCGTCCGTGTCAGTCTGGTTTGGGTTATTGGCAAGGCCGTGGGGGACACTTCACCTCTGGTGGCCGGTGGCCTGGGCCTGCATCCTCTCTCCCAGGAGCAGCCGAGTTTGGGACTTAGGATGAACCGAGGCCATCTCCTGATCAGAGGGACCTCTCGGTATCCTGCTTGGTGCCTGAGGGGGTAGGGGCGAACCTTACAAGCGTGGGCAGAGGGCCTCAAGCGCCCGCTGACCCTGGATCTGTAGTCAAGAGGGAGGACGTGCGGTCCCAAGTTGGTGTCTGTCTCTAAATTCTGCGTTTCTTGGGGTACATCATTTTAGTAATCAGAGCTTCCGTTTGCTGGGGGCCACTCGTGCCACACGCTGTGTGTGCAGTAACTTCATGAGGTGGGTGAGGTTGTCCCCATTTTACAGACAGGGAAACTGAGGCTCAGAGAGGAGGAGTGAGTTGCTCAAGGGCACATGGGGACTTACCCCCTAGGTCTGTCTGACCTCAGAACCAGGCTCTTACCCTCTCTATCACGAACATGCTCATCTACGTCTACACAACACGCAATCTTGGCGTGCATAGGTGGTATAATTTCCATGGTACAGATGAGAAAACTGGCCCAGGGGGTGTAAGTGAGGTTTCAAGGACACAGAGCCAGTGAAGGGGAACAGATCCCGTCTTCTGTCTGTGAGCCTCCTGTTTAGCACGGGGGCCCCTAAGGGGATGGCAACAAGTCCATGCCACCCAGAGCAGACCTCCTCTCTCCTTTCCTTCTTCTGCCCACCTCTTTGGGGAGCATCTCCCCTAGTCTCGAAGAGCCCGTCTCCAGTGGAGTGGTGAAAGGAAGCTCTTTGTCTAGAAATGTGGGCGCCCTCAGGTCTTCCTTCTCCCCACCTTGTCACAGCCTCTCCCAGAGGTGCCTCCCATCCTTCTTTCCAGAAGGGCTGGCTTAACAGTCAGTTTCTGTAGATACGCCAGGCAGGTCTGCAGGCTTTTCCTGAGCCACTGAAGCCACAAAGGCCAGCAGAGACTGTGGCTGGAAGCTATGTCCAGAGCTGACTCCAGGAGCCAGTGTGGCCTGGCACCAGGAGGCAGGTCAAGAAGGAGCTTTGGGCTCAGCCACAGTTGGGTTTAAATCCCCATGCATTTATTTACTGAGGGGCATCTGTGTGCCAGACACTGGCCTGGGCTTTCTGGATACAGGAGCGAACAAGATAGGCCCTTTCCTCTTGGGGCTTACTTTCCAGTATGGTGGACAAACCCTGACAGCCATGTGAGCTTAATTAGAAGGGTAATTACGAGCTGTGCACCAAGGTCTGAAGGTGAGGTACTTGGCACCATAAGAACATGTGACAGGGAGAAGTAACCGCATGCAGGTGGCCCAGGAAGGCTTCCAGGAGGAAGTGATGTTCAGGAAGATATGTGAAGGATGAGTAGACCTTGTAGGTGAAGGTATGAGGTGGAAAGAGACAGAGGAAAACCATTCCTGGCAGAGGGAACCGCATATGCAAAGACTTTGTGGCCGGAGGGAGCATCGTAAACCTGAGGAATGGAAGGATTTGGAAGTGGCTGGAGTGCAGAGAGCAAAAAGGGTGTTGGGGTGCAGAAGGGACAGATCACAGGGTCCTATCCTAGAAGCAAGGGGAAAGGAGTGGAGAGGACGTCAAGAATATGCAAAGAAGAGTGTGGAGCTGAAACTGATTGCTTGTCAATTGCACAGTCTTCACCAAGCATCTGTCTTCACCTTTCCAAGTGTCTGGGTTTCAGTTTATTCATAATGGGGAAGAAAATGACTCACCTGTCAGGATAAACCATGTGAAAACAGCCACCATGTTAGTCTGAGCTTCTCCAGGGCGGGCATCTCGTTTATTTTGTCTTCCCTGGTGCCCCCGTGGGGAAGCTGGTGACACGGTGCCCTCAGCATGATGTCTTCCAGTTAGACCCAGCCAGCTCTATCCTGACTCCTTCCTGGCTCGCTTCGCCCCCGCCCTCTTCCTTTCCCTCCCCGCCGCCGCCATCCCTTAATTTTGTTTTGGTTCCCAGGGCGAGCGGGGACTGGCTTCCCGTTGCCATGACGACTGCCATTAAAGGAGCCAGCCACGTGACACGAGTTGATAAGGGAAGCGAAGTGACTAACTGCCTTATTTTCCTGCCTCCGGGCTGGTCTGGGGGGGCCTCTTAATTGGAGGGAAGAAGGCAGGGCCTTGTGGGCCAGAGGAGAGACCCCGGGACGGAGGCAGGGGATGAAGCCGGTGTGGAGAGGAAGCTACGTTTCGCTCTGCACTCTGGAGCTGATGTCAGGGCTGTCACAGGGAGCCATCATCACTGAGGCTGAGCCGGGCGGGTTGGGGGAGCCGAGCCTCCCAGCCCCTGGGTGTGGGGCAGTGGGATGGGGCAGGGCGGGACATACTGCTGGGACCCCAGAGTGGTTTCACTCTAACCCAAGAGTTCTCAGTGAAGGAAGTGGGGGTGATTTTGCCCCCCAGGTAAGGGGACCAGATAATATACAGGTTGCACAGTCAAATCCAAATTTCAGATAAACAATGAATCATTTTTTGGTATATGTATGGCTACATCTGGCAGCCCTACCCCAGGGGACATTTGGCAACGTCTGCCGACATTTTTGGTTGTCACAACAGGGGTTTCCGCTGACGTCTAGTGGGAAGAGGGCCAGGGATGCTGCTCAGCTGCCTGCAGTGCACAGGATAGCCCCCGCCGCAAAGAATATCCAGCGCAGAAGGGCAGGCCTGTGGAGGGTGGGAATCCTCTGTGCGGGGCACTGTGCCACTCTTCACGACAGCCCTAAGAGAGAGGAGAATTCTCTCCTCCTCTTCATAGACAGGAACCAGAGGCACAGAGTGGTTAAGCAGCTCACTTGAGGGTCACACAGCCCGTCAGTGGAGAAGCCAGGCTTCCAACCGTACTTTGTCAGGCTCTGAGGGGTGGCCACGTGAGCCTGGCTCGAAGAGGGCAGGTAGGGAGCTGTGAGCTTCCGCAGAGGCCCTGGACACACGGCGGGGGGCCAGGTGGGTGCAGGGGGGAAGGGGATGAAGCAGGAAGGTCCAGGAGTCCAGCTTGTGCAGTGCCGGGAATGGGCAGGCTGCGCATTGGGACTTGCTCCATCAGGGAGTGGGGAGCTATAGAAGATTTGTGACCAAGGGAGGCTGTGGCCTGGAGTGGAACTTCAACAAGTTTCAGCCGAAGCAGGGGCCAGGATGGACCCTTTCTGCCAATTCTTAGAAGAAAACTTCCCCTCTTTCCTTCCCTCCTCCTCCTCTTCCCCTCCCTCCCTCCAATCCTTCCTTCTTTCTTTCCACAAATATTTATGAAGCATCTGCTATGTGCCAAGCTAAGGGTTCTGTGTACCCAGCTCCACTGTAGGGGCAGGGCAGGCATCCCCCACGCCAACAAGCAATGCTCTGACACCAGCTGGGGGTCCTACGATTCTACTCAGTTCCGACACTACCTGGAGACAGCATCAGATGCCACAGGTTGCAGGCTCAGTGCCACCAGACTCCCTCCCTCTCTCCAGACTTCAGACGGCAATGTCAAGTCCAGGTTGTCACCTGGGCTTCTGACCCATGAGCTATAGATTAGAGGTTCCAGCAGCGCCCCCGGGGTTCGATTCATTTGCTAGAGCGACTCACAGAACTCAGAGGAACGTTTTACTCCCTAGATCACTGTTTATTATGAAAGAGTCTTAGTCAGGAACAGGCTGATGGAAGAGATGCACAGGGCAAGGGGTGTGGAAAGGGCATGGAGCTTCCATGCCTTCTCGCAGCAGGCCACTCTCCCCACATCTCCAAGCGCTCACCAGCCCGTAAGCTCTCCGCACCCCGTCCTTTTGGGGGTGTTTATGGAGGTTTCATTCCATAGGCACAATCGATTCAATCATTGGTCATTGGCGATGGATGCATTCAACTTGAGCCCTTCTCCCGTCCACGGAGGTGGGGGGCAGAGGGGCTGAAAATTCCAGCCTCTAATCGCATGGCTGGTTCTCCAGGCCGCCAACCCTCCTCCTCAGGGGGGTCCAAAAACCACCTCGTTAACGTAACAAAAGACACCTTTTTCTTTCTCTCACCACTTAGGAAATTCCAAGGGTTTTAGAAGCTCTGTGCTAGAAACTGTGATGAAGACCACATACATATTTATTATAATTCACAGTATCCAGGACCTGCAGGTTGAGAGGTGAGCAGAGCAGCACCCCTGCTCACATGTCTCAGGAAGCCTACAGTCTGGGGGAGGGGGCAGATAGAGAAACAATAATATATGTTACATGTGGCAAGGGCTGTGACGAAAATAAAGCTAGAGGAGGGGTTGAGAGTGGTTGGAAGGGCTCTGCAGAAGAGGTGGTCAAGGATAGCCTCTCTGATGGGGTGACATTTGAGCAGAGACCTGAAGGAAAGGATGGGGCCATGCAGACATCTGACGGAAGGGTGTTCCAGACAGAGGGCACAGCATATGCAAAGGCCCTGGGTCAGGAACAGTGAATAGTGAGGAGCCAAGGAGGCTGGAGTGGAGTGAATAAGAAGGGAGGAGGAGATGAGGTCAGAGAAGGGACAGGAGGCCCACCATGTGGGGCCTTGTGGTGGGCGCTCAGGCTGCAGGGTGAGCACTAAAGTGTATGGGACAGATTGAGGGTAGGGAGCACAAAGTCACGAAGCAAGAGAGGAAACGTCTATCTTGTTCTTTGCTGAGCTTTCGATTCTCGGGCTGGAAATCACAGCCCCCACTCCCGCACCGTCCCCCGCTGGGCCAAGTGGAGGTGCCAAGTGTGCTCGCCGAGCCAATCGGATGAGTGTAGGAATCCTGGGTGCGATAAAATGGGGGCTCTCTGACGCTTGCAGGGTTGACTCAGATCAGTTCGTGCGTGTCATGTTTTCGGACTTCATTTGGCAGAAATTGTCATGAATCGGGCCGCCACTTGCTTTTTGATGCTTTTTTTCAAGTCTCTGGCAATGCGGCTTCTGGAAGCTTCTGATAGTGACGGGCTTGGGCATCGGTGCGCTGGCTCGACGTGAGAGGGTGGCAGGAGGGACCGTGACTTTCCTGCTTGCTTGTGTCTCCCGTGCGGTCTGGCTGGGCCTCCCCTGCAGTAACCTCACGAGGGGCTCCCGGAGATGGTGGTAGCTTTGTTCCTGGTTGGCGGGTGGGAAAGGGCATTTTTGTCCCCCCGATGGGCCTGCCTGGGGCTGCAGACCCCAGGATGGGAAGTGAGGACACCCGAGTCTCGTCCTTGCTCTGCCCCTAACAATGTGTGGCCTCCTAGCAGGTCCCTTCTCCGTCTCAGCTTCCTGCTTTCTAAGTGGACGAGGTTGACAGTTCCAGGATTCCAGGAACCGAGTCATCTAATTTGGCCTGCATCACTTTCCAGGAGCCGGGTCTCCCTGTGTTTTCTCTTCTCTGAATTTGCCAAGCCTGTATTTCAGACTTACTAAACCACAGGCGCTGATAAAACTTTTTGGGAGTCTTTACTCCATTTGAGGAAGACAAGGTCTCAATCAGTTCTAATGGGATAAATTTTTTTGCAAAACAGCATCTACGGAGCATATTATATAGATGAGCTCATTTGGTTATCCCCGGGAAGTGGATGAAACACTCTCCCTTATAGAGAAGGAAATTGAGGGACAGAGATGGCAAGTAACTTGCATAAGGTCACGGAGATTATGAGTGTTACAGCACAGGGGTCTGGCCCCAGAACCCTGCTCTGCGTTACTCTGGAGCCAAAATCAACAGCCTGCATGTGGTTCTGAGCTATTTCTTGGTGTCCAAAGGCAAGAGCCCTTGAGTGGGAGTCAAGAAGGCTGATCTTGACTGGCTGCATCCCCATCCTGCGGTGGGCACCTGGCTCTTCCCTCCTCATCTCCTCATCTGGTTGGCCATTGGCCCCATGGAGGTACAAGGAGATAGGAGATGAATAAATTTTTGTGCTTTTTCTTTTCTTTTTTTTTTTTTTTTAAGATTGGCGCCTGAGCTAACTACTGTTGCCAATCTTCTTTTTTTTTCTTTTCCTGCTTTTTTTCTCCCCCTCCACCCCACCTAGTACATAGTTGTACATCTTTTAGTTGTGGCATATGGGACACCACCTCAACATGGCCTACTGAGCGGTGCCATGTCCGCGCCCAGGATCCGAACCCTGGGCTACCGAAGCGGAGCATGCGAACTTAACCACTTGGCCATGGGGCCGGCCCCCTGTGCTTTTTCTATGTAAAATTTTGAAGGAACTCAAATTGTGGGTGTTTATAAAGGACAGTAAGACGTACTTTTGCAGTGAGCTCCCATTTAGAAATCTGATAACTTCAGCCCTGAGAGTTCAAGAGACTCAGTGATACTTGGGGCATTGAATGAATTCTTCTTTAATTATTGCTATCTAGTAAATTATGTTTAATTTGTAAGTTAGAATTATAGCAACTACCATTTATCAAAGACTGCTCTACGGGCTTCACTTTGTCTCATTTGCTCTGCAAAGCAATCTTCCTGTAGAGTAGGTAGCAATAGCAATTCCTCTTTACTGATGAAGAAATTGAAGCTCAGACAGGTCAAGAAACTGGACCAAGGTCACACAGCAGAGAAGCAGCAGAGTGGGGTATTTTAGCCAGCTCCATCCACTTCAAGTTGGATCATTGCTAATTATACATAAATATATAAACATAAGCAAAAAAAGGAAAGAGAGGCTAAAAAATGGATTTATTGGTTCAAGGGTTTGAGAAGTTTAGAGTGAGTCCAGCTTTAGGTACAGCTGTATCCAGGGGTTCCAATGATGTCATCAGGACCCTGTCTCTCTCTCTCTCTCTGTGCTCCCTTTCTCTGTGTTGGCTTTATGCTCTGCCTCTCTCTGTGGGGAGGCAGAGTGTTGCCAAGCAGCTCTCAGAGCACAGTCTGCCAGCTTGGCATCCCCACAGAAAGAGAGGCTCCCCTTCCCAATGGTTCTAGCAAAAGCCTTCAGTTAGGTCTCATTAGAGCAGCCTGGGTCATGTGCTCCTGTTGCACAAATCGGCGTGGGGTGCTCTGGTTGGTCAAGCCTGGAGGGGCAGAGTGTGGAGTCCACCCTGGGAGAGTAAGGGACAGTACCCAGAGCAGAGCTGAGGTGACATGACCAGGCAGGGGAATGGAAACCAGGGCGACAAGCCACAGACAAGGGGGTGAGGGCATCTGCATTTGGAGCTCCGCCCCTGGTAACAGTGGAAGTGTCCACTCTGTGCTCTGTGCCTGGCTGTGACCCCAAGTGCTGCCTGGGGACCTACCGTGTGCCATGTGTCTGCTGGATCAGGGGTTTCTGCTTGGGGGGTATGCCAAGCCCTGAAATTGTACTAGCTTTGTTCTTGCTGCACAGAGAGAGTATCGTCAGTTATCATCAGTACCCCTGAGGAGGCCACACCCAAATTCCCAAATCCGGTTCCAAACCACCCCGAAGGATGCTGGCATACAAAGATGAATACATACACTTTCCTGCCTCTGCGTGCTCAGAGATGAAATGGCGCCTCTTAATTTCTAACCCAGTGAGCCCTCCAATAATAATAATAACAACCCTTAATAACAATCACAGTTAGCATTTATTGGGCACCCACGGTATTCCAGACCTGTTCTGTCAAATATGTGAGCCGCTAGCCCCATGTGCCTGTTTACATTTAAATTAAGTCAGATTAAACCAAATTAAAAATACAGTTCCTCCATAGCCGCACGTGGCTGATACGTATTGGACAACACAGGGACAGAGCATTTCCAGAAAGTTCTATCACGTTCTAGACGTGGTGCTAAGTGCTTTGCATGCGTTAACATATTTAATCTTAAAAAAGAGAAACCCTCAGAGGGTTAGGTCCTATTTGTTACCCCATTTTACATATGAGTACCCTGAAGCACAACGCAGTGAAGTGACTTGGCAAGGTCGCACGGCTTCCAACAAGTGGAGCCAGGCTCCTAACCCAGCCCTGGGACATGATATTTGATGCTTGTCCTCCTCAAGTTGGCTACAGCTGGTTAGTCCGTTTTCTGGTTCACCGTGTGCGTATTTTAAGCAACCGTCTAGGAATTCGTTTCTTACTTTCCTGCAGCTGCCCAGAATCCCAAAGTCTGGGCAGCCTCCTCGAGTATCCAGGCACGCTCTGGAGTCTGTGTGCGCCTGCCTTGTCCCTGAGGCCCGTGGGGCTGTGGAAGTGGGGCATGTTGCCAGGGGATCCGCCACACGCAGGGGGCCGGGCACCCGGGAGAAAGCTGGCTGATCTCCAGGCTGTGGGCTGGGAATGGGAAGCACGCGGGCTGTTTTCTCTGGGAAGGGGGGCGGCCGGAGGACTGTCACCACGGCTCCATCGTCTCTATCGGTGGCGGTGGGAGGGAGTGCTGGCTGCAAGGGCCTTTTTGCCCGAGAGGCCCCAGGTGAATGCTCCAGAATCAGGTCCTGGGGGAGCCTCCTTGTCAAGGGGCGTCTGAGGCACCTGTGCAGGGCGGATGGGAGGCCTGTGCAGGGAAACCCCATTCTCAGCCCCGGAACCCTCCTCCTTCCAGGCTGGGGCAGGTTGTCTGGTCCTCACACTCAGGGAACAATGCCTGGCGTCTGTTTACAGCCCGCAGTAAACGATTAACTGGGGCTCTACAGGCCGGGCCAGCAGAGCCAGTGGGAGGGCTCTGTTTCTCCTGCAAGCGGAACAGCCACTTGTGGGGCAGGCTAAAAGGGAGGGGTCGAGGGAGGGGTCCACTCTGAAGATCTACCTGCCACTCCACGGCTTTATCGTTGATGTCCCCTCCCCTGCCTGCCTGCTCACAGCACACCGATGGGCCTGCAGGGTACTCCTGTGGCTTTGCTTTTGTCATCGCTCTGCGCTCTGCGTGGGTGTGGAGGGCAGGCTGGACGTGTGTGGGCGGGAGGGTGGGGTGGGTTGTCCTGGAACTGCATGTGCCCAGAGGGAAGCTTTGATCCATTCACCAGTGTTTGCTGAGCTCCTCCCGTGTGCTGAGCACCTTCGGCCTCCTTCTCGTTGAAGGCCCCAAACAAAGCCCTTTGCAAGCGGACGTGCTGAGGGTGTGGAGGAGCTCCTCCAGAAGGAGGCCCTGAGCCTGTTTGTCAAAAGGTCCAGATCCCTGCTGACCAGCAGCGGGTGAGGAAAGGACATTTGTGTCTTTTTTTTTTTAGGAGGCTTTATTCTTTAGGGCAGTTTTAGGTTCACAGTCAAAATTGAGCAGAAAGGACAGAGATTTTCCGTACAGCCCCTGCCCCCACTTATGCATAGTCTCCCCCACTATCAGAACTCTGGACCAGAGCGGGGCATCTGTTACAGCCGGTGAACCTACACTGGCACGTCATTCTCGCCCACAGGCCACAGCTTACATTAGGGTTCGCTCTTGCGAACATTCTAAAGGTTTTGACAAACGCATAATGAATGGCGTATGTCCATCACTATAGGATCCTACAGAATACTTTCACTGCCCTAAAGATCCTCTGTGCTCCATCTCTTCTTGCCTCCTCCCCCCAAACACTGATCTTTTCCCTATCTCCATAGTCTTACCTGTTCCAGAATGTCATATAATTGGAATTGTACCGTCTGTAGCCCTTTCAGACTGACTTCTCTCACTCAGTAATAGGCATTTCAGCTTGCAAGTTTCTTTTCCTTACCATGACTCTCCTTTCGGAACCGATGTGTGGTAGAGAGAGGCAGCTAGGAGGCCCCGGGTGTGCTGGGAGAGGTGAACGCTAAAAGATGGTGGTAGGGCACAGGGGGAGCTGGCAGTGCTGCTGGAGCCTGGCTCTGCGAGCGAGGAGTTGGCTGTGACTGTGACAGTCAGCCGCACTGGGCCGAGGGAGCAGGTGCGTTGGCCACCTGGCTGCTGGGGTCCCCACCGCCACCCGGAACTTCCAAGCGGGAGACATTGATTTGAATCCCAACCTTTTCACAGGCCACAGGATGTTTGCTCCTCCCAGGTCAGCTGCCTCATGAGAAAATGGGAATAATAGCAATGACACCCATTTTTGCACAGTCGTTGTGAATCTTTGGGTTCATGTATATAAAGCGCCCACTTGGCTTGTGGGGAGCACCCAGAGGTGTCTGTTGAATGAATGAATGAACCTCCTGTGTGCCAGGCTCTGTGCAGGGCAGACATCATGGGTTTGAGTCCCTGCCCTGCCATTCACAAGCCGTGTGCTCTTGGGCAAGTCACTTAACCTCACTGCGCCTCAGTTTTCTCATCTGTAAAATGGACAGGGTCATGGTACCCATGTCACCTAACTCCCCCGAGGATTAGATGAAATAATGCCCCTAGTACAGGGCCAGGGCTGCGATTGTGTTCCGTGCTTTCGATGTATTCTCTTACGCCTGTGAGGCAAAGACTGTTACCACCCATTTTACTGATGGGAATGCAGAGGCTCCGACAAGGGACCTGACTCGCCCAAGATTGTGTGCGCAAGAGCCAAGATTTGAAGGGTGGAAGGTTGACCTCCGAGCCCGAGGCTCACAGCTGTGTGGTGGGCGTTATTCTAGGAGCTTGGAAGGGGGGGTCACATTAACTCGGGGGGGGCTCAGGAGTGGGTGAGAAGGCGCCTTCCCTGGTCCTGGAGGGTTGGGTGGTTTTTCCAGGCCTGGACAGGGAGGTCGGAATGGGGGGGATATGAAGTGGAGGAGATTCTGCGAGGGCCAGGTGGTGGGAATCGTGTGGTCACGCAGAAAGAGTGGCGGGTGTGACCGGGGTTCCGGATGCGGGAAGGGGAGGGGACAGGATTCCGAAGGAAAGGAAGGTGGGGCTACACCACGGAACAGTGACAGCTTGCAGGGCGGCACCCCCCATCTCCCCGCCCCACCCGGTCTGCTTGTGGCTGTGTTTTGGAGCGTCCCAAAATATCCCAGCCCGGCCCCCCCATCAGCCCTGTTCCAGCCCCTCCCAACCCTTGCCCCCTGCGCGCCTCGCCCATAAAAAATTAAAAAATCAAAAGCTGCCAGCTATTTCCCTGTAGAGCTTTTCCCTGCCACACTGTCCTTACATCTGTTCCTTCCTTTGAGCTCCAAGGCGACTGTGAGGAGTTTTTCCCTCTGCTTTAGAGTTGGAGAAACTGAGGCCCAGAGAGTTCCTTTCTATTTGTGCTTCAGATCATCGCAAGCATCGCCTCCTCCGGGAAGCCCTCTCTGACCTCCTGACCTACCCCATCAGGTCCGGTTTCTTTCTTATCAGTTCTCATACAACCAAGTTCTTGCGCTGCAGACAACGGGTCATGCTTTGTCATGATTCACCTGTTTGTGTGATTTTGTTAGAGTCTTTCCATCTCGCTGGTCTGTGACCTCCTCAGGACTCTATCTGCCTGCCACCTGGTGCCACACACATAGCGGGCGCATGATGGATGTTGAGTGAGTGAGCAACAGTTTGGGTTCATGTAATAAGCGCTGGGAAGGCAGGTGTTAGTGGAACAGAGAGGAAGCACAGTTCCCTCCCTTGGGGGATAGCGAGTCCAGGAAGGCTCCCAGGAGGAGGCGACACCTGGGCTGAAGCCTGACTCTCAGTTAGCCAGCTGGAGCCTGCATGGAGGGGCACCTGGCAGAAGGCACCACATCAGCAAAAGCAGAGATGAGCCCGTGACGTCGCCTTTGGGGACCTGCATGAGAGGGTCAGTGGTCCAAGGCACGGCTGGCAATGCTGAGGTGTCTGCGTCTTGTTCTCTGCCTTCCGGGTACCTGCAGGGCAGCACACCCCATCCTCCGCTCACCCGCCTTGCCCCAGTGGTTGTCAAGGGGCCTTTGAGTCACCCCCTTCTGCCCACTTTCCCCACACGCTGAGAGTTATTTTTAAAGCCGCCCGAAGGCCCTCCAGGCATCCCAATTTAACCGTCCTCGCCACTGCTGGTTTCTTATGGACGTAAGTTCAGGGTGCCTGGGGGCCTGCGTCTCCCACGCTGATGCTGGCTCAGCGTCACTCCCCCACCTGCCTGCCAGGCACCTCCCACCTGAGACCCCAGGTGGGTGGGCGCTCTGAGTCAGGACTGAGGCAGCAGGCCTCCCAGAGCAGGTGGCAGCCCGGCTGGTGTTTATTTGGGCCTACTGTGTGCCGCAGGCACTAGGCTGGGTGCTTTAAGCCAGAGGTTCCTGTGGGCCAAATTCAGCCTGTTTGTGTACGCCCTTGAGCTAAGAATGGTTTTTTTCATCCTTAAAGGGTTGTAAAAACAAAGAGAGTCTGCGACATAGACTGTATGTGGCCTGAAGATAGGTTTGCCAGATTTAGCAAATAAAACTTCAGAATGCTCCATTAAATTTGAATTTCAGAGAAACAGCAAATAATCTTTTAGTATAAGCACGCACGATACAATATTTCGAATATACTGATACAAACAAAAGTATTCCTTATTCACCTGAAATTTCGATTTCACTGGGCGTCCTGTATTTTATCTGGCGGCCCTAGCCCAAAGCCTGAAATTTGTGCTGTCTGACTCTTTGCCGAGAAAGTTTGCCGACCCCAGCCTTCCGCACATAGCAAACGAGGTTAGGTGTCAGGGGCTCAGGACCTCCCTGGAACGGAGCTGGATAAGCATTAGTGGCTGCTATTCATGTTATTAATAGAATCAGAGGGATCACCGGCATATATTGAGTACCTACTGCTTGCCCAGGTGCTGGGCTGGGGGCTCAAGGTCTGCGTGGGAGAGACGGACACTAGATGGATAAACGCACAGACGCAAAGTGACGGTCAGGCATCCTGAGTCCTAGGAAGAGCGTCCCGCAGGGGACGGGTGGAGAGGGATGTGCGAGAGGCTGTGCTTTAGGCAGGGTGGCTCCAAGCCCGGCCCGTGTTCTGAGCGCTGTGCACGCTTCGTTCGCGGGATCCGCACAGAGCAGCCCCGGGAGGTGGTGCGGGGCCATCCCCATCCCACAGGGGAGGAAACGGAGGCCTGAGGTGGAGTCTGACCTGGGTCTGGTGGCTCCCAGGCTCGTGTTCTGATTCCTCTAAAGTGCCTCCGTTTATGTGGTGCCAGCTGTGTGCTGCGTCCTGTTGGAGGTCGTCTGCTGCTATTTTTCAGGATCCTCCGGCAGCACTGCACGCTGGGCCATGTTGTTCCCACCCTGGGGCTTAGAGGGGTAAACACAGCAGAGGGCGGGGAGACAGGGGAGAGGAGCGAGTTCAAGGGGGGTGCAGCATGATGGTCCCTGGGGGCCAGCAGGTGGCCGATGTGAGCAGGCCCGGGAGCCCCGGGAGCCCCGCTTCCGGCTTTGCAGATGGGCCTGGACTTCCTTGCCTGACTCCCTCCTGAGATTAACCCTCCCTGGACACTGTTTAAATATTTGCAGGTGGCGGGAGGGCGGGGCTGGCTTCTGAATGGTGGCAGGGTGGGGCAGAGTGGGGACGCGGCGGGTGCTCAGAGGCCTGACGTGGAGGGGCGGCCTGGCCACAGCCCAGAGCCCAGCTGGGCCCCACTAGCCGGTGGGTGGGAAGCTGGGCTGGGTGACTAAAGCCGAAGGGGCCCGCAGCGATTGCCCATTCACCTAACTAACGCTCACAAACATGCACTGGGGCCAGACAGTGAACTGGACGGTCACTGTCGTCTGGCGAGTCGCTACCATTTGTAGAATTCCTACTATGTGCCCAGGGCTGTCTCCATGATCCCGTTCAAGCCTCACGTTGCCCCAGTGAGTAGGGGTGCTGTCCTCGTCCGCGAGGTAGGGGTGCTGTCCTCGTCCGCCCCATTTCACTGATGGGGAAGCTCATCCAGCTCCGTGCAGATAGGGAGTGGCCAAGGATTGGGCCCCAGGTCAGTGACTCCACATTCCAAGCTCTTAGCTTCTCTCAGCTGCCTCCTGACATCCTGTCTTAGAGCTAATAAGCTGGTTCTGAAAGGAGTGAGCTCCCCATCATTGGAGGAATGCAAGCAGATGTTGGAGGACTCCTGAGCATGGATGCTGGAGAGGCATGAAAGCTTCCTAACCATTTGGACCTTTGAGGTGCCGCCCCACAAAAGGCCCCCACAGGGTGTGGTTGGCAGAGTCGCATCCAGGTGACCCAGGTCCCCTGACTCCAGGTTCGGTGCTTCTTTGGGTCCCCAAGTTGGGTGAGATGAAGGAACCCCTTCTTGGACGTTTCTCAGCGCCTTGGGATCTCAGAGGGCCTGGCCCAGTACTGGGCGGGGCTGAGGGCAGAGCTCTGGGTCAGGGGCCAGTCAGACCTAGGTTCAAGTTCTGGCTGTGTGACCTTCAGGCAATCGCATAAACTCTCTGAGCCTTACTTTATCCCTCTTTACAATGGGATAATCGTGCTCTCATGAGGATTAAATCAGGTCTTCTGTACAGAGGACCTGGCGCAGCGTAGGTGCTCTGTAAACATTCTCTCTAACTCTAAGCTGGGCAATAACGAAAGCATTGGATTCAAAACGGCCTCCAGCTTCTGCTGTGAGACAAGCTATTTGTCAGAACAAAGGCCCTGGATCTGAATCCTGCAGCATCTGCATGACGGTAGATGGATTATTTAATCTCTCTGTGCCTCAGTTTCCCCATCTGTAAAATGGGAATATTTTGGGGACCTACCTCATTAGGGTTGTCATGGTTACAAACAGTCCCTGGAACATAGTGAGCACTCAAAAAAATGAGCAGTGAGCTTTAGCATCATAAAGTTCCTACTGTGTGCTGGCACAGCCTGCCCTTTCTCAAATAACAGCACATTTAATCCTTACCCCGGCCCCTCGGGGTGATAGGTTCTACTTTACAGAAGAGGAAACTGAGGCACCAGCAAGAGCGTGACTTGGCCTCGTTCACAAAGGACGTGAGGGGCCCAGCCGGGATGTGAATGCACGTCTGTGTGGCTCCGAGGTCCCACCAGTCACAGCCACTGCCTCTGTGTTACCTACGTTGGGCGTGATTCCGGGCTGCAGCTTAGAAAGTCATAGAGGCTGCAGTGAGCCAGGATGCCACACTGCCACCGCCACCATCCCCAGACCACCTCGAGGTCCCTCAAATCTGTCAGCCTTCAAAGTAGACCAAGTCCTAGCCCATGTCTGGGGGCCTGAGAGGGGGAAGGAAGGAATGGGCAGCAGCCTCTTCGTACCTGCAATGAGACAGTGCCCCTTTCTCAAGGCCCTCAGCCACCTTCCGGGTGCCTCCCACCACCACAGCCTCTTTAATTCCCTCTGCTGGCCTTGGGCTGTCAGCCTGTTATTAACTTCTCGGGAGATGTTCCAGCCCACAGCTGGGGCCAGCGGAGGTGGGGAGGGGTCCTCACTAGCCGGACCCCTCATTCAGGCTGAGAAGACCCTTGGTGCTGCATTCCCACCTACAGCGCCCCAGATCCATCCCCAGGACAAGAGGCCTGGAGCCAGACCGCCACGGGGTCCTCCCTGCAGCCAACTTCCCCGCTGTGTGACCTTGGGAGAGGAGTCACCCTCTCTGAGTGTCTGCATCCACAGCTGTAAACAGACAACCTTCTCCACTCTGCAGAGCTTGGACTTGAGACAGTGTGTATACAGTCAGGGCGCCAATAGGAAACAGATGGATCCCCGAAACTGAGCACATTAAGGTGAATTTAATAAAGGAGCTATTGACTAAGCGGGGGGAAGGATGCTGGGAGACCACAAGGAAGGGGGCAGCACCCCGTGGCTAGTAACTGGGGAACCAAGAGGTGTTGCTGTCCCCAGCCTGAGGGGGGGTACCAGGAAGAGGTTACCGGGAGGGGCAAGCTGTGCAGGGAGGGTCCCTGGACAGGAGCTGTGACTACTACATCTTTTCCTTCCTTAAGGATTTCCGGACAGCTCCTTGTTTTATATCCTCTCTCTCTGTCCTCCCGCCTTTCCTCCCCCTCAAATGCTCCACTGCAATCTGAGCATGCATGAGATCACCCAGGGGGGCTTGATAAACGCCCCGGAGTTACTGATTCAATCCGTCTGGGCTGACACCCGAGCCTTTGTATTTGACCCAGTTGCCAGCTGGTGCTGGTGCCGCTGGACCTGCGTGGAACAGCTCTGCTGCGTGTCACACTTTCCCTGTGCCTCTCTGTTCCTCCCACCCTGTGGCTCCTTGGGCTAAAAGCCCATCCAGGGCAGCACCCTCTGCCTCCATTCCTGCAGCTTTCTGCACCCTGCACTCGGATCCAAGGGCTGATTATGGGGGTCTCCTGCCTCCTGCCAGGTGGACTCACCAACGTTTGCATCTTGTCCTTTTGACTGCACCCAGACACGTCCACGCTGCAGCTCAGCTGCCCTTGACCGAGGCCGACACTGGGGTGGAGGTCGGCAGGAGGTTGTTAGCACGTGATCTTGGGATGGACACCAGGGGAAGTGAAGTGAAGCAAGCAGGAGTGGGCAGAGGAGAAGTTGGGTCGCAATGGGGCCTCCGTGCAAGCCTAAGCCAGCCCTCTGGGGAGTTCCGAGGGGAGCTGGGGTGGCCCTTCAGAGCCGTCGCAAGTTGGGGCAAGGATGCTGGGTCTGTATACCCCACGTGCTTCAGCCACTGGGTGTGGGCCACCCTGGAAAGGACTGAGACTAGTGGGGGCTCTCTCTGCAGCTGAGGGGATCCCCTGTCCTCTAAGGGGCTGGCACCTGAGGGTCTTCCAGCAGCTGGTGGCCTCCAGTCCTGGTGGGATGTGCATGGCACTTTGCAGCACCCACCACGTCGTTAAAACCTGTCCAAGGAGCCAGGGAGGGGTCAGAAGCCTTCTCATGGTCCCCTCTGCATCCCTGAGTCCCGTGGCCCCCTGTGTGCTTGAGGAATAGCAAGAGGGCTTTTTTGTTTGGGGCTGGGGAGGAAGCGGTGGGGCGTGGGTTGCTTCTTCTCTATGGCTGAGGCAGGGAGCCCCAGTGAGCACATTGACCCCTATTTCTGGGGCAGAGTGTGGTGAAAAAGGCTCCCCTTGGGGTCAGACGGACCTGAGTGTAAGCCTCAGCAGGGTGACCTTGGGTTTGCTGATGACCTTGGGCAGGTAGTAACTAACACCTCTGAACTTCAGTTTCCTTGTCTGTAAAGTGAGTGATGATGACTACCGGGTGCCATGTTGGAAGGATTACGTGGGGCATATGTCTTAGCTCAGGCTGACATAACTACACCGCAGATGGGACAGCTTAAACAGACATTTATGTCCTACAATTTGGAGGCTGAGAAGTCTAAGATCAAGATGCTAGCCCATTGGTTCCCAGCGAGGGCTCTCTTCCCGCCTTGCAGACGGCTGCCTTCTCACCCTGCCCTGATCTCTTTTCCTCTTTTAAGGACACTAATCCCATGATGAGGGTCCCACGCCCATGACCTCATCTAAACCTAATTGCCTCCCAAGGGCCCCACCTCCGTATATCATCAAATTGGGGAACAGGGCCTCAGCATGTGAATTTCATGGGGGCACAAACTTCAGTCCATAACACCATGAATGCTTAGCATAGTGCTGGGCACATAGTAAATTGTTATTATTATTATTGTCGTCATCATCATCATCAGAGACAACCGTTGGCTGATGCTCCCAGAGTAGCAGTCAAGAACATGGGTTTAGGTTCCACTTCTGCTTCCTGTTCACTGTGTGACCTTGGGCATGTTACTGAATCTCTCTCTTCCTCAGTCTCCTCATCTGAGAAATAGGTATAGAAATGGAAACAGATCCTCACAGGGCTGTGGAGAGCGTATAATGAGTTAACATGCAGGTAAACCTAGAACTCATTCATTCGTTCAGCTGGCATATAAGAAGCCAGAGGGATGCGGCTGGGGAGGGTGACGATGGTGGTGATGCTCATGGTGGATGTGTAGTCTGCTCTGGCTGCTGTAACAGGTACCACGCGCTCGGTGGCGTAAACATCAGAAATGTCTTTTCTCATGGATGTGCAGGCTGGAAGTCCAAGGTCAAGGTGGTGGCAGGGTTGGTTTCTTCTGAAGGCGGAAGGCAGGACCTGCTCTGGGTTTCTCTCCTTGGCTTGAAGATGGCCGCCTTCTCCCTGCATCTTCCCTCTGTAACCGTCTGTGTTCAAATTTCCTCTTCTTATAAGGACGCCAGTCATATCAGATTAGGGCCCCTCTAAGACCTGATTTTAAATTAAGTACCTCTGTAAAGATCTCATCGCCAAATATGATCACATTCCGAGATCCGACGGGTTAGGATTTCAACATATGTATTGGGAGTCGGTGGGGGGGTGGGGCACAATTCAGCTCCTAACAGTGGGGGAGGCAACAGTTTGCAGGATCAGAAAGAAGGGCCAAAGAAGAATGATGAAGGAAAGGAATGGAAGATGTTAAGGCGTTCTAGACAGTGGGAGTTGGACAAGCCTTTGAGGCCAGAGGGGTAAACTGAGACCCTGAAGGGTGTGCCAGCCTGTGGGCAGCTGCTGGTTGGCAGCACTCGCCCCGAGAGCTGTCCTCCAACTGTGACACTAGGGCAGGCAGCCTGGGCCGTGACTCGGGATGAGGCAGGAGCAGTTCCCTCGGCTGGAACTGTGAAGACCAGCCCGGGAGACATTCTTGTTTGGGGTCGATGCATTGGAAGAGCACACTCCTTCTGTATGTTTCTCCTTTACTCTCACACTGTTACCCCACGACATTTCTGACACCAAAGGTGTGGGTTTTCAACACAATGAGCCATTCTGCAACACCAGCTGGGTGTGCTACTATTTAACTCAATTCTGACCCCGTCTACCTGGAGGTGGTGTCCGATCCCACAGGTTAAAGGCTCAGTCCCATGACACTGCCCCCACTCCAGAGGCCAGTTTCAGGTCTCAGGCTGTGTCTGTGTTCCTGACTGAGCAGCTATAAATCAGGGTTCCCATGACCTGCTTCTTGGGTTCAGTAATTTACCAGAATGGCTCACAGAACTCAGAGAGACACTTACTTATATGTAATGGTTTATTGCAAAAGGACATTGGTGAACATCTAGATGGAAGTGACCTGTAGGGCAAGGTGTGGTGGCAGTGTTTCCCCTGCACGGTTAATTTTGCGGTTTCTTTTTAACCTGGTTTTGCCTGCATACATGTGTTTGACGAGCAAGGAATCGGGATGCGCAGATCAGATGTGACTTGTCCCAGGGCGGCAGGGGTGTCACCGTCCTCATTATTAAAATGCTGCTATTTATTGAGCACATACTGTGTATCAGTCTCTATGCTGAGTTTGCTTGACCTGTGTGGCCTCATTTAAACCTCTCCGTAGGAGGTATGCATTCATCCCACTGATACTTATTGAGTGCCTACTATGTGCCAGGTGCTCTTCTAGGGCTTGAGAACAGGGCGATCAATGGCATACGTGGAATTCCTGACCTCATGAAATCAGAGATGCCAGGAACAAAATAAGAAAAATACATAGCATGATAGAGGCGGTAAGCTATGGAGAGAAATAGGCAGAAAAGGGATATGTTGAGGGTCTGGTCCGGTGAGAGTGGCAAGTTTAAAAAGGATGATTGGGGAAGGTGACATGTGAGCAGAGGTGAACCGTGTGGATTTCTGGGGAGGGAGGGTTCTGGTGTAGGGAATGGCAAGTGCAAGGCCAGAGATGGGATTGTGCTCGCTGTTTGAGCAAAGAGCGAGGAGAAGGGGTGTGTGGAGGGAGTGACGGGAGCAGTGGCGGAGGAGGGAGGGAGGGCAGTGGTGGGTCCAGGGCCTTGGGGCCCCCTTGAAGACGGGCTGTCACTCTAGGTGAGGCGGGAGCCATGAGAGGTTCTGAGCAGGGGAGAGATGTGGTCTGATTCACCCTGTTTGTGTTTATACTACGTTGACACGTAACATACACACTTTAAAAAATTATGGTAAAATAACACAGAACATAAAATGTCCCTTCTTAACCATTTTTAAGTTCAGGAGTGTTAAGGACCTTCGCATTGTCATGTAGCCAATCTCCAGAAAGCTTTTCATCTTGCACAACTGAAACTCTGTCCCCATAAACATTAACTCCCCAGTCCCCCTGCCCCCCGGCCCCTGACAACTACAATTCTACTTTCCATCTATGGATTTGACTCCTCTAGGAGCTCATATAAGTGGAATCATACAATGTTTGTCTCTTTGTGACTGGCTTATTTCACTTACCGTCATATGCTCAAGGTTCATCCATGTTGGAGCATGTATCAGAATTTCCTTCCTCTTTAGGGCTGAATAATATTCCATTGTATGTGTATACCTCATTTTGTTTATCCATCCATCCATCAATGGGCGCTTGGGTTGTTTTTATCTTTGGTGATTGTGAATAATGCCGCCATGAACACAGGTGTACACATATCTCTTCGATGCTCTGTTTTCAGTTCTTTTGGGTGTATACCAGAAGTGGAATTGCTGGATCATATGGTAATTTTATGTTTAATATTTTGAGGAGCTGCCGTCCTGTTTTCCATAGCTGCTCTGCCATTTTACATTCCCACCAACGGTGCACAAGGGTTCCAGTTTCTCCACATCCCCCCCCACGCTTGTTCTTTTCTGTTTTTTGAGAGTAGCCATCCTAATGGATGTGAGCTGCTGTCTCATTGTGGTTTTGATTTGCATTTCCCTAATGATTAGTGATGTTGAGCATCTTTTCGTGTGCTTGTTGACGATTTGCATATCTTCTTCAGAGAAATATCTATTTAGGTCCTTTGCCCTTTTTTTAATCAGGCTTTTTGTTGTTGAGTTGTAGGAATCCTTCACATATTCTGGACATTGACCCCTTATCAGATATATGATTTGCAAAGATTTTCTTCCATTCCATGGGTTGCCTTTTTCACTCTGTTTCTTGTGTCCTTTGATGCACAAGACTCTCTTATTTTCATGAAGTCCAGTTTATGTGCTTTTATTGTTGTTGCCTGTGCTTTTGGTCTCATATCCAGGAAATCACTGCCAAATGCAATGTCATGAACTTTTCCTGCTGTGTTTTCTTCTAGGATTTTTATAGTTTTAACTCTTATATTTAGGTCTTTGATCCACTTTGACTTGATTTTTGTGTGTGGTATAAAGTAATTGTCTAACTCCATTCTTTGGCTGGTGACGATCCAGTTTTCCTAAGACCATTTGTGGAAAAGACTGTCTTTTCCCCATTGAATGTCTGGCTCTTTTGCCAAAATCGTTTGACCATGTATGTGGGAGTTTATTTCTGAGTTCTCTGTTCTCTTCCATTTGTTATATGTCTTTATGCCAGTACTATGCTGTTTTGATTACTGGAGTTTGGTAATAAATTTTCAAGTCAGGAGGTGTGAGAGCAACTTTGTTCTTCGTTTTCAAGATTGTTTTGCCTATTTGGGGTCCCTTGAGATTCCATATAAATTTTAGAATAGATTTTTCTGTTTCTGAAAAAACAAAAACCAAGCAAACAAGAATGCCATTGGGGTTCTGCTAGGAATTACATTAAATCTGTAGATTGCTTTGAGTAGAATTGACCTCTTAACCCATAAAGTTAGATGCCTTTCCATTTTTGTGTGTATGTCTTTTAAACTTCTTTCAGCAATATATTATTTTCAGTATACAAGTCTTTTACTTCCTTGCTTAAGTTTATTCCTAAGTATTTTATACTTTTTGATGGTATTGTAAATGGAATTTTTTAAGATTTCCTTTTTGGATTGTTCATTAGTGTTTAGAAATACAACTGATTTTCATGTGTTAATTTTGTGTCCTGCAACTTTGCTGAATTTGTTTATTAACTCTAACAGATTCTTGTGGCATCTTTAGGGTTTTCTGTATATAAGATCATGTTATCTGGGAACATAGATAATTTTACTTCTCTCTTTCCTATTTGAATGCCTTTTATTTCTTTTTCTTGCCTAATTTATCTGTCTAGGACTTCCAGTATTATATTGCATGAAAGAGGTGAGGTGAGAGCAGGCATCTTTGCCTTGTTCCTGAGCTTAGAGGAAAACTTGTCAGTCCTTCACACTGAGTCTGATGGCAGCAGCCAGCCCTGCTGATCTAGTGGTTAAGATTCAGCCGCCTCAGCCCAGGTTTGTTCCCCGGTCAGGGAACCACACCACCCATCTGTCGGTTGTCAGGCTGTGGCAGCTGTGTGTTGCTGTGATGCTGAAAGCTGTGCCACCAGGATTTCAAATATCAGCAGGTCACCCACGGTGGACAGGTTTCAATGGAGCTTCCAGACTAAGACAGACTAGGAAGAAGGACCTGCCCACCCACTTCTGAAAAATTGGCCGTGAAAACCCTACGAATAGCAGCAGAGAATTGTCTGACAGAGCGCCAGAAGAGGGGGGGATGGCGCAAAAAGTCTGTGCAGGGTTCTGCTCTGCTGTACACAGGGTCGCTAGGAGTCAGAATTGACTCGATGGCACGAATGACGACAAATGATGGTGGCTCTGAGTTTTTCATATAGAGCTTCTACTGAGGTAGTTTCCTTCTGTTCCTAGATTCGTGAGTGTTTTTATGATGAAAAGGTGTTGAATTTTGTCAAATGCTTTTCTGCATCAACTGAGATGATCATGTGGTGTTTTTTCTTGATTATGTTAATATGATGTATGACATTGATTGATTTTTGTATGTTGAGCCATCCTTGCATTTTAGCAATAAGTCCCACTTGGTCATGTTGTACAATCCTTTTTTTTTTTTGCTGAGCAAGATTTGCCCTGAGCTAACATCTATTGCCAATCCTCCTCTTTTTTTGCTTGAGGAAGATTGGCCCTGAGCTAACATCTGTGCCCATCTTCCTGTATTTTGTATGTGGGATGCCGCCACAGAATGGCTGACAATTGGTGTAGGTCCACGCCTGGGATCCAAACCTGTGAACTCTGGACCACTGAAGTGGAGCATGTGGATTTTAACCACTACGCCACAAGGCCAGCCCCTGTATGATTCTTTTAATATGCTGCTGAATTCTGCTTGCTAGTATTTTATTGAATATTTTTGTGTTGTTATTCATTGAAGATACTGGTCTGTAGTTTTTGTAGTGTGCCTTTGTCTGGCTTTGGTTTCAAGGTAATGTTGGCCTCTTGGAATGAGTTTGAAAGTATTCCCTCCTTTTCAGTTTTTTTGGGAAGAGTTTGAGGAGGATTGGTGTTAATTCTTTAGGTGTTTGGTAAAATTCACCGTTGAAGTCATCTGGTTCTGAGCTTTGCTTTGTGGGGAGATTTTATATTACTGACTCGGTCTCCTGGCTGCTTATAAGTCTGTTCAGATTTTGGTAGATTGTGTGTTTTAGGAATTTATCCATTTCATCTAGGTTGTCCAATTTATTGGCATACAATTGTTTATAGTATTCTCTTATAATCCTTTTTGTTTCTGTGGCATCGGTTGTAATGTCTCTTCTTTGAATTCTGATTTTAGTTATTTGAATCTTCTCTCTTTTTTTCTTAGTCAATCTAGCTTAAAGGTTTGCCAATTTTGCTGAATTTCAAAGAACTAACTTTTCAAAGAACTAACTCTTGGTTTTGTTAATTTTTTCTATTTTCTGTTTTGTTTATCTCTGCTCTGTTTGTTATTTCCTTCCTTCTCCTAGCTTTGGGTTTAATTTCTTCTTTTATAGTTCCTTAAGGTGTAAACTTAGATTGTTGATTTGGGAACTTTCTTCTTTTAGCCAAAGCATTTCCAGCTATAAATTTCCTTCTTAGCTGTCATTGCATCCCATAGATTTTGGCATGTTGTGTCTTCATTTACGTTTGTCTCATGATATCTGCTAACTTCTTTTGTGATTTCTTCTTTGACCCATTGGATGTTTAAGAGTGTGTTGTTAATTTCTACTTGGGCTATTGATTTCTACTTTCATTCCATTCTGATCGGAGAAGATACCTTGTATGATTTTAGTCTTTTTAAATTTATTAAGACTTGTTTTGTGTCCTAAAACGTGCTCTGTCCTGAAGAATGTTCCGTGTGCAACTTGAGAAAAATGTGTATTCTGCTGTGGTTGGTGGTGGGTTCTGTATGTCTCTCAGGTCTAATTGGTCTATAACATTGTTCAAGTCTTCTGTTTCCTTGCTGATCTTCTGTCTGGTTGTTCTGTTGACTTGCCTTTTAACAAGATCCTTCTGGCTGTGTGAAGACAAGCCTCTAGGAGGTGGATGCAAGGAGATAAGTGAGAGGTTACAATGTCGATCCAGGGCCACTTGGACCAGGGAGGGGCAGGTGGTGGGCATGAGAAGTAGTTCGACTCTGGGTGTATGCTGATGACAGAGCTAACAGATTTTACTGACTCTTTAGAAGTTGGTAGTAGGTAAAGGAATTTGCCCCAAGGCCCTACAGCCAGGAAGTGGCTGAGCCAAGATTTGAACCCAGGTCTGCCAGGCCTCAAAGGCTTAGCTCTTCATGAACCACTGGGCTTCTCTGAAAGAGCTCCTGACCCAGCTGCTTGGGCACCCCACCCTCCATGCCTGTCTGACAGTCCACCTACATCCACGACGTAGCCTGAACCCGCTCCCTCTGCCCCTCCGTTCCCAAAGGATGTCCAGGTCTAGGTGCTTGGCAACCCCCTTCTGGCAGGTTCTCAGAGACTTGGTTATAGGTCAGGATCACTGTGTCCTGCCTCAGGGGAGCAAAGGAAAGAGGGAGGCAGGTACCTGGGGAGGGGTGCGGCTGGGCAAATGCTCTGAGACCCTGAGAGCTTAATGGCATCTTATAGAAGGAGCTCAGCCACTGAAGTCAGATAAACTTGAGTCCAAGATTTTGACTCCACTCCTCACCAGCTGTGTGACCCTGGGCAGGTTACACCACCTCTCTGTGCCTGCTTCCTCCCTCGACAAGCAGGGATAATAATACGGCTGCTCTATTTACCCATGATTATAATGACAGGAAAGCATTTTTTCAGCTAAAATTCTGCCATAGCAGAAGTCCGTCATGATCCTCCAAGCTATTCCTTCCACAGACAGAACCTTATTGAGCCCCTGGGGTGTGCAGGAACCATGGCTGTAAAGCAGAGGCGCAGAGGGCTCGCCCTTCTGAGGGCCCAGCCCGGCCCCGAGGTCAGGTGCAGAGGAAATCGTTATAAACCTGATGGGGGTCATCAAAGCAGCTGCTGTGTGAACCCAAGCAGGGAGTGTCATCTCCTGAACAGGCTGTGGTTCCACCAGGACCAGAATAACGGTCAAAGGCAGCCAGATGAGGTTCCAGGCAGGAACTGACCTGCATGAAGCTGACATTTGTTGCAGGCACACTGTGCACCAGGCTCTGTGCTCAGCATGTGGGGTGTGTGACCTTGTCCAGTCCTCTCATAGCCCTTTGAGGCAATTCCTATAAGCCTTTATCCAATGAGAAAACTAAGGCTCAGAGAGGTGATGTGATTTGCCTGAAGAAACACAGCGAGTAGCTAGAAGGGCCAGGATATGGCCGCTGGAGCCAAGACAGAAAACACTGGTGTAAGTTGGAATTCAACTCTGTTGCTTCCTAGCTGTGTGGCCTTGGGTGGGCCAGTTGGCTTCCCTGAGCCTCAGTTTCCACATCCATAAACGGGGCCGATTCCACGGGCCTGGCTAGATGGTTCCCAGGCTTAGAAATGCTGCTGGCAGAGCCCAGCTTGGAGCTCGCTGAGCTCGGAGGTCAGCAGCTGTTCACAACCCCTTAGGTTGTGCGGGGCGAGGGTGGTGCGGGGTGGCCTGCTCATGTGTTTTTCTGGAGAAGGTGGCCAGGAATGCTCTGAGTCTGTCTTCCCCTGCAGGAGGCAGCAAGAAGGAAGGGACAGAGGAGCAGGAGAGCGTGAGACAGCTCTCGGATGGCTGCAATGACGTGCTGGCCTGGCCGAGTCTCGGGGGGCCGCAGCGCAGCCAGGAGGGGAGTAGGGGCTCATGGAGGGGGTGGATTTGGGATCTTGCTCCCTTCACCCCCACGTCACAGCCTCAGTGATGTAGAGCTGAGACTATCCTTTGAGATTATCTCTTCTGAACTCCTCAACTCAAGGTGGGGAAACCGAGGCCCAGAGAGGAGAAACGCTTTGCTGAAGTCCCACAGTGACCCTGGGCAGAGTGAGGCGCAGAGTCCAGGAATGGAGGAATGTTCAGGTCTCAGAGGGTCATCTCCCTGTGCAGAGGCACAGCGGGCCTTTCAGTGCTGTGTCCCCCGTGCCTGGCACCCCAGAGGGGCCCAGGAAATGTTTGTCGAGCGAGTGAGTGTGGCAGGAAGAACATGCAGCCTGGGGAGTCAGCCCCGGGCTGGCTCCATCTCTGCTCCGGGCCAGCACTTCTCTCTGGGCGAGTCGCTTCACCCTGCTGAACCTCTGTTTCCCAAAATAAGACCCCAAATCCAGCTAGTCGGGGTCCAAGCAGAGATTTGAACCCGGGTCTCCCGGATTCCAGGGCTGATTTTTCACACGACACCCTCCTGATTCTTTATATACCTGTTTCATTCATTAATTCTTTCATTCATCTACTCATTTAGAAAATATTTATTGAGCTCCCACTATGCACCGGACACTGTTCTGGGCTCCGTGGAGGCAGCAGCGAACACGGCAGACGAGGCCCTGTCCTCGGGGAACTGATATTCTGGAAGAGGGAGACAGACAATAAGCAAATAAACAAATAGGACAGGAATAACTTAGTACTCTGAAGGCACCAGAGTAGGGGATGGATGGAGAGAGGGGAGGGCCGCATTGGGCAATGTGGTCGGGGAAGGAGATGACATTTCATGTGACACCTGAGAAGAAGCCCACTGTGCAGAGAGCCTGAAAAAATAACTCAGTAAAATGTGACGTGTGGGGCTGTCATCACAGGCCACAGGCCTCAGCCTTACAGAAGACACAGCGAGGAGGGTGCGGACGGAAAGCAGTTATCAGAATGTCCCCAACAGCCTGAGAAGGCCGTAGGGGGACGCAGCCCCTGGGGTCCCTGCAGCCCGGTCGCATTTGGGTCCCCCTCGGGCCGCCCCTGCCTTCCAGGTGAAGCAGATCATGGAGGAGGCCGTCACGCGGAAGTTCGTCCATGAAGACAGCAGCCACATCGTGTCCCTCTGTGGTGAGTCTGTGGCCCGTGGCCTTGAAAGGGGGCTGCTTTCTCCGCAGGCTGTCTCGGGAAAGCGGTGCCTTGGAGCCAGGGTTCTTACAGCATCTTTTTCCCTCGTAACTCCAAAGTTATTTTCGGATTCCAAAGGTCCTTCAGTAGAGAACTGGGAAATACAGGGAAGTCTAGAGAGGGAATTAAGAATGACTTCCGCGCCCCGTGAAGGGGTAATGGTGGCGAACCCCCGAGGGACGGGGCTCCCCTCCGGTGGCTCAGTGCACAGGGACCCTGCTCCCAGGGACAAGTGGTCTCACCTCTGAGGAATGGCTCCATGTCCTTCCCTCGGTCTGCCTATGGCTGTCGCCAGGCAAGGGGAGAGGATGGATAGGGACTTAAAAAAAATAGGGAGTTCAGAGCCATGGACACATCCTGAGGGATCACGTCCAGCTGGCTCAGCAGAGGGAGCAGGTCCAGGCTCGGAGTGTGACTCAGACTCTCCTTGAACCAGCTCCACTCACAGGCTTCCAGAAATAACCTCGCTGCCAGGTCCTTCCTGCACTTCCACAATGGCTGGAGGCATATGTTTTGCGTGTCCCTGAAGTCAGGATTCAGCTCATAATTGGTGTGCACGTAGAAGTGGGAGGGTTTCTCTCTTTCTCCCTGCAAACCTTTTGATTTCATGAGTGGAGTGTCTCATGATGAGGGACACGCTGTCATTCCCGTCTCATGGTCTTGGCCCCATGGAGAGGCCCGTCAGCTTCTGTCCAGATGGCTGAGGCCCCACCCGTGGGCTGGCAGCATGCCGAGTGCTCGCTGTGCCCCGGAGCCTGCTGATGTCAGTTCCACCCCTTTGCAGTCAGATAGATCTGGGTTCAGATCCCAGCTCTGCCACTTTTTTTTTTGGGTGACCTTGGCGAGATCTTTTTTCTTAAAGTGAGATATGTTTATTTAAAAATATATATATTTACATAAATATGTACATATACACCTATGTACCTATATATATATATGTGCATTACATAGACAAATAAATATGAATATGAGAATATATATACGCCCAATTTTTTTTCTCCTGGACATTTTTATTTGCAGATAAAATAATATGCATGTCCATTTCAGGATTGGTTGCATATCTAGGGTTCAATTAAAGCCTTAGAGGAATCGAAAGTGAGAAAAATCATAATAATTCTCAACTCTCATCAAAGTTTTGGGTGAGAACATTTGATGGCACTAAATGGGGCCTGAAGGATCTCCTGGCAATTTCTTTTATCCATCGTTCCACCTGAGCCATTGTCAGAAAGAATCTAACCATGTCTACAATGCTGAACAGGTGATTAACTTATTTCAGTATAAACAAGTGAACGTACTGTGTCTGTAAGTGAAAATGAAGATAGTTAAGAGATGCTCACCCAGAATATTTTAAATCCATGGGCATAGATTAGGCAATATGTGGGCATTCATGCAAAGCCAAGTCATGGCTAACAAAAAAACCAAGCCAAGCCACTAAACCAGAACGTCTCGGTATTTCTCCTTGCACATAACCTAACCTTGGCCAGGCTCTGGTCCCTTGGGGTGCTGGTGTGCTTGTCTGTGAAATGGCGATTCCTACAACACTCTGTTCAGGGGTTTTGTCACAGGATAAACCTTGACACTGGTAAGGTAACCCAGAGGTCCCCAATAAGGATTAGCTGTTATACTCACTTCTTCTGTAAACATTGATTATGCTCCTATTGCATACCAGAGTGAGCTCCCAGGCTGCTGTGTAAGACAGAAGGTAAGAAGATACGTAACAAAGGACTGGTGAAAGTACCAGAAATAAGATAGGGGGCGTCCGAATGGCTTGGCATAGGGTCTATTTCCCAGAAGGGAACACTGAGGCCCAGAGAGGGAAAATGATTTGCCTGAGGTCACACAGCAAGTTAGTGGTAGAGCTCAGGCTTCGACCAGATCTTCTGCCCTGAGCAGGACTGGGCGGGGCCTCCAGGGTAAACACAGAAATGGGAAGATTACACTGACTCCTCCCTGCAGAGGAGGCCGAAGTGTCGCCAGCGCATCTTGGGCTCACACCTGGGTTTGCATCCCAGCCTTATCACGTATTTGCTGGGTGGCCCCGGGCAGTTCAGTTCTCCCCTCAGAGCCTCACTTTCCACATCTGAAAAATGGGGAGGGTTGTCCTTTCTTCCCTGGCTGCAGTGGAGGTGGAATGAGATCCGTAATGTCAGCTGTAGCTGGGTCACAAGAGTGATGGTGTTGACGTGATTCTGTGACTAGATGGAGCTCAGCCGCCCTGTGGGTGTCCACCCCTCCACCCGGACGGGAGTGACAGCTCATGCTCCTACAGCACTCACTCTGTGTCAGGCTGTGTGCTTTCCCTGCCTTTTTTCCACGTCATCCCAACAGCAGCCTTGGGCGGTTACTGTTCCTTCTGTCCCCATTTTACAGATGAAGAAGCTGAGGCACAGGGAGGGGAAGTAATTGCCCAAGTCACCCAGCTGGTTCGTGGCTGGGAGAGGATATGAACAGAGACGGTCTGACCTTGGGCGGCCAGCGTGCGTTAACCACTGAGCTCCCTTGCTCACTTTGGAGCGGGTGAAAGGTGGTGAGGCATACACACTTTCCCCGTTGACGCTGTCACGAATTTGGGGATTCTGGGGCCCCTGGCTCTGCACAGCGCCTCTGATGCTCCAGCGGGGATGGGTGCTGGGGAGCGTGGGCAGGGCCCGCTGACCTTGATGTCCCCGCAGCGGCCGTGGAGGCCTGCGTCCTGCACGGGCTGCGGCGGCGGGCGGCCGGCTTCCTGCGCAGCAACAAGATCGCGGCTCTCTTCATGAAGGTGGGCAAGAGCTTCCCGCCGGCCGAGGAGCTGAGCCGCAAGGTCCAGGACCTGGAGCAGCTGATGGAGAACGCGTGAGTGTGGAGCTGGGGGAAGGGCTGGCGAGCTCCCGGAGGAGGCAGTCTGGGTTCCTCCCCCGGCCCTGCGAGAACCCGCTCCTCCCCACACTCATCCCATGCTCTAGCTTGTATGTGCTGGGGCAGGTGCGTGGGCTGAGTGTGTGTACGTGAGCCCCTCCTGCCAGAGCCACCCCAGAGTCCCAACTGCACAGCCAAAACCCCCTCCTGGAGCCCAGGCAGGTTTCCACTCCAGCTGGTGCTGGTGGCCGCCCAGAGGACTGTGTTGTGAAAGATTCTGGAGCTGCACTTGGGCCTTATGGAAAGGAGTTCGTGGATTGATTAGCCATGTCTGTTACAGGCCAGGGAAGGGGGAGAGACCCTCAGCCACGTGTTCGCCATCTCTGCTGTGGTGATCGCCCCACTTCCCTGAATGAGAAACAGCTCTCTCCTGGTCCTCTGGCCCTGCCTGCCCAGGGCTGCTGGCCAGAACGGGTGACGGGCAGGGCTCTGCATGTGGCCTGGCCAACTCCCTTTTGGAATCTGACTCCTCAGCCACCTGGTCTTCAGGTGCCTTCCAGGCCATCTGCTACACTCCCAGGTGCTTGCTGATAATGTCTTAGAAGGATGGATTTCTACGGGGGTTTCGTAATATCGGGAGTGACTTTCTGATGGAGGAATTGGAGGTGCCTGTGTCTGGTGGTAAGGGAGAGCCTTTCATTCATTTGTGCAATCACTCGTTCACCAACGGGTTCACTGAGCCTGTGCTGCAGGCCAGGCCCTGTGCTGGGCCCTGGAGACACAGCCATGAAAAGTCCCCGTGTTGGCCACGTGTAGAGTGTCAGGAAGTATTTCACTTAAAAAATAATTGAATCACTTAGGCCATACTCTCAAGGTGGCAGTCTGGAGGGGAGGCAGAAAGCTGAGCAGGAAGTTAAGCTGCAGAGGCTGAGAGAGCACAGAGGAGGGGCCCCTCCCCAGCTCTGGCTGGTCCAAGAGGAGGGGAGGCCCTCTCGGAGACCTAAAGAGGGACACGGAGTCAGCCTGCAATGGGGTGGAGGGAAACCAGGCAGCAGCAGCTCATGGAAGGTCCTCACAGGAGAGCCTGGTGGCCTCAGGGATGTGCAGATATCTCTGTCTGGATCCTGGGGTCAGAGGAGGGGGTGATAAGGAAATGGCTGGAGAGGTGAACAGGGATGAGGTCATGAGCGCCCTGCCCGTCATGTTAAAAAGCTTGCCCCTCAAGGGCACTGGGGAGCCACTGCAGAATCTATAATCCAAGACTCTTCCTGGCCAGCACTCCTTTCCAGAGAGAGACAGAGAGAAATGTCGGTATGAGAATCTGGCTTGCCCATCAAACAGTGTGTGAAAGCGTCTGTTTTACCACATCTTCACGCTCACTGGGTATTATTATTTTTCCAACTCTTTACCCATCTGCCATATGGGCGAGCACTGTGGGCTCTTGTTGTTGTTTTAGTTGGCATTCCTCTATTTCCTAGGGAGGTTGAACATTTCTCCATTTGCATATTGGCCCTGTCAGATTTCCTCTTTTGTGAATATCTCTTCTCCTCTTTTCCGGGTCTTGAAGGCGAAACCAGATCCAGGGCCTCCAGGAGAATGTGCGGAAGCTACCGAAGCTGCCCAACCTGTCGCCCCTCGCCATCAAGCACCTGTGGATCCGCACTGCCTTGTTTGAGAAGGTCCTGGACAAAATCGTGCATTACCTGGTGGAAAACAGCAGGTAAGGGGGGAAGACCCCACCCCTGGGTGCGCTCTGCCTCCCCCTGCTGGCCCTCCTGGGAATTGCGCATCAGTTCTGCTTCAGCCAATATTCTGGTTTGTAGAAGACATCCTTGGAGGAAAATTACAATGATTTTGCTGCCATTTAGTGAGAACTTCCTGGTGTTGGAGTCTGTGCTGTTGCCATACGTGCAGGACGACATTTAATCCTCCCAACAACCTGGGGAGAGGAGTTCTGTCATTCTTCCCACTTTATAGCTGAGGACACCAAGCTCAGAGAGGGTAGTCACCTGCCCAGGGACACACAGCAAGGGAGGGACTAGCCAAGTTGGCCTCCTACTCAGTCTGTGTGGCTCCAGATCTTATGTTTTTCAGACCCTGCTGTAGGATGGGAAGAGCCCGTCTGGCTGGGTATGGCTCAAGCCTCCATCTGCCTGCTGTGTGACCTCTAACAAGCCACTTACCCTCTCTGGTCCTGAGATCCCTCTGGAAGTCAGAATGAGGTCCTTTCCAAGTCTGATATTCTGTTAGTTTCTAGACTCTATGAGTTTTCAAGGAATTAAGAACCACTATACAAAACCAACCAAACAAAACCCTCAGCACGAACATCGTACTGATAGCATCACGTGTTATTTTGAAGAGCCAGAAGCCAGGGGCCATTTTTGAGTGTGTCAGGCCAGCATCATGCATGTTAGTTATCCAGGCAGGAAGCCCTGTTAAGACAGCTTCTCAGTACACACCACAGCTCAAAAGCATCTAATTGCCTTGATGATATTAGAAGGGCAGATGGCATCTGGCCTCTAAGCAGCTTCCCGTCTGACACGGAAGATGCGGTAGAAGCAGAAAGAACCAGCCGGGCCTCGGCTGCCGTCACGTCATCATTCCTGTTCCTCTGGTGAAGTCCGCATCACAGCTATGTGTGAAGCAGTTACGTGCCAGGCACTGTGTGAGGTGCCTTACATCTGTGGTCTCTCCCAAAAGTCCTCCGACAGCCCTGTGAGCATATCATTATTATCCCCACTCTACAGATGGGGCAGCGGAGGCTCACAGAGGGAACTGGGCACCAAGAGGGGGACGGCAGCCAGTCTGTCCGCTCCTGACCGCCAGGACATGGTTGATTGTGCGCCCTCTGCTGGCCACCATCCTAACCTGCATGTCCTTTCCTCTCGCTAGTAAATACTATGAGAAGGAAGCTCTCCTGATGGACCCCGTGGATGGCCCCATCCTTGCATCTTTGTTGGGTAAGTGGTCCAGCGCTCTGAGCTTCGCATGGATCTCTGGTCTCGGCTGGCCAGAGCACCTCCTGAGGGCCTCTCTCATCTCCATCCAGATTCCCCCATCCAAACTTACCTGTTCTCTGTCTTTTGCTCCTGGGTCTTGTTCTGGTCGCTCCGTAGCAGGACCCTGGGGCATCCTAGCTGGCTGGACAGGACGGATAGTGCAATGGGTGGCCCAACTGGTGATAGACGGGAGGGCAGACTTTCTGGGGCTATGGATTCCCAGCCCCTGTCTGCTCCGCAGTGGGGCCCTGTGCCCTGGAGTACACCAAGATGAAGACTGCGGATCACTTCTGGACCGACCCCTCGGCCGACGAGCTCGTCCAGAGGCACCGCATCCACAGCTCGCACCTGCGGCAGGACTCGCCCACCAAGCGGCCAGCCCTCTGTGTGAGTGGGGCGGACGGCGGGGCCCTGGGGGGAGTTAGGATGAGTTGTGGACTTGGCCTGGAGGTGAGGAATGGAGTGGAGCCTTGAAGGTCGCTCCAGGCCTCATCCTCCACCTCCCCTCACACTGCCAGATCCAGAAGAGGCATTCGAGTGGCAGCATGGACGACCGGCCATCCCTCTCCGCCCGTGACTATGTGGAGTCCTTGCACCAGAACTCCCGGGCCACTCTGCTCTACGGCAAGAACAACGTTCTGGTTCAGCCGGTGAGAGTTCCTCCGGGGCCCAGATCTTCCACTGCGGGTCTGGCCCCAGGGTCTAGATGAGGGGTTCCCTCTGGCTCCACGTTGCTCATCCAGTCATCCATCCATCTACCCACTCACCCGTCCATTCATTCACCTGCCAATATTTCCATCTCTCCATCCATTTGTCCATATGCCAATATTTGCTTCTATCCACCAATCCATCCGTAGCTCAGCCAGCCAGCCAGTCAGCTCCCTCCCATCTGCTCATCTACCCATCCCTCTATCCATTGCATCTACCCACCTTTCCTTTATTCATCTGTCTGTATTTATATCCATTTATATATATGCATCCATTCTTCCATCTCCCCATCTTTACATCCATCCATCCATCCATCCATTCATTCATGCATTTGTCCATTTATTTTCCAGTCCATCTATCCATCCACCTGTCCACCCAGCCATCTATGCATCCATCCCCTCTTGTTATTGCTCAGTCATTCAGCAAACATTTTTACTGAACGTGCTGTGCGCTGGATGCTTGAGATATCAAGATAAACATCTTCACGGCTAATGTTTATTGAGTGCTTCCTATGTGTCAGGCACCGTGCTAAGTATTTTTAACTGTATTAACTTGTTTAAACCTCAAAGCAACGATTTGAGGCAAGTGGTATGATCATAGATGGTAACACTGAGCCCATACTGGGAGGAGTAAGGGGCAGAGTTATGATTGGATTCAGGCTGGCCGGCGCCAGAGTCCGTGCCATTTACCAATCACCCTCTATGCCCCGGCATGGACCAGGCACCTCGACACGTGGTGAGCAATGCACTCGAAGCGCCTACCCTCATGGAGTGTCTCCTTTGCTGTCCCCTCCCTGGGACCATTAGGGTCAGCATGGCGTTTGGGCTCAGCTGGGAGGAAGCAGACAGAGAGCTGTTGGCCACTCCAGCCCTGTGGTCACAGTTGCAATCACTGGGTGACCCTGAGTAAGTCACATCTCCCTCTGAGCCTCAGCACCCGCGTCACAATGGGTACAAGACTCTATTTCCTCAGACCTAAGAAGCCATGAATTTAAGATGCACCATTTTAAACATAACCATCAGGAAATGAAAAATGCTGTTAAAATATATAAAATATTTTCTCACTGCTTGGAAATTTTATTTTACATTTTTGAAAGAGCTCTTTGAGACAATTGGAGATAGTGTTTTTTAATCATACATTACTCTTATAAGTATACACAAGGGAAAAAATAATTGAAATACATTAGTTAAGATAGTCCTAAAACTTCTTCACATTGCAGGGTCCAATCTTCTATATCAATTTTTGACTTGGAGTCATCGCTGCCCTTGTTTTTCCACCTAATATCATTTTCTGTTCCATCAAGAGAAAGAGTCAACAAGCTACAGCCCGTGGGCCAAATGCGGCCCTCCATCTGTTTTTGTAAATAAAGTTTTATTGGAACACAGGCATGCCCATCAGTTTACATTGTGAATGGCTACTTTCACACTACAGTGGCAGAGTTGAGTGGTGGCAACAGAGCAGAGCCAAAATTATTCCCTATCTGACCCTTTACAGAAAAGTTTGCTGACCTCGGACCAAGAGCTCGGGAGATGTGACATTTCTTGCAAACGTGCACACTTCTTGTTGCTTTGCAAGAAAATCTGGAATTGTCGCTTCCTGCGGTGGTGAATAATGTGTCAGCTTCACCAGTATCACGTTAGCGCTCCATTGCTCTGTTCCCAGCCTTTCTCTGTACACAATAACCTTTTGATTCAGAGCTGAATCACGGCCTGACCTTTTGGAAGACATTTAAAATAGCACCTGTACTCCGCATGCGAAGTAACAACCGTGCACAAACCTTAATCGAAATAGCAACAATATGAACAGCTGTGACCGAGTTTGCACGAGATCAGGCAATGACAACGACGTCACAATTGTGCGATGCCGCTGATTAAAAGATGCATCCCCGTTTCAGGTGCATTAAAATGCGAAAAACAAATGTGCGTCTTAGCATCGATGGAATGCTGCAGTGGCGCTCCCTTGTGGGGTGGCCGGCCTGTGTGGTTAAATCGAGACGCTGTGTCTGAAGCTGAGCCTTGCTTCGTATACACTAGGTGCTCAGTAAATGTTAGTTGTCCATCTCCCCGTGTCACTGAGTGAATTGGGTGGAGGGGCTGCCTCTTCTATGTCTGAGGCTTGGAGACACCCCCTCTGCCACACCCCACTGGGGATGAGACAGGGCAGGTGAGAGGCTCTTGGGGAAATTCGGGGATGGCAGAGGGTCAGGCTGCTGGGCAGGGAGCGTGGTGGGGGTTTTTGGGGACAGGGCTTCTGGATCATGCCCGTGGGGTTGGATACAGAGCTCCGCTGCCGTTTCTTTCTCCCTTAAGACTGGCCAAAATGCTGCCAGATCGATGCCTTCTGTTCAGGAGAGGGTGCGGTTGAGAAGGACGGAGCCCCTTCCAGCTTCTAAAGAGCCCCCAGCCCCGGACCTCAGGAGGGAGATGCAAGTGGGGAAGTGTTGGGGTGGACGGCTTCCACAGCTGGGCTTTATGGAACCATCCTGCGTGGGGGCCTGCAAGCAGGTTTGCTTAGCATGGCCATCTGGAAGGAGGTCTGGGGTCTTCCAGATGGCCGTGGCCTTGGAGGGAATGACCTGACGTCTTGCTTCTGGCTGTGCGTCCTTGAGTCAAATGGGCCAGGGCCCAGGTCCACTGTGACTCTGGCCTGAGTCCTCCTCTCTCTGCAGAGGGATGACATGGAGGCCGTGCCGGGGTACCTGTCCCTCCACCAGACGGCTGACGTCATGACCTTGAAGTGGACGCCCAACCAGCTGATGAACGGGTCTGTGGGAGACCTGGACTATGAAAAGAGGTAGGGCACTGGGTGCATCCCCTGGGTCCCTCTCCTCGGCACAGGGAAGTCTGTGCCCTGTCCCTCGTGCACCGCCCCTGCCGGCTGCTCCATCCAGTTGTTGCAACCAGTTGACCCAGCCTCCCTACAGCTGTGGCCTCATGGGTAACTCAGGCTCGGAACGATCCAGGAACCGACTGGGAGAATCTTAGGGTATGGAAGTTAGGCAGAGTGCAGGGCAAAACACCACTCAGAGAGAGAAAGCTTTACAGAGATCTCGTCAGCCCACAAAGGGCAAATCCCCCGCCATCTGCTGCCACCCTTCCCATCCCTCGATGACAAAGGGAGGCAGGAGATGCTGGTTGGTGGGCGTCTGGTGGGCGACTGCATCTCCTGTGATGTCCTGTGACCTTACAAGACTCAGCAAAGACTTCGGAGTCAGGCTCCAAAGAAACGCGGGGACCAGGGGCTCCTGCGGCGGTCCCCTGTGTGCTGGCACATTTAGGAAAGGCTTTAGGAAGAACAAAGGGGAGGCACTGTGCAAAGGTGTGGCCGGCCCGGTTGTTTCAGCCAGAGGAGGCTTGGCAGCTGGTGCGGGGGAGAAGCAATGATTTTTGCTGCTCTGAGTCCGTATCTTTCTTTTACGTTTTCTTGCTTTCTTAGAACTTTTTATTATGTGGAATTTCCAACATAAAACTAGACAAGCCTCCAGAACCCATCCCTTCTCCCCTGCATATTATCCTGCAGCTGCGTGCAGGCATCATGGGGTTTCATCTATATATTGACTCTTTTCAAGGAACGTAACCAGAACACTGTTATTGTGTTCTGCGTAATGTTAAGCTTCAGTGCAATTAGCACGGGCCTTGTGTGATTAATAGCATTCTCTGAGCTGGTCACTTCCTGTGCAGAGGTGCCATCTGTCCTCAGAGAGGGTCCCTGGGAGGTGCTGCCGGTCCTAGGCTGGGCCAGATCATTCAGCTGCAGCCAGACCCTCACAGAGCAATGGTGTTGGGGCCAAGGAGACGCTCTTGGCCTGGAACCACCCTGGAAGTGCTTGTGTTGTGTACCTGACCATCCTCCCAGGACACTCACTCAGTGGACCCTGGCCAGGTTGCTTCTGGCATGGACCAGTGCAGAGGGGCCCTGTCCAACTTCCTCCTTTCGCAGCAAGGGAAACCAAAGCCCAGAGAGGGGGAGGGACCAGTTCAGTGTGGGGGGCCGAAGTGGGATTTGAACCCTGTCTGACCTCGAAGGCTGTGTTAGTTTGGGTCCTCCAAGAAGCAGACACCCACACAGGAGAGGCGTGCAGGAGCTCCTGTGAAGGACAGAAGTGAGGAGCCGGAGGAGGCAGGAAGAACCTTCAGATCACAAAGCTGGTCTGACCCCTGTGAACGGAGAGGTGAAAGGAAGGGAGATCGGGCAGGAAAAGTCTCGGACACGGTGCATTTCTAAGAATGTTTGGCCAGATCAGTTGAGAGTCCCTGGGCTAAAGCTGACCGCTAAAGGAGCCCCTGGCCCACAGGAGCAGGCCTATGCTGGCATCCACATATGCTCAGTCTTGGCCAAGGGCAGCCCGAGCAAAGCGTGGCCCTGCCACGAACCTCATGGTGGATCCACAGCAGTGTCCTCTGAAGCTGTTGGTCAACTCTGCTCCCCAAGCAAGGTCTCCTGAAGGGGACGTGAGCAGGGCATTCCCATGGCTGCTTCAAAACCTGAGCTCCTGTGGTCCCCACCTCTCATTGTGTTCTGAGGGGAAAAGCAACCTGTCTCAAGACAGTGGTAGGCCTTGAGCTGGAAGTGGAAAACCTTAGATAAGTAATCCAGGGCCCATTAACCAAGTGCTTTTTTATGTATCAGTGCTGTGTTGAGTGCTTCAGATGTGTGATTCCGTTTGGTCCTCACAGCAGCACTATGCCGTGGGTATTATTATCATCCACATTTTACAGAGGAGGAAACTGAGGCTCATGGAAGCCTACAGGTCACACTGCTGGGACCTGTGAAGTCAAGGCTGTTGGGTGGCTATTCTAACCACATGGACATACGGTGGTCTAGAGTTAGGGTCTGAGTTACTCAGGACTTTTAGACACCAGTGACAGAAAACCAAACTCAAGCTGACTTAAGTGTTTGCTCACATGAACTGAAAAATCCAGAGACAGTGGCTTCAGGCATGGTGGGATCCAGGGACTAGAATAATGAAGACCTGAACTCTTTCCATCTCTTGGCTCTGCTTTCCTGACTGGTGACTTCACTCTCAGGCATGGTTTTTCTTCTATCATCCATACCACTACTCTCCTAGCACAAAGGAGCATCTTTCCCAGTAATTCTAACTTAAATCCAATAATTGAATCTCATTGGTTCTGCTTGGGTCATGGGGCCATCCCTGAACCAATCTCTGTGGCCAGAACAGTGGAATAGGCTGACTGGCCAGGCCTGGGTCAGGTGGCCATTCGTGGAGTCCTGGGGTGGAGGGTGGGTGGGGTCAGCCTCAGCCACATGGACTGGAGGTAAGGGAGGGGGGTTCCTTGGGAAACTGGGGTGCTGGGACCAGAAGAAGGGGAGACTGAGTCTGGGGAGACTGGGACCTGGATGTTGGGGACAGGTGGGTCCTGGTGAGAAGGGTGGAGGAGCCCATGGGTGGTCTTCTGACCTCCTGGGCCCTTCCCCACAATGAGGTGGGCAGGCATTCTGCAGACCTGACCCTCCCTCCACTTCCAGCGTCTACTGGGACTACGCCATGACCATCCGCCTGGAGGAGATTGTCTACCTGCACTGCCACCAGCAAGGTAGGGACTGCGGGGGTAGCACAGGGCCGGGGTGTTTATTATTATCTGGGCAACCTCGGCCAAGTGACCTGACCTCTTTGAGCCTTATGATCTGTTCAACTGCAAATGAGTGACGTCACCTCTCTGAGCCTCAGTTTCCCCGCCAATAAAATGGGGATCATAGCAGTACCTCTCGTAGGGTGGTTGTGAGGATAAAAGGATGCATGTGAAGGGCTCACATGGTGGTAGTTGCTGATACTTACTGAGCACTTATGATGCGCCAAGCCCGGTTCTAATATTTACATGCCTGTTATTTAATCGTCACAAACACCCAGCGATAGGGGCTCCATCATTCCCATTTTAGAGTTGAAGAGGCAACTTGGCACAAAGTCCAGAGCCTGTAAACTCCAGAGCCTGGTCTTGCACCCAGGTCTTTGTCACTCCAAAGTCAGTGCTCTGACGACCTGGGATTACTAACTCGAGTTCTTTGAAGCTCAGAGAAGGTACATTCAGAACAAGCAGAGGGCTGTCCTGCTTTAGGAAGCATGGGTCTGTGCCCCACCGAGGCTTACATTAATTTATTTAATGAGACAGACCTGGGTTCAGATCCAGGCCCTGCCACTTACCAGCTGTGTGAGCCTGGGCGTGTTACATAACCTCTCTGAGCCCCGGTTTCATCATTGGTAAAAGAGGCAATAATAGATACGCCTCAGAGGGCTGTTTTGAGTATTACAGTGAGACAATGCCTTTAACATGCCATCTTTGTATACAGTAAGTGCTCAATACATGCTAGTGAGAGTCAACTATTGCCCTGAGAAGGGGGCGAGTCGGACATCTTTCCTATGAAAATAGGTCACGTAGATTTGTGGAGGATGCTTGAGGGGCGTGGTGTATTAGGGGGCAGCCTTTTCTTTTTTGGGGTGACTTAGGGAAGCCAACCACACTCTTCTTGACCTTGTCCTGTAGCTCCCCAGTCAATGACAATGGGAGGTGGGCTGAGGGGGACTTGGGAGGTAAAAACTGCCCCTGACCTTCTGCCCAGGCCTTTCCCGGGGCCTCCGGCAGGTCCATGGGTCTGGCTCTGCAGGCCTGGGGGGATGTGTTGGCTGGGAGGGCCCTGCCACCACACCTCATAGTGACTTCCCACTGGGTCTCCTCTGGCCGGGTCGCGGTGGCAGTGGACAGCGGTGGGACGGTGGTGTTGGTCAGCCAGGATGGGATCCAGAGGCCGCCTTTCCGCTTCCCCAAAGGGGGGCACCTCCTGCAATTCCTCTCGTGCCTGGAGAACGGGCTGCTCCCTCACGGGCAGCTGGACCCGCCCCTCTGGTCCCAGCGGGGGAAGGTGAGTGACCGTGGCGGGGTCCAGGGAGGCTGGGGTGGGCGTCAGCCACGGGGAGTGGTCTTTCTTGCCCATGGGCCCTATGTGGCTTCATGGGCTTGTGCACAGCCCCCCCCCCGCCGAGCCCCTCAGGCCGTGCAGGCTGGAGGGACAGGTGCGTCCCAGGGACCGTGCACTGGACACGTTCTTTCAGGGCAAAGTATTCCCCAGACTGCGCAAGAGGAGCCCTCAGGGTTCCGCCGAGTCCACGTCTTCAGACAAGGAAGATGACGAGGCCACGGACTATGTGTTCAGGATCATCTACCCCGGCATGCAGTCGGAATTCGGTAAGACGCCCTGGCCCCGGGCCCCGGGCATCCACCTGGGAGCTGACCCTGGAAACAACTCCAGGTATTTGGAACTAGAGGACGAGAGGGCCAGCAGCGGGGGGGGGCCTGGAATCAGAAAGTTAGTATCTTGGCGGCCTCGGTTTCCCCCCAATGAGAACAAACAACCACTCTCTACTTAGCTAATAAAGATGCCACTGCGGGACAGGTGGCATAGGCTAGCGACAGTGATGTGGGCTCTGGAATCCTGGTTGAACTTGGGCAAGGCCCTTCACCTCGCTGTGCCTCGGTTTCCTCATCTGTAAAATGGGCATTTTCATAGCACCTATTTCATAGAGTCCTTGTGAGGATTAAATGAGTTCAGGCAGTTGGCACAGAACGCTCAAATGTCAGCTGCTACTATGTTATTGTTATTATTATTTTGTTGTAAGGATTCAAGGAGATAATGAGGTGATCAATGTAAAGCCCATAGAATAAGGCCTCGCACACGGTAGGCCCTCAATAAATGGTCTCAGACAGGAGAAGGGAAGCGAAGCTCGCGGCACTAACAGACGAGATAGTAAACGTCTGCATGGTGACCGCCGCGAAATGGATGCTTGGTTAATGGAAACGGGCACATTGACATCATCATTATCATGGGCTTCTTATGAGGACTGAGTGAATTAATATTTGGAAATTCTCAGAAGGAGGCTGGGCATCTATCAGGCACTGCATGGATATCTGTAGTGTGAAGTTACAGGTGCCTTCTGTTAACCACTTTATTGAACCCTCCGTGGCTCTGTTGTTCCCGCTTGCCAGATAATGACTCTGAGCTGCACCTTGCTTAAGTGACCACAGCCGGGCAGGGAGGGGCTCTTTGAAAGCAGCCGTCCTCCCTGGCGAGATTGCACTGTTCGTGCCAGGCCACTAACACCCCGCCTCTCAGCCATCGCTGAGTCGGTTGAGGGCATGGGGCAGGCTCTCCGGGAAGGGCTCATGGGCTCGGGCTAGCCCGTGTTTTCACATATATATACCTTCGTGGCCAGTTAGGAGCACAGCCTGTTCCTGCGTCATGAAGAGTGTCCTGCAGAGTCTGTTACCACGGTCATTCCCGCCCAGGATCACGGGCTGGAGCCGTCCCAGCCTGTCTGTGGTCCCGCAGCTCACACAGCCCCACCAGAGAGCTGATTCATGAGAGAGATCAGATGCCTGTGGCTGCCTTCCCGGGCAACTTTCTCCAGAGGGGCGCATCCAACCAATAATTTGCAGGCTCCTGCTGGGAGCCAGGCTGGGAGCTGCATGTCTTACTTATTTGGGGAATATCCATGTTAGCCTGTTGTGGCTCTGCCTGTGCCAGTGGGACAGACGCCAGCTGTGCCCACACACACCCCTCTGTGCACGCCACTCTGCTGCCAGCTCCCAGCCTTTGTATCTCTGTGCCTGAGGGGCTCTCCAGCCACCAGGGTCCTTCTGTCCAGGGGTGGAGCGGATGAGAATTGTCAGAGGACCAATGTCCCCTGGAGCAGTTCTCAGCCAATGATTGACAGGAGTTGGCATATAAATGCCCCAGCTCCCTCACCCCTCAGGTGAGAAAACTCTGGAGTCTGTGTTCTGTGCGTCTCCCAGAGGGCGACCGGAGATCGAGCACCACTTGCCTGTGGTGGTAACTTGCATGTAACTAACCAGGTACTCTGCCTTCCGGCCCACCCTAACCATGCTTCTTGGCAATGCCTCCCAAATAAACTATTTGCTCTTGAATCCTTCTCTGCCTTTGAGGAAACCCCAACTAAGTCAGTTTATTTAGAACAGGGCTTCTCAAGCTTAGCAGTACTGACATTTCAGATGGCACAATTCTTTGTGGTGGGGACCTGTCCTGTGCATTGTAGGCTGTTGAGCAGTATCTCTGGTCTCCACCCACTAGGCACCAAGTAGCAAAGCCCACCCCTATGCCCCACCAAATTGGGGCAACCAGACATGCCTCTAGGTGTCGCCAAGGGTCCCCTGGGGGCAAAATTGCTCCTGGCTGAGAACTGCTGGTTTAGAGAAAATAGCATGTTCCTGCATTCAAGCCTGCCACTGCGGTGTGGCCAAGTGACTTGCCCTCTGCAGGCCTCATTTTCTCGTCTGTAGAATGGGGATTACAGCCTCCCCGACCCAGGATCATGTTCTGAGGAGTCAGGGCGATGATACGTCGAACTCCTAAGGTGACACTGGACAGATGCTCAGTGAGCAATAGTAGGTATCCTGTATTAAGCACCAGTGTGTGCCATGCCACTTCTGTGCTTTCTCCTTGTCCTAATTCATTTAGTCCTCACCACAGCCCACCCAGGCAGGTAGCATTGTCATCGCCGTTCCCCCTTTTTCAGAGGAGGAAACTGAGGCACAGAAAGATTAAGAGATTGGCCCAGGGTTGCACAGCTAATCCTTAGCATGGCTGGAATTTGAACCCAGGTGGTCTGGCTCCAGACTCCGTGCAGGTTGTATTGATGGGGGGCAGGGGGAGGGCATTATGGGTTCACCTCCTTCATCTTCAAGGTCAGTTTCAGCCCACGCGGAAATGGTGACCACCCCCATCCTCGGTTGATTTTCTCAGGGGCCTGAGCCTCACAGAGTTAACACAAAACCATCTTTGTGCTTATGCTTTTCATCTATGAAGTCCTTTCTGAAGAAGTGCCTAAAACAGAAATCCACTAAGCCCCCTTCCTCTGGGCCAAATTCGGCCCACAACCTATAGTTCCAAATAAAGTTTTATTAGAACAGGGCCATCCCCATTCATTTACATATTGTCTGTGGCTGCTTTCACGCCATAAAGTCAGAGTGGAATGGTTGTGACCGAGACCGTAGGGCCCACAAAGCCAAAAATATTTACAGAAAAAGTCTGCAGATGCCTGCCTTAAAGAACAAGAGAGAAGAGTTTCACCGTGGGAGGGGAGGTGTGGCCACAGATGATTTTCCACTCCCTTTCAGGGTCCTCTCACCCCTGTCTCCACCACCTGGTTCTCTGCCTGCACCTTGTGCCCAGAGGAGGCAAAGACAAGCTCTAAAACGTTCAGATAGGCTCATGGTCAGAGAAGGGCATTTCAGACTTGTCTGTTGCCGTGACTGCCTCTGTAATGCCTGGTGTGACAGTCTGAGCCACATGTGGCCACTGAGCGCTTGAAATGTGGCTAATCCAAATTGAGATGTGCTGTAAGTGTAAAATACACACTGGATTTTGAAGACTTGGTCCAAAAAAAAAAAGAATATAAAATATCTCAATAATTTCATATTGATTATATGTTAGAATGATAACATTTTAGACGCGTTGGGTTAAACAGAATAGATTGTTGAGACTGATTTCACCTGTTTCATTGTACCTTTTTGATGTGGCTACTAGAACATTTTAAGTGATGCCAGTGGCTCACGTTGTATTTGTATTGGACTCAGCCTCGGCGCTGTGGACTTTTGGCCTGAGTAATTGTGTATATGGGGGCGTGTGGGGGAGGTCTTGTGCATTACAGGATGCTGAGCAGCATCCCTGGCCTCTACCCACTGGACGCCAGTAGCATCTGGCTAATCCTCAAGTCGTGACAACCAAATATGTCTTCAGACATCACTAGATGTTCCTCAGGGGGCCAAAATTGCCCAAGTTGAGAACCAATGGTCTAGGGCAAGGGTGGCACGAGGAGACAGCAGCCAGGGAAAACAGCTGAGAGTATGAATAGGACCTCAGGGTCCGAACACCTGGGTTGGAATCCCAGCTCCACCACTTACTAGCTGGGTGGTCTTGGGCATGCTGCTTAAACTCTCTGTGCCTCAGTTTCCTAATCTGCAAAAGGGGATAATGATAGTACTTGTGCTCAGTAAGTGGTAGCTGTTGGTGGTGGAAAGGGAAGCGGGGACAGCTGTAAAAAGGACCAGCTATGGGGCCGGCCTGTGGTCTAGTGGTTAAGTTCACGTACTCTGCTTTGGGGTTCATAGGTTTAGATCCCGGGTGCTGACCTAGCATGGCTCATCAAGCCATGTTGTGGGGGTGTCCCACATAAAATAGAGGAAGATTGGCACAGGTGTTAGCTCAGCAACAATCTTCCTCAAGCAAAAAGAGGAAGATTGGCAACAAGTGTTAGCTCAGGGCCAATCTTCCTCACACACACAAAAAGAGCAGCTATGCCGGTTACTACCCAGTGGGGCTTTGGGTAGTTAAGTTGTATCATTATTCTGATCCTCAGTTTTCTCTTCTGTAAAATGGGAGGAGAAATGCATCCCTTATGGGGTCATTAAGGTTGATAAGGCAATCCCCTGCATGACATGGTACCCAGCACATAGTAGACACTTTTTTGGACATTTTGCTTATTTTTTATTGAGGTCACATTGGTGTATAACATTATATAAATTTCAGGTGTACATCATTATGTTTCAACTTCTGTGTAGACATCGTGTTCACCACCCAAAGACTAATTGTCATCTGTCACCGCACACATGTGCTCTGTCACCCCTTTCACTGTCCTTCCTCCTCCCTTCCTCTGTGGCAACCACCATTCCATTCTCTGTGTCTATGTGTTTGTTTGCTGTTGTTGTTTTTGTCTTCCACGTATGAGTGAAGTCATGGTATTTGACTTTCTTCATCTGACTTATTTCGCTTAGCATGATACCCTCAAGGTCCATCCATGTTGTCACAAATGGCCGGATTTCTTATGGCTGAGTAGTAGTCCACTTTGTATAAATACCACATCTTTATCCATTCATCCCTTGATGGGCACCTACGTTGCTTCCAAGTCTTGGCTATTGTGAATAATGCTGCAGTGAACACAGGGGTGCATGTATCTTTACACATTCATGTTTTCAAGTTCTTCGGGTAAATACCCAGCAGTGGAATTGCTGGATCATATGGTAGTTCCATTTTTAATTTTTTGAGAAATCTCCATGGCTGCACCAGTTTGCATTCCCAGCAGCAGTGTATGAGGGTTCCCTTTTCTCCACATCCTCTCCAACATTTATTATTTCTTGTCTTTTTAATAATAGTCATTCTGATGGGTGTGAGGTGGTATCTCATTGTAATTTTGATTTGCATTTCCCTAATAATTAGTGATGCTGAACATTTTTTCATGTGCCTGTTGACCATCTGTATATCTTCTTTGGAAAAATGTCTATTCAGATCCTTTGCCCATTTTCTTTTTTTTGCAGGGAAAGATTGTCCCTGAGCTAACATCTATTGCCAATCTTCCTCTTGTTTTTTTTCCTTCCCAAAGCCCCAGTACATGGCTGTATCTCCTGGTTCTAAGTCCTTCTCGTTCTTCTATGTGAGCTGCCACCACAGCATGGCTGCTGACAGATGGGTGGTGTGGTTCCGTGACTGGGAGAGGAACTGGGGCCACAGAAGTGGAGCATGCCAAACTTTAACCACTAAGCCATCAGGGCTGGTTCCTTTTGCCCATTTTTCAATTGGGTTGTTTTTTTGTTGTTGAGTTGTATGAGTTCTTTATATATTTTTATATTAACCCCTTATCTGATATATGATTTGCAAATATCTTCTCCCAATTGTTAGGTTGTCTTTTCCTTTTGTTGATGGTTTCCTTTGCTGTGCAGAAGCTTTTTAGTTTGATATAGTCCCATTTGTGTATTTTTTCTTTTGTTTCCCTTTCCGCGTGAGACAAGGTTAGGCACTTTATAAATATCAGCATTCTTTCTTCCTCTAATCAAACACAATACGTGGGAGCTGTGTGGAGGAAGGCAGGGGAAAGGTTCAAGCCCCCAGCAATTGGTTCTTCCAGCTGTTTCAATGTTCCCCTCACCTCGGACCTTCCATTTCACTGATTCTTTTTATTTTGTCTTTTAAGTTGCCCCCGTCTCCATGGGCCCTGCCTGGATGGTGGTTCCTGTAGGCCGGTCCGTGCTGGTGGTGGCCAGGGGCAGTAGGTGGGCGCAAGCCAGATGGGACGCCACCCTCCCCACACCAAACCTGAAGCAGCAGCCCTCCTGTAATGTCTGGGCTCCCCCAACTCCAGGGGCTGGGTGCCGGCCACCTCTGCCATGTTGTCATTTGAGTCTTGCTCCCAGGGAAGATGGAGGCAGGAGACAAATTGAGGCCCTTATGCTGTCCAGCCTCCACCTGCAGGATGCAGCTTGGAGTGTTGTGGGATCAGTAGCAAAGGGATTTTTTGGTGATGTCTGCAGGGTGTAGGGGGCTGGGGGTGGAGGCATGTTTGCAACAACTGGGTGCAAGTGATCACTGCTTCCCTGAGATTGGCTACGAACCGGGGATGTTTTTCTAGAACATGTTATAAGGGCTTACTGGCCTTTCTTGGCCAGCTGATTGGTGAATCTGCTTGAAGAGGAGTAGTGTAACAAGGCACTTTTGGTGGCCCCAAGAACCTCATTCTGTAGGCAGCTTTCTACTCTGTCAGTGGGTAGCAGTGGACCCTGTCAGCTGCCGAGCTCTGATGGCAAGTGGGCTTGGGTCCACAACTTCCCCTCCCCTTGGAGCCTGGGGGAAGAGGCCAGGTATCACCAGTCGTCCTTGCAGAGGCATGGCATAGGGGGCAAATGTGCATGCCTCTTAATGTCCTAGAGTAGGGCCGGGCCAACTGTGGCCCATGGGCCAATCCAACCTCATTCTGTACAGCCCATGAGCTAAGAGTGGTTTTTATGTTTTTAAATAATTGAAAAAATCAGAAGAGGAAGAATATTTTGTGACATGAAAATGATCTGCAACTCACATTTCAATGTTCATAAATAAAGTTTGATTAGAACCTACCCATGCTCATTTGTTTGCATTTGGTTTATGGTTTCTTTTGCACTACGACAGCAGAATTGAGCGGTTATGATTGAGACCCAATGGCTCGTAAACCCTGAAATATTTTTCACCTGGCTCTTTACAGAAAATACTTACTGAGCCCTGCCCTAGAGAAGATAAATTTTTTTGCACCTGTCTAGAACTGCTAAGAGGCCAGGAAGTTCACTATAGAAATTGTAGTGCATATGTCAGCAATATGTTTATTCAGCACCGTGGCAGATGCTGGGCTTTTCATGGAGCTGGGGGAGAAAGCAAGGAAACTGTAAGTGCTGTATCCTGGGAGCAATGGATCGGGAATCACCAATGTCCAAGAGTTAGGAAATCAGTCATCCCCTTTTGGTTCTCAAATGTGGCTGCTATAGGAAATTGTTTTTGAAATACAGATTCAAGGACTGTATCTCCATAAGGTGTTAATTCAGTTGGTCAAGGGTGGGATATAGGCATATGGCTTTTGAACAAGGCCCCCACATGATTCTGGGGGGTCGCCAACCTGTTTTGAGACCGGCTTGGTGGAGCGGCTGTACGGCTCAGAACCATGGACAGCGCACATATACCCACGCCCTCAGTACCACGGACAGCGCCGGTGTCCTCCGCCCTCATCAGAACTTCACTGGGTCTCTTGCCCCTGGGTGCCCTGCCTCACCTGTTGAGTCGGGTCCCCCTCTGGCTCACCACCAGAGACTCTCTCACCCAGAGAGTGAGTCCCCTTCTTTCCCGCCAAAACCCTGTGAGGACAACTGAATGACAACATGGTGAGGCTTGGCCTCCTGCTCTGGGATTGGGCCTGTTTTCCTGGCTCTGGTTTCTCTTCTTCTCTCTTCAGCTGTCTTCAACTCTCCTCATCTGCTGGGGGCCCCAAATCTTGGTGGTGGCTCTCACTGGAACAGGTTGGCTTAAGGGACCAGGTCAGACAATGATTTGTGGTCGCTGTTTCCTACTGTGACCTTCAGGGTCTTTCCCTCTCCCTGTGCTGGCCTGGGGGTGAGCTGCTTGCTTTGGGGTGAGGTTTCTGTGACCCACGTGGGCTTACACAGGGCTGTTATTCTGCCCCTTCTGTCCACCACAGTCCCTCAGGACCTGATGGATGTCTCTGTGAGCAACTTGCCATCCCTATGGCAACCCAGCCCCCGGAAATCCTCCTGCTCATCCTGTTCACAGAGCGGCTCAGGTGACGGTGGTTCGACTAATGGCTGCAACCATGAGAGGTATGAGAGTCTCGAGCTGCGGATGGAGGGAGCTGAAGGGTTTACCAAAGATTTGTAAATACTCATTTCTTGCCCTGCACGGAATTCAGAGGAGTGAACAGAGGCTATGGAATCATCGAGTCTAGGTTAAATCCTAGCCTTGCGAATTCCTAGCTGTTGGAGCTTCCTTACATGTATCAGTCTGGATAAATAAGGTTATGTTGCAGTAACAAACAGTCCTAAAATCTTGGTGACTTATAAACAAAGGTTTATTTTTCATGCATCCTATGTGTCTATCATGGGCCAGCTGGAGTCTCTGCTTTCTCCACATTAAGGTGATCACCACCATCTTGAATGTTGCCAGTCACCGTGACAGAGGGCATGGAGCTCTGGAGCTCATGGAGCTCTTGAACCAACAATTAAATGCTCTAGCCCCAAAACAGCGCATGTCACTTCTGCTCACAGCTCATTGGCCTCACCCACAAGGGGCCTGGAAGTGCAGTCTACCATGCTCCTGGAAGGCAGAAGCCAGAAATATTACTTAATAACCCAGGCCTCGGTTTGCTCCTCCACCAAATGGGGATTCTAATGCTTACTTCATATGGCTACTGTAAGGACAAACCAAATAATGGTTTGAAGTAGCCAGCACGTGGTACCTGGCACATGGAAATGGTCAGTAGGTTACACTTATTATTTTACTGGATAAAGTTGAATCCCCAGATCATTTCTCTCCTTGCCCATAGAGCTTTCGTCTCTTCAGAATTGCCAAGCCAGTTGACGAGACTGTCCTTCTTTCCTATTAACCCCTCCTGGCCTGACCTGGGAGAATGGAATCCTTTTTTCCTTGCCGGGCCTCTGTCCCAATGGGGTGGTCCAGTTGTAGGAGCACAAGGGGTGGGGGCTGGCGTCCAGTTTTTGAAGTTCAGCTTAGCCCTGGCTTTCAGTGTGTGGTCTGTGGACCAGCAACATCATCACCTGAGCAGACTCTCAGTCCCTCATGCCAGACCTATTGAAGCAGAATCTGAAGTTAATAAGATCCTAAGATCATATGTGTACTTTTAAGTTTGAGAAGCACTGATGTAAGAAGAGTCTTGCATTTTGTTTTTCTTTTTTGCTGAGGAAGACTCACCCTGAGCTAATATCTACTGCCAACCTTCCTCTTTTTGTCTGTGAGCCACCGCCACAGCATGGCCACTGACAGACAAGTGGTGTAGGTCTGCGCCCAGGAACCAAAGCGGAGTACACTGAACTTAACCACGAGGCCACCGGGGCTGGCCCAAGAGTCTTGCATTTCAATGTGCATCAGAATCACCTGGGGGAGGGAGCAAAACCTACTGGTTCCTGGGCTAATTCCTAGAGGTCCTGATTGAGCAGGTCTGTACAGAGCCTAGGAATCCACATGTTGAAGAAATTCCAAGCAATTCTTGGGCTCGTGGTCCAAGGACCACTGAAAAACTGTTCGAACCCAGTACCCCCTCTCATAGCATGTGTTTACACACCTATAGCGACAGGGAGCTCACCACCTTGCAGATAGCTAAGTCCACTGTGGGACAGCTGTCAGTGTGATGCTGTTCTTATGTAACCTGAGCCAGCCTGAGCCTCACCAATCTGAGGGCACGGAGAGGGTGACTTTAATGCTTAATGCATCCGTGTGCATAACTGGAGGATTTCAGCCATGCCCCCTCCTCTGTCTCCCTGGATTTTCCGGGGTGTCCCCTGGGATGTCTTGAGAATGTATATGCAGATGTTCCTCCACTCTGTTCTCTGCAAGAATGCACAGCACTCCCTCCCACAGTCCTTGTTTTTTCCAACAATGCTGGGGCCCTAATCTTCTCTCCTCTTTCAGCCAAAAAAAGCCCCCAAAATCCCCAGGCAAGGGGAAGTTCTGAGGCATCACCGACTTTGCACTCAACCAGGCCCTGAATCCCAGTTTGGCTCAGTTTGGTTCAGCTGGGTCTCTTTAGAAGTCAGAACCCTTCCTGCAAGTGATGGAAACCCACTTCAAAGTTGTTCAAGTGAAAAAGAAAATCTCTTGACAGAACTAAGAAGTCCAGAGGTGCAGTGGCTTCAGGCCTGGCTGGATCCAGATGCTCAAAGCAGGAATGTCTCTGTTTCTCTGCTGTTGGGTCTGCTTTCCTCTATGATGGTTACATTCTCAGGCAGGCCCTTCCTGTGCAGTGGCAAAAATGGATCCCAGCAGCCACTGCCCTATATTCCACCGGCTTAGAAACTCAAGCAGAAAAAAAAAAGAGTGTTTCCCAGTAGTTTCAACTGATTCTTACTGGCCCAGGTTGGATCCTGTGACCAATCACTGTGACTCCAACTTGAATCAGCCCCACCCGAACCATAGGGACAGAGAGCTGGGGAGGGGGCGACTCCCAAGCCAATAGCAGGAGAAGGGACAGTGTTGTTATATGGTGGAAACGATACCCCCACAGTCCCATTGACTGGCTGATTTTAATCTCCTCCCCAGAGGTAACAAGTTGTGTTCCTCTCCAGGAAACCAGGGCTGTATGTGAGTCTCTCTAAGTGTTTCCTTCTTCCTCTACCCGCAGGGCCCCCCTGAAGCTGCTCTGTGACAACATGAAGTACCAGATCCTTTCCAGAGCCTTCTATGGATGTACGTATTGCCCTTATTTGCCACTGTGGTCTCCAGAGAGCATTTATTGAGGGCCTACTGTATGCCAGCAGTATCAAGAGAAGGAGTCTGGCTCTGGAGTTTGGACCTCTGCTCCTCTATTTCCTAGATGTCTAGTTTTGGTGACGTTACATTAATTCCTCCGAGCCTCAATTTCCTCATCTACAGATTGAGGATAAATTGTATCCTTCAGTCCTAAGAGAGGGCAGTGAACAATGGGCCTCCTTGGTGGCAGGGGTGTGTGTGGTTTAATCCCCAAGGCAGAGGGTCTGTTTTCAAGACTGAATGAGAAGCATGTAGGAAGCCCCTAGCGTCGCATGTCATAGGTGCTCAATAAATGTCAGTTCCCTTCTCCGGTGGACAGAAGCAGAAGAGTAACGTGGCCGATCCCTCCCCAAGAACTTAAAAATTAAATTCGTAATACAGGTACTCTGATTCTTTCCATTTCACAAATGAGGAAACTAAGGCACAGAGAGGTGAAGAGACTTGCCCAAGGTCACACAGCAAATAAGCAACAGAGCTGGAACTTAACGCCAGGGATGCCTGACCACAAAGGCTCTGTTTTTGCCACTCTGCTATATTGATTCTTAGCAGGTTTTATTTCCCCAGCAAGGTTTTTGTCTTTTCTGTTGCCCCCTGCTCCCCAGTGCCTGATGCAGGGCCTGGCGTGGAGCAGGCATTGGGCAAGTATTTCTGGAGCCCAAATGGAAGAGCCCCCTGGAAGAAGGGGTGGGCACGGAGATGGGTCTCGAGCAATGCCATCCCACAACAGGGCTCATCCCTGATGGTGGTTGAGAGCCCAGGTTCTGGAGCCAGGTGGCGCAGATTCAAACCCCAGCTCCATACTTCCCAGCGATGTGATCTGGGCAAGTGATGAAACCAGTCTGTGCCTCAGTTTCCCTGTCTATAAGATGGGGATATTAAGAGTACCTGCTTCATAGGATTGTGGTGAGAATTAAATGAGTTAGGTTATGCACGCTCTGGGAACAGCTCCCTGCCGCTTAGTGTGTGCTGTAGAAATGTTAGCTGTTATATCGTCATTGTCATCGTCATCGTCATCATCATCGTTATCCTCGTTGTTGGTAGGGTTGAGTCCTCAGGCTCCAGAACTTCCAGAGTCCTCTCTGGGAGTTGAGAATGTGATGATAGGAGAGAGCCAGAGGGGAGGGGCACAGTCAAAGCAAACACAAGTGGAATTTGCTGAGTGCCTCCCGTGTGCCAGGCCCTGTGCCCTCCAGGTGCCATGGGGGAGCAGGAGAAGACTGGCAGGCAGGCAGGCATTCCTGTAAGAGTGCAGGGCCATCTTTGAAAGAAGCCGGGTGCATCCCTTGGTTATGGACTTGCTGGGCTTTCGTTACCCAGCTGCAGTTGTACCGGAATCATGCGCCTCCCCTGCTCTCTTTCTCGGTGTGGGTTGGAGGTGCCCAGAGGCAGGGAGCCCACGGAGCCACCAGCCCCTCCTGCCTGCCCCTTCGCTGCCTCCAGCCTGTGAATTCACTGCCTCGGCTTCCAGCAGAGGAGGTGGCATCGCCCTGACCGAGGCTGAGAAAGCTGGTAGAGCTTCCCCAGGGTCCCGGAGCTGTTAAGCAGTTAAGCCAGCAAGTGACTTTGCCCCTCCGAGCCTCACCTTCCATATCTGGGAAAAGGAGATCATGCAAGTTCGCTGGGTCATGAGGGTTCAATGAGATCCTGAGCACGCCAGCACTTGGAGCCTCCGTGAGACAGGTGAGGGGTGTCGGGTGGTGGACCCTGACACCGTCCCCTCTCCCCCGGCAGGGCTTGCCTACTGCAGACACCTGTCCACCGTGAGGACCCACCTGTCAGCCCTGGTCAATCACATGATCGTGTCTCCGGACTTGCCCTGCGACGCTGGACGCGGGCTGACAGCCGGGATCTGGGAGCAGTACCTTCAGGACAGCACAGTAAGGCCTGGCTCGGCCCAGGGTGGGGCCGAGACTGCAGGGGAGCGGGCCCGTCTTGTCATCTGAAGAACATCCCCATGTGCTTGTGGGGACTCAAGGATGTTGTGACATCCTTGAAGGCCCCCTCCTTTTCTTGAGAGTTCCAAAACCCAGAGGCTGCTTCTGCCTGCTGGGATGGGTAACAAGGAGGATGGAAAATACATATGCTCCCCTGGAAGAAGTAAATAAAGAATCACTCACTAAGCATGTATTAAGCACCAGCTGTAGGCTCAGTCCTGCAGGACATGCTATGAGTCCCCAGCCAGAAGGAATTCACAGTCTAGTTGAAACTATGTGCTAAGTTAGAGGGAGGCAGCTGGACCAAGAAAACCCCACAGCTGTTCAGAACTCCTTCTGCCGCCTCTGTCTTAAGGCCTGAGAGTTCCACCACTAGATTTTTTACCTGGAGGTAGATTTCTAAGATTTTCTTATTGGGGTACACATGTCCCTGGAATGAAAATGCTTATGTTTGATAAAAATTTCATTGTCAAAGAGTTTGGGAAACGAGGTTAAACAGCTTGCTGTATCCTGCAGGACTTGTCAGAACCTTGGCTATGCTAATATGCTTGTCACTATCAAGAAACTGGGGGAGTGTGGAGAGCATATGGAACATTCCCTCCAATGTATTTGGCTACAGGGACCATTGTTGGAAAAGTACCTCCCATGGCTAGGGGAAGGCGGAAGCCACTTGGAGAAACACTAATTTTTTCGTTTTTTTTTAAGATTGGCACCTGAGCTAACAACTGCAGCCAACCTTTTTTTGCCCTGCTTTTTCTCCCCAAATCCTCCTGGTACATAGTTGTATATTTAAGTTCTGGGTCCTTCTATTTGTGACATGTGGCACGCTGCCTCAGCATGGCCTGGTGAGTGGTGCCATGTCCGCGCCCAGGATCTGAACGGGTGAAACCCCGGGCCGCCGCAGCGGAGCACGGGAACTTAACCACTCGGCCACGGGGCCGGCCCCCGAGAAACACTAATTTACCTGCTGCCAAGATCAGGTGATTCGGAGGAGAGAGCTGTTCCCTCCGTGCTGGTTGAATCTAGTGGCTCAGTCAGCTGGGTGCCTTTCTGGCCGGGCCCTGGGGATGGCCACACTGGGGAGCACCTGGTCAGGCTGGCTTTCCCACCGCAGGGGAAGGTGCCGTTCCGTACTTAACCTGAGAATGCCAGGGACTCGGTGGGAAAAACAAACTGGTTCCCAAACCTGGACAAGGAAAAGGGTTGTTTTACTTTTTTGGCCAAAAATCGTTGTTTTTCTAAATTACAGAAGGAACGCCTACTTACCATAACAATTCAAAGAAGGGAGAATGCAAATGACGAGAATAAAAATTGTTTTCATATGATGTCTCTGCTTCACTCCTCTAGGTCTGAAACCCTGAATTAAGAAATAGTGTCAGTTTGGGATAGACCCATACATTTCCTATGGTTATACATCTGTAGATATGTCTATATAGATATATCTGTAACTCAAATTTTTATAAATGAAGTTATATTATATTTGTAATTTAAGAGACCAACTTACTTTTATATCAAGGACCTCTTTCAAATCTCTAGGTGAAATATTAATGTTAGAACCTTAGCATCTCATATATGGGTAGACCATCATTTATTTAAATTTTCCCCTAATGATAGACATCTGAGCTCTTTTCTTTCTTTTTTTTAAAATTATTTCAAAGAATGCTGCAGTCAGTGTCTTTATAAGCACATACCTCTCTGTGCTAGTGTTTCTATTTCAACGGCAGATTCCTAGAACTAAAATTGATTGACGTGCATTTAAAATGTAAGTAGATACGCCAGCTTACTTTCTCAAAAGATCATCGCGTTCAGCATCCTGGCGGTCTATGAGAGGCCACATTTCCTGAGGAATTCCAAAGATTTAGAGACTTCTGGGCTCTGCTCCAGCTTTCCTGGTTTGGCATCTCTGAGACTGGAGCCCAAGAAGTTATCTTTTTTGGAAAGTCCCCCAAATGCTTCTAGTGATCTCCCCAATTTGGGAGGCAGTAGTCTAAGGACAAATTGGTTGAGACGATAAATTGTCAGAAATGAATATTTTTCATCTAATGCTTCCGGTGTATTTCTTACTCACTTAACAGTCCTGAGTGGGCATTCCTAGTGAGTGGACACCTCTCCTCCCTCCAGAGGTTCAGGGGTCTTTCAGTCTTGCAGCCCCACATCCTCCAGGGCCTCATGGTCACCTGCTTCCAGCCAGCAGAGGAGAAATGGACACTGTGAAGGGAGTACACCTGTTTCTTCAAAGCCCTGACTTGCATCACTTCCTCTTACATCCCATTGGCCAGAACCCAGTCACATGGCCATACCTGACTGCAAAGGAGGCTGGGAAATGGAGTCCAGCTGTGGGTTCTGGGAGGAGAGAAGTGGATTTTAATGAAGAGTTCGTAGCCACAGCCACAAAGAGTTCTCTGATTTTTAAACAACTTTGACAGGGCTGTCTATACAATACAAATCAAAATTCCCAATAGAGACAAAAGAATGGCTGGTTTTGCCATTGTGGTTGGGTGCATCTAAGACTAGCATTAAAATGTGAAATATGCTTTTAATTCTGGAACGTGAAGTAAAGAGGTGAGAGGAAACAGGGCTCCAGCACATTTCAGAGTAGCCATCCAGCTGTCATTGACACTTTCCACACACATGCACGCGTGCACGCGCACACACACGTACAGATAGGACCCCCAGCTTGATTAATTGTAACTGCAAAGCCTTTGCCTGAAAATGAATTTTAAAAAATAAAGAGGACAAATCTATTCTTCAATACAGCAAACAGTTCTTAAACTCATCCTCGTGTGCGCAAAAGTCATCAGTGTATGAACAACCAGCTGGAAATGTTCATTTTGGATTAATTTGCCTTAAAACAATTTTTTTAGAGCTGAATCAAGATGAATAACTTCAAGATAATATACCTGAATCAGCACAGCATACAAAATTGACTAAAACTTAAGTGGAATATTAATTCGGTATATACTGGCCTTTCTTTTTTTCGTTCTTTGCTTTTTACAAAAATGGGTTCACACTAGCCGTGCTCTGCAGCTTGGTTTTTTCTTTTTTCCACTTGATACGTGTTGAGCATCTTTCTGTGTAGGTTCTCATAGGTGCATCTCCCACCCTTTGTCCTCTCTGTGTGGGATTTCCATGTAGAGATGCACCGTCCCCCCGGTGGTGGGTGATTGGGGAGTTCCTGGGGTTTTTCCGTTTCATATGATGCCACAATGGATGTCTGGGTACATATGATTTTGCTCGTTAATGCCAGGATCTCTGAGGGCTGGGTCTGAGAAGCAGAACTGCTGGGTCAGAGTGCACTCCCTGGTTTTCCGTTGAGCAAACCCTTTGCTTCCTCCCACCTCCCGCAGAGCTATGAGGAGCAGGAGCTGCTACGTCTCATCTACTACGGGGGCATCCAGCCAGACATCCGCAAGGCCGTGTGGCCGTTCCTCCTCGGCCACTACCAGTTCGGGATGACGGAAACAGAAAGGAAGGAGGTTGGTTGCCCCCGATGGACAGCGGGGTCTCTGGCAACACAAGGAGCCAATAGTGTGGGGCTGGGGGGCTCTGGGCTGGTGATGAACCAAGGTAGGGCAGCGAGACGTGGGGGAGCCAGGAAGCTCCAGGACAGTGCTGTCCAAGAGAAATACAACACAAGCCACAGATGTCATTTTTTTAAATGACTTTTTACTTTGAGATAATTATAGATTCACATGCAGTTATAAGAAATAATGCAGAGAGATCTCATCTACCCTTCATCCAGTTTCCCCCAGTGGTAACTTCTTACAAAACTATAGTGCAGTATCACACCCAGGGTATTGACATGGGTGCCATATACCAATATTATTCAGACTTCCTCTTTTCCTCGTACTCATTTGTGTGTTTGTGTATTTAGTTCGCTGCAATTTTATCACACGTGGAGGTTTGTGTGTCATCACCGCAGTCAACATAGTGGACATTTCTGCTGCTACAGGGGTCCTCCTGTTGGCCTTTTATAGCCACACCCACCCCTGTCCCTAACCCCTAGCAACCACTAATATATTCTCCACTCCTATAATTCTATCATTTCAAGAATGTTGTATAAATGGAGTCATACAGTATGTGACCTTTGGGAATTGGCTTTTTTCACTCAGCATAAAACTCAGGCAATCTATCCAAGTTGTCATGTGTACCAATAGTTGATTCCTTTTTATGGCTGAGCGGTGTTGCATGGTCTGGGCACACCACAGTTTGTCTGACTGTTCACCCGTTGTTGATGGACACGTGGGTTGTTTCCAGTTTTCTGGCTATTTATTTATCACAAATAAAGCTGCAGTGAACATTCACTACAGGTTTTCATGTGAGCAGAAGCTGCCATTTCTCTGGGGTAAATGCTCAAGGGTGCAATTTCTGGGTCCTAGGGTAGTTGCCTGCTTGGTTCTATAAGAAACTGCCAAACGTTTGTAGTGGCCGTTCCATTTTATATCCCCACCGGCAACGTATGAGTGATTCGCACCTGCATCCCCACCAGGGCTTGGTGTTGTCACTCTTTTTTATGTTAGCCACTCAGGTGTGTAACCGACTTTTCAATGTGGTTTTACTTTGCATTTCCCAAATGGCTAGTGATATTGAACGTCTTTTCAAGTGTTTACCGACCATCTGTGTATCTTCAGTGAAATGTCGGCTCACGTCTTCTCTCCATCTTCTAACTGAACTGTTTGTTTTTTTACTGTTGAGTTGGAGAGTTATTTATATACTCTAGATATTCATTCTTTGTTGCAAATGTGGTTTGCAGATATGTTCTCCCAGTCTGTTCCTTGTCTTTTCATCTTCTTTTTTTTTTTTTTTTTGAGGAAGATTAGCCCTGAGCTAGCATCTGCTGCCAATCCTCCTCTTTTTGCTGAGGAAGACTGGCCCCGAGCTGACATCCATGCCCATCTTCCTCTACTTTATATGTGGGACGCCTACCACAGCATGGCTTGCCAAGCACTGCCATGTCTGCACCCGGGATCCGAACTGGCGAACCCCGGGCCGCCAAAGCGGAATGTGCGCACTTAACCACTGCGCCACCGGGTCAGCCCCATCTTTTCATCTTCTTAACAGGCTCTTTTGAAGAACAAATTTGTAAATTTTTGATGAGGTTCAATTTTATCAATTTCCACGCATGGATTGTGCTTTTGGTGTCAATTCTAAGAAGTTTTGGGCTAACCCTAGATCCTGAAGATTTTCTCCCGTTTTTTCCTAAAATGTTATAGTTTTACATTTAAGTCTGTGATCCATTTTGAGTTCGTTTTTGCATACAGTGTGTCTTTTAGGTCCAGGTTCATTTTTTCGCCTGTGGGTGTCCCGTCGCTCCAGCACCATTTACTGAAAAGGCCGTCCTTCCTCCTCTGAATTACTTTTGCATCTTTGTCACAAATCACTTGAGTATATTGGCGTGAGTCTATTTCTGGATTCTCTGTTCTGTTCCACCGATCTGATACCATGCTGTAATTAGTAATCTTCAGCTAATAGCACATAAAAATGTATATAACTTATTTAAAAACATATTTTAATGACTGGCCTGGTAGCATAGTGGTTAAGTTTGCAGGCTCCGCTTTGGCAGCCTGGGGTTCGTGGATCTGGATCCCGGGTGCAGACCTACACACCACTCATCAAGCCATGCTGTGGCTGCATCCCATATACAAAATGGAGGAAGATGGGCACAGATGTTAGCTCAGGGCCAATCTTCCTCACCAAAATATATATATATATATATATATATATATATTTATATATATAATATCCCTGCCATGGGTGGAAAACCAATATGACTTGCCATAATAGAAGACAACTATAAAAATAAATAGAATATGACATAATTATATAATCCAGTTCTACCTAGATCCTGTAGCTTGCCTGAAGCCTGGCCTCTTCTTGTTAAAAAGGTAGATTATATATAAAGCGTTAAGGAGGGCTTAAAGACACAGTAGCACCAGGCTGGCCCTGCCTCCCTGGCAGAGTCAGAAGAGTTGAAGGAGAGTTGAAAATGGAGACTTTCTCACACTGTGGGTCTGCATTATGAGGCCTCGTGCCTGCAAACTGTCTAAAATCGTCTTGGTACCAGCTTTCGGCCCCTCCATGCCACCCCGTGCCTGTTGGGCTCCTGGGCAGACAGTAACTGAGAATTCCGTCGGACCGGCCGTGTGCTTGGGGCTGGGGACCCAGAGCTGCCTTAGATGAGGTCCTTGCCGGTTTAGTGGGGTTGTGCAAAGTCAGATGGAGGCAAACCCAGGGCCAGAAGAGCACGTGGGAGGCAGAAGGCTGCCTGAATTCTTCGCAGGGCTTGCTTTCCAGGCGGGGGGATGAGGAAGGGCGTCCGGGCAGAGGGCACGGCCAGAGCAAAGCCCTGGAGGGGACACCTGCAGGAGGCAGTGTGTGTGCACTTGCGTGGGGAGGGGCGGAAAGGCGTGGACGTGGTGGCTGGAACATAAAGGACTAGGGGAGGGGTGCAGCATGAGAGGCGGGGCTGGAGAGGAAACAGGAAGAAGGCCGCTGAGCTGGGGATGGCTAGGAGGGGCCGAGCTGGGACAAGCAGTCACCTGGAAGGAGGGTCGTCCAGGTGAGGGGTCGTGGAAGCCTAGCCTGGGGGGGGGGGAGTGGGAATGGGGAGGTGGACTCAGAGGGAGGGAGCCCCTCAGGACAGGCGCTGGGGCAGGGCAGGGAGGACCCAGAGCCTCTCTCTGGAAGCCCTGGGCACCTAAGAGATTCCACACCCCTCCCGACCCACACCCCTCCCGACCCTCGCCCGGGGCAGGCTCCCTGCCCTCTCCCTTCCCCTTCCTGCCCCTCCATACCCTACCGTCAGGTGGTCCACCCCAACTTGTGCCCAGAGGTCTGGCAGATCCAGCACCTCAGTTACCTGGGCTGTGTCACACCGAAACCTGTAAGCTCCCCACCTCTCTGCTGACATCCCAGGAGGAAGAAGCTTGAAATCTGTGTCCCTTCTAGAAAGCCATTGCCGCGAATAAAGGCAGGAGTCAGTTTTATTCATATTTGTATCCTCAGCACCTGGCCCCATGCTGGGCACGTGGAAAGCCCTCAGTGTGTACATTGGGTGTGTGATGGATGGATGAATGAACCATCTCGCTCATCTTGTGTCCCAAATGCCTAGCTTGGTGCCCAGCACGTAGTAGGTACTTATTAAATTAAATGAGCAAGTGAGTGAGTGAATGAATGAGGAAGAAGAAAAAAAAGGTAAGAAAGAAGGAAAGAATCCGTTTTCTCCCTTCAGTATCCCTGTGGTTTAGTACACTGCCTGGCGCCGAGTAGGGGCTCAACAAATACTTGAATGAATGAATAAAAGAAGGAAGACAGGAAGGAAGGAAAAGTTGCAAGAAGGAAGGACCCTTGCTCACTTTTGTGTGTCCCCAGGGCCCAGCCAGTGCCTGGCACACAGTATGTGCTCAGTTACTGTCTGTTGGATGTTACTCCGTGAATGTCGGGTGAGTCTCCAGGGCTCAGGGTCCCAGGTCAGAGCCGACCTCTTCCCCGTTGGGCTGGCCCTCCCCAGGGTTCCCAGCTCTTTGGGTGACGTTGTGTCTGCCCTGACAGGTGGATGAGCAGATTCACGCCTGCTACGCACAGACCATGGCCGAGTGGCTGGGCTGCGAGGCAATCGTGCGGCAGAGGGAGCGGGAGTCGCACGCAGCAGCCCTGGCCAAATGCTCGTCGGGGGCCAGCCTGGATGGTCACCTGCACCGGCTGATGCACCGGGACTCCACCATCAGCAACGAGGTGATGGGCGGCCCACCTCGGGGGGCGAGGGGGCCCTGAAGGCGGGGTCTCCTCTGTCTGGCTATTGTGGGAACGGTGAAGGCCGGGTGTCTGGGGCCCCGGGATGGAGTCTCACCCCTAGCTTTTCAGGGGAGCGAGACTTTGGAGTCAGATAGACCTGAGTTCGGACTCCAGCCCCACCGTTTCCTAGCTCTGGGGCCTCAGGCACGCACCTTCACTTCTTGGCCTCAGTTTCCTCATCTATAAAATGGGAACAATCATTTGTTAGGGGAGGTTTGTGTGCAAGTGAGATAGTGTGTACTAAGTACCTAGCACCATGCCAGACTTTCATTTATTCGACAGGTGCTTACTTAGAACCAGGTACTCAATATGTGTACTGTGTGCCGGGTACTGTCGGCAACACTCCAGCAACCAAGTCAGACATGTCTGTCGTCACAGAACCTCCAGTTACCAGCCCACAGCAGGAGCCCGGAAGAAAGTTAATTCTCCCAGCAGTGATGTATCAGTCATCAGCTGCCACAATAATACTGCGTAACAAACAGCCCCCAGAGGTCAATGACTTCCAACAATAAACATTTACGTTTCCTCGTGGGTCTGTGGGTCAGGTGCACAGTTCTGCTCACTTGTACCTGATGTCTGTGGCTGGTCCACTAAGGGTTTGTGGCCCTTCGCTGGGCTCTGTCACACGTGTGGGGTCACTCGGCTCTGTGCCACGTCTGGCTGTCCAGCAGGCTGGCCTGGGCTTGTTCTCACAGTGGAAGCAGATCCTAAAGAGAAAGCAGAAATGCACACGTGCTTGTTAAGCCTCGGCCCTGTTGAGCTCACATCCCATTGGCTGAAACAGGTCACGTGGCTGAGCCTAGCATCAGGGGAGGCGGGAACCAGAAGTTATGGGGCAAAAAGCATGTCTACAGAGAGGGGAGAAAAAGTTGGGCCGTTAGTGTCGCCAGTCACTAATATTCAACATTAACAATAATATTGAACTACAGTATTAGCCAGAAGTCTCAGGTACAGGGCAGTTAAGGTGCGGCTCCCCAGTTACAGGGTGGGAGGGGGGCCCAGCGGCGGGTGTGGCCTCTGAGGAGGCTCCAGGCAGTAGGGAGTGAGTGCCCCCTTTCCTTTTAAAGGAAGCCGAGGCCCTGAGAGGGGACTTGGTCAAGTCAGGAAGAGAGAGAAGACGGCACTCGCTGACTCCCAACCCTGCAGTCCCCCCTGGGCTAGCGCAGGGCCCCCGGGCAGGGGCGCAGCCTCACCCCTGCCTCCTGCCCCCTTTTCTCTCAGTCCTCCCAGAGCTGCAGTTCCGGCCGCCAGAACATCCGCCTGCAGAGCGACTCCAGCAGCAGCACACAGGTGACCGTCCGAGGCCCCGCCCCGTCCCGCCCCTCCCCCTCCCTCGGACCCGGAGGAATGGGGTTGAAAGTCTGTCCTCTGCAGGTCCCCGATGGTCTATTTGTTTTAGCTTTTTCTGCTGCCATTGAAAATGGACTTTTTAGTTACACAAGTAATATATGAGTCTGTTCTCCCTGTAAAAATATTAAAATATTGCCAAGAATGCTAAATTTGTCCTTGACCACCCTAATCCCCGCTTGCCCTCACCAGAAATAACACTGCTATCCTGACACAGCTGTGTATCCTTCCAGATCCTTCTGTATGCCTTTACATTCACAGAAATAGGTAGACCGTGTGTAGACGATATATTACAACATTTGATAGTCTTTTTAAATCTTTTGAATAAACGCGATCGTATGTATTGTTCAAGAACTTTCCTTTTCATTTGGTGAAAAGAAATGTTAACCCAGTCTCACTCAATATTAAAGAAAAAAGCAAAGGGCAAAAAATGTGCATACTATGTCACCTTTTGTGTAAAAAGAGGAAATATTAATATGTGCATATATTTGCATCTGTTTTTAAAAACAATGGAAGGATAAGCCAGAAACTAAGAGAAATGGTTGCCTATGGGGCAGGACGGGCAGGGGAAAAAGCTACATTTCCCTGAATATACTTTGTTTTCTAGTTTTGACTTAAGGTAGAGAAGTTTTTTTTACATAATTTAAAGCAATTTAATCAAAAAGAAATCTTGTTAAAAAGCAGAAACACATGAAACTAACAGTAAATTAAGTTGGTGGCGTAACCATACAGAAGAAATATTTCAAGTGACCTTGGAATATGGTCTTATTCATTCTGTCCCTGATGGAATATGACCTAAAGACACAAAGAACCACAAATAAATCTTTGAGGTGTGTCCTGGAAGCTTTTCCATAATATTTCATATACATCTGACTACTTTTGAAAGTTGATCCATAATAGTCAACCACATGGATTTTCTTTAGCCTGTTCCTTTTGTTGTTAACTAATTTTTCCCTCTGAACAATTATGCGCACGTAATTTTGTATGATGAAAGATATTCTTCCCCTACTTTAATTCTCTAGTACCCCTTCCTCAGAGTCCATTGCAAGGCTTGTTAGGTCCTTTCTGGATTATTCTATGCATTTCCATGCATATGGGTCACTTTTTTATTTTTCACAAATGGGAGCATATGTGTTACCTTATCTGCCTCACTCTTTTTACTGAGTATATAGTATTCCACTGCGTGCATGTTCCATGTTTGAACCAATTCCTCATTGATGGATATTTAGGTTGCTGCTGGAAACAGCACCACAGTGGATGTCCTAGTCTGTCTGTCTTTGTGCACCTTGTCTTCAGGTGTTTGAGTCTGTGGACGAAGTGGAGCAGGTGGAGGCAGAAGGCAGGCCGGAGGAGAAACAGCCCAAGATCCCCAATGGGAACCTGGTGAATGGCACCTGTTCCCCAGACTCCGGCCATCCTTCCTCCCACAACTTCTCCTCGGGCCTCTCGGAGCACTCGGAGCCCAGCCTGAGTACGGAAGACAGTGTCATGGACGCCCAGCGAAACGCCCCTCTTATGGTTCGACCCAGGGACAGCAGCGTGGATGACGGGCAGAGCAGCGAGGCCACTACTTCCCGGGACGAGGCCCACCGGGAGGAGCTGGCCGTGCAGGACAGCCTGGAGAGCGACCTCCTCGCCAACGAGAGCATGGATGAGTTCATGTCCATCACTGGCAGCATGGACGTGGCCCTGCCTGAAAAGGAGGGGGCCTTGATGGAGGGCTGGGGGGGCAGCAAGGTGGAGAAGCACAGCCAGGTGGACAGTGAGGACACCCTCTCAGAGGAGCCGGAGATGGAGAGCTTCTTCCCCGCCCTGGCTTCTCTGGCCGTTACCACTTCCGCCAACAACGAAGCGTCCCCTGTGTCCTCCAGCGGCGTCACTTACTCCGTAAGTCACAGGCTTCTCCTCCACTGTTCTCTGTAGGAGCGGGAGGGTGGAAGTGTCCCAGAAACCTCACTTATCCAGAACAGCCTCTGGTTCATTGCATTTTCTCCATCACGGAAAATGCACTATGGAAACGCATTTGAGAGAGAAGATAATATGATGCGTAAAGAATGCAGACTTTTCAGTCAAACAGTCCTGGCTTCAAATCCCAGCTTAGGCGTGTCATTTTATCATTCTGAGCCTCAGTTTCCCCGTCACTCTCATCCCTTCCTTCCTGCCTTGTTTTCGGAATTAGTGAGTCAAGTTTTCTGTGCCTGGCACACAGTCAGCGCTCCATCACTAGCAGCCTTGACGAGCAGCATCTTGATTTACCCTCGGGTCCAATATCTTAAATATTCAAGTTTACTTTCTTGCCCAAAAATTCCCTTGGCTTCAAAGGATGTCAACTAAAAGGGACGTTTTCTGAGCCTGGCTTTGTGGATCCATTTTCTTTTCAAGAACTTGTTGTTTCTCTTGACGATAAACATGCCCACAGTGTGAAGACTCAGACACTCAGACAAGGCTGGATACGAAAACCAGAAGTTATCTGCCCCACAGATCCCCATTCAGCCCTCCAGAGGCAGCGGTGGTTACTTATTCTGCCCCAAGTGTCTCGTGTTGACCCCGTGTCTGTAAATACTTGTATCGCTACTTCTTGATCTTTTTACATTTTTCTTCAGTTTTAGACATTGTCTATGGACTCCCCATTATCACAGAAGAGGATTGAGTCTTCTTCCTTCCCCAGCCCCACGCTCCCACCACACGAGTGAAAGCTTCCCCACCCTCATCCATCCAACATAGTTATAATGATGTTCGTTAAATGACTATTCAGTGTTTACATTAGTATAACAATAGAACGTATACACCATGGAGTATGCTGTTTCATTTTTTCTTTCCTGCAAAACAATTATTCTCCTAGGTGTGTTTTCATTTTCTTGTCTCTGTTTTCTTTTTCTTAGTTTGCTACAAACATATCATGAATTCACCCCCTGCAAACTCTTGGCCGGTTTTCCAAGCCTCTTCTGAAACGTTCAGACACATTGGGTTTTCTATTCGTTTTGCGTGTCTGAAGAATTCTCTCCAGGAGAATCTGGCCTTCCCCAGTCCGCTGTGCCTGGTGGCTAGCTGTCACCCTAGATCGTTCTCCATCATCATCTTCAGGTTCTTTGCTTGTCTCCTGCTTCCTGTATCTCAGGTCTCTCTGTTTGTTAGTTTACTCCCTTGCTTACATGGCGCACATACCTCACTAGCTTTCACATTTTTTGTTTGTCATTCCTCCTTACCTCTCAGGTTCTAGTCTGAGGTAACAGTCTTTCCATATAAACTACATTCCCTGGAATTCCCTTTCCCAAGGTCTCTCTTATTTTGTGTCTGTCTGGAAGGACCTTCTTTTTGCCCTCATTCTTGAAAGACATGCAACTCTACATTGCAGTTTTTTCTCTCAGTACTTTGAAGATATGATTCCACTGTCCTCTGAATTTCATCATTGTTGTCGAGAAGTCAGACATCTAATTATCATCACTTTAAAGACATCTGCTTTTCTCTTTGGTTGCTTCAAAGATTCTCTTTCTGATATTATACGTCATTGTGTGTCTAGGTGTGGGTTCCTTTTTCTGTTTTTAGGCTAATGGTTTGTTGGGCTTTATGCATCTGAAAATTGGTCTATTTAGTCAGTTCTGAAAAATTCTCATCTATTCTTTTCTTCTTCTTGTTCTTCTTCTTCTTCTTCTCCTCCTCCTCCCCTCCCCCTCTCCCCCCTCCCCCCTCCTCCTCCCCCCTCCCCCCTCCTCCTCCCCCTCCCCCCTCCCCCCTCCCCCTCCCCCTTCTCCTCCTCCTCCTCCTCCTCCTCCCCAAGGCCCCCCAGTGCGTAGTTGTACATTCTAGTTGTAGGTTGTCTGATTGTGCTGTGTGACTGTCAAGAAAAACTTACAAGGCATCATCAATTCTTTATTCAAATATTGCTACTTCCTGATTTTTTCTCTCCTTCTGTAGCTCTGATTAAAAGTGTGTTAGATCTTTCCACACTATCCTCCACATACATTACTTCTCTTTCATTTTGTCATCTCTTTGTCCCTCTGCACCGGATTCTGGATAGTTTCTTCAGATCTCTTTTCAATTCTCTAATTCTCTCTTTGGTTGTGTCTAATTTTCTGTGACAGGTCTCTAGTAAGTTCTCTATAGATTTTTTTAAAGTTTTATTTGGCTTTTCTTCAAATTGGTTATAAAATGATTCCTTGATTATTTTATGGTCTCTTGCTCTCTACTCTATTTTTAATCTCTTTTTTTATTTCTTTAAAAATATTGAACATAACTTATTTTACATCCCATTCCTGATCATTCTATTACCTGAAGCCCTCATGGATCTGATTCTGCTGTCTGGTGTTTGTCCCCTCATGGTACCTTCTTTCTCTGAGTGTTTTGTGATTTTTGAACATGAGCTCATATTTCTTGGAACTTTATCTGTTGCATTATTTGAGGCCTAAGTGGAAGGCAGCTTCCTCAAAGAGATTTTCTTTTGCTTCTTCCTGGTACCCAGGAGCATAACCAACCTGAGATCACTTTAAAATAAATTCTCTGCTCTTTCTCTGACCACCTAGGGAGTAAGAATTTGGGTTATCAACTTGCATAAGTTATAAATGTGATTTGAGGCTGGTAATTATCCAGAGAGATATCTTTTACACTTAATTCAGCACCCATATTCAAGACAGGAAGTTGTCCTAGAGGCCTAGGATGTTAGTCATTTTTCTAGTCTTCCCTTACTGGGCGTGTGGCTCTTTGGGGTCCTGCCTTAATGTAGGAAAGTCTCTTATTAGACTCCTTACCTGGGAGGGGGGCAGCAAAACCATGAAATCCAAGCTTAAATTTTCCCTATTTGGCAGCTTCCTTCAAGGCAGAAGACAGCTTTGGTTTTTGTTTTTTTTTTCCTTTCTGGGTTAAGTTTTGGCCTTTAAATGTTCCTTATTTTCTTGTGCCATCAAACAACCATTTCATCAGGCTTGGTGGGTCACGGCATCCAGCATGTTGCCAGCATTGGACTTCTGCTCAGTCCTTCCATTCTTCTTGTCCAGTTTCCCGCAGAGAAGGGTGCGTTCCAGCTACAGTTTTAACTCTCTTAGTTTCTTCATCTGTAAAATGAAGATAATAATTCTCTGCACCTCATAGGGTTGTCTTATTCTATAAAAGGAAAAAATAAAAAGAATTTTCATCATATAAAGTGAAAGAGGCTTTCTCAGAAAACAACGACGACAATATTAAACACCCAACTGGTTCAGGTAGAGGATGTTCTTTTCAGTGACGACAGGAGAGGGTTAGGAGGAGGAGAGAGAATTTCTGGAACACAGCCTCTGGGAGGAGTTGGAGTGTAACGGTTCTTTCCTGCCCTTCTGGGGCCCCGCAGCCGGAGCTGCTGGACCTGTACACGGTGAACCTGCACCGCATCGAGAAGGACGTGCAGAGATGCGACCGCAACTACTGGTACTTCACACCCACCAACCTGGAGAAGCTGCGCAACATCATGTGCAGGTGGCTGGGGCGGGGGTGGGGATGGATACGAGGGGATTGGTGGGGACGGCAGAGGTGGGGGCTACAGGGAGCCCAGCTGGAACCACAGCCTCTGCAGCTGACACCATGCCTACTTTGAATCTTATTCCAGCCCACCCTGATAAGAATATAACAATCATAGTAACGGTAATAGTAGAGAGCATTTATTAGGCACTTACTGCATACCGGGCACTATCCTGAGCCCTTTGCTAACATCATTCCACTTAGTCTTCACAACAACCCTATGAAGTAAGTATCATCCCCCTTTCATAGGTGAGGAAATGGAGGCTCAGAGGGGAGCGGGAATCATACCCACACCTTTCGGGCTCTAGAATCTGTGCCTTATTTCTTTAAGCCAAGATCTGGGGCCACTTACTACTTTTTCTTAAATACTAAATATTTTATTTCTTAAAATATGGTAGTAACCCATGCTTATTAAAAACCTAAATCAGAGGGCCAGGCCAGTGGCATGGTGGTGAAGTTCATACACTCCGCTTCAGTGGCCTGGGCTTCACAGGTTCCAATCCCAAGTATGGACCTCTACACCACTCATCAAGCCATGCTGTGGTGGCATCCTACATGTAAAGTAGTGGAAGATGGGCACGGATGTTAGCTCAGGGCCAATCTTCCTAAAGAAAAAAAAAAAAACGAAATCAACCAAGGAAATCAGAAATTCATAAGGTATAAAGAGAAACTTTTCCTTCCATATCCAGTCATCAATGCCACTCACCCAGAAGAAGTAACTACTGGTAGCAACTTAATGAATATCCTCCCAAGCCATATATATGAGATATATATAATAACATAATAGATATATAATATATATGGCATAATATAATGTGAATGCACAGGTTTTAATATTTTTTTAAATTTTTACCTGTGTGGGATTACACTATGAACTATTTTTCTAAAACTTGCTTTTTACACTCAACAATGCATCCTGGACTTCCTTCCATGCCACTCTAACTCAAGTTCCCAAACTATTAGTACGGCCCATGGGCCAAATCCAGATCAGCACCTGTTTTTGTAAATAAAGTTTTATTAGAACTCAGCCATGTCCGTTTGTTTGCATATCATCCACGATTGATTCTGCAGAGTTCAGTAGTTGAGACAGAGAACATGTGGCCTGCAAAGCTGAAAATAATTATCATCTGCACCTCTCAGAAAAGGTTGCCCAGCTCCTACTCCTTAGGAAGCACTTAGCTATTCCGTCTCACAGCGTCCCAAGCAATCTCTCTCTCTTAAAATTCAATCTAGGAGATACAAATTCAATTAACTTTAATATAGTGTGGTACATTAAAATGACACAGTGCTAGGGGAGAAGGAAGGATAGACTGACTTTTGCCTGGTTATGGCATCAGGAGAAATCTTGGAAGGCTTCACAGAGGTGGTGACCTTCAAGATGGACTTTGGCAAAATTAGGAGACACTGAAGAAAGCATTTGGCGTACAGTTTAGGAGTGCACACCCTGGGGTGAGGCTGCCTGGGTTCAAATCCTGCCTCTGCCATTTGTTATTAGGTATATGACTTTATGCATATCACATTGCTCTCTGTGCCTCAGTCTCCTCATCTGTGAAATGGGATGATACTAGTGCCTTTTTCATATGATTATTTTGAGAATTAAATGACACATTGCATGTCTAGGAGGCTGAGCATAGAGTAAATGTTCAGTAAATATTGGTTACTATTAATAAGGGGCAGATGGGAATTCCAGAAGAGGGACCTGCTAGGACAAAAGCACAGGGTGTGCGTGTTGCTTTATTTGTGCAAAGGTAAATACTTCAGTGTGCTGGAGAGGACGAAGTACTGGGAAGTGACGGGTGGGGCTGTGGAGACGGATTGGGAGGAGGCTGTGAATGCCTTTTAACCCCCGTTAAGGAGTTTGAACATTGTCCCGTCACACAGTAGGGAGCCTGTGAAGGTTTTTGAACATGCAGTGGCCTCCTTGAGCTGGACTTGAGGAAGGTCATCCGGTGGCTGAGCACAGGATGTTTGAAGAGTGAGACTGGGGAGGAGGATGCAGGCAGGAGGTTGAGGGAGTGGCCCAGGGGAGGCATGGAGGAGCAAACCAGGGTGGAGGGAAAGGAGGAGTGGGTTGGAGAGACAGGTTGTGGGTGCCATCACTGGACCCTTTGTGTCTCTCTCTTAGCTACATCTGGCAGCACATTGAGATTGGCTATGTCCAGGGAATGTGTGACCTCCTGGCTCCACTGCTGGTCATTTTGGATGATGGTGAGTGTGTCCTCCCCACCCCAGGGCTGGGGGTGCAGTCTCCTTCTTACTGCAGAGGAGGGGGAATTAACCTTACTTTGTGATTCCACAGAATGGGTCAGTGCAGGTGCTCAGAAGACCTGTCTGTGAACACATCAAGGTCATAGTGAAATAAAAAGTCTTCTGGTTCCATGTTGACCAACATCTATGTCCAGGTGTCCACCACCCATCCAGGCATTTGCTAGCCACTGATTATACAAACATGAATGAGAACAAAGAAAAACTCAGACCCACATGGCTTCACTGGTGAATTCTCCCAAACACATAAAGAAGAATTAACACCAATTCTTCACAAACTCTTCCACAAAGAGAACAAGAGGGAACACTTCCCAACTCATTCTATGAGGCCAGTCATTATGTGAAGACCCGTTGGTAGCGTGATAGCAATACGAGACAAAGACATCATATGAAAAGAAAACCATAGACCAGCATCCTTTATGAATATAAAGGTAAAAATCCTCAACAAAATACTAGCAAACTGAATCCAGCAACATATAAAAGGGATTATATACCATGACCAAATGGGATTTATCCCAGGAATGCAAGGCTGGCTCAATGTATGAAAATCAGCCAATGTAATTCATCACATTAATAGAATAAAGGCCAGAAACCACGTGATCATCTCAGTTGACAAAGAAATGGCATTTGACAAAATTCAACACCCTTTCATGATAAAAACACTCAACAAACTAGGAATAGAAGGAAACTTCCTCCACATGATAAAAGGCAGCTATGAAAAACCTACAGCTAGTTCATACTCAATGGTGAAAGACTGAATGCTTTCCCCCTAAGTCCAGAAATAAGACAAGGTTCTAGCCAGGGAACTTAGGGAAGAAAAAGAAATAGAAGACATCCCGATTGGAAGGGAAGTAAAACCACCCCTATTTGCAGATGATGCTATCTTGCCTATAGGAAATCCTAAGGAATCAAAACAATATATTAGAACTAATAAACAAGTTCAGCAAAGTTGCAGGGTACAAGATCTATGTACAAAAGTCATTGTATTTCTACACAATTGCAATGAACGATCCAAAAATGAAATTAGGAGAGCAATTCTATTGACAGTAGCATCTAAAAGAAGAATATACTTATGAACAAATTTAACTCAAGAAGTGCAAGACTTGTACTCCAAAAGCTATGAAACATCATTGAAAGAAATTAAAGATCTAAGTAAATGGAAAGCTCTCATGTTCATGGATCAGAGGACCTGGTGTTGTTAAGAGAGCAATGCTCTCCAAATTGCCATAGATTCCATGCCATACCTATCAGAATCCCAGCTGCCTTTTATTTTTTTTCAGAAGTGGACATGCTGACCCTAAAATTTCTACCAAAATTCAAGGGACCAAGAATAGCCAAATCAATTTTGAAAAAGCGGAAATGTTTAAAGGACACACTCTTCCCAATTTCAAAACCTACTACAGAGTTACACTAATCAAGACGTGGTACTTCCATAAGGATAGACATGGAGATCAATGGAATAGAATTGAGAGTCCAGAAATAAGCCCTTACATTTGTGGTCAATTGACTTAGACAACGTGCCAAGACATTTCAACTCAGGAAAGAATAGTCTTTTCAACATATGATACTGAAACAACCAGATATCCACATATAAAAGATCAAAGTTGGGCTCCTACTTCATCCTATATACAAAAATATTAACTCAAAATGGGTCATAGACCTAAATGTAAGAGCCAAAACTATAAAATTATTAGAAAAAAAGTAGGCATATCTTTGTAACCTTGGGTTAGGCAATGGTTTCTTAGATGTGACATTAAAAGCATAAATTGACAAAATGAAAAATAGGTAAATCAGGCTTCATCAAAATTAAAACCTTTCGTGCTTCAAAAGACACCAACAAGAAAATAAGGAAAGTCCAAAGAATGGAAGAAGATATTTGCAAATCACATATATAATAAGGGACTTGTATCCAAAATATATAAAGAACTCCCACAACTCAACAATGAAAAGATAAATGACCCAATTAAAAATGGGCAAAGGGTTTGACTAGACACTTCTCAATACAACAGAAGATATACAGGTGGCCAATAAGCACATTAAAAGATGCTCAACATCTTTAGTCATTAGGGAAATGCAAATCCAAACCACAGTGAGATCCCACTTCACATCCACTAAGATGGCTAGAATCAAAACATCAGAAAATAACAAGTGTTAGTGAGGATGTGGAGAAATTGGAGCCCTCATACATTGCTAGTGGGATTGTAAAATGGTTCGGCCACTTTGCAGCACGGTTTGGCAGTTCCTTGTAATGTTGAACATGCGGTCACCATAGGACACAGCAATTCCATTCATAGGTATATTCCCAAGAGAAATGAAAACATATATGAATACACATGCTCGTACACGACTGTTCTTAACAGCATTATTCATAATAGACAAAAAGTGGAAACAACCCAATGTCCATCAACAGGTGAATGCATAAAAAAATGGGGTAGATCCATACAATGGAATATTATTTTGCAAAAAAGAATGATCTGATATGGCTACAGTGTGGATGAACCTTGAAAACACGATGCTAAGTGAAGGAAGCCAGACACAAAAGACCACATATTATATCCTTCCATTTAAATGAAATGTCCAGAATAGGTAACTCTATAGAGACAGAAAGTAGACTAGTGGTTGACAGGGCCTGGGTGGGGGGAGGGAAATGGGTAATGACTGCCGATATATATGGGGGTTTCTTTTGGGGGTGATGAGAATGTTCTGAAATAAGACAATGATTGTTGCACAACTGTGAATACACTAAAATCACTGAATTGTACATTTAAAAGGATGAATTTTATTCTTTGTGAATCTCAATAAGCCTGTTAAAAAATGAAGAGCATGACTCCCTACTCTTTGGACCCAACTGTGCATAATGACTTCCTTCCCAAAAGTTCCGAATAGAAGGGGGTGGGAGGAGAGAGAAAGTATACAGTGGAGAAACCTCATGAACACAGCCTCGGCCAGGTGACCAGGGTCAACATCAACAACCGTCAGTCATGGTGGTGGTGTCTGCTCTTGATCCGATGTGATCAGAATGGCACGTTACCCATGTGGTCTTTCTCTCAGTAACCCACAATCCCAGTCTTATCATGAGAAAAACATCAGACAGGTTCCAACAGCGAGGCATCCTGTAGACACCTGATGAGGACTCTCCAAAACTGTCACAGTCGTCAAAAACAAAGGAAGTCTGAGAAACCGCCATAGCCAAGAGGAGCCTAAGGAGACATGACAAGTGTGTGCAATGTGTTATCCTGGGTCGGTTCTTGGAACAGAAAGGGGACATTAGGGGCCGGCCTGGCGGCGCAGCGGTTAAGTTCGCATGTTCCTCTTCGGCAGCCCAGGGTTTGCTGGTTCGGATCCCGGGTACGGAAATGGCACCGCTTGGCAAGCCATGCTGTGGCAGGCGTCCCACATGTAAAGTAGAGGAAGATGGGCACAAATGTTAGCTCAGGGCCAATCTTCCTCAGCAAAAAGGAGGATTGGCAGCAGATGTTAGCTCGGAGCTAATCTTCCTCAAAAAAAAGAGGGGAGACATTAGATAAAAAGTATGGACTTTAGTTAATAATGTATCATCAGTGGGTCATTAATTAAAATAACTGAACCATACTAATGGAGGATGTTAGTGAGAGGGCACACTGGGTGTGGGGTATGCGGAAACTCTCTCTACTCTTCTTCCCAATTTTTCTGTAAATCTGAATTGTTATAAAAACACAAAAATCTCAGGAAAAAAAAAAAAGAGTGAGATCCTACTGTGCCTTGGGAAACCTTCCAGTCTTGTGTAGCATTCCCCAAAGTTACCAAGTATTAAGAGAAAAAAAAAGTACCATTTTCACATAGACACTTGGTTAAACAATATGAAGCAGGTTTCTTTATTGCCTTTATTTTCTTAACATATGTAGAGACTTTCTAAGCAGCATTTCCCACAGCTGTTTGGCCCTTTCTTTGCATAATCCTGTAAGCGCCCTTCCAGTGTTGACAAGCGCTGTTTTAATACAGTGGTTCCCAGACCTGAGAGTTTCATGAACCAGTAGAATTTCAAAAAGAAAAAAAAATTGAGGGCCAACAAAACATTGTCAACTTTTTATTATAGCAAGTAGTGATCTTTAAAAAAGAGCATCTGCTGTCACCATCATTTTCTATAAGAACGGATATTTCAGCCCCTCCAAGGTGGGAAATATGTGATTAATTTGACTGGAGAGCATTCCTTGAAGTGGAATACACTGGTGCCTTATTGTCCTTATGTTTCTCCTTTGGCTATGGCCTGAGCTCGGGGCCTTAGCCCATCACCTTGGGACCTCAGGTTCCTTGGGCAATGGCAGAGTTGACTGCTTCTGTGCTCTTTCCCCAGAGGCCCTCGCCTTCAGCTGCTTCACAGAGCTCATGAAGAGGATGAACCAGAACTTCCCCCATGGAGGCGCCATGGACACACACTTTGCCAACATGAGGTCACTCATCCAGGTATGACGCAGTCCTATTCAATAACATAACTTAATCCAACTCAGCCCAACGGACCTCAAGTCAATGTCATAGCCAAACCTAGTTTAACACAACTCAGTAACTCAATCCTACTTAACTCAATTCTGTTCAACTCAACTCAGCCCTGCTAAGTTGAGCTCAAAAACTCAATTCAACTCGATCTCTGAATTGAAGTAAAAACTCAATTCAGCCCAAATGCTGAATTGAAGTTAAAAACTCAATTCAGCTCAAACTTAACTCAACAACTCAAATCATCTGCACTAGATCCATTCTCCCTGAGCATTTATTTGGTCCAGGCACTGTGACTAGAACAATGAACAAGACCTGGCCCTCACCCTTAAAAGGATGTTTGATTGTATTGGTCCTTTGCCTCAAAGTAATGTTTGCATTTATTCCTCAGGCACACACCTTTGTGAGATATAATTCACATACTGTAAAGTTCACCCTTTTAAAATGTACAATTCAGTGGTCTTCAGAATATTCAGAGTTGTGAAACCATCATAGCTATCTGATTTTGGAACATTTTCATCACCCCGAAAAGAAACTCCATTCCCATTGACGTCACTCCCTCTCCCCAGCCACTGGCAACCACTAATCTACTTTCTGTCTCTATAGATTTGCCTATTCTGGACATTTCGTATAAATGAAATCATACAATATGTGGCATTTTGTGTCTGACTTCTTTCATTTAGCATGTTTTCAGTGTTCATCCGTGTTGTAGCTGTATCACTATTTTGCTCCTTTTTATGGCTGAATAATTTTCCATCGCATGGATGTACCACATTTTGGTTATCCATTCATCCATGGCTGATGATGGACTTTTGGATTCTTTCTACTTTTTGGCGATTATAAATCGTGCTGCTGTGCACATTTATGTACAAGTTTTTATGTGGACATGTTCTCGTTTCTTTTTAGGGATATCCTAGGAGTGGAATTGCACCTGCACCATTTTACATTCCCACCAACAACCTATGAGGATTCCAATTTTTTACATCCTTGCCAACACTTCTGTTGTCGATCGTTTTTATAATAGCCATCCTAGTGGGTGTGAAGTGGTCTCTCACTATGGTTTTGATTTGCACTACCCTAATGATTAGTGACACTGAGCCTCCCTCCTGTGCTTATTGGCCATTTGCATATCTTCTTTGGAGAAAAGACTGGGTTGGGTTGAGCTGGGTTGATTTCCACTTCAAATCCCTTGCCCATTTTTTAACTCCACCTGCTTGTTAAGGGCTATGCATACGGTGTCTGGTATGGGCATGCCCTGTCCCTTATTCAGCTGTCCCCTCTGGTCTGGCCTTGCCCAGGAAGCTGACGCCTGCCTCTCCTCCCCTTGACAGATCCTGGACTCGGAGCTCTTTGAGCTGATGCATCAGAATGGGGACTACACTCACTTCTACTTCTGCTACCGCTGGTTCCTGCTGGATTTCAAGCGAGGTACAGACTTCCAACTGGGGCCTTGTTCCCAGACTCTTTGCAGCTGAAGCTCAGGGGAAAAGATACCCTGCAGGTGAGGCTGGGGGGTGTTGGAGCAAAGCCGGCAGAAGAGGATGGCGCCCATTATTGAATTCTCAGTATCAGTTCACCTCCGTTATCTTGCAACAACACTACACAGTAGGTATTGTTACAATCCCCATTTTACGGATGAGAAAACTAAGGCTGAGAAGAATGAAATTCAGAGCTAGGAATAGGAGAGCCAGGATCCCAGCCCCCTTTATGTCCTAAGCCCAGTTCCCTTCCATTCTCTTAGGCTGCTTATCAGAGACCAAGAACTGAGAAGCCCATGGAGCATGTTTCACATGTCACTTAGAAATGATGTGTAACACATGACATTGCTATTGTGCAAATTTGAGGAGACGCTAATTATAAGAATATCTAACACGTATGGAAGTGTTTGTTAAGTACCAGGCACTGTGCTGAGCTATTTCTATGTACTGTCCCTTTAGTCCTTTACTACTATCGGCATTACCCTACTTACAGATGAGGAAAGGGAGAGGCTTATGGAGGGGAAGTAACTAGCCCAGGGTCACCTTGCTAGCAAGTGATGGACCTGGATTCAGACTGAGTTTATTGGATGTAGGAAGCCTTGTCCTTGACCATTGCTCCATTCTATCTCTTTACTAGATCCAGAGGGAGCAACCAGCTCTGCTGTGTGCAGGGGGCAAGGGAAACACCCCCCGGGTGCTAAAGGAGATGGAGGTGCAGGAATAGAGGGGGACATTGGTTAAGAAGCAGGGCGGGGGCAGGGCAGTGTAAACCAAGCCTGCATACACTCAGTTCCTCCACTTTTGCAGAGTGTCAGAGCTGGAAACTTACAAGCCACCTGGTTTGCGTATCTTATTCTACAGATGGGAAGGCTGAGGTCTGATGGTGGAGGGGGAGAGTCCAGGTCTCCTGCCCCCTGGCCTGAGCTCTGTCCACTGCACCCGGACAGAAGCTCAGCGCACAGCTGGCCTGGGGTTTTCCCAGAGGGAGGGCGGCACTGCTATCTCTGTGGCTGACCCTCCCTATGCTTGTGTGTTGGTGTCTCGGCAGAACTCATCTATGATGACGTCTTCTCCGTCTGGGAGACCATCTGGGCCGCCAAACACGTCTCGTCCGCCCACTATGTCTTGTTCATCGCGCTGGCTCTGGTGGAGGTCTACCGAGACATCATCTTGGAGAACAACATGGATTTCACAGACATCATCAAGTTCTTCAATGGTACCCACATACCAGGATCTCATCTCAGGGGTCCTTCCTGGGGCCAAGGGAGGAATAGAGAGTCTCTGAGATTGATGCACAGCGAGGGGGATGCAGGGGTTTCTGCACACTTCTTGTGGCTATTTCCAAATGGATGTATTGACATCTTGTAATGCTGAGGATGTGTTTTTCTCAGGGATCTGGCAGGAGGAGCCTGGGTGTTGAAATCAAGCTCAGGGTCAGACCCTGGCTCTGCCACTAAGCAGCTGTGCCCACAGACAAGTCACTTCCCCTCTCTCTAAACACCATCCTCATCTGTGAAATGGGGTAACGGTGTCTGCTTCCAAGGGTTGATGTGCATAGGAAAAGCAGACACAGGAAGGCAGTTGAAGTGGCATGAAAAAGGCACAGCCTTTAAAATCAGACAGATGTGGATTCTGATCCCACTTCTGCCACTCAGAAGCTGTGTGATCTTGGGCAAGTGACTTCACGTCTCTGGGCTTCAGATTCCTTGGGGATTAAATGTTGCTAACAACAGCACCCTCACAGAGATGTTGGGAGGGTTAAATGAGATAACATGAACCAAACCCATCACGTGGTACCCGGCCCATTTGAAGGATCCCATAGCTGGAAACTATTGCTACTGTTATTGCTATTTAAAAAGTTTTAAAAACTAAAGAAGGTTTTGGGGAAAAGCAAAAGAAGAAAAAAGCCACCTGTGACCTCACCCTATTTTAAATTAAAAATAATTTTTTCCATCCAATCTTTTCCACATTCGTGTATATTTTTATGTTGTTATCATCATAGCATCCAGCTGTATTTAGAGTTTTTTTCCAACCTTATATTTTAAAAATTGTCTTCCATATAATCATTTTTTAAGACTACAGAACATGCCTCAAGTGTCTATCCCTAACTTCCTGAACCATCCCCTATCAGTGGGCATCTAAGTGTAGAGGTTCTCAAACTGTTTCAGTTCATGGCACCCCAGGTGTCTGTAAAATTTTCATGGCATCCCAGGCCAAAAGGTCCATTCAGTAAGTAGCTAGGTCCAACCACTTAATAAGTATTTGTATCCTAACAATTGAGTTAAATAGCAAATTTGCCGGCTATTTTATCTCAAAACCAATTTATTCGAGAATAGCCAAAAGAATTGCAATTTGGGATGTGCAAGCTGTGGCACGCCATAGGCAAATCCGGAAAACAAAGCAGGGGAGCTGCTTTTATAGGAAAAAGGGGGAGTGGGAGGGGCTGTTCCAGAGGAAAATCCATTGGGGGAAAGTAGCAGTTCAGGGCGGCAACGCTTCTCATTGGCTGGGCTGTGACCTTTCTCATTGGCTGAGCTGCAGCATTTCTCATTGGCTGAGCTGTGGCGTTTCTCATTGGCTGAGCTGTGGCGTTTCTCATTGGCTGAGCAGTGGCGTTTCTCATTGGCTGAGCTGCGGCATTTCTCATTGGCTGAGCTGTGGCCTTTCTCATTGGCTGAGCCGCAGCATTTCTCATTGGCTGGGCTGTTTCCAGGTGGGGAGAGAAATCTTCCTTCCTAGCAAAGTAGTTTTACTTTTTGTCCGAGATGGGAGGGAAGGTCTCTTCCTATTTGGTATAACTGACAACATGTGATAGGGTGTGAGAGCTCCCCCTATAGGCCTTCCAACTCCAATTTAATTGTTTTCTTTTATTAATTTCCACAGTAGCCATTTGAAAAACTAAAACACATAAGTCAAAAGAAAATAGTATTTTTATTTCATTTTTAAATAAGTACGATTACTAATGGGAAGTGTGCACTGTTGAACAGTGCACAGCTTCTCAAACCTTGGATCAGTTTGGACACCACCACCTTCATTTCCTGTTCCACGGTGATTTTCACGTGGTACTTGCTTTTGGTCACAGCATCCACTTGCTGAAAACCTAGCTTTGCAAAGACATAAAGTCACTGACAGGAATTAGTGCCCTTTGCGAGCTTGCTCATGCTGGCAATTTATGTGGTGCTCAGCAGATGTGGAGTATTATCGTGTTTCCCTCAAAATTTCTGTGAGCTCCCAGTGGCATTCTGGGGTACCTTGCACCCAGTTTGGGAACCATGGTCTTAGTGCCTTCTTTCCCTACTAAATGATGTCTTTATGATAAATGTCTGGGTTTAGGATTATTTGGCTTTGAAGATCTAATTACTTTGTGTGGCTCTTGATAAAATTATTATTTTTGCTTTTTCCCCTCTCTTCCCCTCTCCTGTTGCTTCCTTCTTTTCATCCTATTAAGCATCTACTATGTGCCTGGCATTGCTTTCTTTTTCTTTCTTTTTTTGGGGGAAGATTAGCCCTGAGGTAACATCTGCTGCCAATCCTCCTCTTCTTGCTGAGGAAGACTGGCCCTGAGCTAACATCCGTGCCCGTCTTCCTCCACTTTCTATGTGGGACGCCTGCCACAGCATCACTTGCCAAGCAGTGCCATGTCTACACCCAGGATCCGAACCAGCGAATCCCGGGCCGCTGAAGCGGAACGTGCATACTTAACCGCTGCGCCACCAGGCCGGCCCCTGGCATTGCTTTCTGAAAAGGTTCCCAGTCATTGTGTTTGCAGGAAAGGGAGGGAAGACCTAATATTTTGCTTGATCTCACAGTTGCCTTGTGAAGTAGGTACTGTTATGGTTCCCATTTTACAGATGAGGAAAGTTAGGCCCAGAGGTGCAGGCCTCTCCCAAGGTCTCTGCTTCCAGAGCCGTCCTGGGGATGATGCCAGACGATGCCGATGGGGATGTCCCAAGGTGGGACACAGAAGGAGACTCATGAGCTGTCGCCTTCTGCTCTTTCAGAAATGGCCGAGCGACACAACACCAAGCAGATCCTGAAGCTGGCCCGGGACCTCGTGTACAAGGTGCAGACTCTGATTGAGAACAAGTGAGGGCCCCCTCGCCCAGGCGGTGTCAGCGGGGCCACCACCCGCCCATCCTGCCCACTTTCCCTCCCGGCCACCCCAGGAGCGAGGTCCTGGCGTTTGTTCCTGAGCGTGGACTTCTGTGCAGAAAGAAGCTGCCCTGACTTTGGCCGCTGGACAGGTGGAGGTCGAGGGGTTGCCCCTTCGGTTCAGCCTTACGTTTTCCTGTTTGACCAAAGATCGCCCGAGTCTGGATGCCTCCCCTGCGGGAGGTGGGGGTTGTTGGTGGACAAAGGGAACATCTTCGTTCGTGGTCTCCAGAGTGGTCTCCTCTCCCTTCTCCTCATCCCTCCAAACGGTCCTGTCACATGAGACTTGGGGCGGGGATTGTCCTGGAAATCGGTGTGGGAGAGGTCTGTGGGGCTACCTCTGTACTCTGAAAGGGGCCTTCGGAGATGTTCCAGAACATGGCTGGAAGATTGGCTTGGAGCAGGGTTTCTGCACCTCAGCACTACTGACACTTGGGTCAGGTAACTCTTTTGAGCGGGGCTGTCCTGTGCATCACAAGATGTCGAGCAGCAGCCCTGGCCTCCACCCACTAGATGCCAGCACATCCCCCCACCCTAGTTTTGACAACCCAGAATGTCTCCCAACATTGCCAAACGTCCCTGTTTGAGAACCGCTGGCTCCGAGAGGGGCTTCAAACATCTCTCTTGCTGCACTTTCTTTATACCTAAGCCGCCTGTGTCCTGAGCCTTCCTCCCATAGAGAAGGCACAGAGGCCCGCACACCTCTCTCTTAGGGTCCAGGATTCTGTCTGTTGTATTCTCTCATTTTTTTCCTCCTCCACCTGACCATAGGAGAAACTTCTTTTCTTCTTTTCAAGAAAGCTGTCTCCTTGCAAGGGTGATGGAACTTGAGAAATGTCTCTAAGCGTGAGATCCTCTCTTCTGGGTCCTGCCCAGAGCCCCTGGGGCAGGGCAGAGTCCACATCCCCCTCCTCCCTTCCTAGGGAAGACCTCGCCTCTCCTTCCGCACGTTGGGGCTGGTGCTTCAGGAGCTTGGAACGTGTGTGTTGGTGACAGCCACTTGGTCAGGGAGGCTGGCTTTCCCTAAGTGCCCATGCTTACTCAGGACAAAGGAGGAAAAGGAAGATAGAGGTCAGCCAGGGGCGAGGGTGGTGTGGGTTTTCCTCGAGAAACATCTGCTGGTGAACTGGCACCAGGGTCACGGCTAGGTCCGGAAATGGTCCCCTCCGTGTCTTCACAAAAAGGGTCCCCAATCCTCAGACAGACCCTGAGTCTGCAGAGGGGGGTGTGTCAGCCCCCTGCTCCTGCTCGGGACAGGGAGAAATGCCCGCCCCGTGTCCTTGCAAAGCTCTTCCCTCAGTCTCAGCACTTTCTGCCGCATGTGACCACCCAGCTTCCACCGAGCGGGGCCTCTTGGGCGGGATGGACGAAGCCAAGGTGGCCCCTGCTTGGGAAGAGCGCTCCATGAGAGCGCATCCCCTCGCCCTGGTCCCCCAGCTTCCCAAGACGGGAAAATTGTGCAAAAGACCCTCCTGAGAAGAGTCTCTCTTGCCACTCAGCTGTTCATGCCGGGGACATTATTTTAGCAAGACCCAGGTCCTAGACCTTCCGGTTCTTATTTATTTTTTCGACAGACTAGTCACAAAGTACAGCACAAGATTCCTTCTGCGCCTTCTCCCGTGGTGTTCCAGAGAGCGTCCGTGGGTGTGATTTGGAATAACTCGTATTTATTTGGCTTCCTGTGCTCAGTCGGGTCTCCGTCCGTTGTGTGCGTCCTTGTGTCCCGGAATCGAATGCGTAGGCGTTGTTCTGTCTGTGGGGTGCCCTCTTTTTCTCGGTGTTGCCAACATATCTCGTGATTGTTTACTAAAGAGTTGTGTCTATATAGAGAGAAAAAAATATATCAACAGAGAAATGTGTGAATCTGGGTTATTTTTTGTTTCTGTGTTGGGGGGATTTTTTTTAATGTGAAAGAAAGAAATGTTCACTTCTGAGGGCTGTGTCTCCCAACTGTACCCCACTGACCCTCCCCCGGATGGGGACGATTGTTGTGATGGCTGCCTGGTCTTTCCCTAGAAAGCTCAAGACAGGAGAACCACTTCTCATTCCTTTTTTCAGTTAGCTGTTACCACGCATAATGCTGCGTAACAAACCACCACAAAACTTAGTGGCTTCAAACAGCCACTTATTTAGCTGCTCTGTAGTCACTTAATCCATTTATTTAGCTTGAGACTCTCTGGATCAGCCGTATGGGCTTAGTTCAGCTGGGAGGTTCTTCTGGTCTCATCCAGACTCCTTTGTGTGTCCGTGGTCAGCTGATGACCAGCTGGGCAACTCAGCTTCTGACAGTTGGCTGACTGTTGGCTGGGGCACTCAGGGAAACTGGCCCATGCTGGGCTAGCTCAGGCTTGTTTCCGGGGCCACGATGGCAGTTTCCAAGCAAGCAAGCAGCAGTGTGCAAGGCCTCTTGAGGCCCAGGCTGGGAACTGACATGAAGTCCTTTCTGCCCTGTTCGGTTGGTCAGAGTAAGTCACACGGCTGAGCTCAGATTCAAAGGATAGGGAAAGAGACTCCCTGCTTGATGGGAGGTTTTGAAAAGTGACATTGAAAAGCGATGTGGATTCAGGCAAGAAATAATTGAAGCCATTTTTGCTAACTGTCTACCATGAACCCCAAGGTCCATGCACGGGCGGGGTCCCCAGATGGTCAGCCATTGGACTGCGAGTGTATCTCTAGGTTGACACCTCACTGCATCCCCGCTGTGGGACGGCTCGCCTCTCACCCTGAGTCTTTCCATAGACCCCGGCTGTCCCTCAACATCCAGGGTTCCCACTCACGGCTGCCATGTTCTGCATCATAGTCACTGGGCAACGGGCACCTGTCGTGGATCGCCAACCCCTGCAGCCTCTGACGTCGGGCTGAGGGAAACTTCCGGTTTTCTGCTGCAGAAGCAAAGCTTGATTTAATCGAATGAGCACCCATCAAAACTTCAGGTTTTATATCAAAAATGTTAGCTTCCCAATAAGCCAGCAAGTGGAGGAGGAGTTTGCAGGTGGCCTTGGTGGCCTGGGTGAGTCCGGTCACCACGTTCTCGGATGATTTCCAGCAGAGGTGAGTCTGAAGCCACACGACAGTGGGCATTTGGGGGTTTGACTTTGGCTGACCCAGACGGGGGGGGCGTCTCTCAGTGGGAAGGGGGGCTCCTCCCTGGAGGAAGCTCCTGAGAGCAAAGACGAGTCCTGATGTTCTGACCGTCCTTTGGAGCCACCAGTCTCTCCTCCAACTCCAGCCATAGCTTGGTACACGTGGCTGTCCTCCTGGGGGCTGCTATTGGGGGCAGCCACCTGGCCCTGCCAGGCCTGTTGTGTATGCAATGCCAGCTTGCCTGTTATGTGTGCTCAAATGCCTGGTTCTATGCACTATTGACTTACAGTAATGGATGATATATTTTATGGGAAAAAAATCCTAAGGGAGTATTTCTGCTTTTGTAAAGGCTTTCCTAAACACGTGCGTTTGCACTTCGCACAGATGTGAAAAGATGCATCTTGGATCGCTAGGCACGTTTTCATGACTCAGTGCGGGGATGGAAAAGTGGTCCTTGTTTCCGTGCATCTGGAACACACAGTTGTCGCTGTGGACTCCTCCTCCCCCCGCTGCATTTTCTGTGTCCAGGTTTCTGCCCGAATCCCACTGTCCCGGTTCAGAACCAGACTGCACGGGAAGGCCCTTCTGGCTGCTCCACCGTGTCTCTTCCAGACCACCCTCCATTTTCTTTTCATCTAGAGCTTTCCCTATGGCTTGTAGGAGAAGCCGTGGGGCAATCGAGAAGCTCTTCTCATGCAAAGAGTTTGGGACACCCTACCGTCCCATTTCAGAGGGGCCGGCAGCTGTTTCTGCCATCTTGTTTCCTCTTCCTTCTTCCCCTTCCTGCCTTCTCTCCCAGGCCTGAACAGTGGGAGGAAGCCATTTAGATTTCTTTCCTTTTCAACAGATGCTCTTAAGTTTGAGTGACATCAGACCCCTTGACCAGTGAGCCTTCTCCCCAGGTTTTATGACAGCATCTCCCTTGACAAGCTCAAGTCACCTGCAGTCCACCTTTATGACTGTGACAATATCTGTGCACCATCTGTACGATTATATCTTTAATGGTTTTCTTTAAATCAAGGCACTTTTTGAACTTCAAACTTATGGAAAGCCAGTGTCATTTGCATAAACAGAAGATAATTGTAAAAAATAAATATGATTATTCTACCCAAATACTATTTCCTGCCAAAGGCTCTGAGCCGGAAGCCTGCTCTCTCATTGTTAAGAAGAGATCTTACAAGGGTTTGAGAGGCGTTAAAGTCATGTTAGCACCAAATGAGCCTTTCTTCTCGGAGGCCTTAAAGGAGAATTGAAAAGGGAATGAGTTTCTCATTGCACGAATTAAAATCATGTCTTATATCTCTGTCTACCTGTTTGGGGGGCAATGATTTAGGATCCTAGATCTGCCATTTCCTGGCTGTGTGGCCTTGGGCAAGTGACTTTACCTCTCTGAGCCTTCGTGTTCACGTCTGTGCACTGGGGTTAATAATGCTGCCCTTGGTTGTGGATTCAGTCCCAGCCCCCCTCTTTCACTGGGACCCTCTGCTCCTCAGCATCACTGGGGATTGAACCCCTGGCTGGGACCTCAGCTTCCCTGAGCTCCCACCATCTACCTCGCTCAGGTTCACAGGTGAGTCTTTGAAACCCTAGAGAAGATGCTCCTGGAGGAGAGCTCGGGAAGGGGCGAGCTCCGAGCCCTCTTGGCTGTGACGGAGCGACGCTGGATTACACGTGGGGAGGCCGTCAGTTCCCGGTAGGCGTGAAACCCACGCTGACTCTGCAGTTTGCGTCTGAGTCTGCTGAGTCAGGAAAGGGCTCCCGGGTCCCTGTAGGTGTGGCTTTTAAGCCCTGGGGCTCGTGGAGAGCTCGAGCCCAGGACAGGTATAGACTCCAGAGGAGCACGATTTGATCCTTTTGGAAGTGCCAGCTCGCCAGCCCGTTGCTAAGTCCACCCCAGCAGAATTCAGATGACACACAGGACCATGCAGTTCCCTGGGGACTTTCCATTACCCTGGGACGTTGAGCGGGATTCCTCCAGCGTCCTCCTGGGTTTCTTTATTCGGCCTGTGGGCACAGTGATTTCCAGCCTCTGTGGGAGGAGGGCTCCTTGCACACACTGGACGCCTTTTGTTCTGATGGAGAGAAAATAAGACGGGGAGATCCCTCTGTGTCTTGTCAAATAAAGACAGAGTCTTCTGTAAATGATGCTGCTTTACGGGCTGCAGAATCGCTCCCTTTGGCTTTGCTGAAACAGTTCAAAGAGAAACTCAAGGACGTCGGGGGCCATTGTGAGGTTATGACCGGGAGGAGCCGAGCTCAAGTGGGTGACGTGCGGCTGAGTCTGGATTTCTACTTGGTGGCATCCGCTTGTGCTTTCTGTGCTGGCGTGCTGCTGGGGCTCAAGGAATCCCCTCCACGAGGCTGACTGGCATCGAAGTGCTTCTGCTGACACTTGACACGTGACCTCTGAGTCCATCTGAACACCATGTGGTGGCATGCTAGGTTTTCTATTTCTCGATTCCATTATTTTATTACTTTACAGAAACGGTGTCAAGTTGTCCTTCTTGTTCTTTCTGAAAGATGAATGCGCGCTGTGTTCTCTGTGGTCCATGTGTTTTCAGAATAATAGGGTCACTCCTGGGGGTTGTTAACAGACATTCTTGGTTGGACAATTAAAGCCAAAAGAGTTTGATCAAGATGAGCCGGGTGGGGGCAGAGGGAGCAAATCTGGGTCTTATTTTGCCTCCACCGTAAAGTCTCACAGACCTGGGTTCAAATTCCAGCTCTGCTGCTGACTGGCTGTGCAGCCTTGGGCAAGTGACTTTACATCTCTGAGTCTCAGTTTTCACTTCTATGAAATGGGGATAATAAAGCTTCCCTTAAAGAGAGGCTTGGGTATCAAAGGGTTTTGCCTGCCCAGCATCCTTCCCCATCCTAGTACCAGCACCTTCTCCCATCTTCTGGGGAACCATATTTCCTACATTATAACTATGACCTTCTAGGGGGACTGCAGACATGCCTCTCCCCCGAGGGTGGGCACATGACTCAGTCCCAGCCAATCAGATTCCTTCTCTGGGATTTAAAGATACCAACAGAGGAAGGGGAAGTTCACTTTTTCCTTTGGGGCAGCCAAGCTAGGGAGATGACAGCCTGGAGCTGCCTGTGACTGTGTCTTCCACAGGTAGGGGAGCAGGCATGGCTGGATCCAGGTGTTCAGATGACGTCCTTCAAGCTCCACCTCTGTCCCACTCATGGTTCCACTCTCCTGCACACTGGCTTACACAGGTCCCATGCTCATCTCTAAACCAGTCATTCCAACCAGGCCTGATCGGCTAGAAGCGCTCATTTGTCCATCTTAAAGCCAGTGGTGGCCAGAGAGTTGCCGAGGGTCATTTCCCAAAGGAAAATTAGGATGCTGCTCTGGAGGAAGGGTGATGGGTCATGACAGGCAAAGCAACAGATGGACTCCAGCATCCTCGGCAGAGAGAGCGGCCTGTGCACAGGGGTGGAGGTTTGGAGAGACCTACTGCGGGCTCAGAATTCAGCGTGGCTGGAGAGAGAGGCCGGGGGTGGGGTGGGGCACAAGAAAGAGGCTGAAGAGAGAGGTTGGGGCTGGATCCTGAAGGGTCTCCTGGGCTCCACAGTAACACTGACATTTGCCCATCAGTGGGAGTATCTGCGTGGCGGCTGAGACAGGTCCTTAACTAAGCCTGTTCCTCCAACCCCACCCCAACGCCGGACAAGCTCTTGTCCACAATGGGCACCCGTGACATGTTGGATGGGAAAGTGAGTCATTTTCAAATTCTCCGAGAGAGAAGGAGTCACAAAGCGGGAGGGAAGAGAGAGAAGATGGACATGCACATTAAAAGATACAGTATTTGAGCGACAACCCCAGACTCAGAACTGCCCTGGGCACTGCTCATGAATAGATTTCATTGTCACCTCAGTCCTGGGAGGTAAGGATTATAATTATAATAGCTAAAGGTCATCGGATACTATGTGTCTACCAATATGCTAAGTGCTTTATTTACATACAGCATCCCAAGTTAATTCTCCTAACAACCCTAGGAGGTAGGCATTATTTCACCTCTCATTTTACAGAAGAATACACTGAGGTCCAGAGAGGTGATGTGGTTTGCCTGAGGTCACACAGCAAGGAAGCAGCAGAATTGAGATTTGAACCTGGGTACATGGTGATTTTATACAACTCCACTGTGGCCTCTTTTTGCTTCTCCTGGGAAATTTTTATTTGCTCATTTCTGGCACAAGGATGATTCTCTCAGTGTCACTAGAGAAGAGGATGGTCCTTCCCTGGACCTTGGTCATGTGGGACCACCCGATCACAGGCAGGAGGCTGGCCAGGACTGCATTGAAGATGGCGGTCACGTAGCCCGAGCCCAGCTGGCACTGCCCACCGTGGTACATGGAGGAGGCCCCGCAGGCTTCCTTGGAGAAAGGAGAGGCCAGGCTGATGGGGAAAACCAGCAGGCCCACAATGGTGGCGATGGCTGGAGACAACGGGAAGAAAAACCAGTGTGTCAGTCACGTGGCTAACCTTCCATCCCTGTACTCACTCATTCACCCATCCACTCATCCATTCACTTATTTATTGGTTCATCCACCTTTTTATCCCCCCATCACTCAACTAGCCTTCCACCCATCTGTCTACTCACCCGTTAATTCAACATATTCTAATCCACTCATTCTCTCTATCCCTCTATCCACCTATCCATTCACTCATCCACCAATCTATCCATCTGCCCACTTAAACACCTGCCACCACCCACCCAACCATCCATCTATCCATCCATCCATCCATCCACCCACCCATCCATTCATCTATCCACCCATCTATCCATCCACTAATATATCCATCGATCCATCCATTAGTTTATCTGCTCACTTGCCTACCCATTCAGTCATCCATCCATCCACCCGTCTACCCATCCACCCACCCACCCATCCATCCATCCATCTGCCCACCTACCCATCCATCCTTCCATCCATTCATGCATCCATCTATCCATATTCCAATTTACCCATTTTCCATATCCCTCTATCCATCCATCCATCCATCCACCCACCCACCCATCCATTCATCTATCTACTCATCTATCTATCCACTAATGTATCCATTGATCCATCCATTTGTTCATCCACCCACCCAGCCATCCATCTACCCATCCATCCACCCACCCAACCATCTACCCACCCATCCATTACTCTATCCACCCATCTTTCCATCCACTAATATATCCATCGATCCATCCATTAGTTCATCCACTCACTTACCCACACAATCATTCATCCATCCATCCACCCACCCTGCCATCCATCCACCCATCCACCCATCCATCTACCCATCCATCCATTCACCAACCCACCCATCCATCCATGCATTCATTCATTAAACCTGTTAGAGGCGCTGTGGAGGGCACTAAGGACACTAAGGAAATGAGCCAGCCGCCTCTTCCCCTTAGGCGCTCTCACTGCAGGAGACTCACATGGCCCCCAGCTCCCCTGCTGCTCTCCAGCCACTCTGGTCTCCTTGCAGGTCCCTGCAGGTGCCTTGCTCTCTGGTCTCCATGCCTTTGCCGCTGATGCTCCCATTACGTGAAATACCCTTCTACATTTGGCTAACTCCCACTTATACCTCTAGACTCAGCTCAAGTGATGCCTCTTCCAGGAAGCCCTCCTTAACACCCTCCCCACACTGAATCAGGTACCTCCTGGAGTTTTTCCTGGCACCCTGTGCTCATCCCTGTTGTGTCTAACATCCACTGATGTTAACATCACAACAGCCTGAGGCAGCCCACCCCTACTAGACACTGCAAGCCTAGAACAAGGACCATATCTCCAGCCACTGGCTCAACAAATATTTAGTGAGCATCCGTTGTGTGCAAAGCACTGTGCTGGGTGCTGAGGATATCAAGGCAGGTGTGTCCTCGCCCTCGTGGAGCTGACATTGCAGTGGCTTGAGATGGACAATAACCCATCAGGCAGGTCAGATATTTCAGGTGAGTAAGTGCTGTGGCAGGTAGAAAGCAAGGTGAGAGGAAGGCGAACCCAAGGAGAGGGATGCTCCCTCCCCTCAAGGTCATGGAAGACCTCACCGGGGCAGTGACAGTGAGGGAGCAAGACACTTGAGGATGTGCGAGAGAGAATTCCAGGTGCCGGAACGAGCTTGGCGTCTATGGGCAGCAGAGAGCAAGCCGGTGTGCCCGGAGCACACTGAGCCTGGCTGGGGGAAGAGATGAGGCCCGTGAGGGAACAAGGGCTTAATCGGGCGGAGCCTCATCGGCCACGGCAAGGAGGTCAAATTTACTCTGAGTGTGACATGAAGTCATGGGAGGGTGGATGAGCCAGTCTGAGTGGCATGATCTGATTTCGGTTATAACAAGACCCGTTTGGCCAGTATGTGGCAAACAGGCTCCAGGGGACAAAGGTGACAGCAGGGGGACAGGTGAGGTGGTTATTGCTCCGATCCAGGTGAGAGATGGTGGAGAGCGAATGGGAGGAGGGTTGCGATCAAGGGCTGGGTTAGACCATCCAGAGCCTATGTGTGAATTAGAGAAAAGCAACCCTTCAGGAAAGATGCAGCCCTGCTGTTTCCCAGCTTAGCAAGTGTAGCATAGGCGAGATTTCAGCATCTGAGCCCTCAGCTGGGCACCCTTGTGCAGTGCACAACCTGCCCAACTGTGTATGGTGGTCCCAATAAAGATGATGCAAAGTGGATAGGTGAGAGAGAAAAAAAGGAGGACAGACTATTAGGACTGGGTCTAGCTAAGGGCCAGAGAGGCACTGCTAAGGATGCCATTCCCTCCCCTCTCCCATTTCTGGCTTGCTAAAGGACCAGGAATAGTCTACCATCCTAGGGTTTATCTCTGCGATTCAACATGGGAGGCCAGACACTGCTCACAGCTTTGCTCATTCACTCAGCCACCCACCCACCCATCCCTCCATCCATCCATCCACCCATCCCTCCATCCATCCATCCATTCATCCGTTCATTCATCCATCCATCCATCCACCCATTCATCCATCCATCCATCCATCCATCCATTCATTCATTCATTCTGCAAACGTCTCTGGAAAGCTTGCTATGCAACAGTGGATTTACCTGCTGCTGCCTCCACCCCCAGAGTTGGGCCACTACCCCACCTTGGGCACAGCCCTCTGGGGACCAGGACCCAGGACAGGAGGAGAATTGCATTGAAGGCCAACAGGAGCCAGCCTCCAAGGAGCGTTGCAGCCGAGACCTGCCAGGAAGAGAGAGCAGGCAGGGGGCTGACTGCGGTGGGGCAGGCGGAGGCCCCTTCTGCTTGTTGAACAGCAACCGAGTCTTTGAAACCCCCGAGGTCTGTGCTCTTGTTATCCCTGTGGTGAAGCCAGAATTAAGGTCTAGATCTACAGTCACCATAACCAGCCTTTATTGAGCACCTCCTGTATGGCAGGTTCACCAGGAGAGGGACCTTTGTAATGATCACTTTTGAAGGCTGTATAATCTTCCTAAGAGGTGCTGGACCGAGAGTCCTGACCCATTGTCCCCATTGTTGAACTTGGTAATGTGCCTCATAACAGAGACTTCCAACAGCTTAGCCGTGGTTTTCTAGCCTAGTAATGCTTAGAGGGTGGCCAGGTAGGTGTGTGCAGGTTGTACACTGCACAACTGTAGGAGCTACATTGGGATCATCATAGATTTGCATATTGATGATAGTACTTTTCCAGCAGATGGCAGTATAGTGTCCTGAAGAAGGGGCACCTTTTCCTAATTTGTACAAAGGTATTGTGTGGGCTGGCAGCTTTCAGATTCATCCTGGGTGTTTGCTAAAATGCAGATAGCCAGACCCCACCCGACACTGACAGAGTCAGAGGCTCAGGCCTGGGGGCTGGGAGGTGGGGTAGGACCAGAACTTGGCATTGTTTTGCTGTGGTGGGTTGGGTAGTGCCCCCAAGGCCCCGGTGAGTTATGAGCCCAGAACTCACCTTCCAGGCAAAGTCAGGAATGTCGTCCAGGGACCTGAAGATCCCACAGCTCTGGTTCCAGCTGTTACCCTGAGGCCAGGAGCAGTAGGTGAGGACGCCAAAGGAGAAGGTGGGGGTCTGGAACCAGGCAGGGGAGATGAGGCTGAGGGCCGAGATGCAGGCCAGGGAGAGCCCCAGAGCCACCCACATGCTGCCCACCATCAGGGAGGGTCAGGGACCTAGGGGTCAAAGGGCAAAATTAGTGCTGGAAACTGCCAGGAAAGAGAGAAACGGGCCGGTGAAGGTGCCCCCAGCCCAGATCTGGTCCTGTGTTCAGACCCCAGGCCATCAGCCTCCCTTCCGCCTAGTGATGCAATGGGAGACCCTAATACGTAGGGTGGGGAGAGGGTTTGCCCCAACAAGTTCCGGAAGTAGAAACCCCAAACCCTGGAATAAATGTCAGTGCTTAAACAGACCTTCGAGCACTCCCGTTCTGCCCGGCACATCGTTACCACTGGGCCGTGCAAGGCCCCTCTCATCATTCATTCATTCATTCATTCATTCTCTCAGCCCATCAAGGCTTACACTATCCCAAAGGTCTGCCTCTACCCAGAGTGGGGGCCTTTTTCTAAATCACACACAGAGGTGACCGTTTGGATGATTCAACGTGTATCTTTTTGCTTGGAGGTATTTTTGCAACATCGATGCGGTTCAGTATGTGTGTGTGTCGCATTTATGTAAGTGGCGTAGTCTTGTGCGCTGGGTGCGTTCTGCCTCCTCCCACTTTGGGCACTAAGCATCATGTTTCCAGGGTGGATCCACGTTGCTGTGTGCCCCACTTTTGCGTCTGTGTTGGTTTGAGTGCCCTAAAGGCGGATCCTGAGATGAGGACTTGGGTGCAAGTCCTTTGATGGGGAGAAGGAGGTGGGGTGAAAAGAGAAGGCCGCCAGTTAAGAGGGTGCTATGAAGCCAGCTGTCCCCGGGGGCACCTGGGGCTTTACTGCCCTGGGGAGCTCCGAGAGATGGGTGACAGACAGCACCTCCCGAGAACTGAAGGGGTGTGGTCTTTGCACACCAGCTCCTGCCGGCCATTGGTCGAGGGCTGCCCGCGGCAGTGGTGGCAGCCATGTGTGGTGGCAAATAGGCTCCCACAGGCAGAGAAAATCCACAGGCAATAAGACGCAGGGCTGGCAGATGGAAGCCCACCGACGGGCAGAGACACAAGGACGAGGGATAATGAGCAGGATCCTGGCCGAAACTGCCACAGCGTCGCTTCCAACTGCTGTGTGGTATTCCGTGGCATGTGCCCCCTCCAAGATGGGGGGGCCTCCTGCTCCCTCTACCACAAGTAGCTCGGCCGTGAACATGCGTGTGCATGGACTTCTGCAAGCATTTGTTGGGGCTGTACATGTTGAAACGCACCTGCTGACTCAGGTGGCTGCGCCATCCCACATTCTCTCCTCCAGAGCTGGAAGGTTCCTAGGGACCCACATGCCCAAACATAAGACTCTTAATCTCAACCTCCTCCCACTTTTCAATGGGAAAGTTGAGGCCCAGAGAGGGCAGCAGACTGCCCCAGGCCGATCCTGGAAGCCAGTGTGGGTGAGCGAGTGGCGGGTTTCTAATACTAACAGCACGGCGGTCCACACACTGTCGTATGCCGGGTAATTAACACTCATCACACTATTCACGTGCTTAGTGACTCCTCAGCCACAAGCCCAGAGAAGTGGAGTGAGCTCATCTTCGATGACTGGGGGAGAACACGCTCTTGGCCTGTGTGTCTGCCGGGCTGCACGAGAATCCAGCAAGGTGGGTGCCGTGACCTCCTGTTTTACAAAGAAGGACACTGAGGCTCAGAGAGGAGTGGGCGACTCAGCCCAAGGATCCAGTTAGAGGGGTGGGCTGGGGAGTCACCCAGGCCTGGTGACCTGGCAACTCTCCTTTCCTTTCCACCTGCTGTGGGCCAGGCACTATTCTAGGTGACGTCTTGGAGGAGTGAAGAGACTTGCCCAGGGTTAGAGCTAAGATGTGGGTACCAGTACTCGAACCCAGAGCTGTCTGTACTTAAACCCGCGTTCTCAACCACGCTACATTCCCATCTCCTTCCCTGCTTTCATTCAGCCCCGAGCTCCAGTCTCCCCGCTGCCTTCCTCTCTCCAGCTCTGGGCTTTCTTCTGAGGCAGGGCTGTGTATCTGTCCGTCTCTGCTCCGGGGCGGCTGCTCCCCCCATGTGGCCTAGAAGGCTCCTCTGGCCTGGCGGTGTCATCTCCCTCATACTTCATTCCAGAGAATTTCATTTCTCCTGCCCTGAGAACAGCTCCAGCATGTCTATGAATCTCTAGGTCCAAACTAATGTCCTGACCATTTCCAGCCCAATTAAATGCTTTCACTCTGGGGAGGCATACAGGCTTTGAGGCCAGAGAAGTTCGATCTCTGGCTGTCATATTTATTGGCTGTGTGACCTTAGGCAAGTCACTTACCCTCTCTGAGCCTCAGTTCCTTCATAGGTTAAACAAGCCTTATACTTGGAAAGATTAAATGAGAAAATATATAGAAGGTGCTTTGTGGAGTTCCCTGCACACAGTAGGTCCTCAATAAATGATGATGGCAGTGGTGATTATGATGGTGATGGTGGTAGAGATGATGATGGTAGGATGATGATGGTGGTGTGATGATGGTAGTGGTGGTGATGATGGTGGTGGCGCTGGCGGTGGTGGTGATGATGATGATGATGGTGACCATGATGGTGGTGGTGATGATGATGGTGGTGACAATGATGGTGGTAATGATAATGGTGGTGATAACGGTGGTGGTAGTGATGGTGGTGGTGATGATGATGGTGGTGACAATGATGGTGGTAATGATAATGGTGGTGATGATAATGGTGATGGTGATGGTGGTGGTGCTGGTGAGGACGGTGGTGATGGTGGTGGCGATGATAGTGGTGGTGATGATAACGGTGGTGGTGGTGATGGTGATGATGATGGTGGTGGTGATGATGGTGGTGGTGATGATAATGGTGGTGGTGGTGACGGTGGTGATGATGATGCTGGTAGTGATGGTGGTGATGATGATGGTGGTGGTGGTGGTGATTATTTGTGGCAGTGTTATGCACACCTATTATCTTGTTTCTTCCTCATACCAGGTGGGGTTAGCAGACACCCTAAAAGATGAAAACCAAATGCAGACCCAGAGAGGCTACGTGACATGCCCAAGATCCCCTGGAAAATCAGGAGAAAAATGGAATAGAAGCCAAGACTCTGATGCCTAGATTGATAGGAAAAACAGCCCTTCCTCCCCAACCATACCCCACAACTCCTCTTCCCCGAGTGTCTGTCCCCTTGGCTGGCTCCTAGAGGGGGAACATGGAGCAGATAGGAGGGAAAGAAAGGGAAGGACTCCAGCGAGGGATGGAGAGCTGTGAATGGACCAAGAGGACAGGGAGAGTGAGACTGGTGGAGTTCACACCACCCCAAAGGGAAGGCGAGGCCCAGCTTCAACCACTGACCAGCAGACACCCATGACCACGCCCTGGGAGTCCCCTCCAGCCCTCCCTGAAGGACGGACATGGCACCGTTCCTTCCCCTCGCGACCTCTCCAGTACATGTATCGACAGATACAAAGAACGCGGCACTGCGAGGGCCTCCGTAGAAGAACAGCTCTCGAGGTTTCCAGATGAAGGAGGTGGACGCCAGGGAGCCTCGGATGGTCCTTGGAGGTATTCGGGGGACATTCAGACCAGCCTTAGACGTCACTAACTCCCAGAAGGCTGGAGTTGGTTTTCAGTTCTCCTTCAAGCCTTCTCTGTACATCAAGGAGAAAGTGCCCGTTGGAGCTAACTGGTCTTAAACACCTCCTGAGCATCCGCCAATCTCCCCTTTTGAAAAAGACAGGGAGGGGCCTGCTCGGTGGTGCAGCAGTTAAGTACGCACGTTCCGCTTCAGTGGCCCGGGGTTTGCTGGTTTGGATCCCGGGTGTGGACCTATGCACCGCTTGGCAAGCCATGCTGTGGTAGGCGTCCCACATATAAAGTGGAGGAAGATGGGCATGGATATCAGCTCAGAGCCAGTCTTCCTCAGCAAAAAGAGGAAGATTGGCAGCAGATGTTAGCTCAGGGCTAATCTCTCTCAAAAAAAAAAAAAAAAAAAGACAGGGAGCCTTGAGCAGGCTACAGAGTTGCGTGAGAATTTGGAAATGTGGTTGGATTTGCCTAGTATTTGTTGTTGTGGTTTTGTTCTATTTTGGGGTATGATCCTGGTTGTCCTTTTAAAATAAAAATTTATTTTAATGAACGAATGACTCCGCTTGAAGTCCAGTTTTACCTAAATAATAATGGAGGTGGTTGGAGGAGGAGGATGGTAGTTTGCTAATAGCCAGCACTGTCATCGATGACCAGAGGTGAGGCCCAGGAGGGCTGAGCCTGCCCACGGACACCCGGGGTCAAAAGCGGCTGAGCTGCCCCTCCGGCCAAGGGCACCCCCACTGGCTTCCCAGGGCCAGTCCCTTCAACCTTGGGTTTCGCTTGTGACTCCAAGCCAGGTCAGCCCTTCAAATGTGGCAGCAATCCTGGGCTTGGAGACGGGCCAGTCCCTGTACCACTTCACAGCTGTGTGACCCGGGGCAAGTCGCTCCATGGCTCTGTGCCTCAGTTTCTCCATCTGTAAAAGCCCGTTAGCATCCCAGGGGGCAGGGAGCACTGGCTTCAGTCCCGAGCAGGAAGATGTGGGAGAAAGAAGCTGACACACCGCCTCCTCCCCTCCCCAGCGCTACGACCTTGGGGAGGTCGCCTCACCTCTCTGGAAAATGGGGCTGGGCATCCTGAAGGTTCGGGGATAAGATTGCGTGGGAGTTGCAGGGGAGGGCGAGCTCGGCTTGGCCAGGTGGGTCGGGGTTCTGTTGCATAGACTTTCTGTTCCCAGCATGAGAAAAACCGTGTGGCTGCTAGCCAGCAAGTGAGACGCCACCCCTTGGGCAAAGCAAGATGGATTTCTCTTTTCTCCTCCACCGGAATCAGCCTCTCCTTGGGTCCCAAGGGGTGTAATTCCAGCCCGGAAGCGAAGAAGCCCGGGGCCGACGGCGGCCCCCGGTTTTGCCTCTCTCTGCTGCCCCAGTGGCTCGACCGGGCGTTTCTGACCTTCACAGGAGTTCTGTTCCCCAGATAATGTGCTCAGGGCCGCCTGGGAAATCACGCCGGCCGTGCAGGTGCCCAGAAACCGACATGAGGCGTTATAACCTGAAACCACATCCGGCCAGCCTCCAATTCGCTGGAATCCACCGAAAGGAAGCTTGAAAGGGACTGAGGATTTTGTCCTCCGCTCAGCGTTTAACTGTCATGGGCGCTGACAGCTCGTGGACGCTCACCCCGCCCCATTCTGAGCCCACTCTCAGGGCCTCGTTGCGTTTAAGCCTCATGGCCACTGGATGGTAGGTACTGTTACCATAGTCCCCATTTTACAGATGACAAAATGAAGTCTCAGGGAGTGAGAGGGGGGCCGGGCACTCAAACTCAGGGAATCGGCTCCTGACTCTGGACCCTAAGTCCAAAGTGACATTAAGGGGTTAAACTTTAACGTCAAATACCCCGGGGGTTTCCTGGGGCTGCCCAGGGTTAGAGCTGGGCCAACACTCCCACCTGCTCCAGGCAGGGAGCACGGTTGGTCCCCAGGGAGCCACTGTCAGCCATGGGAGGCAAGAACTGCGATTTGGGAGTTTTGAGGTGGCTGCTAGTGCCTTCGTGAGTGCCCGGCTTCCATGTCCTCATCTGTCAACCAAAGGGGGTGATCATTCATTCATTCAACTTTTATGTGCCCAGCCCATGTGACCCTCATGGATACAACGGTGAACAGGACATAGTGTCTGCCCTCAAGGAGCTTAGGGTTTTGTGGACAAGACAGACAAACAGGATAGAACAACATGGTCCATGCATCCATCTATTCATTCAACAAATATTTATTGAGTATCTACTATGTTCCAGCAACCGATCTGGGTGCTGGGGGCTTAGCAGCGAGGAAAACAGACAGAAGCCTGTCCTCCTGGAGCTTACACTCTAGTGGGGGAGAGAGACAGTAAGGAAAGACACAAGCTGATATACAAGATGTCAGAGGTTAATAAGTGCCATAGAGAGAAAGGAAGCAGGGAAGGGAGACGGCGAGTGACTGGGGGATGGTCATGGAAAGATCAAAGCTGAGGGCGGAAGCCACGTGGATTCAGGACAGTGGGGGTTGGGGGTGGATTATTCCAGGCAGAGGGAGGAGCAGTGCAAAGGCCCTGTGGTGAGCGTGTGCTCAGCATGTTTGAGGAAGCAGAGAGGCCTGGGTGACCAGAAGGAATGAGGAAGGAGAGAGTGATGGGCCTCGTAGACGATGATAGAGCTCTGGCTTTTAATTTCTGTGTGACACGGGGAGTCTGCGGGTGGTCTTGGGCAGGGACGGGACCTGTCTTGTGTTTCAGAAAGATGGCTCTGGCTGCTGGGTGAAGAAGAGGCAGGAGGGAGGGCAAGGGAGAAGCTGTCAGGAGGCACCTTCTGGAACTAGAGGAGACAGCGGTGGACCGGGTGCGGGGCAGAGAGGGAGGGCCGGGGGGGGCGGTGCTCAGATTCTGGATCTATGTTGAAGGTCAAAGGTCCAGCCAACTGGATTTGCTTACGGATTGGACTTGAAGCATGAGAGACGCCAGGAGCCACGGACGCCCCAGGGCTTTTGCCCTTGGCGCCCGGGACGGGGGAGCTGCCATTACTGAGGGGGGGACCCTGCTGGAGCAGGTTTGCCGGGCATGGGAGGGATCTGAGTATGAGAAGTGAAGGTATGCATTTGCCCAACCCATCAACCAACAGATGCGTCCAGGCTCAGCTCCGTTCAAGGGAAAGCCCTGGGCCCTGCTGGGGGCCAGCACGGAGGAGGGTGCCCCGGGGGCCGTGTGGTGTCCAGGCTGAGATCTGACGGTGGGCAAGTCGGGCCTGGGGGCACTTGCATCCTTTGCCTCATTCTCTCAGCTGCACAGCCGGGTAAGCGGATGCTGGTGCAAGTCCAGGCCGTGTGACAAGCTAGCTGCATGAGCCGAGTCGAAGGATATAATCTAAGGGCTCCGTTTCCCCCATGCAATGGACTGAACGTTTGCATGCCCCCAAAACTCATACGTGGAAATCCTAACCCCCAGGGCGATGGCGTTAGGAGGTGGGCCTTTGGGAGGGGATGGGGGCCCTCGTCAAAGAGACCTCAGCGGGCTCCCTGGCCCCTTCTGCCGTCTGAGGACACAGCGAGAAGACGGCCATCTGTGCACCAGGAAGCGGGCTCCCGCCAGACGCCACATCTGCCCGCATCTTGATCTTGGACTTCCAGCCTCCAGAACTGGCAGAAATAAATTTCTGTTGTTTATAAATCACCCGTTCTATGGGACCTTGTTATAGCAGCCTGAACACACTAAAACGTCCATCCACAAAGGGATGGCCACGTCCTGGACCAGCGGGGCTTATCATTGTGGAGGCGATGGATTCCTTTGAAAATATGACTTAAAACCATGGACGCCTTTCCCCATGCAGTCTTGTGAACACACACACGCATGCGCACAAACACCACACTGCATGTAATTTCAGGGGCGCGTGGCTCCGTGAATCCCATTTTGGCCCCTGGACAATACTTTCCTCTTCCCCACCTCCTGACCTCAGACCACGCTTCCCTCCAGACTCACCACACTTTACGTCAAGACCCTCCGGCGTGGCCACTCCTGCTCAGGCTAGGCTTTGGACGTAAGTCTGTCACCTCCTGAAAAGTCTCCTTCCCTTTGAAGGACACATTCAGGTTGGCAAACAAAGGCCAGGCGCGTGACAAGCTGGTCTCGCGGTCGAGGGGTGTGTGTTTTTTCCTTCCTGGTCCCTTCAGTCGACAGCCTGTCACTCCGGGCTGCAGGGTAGGCTGTGCAAGGAGGGAAAAGCCTGCTCTAAATCAGGGTGGCAGGAGGGTCAGGGGTTTCCCGGGTCAGAGACGGCATGAAGAGGGATTAACCCACCTATGATTCAACACCAGGTGTAGAATTTTTGCCACTGTGTTCTCTACCTTTCTGCCTTCGTAATTCTAGTCCAGGAACAGATTTACATATTTCTCGAGGACCTGAGGATCTTCCCTACAGGCTGTTAACTTCCAGAAAGGGGGCACTGGATCTGAAAAATCTTTATCCCCAGCATCCAGCATAAGACTTGGCACAGAGTGGATGCTTTCTTTTGCTCTAAGTGATGGAAGCGCAATTCAAACTGACTCAAGTAGAAATGAGAAACTTATTGGCTGACATAACTGAAAATTCCATGGTGCAGCTTCAGGCACAGCTGGATCCAGGTGAACAAGCAATGTCTTCAGGCCCTCTTTCTCTCCATATTTCAGCTCTGTTTTCTGCTGGGTCAGCTTCACTCCAAGGTGGGTTTTCTCTCACAGTGTTGGCTTCTGCTAACATTCTGAGGTTTAGCAATCCCAGAGAAAAGAAAGCTCCTCTTTGCACACAGTTGCAGTAAATGTTGTGATGAACTCTCATTGGACAAACCTGGGCACATGCCCACCCATGAGCCAATCATTGTGGCCAGGGGAATGGAAAGTTCTGATTGGCCAGAACTAGGTCCTGTGCCCTAGGATTGGGGATTGAGGGTTGGAGATTGGGGAGAGGGTAAGGATGCCACAAGGTTCACCCCACTGGCACTGCATGGACTAAAGGTGGGGGATGGGGTGGTTTCTAGGAGGAAAATGGGCGCTGTTGCAGAGGACGGGGACCGACACTGGGCAGGTGAGAACAAGAGGCCTCACTCTAATGCTGTCAACGCCGCCACCATGCACGGGCGCACAGCAGTCGGTGCTGGAGGAAGCAGGAGGGTTCGAGGAAGCCTGAGACTACGGCTCCATCCCGGATCTGCCATCTCCACTCAGGGCGACTTAGTCGGGGCATCTCTGCCTCTTTGAGCCTCAGTTTCTCCACCTGTCAAACGAGGGCGCCTGGAACAGCTGATTGCCAGGGTTTCCCCCAATGGTTCAATCGTCCATTTATTCACGGTTTTCTCTCTGTCAACGTCCGTGGAAGGTTTGGAGTTAGTGGGAACCGGCTCTGAGTCCTGCTTCTGCCGTGTACGAGCCTTATCAGGCCCGACGGACACACCTCCTCAGGGGTGCCCAGCATCCGCAGCTGTCATCCAAGCTGAGCTGACGGGACCCTCGGCGGTGGCAGTGGGGGGGCTCTGGCGGCCCCTCTCCCAGACTCAGGGGAGCTCTGGGTGTGGACTGGCTTCTCCGTGGCGGCCCGAAGGCGCAGGCAACACGATCCAGAAGGGAGGAGCCTGTGGGGTGACGGATGGCGGACAGGACACTCGGTGGTGGGGAGGTGATGGAGCCGGCAGATGCAGTTCTTGCCCTCCGTCCCTGGATGTTTCCTGTGGCTTCTCTGGAGATGCCCTGAGTGGTGGAACTCCCTGCTGGGCTTTCCTGAGAAGCTGTGGCCAACCCAGTGAGGCAGGCCTTGTACGTGCTCTCCCTGCTTCCCTCCCTGGCAGCCCCTTCGTCCTCCCTTTTGTTGGGCTGGGACTACATCCCCAATAAAGCGTTAGCATGTAAGTTTGCCTCAGGCTCTGTTTTCTGGGGAACCTAGACTGGGATCCTAGCTGTGTGACCTTGAGTAATTTACTTGACCTCTCTGAGCTCCAGATCCCTCATCTGTAAAAGGGAGAGAACCATAGAGCATGTCTCATAAGATTGTGGTGGCGCTTAATGAGACAGCACGGGCAAAGTACTTGGCTCAGTGAATGATAGCTTGCATCGGTATCAACACTGGGAACCAGGCACTGGATTGTATGACGTGCAAACATTTACTCAACATTGAATTCCGTGAATATTTATTGTCAGTTCTTTGCAGGTACGGTGCTAGTCTGTGCTCCCAAGGAGCTCACGGTCTGGGAAGTCAGACAGAGAAGTAATCAGGTAATTATACAACAGTGTTGTCAGGGCCTTCGTACGGGGTAGAAGAGAGGCTGCGATGTGGTAGTCAGGGCTGGCTTCTCGGAGGAGTTGACGTTACAGCTAAGACTTGAAGGATATGTAGTCATTACAGATGATGGGCACCTGGAGGGCCAGGTGTTCCAGACGGAGGGCACGGCATGGGCAAAGGCCCGGTGTTGAGGGAAAACATTTCAAAGCACATGCTGGCCTTCGGCCTCAAGAAGCAGGTCAATTACCGGAGAAACAAAATGGGTAAATATCCTCCGGCGGAAATGCATGAAGACGGTCTTTGCGGAGGAGCGTGTGGGCTCTAGAGCTATACTCTTCAGCACGGTAGCTGTAGCCACATGTAGCTATTTCGATTTAAATTAATTAAAATTCAATAAAATTTAAAATTCAGTTCCTCCGTCACACTGGCTGCATTTCAAATGCTTCACAGTCATTTTTGGCTAATGTTGGACACTGCAGATATAAAACGTCTCCGTCATTGCGGAAAGTTCTATTGGACAGGGGCTGCCAGAGAGTCTGAGAACAGGCAGCCAAATCAAGACAGACTTCCTGGAGGAGGGGGCAGAAAGTGGCAGAGAAGGGGTTCTGGGAAAGTCCCTGGGTGGCACTGTCCTCTGTCCTCAGGAAGAGAAAAGCCAGGGCTGGGAGTGGGGTGGGGGTGTTGGCTCTGGTACAACCTGACACCTCTTTGGTCAGGGGATAACGGCTGGCTGTGTGCAGGCTGGCAGCCTCTCCCCTGGACCTGAGGACACAGGAATGCGGGGCAAGTCGCTAAGGAGGGGCTGAACCAGGAAGTCCCGCCCCTTCTGGGGCCAGGAGGACTCTGGGAATTGTAGTTCCGCGCTTCTGGGATTCCCTCTAAGATTGACAGGGGCAGAAGAGCCGACGCTGGGCCTGAGCTGGGCAGCTCTCCGGGCGAAGGGTTGGGGAGGGCTGGTCAGGGCTGGGGACACATCTGGGTTTGGGGTTTCTGCAGGTGGTGGCAGGAGGAGGACCATCTTCTCCCCTCCGGTGCTTAAGTTCTGGAATAGGGAGGAGATGCCAAGGGGAAGGACTGGGTTGGCTGGGGAGCCGAGAAACATGGAACATTCGGTTAAGCAGAACTCTCAGTCCAGGCATTCTGGTTAATGGAGACTTGCCCAGAAGAGACAGGAAGTGCGTAGAAGGTCCTGGAGGAGAGGCGACAGATGGTACGCCCTCAGCTGTCAGTCATCCCTGCATGTAACCCACTATTTATTGAGTCAGTATTTACTGAGCGCTCACTCTGCGCAAGCCTGGCTCTAGGCGCCGAGAGTCAGGAGTGAACAGAGATAGAAGTCGCTGCCCCGGGAGCCGCAGAGGGCAGCAGACAATAACCCACGGGCTCCCTTTGCTGGTGTAACCCACTCCTGCCACGTCAAGGCCCTGCTTAAAGGGGGATTTCGAGGGCTTCTAACTTTAATCCCACCACTGTCTGTCCTCCACCAGTCAGACCTCCCCTTGGGAGAGGCATCGTATTGGAAAGCCAGAGTTGAGTCCCACTGACAAGCGTGCTCAAGACATCCAGACGATAAAGGAGAATATCCTCGGACACAGGCCCTCAGGGGGCGTCCACCTCGCCATTTCTGGGTTCCCTTACTGTGGGCAAATCTCCTGGGAGCCTCAGGCTCCTCCGTGGTCATATGGGGGCTGGAGAACAACTAAAGGATTGCTGTGCAGAATAAAAGAAACAGTGGATACAGTGTGCATCTCCTGTAACAGGAGTGCCCTTTCTTCTTACACACACACACGTGTGATGTTCTTTTTTTTCTTTCTCTTTAACTTTACTGAGGTCTAACTGACTTAAACGTACACGGTTTTAGGTCCTTAGTTATTCATGCTCGGTCCACTTCCTTGGGAGCATTGTCACAAATGCAATTCAAGTTACTAGTGCAATTACTGTTTCCAGTGTCCCTAAGCTCCACGAGCGCCTGGATCTTGCCAGCTGCTTCACCACTGTGTCCCCAGCACCCAGCATACAGTAGGTGCTTAATATTAAAAGATCTATAGCATGAAATGAGGAAAAGATAGCAAGACGGGCATTTTCTCGTTCAGGAGAGACTTCCTACGATTCTCCCAACGTATCCAAAAGTCTCACCGCAGAACCTCCCCTCCACACGACGGCAGCAGGCGTGGTATACAGTAGGCGCCCCAGCAGAGTGAACACCCTCTCATTAGGACCCCGGCCCTGCGGTTCCAGGTGCAATGCCCCCGCTGGCCGCGAGGGGGCGCCGGCGCCCCGCTGGCTCTGGTTCCGGCGCCCCGGCCCCGGCGATCCCACCGGCGACCTCCGCCGAGCGCCTCCTGAGCGCCCGGGGGCATCAGGCGCTCGGGGCCGCAGCCCCGGCGGCGATCGCTGTCCGTTGCGGGGGATCAGAGTCGGGCGCGGCGGGCTCGGGGCTCGGGGGCCGGGAGAGCTCCCGGGAGGAGCGTCCGCGGCGGACCAGCGACCTCCGACCTGCCAGACCGCCCGCCGGCGAGCGCTGGTCGGTCTGGCGGCGCTCCGCCCCGGGGCCCTCCGCGCAGGCGCCGCCGGCCGCGGTTCCCATGGCGACGGGGGCGCGTCCCCGCCCGACGCCCCGCCCACAGCAGGCTAGGCTGCGCGGCGGCGGGCGGCGCGGGCAGGTGCCGCGGGCGGCGGGCAGGTGGCGGCGCGGCGCGGGCCGGCGGCGGCGGCGGCTCCAGGGTAGGTTGCGCGGCTGCCGCGGGGGTGGGAGCTGGCCGTGCGCCCCCGATCCCCGGCCGGCGAGGGGGCTACGGAGGCGGCGGTGGGCGATGGCCGCCAAGTTTCTGCGCGGCTGAGGCCCCGGGAGAAAAGTTGGCAAAGTTGGCGGGGGAAGAGGCGGGGACCCGGTGGATCTCCCCGGGCTCCGGGTCTGCGGGAAGGGAGGAATCCTGTTGGGAGCCGGGGGAATCTGTCTCCCGAGACTTGGGAGTGGATCCCGCGGGAAGATCCCTCACAGGGCAGCCGAGGGATCCCGTGCCACCCCGCTGAAGACTTGGGAGTCGATCCCAGGAGGGGATCGGGCACCGGCGGCCTCCTGGGGTCCCACTGGATCCCCAGCCTGCGAGTGATGGTAGACGCTGATTGGAGACTGGGAGCTAGTTGATCCCTCTCCCCTCGCATTGGTTCGAGCCTTCGGAGTGGATTCCGAGAGGCGATCTGGTGACTGGGAGCTTGGGGATCGCTGGAGATCCGGGGTACCCAGCGCGGAGCTGCTAGGATCTGGACGTCCGTGCGGGTTGGAGGCCCCGGAGGTGGAGACTGGGGAGCGGGGATACCGAGCGAGGCGGAGCCTAAGGCGCTGGGATCTTGCGAGCAGCGGGGGCCGTGCAGAGAGCAGCGCGCCGCGACCCCGGGCCCCGGAGCTCCCCTCCGCGCGCCTTCCCGGGGCAGAGGCGCCCTGATGGGATTAAGGCTCCGTCCCCCAGCTCCCGGGCAGGCTCGGAGGGCCCCCACCCGCTGGCGGCGCCGCCCGGGACTACAGGCGGGGTTCTCGGGAAGGGAAGCAGACCATTGACCCGCACCCGATCCTGACCTTTCCACGCCCTCCTGGCACACGCTCGCCTCGGAGCCGGGGCGCCGCGCCCTGAAACCCTGCTCTCCGTCCAGGAGCGGGCCGTGTGACCTCCGCGCGCCGCCGAGGTGGCCGGGGCTTCCGGCCCGGCCGAACTGAACTTTCTCTAGCCTGGAGCAGCCATTACCTTTAGGAAGGGAAGAGCTTTTTCTTTGCAGTTTCTTTGTGACCTTGGGCGGGACACCTCTCTGAGCCCCGGTCTCCCCTCTTCTGGGTGGCGGATGGGATTAATAGGTAGGATAGCTATGAAATAGGCAGGAGCTAGCCGTGCAGGTATTAGTGGGGCCTCATTCTGTGGCCCCTCCTTACCCATGTCCCATCCGCTGGGCTTCCCCTCCAGGATCAGAGGGAAGGCTCCCTAAACCCTTCAAATCCATAAACTCGCTGTCTTTTTAAACTGCAAGATTAGAGAGCTGCTTGGCTTGTTCTTTCTTCCAAAGGGGTTCATCGCCCCTCCAACCCCCCTTGCCGAGAGAGGCTCTGGGGCTTCGCTACTCAGTAACCCGAGCCTTTGGACAAGGCTTCGCCCTTGGCCGCCTGTCCCTTTGCTCATCCATCAGGGCTCCTGGACACACAGCATTCACCCGCAGACACTGGTGGCTCGTCCCTGCGACAGTTCCCAGGGGAATTGTGCAGACATCAGCCCCGGTCTCCGCGGTTTTAGGGGGCATCCTTTTTAAAGGAATTGCATGCTTGACAAGGGTGGGGTTCCTGAGAGAAGCGCGGGGTTTCAGTGCCTGGTCTGAGCACGTGTTTCAGCTAGACCCGTGGCCTGGCTCATTCAGTTCACTAGTGTGCACTGAGCGCCTACTATGTGCAGACACTATCGGAACGGTGTGGCCCGGGGCAATTCAGGACCTGTCCGTTTCCATTGCATTCTAGCCACGGAGCAGTCAGCTTGTCCTGTAGACCACTGAGGCAGCCGTGCTGATTCTTGGGGTGCAGCCCTCCCCGCAGATTCTGAGGTGGGAGGGCCCCGCCCCCCTTGGAGGTCCTGGGGGGCAGGCTTTTCTTCAGGCCTGACCTTGGCACCATCTGGCCCTGAGCATCTCTCCCCTCGGCATGTGTGACCACCTCAGAAAAAGAGCCCCAGAGGAATATTCCAAATGTGCATTCATTCATTCATTTATTCCACAGATGCTCTAAGGCACTGCATCCAAGACTGCTGGCAGTCACGCTCTTTGGGGGTGAAACCTTAGAGAAGAGTCGGTTGTCCCAAAGGGGAGGGCTGTGGTGCTGGCAGAAGGGCGGAGGCCCTCTGGCATGGGGAGTGGTGGGGTCAGGGGAGTCCTGTGTTTTGGGAAGCTTGGCCTGCTCCTGTGGGAGGCTGGATGGGAGAGCATGTGCCAGGAGGCCAAGAGGCCAGTGAGGAAGCTGCTAGAAAACTCCAGGTGAGAGGTGACAGTGGACCGGATCGGGATAGAGAAACTGGTCAGTGTTGTCTTTGGAGAGCCAGCCCGCTGAAGACCGTGCCAGTCTGTCTGGAGCGGGAACCCCCCCCCCGCCCCGCCCCGGGGAGGGGGCCCAAATGTGGTAATTGTCAGCGTTTCATTCAATTCAGCAAACCTTGCTGAGCACCCACGGGCTGCCTGCCCGGAGATGGGCGCAAATGGCCAGGTCCTCAGGGATGTTACGCTTTACCTGCCCCCCCCCTTTCCTGAGGCTGTGGGGCGCATTATTGTCATTTCACAGATGCCAGACTGGACTCAGGGCTGTGCGAGGTCTTTGCCGGCCACCAGTGGCAGAGCAGGGACTTGAACTCGTTTCCAACCTGCAGCTTGTGCATGTTTGCCATCCACGAGGTGGAGCGGAGAAGCCACAGAGGGTGGTGAGGGTGAGTCCCGGGGCAGCAGGGGTCAACCCAGGAAGGCTTCCTGGAGGAGGCAGGGACAGAAAGGAGGGAGCCAGCCAGGGAGACTTGGGGTAAACTGGGGGCCCTCTCCTGCCTGGCTGTGGCCGTGGGCATGGCGCTTGTTGGGGACTCGGCTTGCTCATCTGTCAAATTGGCTCGTGATGGGACCCTGCCCTCCCTCGAAGGGCTGTTAGGCGAGTTCAGTGAAGCAGCGACTGGAACAGTGAAGTATGACTGTTGTCGTTATAGTCTGTCGTCAGGACGTGTTTCAGGCAGGCGGCGCCCCTCCCAGCCTGGGGTGTGTGTGGTGACCCCAGGTGACATGAGCTGAGTCTTAAAGGACGAGGCAAGGAGGGGAGGACATTCCGGGCAGGAAGAGCAGCACGCAGTTTGAAGAATCACGTGCCAATTGGTAACCCTAGAATGATGCAGGGTGTGTTGAATGAATAAAAGTTACACCACAGGCAACAAAAATTCTCTTTACAGCCCCTGGCGCTCCTTCAACACCCAACAGGAAGGCTGTGGAAGGGCTGGGATGCAGAGGAGCGCAGGAGGGTCCCGGCCAGGATTCACGTTCCTCCCCCACTGCCCATCCAGATCCTAGCAGGGCGACCCCAGACAAGCCACTGCCGTCTCGGACCCTCAGTTTCTTCTTCTGTAAAATGGGAGGGTTAGAGAGCACGTGGGTAAAGCGCGTAACACATCAGATCAGCCGCTTTTCACCGGACCCTTTATGGGTGCCAGGCTCCGGGCTGAGCTGTTTCGTTCTTTTTTTAATTCTTCACGACAAACTCAGGCGATGGCTGCTTTGGGGACCCTCGATTTTCACTTATGACTTTGAGCGGTCCTTCTGCCCGCTCCCACGGCCCAAACTCCTGTCCTTTAAAAGGAAGCTAACGAACTTTGAGTTGAGGCACACACGCACACACAGAGATTCTTTCCTTCGATGCGAGGAATGTTTCATTGAGCATCTTCGGTGGGCGATTAGTCAGAGCCACTGCCCTCGGGAGCCCACTCGTCAGGAGTCTGCTCAGCCGGGTGGGAGGAAGGCACCGGGCGGGGGAGACGGTGTGCGCAGGACTGTGGATTGCCCTCTGGGGAGCACTTATCTCGGTGGCGCTGGTTCACGGCTTGGTCAGGTGACCTTTGAAATGTTTTATAGCCTTGTCTCCACGAAGAATATACAACACGTCCCCAAGCGTGACCTTTGGTGTTTATGTCACTGAGTCAGAAGCGATACACACTCTCTCTCTCTCTCTGTCCCCACTTAATGACGGTGACACATTCTAAGAAATGCATCGTTAGGCAATTTCATTGTGGTGCGAACATCATAGAGTGTACTCACGCGAACCTAGATGGTATAGCCTGCTGCGCACCTGGGCTCCATGCTGCTAATCTTATGGGGCCACTGTCGTGTATGCGGTCCGTCGTCGACCAAAACGTCATTACGTGGTGCGTGGCTGTATATACATATATATATAAATATGTACATATTTTTGTATTGTAAAAATAACACGTGACACACCAAACACTTCCCAGGTGGCACAATGATATTGTATTGAGTGAAAAGTGAGGCCCCCACTCCAGACCCCAAATCCCACTCCTCAGAGATAATGTGGTCAGCCGTTTCTCTCGACCCTCCGGAAACTTGCATGTATATCTGTGCTGTTTACTTCCTTCCAAGCCCTTATCACACTCTGCTAATTATCTGAGCTGTTTTGATGTCCACTCTGGAGCCAGCTGGAAGGAGTTGCATCTTGGTTCTGCCGCTGACTGGCTGTGTGACCTCGTGCGGGTGCCTTAACCTCTCTGAGCCCCAGTTTCTCATCAGTTAGGGTAAATAATAGCGAGTCTTACCTCTGAGGGTTGCTGTGAGGAGTACATGAGAAGGGCCCGGCCCGTGGTCAGTGCTTAGTGTGTGTTGGTGGTGGTGGTTATTATCCTCCTTGTTACTTGCGATGGACGTAGTAGAATTGTCGTTATTACTTCCTGCCCTCTAGGCTTTACGCTCCAAGAAGGTGGAAACCCTATTTGTCTTCGCTGCTGTTTCCTCGGTAAATAGTTGTGGTTGAATGAATATGTGTAGACAATCTCTTAACAACAACAACCCCAAAACAAAGAATGTTGTACGTAAATTAAGAATAGACGTGGACACCTTCCCATTTCAGAACGTGCTGACTTACCGCACGCTTTTAAAAAGCTGAACAACACTCGAGCGCGTGCAGGTGCCATTTGTTATTCAACAGCTCCCTCGCTCATGGGTGCTGCGTTAGGGCCGGTCTTTTGCTGTGACGCACGGTGCGCAGGAAACATCCCTGTTCCAGCGTCTGCGCACTTGTTGCAGTTGACTGGATGACCGGGTCCAGGCTGGGATGCAGGATGTTGCGACTGTCGGTGCAGCCTGTCCATTTCCCTCCAGAGTGGTCGCAGCTTTCACCCTCCCACCGTGGCCGAGCGCGGCCATGGGACATAGCCTCTGGCGTGACAGTTGGGAAGGTGACAGTTCCTGTAGGTGGCACAGCATTTTGTGGCTGGGGTTTTAATCCAGACTGCTGGAGACTGTGTCTTGGAAGCTGTTTGCCCACGTACACACGTCTTCTGCTTCCTTCTGGAAATACATGGTCCTTGTATTAGTCAGGTTTTGCTGGGATCATACTGTGTAACAAACATCTCCCAAATCGCAGTGGTGTTTAACAGCAGACATTCGTTTTGTGGTTGCAGGTCCACAGGCGGCTTCCAGGGCGCGCTCTGTGGTGCTGGACAGCAGACGCTCAGGAGCTCAGGGGGAACACGCCTCCAAAAGTCTCCCCTGGGATCGGGGAAGCTGTCACTCCTGCCCTTGTTCTCTTGGCCAGAGCAGATCAGTGGCCAAGGCCGACATCAGTAAGGCAGAAACGGATCCGCCTCTCATGGAGGCTGAGGGGGGTAGGATGTATTTTCTGAGCAGTGACACAACTTGTGGCCACCAGGTTTCCCATTGGCAGGACAGCCTTGTGCAGGGTGGAGGGTCTGCCTGGAGGTGGCGGTGGGAATGGTGGCTTGTGATCTGTGGGGGACACGCCGGAGCAGGGCTCTGGGTAAGGAGACCTGGTCTGCGTTTATAACCTGGAACAGGTGGTTTGCTCCTCTGAGCCTCATTTCCTCATGTGGGAAAGGGGAATAATGCATCCGCTCTGGCAGAGCCGCAGTGAAGCCCGAACACGACGTTGGGTATGGAGGTGCTTTGCACCTGTGACGTGAGGCCTGAGGGTGAGAGGCGATCATCTGGATGAGGGTGTTTGCTCTGGACTTGGTTTATGGTTCCTCAAGCTGTCGTACCTGTAGCCAGTGGAGCGGGAGGCACAGCGAGGCCAAGGGGAGGCTGTGGAGGGGTCAGATCTGGGTTCAAACCCCAGCTCTGCCCCTTACAGGTCATGTGACCTTCGACCTGTCTCATCACCTCTCTCAGCCTCAGTTTGCCCGTTTGTAAAAGGGACACAGGGTGCGCGTGACCCTTAGCAAAAAGGACTGTGAAACACCTGGCATGATGTAGATGAGAAATAAGTGGTGCCTGTGACCGTGGAGCCAAGGGCATCCTGATTGGGGTGGAATGAGGAGTTCTACAAAATTAGATATTGGTTCTGCAGTATTGGATATTCCCACTATGCTTTGGGAGTCCTCTAGGGAATCTGGACCCGGACTGCCTGGGTTCAAATCCCAGCTCCTCCACTTTCCTGCTGTGTGACCTCAAGCAAGGCAGTTAACCTCTCTGTGCCTTAGTTTCCTCATCTGTTAAAATGGGAGTCATAATAGTGCCTGCCTCAGGAGGTTGATGAGCATTGAATGAGTTAAGACACGGTGCCCGCTAGTGAATGTACGTGTGTTAACTGTTGTCACCGTGATTACTGGTGTTGTTACTAGTCTGTGAAGGCCCAGGGAGGCTGCTTCTGGTCCTGGGAGCCGGGACCTTGGGGAAAGGAGTGACGAGGCAATGCTTTTGGACCCATGCTTCTGAGTAGACCCTTTTCTCCTTCTGCTGGAGCTGGAGGGCCGTCTGTCAGCAGGTCACTGTTCAATGATCCTCACCCCGGGGCCAGCCTTTCCAGCCAGGGAGGGGCCGGTGCCTGGACCACCCACTCAGCACTCTTGAGCCAGAAGCAGGCTGACTCCAGCCCGGGAGAGTCCGGAATCTTGCACCCGCCCCACCGTGGGGAGGCATGTGGCGGGCCTCAGGGAGCCCATGGTCAAGAGTTTCCGCCGGAGGCCGCCGAGCTAGGTGCAGGGGTAGAGGTCCCTCACTCATGCCTTCATTCATTCATTTGACACAAATTTGTCCTGTGTCGATCACGTGGCAAGTCCTGTGCAGGCCCCAGGGAAAATGAGATGTCAGGGGAAGGCGTCCCGACGAAGTCGGATGGGGAGGTTGAGGATCTGGGGTGCTGCAGGTGTAGGATTCCTGTGTGACTCTGGGCAGGTCGCTTCACCTCTCTGAGCATTTCCTCATCTGGGAAGTGAGTCTCGGATGGGCCAAGGTGTCCCTGGGGGCGAGAGAGGGCAGCCTTTGACCCGTGTGTCCCTGGTGGTTTCCGCCCCGGCCCCTGTGCCCTCGGAAGTTTGGGGGAGATGACAGGCTGCCTCTCCTCCATCCGCAGAGACCAGCTTTGGAGAACACGAAATCTCATTTAGAGAGAAATAAAGGTGATCAGTAGGGAGCGTGCACTCTGGCCGAGGCACTGTGTTGTCACTGTTCTGTTTGATTCTTGTGTCCCCGTTGTACAGATGGGAAAACTCAGGCTCAGAGAGGAGGTCACGTGCCCAGGGCCACCGCTGGGAAGGGGGCTTCTGATACTCGCAGCCCAACTGTGGCCTGAGTCCCTCGGCCTGCTGCCTTCCCGGTGGTAGAGCAGGCAGAGCTGGGCACTCCTGGTGCGCCCTCCCGTCTCCACATGTCACTGCTGTGTGACGTTGGGCAAGTGACTTTGCCTCTCTGAGCCTCAGTTCTCATCTGCAGAAAGAAGATGCTAGGATTTTCCGTGTGGGGCTGTTGTGGGATCAGGTGAGGTAACTGTATAGAAAGCCTCCTGCACATAGTAGGTGCTTTAAAAATGGGAACCCTTCCCCATAAAAAGATCAGCTTAGAGTTTTTAAATAAATGTGTGTAAGTTATGCCGAGGAATTGTTTTACAAGTCACAATATAAATCTTCCTCGTTTGTGGTAGTGGCAGAAATAGTAACAGTAGCAGTAATAAAAAAATAATCATAAGCCTTGATTCTCTGCTCTGACGGTCCGGTGCCTCTGACACATGGGTTTGTGCATTATTTTCCCGAGTCCTTTCTTCAGCCTGTGAAGAAGTGTCCTAGCGTTGCTCCCGTTTGAGGAACAACGAGGAAACTGAGTCTCCGAGAGGTGACACGTGTAGCCCAGATCACCGGCTCGTGCAGGCAGGGAGCCAGGCGCGGTGTCCTGCCTGGTGGAGGCCCCGCTGTATGTCGGCCTCCGGGTCAGGCCGCCGCTCCCAGCCGGCTCCGCGTGGATGTTTCTTTTCTTTGTTTTGCTTCCTGAGCGACGGAAGCCCGTGCTGGGGACCGTCCTGTTTCCTGTGGTGGGCGAGGCTCTGCAGGGGGAGCGATGGGGGGATGCGGGGCCTCCTGCCGGGAGGGGAGGCCAGCGGGTGCCTTGGGGACACTGAGGTCACTCTGTGAACTCAGGCCTACCGGCCTGCCCGGACATGAAGCCCGGGCCTCGGTGGGCGCCGTGCCCGCCGTGCCCTGCCCCGTGCCCTGGGCCGGGCTGGGGAGTGACTCGGTCGGGAACTCCCAGGGCCCTTTGGCCTGGGAAGCTGCCCAAGTTTGTCTCTTCCTTTCATCTGAGGCCCCAGCCCTGGAAAAGGCTTGTCTTTGTTTCTGGAACCTGCTTGCCGGGGACTGTGCTTGGCTTGTGAAGGGGTCCTGGGCCGTGGGAGGACACAGAAGTGTCCTGGAATGAGTTCGGGGGCGGGAGTCACCCCTCCTGAGGTCTAGTGCTGGTTTCTTTGCTGTGTGTCCTTGGGTAAGCCCCTTCCCCTCTCTGGGCCTTTTTCACAGCGGGAGGGGGAACTGGATGAGGAGATCCCAGAGCCTCTTATTCCTGCTGTGCTTTCTGGGAAGAATCAAAACCAGCCGTTTCAAAGGTGGAGCCTGGAAAAAACACTGTTTGCTGAGGGTCCACTGGGTGCCACCTCCCTTGCTGGGGAGGTGTTGCGTATGCGTCTTCTCGTCGATCCGCAGAATTACTCGGACAGCCGGCATTACTGGCCCCTTTTACAGATGAGGAAGGTGAGGCTCAGGGAGGTCAAGCCCTCCTCAGTGTCTGGATTCGAACTCAGGCCCGCCTCCTGCGAAGCCGAGACCACCCTGTATTCGTAGCTCAACCCAGCGGTCCCGCCTCGCCCTGAAGTCCCGCGTCTCCCCTGGGAACGTCCAGTGCAGTGTATCCTTCCCTCTCTTGGGTGGTTGATCACTTTCATCTTTGGTTATTTATTGAGCGCCTACTGTGTACCAGGGCCTGGCTGGACCCTGGGGCTCAGGGCTGCCTGGGATGCAGCTCCTGCCCTCAGGGAGCAGATCCGGAGGTTGAGAGCAGGGCTGCGATGCGATGTGGGGTGGGACCACGTGGGCGCTGGGCGGGGACCACACTCTCCTGGTCCCGCCCTCCCTCAGCCTTGAGGCCACACGGTTTCCCTGCGATGATGGGGAAGCCCTCCCTGGAGGGGGGAGCTGTGCCTGGTTGCTGTCCGTGTGCCTCCACGACGGAGGCAATGGTGCTCCTGAAGTGTCCTTTATGACACAGCCCTCCGCCTTTGCTTTGTGGAATTCATTAGGAGGTGGGGAGAGGGCGTGGCAGCCAAAAGCTTTGCAGGCGCTTTTGGCATGTCCAGAATGCCGGCGGGCCCAGCAGAGCAAGTGTGAGCCCCGGCTGCCGTGGGGTCCGCCAGGCAGCCGCGGGGGGCTCTCCGGGTGTCGCCCGGGTCCTGTTCTGAGGCCCGAGTCGGCCCCGGGAAGGTGGCTCCTCATGGGCCGCAGCAGCAGCCCGCCTAGAAGCCGTGGCCCAGGGGTCACATCCTGCCTCTGTTGTCCCACCAGCTGTGTCATCGGGGTCCTCGCCCATGGAGTGGGGGTGCCCATGGCTGCCTTCCAGCCTGGCCGGGAGCGCTCAGTGAGGTCACAGGGGTCAGGGCGGATGGCGGGTCGCTCTGTGCACTGTTCTGTGGGGTGGGTGGCGATGTGAGGTGAAGCCCCCCTCTCTGTGCACATCTCTCTGTGGAATTGTGGCTGCCCCCTCCCTTCGTCGTTTGCACTTGGTGCCCTTCTGCCTTACCCGGCTGTCACCTCCACACCTGGAGCGTGGTGGCCTCAGATAGCTGTTTGTTAAGTGAACTAATGGATGACTCGTTTCATTTCCCAAATTAATCGTTTTTATTCTCTTTTTATCCTTATTACATTTACATCATATACATTTATGTTATGATGCATTGCCTTTTCATTGTCAACATTTAGAAATACAGATCAACAAAAAGGGAGGAGCTGAAACTCTTACAATCCCACATGCTAGCGATGACCAGGGCTAGTATTGGGGTGGGTTTTAGGCTTGTCAGTCACGCCATGCGTAGGCATGTGTGTCTGAGAGATGTCAGCGCTGCATCTTGGGGTCTAGAATGTGGGCTTTATTCTCAAGTGGCTTGGATTCAGATCCTGGCTCTGTAACCTCCTGGCTGTGTGACCTTGGGCAGGTCACTGCCCCTCTCTGAGTCTCAGTCTCTCTGTGAAATGAGGTTGCTGTGAGGATGAAATGAGTTAATGTCTGTGAAGGCTTAGAGAGGCGCCTGGCATACAGCAAATGCTTAATTCTTACGAGCTATTGTTTTATACGTGTGCGTCTGTTTTCTTATTTTGGGCCGTGAGCTCCTTTCTAGGGAAGTTGTAATCTACAACTGGTGGGTTTGGACATGAGGCCCGGGGACCCCTGGGCCACCTCCTCCAGGCAGGCCCGGTGGTGCTCACTTTCCTTTCAGAGGCGGGGCTGCTCAGAGCGGGGGTTGGGCCAGGTGGCTTGGCCAGCACGAAGCACTCTGGGCCCGCTCACAAGTCAATCCTGATCTTTATCGCCCAGGGGTGCTTCCTGTTCCCGCTGAGGCCTCCTGGGCGTTGTCCAAGTTAAAGCCGCCGGATGGACACGGCAGGCTGGCAGGGGCCCTGTAAGATGAGCTCACTGGGAACCCCTCCCCCCGCTCCCCTGGCTGCAGCAGGGGCTTCAGGACGACGGGCTCCGCCACACCTGGGAAGAGGGACAGGGTCAACCCGCCACCTCTAAGAAGATCTGAAACTAGGAAGTCACCTGCACACCAGTGAGGACCCCAAGAGCCAGACAGAGGATGGGGTTAATAGAGCCTGTCTTCAGAAATGAGTTTGGTTGGGCCAGCCCGGTGGCGCAGCGGTTAAGTTTGCATGTTCCGCTTCAATAGCCCGGAGTTTGCTGGTTCGGATCCCGGGTGCAGACATTGCACTGCTTGGCAAGCCATGCCGTGGCAGGTGTCCCACATATAAAGTAGAAGAGGGTAGGCATGCATGTTAGCTCAGGGCCAGTCTTCCTCAGCAAAAAAAAAAAAAAAAAAAAAAAGGAGGATTGGCAGCAGATGTTAGCTCAGGGCTAATCTTCCTCAAAAACAAAAAAGAAGTGAGTTTGGGGTTCGTGACATCCATGGGGGCAAGAGATGCTGCCCTTGGCTAGCTCTGTGGCCAGGGGTGAATTTTACAACCTCATCCACCCTCAGTTTCTTTCTCAGTAAAATGGGGCTGATAGAAAGGTCTCACCTTTTCGGGTGGTTGTGCCACGAGACATAGAGGCTCCTAGCACAGCTGGGCACACAGTCAGTGCCTCCTTCTCCCCCTGATCATCGTCATTTGGTGCGTTTATAACAACAACCCTGCCTGAGCAGACGCTGTGCTCAGTCCATGCCGTGCAGCACCTCACTGAGTCCTTGCAATCAATTATAGCTGCTGTTATGAATACGACTGTCTTGCTGATTGGACATAGCTTGGGAGTGTGTTTGACCATGGCTTCCCCGCCTTCGAGTGTGTGATGAAACCCTCAGCTCATAGTAAGATCGATAAAAGGCAGCCACAATGGTCGCTAGGATTCTTTTTGCTGTAACGGAGCTGTTTGTACAAGAACCAGCCAACTCAACCCCACCCACCTCTGTAACTTGGAGCGCCTGCCCCTGGGCGCCTTCCTCCGGGGCTGCCCTTGAAAACCACTGCTTGTTTTCATTGTCTGGGACGCCTCAGTGCTGTGCCCGGTTGCCCCCACAAGCGGGCCCCAGGGCCTGTTCATCCACATCAGCTGCTCTGAAGGATGGCCGCCGAATCTTGGGGGTTCCCCTGGGGTCCTCCAGATTCACTGTTGTACCTACAACGTGGTACTTCCCAAATGTCTCTCTCAAGTTTGGGAAGACCAGTCAGGCTGTCGCTGTGGGAAGTGGCACTAAATTTGCACCCAGAAATGGTAGTTTTGGGGGGTGGATCATGGAGGCAGGAGTTTGTCTCGGAGGCAGAGAGTTGGGGGGGTGACTGACCTTCTTCTGTGCTGCCATCTGGGGCTCTGGCTGCAGTGCCACCGCGGGCAGGCTGGAGTCTTCACCTGGCGTGTTTCCGGGGGGCGGTTCTTTAACAGTGGCCCCCAAAGCGAGGATGATCCTGGGAACTTCAGGTTGCAGAGTGTGTCTCTGTGAGGGGGTAGGGCAGGCGGCTGGAACAGGCCGGGATCCCCGCTGGTTGCTGGGTTTCCCTTCCATCTGAAATCGAAGATCATGCTGAAGAGAGATGCCAAGTATTAAATAGAACTCTTTGGGCGGTTCTTCTTACGAAACCGATACAGAATCATTGTGGAACACAAGCAAAAAAGAAAAAGAAAAAACGTCCTCCAAAATGTTACCACCCAGGTGTTACAGTGGTAACAGCAACTAAAATAATAAGACTAGTGTGTATGGAGAACTTGCTAAATGCTTCACCTGCGTTATCTCATTTCGCCTGTTCAGAAAACAGTACTTATGAGAGATTTCAATTCCGGATGCCGTGCTCGTGAACACATGGTCAGAACCACCCAAAAGATCTGGTCACTCATTGTTTCTTTCCTCTGTCTTCCATCTACTTTTCCATCCATTCTATCCCTCCTTCTATCTACCCATCCATTTTTTCCATCCATCCTTCTGTCCGTTTGTGCGTTTATCCATGCATCCAGGCATCCATCCATCCACCCACCCATTCACTCTTCCATTTGTCCATCTGTCCATCCATCCATCCCTACATCCATTCACCCACCCATTCACTCTTGCTTTCATCCATCCATCAATCCACTCTTCCATCCATCCATCCACCCACTCATCCATCCATCCATCCACCCATCCAGCATCCATCCATCCACCCATCCAGCATCCATCCATCCACCCATCCATCCATCCATTGATCGACCCATCCACCCATCCATCCATCCATCCATCCATCCACCCATCCATCCATCCATCCATCCACCCACCCATCCATCCATCCATCCATCCAGCATCCATCCATCCACCCATCCATCCATCCATCCACCCACCCATCCATCCATCCATCCATCCAGCATCCATCCATCCACCCATCCATCCAGCCAGCCAGCCATCCACCCACCCATCCATCCATCCATCCATCCATCCATCCACCCGTCCACCCATCCATCCATCCCTGCATCCATCCATCCATCTACTCACCCACCCTTCCTTCCGTCCATCCATCCGTCCATCTATTCCTCCCATCCAGGTATTTATTGAGCACCTACTTTGTGGCGCGCACTGTTCTAGGCACTGAAGATACAGCAGTATTCAGCACCTTCATGGACCTGACATTCTAGTGGGAAGAAGCAGGCACATGGCCCATTAATATAACAGAGAATTTTAGATAGTAATTAAGAGCAATGGGGAAAGTAAAAGCTGATGTGAAAGATGGGTGTCTGTTTTAGATTGGGATTAAGGGAAGGGCTCTTTGAGGAAGTGGACTTTGTGCTGAGACCTGAAGTAGACAAAGGAGCCGTCTGAAGAGCCCAGGGGAAAATGTTCTGGGCCGAGGGACCAGCAAGTGCAAAGGCCCTGAGGCAGGTACAAGCTGGGCGTCCTGGAAGAACCGAAGGAGCAGACGGATGGAGGTGGGAGAGGAAAAGGAGACCGTTCCGGGCCTCGTGGCCCAGTGTAATGTGGGGTGCGTGGTACGTGTGGTGGCCCTTTGGGATAGGATCTGGTTTGAATTTTAAAAATATCCTTTTGACTGCTGAGCAGAGATTGGAGTTGGGGTTGAGGCGGGAGTGGAAGCCTGGAGGGCAGTGAGGAGGCCGCAGGTGGGAGAAGACAGTGCTGCTGGGTGGAGGATCCTTCCTCCCCCGCCCCTGGTCCTCGGTACATGTCCCCATTTGCAGTCATATGATTATTTATGTATTTATTTCTCTAGCGTATGTCTCCCCACAGGAGGGTAAGGACATTGTCCTGTTCACTGCTATGTCCCCAGTACAGTGCCTGGCATGGGGTAGGCATGCTTGATAAGTATTTGTGCATTTAATGACCAGTGAGTCCCAAAGAAATCTGGGTGAAAATCATAATAAGGAGAATGAATAATAGTGATGAGCAAATAATACTAGTAATTGAATAGTGGCGATGAGTACTCGGGCCCACCCTCTGCCCTCTGCCCCGCCTTTGCTGGGCCGTACTGGCTGTACTGTGGGAGTTTGGCAGCTCCCGGAGGCCCTGTCACCTGGCAGGCCCTGTCACCTGGCAGGCCCTCAGCACATCCCTGGCTGGTGTTCAGGTCGTGCTCGCTTTCAGGAAAGGCCTTATCAGCCGGCCTTGGGTCTGGGTGGGGCAGGCGTGGGTGAGCCTCTCAGCTGGCTGGGAGGTGGGACTTCCGTGTCCGTGCGCTTGAAGACGGACGTTCAGATTTCCAGCCCCCTTTTCCCAGCCCTGGAAAGAGGCAGGTCCCACCCCTCCATGAGTGTCAGTTCGTCTGCAAAGCGATGGTGCTGCCAGGTAGCAAGACCCCCGTTTACCAGCCTCCTGGGATGTGCCAGACCCTGTGCTGACTCATTTCGTTCTCATGGTGACTCCGTGAGGCGGGAACGCTTCTTGTTCCCATTTTCCAGATGAGGAAACTGAAGTCCAGAGAGGTGAAGTCACTAGCCGGTGGTCACTCAGGAGGTGGGACCTGAACTCACATAGAGCCTGTGCTTTGAGGCTCGAACGCATCAATTCGGTGTATCCCAAACTCCAGTCATCCCTGTATCACCTTGAAAATTTTTCATGCTTGTCTACCCTCTGGACGAAAGGTTATTCAGTTAGCCTTTGTCTTGAACTTGACTCACTTTAAAAAGTAACAGCTTTATTGAGATATAATTCTCATACCATAAAATTCATCCATTTAAAGTATACAGTCCAAATTACGATTAAAAATAGAACTACCGTGTGATCCAGCAGTTCACCTTCTGAGTATTTATCAGAAGAAAATGAAAACCCTACCTCAAAAAGACACATGCACCCCCAGGTTCATGGCAGCGTTATTCACAATAGTCAAGATGTGGAAACAACCTGCGTTCATCAGTGGGTGAGTAGATAAAGAAGATGTGGTATATGTGTACAGTGGAATATTATTCAGCCATAAAAAAGGGTGAAATCTTCCCATTAGTGACAACATGAATGGACCTCGAGGGCATTATGCTGAGTGAAGTAAGTCAGAGAAAGACAAATACCGTATCGTCTCACTTATATGTGGAATCTGAAAAAAAAATCCCATAAAAACAAAAAAAGCAAGCTCATAGGTGCAGAGAACAGATCGGTGGTTGCCAGAGGTGGGGGTTGGGGAGAGAAATGGGTGAAGGGGGTTGAAAGGTGCAAAGTTCCATTTAGAAAGTGAGTCAATGGATGTAATGGGCAGAATGCTGACTATAGTTGATACTGTCACATATTTGAAAGTTGCTAGGAGAGTACATCTTGAAAGTTCTCATCATAAAGATTTTTTTCTAACTCTGTGTGGTGATGGATGTTAACCAGACAGTGTGGTGATCGTTTCACAATGTATACAAATGCTGAATCATTATGTTGTACCCCTGAAACTCATATAATGTTACATGTTAATTATACTTGAATACAAAATTAAAAAATTTAAAAAAGGTGTGGTTTTTTAATGTATTCACCGAGTTCTGCAGCCTTCACCACAATCAGTTTTAGAACATTTTTATGACCCCAAAAAGAAATTCCGTGCCCATGAGCAGTCATTCCCATTCTCCTCCAGTTACCCCTGCCCTGGGTCACCGCTAGTCTACTTTCTGTCTCCATGGATTTGCCAATTCTGGACGTTTCATATAAATGGAATCATACCTTATGAGGTCTTCTGTGACCGACTTCTTTTGCTGAGTTTCAAGGTTCACTCGTCTTGTAATGTGTATCAGGATTTCATTCCTTTTTATGGCTGTATAGTATTCCCTTTCACGGATATACCACCATTTGACTCACGTTTTAAAACTGAAAGAAAAAACCTTTTGAAAGATGTTCGACAGACAGGTTATAGTTAATCTAATACATGTGGAAACCCATCACTTAAAGCATATTTCTCAGCATATCACTGGGGTGCTTACACCCCCCCAAGCTCTGGGATACAGGGGACCTCACATCGTGTCCCGTGAATGAGGAAAACAGTCTCCTGCCAGAGCAGAGGGGAGATTTAAATTGCTCCTCTGTTCTGCTCTCTTGCTGCTTCTCCGGAGCGTAAGTTTGCTGCTGGGCTCAGTTTTTTGTTGTTTTTTTTTTTAGATTTTTTATTTTTTCCTTTTTTCTCCCCAAAGTCCCCAGTACACAGTTGTATATTTTCAGTTGTGGGTTCTTCTAGTTGTGGCATGTGGGACACCGCCTCAGCATGGCCTGATGAGCGGTGCCATGTCCACACCCAGGATCTGAGCTGGCGAAACCCTGGGCCGCTGAAGTGGAGCTCGCGAACCTAACCACTTGGCCACGGGGCCGGCCCCTGGGCTCGGTTTTGACCAGATTATTGCTCTCATGCTGTATGCTGCACCCATCCGCATATTGGGTTGAAACATTTGAAAGTGCCACTTTTGTGGGTCAGCAATGGTGGAATCTTGTCATTTCATGTGGTACACCCTCAGGATGACCCCTCTGGGTAGGCAATATTGATCCCTTTTTCCAGATGAGACGACTGAGCCTCAGAGAGGAAGGAGGTCAGGAAACACAGCCAGGCTGGGGCCAAGCTGGCATCCAGAGTCCCCGCTCATTTCGTTTGTCCTCCCTGGCCTTCTCTGGCGCTTGGCGGTGGCACTGCTGACTCACGGGCGGAGGATGGGATCTTTGGCTTATGTATTCAGCAGTTGGGATGGGTTTCCCTGCACCGTCCACACTCCTGTGGGTTCAGCATGGGCTCGCCGGGTGGCTCCCGAGCGCCCTGTGGGGAGTGGTGAGGCTTGGCGAGGAAGCTGGCTGGGGACTAAGCAAGTTGACCAGCCTCTGATCTCCGGGGCCTCGGACAGCCTGGTCCTCTCACCCCCGTCCTGAGCCCGTGGCTCCAGGCCCTCGGCCCCGCTGCCGCCGGGAGCGCATTCCCCGGGAGGCTCGCTCCACATTCAGCAATTCCCTGTTTATGGAGCAGGCCGGCAGAGTCCCGGGGGGCGGGCACTGGATCCGGGCCCTGACACGGCTGTCTGGATTTTTGTGTCTGGCCCTTGGAAGCGTCCCTGTCTATGGCAGGGAACAACAACAAAAAAAAGGCTTGGAGACGCTGAGTCTTTGGCTCAAGGTCACAGAGCCAGCCGGGTTCCTGCTTCCTCATTCGAGTTTTTTTCCACCTGCCCCCCTCTCTGCCGTCCCTCGCCCCCCATTCTTGGAGGGACTGTCCACATCGCCCGCCTCCAGCAGGTGTGAGCCGGTCCGCAATGCTGAAGTCTGGGTGGAGCTCAAACCCCGCTGGCCACCCGCCAGAGTCGGGCGCTCCCATGGGTGAGGCAGGGAGCCCACCGGGCAGATCAAGACATGAAGATGCTCCAGCACCCGGCACCCCCATGGTGGAGGAACGGGTTTGGGTCCTTTTCCCGCCCATTCCCTGCATGCTGGGGCCCACCCCCGGCTCGGCCCTTGGCCCCCTGTCTCTGGCTGGGCTGCGTCCCCTGGCCTTTGCAGGAGAAGTGCTGCCTCAGCCTTTCCTCCTGCGGGTGGACAGAGCCTTCCAGGGACCCTGCCAGTGGGGGAAGCAGGGGCCGCAGGGGTGGGACAGCTGGCCCCTCCGGAATCACAGCCCGGTGAGGATGACCACGCTCCACCAAGAGACCCGGGTTCCAATCTTACCTCCAGACAGTCACATCACCTCCTATTTCAGTTGCCTTGTCTGCAAAATGGGTGTGAAGGTGATGCTGCTTTGAAGGACCGTGTGAGGACTGGGCATGGGGCAGGGGCTCAGGAGATAGATGCCCATGTGACGGGGAAAGGGTGGAGCAGAGCAGGTGGGCTCTTGTGTCCGGAAGCCTGGGTTCAAATCTGGCTTCATCACTTGCTGCCTGTGTGACTCTGGGCGTGTTCAATCCACAGCCTCAGTTTCCCCTGTCTGTACAACGGGGACATACCTGCTAACGCCCTGTTGTGAGCACCGACCGAGATGCTGCCTGTGAAGTTCTTATCAGCCCCACGTTCGGTGTGTCTTTGGCAGCTGTTATTAATTACTATTAATGTAATGATAATGCTACTAATGTTTCCACATCTGAGCATCAGACACATCCGTGTGTGTTTTTTGTATGACCTTGCGACATTGGGGGTATGTTTCTTTGAAAAACGGAAACCAGGCAGGAGGATGTGACCCCTTAGGGGTGCCTCCTGTCTGGGGATTCTGGATAACATGTTTGGTCCAAGACCAGGGACTCTGCGTTCTGCCCCTCTGGGCTCCTGATAAGCGGGGCCGGTGACCTGGGTGAGGCTGGTTGGTGGATGGGAGGTGGGGTCTACCCCCAGCTTCCTCCTGGGGAACCGTTCCTGGGTCTTGCCTCGTGGAGCCTGCGGGTCAGGAGCGGAAGGGCCTGTGTCTGAGACCCTCTGACCCTGTGGCCACTGGGGGCATCCGCCTTCCCTCACCCCACCCCTGGGCTTCCGGTCTGGCCCCGGGTTCTGATTTGCTGACCGTTGGGGCCATGGACTGGCTTCTCACCCTTAGATTCACAGGGGCATGGGGCTAGAGGGGCTGGAGGAGCAAGAGTCACTGAAGCCCAGAGAGGGCAGGGCCTTGGCCCGTGTCACCCAGCAAGCCGAGCAGAGCAGCTCAGAGTATTTATTCCTTCCTCAAGTGGCACCAGGTACTAAGCAACCCTCAAGGCCAAAACTGCATCCCCCTGGACACACATCTTCCTCACGTGGGCGTCCTCGAGACCTCAGAGCTCCAGCAGGGTGTGTAGGGGGACAGGAACAGTAACGACCGCGACAGTCATACAGCTGTTAGCATGTCGAACCGCGAACTCTGCTAAGCGCTTTAAGCTGATCAGCTCATTTTGTCCTCCCGATGGCCCCACGAGGCAGGTATGATCATTTATACCCATTTCACAGATGAGGAAACTGAGGTACAGAGAGGCAAAGTGACTTGCCTAAGGCTACCCAGCTGGCACATGGTAGAACTGGGGTTTTTGAACCCAGGCAGCTGGGTCCCCAGCCTGTGCCCACACATTAAATTTTTTTAAAAAATTTTTTATTTCTTAGAATTGTGGTGAAATATATGTAACATAAATTTACCATCTTAACTTTTTTTTTTCTTTTGAGGAAGATTAGCCCTGAGCTAACATCTGCTGCCAGTCCTCCTCTTTTTGCTGAGGAAGACTGGCCCTGAGCTAACATCCATGCCCATCTTCCCCTACTTTATATGTGGGACGCCTACCACAGTATGGCTTTTGCCAAGCAGTGTCATGTCCGCAACCAGGATCCGAACTGGTGAACTCCAGGCCACCGAGAAGCAGAACGTGCGCACCTAACCGCTGTGCCACTGGGCCGGCCCCTCATCTTAACTGTTTTTAAGTGTACAGTTCAGTGGCATCAAATCCATTCTCATTGTTGGGGTATCATCACCACCATCCCTCTGCAGAACTCTTCATTTTGCAAAACTAAAACTCTGTCCCCCTTAAACACTAGCTCCCCGTTCTTCCCTCCCCCAGCCCTGGCAGCCACCATTCTAACTTCTGTCTCCTTGAATTGGACTTGACTCTGGGGACCTTGTATGAGTGGAATCATACAATATTTATGTTTTTGTGACTGGCTTATTTCCCTTAGCATAATGTCCTCAAAGTTCCTCCACGCTGTAGCAGGCGTCAGAATTTCCTTTTTAAGGCTGAATAATATTCCGTCGTGTGTATAGACCACATTTTATTTATCCACTCATCTGCCAGTGGCCTTTGGGTGGCTCCACGTCTTTTAGCTGTTTTGAGTAATTCTTCTATGAACATGGGTGTACAAATATCACTTTGAGATCCCGCTTTCAATTCGTTTGGGTATGTACCCAGAAGTGGAATTGCTGGATCCTATGATAATTCTCTTGCTATTTCTTTGGGGAACTGCCATACTGTTTTCCACAGCAGCTGCACCGTTTTACACTCCCACCAGCGAGGCACAAGCACTCCAGTTCCTCCCCATCCTGGCCAACACTTGCTATTTTCTGGTTTCTTGATACCAGCCGTCCTGATAGGTGTGGCTGGCCCCTGATTTTTGTGGGAATTCCCTAGGATCTGTACTTGTTGGGCCTTGCTTTGTGGCAGAACGTCTGCTGGATGATGTGTTTTCTGAACTATTTCGGCCTCCCCTACCCGACCGTGACCTTTCTCAGCATGTAGCCCAGTGCCCCACAAAGGGCTGGCCTGGACGGATGCTGGGGAAGTCCTGAAGAACCCGCTTCTCACTGGCCCCAGGCATGCCCTGGCCTGAGACTCTTTTGGGTGAAATGCTTAAGGCCTGGATCTCGTTCTTCCAGGATGCTCTGTACACTCCACAGCCCCAGCTCCGGGCTCACAGCGGGAGAAGCAGCGGCTGAGGACCTGGGGCCTGGCCGCTCAGAAGAACCCCCCTGGAGAGCTTTACAAAAATACAGGTGGTGGGGCCACCATCTGGAAGCTCAGACTCAGTGGGTCTGCCCAGTGAGGCCCGAGCATCTGTATTAAAAAAGAAATCTCGGGGCCACCCCAGTGGCACAGCGGTTAAGTGCTCACATTCCGCTTCGGTGACCCAGGGTTCGCCAGTTCGGATCCCAGGTGCAGACATGACACTGCTTTGCAAGCCACGCTGTGGCAGGCGTCCTACATATAAAGTAGAGAGAGATGGGCACGGATGTGAGCTCAGGGCCAGTCTTCCTCAGCAAAAAGAGGAGGATTGGCAGCAGATGTTAGCTCAGGGCTAATCTTCCTCAAAAAAAAAAATCTCCCCAGGTGATTCTTCTGGGCACCTGGCCCGAGAGGCAGGGCCATATAACGTATCACTTGACTCTGGAGAAAGCTGAGGAACGTATCACAGAGCTGCCCGAGGGACGTGTGTGTGTCTGCGTCTTTGCCAGAGAGAGCGAGTGAACGAACGAATGAATGAGTGAGTGCCAATCCCTCCAGCTCGGTCACTCACACACCATCTTGGCGATTTTTGCCATGTGCATAGACCTCCTGTGTTATGATTCACCTAATATTTTAAAGTCACCCCACCTGCTTGTACTCAGATCTACGTATCGTTACTGTAAACTGAAAAAAACCAGCATCTCTGGCCATAAATAGTTTACTTTAAAAACACAAACAGAGGAGACCAAGCAGTGTCCGCGGGTCCCAACTAGGTAAATGCTGCCGCCCCCCCAGGGTTTTGAGCCAGAGGCCTCGCTCTCTAGTGTTAGAGATGGGCTGGCCCCCAGTGGAGACGCTCTGCGGCCTGGATCTGCTTTTCTCTGTGAGTCAGGGCTGGTTAGCATCCAGCCCTCGAGCCCTGTGCCTCCCCAGCTTCAGAGTTAGGCAGTGAGGGTGTGTCAGGGCGGAGCCTGGAGGGTGAGGGGAGAGTGGGTCCCAGCGGGTGAAGCCCACTTTCTTGAGTGGCCATTGCTGGAACTGCCCTGTGGGTGTCGGGGTAACCCGAGTCTGGGCATCCCTGGCCCCACGGTGGCCCCAGGACCTCGGAGGACTGAAGAGGCTTCTATCTCCAGGTTCATTGAGTGGAGACCGGTCCCTGCCCAGGAGGTCAGGCTCCTGGTCAGGCGCACAGCCCAGAGGGCACAGGCCTGGCAGCTGGGAGTCGGAAGGGAGAAGGAGGTCCTCCTGCAGAGCCCAAGTCCTCGTGGGTGGGCATCAGCATCCTGGCTCTGTGGATCACTGGTGTGGAGGCCAGTGGTCTGGGTCCCGGTCCCTGCCTCTTCCTGCTGTGTGACTTCAGGTGAGCCCCTTGACCTCTCTGAGCTTCCTTTGGCACATCTGTCAAATTAATTCATTTGGAAAATATCATCAGATGCCTGCTGTGGGCCAGGCTCTGAGCTTGTGGCTGCAGGGCACACGGCGGCCAAGATCCCTTCTCTCTGGGGGTTTATGGGCTGGAGGGGAGGCCAACATTTTCACGAGGCAAAGAGGAGCAGGATGTTTAAGAAAGACTGGGGGACCTACTTTAGCTGAGGGGTCAGCTCAGGCTCTTCTGAGGGTAGTATAGCCAGTCACCACAATCTGGGAGGCTGAAAACGACAGAGATTCATTCTCTCACAGTCTGGAGGCCGGAAGTCCTAGTCAGGGTGTCGGCAGGGCCGTGCCCCTCGGAGGCCCTGCTTGACAAGCCTGCCTTTCTTCCAGCTTCTGGTGGCTTCCAGAGATCCTTGGTGTTTCTTGGCTTGTGCCTGTCTATCTGCATCATCTCCTTTTCCTATAGGGATACCAGTCACTGGATTAGGGCCCACCCTAATCCGGTGACCTCATGGAGCCCTAATTAATTACATCTGCAAAGACCAAAGAGGTCACACACTGAGATTCCTGGTGGACATGAATTTGAGGGGGACACTGTTCAACCCACTACCTGGAGGGAGGGCTGTTAAAACTGAGACCTAAAGGATGCATGTGTGTGTCGGGGGGTGGGGGTGGCCGGGGGTGTTCCAAGCACAGGGAACAGCGTGTGCGAAGGTTTTCCAGCAGGAGTGCGGCAGAGGCCAGTGTGAGCGGAGCCGATGAAACAAAAGGAGCAGTGGAGGCTGAGGGCTGAGGACGAAGGGACTGGGAGGCGGGCACAGAGCTGTGGAAAGGGGGACGGATTTAATTCTAAGCGCCTCTGGGGGTTTTAATCGGGGTTATGATGTGATGGATTCTCTTTGGGAAAAAGGTCATTCTAACTCTAGCCTGGGCGGGGGCATGGCCGTAACTAAGTGTGCATGCTTTGAGGGTTACCCCCAATCCCTTTCACTTCCCTTGAGTGTTTGAGTCTTCAGACCCCTGGCAGGCCAGCACTAATATCCTCTGAGGAAATGGAGGCCCAGAGAGGGTAAGCCGTTTTCCCAGGTCCACACAGCCAGGAGGAAGAGAGCTCAGGCCCCTTGCCAAAGTCTTCTGTCTTTCCAGTGCTCAACGCACCTGGAGGTCCTTGGACCTTGAAGTTCTGCCCTCAAAGAGGGCTGGGCTTCCAGGGGGTGGGAAAAGCCCTGGAACAGGGAGCTATGATTTTACAGCAGTTCCTGCCTGTGCTGTATTACTTGCCCAGCCAAGGGAAGGTTTAGCTACAAGACAGGGCTAAAGTAGCTTTCAGCCCCTTAGTGTGGAATTAATTCCCTTTTATCTGTGAGCTTCTGTGATTCTCCCCATTCAGAACAGAGCTCCAGAGGAGAAAAAGCAGACAAAGAGCAGTAAACACAGACCTCTCCACGAAGAGCATTTTAGCGGCTTGTGATAAAATCTTGGGCTTAGGCCTAGAGGAAACGGCAGGATAATTAGGACTATTCCAGAACCTTGGAGCTGATGTCTCTCTGACTCTTTGGATGCATATCCACATGGAAAAAGACTTCCTTCTTCTTGGGAAGTAAGAATATGCATCTATCAGGACGGAACGTTCCAGAGTGTAAACTGATCAATTTCCCCCCAGCGGGATAGAACATAAATTAGATGCCGTCTCCCGGGTTTTGAGGATGCTAACGTCCTCCTGAGAGATGAGCTTATTTGCTGGATCTGAAATCCCCAGTGGCGTTAGAGATCCTTATTTCCTCCTCCGTCTCTTGTTTCTCTGGTTCCCTCTGTCTCAGTGCTGCGAGGAGGGAGAGTGTGTGTGTGTGTGTGTGTGTGTGTGTGTGTGTGTGTGGACCGGGAGGGAGGAACTGCTCTGGAATCTTCGCTTTCCGTTCAACAAGCCGAGCCAGTAGCTGCGGATGCCCTCCCCCCGCCACGCTGCCAGGATGGACTCCTCACCCGGCAAGGTGGAGAGATGCTGTGTGTGTGCGCGCGTGCGCGTGCGTGTGCGAGCTCGAGCGTGTGCGTGTTTGGGGAGGAGGGTTCTTGGAGGAGAGGAGTTAAATTTGGCTCTGGAGCCGAGGGCTGGTTTCCTTCCTTCCTCTCCTGGTGGAGTGAATCACATCCTCTCTTTAGAGCTCCGGGCCCACAGAATGTCAAGGCCGGGCTGTGCGGTTGGGGGACAACCCACCCCCCCCCCCCCAGGGGATGTCAAACTCTGCTTTGGGACTTTGGGCCACCCTAAGGGATGACAACTGTGGCTTCCCTTTGACGTTTGTATGTTCATTTCATTCATTCATTCATTCATTCATTCATGCATCCATCCACCCATTGCAAACCTAGGTGATACTCAGTCCCCGACTGGGGGGCGGGACCTTGTGTTAATCACCCCCTCACCTCCCCTCTTCTCCTCCCCCGTTGTTATTTGAGCACCTGCTATGGGCCTGGCTCTCTTCAGGCCCCAGGAACTCCCCCCCCCAGAAGTGACAGACAAGGCCGCGAGTCCTAGGGCAGGGGTCGGCCGGCCAGCTTCTCCCATAAAGGACCAAATAGCAAATACTCTCAGCTTTTCAGACCATAAGACCCCATCACGACAGCAGACCACAGATTTCCGTGCAGACAGACAATGTCACCGAGTGGGCACAGCTGTGCTCCTATCAGATTTGATTTATGGACGCTGAAATTTGATTTTCATATCATTTTCCTGTGTCGTTTTGATTTTTTTTCGATGATTTAAAAATGCAAAACCATCCTTACCTCTCAGGCCCTACAAAAGCAGGAGGTGGGCCAGATTTGGCCTGTGGCCCAAAGTTTGCCAGCTTCTGTTCGAAACAGATAATAAAGCATGTGAACCAATAAAGGAGAGAATTTTGTCTGTGAAAAGGGTTGTGCAGAGAATATAGCAGGGAGGTGAGAGAGGCACTCCTGTTTGGTGCTCAGGCAAGGGCCCTTTGGAGAAATGCCACTTAAGCAGAGAACTGAGGGTGGAGGAGGCGGCAGCCCCTCCTTCCAGGCAGTGGGAACGGCATGGGCAAAGGTCCTGAGGTAGGAACGAGCTGGCAGGGGAGGGTGGTGGCAAGTACAAGGAACAGAAAAGTTTGTGTGGCTGAAGCCTAATGAGTAAAGGAGAGAGATGGATGGTGAGGCCCCAGAGATGACAGTGTGAGCCATTTTAGATTCTTAGGAAGACTTCCCCTCTCTGTGCCTCAGTTTCCCCAACTGTAAAAGAGGATGATAATAGCACCTTCCTCCACTAACAGGAGGATGAGATAATACACGAGAAGTGTTTAAGCAATGCCTGACCCTTGGTTGGGGTGGTGGTGGTGGTGATAAAGGGTGTAGATGATGGTGTTGACATCTTCTCTTGTGTCGTGGGCCTCGCCTCACCTCCTGTCTTCTATGTGGAATACCTCACCTGCTTGGATGGGGGTTCCGCGAGTGACCCTGAGACAGTGATTCGAGCGCAAGTAGTGTGATTGGGAGGTGTTCCCGGGAAAGACTCGAGGTCTGGGGAAGCCAGGCAGGGAGGGAGAGAGGCCATTGCTGGGTGTGTTCATCAACAGGTTGCCTCTGGGGGCGACAGGGGCTCAGCCCCACTGGGGAACTCCGGGGACCATGCAGAACATGCCCCCCGGGGTATCTCCCTGAGAGGGGGGAGCTGGCTCAGATGTCTCCGCTCCCTCCTTCCTCTGGTCTCCCGCAGCCCCCGTGTGGGCCCCCATCCCAGTGCTTCAAGGCTGGGTGCTGGAATTCCTCCTGGGTCTGGGGTGGGACCACATCTTGCCCTCTCTGTGTCTGCAGGGCCTGGCGGGTAGCGGGTGCTGGGGCGAACCTGGTGGGGATGCGTTCAGGGCGGTCAGCCGGGCCCCCTGCCTGTGAGCGCCCCTGCCCTGCAGGGGGCGGATGAGTGACAGGTGGCCTAGGTCCAGGGAGCAAGCGCTGGGGAGGCTGTGTGTGGAGTGGCTGTGCCTTCGAGCCCCTCCAGCTCCCGGAAACCCTGCTTCTCCCCGGTGGATGGTCCCTGGCCCCTCTCTGGGCTCCACCTGCAGAAATTCTAATTTAGCCCAGCACTGCATCTGGGCACAAATAGCCATCCAGCCCTTCTAGCTTGGGATGGTGAAAGCTGCTGTATTAGTTTCCAGCAGCTGCTGTGACAAATTGCTACAAACCTGGTGGCTGAAAACAACAGATGTTTATTTTCTTGTAGTTCTGGAGGTTGAAAGTCTGAAGTCAGTTTCATTGAGCCGAAACCAAGGGGTCGGTCCCTCCAGAGGCTGTCAGACAGAATCCATTTCCTTGCCTTCTAGAGGCTGCCGCATTCCGAGTGGCTGCTTCCTCCATCCTCGTAGCCAGCAGCCGAGCTCTTCAAGTGTTCCTCTGCTGAGGCTGTCACTTCACCTTTTCTCCTCTGTGGGCAAATCTCCCTCTGCCTCCCTCCTATAAGGACACACGTCCTTGCGTTTAGGGCCCACACAGATAAACCAGGATGGTCCTCCCATCTCAGCATCTTTAGTCCCTTTTTCCACGCACAGTAACAGGGCTCCCACGCCCGGGGATGGGGGCCTGCCTATTTTTTGGAGCCATTATTCAGTGTCGTGCCCTTGGTCCTGAGAACACATCTCCCGAGCCCCCGACAGCTAATCCTACAGACTCCTGCAAGGTTGGGCTTGTTACTTTTGCCCCACAAGTAGGGAAGCTGAGGCACGGGGAGGGAAAGGGATTTTCCTGAAGCCAAGCCTGCCTTTGAGCCTGACCTCCCACCTCTGAGCTCCACACACTCCAGAGAGGGGAAGGAGGCGCTGCAGCTGGGGGCAGTGGGCCGGACTCTCCCAGCCCCTGCAGGTCCCAGGACTGTGGAGGCCCCAGCCCGGCCCTGGAACTTGGAGCACGCATGTTGATTTTAGCGTGTCTCTCTTCGGACCCCCTCAGTGGGCGGATCTGCATCATATGATCCTCTGGGAAGAAAGTCTCTGTTAGGGTAGTTCTTCGGAAATGTGCTTTGAGGCGATTTAACTCACCTGAGAATTGCAGCCGGGCATCAGACCCGGGGACGGGGAGGGAAGGAGAACGGAACCCCTCTGCTCGGGGCACTGCACTGGGGCCTCCTGCGTCCTTCTGGGCGCGGCATCATTACCCCCATTTCAGAGGCCGGGAAACTGAGGGTCGAGGAGGAGAATTGACTTGTCCAAGGTCACACGGCCAGTACGTGTGGGAGCCGGGATTTGACTGTCCGCCTTCCCTTTGCCCCTGGCCCTGCCTCCCGGCCTTCTTTCTGGAGCTTCTTTCCCCGCCTCCTCCTCTTCATTCACATTCCAGCTCGGAGGTCACCCCGTCCCCCCAGTCTGGAGCCGTTCCCCCGACCCCTGACCCTTATCACATAACTCTGTTTCCCTGCCTTCGTAGGCCTGCTTGGCTCAGAAGCGATTTCGTCCTTTCAGAGCAGAGACCTTGTCAGTTTGCTCTGTGGCTGTGTCCCTGATGCTTCGAGCAGTGCCCGGCACATCGTAGGTGCTTAATTAATGCATATTCGTTGAGTGCATGGTCCTGGTGAGGAGGTCCAGGCGCCAGGGTGGACCTTGCCCGGCGTCCTGGATGTCCTCGACAAGTCACATCCCCTCTCGGAGCCTCAGTCCCCTCGCCGGTGCAACAGGGGAGCTTGGGCTGCATGGTCTTTAAGATGGAAGATTCTGGGCTTCCAGGCCCCAGGAATTCAGGGCTGGTCAGGGCTCTGGGGGGATGTGCTGGCCCAAAGCAACAGTGTGGGAGGAGGGCTGACCCTGAGGCACAGGAAAGGGAGGGTCCCTGGGTGGGGAAGAAACTGTTTGGGACGAGTTCCTGAGGCTTAGCCAGAACTCGAGCCCCCCTCCCCAGGGCTCCCCGAGAAAACGCTCGCTGTTGTCTTAGCTGCAGTGCTGGTGCCGGGAGGCAGGGAGGGTGCGCGGGGTCAATGTCCACCCGGCGAGGACCTCTGCCAAACGAGCTTTTGTTTATGTGCTATTTGAACAAAAAAGGGCTGTCCTCTTAAAAGCGCGGCTCCAGAAACCTCTTCAGGGTTTTGGGATCTGGGCAGGAGATGGCAGGGAAATTTTCTCGCTCTTTGTTAAACATTAAGCAAATTTTTTTGATCGAACATTTTAAATGCCAAACAGCAGAAAGAAGAAATATCCAGATGTCCTTCGCCGTTGGGCTAGCACTGTGAAGTTTTGGCAGGGGGATTTTTGTATCATTGGGGATGCAATTGTTTTTCTTGTAGATGAAAAACTTTTCTCAAATTTTTGTGTGTGTGTTTGCAAAACCCCAGATGTAAACAACTTTGCAGCTTCCTTTTTTTTTTCACTTAACATCGTGCTGTTAACTGGTCTCTCCTCTCACCAGTGTTTGTAAACTTCATTTGGGTCAAATGCATGAAACTGCCAAAGAGTGGAAGAGTCTGTTTAACCGATCCCCCATCATTGGACATGTAGGTTGTTTCACATTTCTCAGCCCATCTCTCCAGCCTCGTGCACCCGGTACCCCCTGCTCCTGGAGTGCTGTGTACTTTTGGATCTCCCACAAGGGTCTCCTGCCTCAGGACCTTTGCATAGGCTGCTCTGCTGCCTCTCCCTCTGCTGGGAGAACTTCTTGCTGAGGGAACTTCTTGCTGTTCCCTCTCTCCTCCGTCACAGTTGTGTTGAAACCTTTCTTGGGTTTCTCTTTGATATCTGTCTGTCTTCCCCATCCCAGACTGAGCTGCCTGAGGGCAGAGGTCTTATCTGCCTGTATTCATTGCTGTAACCCCAGGGTCCAGCACGAGTGTCTGGAGGTATCAGGGGACTGTTAGTTTCATGCCTCAGAGGTGTTCATTCTTTAGTTGTGAAAGTGGGGTCCCCGCCTCCTTTGTGTTTTAACTGGTTGAGTGGGGTCAGGTGAATAAGTTTTATGATGGGGGTAGGAGATAAATTTTTAGTTTGGCCCCCAAGCAGGAAGGGTGCAAAGATGTAAAGGACCCCCACAGGCACGTGACACCCCGTCCTATCCCTCTGTTGACGTAGTACATACATACGGACCCGCCGGTTACTGCGGACACCCACAGATGTCACTGTCACCGTGATACTAATAAGAGCCGCTCTTTGTGGGTCAAGCACTGTGCTCATACTTTTCATAATTTCCTCCTTTAATCCTCACAGCCACCCCTGGGAGATGCTATTATTATCCCCATATTACAGATGAGGCAACTGAGGCTCAGAGAGGTGTCGTAGTTTGCCCAGGATCACACAGACTCTCAGAGGCTGAGGCAGGATGTAGACGCCGACAGGATGGTTCCAGAGTCATAGCTCTTAACTACAGCCCTCCCCACCGCAACCCCCCCCCCACACGCACAATTGCTCAGACCCACAGGCGCCCAGCCTGCTTATGAGCCCCCCAGCTGCCCCCGTCCTCCCACCCACTCCCTGTAGCTCACAGTTCCACGGCCGCCTCGCTACCCTCCCCCTTCACGACCACCTGGACGCACAGCTCCACTGCCACCCTGCGCGCCCCTCCCCAGCTCCACAGGCGGAGCCGACCAGCACGCGGTGATCCTGTTCACCCCAGGCACGCCCTCCCCCCCCGACACACACAACCCCCAAATACACACACGCATCTCATCCCCACCCAGCCACCCGGAAACATGGTCCCTGGGCCCGAGCGCACCGTGCACACCAGCAGCGCCCTGGGGCTTGGTAATGGGCCATGGACAGGCTGCCTCTGGGTGTCCACTGGTGTGGAGCAGCAGGCCCTGGCTCCCGCCCTGGCCTTGTCCCTCCGTGAGGGGTGGTGTCGTGGTGGCCCTGTGGTGACCCGCCCTTGAGGGTGGGCAGCTCCGAGAGTGCTGGCCTCGGACTCCTGCCCAGGCCTGGATGCCTGGTCTTCCCCCCCCCCGCCCCGTCGTCTGTGGGGAGGGCCTGGGGCTCTGCAGCTGAGCTAGGCCCTTTCTGCCCATCTGGGGAAACTGAGGCTCAGGACACACAGCCAAAGTCACAAGCCAAGGCCACAGGCCTCCCTGTGACCGCTCCACCACACTGCCGGGCTGTCACTCAGGCAGCTTTGGGGCCCCACCCCTCTGTGTTTACAGGATTGTCCCCCGGCTTCATTCCTTCTGGTCCCGCAGAGTGGGCCAGCCTTCCAGGCTCTGGAATTTGACCCTATGAGTGACCTTGGACGAGGCAGTTAATCTCGTTCAGCCTCAGTTTCCTCCTTTCTCAAGGGGGAAAAAATAGTGACCCCTGTGGTCACGGGGTAACTGAGGAATCCGGAGAGAATCCCCCTCCCGAGTTTATTTTAGAGCCGGGCATGGGCGTAGCCGGTGGTGGGAGGGCGCTGTACCCGGGTTTGCCCTGTCCATTCTGGTCCGCTCTCACCTCTGCCTGTCCCCTCCTCGGCGAGGCTGCGTGGCATCAGCGTTTCCAGCCGTGGACCCTCCCCTCCTCTGCAAAGCGGGCAGGACATGACTCATGCCTGCGCTGGCCGCCGCCGCCCTTGACGTTGACCGCGCCCGCAGCTAATCCCCCGAGAGCTCGTCTCTGGGGTTTAGGGGTGTAGCCAGTGGGGGTGGGTGGGGCCAGGCCTCGGTCCTGCTGGGGCTGAGACTGTAGCCTCTAGAGAGCTGGGCTCTTTAAGGATGCCCGTGACCCAGCCTCTCCTCGAAGACAGAGTCCTGACTTGCAGGGTTTGTGGGTAGCTGTAGGCTCTGGGTTTTCAGTGGGGGACGGGGTCTCAGATTGAGGGAGGCACCTACTGTGTGCTGGTTAAATCTTGTCTTTGTAATTACTGACTTGGGTAAGCCTCGTGGGTCTCCCCTGCTACCCCCAGGCTGGCCCTGACTTGTTTGAAGCTGCATCCTGGCTCCGAGGGCCGTGGTGGGCGCATAGTAGGAGTAAAAATGGAATCAATGCAGAACTGTGGCCAAGTGCTTTTACATGGATTAGATGTTCTCAGCAAAGCTCGCAGCGACATGAGCAAGCACATAGGGTTATTAACGCATTTGACAGGTGAGGAGGCTGAGGCTGAGGAAGCGGGGAAACTTGCCCGAGCTCAGAAAGGTGGGGTTTGAATTCAAGTCTGCGCGCTGTGAGCCACTCCCCGAAACTCTCCTCGACTCAGACGCCCATGTGCCAGGTGCCGATCTGGAAGGGGCTCCGTCTGCCTCTCCCTCCGCCTGCCTGGAAGCCAGCCCTTCTCACCTGCACACAGGTGCAGGATGCTGACATGTGAGACGCCGTACCCCGGGAGCGGGGGACTCAGTGAGGCTGCTGGCAGGCAGGTGGTAACTCCGGCCTCTCCCACTCGGGAGAACAGATCAGAGTGCACGGGAGGCAGTGAGAGGAGGGCGAGTCTGGAAGAGCCCCGGGGCCACTCTTAGGCGGCCCCAGAGCCTCACAAGATCTGCCCGTTGCCCCTCTCCAGACTCAGCCCAGGCCACTGTCCTCCCCTCCACTCCAGCCAGACTGTCTGAAATTTCTGTTCCTTCAATGCCCTGAACTCTTTTCCAGCTCTAGACCTCACACTCTTCTCTTGGCTGGCTCCCTCTGATCCTTTAGGTCATGCCGCTGAAATGTCACCTCCTCCATGAAGGCTTACTTGATCACTCAATCCGTGGGGCCCAGCCGCAAACCCGTCTCTTCCCCTTCCTTGTCACATGCCGCCATCTTTGTCCCGGCCTATTGGTTTATCCATTCCCTGTCTTTTCCACTCCCCGACTCTAAGCCCTGTGTAAGCAGGGACCCTGACTTTTCAGTCCATGAATATCTCCCCATCACCGAACACGGGATGTGGCACATCGTGGGTCCATAAATCTTTTGATAACTCGGTAAAAGGGCAGCTTTTAAAAGTTCAGCAAGCCCAGATGTTGAAACCTCGTATCGTCTTGGCAGTCAGTGGTCTGCGGGCCGTTTCACAATGGGGCGTGCCTCACCGCGGAGTCACGACAGCCTGGTGAGCACGGTGTGCAGAGCAGGTCCGTCCCTTGTGAGTCAGTGGTTCTAGGAAGGGGGGGGGTCATAGGTTGGGCGCCCCAAGAAGCAGGGTGAATCAAGGGTGCGAGGGCCGGTGGTTAACTGAGGGGTGGTGAGCAGGGCCTCGCCGCGCTGGGAACCTCGGGGAGACGGTGGAACACGCCTCCAGATTGTCCTCCAGCAGCAGACAGTTCTCCACCAGCGCCCCAAGGATTTGAGGGGGGCCTGGCGGGCGGGCTGTCCCCCTGGCGCCTGACGCGCACAGCACAGCAAGCTCTGCTGAGTACCTGCTGGCTCCGGCAGGCGGTGGGCGACCGTGGCTCAGGGGACCAGAGCGTGAGCGCAGAGGCTGGCAGCAGGAAGAGGTCACCTGTTCCCGCTTCTGCCCAGGCTCGGGGGCTGTTTGCATAAAGGTGGCTCTTGGGGCCTAAAGAGGTCTCTCAGCCCAGAGAGGTCATTGTCTTGGGTTCGTCTTCTGCACAGGAAGTTTATCGTGAGCAGAGCGCCTGTATAGTGAGCGCCTGCTGTATACACTTTCCAGGCCTCTGATTCCTTGTGTTGTTTGAGATGCTGGACAAAGCCTGTCTCTCCTCTTCCTTCCCGCCTCTTTCTCCACAGGCTCCCTCCTCATCAGTAATCATACTGTGGTTGGGGATGGTAACGGATGCAGGCTGTGCTGAGCGTTTTGCGTATTCGATCTCCTTTAATCTTCACAAAGGTACGCAAAGTACATACCCATGGTTCCATTTTATAGATGAGGAAGCGTAGATCAGAGAGGTCGAGTGACTTGCGCAAGGTCACACAGCTGGTAGAGGTCAGACTGGGATTGGACACCCCGCTGGTGGCCTCTGGCTGGAAGTCCACACTCTGCAGGGTCATACAGAGGGACACAGACAGGGCAAGGAGCCTGGGGGCTCCTGGCCGCCAGGCCTGCGTGTTATCCCCCAAACACGGCATCCTCTGAGCTCTTCGTAACTGGTGATTACGCTGAGCAAAATTAGAGTCTAGGCAAACTGACAGCAGGTAGTGTTTATCCGGATTTCGGAGATGGTATAGTGTTTTCTGTAACCAGGGTGGGTGAGTTGCCGTCGGGGGAGGGGCCCACGGTGACTCACGGGGAACTGACCCCTGTCTGCCCAGGCACCTATTCTGAGAGCTGGCGAGTGGGCAGGGTGTCCCTCTCTGGACTCAGGGGTGTTTTAGAGCTTCCTGGCTGGGGGCTGGAAAGCGAGAGTGTGTCGATGGGGTCCTTCTGCGTGTCCTTTAGAGACAAAGTGAAAGGATTGGGGAGCAGAGCGTGGCCCCTCCCCCACAGCCCACACCCCCGTGGACACCGCCTCCCCTAACAGCTGCCTCCTGGCCGTCCTGAGTTCTCAGGGGCGTTGTCGTTCTCGGGAGGCAGCGCATCAGCCTGCAGTCCAGAATAAGCGCTACCTTGGGGCAACGGTAAGCAGCCTTTTGTGTCCCATATAAGTCGGTCATTGACTATGGATGCCCCTGTTTGTGGGGGGTTTACAGGGAGGGGTGGGGTCCTGGGCTAGCCTGTTGAGGACAGGGCTCCTGGAAAAGGGTGTACCTGTGAACTGTTAGCAAACAAACCTCAGTAGCGTCTCCTGGAGATTCTGTGCTGTGATTGCCCCTAATTGGCTATGTGACCTTAGGCAAGTCACTTACCCACTCTGGGCCCAAATTTCACCTTCTATACACCAAGGAGGTGGCATAAAATCACTAGTGGCCCCATCCCATTCTTATCCTCCCTCAGATGACTCACTTTCTCATTCAGACATTCATTTGTTTCAGCAAATGTTTATTGTGTACCTACTAGGTGCCAGGCACCTTGCTAGGCTCTGGTGCTAAGACAGGGAACAAGAAAGAGAGGGTCTCAGCCCTCAGGGGGCAAGGCAGCCAAGTAAACAGGCTTAAAACAGGGGGGCCAGTGTCACAAAGGAGCAGAGAATTGTGGGAACCAGAGCCTACCCGGGGTGGCGGTGGGGATCTGAGAGGGCTTCCTGGAGGAGGAGGCATCGACTCAGGGAGCTGTGGCCGCCTTAGCGCACGTGGGTACTGACAGCCCTCGGGGAAAAAGAGAAGGGGACTGGCAGCTCCTCGCAGGTCTCTTTCCCGCCCTGGGTGGAGTCCTCCCAGATCCTGACTCCTACCCTGTTAAACCCAACCCAGATCTCCAGGAGGAGCGAGGGGAGGATTCGGCAGGAGCTGAGGTCCTGGCAGCGGGCAGGGCCCGGGCATGCAGGGCTCTGGGGAGGCTGTGGCCTTATTTCCTGAGCTCCCGGAGGCTGCCGATGAACACAGCGCCCTGTCGAGATGGGGAAGGTGTCCAGCCCCCAGAAGGCCTCCCGCCACCCTCCTGGTCGGTCCTCTTCCCCCTTCCGTCCCCGTCGGGCAGTGCGGCCCGTTTCCTGAACTGGGTGCAGTTTCCAGGACAGGTGCTGATGGGTCCTGCTGCCTTTGCCCACCGTGTCTGCGGTATTTATCTGTGTTTTCGCGTGTTGCAGTCGTTCGAACTGTTTTCACCGCTGTTTTCTCTCCCCTCGTGTGAATATGACACGTTGATGGATCCGCTCTGCTGCTGATGGACGTTCTGTGGTTTCCAGGGTTGGGCTTTTATGAATGAAGCTGCTGTGAACGTCCGTGCCCGGGTCTTCTGTGGACCTGAGCCTTCGCTCCTGTTGGGTAAATACCCAGCCCGGGAACGGCCGGGTCCTGGGTTGGGTGTCCATCAGCTTTAGTAGGTTCTGCCAAATACTTTTCCAAAGGGTTTGTGCCAATTTAAAACCAGTTCCCCTTGCGCGTCCTTGTCAGCGCTCGCTGACGTCAGTCTCTGTGACTTTGGCCATGAAGGTAGATGCAGGGTACTGTCGCACTGTGATTTTAATTTGTCTTTTCCCGATGACCAGTGAAGTGGAGCGTCTTTTCATGAGCTTGTTGATCACTTGGAGGTGTTTTTCTGTGTGTGTGTGTGTGAAGTTCCCATTCAAATCTTTTGTCCTTAAAAACTAACCAACCAACCAGATTGCAGATTGTCTTTTTCTTATTGATCTGGAGTTCGTTTTTGTTTCTGTTTTTGTTGAGGAAGATTGGCCCTGAGCTAAGAGCTGTGCCAATCTTCCTCTATTTTGTGTGGGATGCCGCCACAGCGTGGCCTGACTAGTGGTACTAGGTCTGCACCTGGGATCCGAACCAGTGATCCCCGGGCTGCCGAAGCAGAGCACGCAAACCTAACCACAACACCACTGGGCTGGCCCTTGTTCTGGAGTTCTTTATATTTTCCAGATCGAGTCCTTTGTTATGCACATATATGTGTATATATCATATTTTGTATTCTGGATAGAGTTCTTTGGTGAAGTATATATGTGTGTCTCCGTTTATGTCATCACACTTACGTGTATAGAGAATAGGTAATATTTTGTATAATGTTATAAAATATATTTATAATATAATATAGATAAAATACTATATATTATATAATTTCTATATCTATAATATTTTATCCCAGTACGTGAGTTGCCTTTTCACTGTCTTAATGGTGTCTTCTGATGAGCACAAGTTTTACTTAAGATCCATATATCTCAGGTTTTCTTCTAGAAGCTTCATTGTTCTCCCTCATAGAAAGGTTTTTGTGTAGGAGATGAAGGGTGTGGAATGGTCTTCTGGAAGGATCATGCCTGCTCCAGTATGGGGGAGGCTAGGGAGGACGCTGGTGGGGTCCCCCAGACCAGAAAGCACGGTCGTCTGGTCTGAGGGGAGGCAGATGGGCCCGGGGACGTGGATGGGGAGAAGGGAGGGGCCTGGAGAGAGATGTAAGAGGCCGATTGAATAGGATTGGACACGGGCACAAGCTCTCAGAGTCCTTTAGGGCAACTTGCTGTTTTAAAAAGTGCTCACTCACGATCCTGGACTGGACCATCTCGCCAGGCCTCGCCCACCTTTCTCCCAAGCTGGGCAGGCCCAAGCGGCTCATAGTTTTGTGAGCTTGGCCCCTGTGTGGCCCTGTCACAGCTAACACAGGGTTTCCATAGCTGGGAGAACCTGCAAGTTAAGAGAGCCCTTGGGCTAAAGCAGTTTCAACATCGTGGAAAGGCAGTCTTGCGCCTCTGTGGTTCGTTAGGCAATTTCATTGTGCAAACGTCACAGACTGCAGCTGCACAAACCTAAACGGTGTAGCCTACCACACGCCGAGGCCATATGGTACTAATCTGTCGTACGTGGGGTCCGTCATTGACCAGAATGTCGTTACGTGGCACGTGACTGTAAGTATCTATTTGTATGTTATAGAAATTTATTATATAAAACACATAATACGTATAATGCATATAGTAATGCACGTGTATGTTATATATAAATTACGTCATGAACCAGGACCCCAGGATCTGGCTATAGTCCCGCTGGCTCACCCTGGCCTGGGAAGACGTTCCTCAGCGCAGACAGCCCTAGGCTTTCCTCTCCCCGCTGCTTCCCCTAAAAATCCAGCAGGCTGCTCTCAGTTCTGGGCTCGGCATTTGTCAAGCAGGTGCTGTGGTTTAATGATCCAGGGCGAAAAGCACTTTCAGTTGCTTCCAGACACCTAAGGAGTCCTTGGCCAGCGCCGGTGGCCTGGTGGTTAAGATCCGGCACTCTCGCCGCCGCGGCCTGGGTTCATTTCCCGGTCAGGGAACCACAGCACCCGTCTGTGGGTTGTCATACTCTGGTGGCTGTGTGTTGCTGTGAGGCTGAAAGCTGTGCCACTGGGATTTCAAATACCAGCAGGGTCACCCACGGTGGACAGGTTTCAGCGGAGCTTCCAGACTAGGAAGAAGGACCTGGCCACCCACTTCTGAAACAATTGGCCATGACAACCCTGTGCACAGCAGTAGAGCATCGTCTTGATCCAGCGCTGGAGGGTGAGAGGATGGCACAGATAGACCGGGCAGGGGTCTGCTCCGCTGTACACGAGGTCACTGGGCATCAGAATCGACTGGTTGCCGCTAAGAACAGCGAAGGGAACGCTTGCAATTTGGCTGTCCCCGTGACCCGAGGGGTGGGGCTGCTCCCTCCACACCCCCATTCCCCCCGCCCCCAGGGAATGCATTTAAAACTTATTTTTAATTGTATTTGTTTCCCTGAAACTCTTTGTAACTGCCTTTAGCTAAAAGTGTCAAGGATTTGGTTGTCCCCGCTGTAGCTCATTATACATCACTCAGGGAGCCCTCCCAGAGTTCCTTGTCAGCGGCAGAGGTTCCCTTAGAAATGGAGCCTGTGACCCTGATGGATTGATGGGGCGTTCTGGCCCCGTCGATAGAGATTTCCTTACTGCCCCGGACGTCAGTTAATCAAGATGATGGATTTGGGGGCCCAGGGGGCAACGGTGGATCACTCACCATGTGGCACCCGTCAGTCTGGACCACAGGTGCCCCGTGCCCACAGTGAGTAGCTTCGGTCCCGGGAGGCTCCGTTGAGCAGAACCGTTCATTAACCGAGGCCTCCCTGCTCCCGCCTCGCTGCCCCGCACCCTGCATTTAAAACAGGGACAGAGGTCAAAAGAAACTGTCGTCGGTGATGTTAAAGGGCATGACTCCTTCCGATGGGTGAGTAGCTTGTGGCTCAGTTCAGTGAGGTTGGGCCTGGGGTCAGGGCACCCAGGCCGGTGGACCCTGGAGGCTGGGAGGGAGGTTAAAAGGTCCGGGGTTGAGGGCCAGCCTGCCCCCTCCCGCCCACGGCACGCCCTCTCTCTCAGCCTCAGTTTACACATCCGTGTATCGGGTTTGTACAGCGCTGTCTACACTGTCCGGTCAGGTACCCAGCTTCACCGGCCTGTTGAGCACTTAAAACCAGGCGAGTGCGCCCGAGGCCCTAAATTTAAAATTGTATTTAGTTTGTAACTCATTTTGGTTCCTTGGCATTTAAATTTTAGTAGCTGCATGGAAAGCGTCCTCTTGGGACCCACCTTGCAGGATTTGATGCTGTTAAAGACCCTCAGAAGCCCGGATGGGAGGTGAGGCCCCAGTGAAGAACTTGGTAGAGGCCTGCGCTCCGGGGTTACTCGCACAGCCACTCAACTCAGTGCCGCCTCCTTCAGGAAGCCCTCCCCTTCCTTTCTTCCCAGCCGACTTCAGCTCTGTGGGTCTCCTATTGGCGCTGGGACAAATTGCCATAATTTAGCGCCTTCATCATCAATACAAGTTGATTGCTTTTCAGGTCTGGAGGTCAGACGTCTGATATGGTCGGCAAGAGGGTTTTCCTTCTGGAGGCCCCAGGGCGGAACCTCTTTCTTGCTTTTTCTGGCTTCCAGAGGCCGCTGCATCCCTTGGCTCGTGGACCCCCAACTCTGGTGCCTTCATCCCATTTTTTCTCTCTGACTCTGACCCTTCTGCCGCCCTCTTATAAGGATCCTTGTGATGACATTTGGGTCCACCCGGATAATCCAGGATCGTCTCCCATCTCCCAGGGCCCTCACTCAATCTCATTTGCAAAGTCCCTTTTGCCAGTAAGGTGACAGATTCCCAGGTTTTGGGGGTTAGGGCCTGGACATCTTTGGCCGGCATTGTTCTGTCTACTGTCTTCTTTCTCCCATGGGCCTCAGTCTCCCCCACTGCTGTCGGTGGCCATGTTCGCCTCCCCTGCTAGACTGCGCTTCCAGGACGAGGACTTTCTGCCGCCAGACTTGCCCGAAAACCCGCTCTGAGCCGGACAGGCCCTGTGCCAGGTGGCAGGGGCATGATGAAATGACAAAACGGCAGAGGGCACACACTCCGGAGTCAGCGTGGATCCCAGGTCTGTTAACTTCCGAAGCAGCTGACCTCAGCCAATCCCTGTGCCTTCTGAGACCTCGGTTTTCCTGCCTGCAGAATGGGGAGAATACGAGTACCAGCCCCTGGAGGTCGTTGAAGACAGCAATAGAAATTACGCAGGTAGAGCCCTGAGCACCGTGCCCGGCGCAGGGGTGGCACCTCATGTCACAGCCACAGTTGCTGCTGCGACGATTAACAGGCTGAGTCCGAATCCTGGCTCCACCCCTCGAGCAAATTGCTGAACCTCCCCTGGCCTTGTTGTCTTCATCCGTCAGGCGGGCCTCATCGTCCGCCTCCCCCCAGGGGGCCAGCTTAACTGGGGTAATTCATTTAATGTGCCGCCTGGCACACAACCGGTGCTCAATTCGTGTTGGTGGTTTCATGGTGATCATTAACACCGGCTTCCCCAGGGCCCGGCGCTTCATAGGTCGAAGGACCTCCCTCTTGCAGCCGGCCCATGTGTAACTCAGAACCTGGAGGCCCGGGTTCCGTGCCAGGAGCAGGGCCTGTCTGCCGTGCCCCGAGGCTGGCTGCACCAGGCCCTGACAGGTTTACCGGAGTGCTGGGAAGCTGGTGCCGGAGGAGGAGGAGGAGTCGGCTGGGTGCCCGAAGGGCGTGGGAGGCACAGTTACCCTCCTGGGAAAACGGGGAGAGGACGTGCCAGCCGGCCCTGCAGGTTTACTGCAGGGACCACATGAATGCTAATGGCTGGGGCGGGGGTGGAGGGAGGGTTGCCGTGCAGCAGCCGGAGGTGGACCTGAGGCTGTCTCCATCCCAGGGATGCGGTGTGGTCTGGACCACTCTTTCTGGCTTTCCTTGCATCCTGGTTTGGGGGGCTGCCCTTGGCGTTTACATCCTTTGGCGCAGCGCCCCCCCCCCCCCCCCCCCCCGTTGTGAATTAAGCCTTGGGCTCTGAGGCCAGCCTTGCAACCCGTATCCACTCAGCCGGCTGCCCTTCCTTGTGGCCTCCCGACTGTGAAACTGGGGTACAACTGGAGCGTGGGCGAGGGCAGACTCCCTGAATCACTGTCTCTCCCGAACTCCTTCATCAGAGGCTATTCCTTCAGTCCAGCTAAAAGAATCCCACCCACCCGCAGGTCCCTCCACTCAGCTTCACGTTCTGCCGGTTTGTTTGCTCACTTATTTATCGTGCATTTCCAGAAAGCTGCTGCGTGCCACGTCCACCCGTAGGTATTTTACATGCGCCGTGTCCTTTAATCCTACAAATCTTTTGAGGCAGGTCTCAGTGAACTCAGTTTGCCCGTGAAGAAACTGAGCTTTCAGAGGTGAGGTGGCTTGTCAAAGACACCACAACCATTATGTTTGCTTCGAAGACTTTTGTGCATTTAACCAATTTGCACCAAACTCCCTGGATCCATTAGGAACGCTTTTGCCTGCATCTAACAGAAACCGTAACTAACAATGGCTTAAACAGTACCTTATTATTCTTTACATAACAACAACAACAAAAATCCAGAGGAGGGCGGTTCCGAGTTAGTGCAGTGGCTCAGCTGTGTCATCAAGATCTTTTCCGTGCCTCTGTCCTTCAAGTATTGCTTGTGACCTCATGGTCTCAAGATGGTTGCCTTGGCTCCAGGCATCATGTTTTTGTTCCAAGTAGGAAGAAGGGGAGCACCGTAAGCTGCATGTGCCTGTTCTATCAGCAAAGAAAAAGCCTCTCCAGAAGTCTTCTGGCCATTGCACCTTGTGTCTCTTTGGTCAGAACTGGATCACATGGCCACTCCTAGCTGCAATGGAGACGAGGAGAGCTAGTCTCTGGTTCGTTAGCCTTAAGAAGGGGAGCTGCCTGGGAGCTGGCATCTGCATTTTCTGACTCCAATACTATATTCTTTCCATTTTACTGGTGATTTCCAGCCTCATGGCCTTTTGCCATATCCACATAACCCCTGTACCGTTATTTTACTGTCAATTTTTTTGCTTTTTTGAAAGTTAAATAACTTTTTAAAGGAATCTTTAAGAAAAATCTCTATTTCAAATTGAAAACCAGTTTCACTTTTCTTAAAAAATAGCAGTAAATTTAAATACAATGAAAGTAAAATAATATTTTAAAGTCCTTTGCTGCCTCTGATGGTCTGAGCTGGGGTTGTCTCTTCTTGATTAAAGTGGGACATTAGTGGATAATGGAGATGTGGGCGTTCGAGTCGGAGTGGCACCAGCATGGACCGTCTCGGGGAGGCCGGGGGAAGGCTCCCGTGAGCAGCACATGGGAAACAGTTGTCATACAGTGTCCTGCACAGCGCCTTAATGCTGGGCCTGGATGCCACAGCATCCGGAGTACCTGAAACCATCCTGTGTCCCACATGGGCTGCCTCCCCTCTCTGGGGAGCCCAGCAGTCTCCCATTTGGTCTTCTCTGTGTCAGGCATCAAGTCAACTCTCGGAAGTGGAACCTGGAGCTGAGGGGTCTGGACCCTGGGTGGGGTGGAGTGAGGGGGCTGTAGATCTTGTAAGAACCTCAGGCTTATCTCTAATATGTGACATCTTGAGCAGCAAATTGCCAAGGCAGTTTGGAAGTCTCTTTGGCCTGGGAAAGCCACAGAGGCTTCCTGGAAGAGGTGTCCTTTATTTATTTATTTACTTTTTTCTTCTTCTCCCCAAAGAGCCCCTGTACATAGTTGTGTATTTCTTCTGTCCTTCTAGTTGTGGCACGTGGGACACCGCCTCAGCATGGCCTGATGAGTGGTGCTGTGTCCGTGCCCAGGATCTGAACTGGCAAAACCCTGGGCCGCCGAAGCAGAGCGCGCGAACTTAACCACTTGGCCACGGGGCCAACCCCAAGAGGTGTCCTTTAAACTGCCCTAAAAGGATGGGTGGGATTTGGGCAAGCGGAAATTGTGCTGTGGGTAAAGGGCTCTGCATGGAGAAGGAGTAAGTGAAAAAGACACTCCCATCCGGGGACCCAGTCGGGAATCTGGCAGTGTAGGCAGGGCCTGCCGTATAGACCAGATTAGTTAGCTTGGGGCGGGCCTTGAATACCTTTGCCCAAGCGATGGACGGTGAGAGCCGTTCATTTCAGAGCCGGGGAGCAGCGTGATCAGCTCTTCCCAGGGTCTGAGCTTTGCGCAGAAAGCAGCCTTGGAGCCAAAATAAGCTAATTCCTCCGAAAATCTGTTTGTACTTGGAGGGAAGTACTGATATTTTTTCTGAAATGCAGTCTGCGTTTCTCAGCCTCCCCAAAGAGAGCGCGTGGTGCTCACACTTTTCTGAGTCCAGCGTTGTACCGTGCCTTGTAGTGAACTGAGCTCTGAGGCTGAGACTCCTCTGCTGTGAGCATCAGCTCCGGGGCTGGGCCTTCCTTCCTGCCCGCTCTGCCAGCGCCGGGCCGGGCCCAGACTCACCTCGAGCTGTTCTCATCGCCTTTGCAAACCTTACAGTCGAGTTTGCGATGATCCTGCCTTAAACGAGAAGCCAGGAGAGCTCCCGGGGAGGGCACGGCGGCCAGGGCTGGTTTACTGCTCCTGACACATCTTTATGGGGTCAGCCCGAGGGGAGCGGTGGAGGACTCTGACCTCGGAAGCTTTGAATTCAGTCAGCACGAGATGTGTTTGCCTTACGTGGGAGGGTCCGGGTCTTCACATCTAAAAGCTCTAAAAAAGGCGTACCCCTCTTTGAACCAGCCAGCCCACTTCTAAGCAAAATTTGTCTTGGGAAAATAATTGCTTGTGGGTGTTCATTGCGGCGTTGGTTTTAATGGTGCATAACTGGAAACAACGTAAAGATCCAGTAGTGGGGGATGGATTAGCTAAGCATGAGAGCTGCATTTAATAGAAAACTACAAAAGCATTCGAAATGACTGGAGAGGTGGTGCAGCTACGGATGTGAAAGATGTTTATGACATATTTTGAAATTAAACAAGAAGCAGCAGGTTCCTAAGTAGCGTGCCTGATCTGATTCCATTTGAGGGGTTTTTTTTAAAGATTGGCCCTGAGCTAACATCTGTTGCCAGTCTTTTTTCCTTCTTCTTCTTCTCCCCAAAGCCCCCGAGTGCATAGTTGTATATTTTTAGGTGTGGGTCCTTCTAGTTGTGGCATGTGGGATGCTGCCTCAGCATGGCCTGATGAGTGGTGCCATGTCCGCGCCCAGGATCCGAACCGGTGAAACCCTGGGCCGCTGAAGCGGAGTGTGTGAACTTAACCACTCGGCCACGGGGCTGGCCCCTTCAATCTGGTTTTGACAGCTTGCCAGTTACATTGGAAATGCGCAAGTCGGTGCGAGTCAGAATGCTCATAGTGGCTGTTGGCTCTGAATGGTGGAATTTAGGATTATTACAAACATTTTTGCTCATCTATATTTTTGAGTTTTTCTGTTGTTGTTATGTGGAGCACCTGAAAGGATCTAGTGAAAGGGCGGGAGTCGGCTAGAATAGTGTAAGAGCTTTCGATACTGTAAAGAGGGGAGTGTCACATCCTCGGTGGAGTCCGGTGTCCCAGGGGACTCAGTTTTCCCCATTCCAGAGCAGACGTCTGCAGACTCTTTCTATAACAGGCCAGAAAGTAAATATTTTAGGCCCTCTGGGCTAAACAGCCTCTGTGGCAATTACTCAACTCTGTCTTAATATCTTGGGAAGAAGCTATGGGTAATCTGTGTAAATAAATGGTCGTGGCCGTGTTTCAATAAAACTTTATGTACACAAATGAGCGGGGGGGCCGGATGTGGCCTGCTGACTATAGTTTGCGTATCCCTGATCTAGAGAAAAACAAACCAACAAAAAAGCAGCTTGATTAATGGTTTCAGTGAGTGTGTTAGCCAGTCCAGAAATAGCCTAAATGGTAGGAAGGAACAGGCCAATGAAAATTTGAAAAGGCGGATGTTTAAATAGAGGCGTCGAGATAAGTGGTAATATTCTTTCTGAGGATCAGCACTTGCACCTGGATGAGGGGTGTTGGGCTGAAGTTGGGGCCTGGATTGTGCTTTGGGGCGTCTAAAATGCAGATTAGCACGTTAAAGGCTCTGAAAAGTCTTGCCGGAAGGAGGCTAGTTTCCAGTTGTTGGACCCGGCGTTCTCCAAACGCTGTCGGTAAACCACAAAACCCTCCTGTGGGTGTGAACGTGTCCTGCCTGCATCTGATGGTCCAGGGAAAAGTTGGGAAAAGCCCCTCGGACGGTTCCTCTGGATTCCAGAGCTCAGAATGTCAGATGTGCTGAACTTGAACGCATTCCAGCTCGAAATTTACACAGAGGTCAAGACTATGCCGATTAAGGCAATTCTTACAGAAACTGTGCGCGGTCTGCAGGAATCGTGGCTCTCACTTCTTCTGCCAACGGGGGATTAAGAGCTGCATTTAGGCCCCCAACCATCCTTTGCTGAGCACCGGCTGTTGAGAGGGAATCACAGGTGACCAGGAGAGTTAGAACCCGCGTCTCAGAATGCGAAAAGCTGGGCTCCGTGGAAGACGAGCCAAGTGCAACAGGGAGAAGTGGACGGCGCAGACCCGGTGAGTCTGGGGGTGACTGAGCCAAATCTGAATCACAGAATCTCTAAAATCACGGAATTTAGTGACCCCTTGTTTAGCCTCTTGTTTTGTCGGTGGGGAAACTGAGGCCCAGAGTGAGGGAGGGATTTGCCCAAGCTCTCACTGCGAGTGCGTGGAGGAACTGAGACCAACGCTAGAGTGAGGGACCTACTGTGTGATCGTTTTTATGAAATATCCCGAAATGGCAGATCCCTGGAGGCAGAAAGCAGATTGGTGGTGCCTGAGGCTGGGGGAGGGGAGAAGGGGGAGGGACTGCTAACGGGCACGGGGTTTCCTTTGGGGCCATAAATATGGAACTAGAGAGAGGTGATGGTTGCACAACATGGTGCGTTTACTAAGTGCCACTGCCGTGTACGCTTTGAAATGGTGGAAATGGTGAATTTCATGCTATGTGTATTATGTTGTGTTAATTCAAGTGAACAAACACGCACAATTTTTTTTTCTTAAAGATTGGCCCCTGAGCGAATAACTGTTGCCAATTTTATTTATTTATCTTTTCCTTTTTCTCCCCAAAGCCCCCAGTATATAGTTGTATATCCCAGTTGTGAGTGCCTCTGGTTGTGGCATGCGGGATGCCGCCTCAGCGTGGCCTGATGAGTGGTGCCACGTCCGTGCCCAGGATCTGAACCAGCGAAACCCTGAGCCACCGAAGCAGAGCGCGCGAACTTAACTACTTGGCCACAGGGCCGGCCCCAAAGTACACAATTTTTAGAAAATTGTGCCTCTTGGACTTTTCACCAAGATCCCCTCATGTTGCCCCAAGAAGGGTAAACAGACAGGCTCACGCTGGAGGACTGTGTTTCTCCTGTACCTTTGGGCCTTGGCTCATGCTGATTACTCCGCTGGCCCTGACCTCCTCCTCTGCTTGGCTGACTCCTCCCAGTCTCTGCTCAGACATCACCTCTTCCAGGAAGCCATCCCTGACTACTCCACTCCTCCTCCGGGCTTTTACAGCCTCACTTTCTGTCCCCACCAGGGCGCCCCTGAATTTTATGGTGTTTGACTTCTACCTCCTCCGCTAGACTGTGTCACCCACTGTGATCAGCAGTGGGGTCTTCCTGCTTCCCACTGTGTTACCAGCGAGGGGGGCTGGGGGGCACGGCCCAGTGTGGACTGTGATGGCTTTTAATGGAGATCTGCCATCAGCTGAGTCAAATGGTGATTAGAGCCTAAGCATTAGGTTTTGTTTACATTTGTTTTTAGTTTCTTGCTTTTTGTTTATTGTGGTCAAATACACACAGTGTAAAATTAATCATCTTAACTATTTTTAAGTGTCCAGTTCAGTGGCATTAAGTACATTCCCGCTGTTTTGTGACCATCGCCAGCATCCATCTCTAGGACTTTTCCATCCTGTTATACTGAAGCTCTGTCCCCATGAAACACTGACCCCCCATTCCCCCTCCGCCAGCCCCGGGCAACCACCATTCTACTTTCTGTCTGTATAAAGTTGACTCCTCTAGGGACCTTGTATAAGTGGCGTCATACACTTGGGCCCTTCCGTGACTGGCTTATTGCGTTTAGCAAAGTGTCCTCAAGGTTCACACAAGTTGTCTCATATATTGGTACGTTACTCCTTTTCAAGGCTGAATAATATTCCATTGTGTGGATGGACCACATTTGGTTTATCCATCATCCATCGATAGACGTCTGGGTTGTTCCCAGCTTTTGGCTGTTGTGGATGATGTCGCGTTGGACATCGGTGTACAAGTATGCGTTCGAGTCTCTGCTCCTGGTTCTTTGGGGTATGCAGCTAGGAGCGGGATTCCTGAGTCACGTGGTGGTCCTGTGTCTAGTTTTAGAGGATCTGCCTCACTGGTTTCCGCTGGGGCGGCCCCATTTTATAGTCCTACCAACGGTGCGCAGGGCTTCCAATGTGTCCACGTCCTCACCAACACTTGTCGTGTGTGTTTTTTTGGTAGTAGCCATCCTGATGGGCGCGAAGCGTCCTTTACATCTGTGCATCATAAAAAAACAACTGTTCTAGGTAGAAATCTGACAGAGAGGGAGGGTGGGGTCAACGTAACTCCAGCCACCCACGGGCTGCTCCCTCCACACCTCCAGCCTCGGTCTCCTCCTCTGTAAGATGGGGTTCGTGACAGGAGCTGCCTCATTGTTAATGAGGTCATCCTTGTCAAGCACGTAGCACCCTGCCTGGCACACAGTATCTGCTTCGTAGATAATAGTTTTTTTGTTTTTTTGAGGAAGATTAGCCCTGAGCTAACATCTGCTGCCACTCTTCCTCTTTTTTGCTGAGGGAGACTGGCCCTGAGCTAACATTGTGCCCATCTTCCTCTACTTTATATGTGGGACACCTACCACGGCATGGCTTTTGCCAAGTGGTGCCATGTCCGCACCCGGGAACTGAACTGGTGAACCCTGGGCTGCTGAAGCGGAATGTGCACCCTTAACCACTGGGCCACTGGGCTGGCCCCAATAATAGTTATTTTTGTTCTTAGCATTCAAAAGCTCTGAAAGTGGGCAGGAGAGAAAGTTTGCACCTCCACGTTTTGAAGCGGTGGAGAGAGCACAGCTCAGAGGGAACTTCTGGTACTGAGGCTCAAAAAGAAAACTGTTTGCACAAACAACATTAATGGAAATAAAAAGGAATTTTAAAATGAAAGGGAATGTTAAAATTTTAACATTCTACGAACAATTCCATCCCAGGTCCCCGACACTTTTTGTTTTCCTTTGTCCCTGTTCTCTTCCAGACCTTGACTGTTTGTGTCAGCAATCTTTGCTGTTGTCACAGCCTTGAGTACAACAAGATGTCCCACTGCCACCGTTTTCCCAACAGATTATCATAAGCGCTTTTCGCTTCCATGCGCAGACCTCCCACCCTCACCTTCAGAGATGCAGGCCAGCCCCTCCCTGTGGCTGAGAGACTTTCTCCTTTCGTGGAGAGAGTGGGTTATTGCTAGGTGTTTGCTATTCTAGCCACAACAACCATCTTTTCCGATCGCAGACTCAGGCCGTGGGGCGTGAGGGGCCTTTAAGACCCTTGGGGCGTTCTGGGCATGCTGGGAACTGGAGGTCTCGTCTGCCTGCCAATGTTGCAACCTTTGGGACATTTCAAATGGCTTATGAGTCCTGAGTTTTTTCCAATAAGGGTTATCACCCCAAATCCAGGCTGCGTCGTTGCTGCTGCTGGATAGATAACACTGCAGTGGACATCTTTGCGTGTATGACTTTCCCTTCTTTTCGATTCCTTCGTAGGATAGGTTTTTAGAAGTGAGATTACAGGGTCAAACATAAGTGAGTGTTTTGGGGGGAGGTATGTGGTGGAGAAAACACTTGATTTGTCGTCAGAAGATTTTAACTCCAGCTCTTGCCCTCGCCAGCATGTCATTGAGCTCATTTTCTGAACAGGGTTTTTCTCATCGGTAGAATGGTGGTAACACAAGGTTGTTGAGAGTATTAAATGAGAGAAGACAGAAGCTGCCCAGAGTCACATAGCATGGTGCCCAGCTCTTGATGGAGCCTTGGAAATTATCAGTTGCAAGGGAATATTGCCAAATTGCTTTTATAGCTTCCATCGTCCCTGGGCACCAGTGAGCATGTCAATTTTCCCGCACCCACGCCTGCGTTGGATATTATTATTTTCTTCTTTCAGGATGCTCTCCTTTCAGGTAATTTTGCACACTGACTTTGTGTCCAGTGTGGTGTCAGACCCCGGGGATACAGCTGTGAGCCGGACCCAGGAGCCTCCTGGCCAGGAGCTCCCAGTCCAGAGCAGGAAGTAGAGGCGGCGATCACTGCTGGGCGAGGGAGAAGCAGCAGGAGTGAGAGTCCAGAGCCCAGAGACACCTGAACCTGCCCCGGGGCCATCAGGGAAGGCTTCCTGGAGGAGGTGGTGGCCCTGGCGCTGAGACTTGAGGGATGAATAGAGAGTAGCCAGGCAGTGTGGGCATGGCAGTGCAGAGGCATGAAGGCGAGGAAGAGAACAGCGTGTCTCGTGACCTGTCTGGGGTCCATTGTGCTGGAGTAAAGGAGTGCGTGTGAGAGACAGACAGACAGACAGATGGATGAGGGTGTGTGTCAATCATTAGACTGAAGCTGGAGAGATGAAGAGGATCCAGATCCGGCTGGGCCTCCAGGAAGGAGCGTCACATCTTTATCCAGAGGGCGGTGGGGACGCACGCACGGGCTTGGAGCCAGGGAGGGACGTGGTGGTGCCTGTCGATCTCAGATTCACTCTGGCTGCTGCTGGGAGAGTGAATGTCCCTTCTCGGGCTGCCCCTGTGGCACAGTGGTTAAGTGCGCACGCTCCGCTTGGTGGCCCAGGGTTTGCCGGTTTGGATCCCAGGCATGGACCTAGGCAGTACTCATCAGCCATGCTGTGGCAGCCGTCTCACATACAAAATAGAGGAAGACTGGCACAGATGTTAGCTCAGGGCCAATCTTCCTCATCAAAAAAAAAAGTCCCTTCTCAGTGATGTTTTCCTGCCACTCCCTCCTTTATGGTCACTTACCTAACATTCTCTATCTTGCTTAGTTAGGTTGTTTCTTGTCTGTTCCCATCATCCTGATTGTCAGCTCTATGGGAACAGGGCTGTCTACATGTTTTGTTCACTGCTGTGTCCCCGTCACCTGGCCCAGTGCCTGGTACTCGGTGGGTGCTCAGTAATTGTGGAATGAATGAATGAATGAATGAATGAGTGAGTGAGCCAGGGCCACAGCCGTGGAACGGAGGGAGAGGACGCATCCCCTGCAGTAACCTGGGACCCTGGGCCCTTTCCGTCTGGGGCTGTGGGTGGAGGCACCACCTGCGTCGGCGGCAGCCTGCTCTTCTGCGAGGACACGGCGTGCACTGGGCCCTTTGCACAGCGCATCACCCAGGATGGGTGCGCAGAGCTGGGAGCCCAGGTCTCGCTCCGGAAGACACCTGGGGGAAGGTGTCAGGACTGGCTCGCCCCCCTCACCAGATGGTGGCCTTCCCAGGAGACGGTACCCAGAGCTGGCTGAGGGAACGCCTGGTGAGCGCCCAGCTCAGATTTCTGGGCGTAATGATGAAGGACCAGCAGCAGCTGTTGGAATGAATCAACGCCTCTGAGTTGAAGTGCGAAGCTGCCAAACTGTTGGGTTTTGAATGGAAATGTTTCTCTTGCCTTCTCGCTGCGTGGTTCTCTCGGATTCCCCGGGAGACGGTGAGCTCTGTGGCTGCGCCCCCAGCACCCAGCACGGAGCCTGGATTGTGGAAGGAAGGTCAGAAGGCGGGAGAAATGCATGCTCTGGAATGACTCTGTCTGATTTCAGAAATTATTGGTCTTGCTGATTCCCTGCCCCCAGAGAATGGTTTTCCCTGCGTGAAATTGTAGGAAATGGGAATTTGAAACTTTGCAGATCAGCTCAGGGAGATCAAGCCGATCGAGCAGGTTCTGCGACAACAGATCCCCAGCTGTGGCGACCCCCACGGCTTGAGGACAGACGGACATCCTCTGTCTCCTGCTCTGTTGCAGCCCCTGCCCTCCCAGATCAGCCTTGCTCCCTGCCTGCCCCCTGTGCCGACCTCCATAATGGTTAATACAGATGAAACCGGAGATGGCTCACGCTCGGTCCCCGTCTCTCTTTAGGGATCTCTTGTTTACCTGGCTGTGGCCACAGTGCTAATAAATTTAAAAAGAGCGAGCGCGGTCACCCTCGGAAGAAATAGGAGCTGGCCTCCGTGTGAGTGGGCTTCTGAAATGTTTTGGAAGAGACTAACATCTCTTAAATTAACCATGACATATGTGATGCATTTAAAGTAAGGTTTCCAAGCATATATTTCCATCGGTTTCCTTACATTTTACAACAGGTTAAATGAAAACCTGAGAATCATGGGTTTCTAGGTTTGGGAAGGACTTCAGAATAGGATTTAGCTGTCCACTGGGGTGGTTTAAAAACTTCTTTCTTGTCTCTTGTTCGTTCATTTATTAGTTGATGCATCGACTCGTTCGTGCAGCCATATTCACATGCCAGCTATTTGCCAGGCGTTTTCAACGGAAATGGGAGAGGAAGCCCGAGCTATAAAGGGCATTGCAGATAACAGAGACGCTGCTCTGGCTAGGAGGGTGCGGACAAGAAAGCCTTCTGTCTCTGTCCTTGCCTGTTTCCTTGCTCGCAATATGGCCACTGAAGTGGGTCCAGGGATCCCAAAGTGGGGCGACATTTGTGTGCCACTGATCCTGAGTCAGCAACCGTCTTCTTGGCGACTCTTCCTAGGGAAATCCACACAGAGCCGCGTTCATTCCACGTTCGGGCAGACGAGCTGGTGTGACAGTGTGGGGTCAGCGTCACAGCGAGTATCCGACAGCGGGGCTCCATCCTGTGGTCCGTGAAACCGGTGGGCCCTCTTGGTGGGGTAGGTGGGGTGAGCTTCCAGCTCAGCTCTTCACAGCTCTTTGGTTTTGTCATCCCGTAGCAGTTGACCTATGGCCACTCCAGAGCTTGCCAGAGCCAGAGGAACGCATCTGATGTCCTAGACGGCTTAGTGCTGTGACACTCATGGCACCTGTACTTATTCAGAAGCTTAGAAGAGTGGGGCGCGGGCCCAGGAGAATCTCTCTTCCTTCGTTTATTTATCCACACAATAATTATTTATTTGGTGCTATTGTATGCCAGGCCACTGTACTAGCTACTGGGGCTTTGCAGTGCCTCTGGGGGCTTACCGTGGAGAGGGAAAGGCTGATGTCAACTGAAGGATAATGTAACTGTGTAGCTGTGATGTGTCCTGCCCTGTATCTGTGGGGCTCCCTGGGCGTGTAAGAGGGAGAGTCCTAGGTTAGCGGGGGGGTGGAGATATCTGAGCCCTGATCTTAGGGGTGGGCCTGTGTCTGTGTGTGAGCGAGAGAGGTATCCCAGAGAACAGGTGCAAAGGCCCTGAGGAAGCATGTGAGGACCTCCAAGAGATGCAACATCCCGATACTGCTGAGCAGGGGAACCAGGAGAAACAGCTCCTGAATTAGCCAGCACTTTGAGCGCTCAGAAATCCCCTCCTCCAAGCCGAGGGTGTCTGCCGGGACCACTACTCCCAATTCTAGGCAGTTAATCCTCCTGTTCCTGCACCCCCACGTCACCCTTTACAAACCATGATGTTTGTTGCCCCGTGTTGTAATTGCTCGTGTGTGTTTCTCAGACTGTGAGTTCCCTGAAGGCAGGGGATAGTCCTTGTTGCTCTTTGTGCACACAGTAGGCGCTCAATAAACGTGCATTGGAGGAACAGGGGAGATTTTTATTGAGCACCTACTGTGGACTCAGCACTCTCTCTGCGCACGTGTATGTATCAGGCGACCAAATCGAAAAGCTGAAAGGAGCGTGAGTTTTACAAGCGGGAGGAGATGCCAGCCGATGCAGTTGGAGCTTGAAAGCTTTGGCGCCGTCTGTGCACAGACTGCCGGAGCTCGGGAACCGAGGCTGTCGCCCTGTGTCTCCCCAGACCTGCCGACGCTCAGCCTGCTGGGATGAGCCTCCCCTCCCCCGCCCGCCGCTGCCCGGGGACCGGGACAGGGACGGCCCGCTCCGCTCAGGATGAGAGGTGACAGCGTTGGCTTTCTCCGGCAGCCACCCGTCCCCGGCCAGGGCCTGCCGGCTTGGGTGAGTGGGGGGGCTGGCGTGTCCAGGGGGTGCAGGGCGCCTGCAGCTTCTGCTGGGGAATTTTCTCCCCGTCCTTTGCATCCTGTCATTGTCCTGTGTCTCGTGTCCGGGATGTCTGCGTCCCAGAGCAGGGTTTCAAGCGGTCACGGCAGCTGGCTGTAGAGGTGAGCCGTCCTGATTCTGGACAGGCCCCGGGGTGCGTCCACCCGGGGTCGTTGCAGACGGAATTCTCCGGTTCTCCCTAACGGTCCTTCCGTCCTGCCCCTAACCGTGTCTAGACAGTGTTCTCCGGTTTGGGAAGAAGGACTCTGTTAGCACCGTGGAGCGCGTAAGGAGGAGGAAATATCAAAATCTGTCTGCCTTTCTTTCCTGCAGGCTGCGGAGTGAGTCAGAGCTGGGGGCAGCAGCGTGGGGCCCCGGGAAGGGAAGCAGGAGGCTGGCGTGGAATGAAAAACCTTCTACTTTTAGTCCATCTCGGGGGGGGGGTGGTGCAATTTGGCAGGGAAAGAGAACACTGGTGTGAAGGGCGGGCAGGGTTGGCAAGGAATCGAGAAGAGCGACCTGTCTGGCACTTTTGAAGACCAGAAAGGAATAAGCGTAATTTTGAAAAAGGCGGGGTTTAAAAGGGTGAAGACTTGAGGTCGAGGTTCAGCTGTGTGATGGCAGGCAAGTCGGGCGACCTCTCTGGGCCCTTTCCCTTCATCTCCATGATGGAGATGCTGCTAGTCCCTGCCTTTCGGGGTTGTTGGAGGATTGATGAGAGAGGAGGCTGCTGCCTTGAGAGAGCAGAGCTCATGGCTGGATGAACAAAGGGGCTTATGCCTGAGCCACTAAAAACGGGGCCTGATAAGCATCGTTCCCACGTCGTGGGGTTGTAAGGAGGATGTGATCTATAAAACAGAGGAAGCACTTGGCTTATCTTGAGCCCTCACTCGTGGTAAGCTCTGGCCGGTAGCTGTTAACTCTTCTTGTCGAGACTGTGGAGGCAGCCAGCATAAAATAGGCGGTCAACAGAGGAGAACCCAAAAGCAAACAATAACAGCGGGGGAGTGAAAAATGAAGATGCCTTTTTTTTTTTTAAGGCATCTGGAATGTCAGGGGAGGGGAAAGATAGGGGACAATCTGATGGACGTGAGGGTTGAGGCTGGGGTTCCGAGGCCGATAACCAACTTTGTGACCTGCGGGACCCCAGCTTTGGGTTCCTGTGTGAGCTGGGGCTGGTTACTTACCCTCTCTGTGCTTGGCACCCACCACAGGGATGTAACGAGGATCAGCTCAGAAATGGGAAAATGCCTTAGGGTAACAGGAGTGAGAGGACTCAAGGACTCTCACTGGGGCTTAGGCTGGGCGTGTGTGCTGGGACCTGGGTTCGAATCCTGACTTTGCCTCTTACTGTCTGAGTGACTTCAGGCCGGTGACTTGGCCTCTCTGAGCTGGTTTCCTTATCGGTACAGCAGAGATAATCACTTTTGACCTTAAGGGCTGGCCTTGAGATTCTCCGAGTCAGGAATGCCTCCATGAACCTTGGTGCCTTTTCCGGACCCTTCGATCTGGAAGGAACTTCAGAGACGGCCTTGAGTGCCCTCTCCTTGCCCAGAGCTGAGAGGTGGGAGACTGGCCCAGGCTTGCCCGGTGAAGTCAGCAGAGGGCTATTGTCCAGACCGGGGGCTCCAGGCTCTCGGTCCTGCCCCCTCAACCTCTCTGTTTCCACCCAACACTGACTGAATTTTAAATTGCCTTTTTTTCAGTGGTTGCTTCTCCATTTCTGATTCTCCTCATCCCCATGGACCCACAGCCGTAACCATGGTGACACGGGTCGTCGAGGTCAGCTCCATAGCGTCCTTGACGGGAGTGCCAGGCCTCGGGGACATCGCCAAGGAGGATGCCCTGACACGGACCTACTTCTGCCAGGCCGGGGACGCCCCGGGGGCCCCCTCGGCGCTGCTCCTGGACGGGAAGAGCACCCTCCGCAGCCCGGCCCGCTCGCTCCCCCTGCCCAGACTCGCCCCCAAGCCCTTCTCCAGGGACAAGGCCCCCGACGTGAAGCCCCCCGTTGTTGCGTCCTTGCGGCCCAGCCTGGCCAGGCCGTCTCCTGCCTGTGGGGTCCCCCAGGACGTGGCTGCAAAGGCCACGAGCGAGAGGATGCCCGGCCTGCTGGGGCAGGAGGTGGGCGGCGGCGAGGGCCTGCGGAGGAGCTCGTCTCTGTTCAACAAGCCCACGTTTCTGCGGCCCAGCCCCAGCGCCACGGTTCTCTTGGAAACCACCCAAGCCGGGCCCTCTCTGGGCCCAGGCAGCAGGGACGGGGCTCCGGAGGCCAACACGAGAGTGTCCCAGGAGGCTCCGTCGGGTCCGCGGCCTGAAGTGGCCGCCAAGCCTGCCCTGCCCTCCCGGAAGCCTGGGGGGGCCCTTCCCCGGCCTGGCCCCCTGTCGCAGGACACAAGGCCGGCTGCCACCCAAGAGGAGCCAGGCCCCCCCGAGGCTCTCCCGAAGGCCAGCCGCGTGGAGGCCACGGGGGGCCCTGCCCCGGAGCCCAGGCCTCGCCTGAGGAGAAGGCCGGTGTCGGCCATTTTCATCGACTCCCTTCAGCCTCAGCAGCCAGGCCCGGGGGGAGCAGCTGCGGGGGGCAAGGCGCCCCCCACCCCTCCTGAGAAGTCCTGGGTGAGGAAGCCCAGGCCCCTGTCCGTGGACCTCACCGCCCGCTTCGAGAGCAGAGAGGCCTTGCTGAGGAAGGCGGCCGCCGAGGCCACCGCGGGTCCCGGCGCCCAGCGTCGTGGGCCGGAGGGGTCCGACTCCGAGCCCAGAGTGGATGAGAAGTGTTTGCTCAAAGCAGAGGCGCCCCTTCTTGACCCGGATTCACACTTCCTGGAGGTGGCCAAGAAGATCCAGGAACGGAAGGAGAAGATGCTGTTTAAGCAGGTGGAGATGGGCAGCCTCGGTCCCCCCAGGGGCACGGCCAAGGTCACCCCCACAGAGGACCAGAATCTTGGGGAAGGGAGAGCCAAGCTGGACGGGGACTTGGAGAAGGCTCCCAAGTCCCCTTCCTCCAGGCCGGGGAAAGGCCCAGAATTTGCTGCCGGGGAGGTCCTGGCGCCGGCAGAGTGGACCTCCAGGGGCAGCGTCAGGAAGCGCATCAGCCTGTTCGGGGAGGAGAGCGCCACGGCCTTGGCAGCGGGGTCTGAGCCCCCACGGGCCACTCCTGAGTCCCCATCCACCACCCCAGAGCCGGAGAAAGCAGGTGTGAGCGTCCAGGAACGGATCAAGGGCTGGACGGCCGAGGGCTCCGAGGCCAAGCTGGAGATCAGGAGGAGGGCGTTCCAGGCCCGGCCCCTGTCGGCGGATTTGACCAAACTGTAAGTGGGGACATCCCACGGGCGTCACCCAGCCCCCAAGCTGCCTCGTGTCCCCCCACCGGAGACCCCGCAGGGAAGGAAACCACAGGGAGCCAGGCTCCATGCTGGGCACCTGCCACCCCCTCTCTGGGTTTGCCTGCAGCCCCGAGAGCCAGTGGCCTCAGCTTCTGTTTCTCCGATGAGGAAGCTGAGGAGTAGAGAAGTAACACAGCTCCCCTACGGGTACCTTGTGTGCCAGCCGCAGAGCTGGGATCTTGCTTTCCTCGTCCCTTCTCAGCTTTGCACGTTACAGGGGGAGGTTACATGCCCATTTTGCAGAGGCGGTTGGGCAAGGTGAAGTACCACAAGGAAGTTGGGAGCCCAGTGTCCTTCCAGCTCTGCCTGTCTCCACAGCTGAGCTTTCATTTCCTGAAGTCTGAGGATGCTGCATAGACAGCCTAAACGCCCCTCAGCGGCCCGCAAAATAAAATCAGATGGGTCTTGAGCCTCGGTTCCTTCATCTCCAAAATGGAAATGATGCTGAGACCTTCCTTAAAGGATGAAGGCAGCGAGCTAGAGAGCTGATGTTGGGTTCGCAGTGCCCCTGGGAGCCCTCCCTGCCTCGTAGCTCCAGATGATGTTATTAATCCCATTAGTTCATATGATTTTCTAAGCTTGCCGGATCTCTGATGTCTCTTGCTCCTTTTTTGTCCAACAAGTGGCTGCTCAGCTACCACAGGGAGATGCCACTGGGCGTGTCCACCAGCTCATTAATGACACGCATGCCACTGACACGCTTTGTCAGAAATGGAGCTTCCAGGGGGTGGGACCTCTGGGCAGCCTGCCCTCCTGGCCCTGGGAACCGGGGTGGCCAGCCCAGCCAGAGTTAGCACAGTGGCTCTCAGCGTTCAGAATCACCTGGAAAAATACCGATGCCTGGGCCCCACCTGGAGAGATCCTGATTCAGTTGGTATGGGCACGGCTCACCTTTTGATAGTTTTTAAAAGTTGTCCCAGTGATTCTCATGTGCCGCCAGGCCTGAGAAGCCCGGAGTTCAGACAACAGAGAAGGAGGCCCCGCTGCTGCCGGCGACCTCACACGCCTCCTCTCGCTGCGTCCTCCTGCTGCCTCGAATGCTTCCCATCTGACGGACGGGGAAACTGAGGCTCCGAGTTTAGAAACAGCTCGTGCATGGCCTCACGCCCCCTGGGAGGCAGACCCTGGGCTGCTGGGTCAAGTTTAATCGGTCTAATTCCTCTCCCCTCCCTTTGCTCTGCAGCCCCAGCCCTGAACTGACCTTTAGGCATCTCCTCTAGAGAACGCTTCAGAGATGGTGACATTCTAGCCCCAGAACTCCCCTTTCTCCCTCTTTCCCTTCACAAGTGGGGAAACAGGCCCAGAAAGCGACAGTGACTTGGCCAAGGTCCCCTGGAGAAGCAGAGACAGGCCAGCGCCCCCCACATTCCATGACAGCCCGCTGCCTCCGAGTCCCGTGGTCCGCAGTGGGCTGCTGTTGTGCCCGGGGTTGCTAACAACAACCATTAATGATCCCTTCTGGGGCATCTTCCCTGTTCCTTAAACACCCTCTTGTAGCTATTAGGGCCTTGGGTGGCCTCTTATCTGCCCTACAAAAGACGGTGGGGAGGTGTTAATTATCCCCTTTTTATAGATGAAGAGACAGAGGCTCAGGTGGGGCCACAAGCCTGACCCAGGCTCTTGCACTGGGGAGGCACTAGAGCTGGGACGAGCACCCAGTTCTCTTCACCCAAGCCTGGGGCTCCTGCCACCCTGGCGATGCTGTGTTTAAGGTAGGCTGTCCCCGCCGGGCCCTGCTCGGTTTCGCCACCCGAAAGGAAGTGTCTTTTCTCAAAGCAAATCAGACAGCGTTGCTTTGATGATGTCAATGCTGGCTTCACCCCTTGGCTCCTGAGCGAGGGACCGGGCTGGGCTGGAGGGAGTCACAAATTCTGGCCCCATGAGAGTCACTTGGACCTCTCTCCCAGGTTTTCGAGTCCTGCTGCGAGCACTGAAGTCAGATCCGAACAGTGTGCCGAGCCGGGTGGCGAGCTCTCGAAGGAACGCGGAGAGAAGGTGAGGGGCAGCTGGGTTCGCGCATCTTCTTTTCCACTGGGTGCTTGTTCTGAATGCAGAAAGAGCTGGCCTGATCTTCAAGGCCGGGGAAGAACCAGAAACCTGTCGTGAACCACGAGACATTTCTTTCTTTGATGCTGGGACTTTTAACGTCCCTTCTGGCATGATGGGTGGTGATTTCCTGTTCCTCAGGTTAAATGCTGTTTGCAAATGTAATTGTTGGGTATTTATTTTTTTCTCTGCAGATGGGAGGGGGGACGTGGCTTTCCTATCAAGGAATGCCTGCTTTGTTAAGAAATGAATAAAGAATAAGAAAATGTTCATAGAAACCCCCTCAATTTCCCTCATTGTGGTCCCTGCTCCCTTCCCACCCTGACTCGTCGCCCAGCAGCAGCAGAAGGTCAATGACCAGCAATTAAATTGCTTAAAAAGTGTTTTTATTGAGTCTGTTTTTTTTTTTTTTTTGTCTGTTTTTTTTTTTTTTTTTTTAATTTTTTTTTTTTTTTTTATTAATGTTATGATAGATTACAACCTTGTGAGATTTCAGTTGTACATTTTTGTTAGTCATGTTGTGGGTACACCACTTCCCCCTCCGTACCCTCCCCCCACCCCCCCTTTTCCCTGGTAACCACCAATCAGATCTCCTTCTCAATATACTAATTTCCACCTATGAGTGGAGTCATATAGAATTCGTCTTTCTCTGACTGACTTATTTCGCTTAACATAATACCCTCGAGGTCCATCCACATTGTTGTGAATGGGCCAATTTCGTCTTTTTTTATGGCTGAGTAGTATTCCATTGTGTATATATACCACATCTTCTTTATCCAATCATTAGTTTCTGGGCATGTAGGCTGGTTCCACGTCTTGGCTATTGTAAATAATGCTGCAATGAACATAGGGGTGCAACGGACTCTTGAGATATCTGATATCAGGTTCTTAGGATAGATACCCAGTAATGGGATGGCTGGGTCATAGGGTATTTCTATTTTTAACTTTTTGAGAAATCTCCATACTGTTTTCCATAGTGGCTGTACCAGTTTGCATTCCCACCAACAGTGTATGAGGGTTCCTCTTTCTCCACAACCCCTCCAACATTTGTCGTTCTTGGTTTTGGATGTTTTTGCCAATCTAACGGGGGTAAGGTGATATCTTAGTGTAGTTTTGATTTGCATTTCCCTGATGATTAGCGATGATGAACATCTTTTCATGTGTCTATTGGCCATATTCATATCTTCTTTTGAGAAATGTCTGTTCATGTCCTCTGCCCATTTTTTGATCGGGTTGTTTGTTTTTTTGTTGTTAAGCAGTGTGAGTTCTTTGTATATTATGGAGATTAACCCTTTGTCGGATAAGTGGCTTGTAAATATTTTTTCCCAATTAGTGAGCTGTTTTTTTGTTTCAATCCTGTTTTCCCTTGCCTTGAAGAAGCTCTTTAGTCTGATGAAGTCCCATTTGTTTATTCTTTCTATTGTTTCCCTCAACTGAGGAGTTACAGTGTCTGAAAAGATTCTTTTGAAACTGATGTCAAAGAGTGTACTGCCTATATTCTCTTCCAAAAGACTTATTGTCTCAGGCCTAATCTTTAGGTCTTTGATCCATTTTGAGTTTATTTTGGTGTGTGGAGAAAAAGAATGGTCAATTTTCAATCTTTTGCATGTGGCTGTCCAGTTTTCCCAGCACCATTTGTTGAAGAGACTTTCTTTTCTCCATTGTAGGCCCTCTGCTCCTTTGTCGAAGATTAGCTGTCCATAGATGTGTGGTTTTATCTCTGGGCTTTCAATTCTGTTCCATTGATCTGTGGACCTGTTTTTGTACCAGTACCATGCTGTTTTGATCACTGTAGCTTTGTAGTATGTTTTGAAATCGGGGATTGTGATTCCGCCGGCTTTGTTTTTCTTGCTCAGGATTGCTTTAGCAATTCGCGGTCTTTTGTTGCCCCATATGAATTTTAGGATTGTTTGTTCAATTTCTGTGAAGAATGTTCTTGGGATTCTGATTGGGATAGCATTGAATCTGTATATTGCTTTAGGTAGTATGGACATTTTAACTATGTTTATTCTTCCGATCCATGTGCAAGGGATGTCTTTCCATCTCTTTATGTCATCGCCTATTTCTTTCAAGAGAGTCTTGTAGTTTTCATTGTATAGATCCTTCACTTCCTTGGTTAAGTTTATCCCAAGGTATTTTATTCTTTTCGTTGCTATTGTGAATGGGATAGAGTTCTTGAGTTCTTTTTCTGTTAGTTTATTGTTAGTGTATAGAAATGCTACTGATTTATGCACGTTAATTTTATACCCTGCTACTTTGCTGTAGTTGTTGATTATTTCTAATAGTTTTTCTGTGGATTCTTTGGGGTTTTCTATGTATAAGATCATGTCGTCTGCAAACAACGAGAGTTTTACTTCTTCGTTACCTATTTGGATTCCTTTTATTTCTTTTTCCTGCCGAATTGCTCTGGCCAGCACCTCCAGAACTATGTTGAATAGGAGTGGTGAAAGTGGGCACCCTTGTCTTGTTCCTGTCCTCAGAGGGATGGCTTTCAGCTTTTGTCCATTGAGTATGATGTTGGCTGTGGGTCTATCATATATGGCCTTTATTATGTTGAGGTACTTTCCTTCTATACCCATTTTACTGAGGGTTTTTATCATAAATGGGTGTTGGATCTTGTCGAATGCTTTCTCTGCATCTATTGAGATGATCATGTGGTTTTTGGTTTTCATTTTGTTAATGTAGTGTATCACGTTGATTGACTTGCGGATGTTGAACCATCCCTGTGTCCCTGGTATAAATCCCACTTGATCATGGTGTATAATCTTTTTGATGTATTGCTGTAATCGGTTTGCCAAAATTTTGTTGAGGATTTTTGCATCTATGTTCATCAGTGATATCGGCCTGTAGTTCTCCTTCTTTGTGTTGTCCTTGTCAGGTTTGGGGATCAGAGTGATGTTGGCTTCATAGAATGTGTTAGGGAGTTCTCCATCTTTCTCAATTTGCTGGAACAGTTTGAGGAGAATAGGTATTAAGTCTTCTTTGAATGTTTGGTAGAATTCTCCAGAGAAGCCGTCTGGTCCTGGACTCTTGTTTTTGGGGAGGTTTTTGATTACCGTTTCTATTTCCTTACTTGTGATTGGTCTATTCAGATTCTCCATTTCTTCCTGATTCAGTTTGGGGAGATTGTAGGAGTCTAGGAATTTGTCCATTTCTTCCAGGTTGTTCAATTTGTTGGCATATAGTTTTTCATAGTATTCTCTTATGATCTCTTGTATTTCGTTGGTATCTGTTGTGATTTCTCCTCTGTCATTCCTGATTTTATTAATTTGCGATTTCTCTCTTCTTTTCTTGGTGAGTCTGGCTAGGGGTTTGTCAATTTTGTTAATTCTTTCGAAGAACCAACTCTTTGTTTCATTGATCCTTTCTATTGTCTTTTTTGTTTCAATATCGTTTATTTCTGCTCTTATTTTTATTATTTCCCTCCTTCTACTGACTCTGGGCCTTGTTTGTTCTTCTTTTTCTAGTTCTGTTAGGTGTCGTTTGAGGTTGCTTACGTGAGCTTTTTCTTGTTTAGTGAGGTGAGCCTGTATTGCGATGAATTTCCCTCTTAGGACTGCTTTTGCTGCATCCCAAATGATTTGGTATGTCGTGTTCTCATTTTCATTTGTCTCCAGATAATATTTGATTTCTTCTTTAATTTCTTCAATGATCCATTGTTTGTTGAGAAGCGTGTTGTTTAGTCTCCACATTTTTGCACCTTTCTCTGCTTTTTTCTTGTAGTTGATTTCTAGTTTAATAGCGTTATGATCAGAAAAGATGCTTGATATTATTTCAACTCTCTTGTATTTATTGATGTTTGCTTTGGTTCCCAAAATATGGTCAATCCTTGAGAATGTTCCATGTGCACTTGAGAAGAATGTGTAACCTGCTGTTTTTGGATGAAGTGTTCTATATATATCTATTAAGTCCATCTGGTCTAATTTTTCATTTAATTCTATTATTTCCTTGTTGATTTTCTGTCTGGATGTTCTGTCCATTGGTGTTAATGGTGTGTTGAGGTCCCCTACTATTATTGTATTGTTGTTGATGTCTTCTTTTAGATCTATTAAGAGTTGCTTTACAAATTTTGGTGCTCCTGTGTTGGGTGCGTATATATTTATAAGTGTTATGTCTTCTTGGTGGAGAGTCCCTTTTATCATTATATACTGTCCCTCTTTGTCTTTCTTTATCTGTTTTGCTTTGAAATCTACCTTGTCTGATATTAGTATAGCGACACCTGCTTTCTTTTGTTCATTATTAGCTTGGAGTATTGTTCTCCATCCCTTCACTCTGAGTCTGTGTTTGTCTTTGGGGCTGAGGTGTGTTTCCTGGAGGCAGCATATTGTTGGATCTTGTTCTTTGATCCATCCTGCCACTCTGTGTCTTTTGATTGGGGAGTTCAATCCGTTTACATTTAGAGTGATTATTGAGACGTGGTGGCCTACCACTACCATTTTGTGTCTTGTTTTCCGGTTTTCTTCAGTTTCCTTTGTTTCTCGTCCCATGGTTTAATCTGTTCTGATGTAGAGCTGCTACTCTCTGTTGTTGTCCTTCTACTTATCTCCTCTGCTCTTGGTTTTGTAGTCCCTTTCCTTTTTTGGATTTTTCAGGAATGAGGGTTTTCCTGAGGATTTCCTGAAGAGGAGGTTTTGTGGCAATGAACTCCCTTAATTTTTGTTTATCTGGGAAAGTTTTTATTTCTCCATCGTATTTGAAGGATATTTTCGCTGGGTAGAGAATTCTCGGCTGTAGGTTTTTGTCCTTCAGATTTTTGAATATATCATTCCACTCTCTTCTAGCCTGTAAAGTTTCTGCTGAGAAATCTGCTGATAGCCTGATGGGGGTTCCTTTGTAGGTTAGTTTCTTTTGCCTGGCTGTCCTTAATATTTTCTCCTTGTCGTTGACTTTTGCTAGCTTCACTACTATATGGCGTGGAGTTGGTCTTCTTGCATTGATAAAGTTTGGAGATCTATTGGCTTCTGTCACCTGAAGATCCATCTCCCTCACCAGATTTGGGAAGTTCTCAGCCATTATTTCTTTGAATAGGTTTTCTGCCCCTTTCTCCTTCTCTTCTCCCTCTGGTATACCTATAATCCTTACGTTGCATCTCCTAATTGTGTCTGATAATTCTCGGAGAGTTTCTTCATTTCTTTTAAGTCTTGCTTCTCTCTCCTCCTCTGCCTGCAACAATTCTATATTGCCATCTTCCAAATTGCTAATTCTTTCCTCCATATTATCGGCCCTACTGTTCAGAGCATCTAGATTTTTCTTAATCTCCTCTATTGTGTTCTTCATTTCCAGTATTTCTGTTTGGTTCTTCTTTATCGTATCAAACTCTTTTGTGACATAGCTCCTGAACTCGTTGAGTTGTCGGTCAGAATTCTCTCTTAACTCAGTGAGTATTTTAATGATGGCTGTTTTGAAGTCATCATCATTTAGGTTATATATCTCATTTTCTTTGGGATTGTTTTCTGTGTATTTGTTACTTTCTTTCTGTTCTGGAGATTTGATGTATTTTTTCATATTGCTTGATGATGTTGATTTGTGCCTCCGCATGGAGATAGAGTTTAGTTGCTCCTTTCACTTGTTTCAGCTGCTGCGGTGGGGGGAGCAGCTGTTTATACTTCACCAACCAGGAACCCTGTCCGTAGTTGCTAACTGGGCCTGGGCCCCTCTTCGTAGCCACAGTGGCCCTTTGGATTCCCTCCTCTGCCGTGGGGGCCGTCACGGGGGGCTTCAGACTGCAGGTGCCTACTGTTGTTGCCCACCTAGATGCGCTCTCTCCTTGGGGTCTGCAACGGTGTTATGGGCTTTTCCAGCGGCCAGGGGTGGGATCACTTTTATTTGTCGCTCGGTTGCTGTCGGCACCCACCAAATCTCACTTGTCCTCTATGGGTCGCAGGAGAGCTATTGGCATCTTCTACAGTCTGTGGTTAGTACACCTAGCTATGCTGCTTTTGCCCTGGGGTCTTCCAGCCTTGTGGCTGGCGGCTGGGTGCCTTCTACTGGTGCTGTGCCGAGGCTTTCCCTAAGGCTTCTGTGAGCCTGTAGGGTTTCCCCCTAGGCTACTAAGCTGGGTCTCTGGAACTCTCTCCAGCCCCAGTCCTCTCCGAGATCTCCGGCAATCCCTAGCCTCACCTGGTGGGCAACGGCAGCTGGGGGTCGCCCCGCCCTCTGGGCTTCTCTCCGGGCCTCTGCCGGGAGCTCTGAATGCTCAGCGTGGCCCCTCTGCTACCGGCAGACAGAGAGTTTTGTCTGCTGCCCGGGCGGAGCTCCGGCGCTTCTCCACCGGATCGCCGGACCCGCCTTTGAAAGTTCCCCCGCCCCGGTCCTCTCCGAGATCTCCGGCAATCCCTAGTCCCACGGGGCGGGCAACGGCAGCTGGGGGTCGCCCCGCCCTCTGGGCTTCTGTCCGGGCTTGTGCCGGGAGCCCTGAGTGCTCAGCGTGGCCCCTCTGCTACCGGCAGACAGAGAGTTTTGTCTGCTGCCTGGGGGAGCTCCGGCACTTCCCCTCCGGGTCGCCGATCCGGCCTTTGAAAATTCCCCCGCCCCGGTCCTCTCCGAGATCTCCGGCAATCCCTAGTCCCACGGGGCGGGCAACGGCAGCTGGGGGTCGCCCCGCCCTCTGGGCTTCTGTCCGGGCCTCTGCCGGGAGCTCTGAATGCTCAGCGTGGCCCCTCTGCTACCGGCAGACAGAGAGTTTTGTCTGCTGCCCGGGCGGAGCTCCGGCGCTTCTCCACCGGATCGCCGGACCCGCCTTTGAAAGTTCCCCCGCCCCGGTCCTCTCCGAGATCTCCGGCAATCCCTAGTCCCACGGGGCGGGCAACGGCAGCTGGGGGTCGCCCCGCCCTCTGGGCTTCTGTCCGGGCTTGTGCCGGGAGCCCTGAGTGCTCAGCGTGGCCCCTCTGCTACCGGCAGACAGGGAGTTTTGTCTGCTGCCTGGGGGAGCTCCGGCACTTCCCCTCCGGGTCGCCGATCCGGCCTTTGAAAATTCCCCCGCCCCGGTCCTCTCCGAGATCTCCGGCAATCCCTAGTCCCACGGGGCGGGCAACGGCAGCTGGGGGTCGCCCCGCCCTCTGGGCTTCTGTCCGGGCCTCTGCCGGGAGCTCTGAATGCTCAGCGTGGCCCCTCTGCTACCGGCAGACAGAGAGTTTTGTCTGCTGCCCGGGCGGAGCTCCGGCGCTTCTCCACCGGATCGCCGGACCCGCCTTTGAAAGTTCCCCCGCCCCGGTCCTCTCCGAGATCTCCGGCAATCCCTAGTCCCACGGGGCGGGCAACGGCAGCTGGGGGTCGCCCCGCCCTCTGGGCTTCTGTCCGGGCTTGTGCCGGGAGCCCTGAGTGCTCAGCGTGGCCCCTCTGCTACCGGCAGACAGAGAGTTTTGTCTGCTGCCTGGGGGAGCTCCGGCACTTCCCCTCCGGGTCGCCGATCCGGCCTTTGAAAATTCCCCCGCCCCGGTCCTCTCCGAGATCTCCGGCAATCCCTAGTCCCACGGGGCGGGCAACGGCAGCTGGGGGTCGCCCCGCCCTCTGGGCTTCTGTCCGGGCCTCTGCCGGGAGCTCTGAATGCTCAGCGTGGCCCCTCTGCTACCGGCAGACAGAGAGTTTTGTCTGCTGCCTGGCGGAGCTCTGGCGCTTCCCCACCGGGTCGCCGGACCCGCCTTTGAAAGATCCCCCGCCCCGGTCCTCTCCGAGATCTCCGGCAATCCCTAGTCCCACGGGGCGGGCAACGGCAGCTGGGAGACCTCCGTGCCCACCGTGTCTCTCTCTGGGACCCTCCGGGCGCCCCGAGCACCAGGCCGGGTCTCCCCGCCAATGGCGGGGAGAGACTCTCCCCGCGGGCTCAGGTGTGCAACTCCAAAGTTTCCCTCTGCGTTTAGGAGTAATTGCGGGGGGTTTAAGTAGGGTTCTGGTCACCTGTTTCCACCGTCGCTCCTCTGTTGTGTTCTCGCTCCTGCCCTAGATGTGTGTGGATCCTCTGGGGGCGTCCGTTGGAAGAAAGCCGCTTGCGGGTACTAGGCTGCCCGTCGGGGTCGGAGAGTTTTCACCTATTTCCACATCCTCCCGGAGGAAAGTCCGTCCACCTTCCGATGTATAGTCGCGTGGGTGTCTCAGACGTCCTGAGATGCTGTCTGGATATCCTTTGTCAAGCGATAAGTGTCCAAATAATTGTAGACTCGAAGGGCGAGAGACAAAGAGGACTACTCACGGCGCCATCTTGGAAGCCCCATTTTTCTTGAGTCTGTTTAATAAAACAAAAAAGCTCATGAAATGACTTCTAGGTATAACTGGTTTGTGGTTCATGGTTTCTGCAGAGTTCTAATTTTTTTAAAAAACAGCTTTATTGAGGTCTAATTGACATATAGTAAACTGCACATATTTAAAGTGTGCAGGCTGGTGAGTTTGACACACGTGTACATCTGGAACACTGTCATCCTGGTCACATACTGAACATCTCCGGTCACATAGTTTCTTGTTTGTAATCCCTCCCCCCCCAGGCAACCACTCATCTGCTTTCTGTTACTATAGATTAGTTTGCTTTTCTAGATTTTTATAGAAATGGAACCAGTGCTTTCTTATTTTTTTTGGTCTGTCTTCTTTCTCTCAGATTTTTTGCCTTTTTTTTTTGGTGAGGAAGATTGGCCCCGAGCTAACATCTGTGCCAATCTTCCTCTGTGTTATGTGGGACACCATGATACCATGGCCTGATGAGTGCTAGGTCTACGCCCAGGATCCGAACCTGTGAACCCTGGGGGCCGCTGAAGCAGAGTGCGCAAACTTAACCACTACGCCACCAGGCCGGCCCCAAGAATAATTATTCTGAGATTCATCATGTTGTAGCGTGTATTGATAATTCATTCCTTTTTATTGTCGAGAAGTATTCCATTGTGTGGGTAGAGCACAGTTTGTCCCTCTGCTCCCCTTTGATGGACATTTGGGTTTTTTCCAGTTTGGGGCCATCGCAAATAAACATGCTGTGAACATCCGTGAGCGGGGCTTTCTAGGAACATCTGTTTTCTTTTCTCTTGGGTGAATACCTAGGAGCGGAATGACTCCATCGGACGGTGGGTGTAGGTTTCACTTTTTAAGAAACTTACGCAGTTTTAAACCCCAGAGCGAGGTTTCAGAGCCACTTGTCCCCAGCCCTTCGTAAATTCCCAGCAAAGGTGAGCTGGCTCTGAGCGCCAGGGCCCCACGCCTGGGGTCAGTGGCTTAGCCTGCTTTTGGTCCTAGGGTCTTCTGAATCATTTCTTTGAAAATGGTTGGGAGAGGGTCCAATTTAAGGAAAGCCCCTCACATTCGCTTTAAAATACTGTAGTGGGAACAACAGTGGGAGCAGAAGGAGCTGCGTGAAGCCAGGGGGCAGAACGTTGACTGTCAGCGAATCCGGGGGACGAGTCGAGGTGAATTTATTATTTCATCTGTAATTTTCTATATGTTTGAAAACATACAAAGGATGAAAAGCTAATCCTTGCTGTAAGTATAATGAGAGTTCGTCTCTATAAATAGAGTTTTCTTTTAGTGAATTTTTTTTATTGTGTAAAATACGTATAACAAAATATACCATGTTAACTACTTTTTAAGAATAATAAATGTTTTGTTTTGGTTTTTTTTGAGGAAGATCAGCCCTGAGCTAACTGCTGCCAATTCTCCTCTTTTTGCTGAGGAAGGCTGGCCCTGAGCTAACATCCGTGCCCATCTTCCTCTACTTTATATGTGGGATGCCTACCACAGCATGGCGTGCCAAGCGGTGCCATGTCCGCACCCGGGATCCAAATCGGTGAACCCTGGGCCGCCAAAGTGGAACGTGCGCACTTAACCGCTGTACCCCCAGGCTGGCCCCAATAAATGTATTTTTTAAATTTAAAAAACGAATTTTGTATATACACACACACATAAAAATGCACGCACACAATAACACAAGGAGAAAGTTCTGGAAAGTTCTTCCAGAATACACTCCCCACTGATAACAGTTGCTGTCCGGGAAGGGGGTGGTATTTGAATAGCTGAATGAGGGGACCAAAGGACGTGAGCTTTGTCTGTATTGTTTGGGTTCCTTTCCAATGAGAATGGATTCACGTATTATTTATGCAAAGTTTATGTAATAAAATATAAATAAAATTTTAAAATCAATATGTTTAAAAAATTCTTCAATGGCCTTCCATCATCTAGAGTAGAGCTTAGCAAACTGCAGCCCTGCCAGGATTATAACTATTTTAAAGTGAAAAATTCAGCGGCATTAAGTATATTCCCAGCGTTGTGCCCCTGTCACCACTATCTGGTTCCAGACCCGTTCATCACCCCAGACAGAACCCCCCCCAGTCACTGCCCGTCCTCCACCTCTGGTCCCTGCAACTATGAATCTGCTTTCTGTCTCCATAACTTGCCTATTCTGGATAGTCCATATAAATGGAATCATGAAACACGTCACCTTTTGTGTCTGGCTTCTTTCCCTTGGTATGATGTTTTTGCGGTCCGTCCATATTGTAGTGTGTCAGTGCTTCGTTCCTCCTTATGGCCGGGTAATATCCGTTGTGTGGATGGACCCCATTGTGTTTATCCATTCGTCAGCTGATGGACTTGTGGGTTGTTTCCACCTTTTGTCTGTTGTGAATAGAACTACTATGAACATTCGTGTATGAGTTTTTGCTTGTATTCCTGGGTATATACCCAGGAATGGAGTTGGTAGGTCTTATGGTTAATTCTGTGTTTAATTGCTTTTTTTTTTTTTGAGGAAGATTAGCCCTGAGCTGCTAACATATGCCGCCAATCCTCCTCTCCTTTTTTTTTTTTTTTTTTTTTTTTGCTGAGGAAGACTGGCCCTGAGCTAATCTCCATGCCCATCTTCCTCTACTTTATACGTGGGATGCCTGTCACAGCATGGTGTGCCAAGTGGTGCAACGTCCGCACCCGGGATCCGAGCCGGTGAACCCTGGGCCTCCAAAGCGGAACATGTCCACTTAACCGCTGTGCCACCTGCCTGGCCCCTATGTTTAACTTCTTGAAGTAGATGTATGTCTAACAGAAAGAAACATTCTTGAAAAGTTACCAAGTAATACACGCATATTATAAGCATGGAACAGAACTGAAGTGTATACGATTAAAAGACGCTGTTGTCACCTCACGCCTTCTTCCCCCCTCACTCCCCACCTCTCGTACTCACAGTGCGATTTCTATCTTTCTCCACCGTTTACCTACCTGTACACATACACACACGGTTTTTTAAGATGGTATTGTATTATAAATACACTGTTCTGCAGTCTGCTTTTCTCCCAACAACACAGCAATATTCTGTGTGTTCCTAGGTGTTGCGACACAAGGACCCACCGCCTTCTGTGGGTCCAGGTGCCTGGGTGATATCCCGCCGTTTGGATTTATCAGAGCGTACTTAGCCAGTGCCCTTCAGATGGGCACGCAGGGTGTTTCTGTGGCTGTGTGCTTTCACAGGCAGTGCTGTCTGAACGTTCTTGTTCACGTTGACTTGTGCACGTGGGCAAAGAGAGAGTCCTGGGAGGAAATGGGCCAGATGGAAGGAAATGAGTATTTTATTTATTTTTTGCTGAGGAAGACTGGCCCTGAGCTACCATCTGTTGCCAATCCTCCTCTTTTTGCTTGAGGAAATTGTTGCTGAGCTAACAGCTGTGCCGGTCTTCCTCCATTTTGTACGTGGGATGCTGCCACAGCATGGCTTGATGAGCAGCGCTAGGTCCATGCCTGGGATCCGAACCTGCAAACCCCAGGCCGCCAAAGCGGAGCATATGAACTTAACCACTGTGCCCCCGGGCCAGGCCCAGAAATGAGTATTTTACAATCTTGACAGGTATACTGAATCGCCAGAAGTCATAGCATTTCTGTTCCCTCCCGCAGTCTCCTAGGGTGTTCATTGCCCCCATCCTCACCCACGCCGGGTGTGTTCAGTCTTTACATTTCTCTGGTATCTCACTCTTGTGGTTTTCAAAGCAGCCATTTCAGTCACTCAACTCTTCCTTTCCCTTTTGAGTCCTTTAACTAAAGTGGGATTATTTCTTCTTTTTTTCAGCACAAGGAAGGGCCTGGTTTGGACAGACCCTTGGTCCTGAAAAGCCCCCGGAAGCCCAGGACGCCACGGGAGGGGTCCAGGCAGACGGAGCAGAAAGACAGCTCCAACCACGTGCCCGACGACTGTCGAGGGGGACGCTCGGTAGGGCGCCGGAGCTCCTCTGACAGCACTCCGGAGGACGATGGAAGCTTCCAGACGGTGTGGGCCACCGTGTTTGAGCATCACGTGGAGAGGCACACGGTGGCCGACCAGTCAGGACGCTGTCCCGTGGCCACGCCCTTTGGTGACGTGCCCGATGCCCGCGGCTCGGGGCTCAGACCCAGGCCTGAGAGAGGCTCGTGGCTGGGGACAGACCCGCCTGAAAAGACAAACCTCAAGAAGGATAACTCCAGGCGGTTTGACAGTCCCGACATGGAGAAGCTGGGACAGACCGCCCTCTCCAATGGGGAGCCTAAATCGTGTCACACGGTGCTCCCGGAAAAATACCCTTTGGGTGAAAACCGCTATGAGATCCCCTTCCGGAGGCGCTCAGAAAACCCGCCCGCCTCCCAGAGAGTGGAGCCCAAGTATGACATTGTGCACACAGTGGGGGCACGTGCGCACAGTGAGGCCATCTCCACGGCGCCCGAGGGAAAAGCCGTGACGCTCCGAAGTGGCAGGTCTCGGCTCTCGCTGACGGGGAGGCAGCTGTCCCCTGAGGTGGCCCCCGCCGACCCAGAGTGCAGGCTGGACGGGCAAGCGGGGTCCGTCCACAGGGCCAGTTTGATCTGGGAAGCTCGAGGGGCACATGAGGTTGGTGGGTCCAGGCCTGACTTCCGGGAGCCAAAGGACACGTTTGGGGGCAATTGCCTGTCGCCCAAGTGGACAGGAGGGCTGAGCATGAACTGGCATAAAGCCACAGTGGTGGTCAGTGGAGAGAAAGGCTCAGAAGTGAGCCCCGAGGTCGCCAGTCAGTACCCGGCCAGGCCCTGTGGCCCCGAGGCCACCTCTGGGAGGGCCGTCCAGGCTGCCGTCTGGGAGGCCCAGCACCAGGGCCCCGAAGGAGCTGGAAACAAGCCGGGAGGTTGCATTGCAGCAGGAGAAAGGGGTACCCCCCGGGGATGGCCTCTGGACGCTCCTTCCAGGGTGAAGGACGAGCCCTCTGACTTCCGAGTACGGCCACATCCAGATGTCCAGAAAGGGCCCCCCGTGGTGGCTGCCAGTGAGGGCGAACCGAGGCCAGCGGCCCCGGCGCCAGAGCCCGAAGCCAGGATGCGGAAGGCGGGGGCCACGGACCAGAGATTCGAGCGGTGGAGGCGGAGGACTCTGCCCCCCGACGTGAAGTTTGATGAATTCAGCTTCCTCGCCCCAGAACACTCTCAGAAGGTGGAGCAGAGACGCACAGATTATTTGAGCCCCTCCGCTGGTGCCTTAAGAAAACCCCAGCTCTCCCACAATAGGACTGAGTCCCGGGAGGGGGGCCCAGGCGTTTCACAGGACCGGCCTCTCTTGGCCGTGAAGCAGGGGTCACCGGTGGAACCCAAGGCCACGTTTTTTGCAGTCACCTATCAGATTCCTGATACTCAAAAAGCAAAGAGTGTTGTTAAGCCAGGGCCTGAATACTTGACGGAACATTCTAGAAAAATAACTCCGCCTCCATCACCGCACCCTTTAACGTTGACTTTGGGTTCTCTTGACCACGAAGAGCCACTGGAGACGGCCGCTGGTAAAAACTGGGGTAAGGGCAGAGAGCGTGACAACGCGGGCTTTTCAAAAACCCTGAAGCCAACAGACCATCCGTCGTCTCTTGGGGACAGGATTCTGGATTCTTCTAGTGAAAGGATCATCGGTGCTGATGCTTTACGGATTTATCGGGGACCAGAAAATGGCACTGGTGTTCAGAACGACTGGAAGGACAACGAGAACGAGACGTCCACCAGTATTGCTCCCAAAACGACCCCCGCTTTCAAAAGTCGTCCGAAGGCCGGCGACCTCCTGGTCAGAAGGAAGACCGAGGTGATCAGCGAGACGTTTCCAGGTAAAATCAAAGACGGCTACAGGTCAAGCGTTCTCGACATTGACGCCCTGATGGCGGAGTACAAGAAGCCGGGGGCTCAGGGGTCCCTGGAGGGTCCGTCCAGCAGCTCGTCTCTGGAGAGGCCGGGCCAGCAAGGCGTGGGGGACCCGAGAAGATGGAGCCTGAGGGAGGGGCCCAGAGCCGAGGGTCTCCGCAAACACGCTGGTTCTGCCGAAACAAACCACATTTCCGCTCCTGGCTCTGGCGAGCAGCCGGCAGAGACCCCAGGGCCAGCCACGAACCCCAAATTCAGCCCCCCTCTCTGGGCTCTGCCGCAGTCAGCTCCTTCTGAAAAATCTCCAGGAGCCTCTTCTGGCCCAGGGGGTCCCAGGAAGAGAGTCTCAGGAATCGCTGAGGATGAAAAAAAGGCTTTTGCAAATAAGTCTCACGGGGCGAAGGGTCAGAATTTCCCGGCCGAGGCAAAGCCCGCGGCCTGGGAGGAGCCGGGCAGTGGCGCCACCGTGTCGCCCAGATCATTCCCCGCCGACCAGAAGAAAGAGACCCCGAGGAAAGCCATCGGGAGGGGAGAGGAGGGCAGTGTTGCCCAGTGGGGTGACCACCCCCCAGACTGTGGAAGGTTACCACCGGACGTCAAGAGGGTCTGTTCGGAGAAGGGCCCCCCTGTCAGAGTCCGGGAGGGCCTGTCCATCATGCAGGAAGCCAGAGAGAGGAGGTGGGAGCAGCCCAAAGGGAGGGCCAGCCTCCTGGAGGAGAGTTCAGAGGCCAAGGAGACTCAAGTGGGGCCCCGTCGGCGGGAGTCGGGGACTCGAGACAGTCAAAAGGTGAGTATGAAGGGCGTTTCAGTTTTGTCAAACGTTGGTTGGACATGTAAGCTGGGGGTCTCAAACTCAGAACCTATCGGAATGGAAATGAGTGGAGTCAGGCTGGGGGCAAGACCCTAGGGAGTGGTGGGGATTGTGGCAAATGGTGAGCTCGTGCCTCATGGAAAGGGAGCAACTGCTGCTCAGGTCTGGCTGGTTCTTGACAAGTGAGATTGGGGGTCCTGAGATGGCAGACCTGATTTATCAAGAGAATCTGGGAGATCCAGATTTTTATGTGTGTTCCCCCCATTATGAAATGAGGAAACGTCTTAAAAAATGCTGTGTAGTCCAAACAGAACTTGTCGTCTGGGTCTCTGCAGGCCCGTGGGCCACCACTTTGAAATGATGACAGTGATGGGGAACATTATTGAGCGCCTGCTGTATTCCAGCGTGTCATGTCTAGTTCATTACTGTGTCCTTGGTGTCTAGCATCACGCTTGACATATTGGGAACTTTCACAGAATGTTTGTTGACTGAATGAATGAGTGATCTTCTATGAGCCTCATGACAACCCCGCAGAAGAGGGATGGTCAGGGTTTGGGTTTCCACAGAAGCAGACCTCCCCTGTGGGGAGTCGTTTTAGGAGGTGATCTCTGGAAGAACTGGTAGGGGGTGGGGAGGTGACAAAGTGCCCCGGAGGCGCGTTCTCCCTGGAGACCTCTGGGAAGCAGCCTAGATCCTCTCTGAGTTGTCCTGTCCAAGGGCCAAGGAACCCGGAGTATTTGTCTTCCAGTTTCCTTCTGTCCTTGCCTGCGGCTGTATCTGGGGCCATTAACATTTAGACTTCTCTAACCTGGCTGGTGCCACGCTCAGTGGGGGACAGAGAAGTCCTCACACAGCAGGACGCTGTTGCCATTGGCACTCCCTGAGCGTCGGGCAGGGCGCCCACAACGTCTGCTGTGGGTACAATCATCTCGTAAACGGATGGAAAAAATGGAGGCTCAGAGAGGTTAAGTAACTTATCCCAGGTCACACAGCACCAAGTGGCCAAGCTAGTGTTTGCACTCAGGTCTGGCCTGATACCCAAGCTTTCAAGCGGGCCACTTGGTGGCCGCTGAGGAACCATGAAGGTGGGGAAGAAATCTGAGGCATGGAGCCCACCCCGGGGAGCATTTGATCTCTGTGGCGAGATAGGACACAGTGATGCACGGCCAGGAAATGATATGGTGCAGAGGGAGGGGCTGGAGAAGAGGCCTGGGAAGGCATCCTAGAGGAGGCGCTGGCCTGAGCCCACCTTTGAAGGATGGATATGAATTTGGACGGACCGATGAGGGGAGAGGAGGGGAGGGCACAGCATGCACAGAGGTGGGAAAGGAAGGGCGTGTTCGGGGGGCAGTGTGGAAACTGACTGAGTGCCTCCGCCCCATCCAGCCTAGAAAGGGACGCGGTGGAAATTAAGCAGGATGACACCAGTTGGGATCATGAATGAAGGTTTGTCCGGGGTTACGGTGGTGGGTGGTGGGGTCGGGCTTTGAACCCACGACTTCTCAGGGAACCCAGGATCCCGAGCTGCCACGTTCGAATCTCTGCTCCGCCCTTACCAGCTGTGTGCCTCAGTTTCTCTGAGCCTCAGTTTCTCCCTGGCATGAACGAGGATTCCTGCCTGGAAGCACAGTTACTGGGCTGATGGAGACGCAGCGCCCCGTGGGGGCCGGGCACCGGGGGTGGTGGCGAGCGCAGGCTGCCCGCGGGCTCTGCAGATGCCCGGCCGTTATTGTGGGAATGGGGGAGAGGGGCAGAGGCCGCGGAAATGTGACACTCGGTCTGTCTGCCAGCACCTCGCTCCGGGGCCCGCAAGCAGCGGGAGAGTGGGGCGTGGGGAGGGCCCCCAGCCCAGCCTTGGACGCCCGCCTGGGGCACAGGCCCCAGGAGTGCTCATTGTCAGGGGATCCGTTTTCTCGCCAAGGACTTGGGAGGCCGTGGGGCAGCCCCTTGTTTTCCCCCTCACCTGCCCAAAGATCTTTGCTTCTTGGTCTTGAAAATAAATACATAAAAGCAGCACAAAGTCCAAAAAGTTGGTTGTTGTAAATTCACGCCTTCCAAGAGCGTATAATGGGTACTTTAAAAGTTCCCCAGTTGCAGCCACTGTTGCTGATGTCCTTGGAGCTCTCCTGCACGGCAGAGTTGCTTATTGGTCATGTATATATTTATTTCTAATTGTTCTATTTTCCTGATTACAAAAGTAGTGAGGGCTTGTGTAAAATTTAAAATAGTATAGAAACGTGGTTGAGAAAGAAAATCTCCCCCAGATGATGAGTGATGAGTCCGGGGCACAAACTGGGGCACACCCCTCAAGGCCCATTAGTGGTTCTCAGCCGTGGGCAGTCTTGCCCCAGGGCACCTTTGGGAAAGTTTGAGCCATTTTTTTGCTGTCACAGTTGGAGAAGAGTTTGCTCCTGGCGTCTAGTGGGTAGAAGTCAGGGATGCTGCTCAGCATCCCCCGTGCACAGAATCATCCTGCCCCAAAGGGACATAGTTCCAAGGCCAAAAAACGCTAGTCCAGATACAGATATAGGTAACACATACCATTTTATGGAAACATAACAACATTTTACAGAAAATCTTACAACTTGCTTTTTTTTTTTTTTTGCGCTGAGGAAGATTGTCCCTGAGCTAACATCTGTGCCAGTCTTCCTCTATTTTGTAATGTGGGATGCTGCCACAGCATGGCTACGAACGAGTGGTGTAGGTCCGTGCCCGGGAACTGAACCCGCAAACCCAGACCACTGAAGCGGAGCACACCAAACTTAACCACTATGCCACGGGGCCAGCCCCACAGCTTGCCTTCTTTTTACTTAACAGTATAGGTGCATACATGATCACCTTAGTATTTTTAATGGCTACAAAGTATTTTATGGTATCACTGAGTCAAACTCTTGCCCAGACTTGCACTGATGGATGTTTGCGTTGGTTTGGGTTTTTGTGTTAGAAACAGGACTCAGGGAGCATCTCGATGGACGTCTTCGCTCCTTTGGGTGAGGACTCCCTGATTCACAGCCACTTCTGCGCGTGGACCCCGCGTGGCTGTGATTGTAGTTAAAGCGACCCCTCCCTCCCTCCCCTCTCTCTCTCTGTTTCTCTCCCCATCTCTTGCTTTCTCTTTCTTTTTCACTTAACATTCATCGAAACTTTGTCCCACGCCCAATCCTTGTACTTCATTTAATCCAATTATTTATTTTTGTTTCAAAAGAAAGAATATTTTTACGAGGCTCCAAAAATACATAAAGTTTGGAATAAAACCTCCCCTACCCCTCTCGTTTGCCAGCCTCACCATCCTCCCCGCTCAGGAATCACTTATACTCTTTTTTGTCCGAATCCTTTTAGAGTTTCTTTCTGAAAATACAAGCAAATGTGAATACATAGTCTTGTTTTTGCCTCCTCTTTCCATAAAAGAGCGCGTTCTGTACGAGTGGTTGAAACTTTGGTTGCTGGCGGAGTAACGCAGGGAACCCTAAAGGATGGCAATGCGGGGGCCTCACCCCGGGCAGTTAGGTTGGAATCTCGGGGTGGGGTCTGCCTCGTTAGCTTTAAAAGCTCCCCTGGGGATTCTCGGGTTGAGAGTCTCTGCCGAACCCACAGATCTGCCACGTGCCTTGTTTCCTTATAGTGGATTCAGCCCCAGAGAGCATCTTCCTTCCTTTTAACAGTAGGGATGAATGGTATTTCCGATCCTTCGGTATTTACAAACCACTTAGTTGTCATTCTGCGCATGCGCAGGTGCATCCGTGGGTCCCGAAAAGCAGTTGCCTACGGGCCGAAGGTGGTTGTAATTCTGCAGGATTGCGTCACAGGGCCCTGCAGCGGGGCTGTACCTGTTTGCATCCTCACCTGCAAGGGCGGCGGCCCGTTCCCCATCGGCCTTGCCAGCTAGGTGTGTTGTTGGACTTCTGGGCCTGGCCCCTGGTCAGTGCCCCTCGCCTTGCCCCGTGCGTGAGGCCATTTGTATTTCCTTCCCGGAACCGCTCGCTTATGTGCCGCCGGCTCTTTTTTGGAAGGTCGGCCCTTTTCGTGTTGAGTTCTCAGAGTTCTTTATCAGGAAGATGGACCCTCTGTACTTTCAAGATCTGATTTCTCCCAGGAAACTGCCCTGGACTGCAAACTGGGCAGACCTGGGATCAGGCCCTAGCTTTGTGACTTACTAGCTGTGTGACTCTGGACACCTTGCCAGACCTCTCTGAGCCTCAGTTTCCTCATCTGTGAAATGGGAATCCTGCGTGCTTCACAGACTTATTGGAGATTTATCATGAAATAACAGATGGTCAAGCCCCTGGTCTGGGGCCTGGTGCGAAGGAGGTTTGAGGAAATCAGATGCCCTTGGGGGTTGACCTTCATCCGTCCATTCATTGACTACACTGATAAATGGACTAACCCCGTCCGGGCCCTGTTCTAGGCAGCGGGGCTGCTGGGAGGGCCCAGCCCACTTATCAGGCCGTGCAGATCAATACGACAGTCACTAGCCGAGTGTGGTTTTTTAAAATTTGCATTAGTTAAAATTAAACAAGATTAGATATTCCCGCCCTCAGGAGCACTGGCCACATTCAGGTGCTCAAGAACCACAGGTGGCCGTGGCGACTGTATTGGACAGCCCAGATGGAGAGCATCTCCATCATCACAGAACGTTCTAGAGGACAGCACCAATCTGGAGGCAGAGAGACCTCATGTGAGTGAGTGGGATCATTTAGAGATTGGCGAGTCCTGGAGAGACAGAAAACCAAGAGTGTGACGGAGGTTACTCGAAGCGGGTGGGGGGGGGGTCTTATGGGAAGGGCCTGAATGTTGCCATCTGAGTGATGGAGGGACCCAGCCAGGCCCACATCTGTGGGGAGGACACAGGAGCAGAAAGGGAAGATGCCCCAGGCTGGGAGGAGCTGGTCCTGTGGAGGCTAGAGGGACCCCAGTGGGCGCAGGGGGCGCTGGCCGCAGCTGCGATGGAGAGGTGGGCAGGGCCCGGAACATAAGGGGGCCAGCGAAGGCTTCTGGGCACGGCTGCCTCACCCTGAGTGCTAGGGAGACCCCGGCTGCTCTGAGCGGGGGATGGTGGAGGACGGAGGCCAGCGACGGGCCGGCCATGGTCCTCAGACAAGAGGCGACAGGGCTTACACTGGGCTGGTGAGCATGGGGGGGTTCATAGCATTTTTTTTTTTTTGGTAACAGCTTTATTGAGATAGAATTCATGTCCCATACAGTTGACCCATTGAAAGTGTACTATTCGATGGCTTTTAGTGTATTCACAGAGTTGTGCAGCTGTCATCACACTCGATTTCAGAATAACTTTATCACGCCCCAGAAAACCCTGCGCCCGTGGAGCACTCACTCTCCATTTCCCCAGTACTCTCCCATCCTGTGCAACCGCTAATCTGCTTTCTGTCTCTGGATTTGCCTATTCTGGACATTTCATATCAGTGGAATCACAACACGTGGTCCTTTGTCACTGTTTTCTTTTTTTTTTTGAGGAAGATTAGCCCTGACCTAACATCTGCCACCAATCCTCCTCTTTTTTGCTGAGGAAGACTGGCCCTGAGCTAATATCCATGCCCATCTTCCTCTACTTTATATGTGGGACGCTTACCACAGCATGGCTTGACAAGCGGTGCCATGTCCGCACCTGGGATCCAAACCGGTGAACTCCGGGCCGCCAAAGCGGACCGTGTGAACTTAACTGCTGCACCACCGGGCCGGCCCCATGACTGCCTTCTTTAACTTAGCATGTTTTCAAGGTTCACCCGTGTTGTCACGTGTGTCAGAATTACATTCATGGACCAGTTTTTGTGTGGTCGTATGTTTTCATCCCTCTGTGGGGACGCCTAGGCGTGGCAGTGCTGGCGCAGACGGGAAGTCTAGCTTTCACCTTTAGGAACTGCCAGACTGTTTTCCGAAGTGACAGCACCCTTTTCCATTCCCACCGGTGGTGTTAAGCCTTCTGTTCCCCTACGTCCTGGCCGTGGTCACCATCTGTCTTTCTGATGGCAGCCATCCTGTGGGTGTGAAATGGTGCCTCCTTGTGGTTCTGATTTGCATTTCCTGTTGAACATCTTTTCAGGTACTTATTGGCCATTTGCATACCTTCTTTGGAGTAACGTCTATGCAGATCCTTTGTCCGTTTTTTCATTGGGTTATTCGTGTTTTTATTATTGAGCTGTAATCATTCTTTATATGTTCCCGTTACAAGTCCCATATCAGACATAAAATTTGCAGAAATTTCCTCCCATTCGGTGGGCTGTCTTTTCCCTTTCTTAATGGTTCCCTTTGAGGCATGAAAGCTTTTCATTTTGATCAAGTCCAATTCGGTTTTCTTTTGTTGCTTGTGCTTTTAATGCCTCATCTAAGAAACCCTTGCCTCATCCACGGTCATGAAGATTTCCGCCTGTATTTTCTTCTAAGAGTTTTCCAGCTTTAGCTCTGACCTTTAGGTCTCTGATCTATTTTGAGTTGATTTTGGTCTGTGATGTGAGGTTCGCAGCATGTTTCAAAGGCCGAGCCTCCGCCTTGCTGGTAGGATGGAGAGGAGGAGGAGGATGAAGAGCCCCCTGAAGGTGCCGGTTGCCCAGCTGGGCAGTGGGCAAGGGGCAGGGGCAGTCTTTTGCGGGGGAGTAATCGAGAGGCCTGCTGTGGGCATTTGAAGTCTGAGATGAGCCTGAGCTGTGCAGAGAGATGCTGAGTGGGAGTGGTGTGGGATCCACAAGGCCGGAGCCCCGACATGGACAGACAGATTCGGGAGTCGTCTGTGCACACGTGGGATTCATTAAAAGCTACGGGGCATCGTGAGAGATCCCCCAGGAGGTGATGTCACAGGAGAAGAGAAGGCTCTGGGCTGGCCCGGGGCGCACCTGCCTTCAGCCATCCCTCTGAGACGCGGGGAGGCTGAGAAGGAACAGCCAGGGAGGTTGCAGGAGAACCAGAGGCATCAAAAAAAGAGGCTGTGGAGCAAAGGGTCGGGAATCCAGCCCTGCTCGTCGCTCATGCTGTGGTTCTTAAGCAGATGCCTCCCCTCTCTGGGTCTTCATTTCCTTGTCTGTGTGGGGAGAGTGTGAGGCGTGTAAAGTCCACATTCTGGAGTCCTGTATTTACCGGCCTGCGACTGCATCCCCTGTGTATAACTGAGTGGGAAAAAACGATGAGGTTCAGACCAGCATCTCTGGTTCCCTTCTATTCACGTACCGTTTCCCTATATGGGAATATATGTATTTCCCTACATATCCATGCACGTGTATTGGGATGCATGGAGAGATCTCTGAAATGAAGCCACCAAGAGCCTCGAGTGGCGGTAATGAGGCTGGGAGACTTACAGAGGGCTCCCCACATGTCAGGCACGGCGCGGGGGAGGGACCAGGGGAGCAAGCCAGGCCCTCAGGACCCGTGCACGTCTGCCCCCTGCTGGCAGCACCGTGTCACACACTTTCCATGGGCTGGTCCTCATTTGGTTCTCCCATGAACCCAGAACCTGAGTACTGTTATTATGGGTCTTTTCCCACATGGCCAAGGCTCAGAGAGGTCAAGGCACTCATCTGAGGTCACACAGTTATTTAAGTGGCCGAGGCTGGGCTGAACTCGGTCCTGATCCTATAAATTACCTCTCATCGCTGGGGTGGACCGCTGTGTGCAGGGGGAGGTTCCGGCCCTTTCATCTTCTTCTTTGTCCTTGTTGTTACAGAGTGGACTCTCTCAGTGCCATATCTTCTTCCTGTAAATGGGGAGGCCCCAGTCACCCCCTTTTCTTGGGTTCTGTGCCTCAGGTGCCGCCACGGGACCAGGGAAGGGAGGAGGCCCTGCAGGACAATGAGCGGGCTCTGCAGCCGGTGTCCCCTGCGGCCTCGGGCCCCCAGAGAAGCCACAGCTTCTGCAAGGACAAGAAGAGCGGGCCCTTCATGGTGAGTGATGCGCGGCCGGAGTGGAACTCGCAGGCCGTGCTGGTCGTCGGGCAGCCTTGGGAATGCGGCCGAGCTGAGAGGGCGGCTGGCCCAGGGGCCGGAGGGCCGAGGATGGGCAGGCGCCTGTCTGGAACCGGGCGCTGTCTGCCTGGCTGTGTGGTGGTTCGGGACGTGGAGGGCGTTTGGTGGCTCTGCCGGGGAGCCTTGCCTCCTCTCGGGTTCCCGGACCCCAGCTGCCCGACACCGAGCAGCGAAGAGCACGTGTCCCAGGGTCTGGAAGTCCTGGGTTCGAATCCCACTACCGCCTCCTCTCAGCCTCCTTGAGCCATTTACTTGGTTTCTCTGCACTCAAGTCTCTTCACCTGGAAAGCGGGATCAGGACTCCTCTTTCCTTCGCGCCCTTGGGAGGATGGAGTGAGATCATGCGTAGGGCCCAGCACATAGTGGTTTGGACAGTGACCGAGAGTTGTGGGGACCCCAGGAGGGCGGGCACTGTTCAGCTGGAAGGGGCCGGATGGCCTGGTTCAAATCCCAGCTCTGCGTGCGCTCAGGCGTCTGGCCTCAGTTTCCTCGTCTGTAAATGGGGATAATGACAGTATCTACTTCTCAGGGCCGATGTGGGGCCCGGATGAGATGATGCAGGAAGTGCTTGGCCTGGTCCCGGGTCCACAGCAAACTCCTTAATAAGCGCCATCATCACCATTCTTATTATCATCCTTGTTTCCGCGTCTCCATTTGGCTGTCACATAGTTGTGACTCCTTGGGACCAGCACTTCCTCTCAGCCTGTTTCCTCTCTTGTGGGAGGAGGTGGGTGAGTGAGGCACAGCCCCTCGGGGAAACCACCTCCCCCGGACCCTCAGTGTCCCCAGGTGGGTTCCAGGACTGCGCCACTTCCGATTTTTTTTTTTTTTTTGGGAATTTCTTTTTTGAACTTGAGTCCGTGATCCTTGGAGATCTGCTGAGTTCTGCACTTGCTGATGAAGTCCCTTCAGGGCTCCAGGCTCCACGTCGGGGCATCTGAGGTAGGTGTGTCTTTAACGAGGTGACACTGGTTCTGTTCATAAGTTCCTCTGTGATCGCACAGCCCCGTGCATTTCAGGGACCTTGGTGCTTCATCTCACGTCTTGGGGACACAGGATTCTGCACTGAGATCCTAGGTCCGTCCCTCTAGCTTGATGGCCACGAGCAAGAAAATTCACTCCCTGAACCTCGGTATCTTCTTCTGTAAAACAAACGAAGAAGACGCCCCTGGCAGGATTTGTGCTGGTACCTGGTGGGAGAGTGGCGACAGCAGAGTAGAAATTGTAGGGCTGGGGGCAACCACAGAGAAGGGACTCAGACCCCGGCAGGCGTCTGCCCAGCAGCCCAGGGAGCCTCCCCGAGCGCTCAGAGCTCAGCCACAGACTTGCACACATTCGAGACCTGCCTCGTTTTTTGTTAACCGTTCCTGTCCAAGGATTTCTTTCTTGCCCTTGTCTCCATTCCCTCTCGGGTGGCACCGACTCAGCTTATCTGATTGTACTTGAACTTCTGTGTGTGTGCGAGAAGACAAAGGTTATGGGGAGAAGGCATTGAAGACCCGTCTTTTTCTAGTCGGCTTGGCGCATCCTCCCTGGCCGGCCACTCCTCCTCTTCCACCCGCCGTCACTGAGGAGCCTCTGTGCCTGGCGTGCTCGCGCAGCTCCCCGTGGCCCCCTCCTTCTGGTCCCCAAGGCCCCTGCCCCATTGCTGGGTGCTTGATGTCCTCTCCTCCGGAGGCGGATGGTGGGGGGTGCTTAGTCTGAACCGGACAGGGCTGGGGGCGTCAGACCCCATCTCTGCTTTCAGGACGCACGCCTCTGGTTCTGGGGAGCGGCCGCCCCGGGGTGGGGATGGCGGGTGGTGGTGGGGTTCAGCTCTCTTCTTTTCTAGAAGCCTGACTCGGGGGACCTAACCCTGGGCTCTTAGGTGAAAGAAGTGGGTTCTGGTTCCAGCTCGGCCGCAGTGCGACCTTGGTCAGGTGGCTGGGTGGACCTCACGAAGCTCGGCTTGTCCTTCTGTGTGATGAGGGTGGGTCTCTGTGGCCTCCAGAGCGTTTCTCCTTCTCTCCCGCCTGGCTTCTCCTCCCTTCTCCCCGACTTCCTTCCTTCCTCATCCTCCCCCACCTCTCTCCCCCTTCCTCTCCGCTCCTTTTTCCCTCACCTAGTATAGATGGAGAAACTGAGGCCCAGAGAGAGGGCCTGACTGAGCCAGGGTGACCCTCCAGGTGGGGATGGGGTCCTGAGCCCTGGCCCCTGCCGGCCGCCCCTCCTGTTGGCAGTTGGTCAGCCCTGCACGTTGTCCTCCGGGAGGTGTCTGGGGGCCACAGACACACGTCTGCTGTTCCTCCCGTCGCCATTCTGACTCAGGCCTTCGTGCTGCTGGCTTCCAGTGTCGGTGCAGGTTCGTCTCTGTGTTTTGAGGCTGTGTCTCAGGCCTTGTCAGTCCCCACTCCGCCCCCGTGTTAGGGAGTACGAATCCCATTTTGCCCAGGAGGAAACTGAGGCTCAGAGAGGTGAAGCCGCCTGCTCGAGGCCACACAGTTCATGAGTGGTGGGGCTGGAATGGAAATCAGGCCTTGCCACCTCCAGCCTTGGACCTGGGCCCTTTCTGCTGTGGGATGGGGCTCTCCACCTGTCCCCAGCCCCTCCAGCTCCTTTCTCCCCGTGGGCCTGCAGAGCTCGGGGCATTAGCTGCACGAGGAACGAGATGCCCTGAGCCCGGGGCTGAGAGGGCGATATTAGGTCCGGCCACCCTGCACCACTTAGCAGAGGCTGTGAGCCGTGAGTTCCACCCCGGCCTCTCCCTCCTCCTCTGCAAAATGGGCCTCCCAGTAACCATAACACTGATGCTGTGAGCTGCAGGGTTATCCCCATTCTACAGATGGGGAAACTGAGGCTCCGAGCCATTAAGCGCCTCTCCCAAGGTCTGAGTCTGGGGTCCAGACTCCTCTGCATCGGCTGGGTTTCCCACCACCCTGCTTGGTGATGGGGGGAGGACGGAGCTGAAACGAGATGATGCTGAGAAAGCGTTTGGCGTTGGCACCGTGCCCGGTGAGGTGACTGCCCCATAGCTGGGACCTGCTGCCGCACTGTTGATGGTTATTTCCCGTCAGGTGAGTCTTTTTCATACGTCCTCTTGAAGAGCCACTGATGGGACAGGAAATTGTCCCCCGTCTTAGGAGTGTGTGTGCAGCTGAGGAACCCGAGGCCCGCTGTGGGGAGGCGTCTGGTCGAGGGCCCCGTAGCAGCTGGGCAGAGCCGGGGCTGGAATTCCGCCTCTCTGACTCCCTGGCTGGTGCTCGCTGCACGGCCCCCTCCCTCCCTCCCTCCTGTCTGGAGTGCCCTTGGGGCCACAGGGCAAGTCTGAGCCCTGGGCTGGGCCTCCTCCCTCCCCCGCCTGGGGGTGGGCACCCCCTCCTTTCCTGCACTCACGCAGCCATCATAAAACACGGTGAGTCAGCCGTGGACCGTGGCCTTGGGCCACAGTTCACCCCGGGGCCCCTCCCATGACCATGAAGGTGCAGATTCACCAGCCATGGGGGTCCCTGCGATGGGGCAGGGGGCGGGCCTCTGGTAACCTCGAGAATGTTCTGCCAAAGCCGTAGGTTAGCATTTGCTGGCTCCTTCAGGGATGACTTCTTTCCTTTGTGGGCCTACTGTGCGCCAGGCCCTGAGCGAGGGGGCCCTAGAGGTTCTCTCACTCGGCCTCCTGGGGTTCACAGTCCCGGGGGGCCTGGGAGGGTCTAGGTAGGTGCGGGAGGAGGAGAGGGGGGCGGGCGGAAAGGAGGACCAGCATAGGCAGAGGTGTGGATGGGGTGAGGCAGGAGGCGTGCTGGGGCCTGTGACTACTCCCGTGGGGATGGGGGGCAGTGTGGGGGCTTCCGGCTTCTTTGACAAATATTTATCTGCGTGTTATGAATACGACATAGAGGAATGAGAAGGTGTGAGTAATGGTGGCGGGTTCTCCTGTGTGCCGGGCGCTGTGGCACTGTGCTTACCGCCCCGTTCGTGGTTCAGAGCTCCCCACCGCCAAGATCACGGAGCACCTGTGTCCATTTGGGGAGGTCTCACAGAGGAAGGACACTTGTTTGAAATCTTGAAGGACGGGTAGGTGTTTGCCGGATGGGTGTGGTCTGGGAACAGCTCGGGCAAAGGTCTCGGGGTGTGACACTGGGTTCCATTCATGGCTGTCATCCGGAGCCCAGGAGGTGGCCTGGAGGCTCTTAAACTTTACTCTGATGGATGTGTCCTTCCTGGACACCACCGAGTGGGTTTCAATGCTGAGTTCAGACTTTTCCCACATCTCTTGCTGATGAAACTATGGGTCCTGTCTTCCAGAGGCGGCGCCACCTCCTGGCAGCTCTGTCATCATGCCGCCATCTTTGTACGAGGATCAGCCAGGGCAGTCGTGGAAGGGTTGACGGCATTTGAACCTGACGACTGTATTACAATGATTGGAGGATGGGGCAAAATTGGATTCTAATGACAAGAATAGTAATTCTTGTGGATGCAGCCAACTCGCGATAAGAGGGAACTCTGGAGGTGGTCCCCAGTGGACACATCGCTGGTCCTGGTTACAGAGTCTCTGAATTTGAGTTGGTTGACTGGGCGTTCCAATAGGAAGGAAAAAATCAAATTGAAAAATCATATGTATGAACTGCTGGAAATAGCTTCTCAAAGATTGTGCTTAAAAAGCAAGTCATGCATAAAGATTTTATGGTTTTTTATTTGCCTAGGATGTGGACTCTCCTCCTGATAATGTGTTGCTTGGCATTCCCATGTATGATGCTGTGTTCATGTCATGTTGAATTGAACCTGGATCAGGAAATTGGCTCACTGGCTTAACTGAAAGGGCTCATTTGCCGCACCCAGCAAGATGGCCAGAGGTGGGCAGCTGCTGGCTTGGCCCAGCATCTCGGAGAGTTTCTTGGGCTTTCCCTCCTGCTTTGTGCCTCATGGTCCCAAAGTGGCTGCCACTTTTCCAGTCACTAGGTCCACTTTCAGGCAGCAAGAAGTGGGAAGCCGAGGGGCCATGTCAGCTGAGTCTGCAAGAAAGCAAAAGCTTCCACGAGACTTTCGTCTACATATCATGGGCAGGAACTGGGTCCCGTGGCCACTGCTAGCAGCAAGAGAGTCTGTGAAACGCAAGTCTTCCAGCCTCTGTTGTAGTGGTTGGCCAGGTTGGAAACGGCTATTGCTTGCCCCATAGACAGCGTTGTTTATTACACAGTCTGAAAGAAAATGAGGGCTGTCAGGTCCTTGATAAGGAAGCCTGGGGCCCCCAAACCAGGGCATGGGACAAAAGAGAGAATCTGCCTAGCATCTGAATGCTGTGGCCTGAGAGGCTGCTGGGCACGGGGCTTCGGGGATGGGAAGACATGATCCCTGTGTCCAAGGCCCCCAGTCTGCTGGGGCGCAGGGCTCAGAGACAGGAGAGATGGTCGAGTGGAACAGACAGGCTGGGGGGAGCTGACCCAGAGGCCAGGGTGACCTCTCTGCCTGGCTGAGCCAGGGTGTCAGGCTGGCTTTAGCAGCATGACTGCAGCGCTGAGTGGGGAGAGACTGCACGGCGCACCGGGCTCTGGGGAGGCTCAGGAATCCTCTGAGCCGCGGCTCGTCCCCTTCTTAATTGCTTCTAGTCTTTCACCGCTGGGTCGAAAGGGCTGGAGAAGACGGAGTCACTTGTATCTCAGCTGATTGAAGTTCCTTTGCTGGATCAAAACCAGCCAGACCAGAAAGCTTTTGTTTCCTCAGTTTTGAAGTGCGAGTGATCAGTTGTGCCTGAGATTTTGTATGGGAGCATTTTGTATTCATCCACTTACCTAGTTATCTCTGCACCCACCCATCTACCCACTCATCTACCTACCCACCCACCCATCCATCCATCCACCTACCTACCTACCCATCCATCCATCCACCTACCCATCCATCCATGCATCCATGCATCCATCCACCCATCCACCCATCCATCCATCCATCCATCCATCCATCCATCCACCTACCCATCCATCCATGCATCCATCCATCCACCCATCCTTCCATCCATCCATCCATCCATCTACCCATCTATCCATCCATCCATCCATCCATCCACCCATCCTTCCATCCGTCCATCCATCCATCCACCCATCTATCCATCCATCCTCTACCTAGTTATTAATACATACAAAGCTCTAAGGCTATAAAGATAAATAAGTTCATTTTTATCCTCAAATTGATCATATTAATAGTCTATAAACAAGTAATTATGGAATCCAGGATGATAAATACTAATCATTCATTCATTTATGCACCCATTCATTCATTTGACAGACATTTATTAAGCACCTACTATGTGTCATGGCCCTTTAGGTACAGCAGTGAACAAGACGTCTGTGGGTCCTGCCCTCCTGAGCTCACATTCTAGTGTGGGGAGACAGACATTAAACAAGAAGCCAGACTCCAAAGAGACTTTCAGATGGTACCAAGTGCTATGAAGAAAATAAAATAGGGTGTTGAGAAGGAAGATGGCTGGGGAAAAGGGTTGTTGGGGCTATTTCCTGTTGGGAGTCAGGGAGGGTTTCTCTGAGCAGGTGACATTTGAGCTGAGACCTTAGAGGAGGACCCAGCCACGTGGAAGAATCAGAGGGAGAGGATCAGGCAGCAGGAATAGCAAGTGCAAAGTTCCTGGGGCTCGTTGTGTTTAGTAGTGCTTCTAATGATGGTAATTATGGTGATGATGGCATTGGGGCTGGAGTGGAGAGAATGAGGAGAGAGAGAGCTGGCAGGGTTGGGTCACACCAGGCCTTGCTGGCCACTGTAAAGAGGCTGGTTTTGGGTAGGTACAGGTTGCTTTGATGAGCACGGAGGAGGGAGGTATCATAGCCTCTGCAGGAATCCAGAACAGTGTCAGAGCCAGACTCAATGGAAGAAGGAATTTGCCAAGAGGAAGGGAGTCAGGTGCGGGAATGGCGTGTGAATACATAGAAAGGCAAGGAGAACATGGGGTTTGCCAGGAGCTGTGAGGGGGGCACCTGGGGAGCGGTGGGGATGAGGCAGGAGGGGGTCACCAAGGCCCAGGATGAGAAGGACCCTCAGGCCCGGAATAAGGGCTTGGTGTTAGGCCTGCCAGGGGCACCAGGAGCCAGCAGTCAGGACCAGGGTCAAACACCATCAGAGGGGCGGCTTGGAGCGCCCTCTAGTGGGCATCGCGGAAAGGGGGCCGGAGAGGGGAGCCTGGAGCTGGGGCAGCAGTCAGGAGGCTGCGGCTGCACTCTGTGCAAAACCATGAAAAAGTGTATTGTGTTGGGCCGGCATGGTGGCCTAGTGGTTAAGTTCGGGACACTGCTTCAGTGGCCTGGGTTCACGTCCTGGGTACAGACTCGCTATCCATTTCTGGAACCTCTTCATGTTCCCAGACAGAAAACACTGACTCCCTAGGCCCCCTCCCCTGAGCCCCTGAGAGCCTCTACTCTCCTTTCTGTCTCTGTGAATTCGCTTTATTCTAGGTCCCTCATAGAAAAGGAATCGTGCAATATTTGTCTTTCTGGGCCTGGCTCATTTCACTCACCGTATGTCCTCCAGCCTCGTCCGTGCTGTGGCACGCGTCAGTCCGTCCTTCGTTTTTCAGGCTGAATAATGTTGCCTCGTATGGATAGACCACACCTGGTTCATCCATTCGTCTGTGATGGGCGCTTGGGTGGGTTCCACCTTTTGATTACTGTGCATAACGCTGCCATGAATATTGATGCGCAAGTATCTGTTTGAATTCCTGCTGTCCGTTACTTTGAGTAGACACCGGGAAGTGGAATTGCTCAAAAAACATGGAAATTCTGTGTTTAACTTTTGAGGGAGCAGCAGACTGCTTTCCACAGAGGCTGCACCATTTTCCATTCTCCCCAGCAACGCACGAGGTTCCGAATTCCCCACAGCCTCACCAGCACTTGCCATTTTCTTTTTAAATAGTAGCCATCCGCTGGGCGTGAGGTAGTGTTTTGCTGTGGTTTTGACATGCGCTTCCCTAATGACTAAGGATGCTGGGCATCTTCTCACGAGCGTAGTGGCCACTTGTTTATCTTCTTTGCATCAGATTGCTTGTTTTCCTGTTGCTGAGTTGTATGAGTATTACATATATATTCTGGATATTCATCCCTTATCAGATACATGATTTGCAAATATTTTCTCCCATCCTGTGGGTTGTCTTTTCACTCTCTTGATAGTGCTCTTTGATGCACAAAGGTTTTTTTTGGTTTTCGCTGAGGAAGATTGTCCCTGAGCTAACATCTGTGCCAGTCTTCCTCTATTTGGTATGTGGGTCGCCAGCACAGCGTGTCTGCGGACGAGTGATGTAGGTGTGTTCCCGGGAGCTGAACCCGGGCCACCAAAGTGGAGTGCACGAACTTAACCACTTGGCCACCAGGCCGGCCCCAAGATTTTTCATTTTGATGAGGACCAATATATCTACTTCTTTTTTTTTTGAGGAAGATTAGCCCCGAGCTAATTACTGCCAATCCTCCTCTTTTTGCTGAGGAAGACTGGCCTTGAGCTAATATCCGTGCCCATCTTCCTCTACTTTATATGTGGGACGTCTACCACAGCATGGCTTGCCAAGTGGTACCATGTCCACACCCGGGATCCAAACTGGCGAACCTCAGGCCGCAGAAGTGGAACATGCGCACTTAACCACTGAGCCACCAGGCCAGCCCCTACTTTTTCTTTTGTTGCCTGGAAAATAATTTTTTAAATTGAAATGTCATATGTGTACAGAAGAGGGCACGTATCTTAAGCCAGACAGCCTGGGTTTGAATCCCAACTGGGCCACTTACCAGCCGTGTAACCTTGTGGGTTAACAGCTCCGTGCCTCAGTTTCCCCATCTGTAAAACAGGAATAATAATAGAGCCACTCGTTAGCAATGCAGTGAGGTTAGATGAACTAGTGCCCATCAGGCTCTCTGAGCCGTCGGGGTCCCTCTGTGAGTGACAAAGGCTTCATAAGTGTTTGCTGTCATTACTATGACTGTATGTTATATTTTGGGTCTCTATGTGGCAGACACTGTGCTAAGCACCGTACGAACATTATTCCATTACCCCACTTAACCCATGCGAACCCCAAGTGATGGGTATTCATTGTCCCCACGTTGTAGAGGAGGAAACTGACCTCTGGACCCTCAGGAGGCTTGCTGAGGGCCACTTTCTGGCCCTTTTTCCCCTAAGTGACCTCACTATATCCTGAGGTGCTGGAAGATGCCCCTCTTAGCGATGCTGAACCTGCGGCTCAGAGAGGGGAGGTGACTGGCCCAAGGACACACAGGGAAGAAACAGCAATACCTGGATTGACTCCTGGCCTGTGGACTCCTCCCTTTGTGCTGGGGAGGGGTCGGGGCGGCTCTTGGGGGCGGGATCCCACGCGGAGGGACATGGGCTGGATTCTGCGTCAGGGGTGCCAGGGAAGCCCCCGGGGCTCTGTGTGCTCGCGGGGACTGAGGCCGCGGACCCGCCTGCAGGAGGCGGATGATGGACAGGACACCTGCGCTCCTTGCAAAGCGCCCCCAGGGCCGAGCCGGCCCTCGTGGAGCCTCGCGGGATTGCGGGCGCTGGGAGGGGAGCTGGAGCGGATGGGTTCACTCTTCCCGAGTGTTAACCCGGTTCATCCCACAGAGCGCTGCCACGTCCCGGGCGAGGCATCCGGGACCCATGGGGCGAGGATGACCTAGTCCCTTTGTCTCTCCTCCTTGAGGAAGTCTGTAGAAATGCCGTTGTGTGAGAATGACGCTTTGAGTGGGGTAATCTTCACTCGTTTTTTGGGGAAACGGAATCATTAACAAACGTCTACACTTTCAACTGCTAATAGTCCCGGTTACCTGCTTCACCTGTCACAACCGATGGAGACACCCCAGAGGGCCTCCACCCTCTGGCTGAGCGCCTGCTGTGCCCTAGAGAGAAGTCACATTCACATCTGTTCCTAGAGGATAAAATTCCATTTGTATTCAGGATCCAATCCAGTGTCTACACGCCAGCCTGCAAGACTGTGTGGCCTGGCCCCTGGCCACCCGTGTCACCTCCTCTCCCAGCACAGGCCGTGTGCTCACTCCACTCAAGCCACACAGCCCCAGAATGTTCCCTTAACATGCCAGGCATGTTTCCACCCCAGGGCCTTGGCACGTGCTGTTTGCTCTCCTCCAGCTTCCTTCCTCACTTCCCTCCCTCTCCACTTCCCTCTTCTCAGGCGTCTCTCAGCTCAAATGACCTCTCTCAGTGGGGCCTTCCCTGGAGCCATGTCTATATGGTCCCCTGGTCCCCACTCTTCTCTGCCAGCACACCCATGCAGTGACCTCCCATCATGCAGGGTCTGCCTCCCCCCTCAGAGCGGAGGCTCTACAGGGCAAGGAACACTGAGCACGGTGCCCAGTGTGCAGTAGGTATGCAGCATGTATTTGTGGCATGGATGAAGGAAGCAGCACCCCACATCTTTTTTTTTAAGGTTTTATTTTTTTAGAGCAGTTTTAGGTTCACAGGAAAATTGAGGGGAAGGTACAGAGATATCGCCTGCACCCCCTGCCCCCGTTATCACCCTCCCCACCAGGGCGGGACGTTGGTTACACCTGATGAGCCTCCACTGACACATCCTGATGGCCCAGAGTCCTGGTTGACGGTAGGGTTCGCTCCTGGGGTGGCGCATTCTGTGGGTTTGGACAAATGGACAGCCACACGGATCTGCCATCGCAGCATCACACAGAGCAGTGTCACTGCCCTAAACATCCCCTTGCTCCCCTGTTCATCCCTCTCTCCCCTAACCCCTGGCGCCCACTGACCTTTCACTGTCTGCGTAGTGTTCCCTTTGCCAGGACGTCACAGAGGTGGAATCGTACAGCCCGCAGCCTCTGCAGACTGGCTTCTGTCACTTAGTGATATACATTAGAGGTTCCTCCACGTCTGTTCACGGCTTGATCGCTCATTTCTTCTCAGCGCTGAATAGTATTCGCTGTCTGGATGGCCCACAGTTTGTCTATCCTCTCACCTGCGGAAGGACATCTTGTTGCTTCCAGGTTTGGGCCGTTGCGAATAAAGCGGCTGTGACATCGGTGTGTGGGGTTTTGTGTGGGTGTCAATTTCCGGCTCCTTTGGGTCAATTCCAAGGAGCGTGCTTGCTGGATTGTACGGTCAGACAGTGTTTAGTTTTGCACCCTATCATATTTTTAACTGTACCGTTCAGTGCTTTTCAGTAAACTCACAAAGTCGTGCATCCGTCCAACAATCGATTTGAGATTTTCATTATCCCTAAGAGAAGCCAAGTGCCCTTAGCGGTCGGTCTGCCGTCCCCTCCTCGGTGATGCTGTCACTGATCAGCCCCCTGGGATGTGCTGGGTGCTGTGCTCCATTCACTCTCGTGGTCACCGTACGACGTAGGGGCTGCTCTTGTCCCCATTTTCCGGATGACAGAGCTGAGGCTCAGAGAGGGGAAGTCAGGGCCCACATGGCTCAGCTGGGAGGCGCTGGATCTGGGAACGGGACCCGCACGGAGCCTCTGCCCGGAGGACCGGCTGCGTGAATTTGATGTTTCCAAAACTCCGCTCATTCTCTCATCGCCTTGAGAATTTTTCATATTCACAAGCCACCTGGACTGATACTTAACGTTTTTCTTAAACTTGACTCACTTTTTAACTATGACAGCTTCACTGAGGTACAATTCACACATTACACAGCTCACTCATTAAATGGGCGGTTCCGTGGGTTTTCGCATGTTCAGAGCTGTGTGACCATCACCACGGTCACCTTGGGAACATCTTTCTCAACCCTAAAAGAGAGCCCCGCCGGTGAGCTGCCGCCCCCAGCTCCCCCACAGCCCGAGGCAGACGCTGCTCTGTTTCCCGTCTCTGTGAATTTGCCTGTTCCAGGTCCCTCACAGACAGGGGCTCGTTCCGCCTTTGTCCTCTCGTGTCCGGCTTCCTTCACGGAGCGGATGTTGTCACGGTTCATCCATGCCGTAGCAGGTGTCCGCACTTGGTTGTGGGGGAGCCGGAAAGGCTTGGGGTACAACGGAAGCTGGGTCTTGACGGGTGCGTAGGAGTCGGCCGGGTAGAGAGAGGCAGGTGCCTTCCCCTGGGACTCTGCCTCAGGGGCTACACCCAGGAGCCAGGCCAGGCGGGGATGGGGAGTTAGTGACCAACGGGGTGGCAGGCGGGGGCGCCCACAGTGGCCGGACCATCCGCTGTCTCAAGCATCACCCATGATCTTGATCTTCGTGTGAAATCTCACTAGTTTTATATGTTGGAGCAAAAAAAACCATTTTTTAAAATTTAGCCTTCAACTAGCACATGAGGTATTGGCATCTTGTTTCACACACGTTCATCATCTCACTGAATTCTTGCCACAGCTCATGGAGAAACCGAGGCTTGGGGAGGTGACGTGGCTTGGCCTGGGCTCGCCCAGTGGGCAGGTGCACAGGCGGGACGGGGCCAGGGCGGCGGCGTCATGTGGAAGCCCCAACATTCGGGGGGCGGCAGAATGGCCTGAGCGTCCTCCCAGGGTTTCTGGCTGGAGCTTCTCCTCTTGCCCCCCATCCTTCTTCCGGATTAAAGGTGACGCCGGTGTCCCCATGCAGTGCTGGTCAGTGACCAGCAGGGGGCAGGGCGGGCGCTCCGGCTTCAACACGGTTGCATTAGCTTTAACCCCTTCTGTACTGCGGTCCTCGCTCTGTCTGTTTCGATTTTCTTTGATTCCAGCGCCGCTGGTCCTGGCACACGTGTCGCTTAGCCCCGTTCCTTGTCAGTTCCTATTTCCCGTCGTGGCGTTGGGTGGCTGGGCTGACCAGGGCACCTTCTTCTGCAGCTCCGCAGCCCCCACCGCCCCATTCGTTTTCACTGATGACGCTTCTCTTCCGAAGAAATGAGTTTTCTGGTGGAAAAAAAAATCTGTTTTTATTATAGTTCCAAAAGGAGTGTGGAGTATGTGTGTGTCTGGGGGCTGTGTAGCTCTCAGCAGGAGCCTTGTGAATATAGAAATGGCATTGCTGACTTAAGCAGACGTGTTTCCAGACAGGCTGAATCTTCTGCCTGAACTCTGGGTCTTTCGAGAGAAGAACATTTTGTCATATTTCAAGCCTCGGCTCCATGCCCCCTCCTCCAAGAAGCCCTCCTGGATTGCACCCTTTCCTGGGAACGCCAGGCCCTTCAGCCTCCAGCGCTGTCACTTATTCCCAAGGGCTTCTCTCCCATAGACCCTGCGCTCCCCGTGGGTGAGAATCACACGTCACTCAGCCTCGCTCGACGTCCCCACCGCTCCACACTCAGTCCTTGAGGCCCTCAGTGACTGGGCCTTGCCGTGTGCTAGGGGCTCTGCTGACACCACCTCTCTCCCCCGCACAGCAGCCCTGTGCGGGGAGAAGTTATTATTATTGTTATGGTGGTGGTTGTTGTTTTCATCAGCTTCGTTTTACATCTGAAGAAACTGAGGCACAGAGAGGAGAAGCGAGTTGTCCAGGATGACGCGGTGTGGCAGGATCAGAGCTGGGGTTTGAACCCGGGCCCATCTGAGTGCAAATCCCTGCTTGCAGCAGCTGTGCGCCCCCACTTCTCACAAGTGCTCACTCAGGGTTCGTGAAGGAGTCGGGGTGGGTCGCCAGCCGGCGTCTGGGGGCTGTCCCCTCCCACGTGCCCCCTCGGGCTTTGTGTCCACTGCCACCTCCTCCCTGAGTGCTCTGCAGGGCAGGCCCGTCCCCTCCTCCCCCTCCTCCTCCTCCTGTAGCTTACTGAGGTATAATTTGCATACTATAAAATTCACTTGTTTTAAGCATACAGTTTAATAGGTTTTGGTAAATTTATGAAGCTGCACAGCCATCACCGTCATCTCATTCCAGAACCAGAAGGAACCCCGTGCCCCTCAGCAGCCACTCCCCATTCCCCACTCCCGGCCCAGCCTCTTTCTGGACGTTTCCGTCCCTGGAAGCTCGCAGTCGGGGTCTCCGTGTCCGGCCTGTTGCCCTGAGCACGGTGCTCTCAGAGCGGCCGTCCTTCCGTCCTTTGTGTTGGACTGGCCCCTCCCGTCCTCGGGTCGCTTCCCTGCCCCGCCGGCCCTGCCCCCTGACCCGATGGAGAGAACCCGCTGGGCCTGAGGGAGCTGCCGGGTCAGGCTGGGCACCGGGGATGGAAAGTGTTCTTTTTTTCTTCAGTCATGTGTTTTAAGTGATTTCACATCCTGCAGTTGATAACACCGTGCGAGTTGGCTGTGTCCTGAGGGGGTGGGCTCCACGGTGCCTGGTTTGGGGGAGATAACCCGTCCTGATGGGCTGACCCTGGCGTGGGCCCCTCCTTATCGCCCTGCCAGCCAGGATGCCCAAACTCGATATGCTGCTAAGCCGTTATGGCCAGGACCTTCTGAGTGCTAACCAAGCTCTGGGCTCTGACCACTGCACACGGATCACCTCGTTCCCTCCTCCCAGAGACCCGGGGTGGCTGGCATTCTCGTCACCCCTGTTGTACACGAGGGAGCTGGGGCACAGAGAGGGTCACTCACCAACCCAATGCCACACAGCTAGCTGGGGCTGGAACAAGGATTTGGACGCAGGCGGGCTGCCTCCACCTCCCTGGGTCTCAGTTTCCTCCTTGCACAGACTTCTGCTCTGTCTGTGCCCTGACCCTTCGGGGGGTTGTCAACTGCTAGAAGACAGGGGCATGCATGTGCCTCAGGCCCTGCCCGTGAGGAGCTCCCAGCCCTGTAGGAAAGGCGGCTCTCATCACACCAGGCGCCCTACCACCCACAGAGGGGGCTCCGTGACTCCTGCTTGCTCAGAGGGCAGTCCGGGGACCTGCTGTTTGCGCTGGGCTTGAGAGATGGTTGACTTTCCGGATGGAAGGGCGTTCGTGGCGGAGGGCTCTGCCTGAGCAAAGGCTGCGAGGCTGAGGGTCCACGCATGGCTGGGGAACGGGTGTGGCAGCGGCTGGACGGGGAGGCCGCATGGCGAAAGACATTGAAGGCCGAGCCCTAAGCCAGGTGCAGCCTGATGGACGACAGGCACGTGGGGTCAAGCAAATCCCTCCAGTGTTCTTGGGGGGCCCGTGGCGACCCCATCTCTGTCCAGCTCCTGGCGCAGGGCCTGGACACAGTCGGTGACCCGGAGTGTGCGACCAACGGGCGTGCTGCCTGGTTCCAGGAGGGTCCTGGATTCAGACGCCCGCGGAGGCCCAGGTGTGGTGTGGACCGGGGCTGCGGGAGTGGGCGGAGTGTGGCAGCTCCAGTCCCCAGGCGCGCCTGGCGGTTCCTGCCCACGTCCCCACCTGGGGATGCAGGCCCGAGGGCCAGGCCTTCCCGTGTTTCTAGAGAAGCCAGAAGTCAGCATAGCTACACTCGGTTCTTCCGATGCTTAAATATTGGCAACTAATTCCAGTAAAGCAAAAGTGGGCCCAGCTTCTTTCCTCCTCCCTCCAGAAACCCGACACCCAAACAAAGCCGCGTGGGGGCTGCCAGCTTTCTGCCTGTGTCCCTAGTGATGGCTGACGTCCCTTTCAACAGCTTCCCGTCTTCTTTACCCACGGAGGTTTCTGCTAAGAGCCGGGCCCTCTGAGTGCACTGACATGGCTGCACTTTCAGTCTTTTCTGGAATGAACCAGTGACGTCCGTACCAGTTGTTGTGGGCTTGCTGTGGCCGCCAGGCTGCCCAGGGATGGGCCGCTGGGGAGCTGGCCTGTGAGGGGCCATGGGGAGGAAAGTTCCTCCAGAAGAGCTGCCCTGGGACGTGCGTCTGGGCTGGAGGTGCCGCGGGAAGCCCGGCACCCATAGGAGGGAGCAGGTGCCGAGGCAGGGGGCGTTCGTGTTCTGGGGCTGCCGTGATAGATTACCCGAGATGCGGGATGCTTATTCTCGCAAAGTGGAGGCCGTCAGGGTGTCCTCAGGGCCAGGCTCCCTCCGGAGGTCCTTCCTGCCCCTTCCAGCTCTTGGTGGCTCTGGGCATTCCCTGCCTTGTGGCCACATCGCTCCAGTCGCTGCCTCCATCCTCACGTGGCATCTTCTCTGGGGTGGAGTCCTCTCATCTGTCTCTTTTAAGGACACTTACTGGATTTAAGGCCTACCTGGGGAACCCAGCATGAGCTCCTCTCAAGATCCTTAATTACATCTGCAAAGAGCTTTTTGGGGGCTGCCATTCAGCCCACTGCAGGGAGGAAGACTGCTTCTGACCAGCAGCAGCATGAACCAAGGCCCTGGGGCATGTGGCTCACCGGGTGGGGAAGGGGTTGCTGTGTGATCCAGTGATATAAAGTGGGCAGCAGGCCAGGCGTGGGAGGGATGGGATGCAGGGACAGCATCCAAGAAGTAGGGGTGCCTCTGTCACATCTGTGCATGTAGGTGGCTCTCCTGGCCAGGTGGCTCAGGATCCCCACCAGGCGGGGCAACCTGGATAGGATAACCCAGACTCGGTAGGAGTCACTTCCAGTCTGGGGTGGGGGGCGTGGCGGGGCCGCTGCTCCTGGGAGCATGCCCTGGCGACTGTGGCCAGCTCCAGGCTGGGAGAGCGTGGGTTTGGGGGGCTCCCTCCTTGGTGCCTCGTCTGGGGGCGGCTCTGTCCCCATCTCAGACTTGTCGGGTAGTCTCCCTGTCTCCACCTGAAGCCCCTCCTGCTCGGCTCTCTCCGTAGCCGCCTCTGGCCTCTGGCCCTGACCGCCCCTCAGGGGTCCGTCCGTCTCCCTGCTTTCTCCCGCTGTCCTTGGGTTCATCCCTTTTCCTGCCCGCAGCTCTCTCCATCCTGGCTCGTCTCTACCACAGGCTTCTCTCTCAGGGGCCGTGCTCCCCCCAGACCCCTGCTGGGACTACCCTCGGCCTGGCCCTCCAACTGTACTGTCAGTCTGGCGGTGCATGGCTGGGGGACCTGTTGCGAGCCGGATGAGGGCGCTGAGGGTGGAGGTGGCCCCGGGCCGCCTCGGGAGGGCTGTGGTTTCCCGTCAGCGGCTGTGCTGCCTCTGGGTGGGGCTCTGAAGTGTGGCCCCAATGGGCTGGGGTCTGGGGGGCGAGGCTTGATGTCTCTGCCCACCCCCCCCCAGCCCCTTTCGCCTCAGGCCTGGCTGTCCCCCTGTCCCAGCCTCTGGCTCTCCTCTGGGCCCACAGACAGGCGGTCTGGGCAGGGGCTCTGGGCTGCCCCACTGCATAGGAGCTGCTCCCCTCGGCAAGTCTGTCTGCCTCCCGGGGCTTCAGTTTCCCCGTCTGCCCGGCGAGATGATACCACCTCCCCTGGAGCCCTGTGGGGACTAAACTAGCTGCTTTGGTATCTTTCTGCCTCATTCGATCCACAAAACGCTGACACACAGGCTAATCCACCCCATCTTAGAGAAGGAGTAACTGAGGCTCCGACAGGGGACGGACTCGCCAAGATGATGCTCTTTTGAAGGAAACAGCCAAGAAAGGTCGCCTTGGGTCCGCCTTAGGTGTGCTCTAGTTTGCATCTTTAATGTCTGGAAATGGATGCTCCCCCCACCCCCCCGGACGCCACGCAGCTAGCAGATGGTGACTCTGGCAGCTGGTCCCTCCCCCCTTCAGCAGCCCCCGCCCTCTGTGCTGGGCCGGCCGCCCACAGGAGTGGACAGAACCCAGGACTCGTGGGTAGGGGGCCTGAGTTCCAGCCTTGGCTCCATTTCCACCTTGCTGTGTGACCTTGACCAAGTCCCTAGCCCTCTCTGGGCCTCCGTTTTCCCCCCTCTGCAAAATGGGGGCAACCAAGTCCTCCTTCCAGGCTGCTCAGAAACTTAGCTGAGTCAAAAGGAACTTGCCCCACACCGGGGAGGGGCTGTGTGAACCATGGGATCCTGAGTTGATTTATTTCCTTCCCATGTTGGGGGGCTCCCCCTGCGTGTGTGGTTTGGAGGAGGAACCACACACTTGGACTCACATGCACAGACACACACATACATACTCAGTTCCGGGGACTTCATCCTGCCCTTCCTGCCACACAGCTGACAAGCCCCCCTGTGTCCGGAGCGCCTGGGAGGGCCTCAGGGGCCAGCCCACCCAGCCGGCTCTGGGAGAAGGCGGCCCTGGCCCCGCCCCACAGGGACGGGCCACCGGGGATGCTGGGCGGGGCTCGCGGGGTCCCCAGCGGGGCGTCTGGCTGGTCCCCTGGCCGCCAGTCCCTGAATGATTCATGGGCCTTAAACTTGACTCCGGGGCATCGTGACGGCGATCGGGGGAGGCGCCCCCGGAGGGGACCTGGGAGCGGGCGGCAGGCGGCCCAGCCCAGCCTGCTATGGAGTACTACTACTGTCCGGGCCTGCTGAAGCTCCTGCGGTCCCTCTGGGTGAGTGAGCACAGCTGCCAGCCCGGCGGCGCCTTCCTCTCCCCGCGCTGCCTGCCGAGTTGCCTTTGTCCCTCTCTGCCCAGCAGTGTCTCTGTTTTCTTTAGGACACGGTGGTGGCTCGAGGAGAAGGGGGCACTGGGGAAAGGGATGGGGTTCGGTGAGGGGGCCCAGCAGGCTGGAAGTGGGGCGTGGAGGACCCAGAGAGAGAGGATGGAGCCCCGCCGCTCCCAGAACGGCCACAGTGGCCTTGCCTCCAGTCTTTGGAAAAACAGAAACAGCAAGGACAGGCAGTAGAGAATTGTCCAGAAAGCAACACTTCTTTGATTTAAAGGGCTATTCTTCATTCTGAAATTAGATCCCTCTTGCCTCTGTGTGCATGTGAAAATGCCCCATCTTTTATGAGCTGAGCAGAATAGGTTTTGTTTTTCTTTCCATGAACTGACTAAAAGTAAAAAGTTGGAACCCTTGTGTTGCATTCTTTCCTGTATATAACAGAAAAAAAAAAAACCCAAAACTTTTTCTGGCGAAATGGCAAAGTCAGGGAACCCATGCGGGAGTGCTTTGTGGGGTGTCACGTGCTTTTCCAATCTTGTTTCGACTCTGAGACTGACCTGCTGTGTGTCCCTGGGCAAGTGGCGTCCCCTCTCTGGGCCTCTTTTTCCTCATCTGTGAAACGAAGAGGTGCGGGTAACTGATTGTGGGTTACGTGACATTCAGGGCTCAGTGAACAGAGAGGCTAGGTGGAGAATCATCACAGGTGGGCCTCAGAGTTTTCCAGAGCATTTGCCACTGGGTTGAAAATGCCCAAAACGGAAAGACTTGGGAAATATTCTTTTTCCCCTGCTGAATGTTTGCAAATACTTTGGATGCCTTCTCACCCAGGGAATTTTCCGGAGCTCCTAAAAATACGACTTTAGGAAACATAGTCCTTGAACCGCCTCTCCGTTCGGTGTCTGCCCTCCCTCCCAAGTGCCCAGAGCAGCTGGAAAACAGGAGACCCCCCCGTCCGTGTCCTTGATCACTGACCTTTGAACATTGTCATATTATACATGTAACCAACACTGGTTGATTTTAGGGGTTTTTCTAATTACTAAAATAATACATGGACATAAACTTGGCAAATCCTGAAGAATATGAGGAAGAAAAAAAGTCCCCATAATCATTTGTATTTTATTTTTTGAGGAAGATTAGCCCTGAGCTAACATCTGATGCCAATCCTCTTTTTTTTTGCTGAGGAAGACTGGCCCCAAGCTGACATCCATGCCCATCTTCCTCTACTTTATATGTGGGACGCCTACCACAGCATGGCTTTGCCAAGTGGTGCCATGTCTGCACCCGGGATCTGAACTGGTGAACCCGGGGCCGCCGAAGCAGAACGTGTGAACTTAACTGCTGCGCCACTGGGCCGGTCCCTGATCATTTGTATTCTTAATTCTGCCATCCACCGGGTCCAGAGGACCTAGCTGTGCCCAGCTGTGTGTCAGGCTCTGGGCGTGGTGTGAAGGATGCTGTGATCCTGTGATATATAAGAAATACGTTTGGTCTTTGTCCCTTTCCTGGCAGAGTTCCTAAAACCCTTGGAATTTCCTAAGAGATGAGAGAGGGTGTCTTCTGTTATGTTAATGAGCTGACTTGGGAAAGCACCTAAGGATGGGAGCTGGTTGCCGAGGGAACCAACCCTGGTTAGAGGGCTCGAATTTTCAGTCCCACCTCCTGATTTGGGGAGGAGAGAGGGGCTGGAGGCAGAATCACCCACCAAGGGCCAATGAATTAATCAGTCATGACTCTGTCATGCAGTCTCCATAAACACCCAGAAGAAGGGGTTCGGGGAGCCCCCGGGGTTGGCGAAGACGTGGAGGTGAGAGAGAGAGGCTCCGAGAGCCGGGCTGCTCCGACCGTCTCCCATCCCCGGCCCTGGCATCTCTTCCCTCGGGCTCTTCCTGAGTTACAGCCTTTATTAGAAACTGGCCCTCTGGGACGTTTCTCTGAGTCCGTGAGCCGTGAGCGGCCCCATCGAAGTAACGGAACCTGAGGCGGGGCTGTGGGAACCTCCGACCTATAGCTGGTTGGTCAGAAGCCCAGGTGCATCAGTCTTGTGGGACGGAGCCCTTAACCTGTGGGCTCTGACGGTGTCACCAGGGGGACAGTGTCGGCATCGAGTTAAATCGTGGGACACCCAGCTGGTGTCCCAGACATTGCTTGGGGGTGCTGGGAAGAACCTGCACACTTTGGAACTGGTGTCAGAATCAGACATGCGGAAGCGACTAAGGTACGGCCCACCATCCCCAGGAACTTGGAGCTCGGCATGGGCGCTGGGCACCTCGACGAACGGCTACCGTCAGATAGTCATTCAACACACACTTACCGGCAGCAGTTCAGAGCTGGGGTCAGATACTGGGAATGCAGGGGTGAGCAAGACACACAGGGACCCCTGACCTTGTGGAATTTCCCATCTGGGGGGCCCACAGTCCCTGCACAAGGAAGTGAAACAAAGAGCATGTGTGTGTTAGGATGGGGTGGCGCACAGGGCTGGGGGGACACTGTTTCATCTGGGATGGGGGGTCCAGGAGAGCCCCCTGAGCTAGCTGGGCACCACAGGATATGTAGGAGCCTGGTAGGCGATGCTAAGGTAGGGCAGGGGAATGGTGTGCCAGGCAGAGGGAACAGCACGTGCAAGGGACTGCGGTGAGTGTGAGAAAGAGCAAGCCCAATCGGCGTGCCCCTGGCGGATTCCAGGAACCGGCGTAACCTCAGCCTGGCCGGTGTGATGTGGGAGGATGGGGGAATGCTGTGACCCTCACAGGGCAGCTTTGGGGTGGACAGAGGACACCGCCCCGTGCCTGGCTTTGCCCCAACTCTCTATGTGACTTGGGCAAGTCTTTGCTTCTCTGAGCCTCAGTTTCCCCATCTGAAGCACGAAGCGGTGGGGTGAGGCGGTTTAGAAGGTCAGTCCCAGGTGTGAAGCCGAGAAGATTTCCACTGGGTCACCTGCCTCCCATGGGTGACCACGTCCTGGAGTGCGAGGAGCCGTGTGGGCTCGCCGGCGGCTTTGCAACTCACCCCCAGTTTCTCCTCCCCCCTCGAGTCCCTGAAGACGGCCCGGCTCACGTGTGCCAGGACTGGCCCCATGTCCACAGCGCTAAGCTGGACACTCGTGCTCACTGAGCCCCCGAGGGTGCGTGGGGATGTTGGAAATCCACAGGCTTCGGGCCTGGGTCGTAACACAGCCGGGCGGCCTCGGGGTGACCACTTCACCCGCTCCGGGCCTCTGCTTCCTCACCTGCAATGGGGGGGTCACTTCCTCATTCGCTTGTGGGGCCGTTCCTGTGAAACATGGAAGCTGCTCGCCCTCGGCCGCTGGGAACTCTTCCCCTTTCCCAGGACGTCACCGTCAGTTTGAGCGTGACCGGGGACCACAAACCATTGCACAGGTTGGGGCCGGGTGGCCCTCTCCCACCCGGGTCCCCTCTCGGCCCGGGTCCCTCCTCACTGCTCTCAGGTTTCTGCTCAATGTCCCCTCTTCGCTGGGGTCTTCCTGACCCCTCTGTCTAAAGCAGGCTCCCCCACCCCCCACATTCTTTGTCCCATTACCCTACTTTTTCAATAAACTGTTTCATCCGCATTGTGAGCTCGCTGCCTGCCCGTCGAGTGGGGGAACGAGGGCTGGGGCCATGTGTCTCCTTTCGGGGGCCCACTGACCACACAAACATTTGCCGCATCGTTTAGAGACCTTGGCAAACGGCTCATGATGTTTGATGGCGTCTTAATATTCCCGCTTGCCGTCAGCCGTGGGTTTTTTTCCTTTTCTTTTTTTGTTTGAGGAAGATTAGCCCTGAGCTAACATCTGCTGCCAATCCTCCTCTTTTTGCTGAGGAAGACTGGCCCTGAGCCAACATCCATGCCTGTCTTCCTCTACTTTATATGTGGGACGCCTACCACAGCATGGCTTGATAAGTGGTGCCATGTCCGCACCCGGGATCCGAACCAGCGAACCCCGGGCCACCGAGAATCGGAACGTGCACACTTAACTGCTGTGCCACCGGGCCGGCCCCTCAGCCGTGGTTGATTAGCCGTCCTCCTGGGCCTGGCGCTGGGCTGTTCCCAGGCGCTCGCTCTGCACACGACATAGGGAGCATCCCTCCCAGCCTTAGGTCCGGATCCGCCTCTCAGGTTATTTCTTGACTCAGCTTCTCAGAAGTCGGGCCAGGCGGGGGCCGCAGCAGGTTTCTGCAAGGTTGTCATTTGTTGATGGGTGTCGGTGGCTTCCTGTGGGCAGCCCAAGGCCTCTGCGTAGCAGCCGTTCTGTCCCCCGGGGGGAGAAACCACAGCCCCCCGCTGTCGAGCCTGTCACTGTGCAGCCTCGGCTGGGAGGTTAAGTGTCTGTTTCAGATCATTAGTAACTGTAGCTGATGGCCACCCCTGCCCCGGCTGTTTTGAGTTACTTCATCGCTTCTGTCGCCGAGATAACCTAGCCAGACGGTCCCAAGGCCCGTGGCCTTTTTGGGGCATTGGCATCAAGCTGGTTGCTTGTGGTTGTCAATTACAACGATGGCAACAATAATAATAAGTGTAATAATAATAATAATCGTGGCCGCCATCCCCACCGCCGACGTCCTTGTCCTGCACCAAGCGCCTTTCACGGGTGTCTCATAGATGCTCACGAGAGCCCTACGGGGACATCTCAAGATTCTCCCCATTTTGCAGTTCAGGAACCCGGGGAGGCTGGCTTTCTCGTCACTTGTGCGCTTAGCTTTGTCCCTCCCTCAGCCTGTCGTCCCCTCCGGGAGTAATAATAAGTCATCGTAGTCATGAGACAGCAGCGTGGATGGTTCCCTCCCTGTCCAGGCACGTCCACACGTGGCATCGCGTTAACCCTCCCAGCAACCCCGAGAGGTGGGTGTTACTATTATTCTACAGATGAGAAAACTGGTATTAAACGGCCGGCGGGGGGCGGAGCTGGGGTTTGAACTCGGGAAGTCTGACGCAGACGAGGGCCACGGCTCATTCTGCGCTGAGTCTCCAGCCCCAGCACGGCCCCGGGCGCCTAGCAGGTGCCAAGTGGACACAGGCTGGTGCACCGCCTCGTGTGCAGAGGTGTCGTGGGGTGTGAGTGGCTGGGCGCTTCCCGGTGTGCCCGTCAGCCATGGCCATGGCTCTTGTCACTTTATCCCTGGCTCCCGACCCACAGTTCTTGGCAGCGTCCGCTTGTGCGCAGGGTCCGGGTTGGCTGGGCCGAGGCTGTGGCTGAAACCGCAGAGCTGGCTATTTTTGTGCTGTTTGAGTTGGGCCCGAGGTTTGGGCCACAGAGCGGCTGGCGTCATGAGTGGTATGCGTCCAACTCGAGTGGGCCGCCTTTTTAGGCTCTGTGGCAGAGCAGAGGGCAGCGCCGCCCCACCATGGCTTCTGATCCCCCCCGGCCACCTCCTATGGGGCGTAGGGCCCCGGGCAGATCTAACCTCCCAGAAAGGCAGCTTTGCCGTCTGTGGAGTGGGAATGACGGTAGCACCCCCCTCGTGGGCCATCCTGAGGACTCATGGAGGCCGTGCAGACAATGTCGGCACATAGTAGGTCCCAGATAAGCATTAGCCGCTGATGCCCGTGTAGACAGCTAATGGGCCCTTGGTTCAGTTCGGCTAAACATGTGTGCCAGGCCGTATTTTCAGGGCTTGGGAACAAGATGGTCAAGGATCCCTGCCTTGGGGACTAACATCCTGGTGGGGGTTCAGGCAGGAAACAATGGGCGTGATACATAAGAACCTTGTCTAGTGTGTCCGGGCTGGGGCGTGCCAGGGAAAGAAGGAAGTAAGCAGGCGAGAGGGCTCAGGAGTGTGGGCGGGGCCAGGGGACTCCCTGAGAACGTGACCTTTGAGCAGAGACTTTGAAAGAAGGGAGGGCATAGGCCATGGGAACTTGGGGGAAGAGGCGGCAGCCGGTGCAAAGGCCCTGGGGTCTAAGTGTGCACCCAAGTGGAACCTCAAGGAACCTGGGGGTGGCACTGCAGCAGAGTGAGTGACGGGAGGTGGTGAGGTCATGCAGGGCCTTCCTGCCACTCAAGGACTTCACCTTGTGCTCTGAAGGCAACGGAGCCATGGAGGGGTGTCACTGCAGGCAGGAGCGACACAGTCTGACTTGGGTTTTGAACAGATCCCTCTGGCTGCCGTGCAGGGCACAGACTCAAGCAGGACAGAGGCAGAATCGGGAGACCGGCAAGGAGGTCCCGCAGTTGGCCGTGACCAGGGGCTCAGTCCAGGGGCGGCAGAGGAGGTGATGGGGAGCGGGCAGATTCTGGATCTGATTGTGGTCTCAAGGTCGACCCACAGGATTTGCTGACGGATTGGACATGTGGAGGGAGCGAAAGAGAAGAGTCAGGAAGACACCGAGGGTCTTGGGCCCGATGGTCGGAAGGCTGGGGCTCCCACCCACCTCCCCAGGAACGCCGCAGGGGTAGAGGGTCGGGGACGGATCGGGACTTGCGCTGGACTTGCCGAGTGTGAAATGTCTGTGTCCTCACAGGGTCCCCAGCCTCTCTCCAGGCAATAAGGGCAATTCCTGCGCTGTCCATGGCTCAAGGCTGTTGAGATGCGGGTTTTAAGGGACCTCCCCTGAGGGTGGAAGCGTGAGCCCGGGCCTCTCAGCTAGTTGGCATCGCTGAGCTCTCAGGTCCTTTCGTGCACAGGCAGGCCCTGATCTCACCCACTGTCGGGTTTATGAGAATCCAGCTGGCCCGAGGCTGGCTCCCCCCGACTCCTCCCCCATTGTGACCCTTTCTGACTCTTTTTCCACCTGTTATGGCCCCTCCCGGCAGGACCACCGCCTCCCTCCCCATTAGTCCACAGCATCCTTGACATAAAATGAAAAGAGAATCCTGTGATGCCGATGGCTCCCAGGCTTGCAAGGCCACTGCCTGGTCCTCAGGGGGCCGGCTACCCCCCCATGCCATCGGGGACTTCATGCTGATGGCCTGCCATGAGCGCTGCTCCCAGAGGGAGGCCTTTCAGACTGGCAGCCCTGGCTGTCCCAAAGGAGCCGTGGCCGAGCTTCAGACATTCCAGGGCTCCGAGCAGTTCGGAGGGACATGCCAATCCTGTGACTGCCGAGAGGAATGATAAATGCAGGGTAGAAGCTCTGGAGGGGTGGGCGTGTGGGCAGAACACTTCTGGGAGCCTGGAGTTTGGGCTATAATTGCTGACCCTGAGCCAACTATGTGCCCTCTCTGGGCCTCAGTTTCTTTATTGATATAAAGAAGTATTGGACTGAAGTCTCCTTAAGGTTTTTCATGATGTGCAATCTCCCAGTTCTAGAGGTCCAGGAAAGAATAGAGCTTTGTGCTCAGACAGAGCTGGGTTCAAATCCATCCGTTCCTGCTGTGTGACCTTGAGCAAGTGGCTTCATGTCTCTGAGCCTCAGTTCTCTCATCTGGGGTTGAGAAACCCCCTTTCTCCAATGAGAATTATGTCAGCGTCTCATTGTGGAAACGCGTATGGAGAGCACCTGGCACATAGTAGGCACGAAATAAACGGGAGCCGTTATCTTTTTACATCCCCTGCCTGTCTGACCGCACGGGGCACAAGGTCCTGGCTCGCAGCCCCGCAGGCAGAATGGGTTCCAGATCGCGCCACTAGAGGGCGCTCCTGTCCTAACAAACTGCCCGGATCCCCCTCTGCGGAGGGACGCGGGGCCACCCCGCTGGGCGCCTGCCAGGAAGGCGGTGCTCCGCTTGTCCCCATTTTGCAGACGGGGACACCGAGGATACCTGGCGTGCCCAGGGTCACATCGCGGGGAGGTGTCGGAACTGGGCTTTGGGGCTGTGGGCGCCCGCCGTCTCCCGGCCCCCCAGGTCTCCCGCCGCCTGTGTTCCCAGGCCGGTGGAGGCAGAGAGGTCTCGAACACGGTGCCCCAAGATCGGTCCTGGTGGGTAGCCAGGCCGGCCTCGGCCTCCGGGTGTTTCAGCCGGAAAATCCACTATGGGGGTGGGGGGAGCGGAGCGTGGAGCGTAAACAATGGAGGGAGTCGCTAAACCCCAGGATGCTGGTGCCTGTAGACAAGCTGCACCTGTCGTTTGGGTGGCAAAGCCGGCTTTCGACACCAGTAGTGGAGGTGTGAAAATCCTCGTGCAGGCCCCGGCCCCTGCAGCCCCCCACTTTTGTCACGGGTGGGCAAGGGGATTTTCCAGAGCTGAAAAGAGACTCCAGTTTGGGAGTTTTGAGCTGAGTGAACACATGGTGTCTGTGTTGGAGGTGGAACTGATGAGAGGGGAGGCAGCCGGGGCCAGCAGGAGAGCATCGCTGAACTGGGAGCCAGGATGCTGGGGTCTGATCCCAGCTGTGTGACCTGGGGCCAGTCCCTGTCCCTCTCTGGGCCCAGCGTCATCATCTTTGAAATGCAGCCATCGGCCTGTCTCAAAGGGGCTTGCCGGGCACGTGTACTGAGTGCCCACCCTGGGTTGGGCCCCGAGCTGGGTCTTACAGCTAGTGGATGAGGGGGGAGGGCTTCAGGAGGCAGGACTGGCATGTGCGATGCCTGGCACATCCGAGCGTGTCTTTGTTTGTAGTCCAAAGGACACATGTAACTATTTCCTCAAGGGTGCACCAGGCCCGCCCTGACGGCCTCTTTCTATCCTGAGCGCCTCTTCAAAGGCCCTGACTGCAAATCCCGGCTCGTTCTGAAGTACTGGGTTGGGGTTTCCGCTAGGAATTTGGGGGGAACACAGGTCAGCCCCCAGCAGCCAGGGACGAGGCAAAACGCTTCCCATTGCGTCATTTCATCCTCCCAGCAGTCCTGGAGGGGAGACGCCGTTCCCATCCGCATTTTACAGACGACAAGGCTGAGGCTCAGAGAGAGGTTAAGCCACTTGCAAAAGATCACACAGCCAGTCAGCGGGGTGGGGCTGGGCGTGGAGCCCTCGCTCTCTTGCCCTGGAGGCCGAGCTGTGTTAATTTATGTTGATAACTTGACTTTAATCCTGGGGTGCCTTTTTGTAACCCCACGTTCTGTTGAATTGACCGGATGTTTCCTCATTGCCCCTCTGGACTCTGCCCTGTCCTTGCCTCAGGTGTGTTTGGAAAAGGCCCAGAGGGAGGGGGAGGCCATTGCCAGACCCCAGTGCGGCCCAGCCTGCCTGGGCCCCGCCGCCTGTTGGCCACCCTCCCGGGGGGCGTGCCAGGGGGGTGGGGCGGCCTGCCTGCTCCCTGCTCTGCCCCCATCGCCTGTGTTTGCCTAGAGCAGCCTGGGCCCCGTGAAAGGAGGCTTTGTCCTCCCGTTCGTCCCTCCTGGAGGGATGACCTAAGTCCCGCCTTGGGAACAAAGCGGCAACCTGCCACGTGAGCCCAGGCCAGCGCCAGGAGCCCGCAGAGCCTCCCAGGCCAGCCGGGGAGGGGCGGCCTTGTTACAGGGCTGCGGGTTACGTGGGGTCAGGAGGGCAGCAGAGCCTCCCGCATGCAGAGCGAGGAAGCCAGGGGCTCCCGTGCTCACAGGACTCGACAGTTTGTAAACCTGTTTCCTGCCCTCCCGTTGAGCAGCTCCTCCCGGATGGCGCAGGGTGTGCAAGGCAGGGCCTCGGAGAGCAGGTGTCAGTGTCACAGGGAACCGCTCCAAACCCAGGGGAGTCAACCAACCGCCATTTATCACGCCCACGACCAACCGTGGTCGGGAAATCAGGCAGGGCCTGTGGGGCAGCTGCTGGGGTGGCAGCGGGGAGCCCTAAACAGCTGGGGGCTGGGGTCCTCCAGAGGCTTCTTTGCCCACCTGTCTGGTCCCTGCAGAGACCCGGGGGCCAGGCTTCCCTGGGAAGCTGACCGGACACCTAAATGTGGCCACTACCGCAGCCTGGGCTCCCTCACCGCGTGGCGGCTCCGGGCTCAGCCTTGCAGCCCAGAGGGCAGGGGCCGTGTCGCCCTTTACGATGGGCGCAGCCTCCGTAGTCACCACCCCTCTTCTGCTGCTCTCTGCCGACGGAGCAGACGCACGCCCCCCGGATCTCTGGGTGGGCGGCCTGTCACACACTGTGCAGCCGGCTTTCAACACCACCACAGCTCCAGGTAAAGGAAGACGTTCCCAGGGGACGCTTATGGAGCACTTCCTGCGCCCCGGCCGCCCGCGGCTGATCCCATGCTGTCCTCCCGCAGCTCCAGGAGGTGGCGGATGGAAGCCGTTGTTTTCCCCACGAGCCTGCGGCTCCAGAAGGCGGAGGGACCCGGGAATCCGCGGCGCTGCGGGCAGTTTGCTGTGGGACGTGCCCCGTGGGGAGCTGTGGGCTGGGTTTCTCCTTCCTCCACTAAGCTGAGAACCTTCCTGGAGTTCTCGAGGATGCTCACCTGGTTGTGATTAATCTCCTGCCCTCTTGCCAGTTCTCCCCTTATGTCGAGCGGCTTTTCTCTCCCTGTGCGCCAGGGACTCCCCCCAGGACCCCTCCTCCCCGCTGCAGCTCGCGTGGGGGCCGCGGGGCAGACAGCCAGCCGCCTACCCCTCTCGGGGCTTTTGAGGAACCAGCAGGGGCACCTCACGGTCCTGGCACAGTCACCCCTGTGTCTGGGCCTCCAGGGCCGGGTCTGGGGCTCGTTCGTCTGCCTCCCCAGGGTCTGGCATACAGTTGGTGCCCAATATGTGTCTGGTGAACTGAAACCATAAATGGGGAAGGAAGGAAGGATGGCTGGCTGTTCAAGGGTGGAGACTCTGTCTATGCGCATCCGTGTCCCTGACACACAGTAGGCGCTCAATAAATGTTCATCATCCCAAATGGATGAAGAAGGGACTGGGTGGGTAAGACCGAGAGCAGCTTCAGTGCCGTATGTTTGTATGCTTGTCATGGAACACAGGGCTGGATGCCCCCTCGTTCCATCAGCAAGTGTGAAGCGGAGCCCCAGCCGGGCGCTCTTCCCACGCGCAGACGTGGCTATTTCACGTCTGCATCCTCAGTGCTTAGCAAAGGGCGGCATACAGCAAGTGCTCAATATTGTTTATAGAAGTGAGTGAAAGAAAGAGTGAATGAAAAGTGAAACTTCTGGAGCTTGGGGACGTGTCTTGTCTATTCGTTTCCCCACTTCCTCGAATAGGGCTTGCGACACAGTAGGTGCTCAATAAATGCATGTCGAACTGAAGACGTGTGTGAATGAACCAGGTGACTGAATAAATGGAACTTTCAATGGGTGGGGCCTGTATCGTGTTCGTTTCTCTCCTCGGGTCCTGATACAGGGCCAAGCATATAGCAGATGCTTCCTGTGCTGCCCTGACCTTTGTAGGAGGCCCGCCCCTGAGGATGGGTTGAGAACCGGGGACCGGCAGGGGCCCCTGCCGCAGGCCCCACCACAGACTATTCCTGCTGTTCCCGTCTGTGCAGGTGGACGGGAACCCCCGAGGGCCTGCCCCAGCGCTGCTGCCCGTGTGTCTTCCTGCCAGGCTGGCCGTGAGTGGGACCGAGGCGCCACGCCGAGCCCCAGTGCCGTCTGGCCTTGGAACAGTTCCCCCAGGGACCCCACTTCCTGAGCACGTTGGCGGTTCTATTTTAGGGCCGCCGAGCATGGAAGCCTGGAGAATGTCCTACTCGAGCCAGGCCCTCGAGTTGCCTGTTCTGACGGTGGCCACACCCGCGAACCCCCAACCTCTGAGCAGCGGGCTTTGGGCTCTGCGAGAGCGGGTTCAAACTGCCTCTGCGACTTGCAGTTGAGCCTCAGTTTCTCTCTTCTGTAAAATGGGCGTGACCCTTTTTTTGGGGGGGATCCCCTTTTCTGATCTTGGCTACACATCTGTTGCTTTTCCAAACTCCTCATCCTGAGGCTGCCAGTTCCCAGAGAGGGGATTTCAGTGGATTCCCGGCAACTGGGCTTGAAGACCCGTGTGCCCCAGTGGGTCTGAGGCAGAGCCTGAGGCAAGGATTCGTGTTTCTGATTTATGACGGGCCTGAGGCAGCCTGTGCCCTGGAGGAGCTCTGGAGGGTGGACGGCTCCACAGGGGACATCCCACCGTGGAGCATCCCGCGGTCGGCCAGGCTCCAGAGTCGATGACTCGATTCAGGGAGGTGTGGGTGTAAATGGGCCAGCATGGTGTAGTCGATGCCCCGTGAATAGTAACTCGGTAAAAACAAGAAACTCTGAAGAAGATGGAAGTGGACAAATGGGCATTAATGATGTCGCTTGTTCCTCCAACACTGACTACGTGCCCGTGAGGTGCCCAGCTGTCAGACTGGACGCAGAGGGTGCCCCCCACATTCCCTGCCCCGCGGAGGGGTGCCACGCCCCTAAACGGATCCACGTGGGAGGCTGCCATCACAGGAAGGTCTCCACCCGCTTTTAGGAGGAGAAAATTGAACACACATGATGTCCGAACATGAACAATAAGTAATTAATTGTTTTTAATTGAAAAAGTAATACACAGTCTTCGCAAATATTTCCAACAGGGCAAAACAGCGTTTTAAAGAAAAGTTGGTGTCCTTGCCCCTCTCACCCACCGTGTCCTTCCCAGAAACTGGGGACCGTTTGACACTTCTACTTTATCAGAAGTATTCTCCGCGCGTGCGCGACTCTCTGTGCGTGTGTTTCTTCCCGTAGATGTGGACGCATTTTTAACACACAGCAGGCCCTCCATTCGTCATGCTCTGTGCCCTGACTTTTCTTTTTCTCAAATGATATCTTTCCCTGTCGTCTCGTTCTTCCTGGTGGCTTTATGTTTTTCCTGGCGCTGTAATTTCTCCAACAGTCCCCTCCAGATGGACACGCAGGTTGTTTCCAGTTCTGTGCACCGTCAGCAACACTGCGGGGACGTCCCCGTGCAGACATCTGGGTGCGCGTGTGTGCTGCAGGAGAAGGGCCCAGCCCTGGACTTGCTGGGTGGTTTGAAGGTTGAACGGGGGTCTTCCAGGCCGGCCGGGCGGGCGGGGCCGGCGGCCGGGAGGTGGGTGGGGAGGTGTTCGAGCTCCTGCTGGGCTCCAGGTTGATGCTCGAATGCCGCGCCGTCTGCCAGGGTCATGCCCCAGCTCTGAGCATCCGGGGGTGTAGGTGGCTCCTTCGAAGGGGCCTCTTCCCACTCTCGGCCTCGGGGTTTGCCGTCTGCTGTGGGGCGCTCAGCTCCCACGCCGTCTCCATCCGAAGCTTGATTTTTCTCTGGAGTCTCTGAGGCCCTGGCCTCTCCGAACACATGGCCTGGATGGTGTGAAGCCCGCGGCGATGGACTCTCAGTGTCCCCTGCTTTCTGATCTCGGCTGGGTCCACCTGGCTCCTGACCTGCGGCCGCATCGGGGTCCCAGGAAGTCTCAGGGCTCCGCTAGCCTATGGCCTGGCTCCACCCCGTTCCCTCTTCTGCCCGTCTCTTCTCCACATTGGTTTTGAAACTGGAAATCTCAGGCATCCCCCTGACTCCCTCGGTCCCTTAGGACACAGACATCCATTTGGGAAAACCTCACACCTAGAGAACTTTTCTGAGGCCCCTTTGAGAGAGACAGCCAGCGGCTGGCTCTCTCTTCCTCTGTGAGGCAGAAGGGATGAGCAGTTATTGAGTGCTTGCTGTATACCAGACACCCTGCAAGGCACTTTTTCTGTCATCTCATTGGGTTCATGTAGTAGTTGCATCAAACAGTATTATTATGGGCCCAGAGAGGTACAGTGACTTGCCCAGGGTCACACTGCAGGTCGGTTCATTTTCCTCTACCATGTTACTCCCTGCTGTTCCCTGCCAGGAATGCTCTTCCACTGGTTGTCTATCCCACTGGACCCCAGGCTTCACGAGGGCAGGGGTCTTCATCTGTGTCATCCACTGCTGTATCCCCTGAGTCCAGCACAGGGCCTGGCACACAGTAGGCATTCAATGAATGTTTGTTGACTAAGTGAACTAGAAGTCCAATCCCTTACAGACAGAACTTTTGCTCCCTTATAATCGCATTTATGAGGATGATTTGGTTCCTGCTCTCAGAAATAGTGTTGCATTTTTAAAAACGAAACTCATCTTTCTCTGCAAACCAGTTTCTCTGGCGGGAACCTGACACTTGCCATTTTTTCCTCTGGGAGCCACATGAGGATGTCTACTCTGTAGAATGTCAGCCGAGAAAGGAGTCTGAACCTTCCCATCAGAGATTTCTGTGTAAGAAGTTAAAGCGAGAGGGAAGCATCCGCGAAGATCTCGGTTGCCATGGCGACACGTGCTACAGGGACTCAGGTCCTTAGGCGTCGTCATCCCTAGACCCCCAGCCGCCAGTCTCAGCTCCTGAATTTTGGCTTTTAGGAGTCGAGGCGGGGTCCTGCTGCGGGGCCTCTGCTGGCGGAGGCGCCCGAACCAGCGGGTCGCTGTCGGGTGTCTCCTGACAGCGCGTTGGTCGGGATCTATCTTCCTCGCCCGTGGGTGCTGCGATGGCCGCCTCCGTTCCAGGGACGAGCAAACCGAGCCCTGCGGAGTCTGAACCGTGTGTCTGTGTGTCTTTCCCTGTCGGCTCTATTTGTGCATTTGCTTGTTCGTCCACCCAACAAGGATTTGTGAGCCCGTCTCTGTGCCCGGGACGGGGCTGGGCGCTGAGCATTGGGGCGGAATGAGAAACGCGCAGTCCGAGCAGAGTGCGCATTCTAGCGGGAAAGACAGGTGACATATACGAACAGGAAATACCGAGAAAAGCGGGAAGTGAGTAGCCAGCGTGCTCAGGGCTTGGCCAGGAAAGAAGAATGCCGTTCATGGCTCTGTTTTCTGGACCATTCTCTGGTTAGGTTCCTGGTGCCCAACTGTCTTGAGTGGGTTTGAGCCGGGACTGGGACCCTGAGTGTCTTTGCCCTCAGTCCCTTCGTCTGAGATTTGGGGGCCGTGCTGTCTCCTTAAAGGGATGCTGAGGATGTGTGTAAATTGCCTAATGCGTGGCACACAGTCGGCGCTCAATAAATGTCCCCCTTCTTGTGGCCTCACAGAACTGAGACACCAACCCGGAGAGGACCCTCCAGCCATTCCTGCCCACGGGCTGATGCCATCTCCCCGCCTTCCTGCCCCCTTTTCCACGGGAGGCTGGGGGACAGTGTGGTGCAGTGGTCACACAGGGCCCTTGCTGTGTGACACTGGCCAAGTAACTTGCCTTCTCCCAGCCTTCCCCTCTCTGTCTGTACAACGGGTACAGGATGGCCCCCTCCTCACAAGGCGCTGCTGCAGGTCCGTGAATTCTCTGATTCAGAGCACGCAGCCGGCGCCTGCCGTGTGGTGAGGGCTTGATAAGCCTCGGCTGCAACGCCGAGCTGCCTACTGTGCGCCCGGCCTCAGGATGGGCCCTGGAGAAGCAGAATGGAATGGGCACAGTGTCCGCAGCCAGTGGGTGTGGGAACGGGGCGTTACAGTCCAGCCAGGAGAACGCTGGGATGGGGGAGCCCAGAGAAGGCATGGAACAGAGTCAGGGTGGGTGGCAGAGAGGGCTTCCTGGAGGTGGGGACATCGTCATGAAGCCTTTAAAGATGGGTAGCAATTGTCCAGGGAAAGAGGGGAGGAGGGGATGGGGTTGTAGTAGGAATAAAATGGTGCTTCTCCCTTTCCCCTCCCTCCTTTCGCCTTCTCTCTCTCCTTCACTGCATTCATTCATTTACGCATTCATTCAGCAGACACTTCCGAGAGGCACCAGACCAGTAGCAGAGGGTGACACATCCAGGGTTCTGCTCCCGTGAGCCTTAGAGAGAGAATGTTACGTAAATGTCAGGAAAACACCAAGTCGTGGTCAGCGTTACGGTGTGAAGGAAAGGGAGCTGTGATAGAGCGGGTCCAGGCAGCTCCTTTGTGTTGAGAGGTCAGCGAGGGAGTCTCTGAGGTGAGAGGACTCAGACACAGAGCACCACGGCATGGGGGCTGCAGTCAGGCGGGGGCTGCAGTCAGGCTGGGGCTGCTGGCAGGTGACCTTTGCAGCAGGGAGCAGCCAGCGGGGGGAGCTGGGCAGTGTTACCGTGATGGCATGGGCCGGGGGGCTCTAGGAGGCTTTGAGGCAGGCTAGCACCGAGGTCCAGGACTCCGTGGTGCTGGAATGTGCCTTGTGCCCACCAAGGGGGGCTATTTGGGGACCTGTGGGGTGACACACTTTTGTTAAAACGCCAAGGCTTCCTCCCACCCCCCCTCGCTGCCCTCCCCACCTGGCACAGCGTGGCTGCTGGAACAGTGTGGGCGGCACAGCAAAGTGAGGCATGGGAGAACAGACCTCCAGCCAGGCCAGGAGAAGTCCTCTCCTGTGCGAGGGTGTCAGCAGGCAGGCGGGGATGTTACTCGAGGAGGCTTTGAGAGGAGAGGCAGGCAGCCAAGGCCGAGGGCTGGCGCTGGGCGATGGGACTGCCGGGAGTGGGGTGGGAAGTCAGAGGCACCGGCTCCTGAGTGCCCACTGTCCTCTTGTCCACTGAGCCACGGCTGCTGAGAGCGTGGTTTGGAGCACAGGCCTCCGAGCCAGACTTGGCCTCTAAGCTGCTGTGCAGCCCTCAGCCTTTGCTCCCCCTGCCTCAGTTTCCTCATGTGTACAGTGGGGATCGTTGTTCTGCTCTCATGAGATGGTCGGAACACACATCCTGTAACCTTCAGCACCACCTGAGAAGGAGGGAACCATTTTATCCCATTTTAAAGACAAGGAAGGAGAGGCTCAGAGAAGGCAAGCCACTTGCCCAGGGGCACACAGCAAGGAGTCAGTCTTAGAAGCTCTCTCCTCAGCTGTGTCTGGGGATGATGTGAGTGGCGTAGGACCTGGCACACTGTCGGTGCTTAGGAAATACCGGCCATGCCCTTGCTGCGTTTGAATCGGTGCTGATTCGGCTTGGGGCCTGTTTTTCTTCCTAAGTGTCTTATGAAGACGTGAGCCCTCCAGCCGCGGCCTCCCTGTCAGAATCTGACGCCGTCCCGCCCCCTGTGCCCAGCCCTTGCACCCTTACCTGGGAGGCCGGGGTCCTGGTTTCCCTTCCTGAGAGGAGGCAGCTCAGGCAGAGGGGCACCTGGGCCCCCGGTATTCGACCCGGTCTGCTGCCCTCTCTCCAGGCCGGCGGGTGGCCTGTGAGGGGGCGGCCTCAGTCTGAGCCGGACTTTCCCGTGACCTTCTGGGGCGGCCCCTCTTGGAATCAGCGCCCAGGGTGGGGGGCACCATGGCCCGGGGGACCCGCAGTAGTTGGGGCCGAGCCTGGCGGGCCTCGAACCTGAGTCGTGGGGCAGGTGGAAGCACGCTGCACCCCCCGGGCGGGGTTGCCTGGCGGTAAGAGCTCAGGCTGCAGGCTCGGCCGGCCCTGGGTTCGGGTCCTGGCTCTGCCCGCAGCAGCCGGGTGACGTGGGCCCGTGACATCGTCATTCAGAGTCTCCACGTCCACCCTGTGTGCTGGCGATTACAGCTTCCCAGGTCTCACGGGTCGGGAAAGGACAGGTGCACAGTAGGCCCTCGGTGGGCAAGAGCGCCTGCAACTTGTTAGTGTCTCTGTGTGCTGTCTCCCAGCCCTGGCCTAGTGCCTGGCACACAGTAGGCGCTCAGTCCCTGCCTGCTGAGGTCGGAGCACGGCCTTCTCCTGTCTTTCCTGAGCCTCTCGGAGACCCTGAGCTCTCGGGCTGCAGAGGTGGCTGTTCCCCGAGCACAGCAAGCTCCCTGCTCAGGAGGAAGTTTCTGGGGGACAGAATGTGTCCCTCGTCCCAGCTCTCGGTTCTTGTTCCCGAGAACATCTTGCTGCTTTTGCTAATTGATCCAAAAACGGGGAAGTGCAGCTGCCGTGGTAGAAAGAAGCACATTGACCAACCCCAGGCAAGGCCACAAGACAGAGACCCCCGTGGGGTCACCCCCGCCTCCCCAGGACTCCGAGGCGAGGGTGGCCATGTCTCAGGGCCTCTGCCCCCAGAGCCGGCGGGCAGCCTGGTGGGAAAAATAAGGCGGGTCCCCGGCCGCCCGTTTCCATTTTGGAGGAGGCCAGGGTGCAGCTTCCTCCGGAGGGGCCATCATTACAGGTGGCCTGGCCCCGTGGGAAATGCCACTTTCCACCTGGGCTCGGGGCCGGCCTGATGGAGAAGGGGGAGGAGCTGCTGGCTGTTTCTAGAAAGATCTCCTTTCCGGATGAGTTTTTTCTCCCCTCCCATTGAGGGCATCCTGTGTCGTTAAGTGATGATCTGAGTAAGAATGTGACAAGTCAACACAAGGAAGTAGCCTGGCCTTGGTTTGTAAATAATCCGGGATTGACTTGTAGGATCAAGTCATTTCTGTTTGTTTGGTTTTCACATCAGAATTCTTGTCCCTGTTGCCTTGGAGACAAACCTAGTGAGGGGGATGCTGGGAATTAAATGACTCGGGTTCAAACCTCAGCGATCCCTCCATTTCACACAGTCGGCATCTCAAGTGGGGAGACCAACAGGTAAACTGAGTCCCAGCCCGGCGTGCTAATAATGCGGTGGGGGTAACATGGCAGGGTGGGAGCCCAGAGGCGGCCCAAAGAGTCAAGGAGTCTTCTTGGAGGAGGGTGTCCCTAAGCTGAGCTGTGAAGGACAATAGATGCCGACCAGGTGAAAAAGGGGTGGAATGGTGTCCTAGCCAGAGGGAACAGCACGTGCAAAGAGCTGAACAGGAGACAGCACAGCGTGTGCCTAGATGGCAGTTTGTCCTGTTTGGCTGGGGTGGAGAGGAGCTGGGGGAATAGGGGTGACATGAGGCCAGAGACCCTGTCGCAGTCCAGAGAGTGAGCGGCTCCTATGGGAACCTGCCTCAGAGTTACCCGGGGGCCTGGAACCACCGTCCACTTGGACCTCGTTCAGACCTGAAACGAGAAGGTTGGCCTGGGTTCTCTCGCTGCTGCCGTCCCCGTGCTGATGTCTAGGGTCCCGAGATTTCTCTGAACATGGACACGAGACGAATGAGAGTGGAATTCTGGAGTGTTTTCCATGTGCCCGGCAAGCACGGTCTCTGTCCTTCCTTGCCACCTGGGAGGGCGTGGGCCTTACCGCCTCCTCTTTATGACCTGACAGCCGTGTCTCGGGGGATGGAGGACGCGGCCTTGGACGGAGCCCCTGAGCCATCGGCCGGCCCTCCACACGCGTCCTCCATCCGAGGAGGGGGGAAGGAGGTATCCGCCAGGTCCCCGCGTCACGTGGTCCCAGGAGGTCACCTGCAGGCCAGCTGGCAGGAGGGAGAACAGCCGGGCATATCCCGCTGCAGGCATTTCCTGACCCCGCAGGTCTGGGGACCGCCCGGGGGGCCGCCCTCGCGCACGGGGCCTGGGGCAGAAACGGCCGTCTTGAGGGGTCTTCGAGGGGTGGGAAGAGTCTGGCTGCTGCCCTGGGAGGAGGGCTTTCTGGGTTCAAGTCCCAGCGCCCCCATGCCAGCTCAGTGACCTTCAGCTCCTTCACCCTCCCTGTCTTTCTCTGCGGGATGGGGGTGATTCGTAAAGGACCCCCCTGTGGGCTTGTGGCAGGTTAAATGAGTGAGATGTGGGGATCAGCTCTCGGTGCAGGAAACCCTCAGTTAACGGTTGTTACCGTTTCCACTGCACCGCCTTCCTCATCCACGTAAGGTTGTACCTTTCTAGGACCCGGATGCACACTCCGGGAATGCCCAAGTTTGGGGGAAGCAGGATAGGAAGCGGGTCATCTAAGTGAGACCTCCTGGGGGAGATTTGGGAAAGGCTGAAGTTTGCTGAAGGTGGTCGTAGGGTGCAAGGGGCTCCAGTAGGGATGGGAGAATAGGGGAAGGCAGCCTTAGGCTTACAGCCTTAGGGATACAGCATGTGCAAAAGCCCAGAGGCAAGACTCAATATGGCCGTGCCCCCTGGCCTTAGCACATGCTGTTCTCTCTGTCAGCCTTCTTGGAGTACTCCTATTCATACTTCAAAACCCCACCTTGTCTAATCATAGATCCTCAATAAATGATCATCTTCCCTTTGCTCTTATTTCCTCAACTTTCCACCTTCTCAGTTGGGTTTCCCTTCCTCCAGTCATGTTCCCATAGCCTGTTATTCACTTGTCCGACATGGCCCTTGGCACTTGTATTGCAATAGTTCATTTTTTCCAGCTGTTTCTTCCACTGGACCAGGGATTCTTCAGAGTGTGCATGTTTGTATCAGCTTTTGGGAAGAAAATGGTGTAGCCTCAGGTTTGAGGCGGCCCGTTGGGACAATGTCTGAGGCCCAGAGGCCAGCCCAGAGCTCACACAGAGCAACTGTGCAGGGAATGTTTGTTGAATGAATGAGTGACCGACACTCTGCTTTCCTTAACCGCGCACGCTTGTCTGGAAATGGTGATGTCCGGGCCCCGCCCCACACATGGCTAAAACCCCCATTTCTGCCCCGGCTCTCAGCAGCTCCTCCAGCATCTTTGGGATTCATTATGTAAGGAGATGGCTTGCTTTCCTTTTTGAGGCCCAGCCACGTCCCAAGAGTTTCCTGGAGAGAACAGAGAGTTTGCAGAACGAGTCCTCCGGGGGGAAGTGCTTGTGCTGCCCCAGTTTTCAGGGAGCAACGCTTTTTATAGTCAGACGTTCAGACCGCATTGTCCCCAGGGGGAGCCAGGAGGGAGCCAGCTGCCAGCTGCCTTTTCTGCTCACTCTGCCCCCATCGCCCCCTCGTGGAAGGAGGCGGAACTGTGGGGTCCTGCCTGCCACGCGGGGCACCCTCTGCCTTGTCGAAGGTGCGAGGCTGGGGGTAGTGGACTCCACCAGATAACGGCTGTGTGCCCTTGGGCCGGTCACTGCACTGCCCTCTGCCTCCGCTTTTCCATCTGCAAAATGGGCATAATAATCATAGTCCAAACCTGGGTTCCTTGTTGGGAGGAGCAGATGATGTCATGCAATGATGTAATACACTGCCCAGCACACAGTGAGAGTGGGACCCGTGGCATCAGTGACAATGATGAGTTCGATGATTTCACCTCTGAAAATCAGAAAGGTTAAGTAACTTACCCTGGGTCACCCAGCTGATAAAAGCTACGGGCAGGTCTCCAAACCCTTAACCCCGATACCGTGTTGATTTAGCAAATCCAGGGCTGACACTAGAGCAAGATGACTGGGGTACACACCTAGGGTGTGAAATTTAAGGGGGCACCAAAACAGGAGAGTAATCAAGATAAATAATACTATAACGCTGTAGTTTTAAAAAAATCAAAATTAATACAAAACTCCATGCTGAACAGCCATCAACCTTATAAATAAAGACGGGATCGGTGTTACTGCTGTTTCCTTTTGCCTCTGACGTCAGTATGGCTGGGCACAGCCCGGAGCAAGTCCCTTTTTGTTGGACAATTAGGTTCTTACTGTATGTATATATATGACTGTGACAAACATCCTTATAGCAAAATGTTTGTGTCGCTCACTCTCGCTTCCAAAGGCAGGTGGGTGGATGTGGTGTCGGACCTGAACTGCAGGCAAAAAAGGGCAGGTGCATTCTCCTCGCCCGCGAGCTTTTATTATGAAAAATTTCAAGATACAGGAAAATTGTATGGGGAACACTCATATACTGACCAGCTAGATTCTGCCATTGCTAACATTTTGCTAGATTTGCTTCATAAAAATCTAGCCATCCATCCATCCCTTAATACATTTAAAAAAAATTTTTGCTGCATTTCAAAGTAAGTAAGAGGCATCAGCACGTGTCCGCCCCACGCCTCAGCGTGTGTGTTATTAACTGACAGGCCATCACTTTTAAGACTTTTGATGTTGGGTGTTCAATTCCCTTCATGAAATATATACCGATGTCCATTTCCATCTGCTGTGGGCTGCGTGTCTCTTTCCCCACAGCCTGGCCACCACCGGGTAGTCTCATTTTAAAGGTGCTTTGCTTTGACTTTTTTCCTCCCGGCACTTCCCAGGTGACCTCCCATCTCTGTGTCCAGAAGGTCTGTTTAAAAAGCCGCATCCCTTTCTAGCTCTGTAGGTATTTCCCGTGCCGCTCTCCTGGGCCCGGGTGGGGAGGACTCGCTCTTTGTCGGGAATGCTCCCACCTGGAAGTCCCCTGGCCCTCCGGGTGAGGGAACAGGGCTGTGAGTGACCTGCCTGCTGCGGGAGGCTGACTGAGGACCCTCCATGCGAGGACACGGGAGAATCAGAAGCCCTGGGACGCTAGAGGCTGTCGAGGTGATGGGTGCGGCCAGACACTATGCAGGCGGGACATGGGCCCGTGCACACTTCCTCCTCTGCATGATGGGTTGGTGCTTCCTAATATATGGGACCCACAGGCTGCCGCGAGAGCCCCTTGTTGCCCTCCCTTTTGTCTCCCCCCATTCTGCCCCGGTCCTTGGCTTCCTTATGGGCCAGGCACTATCCTGCCTCTGACGTCTGCATCTCTTGTGGCTTCTGTGGGGCAGCTTGGCTGGGGGCTCTGGCCCCGGGTCCCTCCCGAGGTTGCAGTCAATGTGTCGGCTGGGGTAGTGGTCATCTGAGGGTCTGACCTAGGATGGAGGGCGGCTCACTCCCATGGCTAGCGAGTGCGTGCTGCCTGGTGGCTGGGCCCTCAGAGTCCCTCCAGGTGGGCCTCTCCACAGGGCTGCTGGAGCATCCACCCAGCATGGCGGCCGGCTGCCCCCAGGGTGATCTGAGAGCAAGGCGAGAACTCTCATGCCTTCAATGACCTGGCTTTGGGAGTCACACACCCTCACTTCTGCCTTATCCTCTTGGGCACACAGACAGCCCTGATTCGTCGTGGGAGGGCACCGCACCAGGGTGTGAATAACAGGGCAAGGATCACTGGGGCCGTCTTGGAGGCTGCCCGCCACATTGGACAACCTTGGAGGGTGACGTCACCTCTCTGGGCCTCAGTCTCCGCCTCTGTCAGATGGGTTCATTGGGGATTCACGAGTTAATCCCCTGAACACATAGAATGGCCTCGGAGACCCAGCTACACCCTCCATAAGTGTTGGCCACCGTTCCGTTGTCCTGCCAGCTGCGAGCCCACGACGACAGGGACGGTTCAGGCTCTGCGTCCGGTGCCTGGCCCAGAGCAGGCAGGCTCTGAGTGTTTAAGCGAATGAATGAGTGAGCGAACAAGTGAATGAGCGGCATAGGGACTGGGAATCCAGAGAAGAAAAGATCTGTGTCAGCTGCATTGTCAGACACGCTCCCGTGAGAGTCGTTCTCAAGTGAGGCCCTTTGATCAGTGACGAGGGAGCAAATATTTGTTCAACACTGAGGTGACGTGGGTGGGAGAGAGCCCTCAGGACGCCGTGCGACCTGTCAAGGTTTCAGTCTTGGACTCGGCGTTCGAACAATAAATATTTACCAAGCTCCAGCCCTGGGTCAGGCACCGTGTCAGACCCAGAAAACAGTGGGGAGGGAGCGGTCTCTGTCCGTGCCCCCGTGCTACCCTGGCTGTGTGACCTTGGGCGCTTGAATCTACGTCTCTGGGTCTGCATTTCCTCGTCTGTAACACGGAGGGGTGGATCCCTGCCAGAAGGAGAAAGCATTTCAGCAAATGTGCCTCCGCTCTGGGATCCGGTGGCTGCTGTCCCTTGCTAACAGCTCCCTCCCCCCCGCCCCAAGAGGAGAGGAGCAGCCGGTCTGGTCTCAGATGCTGCTGTGCCCTTCTCCCCTACCCCCCACCACTCCAGCTGCACAAGGGTTAAAACCCAGGAGTCCATGTGACCCAGCGTAAACCATGAATCATCCCCATCCCGCGCGCTCCCGATCCCGTGCGGGGCCGCCTCCCCAGGATGGGGCCGATGCTGCGCCCCGCGGTTGCCATGGCAACCCAGCCTGCACCGAAATGGCCCGGTTCCTTCCTTGGGGGACCTCGGGCCCGTTTCACCTGGCTCTGGGGGGGCTTTCCAGGGAGGGAGGGAGAGCAGACTGGAAAGGAGGGAGGGAGAGAGAGAGAAGCTGAGACACAAACAGGTGGAAATGGAGACACAGGGAGCGGGCGGGGAGCGAGCCTGACACAGAAACACAGAAACGGACCACCAGAGGGAGACAGGCGGGCAGCCGCCCGAGGTCCCGAGGCGCCGCCTGTCACCCTCGAGGCAGCAGCGGCTTCCCAACTGTTCCAGCCTCCCCTGGGCCCCCAAATCCCCGACACACACGCACACACGCGCCCGCGTGCGCACACGTGCACCGCGGTTCCTCGTGCGCCCGCGGCCAGGGCACGGGGCGGGCAGGCTGTCGGCTCGTGAAGTCACCGTGAGCCCCGCGGGACGGTGAGCGAGTTGGGACTTGGGAGAGGAAAAAAAAAAAAAAAATGGGGGCGGGCGTCAGCTCCCTGGGCGGCCGCCTCCCTGAGGCCCGTCCTGCGTTCCTGGGCAGCGAAGCCCCTCGCCAAGACGGGGACTGATGTCATCCTGGGCTGCTCAGCCAGGGCACCCGGGGGCCCTGGGGGCTGCCTCCGGAAATGAGCTAACTGCCTGCCGGCCTACAGGTTTGGGATCTCTGGCCAGAGGACGGGAGCCCCGCAGGGGCCAGGTGAGCAGGGCGCAGCCTTGGGCAGCCGCGCAGGGGGCAGCGGCGGGGGTCAGCCCGCCCACCGGGTCCTTGCGCCGTGCGCCCGGGAGGGGCCGCCTACCTGCGGGACGGTGAGGACCAGGGCGCCCAGGGCCACCGCCTCCTCCTCCCCCGCCCGCAGGGACTGTCACGCCCTGGGGCGCGCGCGGCTCCTCCAAGCTGCTCGTCCCCGGCCGGGAACCGGAGCCTGGACCGCCCAGCGTGTTGACTCGGCGGCTCCGCGCGCCGTGTGGACTCCCAGCCTGACCCTGACCTGCCTCCCGATTCGCGGCGAGCCCCGCGGATGCAGCCGGCGGCTGGCTCAGCAATGTTTATTCACTCTTGACTGGACTGGAGAGGGCGGCCGGTGCTCCCCGGAGCCCAGAACTTCCAGGAGCGGAAAGGAGGAGGGGGAGGGGCAGGCCCTGCGCTCCGGCCGCCTGGCCGCCCGGCCCCATGGATTACCTGGGGGACAAGCTCTCCGTGGCCCAGACCCACATGACCCAGTGGATGGGCACCGTCAGGAGGTCCTTCCAGGAGGCCCTCAATTTAGTGACCAGCACGGTGGGCCCCGAGCGGCCGAGCGGGGAGCCCTCCGGTGGCCGGACCCCCTTCAAGCGCGCCGCGTCCTTCCGACACCTCGCCTCCCGGAGCCGAGAATCCTTCCGGCGCTTCTCCGCCCGCAGCCAGCAGAGGTTTTCTTCCTTGAGGAAAAGGCAGACGGAGTCGGAGCCCCCCGATATTGTAAGCTTGTTATGTTTTTTTAAAATATTAAAACAACAGTAAAAGCTCCTCCCCTCCAGGGTCCCATAGATCCAGCGGGGGAAGTTGCCTGTTCCGAATAACTGTCAGCCAAGCCCCCCCCCACTCCCTGTTTCTGTCCCCCTGCTTGGGGACGGGCAGGTGGTGGTGATTCCCCTGATAGGGGCGTCTCCCTCTCTCCCAGCCTGGCCGGGAAGTTCACACCGGATCCAGCGTCCGTGTGGACAGGGCCAGCGCACGAGGTGGGCCAGCTTTGCCAGCTGACTCGTCTGTAAGTGCCGACACTCTGGCCCCTGACACAGATGCTGGTCCTCCCCTATTTTTAGAGACGATTAGCTGGCACCTGCTGCGTCTCCTCTCTCCCTCCCAGGGTGAGCGAGTGTCCGTGTCATGTGCAAGTTGACTTGTGGCTTTTGCCATCTTGTCGTCTGATCACCCAAGGCGGTGGGCGGGTTTGCCCCCTGGCCTGTGACCCTGGGCCTGGGTGTGAGTGGGCCAGAACTGGGCCCCCAGGCTGGGTGCTGGGGTTCCACCGTCTCTCCCTCGGGCCAGCTTGCTGGGGCCTGGGGACCAGGGCGGAATGACATCTAATGATTAAAAGCTCGGCCTGCATCCTGCAAGGGGACTGTGCAGAATCAATCTCAGGTACCTCACTGGGGATTTAGAGAGGTGGGAACGGGCCCAGAGAGGGAAAGGCCCTGCGTGGGGTAGCACAGCGAGTGAGTAGCAAAGCCAGGGCCAGAACCCCAGGCTCTAATCCCCATTCAAGGATCTTTCCAGCCAAGCTCCTGGTAAGATGGTTTCTCCAGACCGTCCTGAGAACTTCAAGGGAGCGCGCGTCGCTGATCAGGGCTGAACTCAAAGAGCGGGCCTGGCGTTTTCACAGGAGAGACCTCTGCCACCTGACTGTGTGGCTCGGTTCACAGGAGACTGAAGACAAGGAAGGGCTAGGCCAGCTCCTCCCCTGGGCTCAGCCTTGCGATGAGTCCCAGTGGTCATTACGGGTCCCAGCGTTTAAGGATGGAGCCGTGGGGTGCACCTGGCTCTGAGCCGACCCTCTGTGCACTCGAGGTCACCGAAAGCTCACGTCTGCCCTCAAGGGGCGGGGACCCGACATCCCCCTCGGTTGGCCCAGAGAGGTGCGGTGATTCTCCTGGGGTTGCACAGCAACCAGAGAAGTTGGGTGCAAAGGTGACCTCTCCTTCTCTCGTGGGCCTGTGCTGCTTTGTGGCCCCGGATGAATCATTGGGGCCTGAATTTATGAGACAGGTCCCCCATCCCAACCTCTGGAAGGGGTGACTTGGCCCACGGAGGAAAGGCCGCTTGTTCCATCTTTCTGTTCCTCTGTCTCTCTTTCTCTCTCTGTCTCTGCGTGTGTCTCTCTACCTCTCTCTCTCACTCTTGTTCCCTCTCTGGCAACGTGCTGGAAGGCATAGGGTTTGGTAACACTCTGGTCTGCCCCCTGCCCCCCGGAGCCGTGTGACCCTGGGCATTGGCCGGCGTCCCCCAGGCCTCGCTGCCCTGCGTGACATGTCAGTGCCGCCGACAGGACCTGCCCCCCTGCCCCAGCTTGGTGAATGAATGAAGGAAGTTCGGCCCTGCCGCTCACTGTCACCCCGCAGTGCCCCCAGCAGTGTGAATCTGTGCTCGATAAACCCGGGCGTCAGCCTCCTTCCCATTCGGCTTTTGGCATCTCCTGAGTGGTGGGCACCGCTGGCCTCAGGCTTGAGAGCTTAAATCGGACCCTGCCACCACATCCTGTCTGAGGGAACTTGACCTGCTCTCAAGCCTCAGTTTCGTCTTCTGTCAGATGAGAACTCGAGGGCGTCCTGCGGTTGACACGGGCCCCCCGGGGTCCCGGGCACGTAGCAGACGGGTGCTCGTAAATGCTGTCTCTTGGTTGGGCGCCATGGTGTTCTGACTCGACAGGATGAGGGCAGAGTTGGGATGGGGACAACTGCTCTGTGGCAGAGGGCCTGAATTTGAAGCCTGGCTCTGTCACCTCCTGGCTGTGTGCCCTCGGGTAGACTCCTCCCCTCTCTGTGCCTCAGCTTCCTCATCTGTGAGATGGGGATTACCACCATCTCGTGTTTGCATCTCCCCTCGTGATCCTCCACGGGCGTCCCCGTGCCAGGAAACACGGGATGTGTGCGGCTGTGCTTAGCATGGGGTAAGTGCACTTAAAAGTTAGCTATGGCGACAACCAAACCTTTTCTCTCCAACCATTCCCTCCAGGATCCCCGGGGAACTGGAAAATCCACACACGCCCCCTTTCCTCGGGGACTTCACTTAAATATTTGTTTTGCGGGAGGAGAATTTCTAGAATGGCAGGATCCTCGCTGTGCTGGGAGGGGGCGGGGCCTCAGACTCTGGGCCCTGAACTTGGACGTGATGTACCTGAGTAATCCGCACAGTCCCAGGTCCGCCTCGGGCTCTGTGTACTTGGAGCAGCGCAGAGGACTCTGTCGCAGGCGCAGAGGAGCCCGCAGAGGCTGGCCCTGAAATGTTCTCGAAAGCCAGCCTTGGAATAATTTGCTGGTGGCCTCCCTGCGCCCCCGCCCCCACCCCAGGAAGAAAAGAGGGGAAGAGGGAAAAGAAACTCATTGTCTCTGCGCGACAAAGGCAGGAAGAGGCACGTCGTGCAGCAGCCCCGTGTGAACGGAGAGAGAAGCCCGGCAGACTAGGTGGACTCCAGGCAGAGGCCGGACAGAAGATTCCAGAACCCAGGGACAATGGCAGTGCCACGGAGGCCGAGGCTGGAACAAAAGTGGGAAGTGAGGGTCCCCACAGGCCTCAGGATGCTCTGCCAAGAGGGTTCTGGAGTCCGACAGACTCGGGTTCGAGTCTAGGGTCCACCGTCCTTGCAGAGTGACCCTGGGCGGGTTAAATTGCCTCTTTCAGCCTCAGTGTCCTCGTCGGTACGATGGGGACTCGCCTAGGACTTGTCTGGCAGGTGGTGCAATGGGACAGAGCAAGTGAGAACCAGCACGGCCCGCACCTGTTAATACCCAGCCTCGGAGAAGCGCTCAGTGACTGTGCATTTCACGTCGATTTTGGGTGGGGTTGGGGGGGTGGAGGGGTAGGTTGGGGTAGGGGGGCACTGGTTCAGACTGTGGATGTGAGTCCCACCTGCCCAGATGGCCAGGCTGCTGCCTTGGGAAAGAGGGTGAAGACCCGGCCGACCGGTCGTGGCCGTTTACCGTGCTCTTTGCCGAGCACAAGGCGGACATTCATTATTTGTGCATCCTTGTTCCTTCTCTCACCTTTTCATTTCACGAGCACTTGTCAGGTGCCCACCAGGGTGCTGGCCCTGGGGAACCGGCTGTGAACAGAGCAGACCCAGCTCCCGCCCTCCTCGAGCTACCGTCTAGGGGGCAGGGGGTAAAAACACGCCCCCATGTAAATATGTAATATTTGTGCTGAAAACGAGGGAACTGTCTTAAAATATGGAGGGCCTGTCTGTAACATCAAACTCCTGCCGTGTATCAGTTTCTCAGCCTCACCACTCTTGATATCTTGGGCCAGATCATTCTTTGGGGAGCAGGGGGCTGTCCCGCGCTCTATAGGGTCACCCCGGCCTCTCCCCACTAGACGCCAGTAGCACTCCCAAGTCATGACAGAAATGTCTCCAGACTTTGCCAAGTGTCCCCTGGGGGCAAAATCGCGCCCCGTCCCCAGTTAGGCTGTATATCATTTGGTCCGGGGGACGTCAATTGCACCTGGACTATTCCCCCCGTGACCTGACCCCGGGATCTGACGTACATCAAGCACATCCTGCTTGCCAGGAGCCCGTCTCGTCGAATCTGCACAGCTGCCCCTGAAGGAGATGGTGGCGGCCCCGTATTTCCTGGATGAAAAATCTGAAGCACAGAGAGGTGAAGTCACAGGCCTGGGGCCACACAGCGGGGATCGGTGAGGCTGGGGCTCCAGCCCTGCCATGTGTTCGCCTCGGCGGGCCCACGACATCGCCCTGCACTGGGGATTCACTGTGCGAGCGTCGGCGCCGCGCTGAGTGTTCAGTCCAACAGCCGAGGCTGCGTGGGAGTATTTGGTTCTGCATCAATTATGGGTTGAAATGGATACTTAAAATATTCAGCAGGGCTGAGCGTCTCCCCCGACACACACACACACACACACGCGCACACACACACACACACTCCCTCCCTCCCTCTTTTTTTAGCAAGTGGGAGAGAATTTGAAAGGGAAGGGACGGTTGTGGCTCTCGTCTTTGGAAGCCCCGATTTCACTCATTACCCACTTGGTGTTCGTGTCTTCCAGCTGCCTTAATAAATTAACACAAAACTTGGTGGCTGAAAACAAGGGAGATATGTTCTGACGGTCCTGGAGGCCACAAGTCCAAGATCTAGGTGCCGTCAGTTCCCTGGAATTCCGGGGGACGAGCCCTTGTGCCTCTTCCAGCCTCTGAGGCTGCAGGTGTCCCCGGCTTGTGCTGCGTCCCTCCGGTCTCTGCCCCATCCTCACATGGCTCCTCCTCTTCTTCATCTTCTCCTCCGTGTCTTACAAGGACCGTGGTCATTGGGTTCAGGGCCCAGTGGGTAATCCACCATGATCCTGTCCTGAGATCCTTAACTTGATGACATCTGCGAGGACCTTTTTTCCGTTTAAAGCCACACTGAGAGGTGCCCGGGGTTAGGATGTGGACGTGTCTTTTGGGGACCACTATTCAACCTGCTACATCCTCCTCCCGGCTTCCACTCTAGCCCCTTCCCCTCCAGTCCATTCTCCACCCAGCAACCCCAGGGGCCAAGTCATCCCCCTGCCTCACCCCAGACTTAGGAAACTCCAGCTTCTTACTGCGGCCTGCAGGGCCCCGTGGGGTCTCCCTTGCCTCTCTCTCGACCTCAGCTCTTACTGCTGTCCTCTGGGCTCACTCTACTCCTGCCACTCTGACCTCCTGCTCTTCGCCAGTCAACGTGCACTCCTTCTGGACATGGAACCTTTGCCCACATGGTTCCCTCTGCTGGGAACAGCGTCCGGCATGTCTAGGAGCTTATGTCCTGCCTGCTCCCTGAAACCCACTCTCCTTTATTGTGGTGTCCACTCATTTCATAGATGGGCAAACTGAGGCCCAGAAGGGAGAAGTGACTTGGCCCTGGCACACGCCTTCTAAGAGCTGACCACAAGATGCCAGCCCGGGGCAACGCAGGATGGAAAACCTGAGATGTAATGGTGATGAAAACCATTTACTCATTCCTGAGGGTTTTTTTTATCCAGGATCTCAGTGTGCCGGGAGAGGGGTCCCTGCCCCCAGGGCTCACAGGAACAGGGTGATGCAATAAATGAAGAAGTCAATGAATGAATGAACAGATAGTCTCAGGTCATTCTAGTGCTCTGGCAAACAGTGGGTGCGGGGCCTGGCTGGCGGGCACTAGGAAGGGTGGCGAGGGACTCGTCTCAGGGGGCGACGTTTCAGCAGAGACCTGAAGGAAGCGAGGGACTGAGCCTTCAGAATTTTGGAGGAAGAACATTGCGGCAGCAGGAAAAGCAGGTGCAAAGACCCTGAGGCAACCTGTGCCTGGCACATTTGAGGAGCAGCAGGGAGGCCAGACGGCTGTGGCAGAGTGAGTAAGCGGGAGGGGTAGAAGGTGAGTTCAGGGAGGCGAGGCCAGGTGGTGATGGGCCTGGCAGCTCTGGTAGTATTGGAAGGCCTACTGTGTGTCAGCCACAGGTGGTCCCATTTCTCCTGGAGAAACGTCCAGCTGCCATGACCCCTCCTGCCTGCCACTGCCCGCCCAGAGCCCCACTAGGTGTCCTGGCCTCAGGCTGCCCTCAGGGCGTGGAGCTGGGGTGCTGGACTTAAGTGAGGTCGCTGCCCGCTCCGCCACGCTGTGGCTGGCCAGGGGATGGCCTCTGTCTTGTGTGCTGGCCACATGCAGTCCCAGTTCTCCTTTTTGGGCCTTCAGGCAGCAGCGTGATATCAGCGGAGAACAATGGGCCCTTCACGGGTCCAGCCAGAGGCTGGGCTGGGGCCTCTGGGAGAGACCTGAGTGACGCGCAGGGCAGGACACGGCTGCACAGGCTCTCTGTGTGGAATCATCTCCTCCCCCCTCCGCCCGGGGGAAAAAGTGGGGCGTGCTCATGTCATATTTGGAAAGCACAGAAAAACTGAACAAAAACAAAATCCACCCATTATTCTAACATGGTGAAAACCACTCTTGGCATTCAGATGCCTTTCCTTCCTGTCTTTTTTCCTCCCGTTCTCAGACAAAACTGCCAACCTTCTGTTCTTTCTAGTCTTTAAAAAAAACCTAACAGTTTTAAATGTCTTCAGTAAACACCATTTTCGATGCCCGTGCAGCGTGCTGGTCTTTGCATGCTCCATCATTTGTTAACCCCTCTGGCTGGACGTTTGGGTCGTGGCCCGTGGTTTTGGCTGCCAGGAATGACTCTGCCGGGCGGGGTTCAGGCGTGCACATCTTTGTCTTGACTTCTGAGAGGTCCGGGTTTAGACAAGCTCCTTTCTGTCTGCGTGATCCCAGGGCCCTCCCTCACTCTCACCATCTCTCCATTTTTCAGCATTTTCCAGTCTCAGATGTTTTGTTCAGACAAGTGCCTCTCGTTTCCTCGTCGGGAAGTCAGAAATTTCAGGAAGGAAATCTGGATTGATCCATATCACAGAGAATGTTGTATTTTTGGATTTCGTGAAGAATGAGGTCTTTAGCAAGGAGTCATCAAGATCCCTCCCCCCGAGAGGAAATGGTGTTTGGGTTAGTTACGGTGGTCTGCGGGTGAAGGGTCAACAAGCCAGCCTTTGGATGGAGCAGTTTTCTGTTCCTGTGCTGTCAATACCCCGACCAGGGCCCATTGGAAGCCACCAACTAGCCACCACTGGGCAAACTGAGGCCCAGAAGGGAGGCCCACACAGAGCTGGGAAAAGATGCTCAGGACGTCACGATGGTGTAGATTTGTACCGTACAGATTCAGGATGCGTAGGTGACCTCAAGACCGTAGCTAATAGTACAATGTAGTAATGAGGAGGGGCTGCAGTTTGAATATTTCTCATCTTTGCTTTTAATATGATTTATTTAATTGTAAGTTCATGTAATTTATTTTTTAGTAATGGCTGTGTTTAACTACTGGCTCCTGAAAATGTCACAGCTGTCTCCTGGGAGCCAGGACAGGCTAGCTCCAGCACCCCACTGTTTGATAAGAGTGTGAGGTGTGGGGTCTGGGAGCCATGGGCCGAGTCCTGGTTCTGCCTCTCGCTTGCCACGTGCCTTTGAGTCAGAGGCCACGTAGTCTCTGTGCCTCTGTTTCCGCTTCTGTAAGATGGGCCCATGACACCGCATCACACCACAGCTGTGGTGGAGATGGCGTGGAGGTGATGCATGTGGAACGTTTAGCACAGGGTTTGGTGCATTGTGGGATCTCCATAAATGGTTTCTTACCTTTGTCGTCGTTTGTTTGGTGTTTCATAGTTGGAAGGCACATTCAGTCACCAGTGACCAGTAGAACACAGCAAGGGTGATACTGTCATGTCTGAGACCAGGTCACAAAAGACACCACAGCTTGCCTCCCAGTCTCTGTTCCCCTTTCTTGGAGCGCTTGCTCTGGGGAAGCCAGCTGCCATGTCTCGAGGACACTTGACCAGCCCTATCGAGATGCCCACGTGGCAAGGAACTGAAACCCGCCAGCACCATGGGAGCGAGCTTCAAGTGGCTCCTGCATCCTGCAGCTGGAGCTGCACCCCCAGACAACAGCTCGAATCCAGCCTGGGAGACACCCCGAGCCAGAACCACTCAGCCAAGCCCCCCTACATCCTGACTTCCAGAAGCTGTGAGAGATAATAAGTGTTTGTTGTTTAGGACCACTAAGTCTGGGGCTCTTTGTTACACAGCCACAGATAACTAATACAGGTTTCTTCTCGTTGGTCCCAACCACAGCAGACAGTCAGAGGATGGCCAGTGGTGTCCACTTAATCCCTCATCTCACGGATGAGTCAGTGGAAGCGGGAAGAACCTAGGTGCCCACCCAAGGTCTGGAACGTGGGGGCCGTTGGCGTTCCCGTCTCAGGGGCTCTTTCTCGTAAAGCAGGCTGCTCGGCCAGCTGGGTTCAGGGTCCCAGGGGCTTGTGAGCAACTCACCCTTTTAGGAGTTGGCATGAGTCTCCTGGCACGGGATGCAGTCCATTTCGTGGATCCTAAGTGCTCATCATCACCCCATTGAAGTCATCAAACATTCATCGTCAAGGCTGGGCCGTAGGCATGGTACCCACGCATGGCTTTTCTCCAGCATCAGTTTCTAGGTCAGAGGAGTCCTCTTGGATCGTCCTGCTCCGTTGAAGGGAGGGTCCTAAAACATAGCTGTCACCAAGAATTAACAGTTGCAAAGTTTGTGGACAGTTTTTACTTTTGCCTTTTAAACATGGATTTGGTGTCTTTGGCTGTCCTTTCTTGATGGAGAAAAAAAGGATGCGGGTAGAATTAAGTCAGTCGGTTAAGAGCGTGACTCTCCCTTCAGAGAGATCTGAGTTTGAATCCCAGCTTTGCCACTAACTAGCTGTGGGATCCCGGACAGGTGACTTTACTTCTGTGAGCCTCAGATTCCCTCTGAGCTACTTACACAGGGCCTGGAGCCTAGAAGGTGCCTAATAAGTGTTAGCTGCTGGTGTTCTCCTTATGACCTTGATGTATGAGTTGGATTAGGGTGTGTTAGGCTGCTGTGACAAGCTGCCGGCTCTCAACTCCCCCCACCTCCCCTGCAAAAAACGTTTCTCTCTTGCTCACGCACAGGCCACCGCTGGTCCAGTGGCTCTCTGCAGCTGCTGCCGCTCCAGGCTGTTGGCATCTTGTAGTAAGGCCACCTGGGAAAATGGGACTTCAGTGTCAGAGGGAAGAACCTCGTGGGTGGCACCAAGGCAGAGGCTGTTGTCCCATTTCACAGGTGGGGGAATTAAGGCTTAAAGAGTCACACACCTTGAGCACCTCCCATGTGCCAGCACGTGGTCTCATCGCATCCTTGCAGCCACCCCATGAGGGAGGTGTTATTTTCATCATCCCCGTTTTACAGAGGATAAGACCGAGGCTCGGGGAGAAGTCGTGACCTGCTCAGAGTCACCGTGTTCGCAACCTGGACTGTAGCCCAGGTCTGCCGCTGCCTCACTTCCTGTCCTCCCCATCGGGGCGATGGGCGGAGGGGCCTGGGGTGCCTCTCCCGCAAGGCACCGCGGTGTAGACCAGGGTTTCACACCACGGCAACATTAGCATTTGGCACCCGGTCGTTCTTGGTGTGGGGGCTGTCCTGTGCCTTGTAGGGTGTTCAGCAGCATCCCTGGGCTCTGTCCAGCGTTTCCAGACTTTGTCAAATGTCCCTTGGGGGCAGAATTGCCCGCAGTTGAGAACCACGGAGCCAAGAGATGTGCATTGAAACCCCTGCCAGGCCCTGGGGACCCATGTGGCCTTAGCTGGCAGACTGCGAGTGAAGCCAAAACATTAGGAGTAGGAGTTTGGAATTTCCTAAGTTTTAGGTCAGAAACCTTTGATTCCCGGTGTATTTTTGGGCAACTCTTTCCGCTCTGATAAAACGTTTTTCTTTAACTACGTAACGGAGCAAATAGTGTCTACTGATAGAGTTGTTATGAGGATGTCACGAGATGCTCATCAGGTGCCCGGGCCTGGCACTCGGCACACAGTCTGAGCTTTCCTGTCGTTCTGGTTATGACCTGTTACACGGGTGCCACAGGGCCGTATTTCCTAGCCTTCGAAGACCCTTTTCACGGTCTGTTGAATTCCCAGTCCTGTGTCTTTGGGCCCTGTTTCTAAATATTTGCTTTCTGCCAAAGCCAGAAATTAGCCGGCAGCCCACATTCCTGTCACTCACTGGCCTGATTTCTAGAAACCGCCCTTCCCCGGGCACACCTGTAATTTAGTATCTGTAATTCCTCAATTAGTAGCCAGGATTATGTTCTTTTCCTCTTGGCAATTGCCTTCTGCTCTGGGGAAGGTGAGGGGTGGAGGGGGGCCGTGTTGAGGCAGCTGCCTCCCCACCCACTGCAGACATCTTGGCAGGAAGTGCCTGGAAGGTTCTGGAATCTCTGGTGCTGGGTTTGAAGAGTGTACAAAGGCAGCCACCCTGGTGGATGCTGGGTGAACGGAGCTTCATTATCCATGAGTTTGTACACGAGCCCTGGGAGCAAGTGTGAGCAGGTCGCCGAGGGGCAGGACGCTGGCGTGGAGCTCCTCTTCCAACAGCCGCTCCTGCGCCTTGACTGTCAGAACACCTAGATCATTCCAGTCGACCTCTTTCATGTTACAGCTTGGGAAGCCAAGGCCCAGAGAGGGAAAGAGACCCTCACAAAGTCACACAGCAAGTGGGTGACAGATCCAGGACTGGAGCTTGGGTTTCTAAATTCAGAGTTGGGACATTCAGAGGCCATGCCGTTCTCAACCTTGATGTCCTTCAGCGTTGAGCGGCAGTTGTTTATTGAGCTCCTACTGTCTGCAAACTGCAGTCAGCTGCAAGAGACATGAACCATGAAGAGACGCAGTTCCCGCCTTTGGGAAGTTTTCAGAAAAGCGGTCAAGAGGCGTGTCCCAGCTGCGCAGCTTGAGCCGACCTCTTCTCTAGAGCACTGGTTCTGGGCCTCAGTTTCCGCATCTGTAAAAAGGGAATCATAACGCTCATCTCGTGGTGGGGAGGATTCTGCGTGGTAAGGAGCGTAAGATGCCAGCAGAGTGCCCGGCACGCAGCGAGCGCTCAGGAGCCAGGGCGTAGTCATCATCTTTGCTTCCCTGGACCCCCTGGGCTGCTCACAGCTCCAGGATCACGGTCCCTCCTCCCACCTTTGTGCACCCCCTTCCCTCCGCCTACAAGGACAGAAGAGGGCCAGGGGCTCCGGTGGAGGGTGAAGCAGGTTAAGCCGCTCCTTAAAACTGTGCTGTTTTCCCACCAGAATGCCGCTCCCCCAGGTACTTCAGTTGTCCGGGGAAGGAGGAAGAGCCGGTGGGCCTGGGCGACCCTGACAGAGGCAGCGGCCCCCGCCGCCCTGCCAGCCTCCTGAGCTCCCACTTGGCCCCCACCCCCACTGCAGGACACTCCACTCTCAGCCCCCCCAGCCTCCCCACGGGGTTGCTACTGGATGATCAAAGCCTGCTGGGGTCATTAACAGCCACCGCTGATTGGAAAGGCGGTAAATAAGGTGTTCTGATAGATGACAGAGTGCAGAGCGGCTGGAGATTTTCCATCACCTTCCTTGGATGTGTTTTTCTTTGTTCGTGCATAAATACCAGCCCTTTTGGGGGAGGGATGAAAGAAAGGCGAGGCTGTCAGAGCTCCGCTTAATGAGGTCCCTAATCTTTTCATACGTCGTGGAGCCCTGTGGATTTTCAACAACCCAGTGCCGTGGTGGGGGGAGAATGTCATCCTCCCAGGTTTCTGAGCTGAATTGTGGGGAAGAGTTGGTGCTGCTTCAGTGGGGCCTGCCTGCCAAGGTGGGGGCGGAGGAACCAGCGCGAGAGTTGGGAGAGTCGGGGGCCTGGGTTCGAATCCTGGTGTCGCCACTTCCGCTGTCTTGGACCTCGGCCTGACTTCTTTAAGCTGTGGGCCCCTTGGATGCAAGGGGGCTAAAACGGCGAGGATTGAGCTCAGACTTTGGGGGCCTTGGGTACTGGTTCAGTGAGAAGAGTCCCCGAGGGGGGGTATTACCCATCTGAAGTGGGCCCCAGAATCTGCCTGTGTAGCCTGGGCCCCAGGTGGAGACGGTCCCATGGGCACCAGCCTTCGAGAAACAATCCCTGAGCAGTTCGCTCAGTCAGCAAATATTTATTGAGGACCTGCTGTGTGCCAGGCACAGTTGGAGGCCCTGGGGATCAAGATAGATGGTCCCGGCCCTCAGGGATGGCATGCCATCACAGCAGGGCACGCTGTGTATTTGCGCTAATGAACGTCTTGTGGAATGAATGAAGGAGTGAACAAATGAATGGCCGCACGAATTGTCAACACTCCTGCTCTGCTCATCGATGTGTCTCCACACCCTGTTCAAAATTCTTTCTAGCAGTTCTTGCTAGACCCCAAAGCGATACTGAGAAGTGTGTGCCTTTCGCGTCCTCAGAGCCCGACAGTACGCCCGGCACGTTTGTGACCCTCAGTAAATATCCGGTGGGTGAATGCATGAATACAGAGACGAATGCATGAATGGACTCTAAGCTCCTGGGGGGCCGCCGGCCGAGTCTGTGGGCTGGAAGACTAGGACTCGGTGGAGCCGTGCTTTCTTGCTAGGACATGGTTTAGAGAGGGCCTGGATTGTAAGTCGGAGTTCCTTGTTCCACAGCAAAGTGTCCCCACAGGGTCGCGGCTTCCTCTCTGAGGACCCCAGAAGACTCAGGGCCTGTGGCAGTCACGTCTCAAGGACACCATCGTCAGTCCTTGACCCTGAGAAAGTCCCGCTTTGTTCTTACTCCCCTAGTTAGTACCCTCCGGGCCACTGGGGTTTTCTGTGGGTGCCCCTGCCCCATCTCTGCACCCCCCACCACGAGCCATCTCTCTGGACCCCAAGATTCTCAGGGCTCTGCTGGGCTCACAGGTCGTTGTTGGCTCGGCCGTGTGGGGTTGGGGTCAAGCACCGTCCCCAGAGCTAATCTGGACCCTGTCTGAACTCATACGAGGGGCCCCAGGGCGCTTCTGAGGGCCTCGCATTCTGACGTGGATGCCATCTCTGCTCATTTATTCAGCTCACCTGTGTTACGGACCTGCTGTGTGCCAGGCACGGGGCTGGGCCCGTTCACGGACCTGACATGCGTTTACCCACGTGGTCACCCCACGGGGTCGGGCAGGAGGGAGACACACAGTAAGCGGCCAGGCCCTTGATACCGGGCCTGGGGCTTCTCCTCGCTGCTTCTGTGCACTTCTGCTCCTGAGAGCGGAGTCGCCACCGTGCTGTGATGTCTCCCCCTCAAGATCGTAAATACCATGAGGATGGGGGTTCTCCCTGGTTTGTCGAGAGTCAGAGAAGGCTAGTTAGTGGCTCAAAGCACAGACTCTGCTGGCTGTGGGACACAGGCAGGTCAATTCTTGCCTCTGGGCCTCGGGTTCCTTATCTCTAAAATGGGGATTAAAACGGTACTTCTGGGGTCGTCGTGAAGAATACATCAGTTGACATTTGCGAAGCACCGAGGACAGTGCCTGGCGTATAGTTGGCTCTGAAAAATGCTTAGTGTGGATACTAACATTTTTATATTCCCTGCTGTGTTATAAGAGTGTTCTAAATAAATGTGTGAAATATCATAAATAAATACTTTGGAGGGACGATTTACATACAGCAACACACATATCTTAAGCATACAGCTTGACGAGTTTTGACAAACGCACACACCCATGCAACCCACACCTCCTTCGAGGTCTAGAACGTCCTCATCCCCCTAGAAAATTCCTTCACGCCCCTTCTGATCTGCCCTCCTTAGCTGCCACTCAACACTTCTTGAATGAATGAGTGAATGAATGAATGAGCTCTGAGATCCACTGGGTTTGATCCCAAACCTGTTTGTGCCGGCTGTGTTTGTCACCATCGTTGCCTAATGTGATCAGCTGTTACATAAGTGTGTGAAATAGGAGTGCACCCAGGAGGGCGGTCACACTGTGGAAACCCAGACACCTTGCAGAGACCCCGTAAAGGCGAATGGCCAAAGAAGACTTGCTGTGCTCTTGGGGTGGAGGAGACAGAGACGGGGGTGAGGGGTCACGGGCACCCCGATGAGCTCTCCACTCAGGATCCCCGTGGGGCTGGGCCTCCCCTCAGAGCTCGGGCACCGCCAGGGGCCTCCCTGGCACCTGCAGCACAGGGGACGCCTCCTCTGGGCGGGGGCCCCTCTCCCTACCACCCTCCAAACCTGTCCCTCCCAGGCAAACAGAAGCCTAGCGTCCCACACCTGCGGACTGTGGGAGGCGCGGAAGCTTCTGGACATGTTCTGCTAGTGGGCTTCATGGGGACGGGGGACCAGGGGGAGAGAGGCGAGCCCAGGGACCCCACATCTCTCCCGCCACACCCCAAACCTGGGTTGCTCTCGATCTTTATAATTTACTGGACTTCTGTAATTTTGCGTAATGGGATTTTTTATTTTAAGCTGACAAAGGAAAGGGAACGTGGAAAACGGTGGCCGTGGTGCCATCCAGTGCCCTCCATCAGAGACGAGGAGGCGTTCAGACAGGGCTAGCATCTTGCCCATGACACACGGCAACCAGCGGCCGGGGCTGTCCCGAGTCTGGCTTCCAAGCCCGAGTGCTGGGTCCCTTGCCGTGGTCCCAGCTGGTGTCGTCCAGCCCTCGAGGGCTGAGTCCAGGGCCCTGCCTGCAGCCCAAGAGACGCTCAGCATGCTGGTCCCCGTCAGCCTCCAGTGCCGCCCTGGCCCCCGGGCCTGAGCAGGCCCCTGCCGCCTGAGGGCACCTGCTGTGGTTCGGGTCTTTGGTTCGGCTTGCTCCCCTCCCTCCAGGGCCCTACGGGCAGCGCAGGCTGCTCATCCCCTCCCTCGAGGAGGGGAGGAGGTCCCCCTAGGCCCCTGGCTGTGTGGCTGGTCAGGTGAAGGGGCCATTTGCACCGGCTCAGGCTGATGTCATCCTGGGAAACCATTCAGCGCTGGGGCCCGCCTTCGGCCCTGGCCGCCTGCCCGCCTGTCGCCCGTGTCCTGTTTTGTTGTTATGTGGGGCGGGATCAGGGAGGGCCCCGTGGTTCCTGGAGACACAGTCTGCTCCCTGCCATCCGAGAACAGGGTGACGCCATCCCTTTTCTCCCTGAGGCACCTCGGGCTGTGGGGCAGACTGGTTCTGGGGTCAGATCCCCACTCTGCCCCCTCCCGGCCAGGTGGCCGTGGGCAGGTTACTCTGTCCCTCTGCACCCCGGATTCTTCCTCCGAAAGGAGGTGACGGGGGCTCATCTCTGAGGATGACCGAGGTGATGCGTGAAAATTGCTCAGAGCAGTGCCCTCCCTGGAGCGCCCATTAGCCTCGGTTCCGGGGGTGGGGGTGGGGGTGGCTATTATTATTATTGCTTGGGAGATGGTTACAAATGCTGTTTGCATCATTCCAAGAATCGATTTCAGTCAAGCTGTTCAAAAAAAAAAAAGCAGACACACTTGCTCCCTCTTGGACCCCCATTTGTTTTAAATCAATGCGGTTTAAAAAGACGCATAGCATCGTAAGCGGGATTTGGGATGTTTCCAAAACCTTCACTCCGGTAAAGCTCTCAGCCTCCCAATTTGCAAACCATTGTTGGCGAACCGAGGTTCTCAAAAAATGCTGGTGGCTGGGCCCCACCTCTCAAGCTTGGTCTGGGATGCTGTCCAGGAAGCGGGCGTCTCTGAGGCCCCCCAGGTGCCACCAGGGCTGAGAACCGCAGGGTCAGGCAGCGTAACCGAAAGACCATAGGCTTCGGAGTAAGACGGACCCAGGATCGAATCCCAGGGCTGCACTTGGCTCCTGTGCAACCTTGGGCAAGTCCCTACACCTCTCAGAGCCTCGGTTTCCTTATCTGTGAGGGACACTGCTGGGACGGACGGGAGACGCATATGAGTGGTACCTTTTGTGAGGTTGAGGAGTAAAAGGGTGGACGTTTCACACACGTGTTCCCTGGACATCAGGGCGGACAGGGACCTGAGACCCATGTACAGCCAGCCACCCCCTGCTTGTCACCACGGAGGACCCCTATTACTGATTTCCCCCCTCACTTTTCCAGACTGGGAGTTTCCCAGAATTGTTTTTTGCTCCACTTACCACGTGGATGGGCGTTCCACAAGTAAAGAACACCAGAGATAATACATTTAAGAATCACTTGGTTAAACAGGGGTTTTAATACAGGACTTTTCAGAGCCTTTGCTTATGCAAATATACATTAGGAACCTCCAGCGATGGCCCTTGGCATCCTGTGTGTCTGAGATCTCCATGGGGAGGAGTGGTATCGATTTGCTCGCTGACTTGAATGGGGGATGTCTCCCTGCGGGGAAATGTACTCGCCACTTTCAGAACTGCCAGATCTCGGGGGGAAGTGTGGCTCCAGATGGAGGAGTTCAGCGACGCGCATTGACCACAGAATTCACAAAGCCTTGCGCCTAGATGGGTATCTTGCATAACACACGTTGGGAAATGCGCCCAGCCATTTTTTTCCCCTCTAGAATTACATACACTGGCTTTCATTAAAAGACCGTTCTCCAAGCTGCCTTTGTGAAGTCGGTGTCCGTTCCTTCCGTCCTGTTTTTATTGGGTGGAGAGGACGGTCCATGTATGGGTGTGTAACTCACTCCCCCCCAGGCCTTGATGGGACAACCTGAGAGGCCCCGAGATTCCAGAAGAGGAACTCTCCGTCTGGTCTGGGCTGCCTTCCCATTGTTCAGAGAAGGGGCCTGAGGCCCAGAGATAGAAATGACTTGGCCAAGGTCACACAGCGCCTTGGACGCAGGCCTGGAATCCAGAACCTCACCCCAGGCCCGGTCTGTCTCCTGTTCTCCGCCCGGCAAGGCTGAGTCCCTCACATGCTGTTTTTACAGCCCGAGCTGGTTCGCCTCCAATTATTACTGAAATGAGTGGAGGTTTCCGGGAACGGAGTGCATCCATGGAGTTTAATTAATGAACGTGCCCGAGGGCTTGGCCGCTGGATTCCTGTGTTTACCCGGGCTTGGCTGGCACGCAGTCCCAGAACTGCGGGGATGGAGGGCCCGTCTCCCCCCCACCCCTGCCCTCCTGGTAGAGTGTGTGCGTGTGTGTGCGTGTGTGCGCGCGCGCGTGCGTGTGTGCATGTGCACGCGCCTGTGTGTGCGTGTGTGTGCACCCGCTTCCCCCACCGCCTTTACAGCCCTGTGACTGCATAAGCTTTTCCATATTGCTTTTTAAAGTGCTGGCATTTGTTTTTTTCGCATTCTCTATCAATTTGTCGAAAGGAGATTGTCCCTTGGAGACCCTGGAAATGGAAGTGTCTGTGACATTGTTGTTGTGGGTTCTGTCGTCCGCACGCTGGACCAGGTGGGAGCCTGGGGGGCGCAGTAAGGCTGAGATAACTGGCTGCTGAGCTCAGAGAGGGGCGGCTGAAGACGGCGGCTTCGCAGCTTTGCCAGGCTGGCCTCGGAGTGGCCACAAGGCTCGGGGTGGGACAGACCGGGTTTAAAGCCGAGATCAGCCACTTGCCACCTTTGTCTCCTGGGGCAAACTCCTTAACGTCTCTGAATCTCAGTTCCTTCTTGGGTAAGATGGGGGTGATAATTTTATGTTTGTATCTGTCACAGACTTAACGTAAAGACTATATGACCTAATGGGGGGAGAGCACTTAGCAGAATGTCGCGTAGCAAATACTCTGTAAATGTCAGCAATTATCATAATCTTCCTCAGACACATTCCACTTTAAAGGTGTGACAGCTGAATCCTGGAGAGAGTCATGTACTTGCCAAAGGGTTAGCATAATGTTAAGATGAGCCGTTTGTTTGTGACAGTCCCCCAGGCGCCACCGTTTCCTCTCTGCCCACAGAGCTGAGGGGTCCTGGGCACTCCGGGCCGGGGCATGCGGATGCCTTTCCTTGCGTGGATTTCGTGCGCTACTTCCGGTAGCGGTCGCTGCTTGTTTCTCCCTCTGCGTTCACACTTTGGAAATTTCCTTCCTACTCCTGAAGCCTAAAGAATGGATGCCAGACGTGTGACTAATTAACGCCTCTTAAGCGGGGAAATATGACCTTTTAGATGTCATTAAAATGGCAGCCACCAAGGGAAGGTGGCTCTGCACGTCACGTGGCTGTGCGCTGGGTGTCAGCTCCGGAAGTGGACGACGAGAGCACTTCCTCCCTGGCCGACCCCTTGGATCCCGTGTCTTCCCCCCGTTCACGGGGCAGAGGGGTGGGGGGGGGCTCGACAACAGCCGTGTGAGGAGCGCGGCCGTGACCTACAATAGTGGCCCCTGACATTTACTGAGTGCTTACGATGCGGCAGGCCCTGTGCCAGGTGCCTTGAGGCTTTTGAGCCTTACAGGCATCCCGCGAGCTGGGTGTTGCTTTACAGTTGTGGGCACTGAGGCTCAGGGAGGTGAAATGCCCTGCTCAGGGTCACCCAGCTGAGGGGCTGCAGAATCAGCATTTGACCGAGGGCTTCGGACTTGAGCCTGAGAGCATAGCCCCTGTGCTATCCCGGAGCTGTCAACTCTGCCACTAACTTGTGCCCGGCCTGATTTACAGGAGGAACGGGACAGGAGCTGCTGTTCCGGATGTAGCTGCCTGTGTGCCAGCTGTGTGAGCCCTTTACCTATATACATATGTCTCCCCCCCCCTTTTTTTTTTTAAAGATTTTATTTTTTTTTCCTTTTTCTCCCCAAAGCCCCCTAGTACATAGTTGTATATTCTTCATTGTGGGTCCTTCTAGTTGTGGCATGTGGGACGCTGCCTCAGCATGGTTTGATGAGCAGTGCTATGTCCACGCCCAGGATTCAAACCAACACTGGGCCACGTGCAGCGGAGCGCACGAACTTAACCGCTCGGCCACAGGGCCAGCCTCCATATGTCTCCCCTTTTGCATTCTCTTTTATATATTCCCTTCTGTCTCTCTCTCTCACGCGTACACACATACATACACACATATGCACACTATTAGCATTCTGATCCCTGCTTTTCGGATGAAGAAGTCAAGGCTCAGAGACATCAAGGGGCTTACCCAGATCACACAGCCAGGAAGCATCAGAATTTGAACCCAGGTCTTGGTGATTCTGAGCCCAAGCTTTCTTCCACACTGAGCCAGACTGTGGCGATTCTGATCCTGTCCCCACAGAGGAGAAGGGACAATGTGAACCCAGAGCTTGGCATCACGGAAACAGCTCTAGACCAGCAGTCAGGGAGCCTGGAACTTAGACCCGATTCTGAGAGGACCCCGCTGTGGGGCCAGAGAAAATCCTGCCCCTGGTTTTTGAGCCTCTTTCGCCCACTGGCATCGCATGTGTATTCTGATTATAGCACAGGATGCCTGGATGCGTCTCCTGGAGGGGAGGAGGCTCAGGGCAGACCTCAGAGGGTGCCCCGGGGTAGCGGAATGAAACTCCTCTGTTCTGTGTGTCTCCCAGGCACAACTTGGGCCAGTCATGGGGTTTTTCCTTAGCCACAAAGAGAAACTTTTCCCTGACAGCAGAGCAGATGGGTCCCATCACTGGGATACATTTTTGAGGCTGTGGACATTCCGTGATACAACTACTGTGGACATTGGGGATTGTGAAATGGTGAGTCTCCTGTCCCTGGAGGAAAGCAAGTAGAGGCTGGATGCTCTAGATGCCAGGTAGAGTTAGAATGACCTCTCAAATACTTTTCAATCCTGTAATCCCGTGATTCTGATAAAAGATAACCAGCGCGTGAGCCCATCGCAGGGTACCACATAGATCTCTGCCCACCTCCTACCTCTGAATGACCAGCAGTGGCTGCCTGGGGATTCTCAGGGCATGTGGGGCTCAGTTCTGTAATTGACTGTTGATGTCTGCCACGGGCAAGCAAGGGCGTGTTGGTCCTGATTTTCTACTTTTTGCTGTTTTCTAAAGAGTAACGCTTTGTGTTTCCGACATGAAATTATTACTATATTTTTTAAAATCTGGGGACGGGAGGGCACGGATGTCAGCAGCCATAGTAGCAGCCGCCATCAGCTCCCATGCCCAGAGTTCTGTGTCCTGCATTTCCAGGCGTGGGGTCTGTCTGTAAAGGTCGGAGGCTTTAGGAAAGCATCCTGGGCTCACGGAATGGTCATTATTCCCCTTGGTTCCCCTCAGTCTGGGAGAATCTGGCACTAGCTAGTAACTGAGATTAACAGAAGTGGGTACCTAACGAGAACGTTTGCGATGAATCTCTGCTATTTCTTGACGGGACCATTGCATCCCTCGCTAACCGTCAAAGCTTGTTAGTGACCAGTAGGCAAATTGGACGTGTGCTGGGGAGTCCAGACGAGCCTCGTTTACTGACTTCTCTGAGTCTCTTTTTCTCTTTCTGCTCGATTACTGCTATTAGCCGTCGTGTTCTCATCAAGTGATTTCCTTTCAAAGCAAAATAAAAATTGCTCATCCTTTCCTGGCAGAGTCTGTCCTCCTGGCAGGCCCCACGCATAGCTGGGAAAGTTTCCAGTAAGTAAATAGTTTCCCATGGGGGAGACTGAGACCCAGAGAGGTTAAGCACTTATGCCTGAGGTCACACAGCTGAAAAGCAGCAGAGCTGGGCCATCTGCCTCAGAAGCTCCCGCTCTTAGATATGTCAAGCGAATTGAATGGCTGTCCTGCAGTAGATGTGCAGTACGTGATGGCTCATTTTCCTTGTCCTTGTCTCAAAAATCGTCTGCCTCTGTATCTGTCAGGATGGGCTAGGTTATGCTGCTGTGACAAACAGCCCCTCCAGAATTTCAGTGGCTTAAAACAGAAACGTAGGCTCCTTTCGTGAGTGCTTTACGTGTCCCCTGACATTGGCTATGTCTGTGTTTCATGTCATTGTCACTCCGGGGCCCTGGTTGATGGAGCAGCTTGCTTGGGACACTGCCAACCACGTGCCTGAGGGAAAGAGAACATGGCCAGCGATACAGTGACTCGTAAAGTTTCTGCCCGGAAAGAGATGACGTCACTTCTACTCACATTTCACAAGCCCGGGCCAGTCACATGCCCACACCTGCGTCCCAGAGAGGTGTGTCGTCCCACAGGGAGGGGCGGTAAATGTGTGCTCGTCATACGGTCTGCCCGCCATGGTCTTGGCCTGCTCTTTATGGGTTCATTTGAAGCACTGTTTGCACAGATCTGTTTTTCCCATCTCTCTAGCGTGAGCCCCCTTTGGGGTTAACTCTGTCTGTGTTTCTTGGTTTTATCAAGGCGCCCCGAATGGAACACACACCTGAGTCCAGCACACTTTCGGGCCCCCACATTCCCGTTCGTTTCTTCGTCTGTTGGTTCGTCCTGGAGGTGGACTGCCAACCTGCAGTGGTGGAAAAACCTTCAAATCCCAGAGTCCTTCACAGGAATTCAGAGTTCTTTAAAGAAAGGCGGGCTGGTCTCTCTCCAACCCACTGAGGCGTTGCTGCACAGACCTTGGGGCCTGGGTTACTCCAGGTGGGCAGCATTTATCGAGCGCCTGCTGTGTGCCAGATGGTTCCATGTCAGATTCAGATCAGAGTGGTCTGTGGTTACAGGCTGCTAAGAGGGTTCTGTCCTTGGGGGGCTTGGCAATTCCACCCCCTGCCTGTTCTCCCCCCGCCACCCCCACCCCGCCCCGAGGAAAGGTAAACCCAGCGTCAGTGCTTAAGCAGCGAGAAGCCCCAGGCAGCTGCACGCCCCTCCCCAGCCCTTGACTGAGAAGCACATATGGGGTCCAGGCACAGTAAGGGGCCCCCTGAGCATTTGTACTCGTCTCTTCTCGGTTGGGCGTTCCAGGAATGCTGCTCTGAAGGTACTTATAAAAGGAACGCTCGCTGCCTGGGGTGCCCAGAGAGGCAATTACATAGCAAGAACGGGGAGCCGAGGCCCTCTTGACGTGGCTCACCTGGGAAGGCCACGGGAGGTGGCGGCTCGGCAGGCTGCAGCCTCCAGCTTTGCTCCTGTGAGGAGGAGCCAGAGTAGGAGCAGGCCTGCCTGTCACAAGGGAGGCCATAGGAGGTGGGAGGAGAGGCTGGATGGTGTGTAGATAGGGGTCCGACATACTCAGCCTCGGATCCTGACTCTGCCGTCTACTTGCTGTGTGACCTTGAGGAAATCACGTCACCTCTCTGAGCCTTCGTTTTCTCCTCTAAAAACGACATTAACACTATCCAGTTGTCAAAGATGTCGTAAGGATTTGAGACCATTCATCTCTTCAGCAAATTCTTGTTGTGAGCCTACTGTGTGCTGGAGATACATCAGGGAACAAGACAGACATGGTCCCTGCCCGCATGCAGTTTACTTTCCAGTTGAGGTGGGGGAAGGAGACAGTAAACAACATGAATTTGTCATCTCGCGGGTTTTATAGGTCAGGAACCAGGCACAGCTTAGCTGGGCTCTCCGCTGAGGGTCTCACGAGGCTGCAGTCAGGGTGTGAGCTGGGCTGCGTTCTCATCTGGAGGGTTGACTGGGGGAGAAGCTACTCCCAAGGCTGCTCTGGTTGTTGGCAGATATCAGGTCGATGCTGGTGAGGACAGAGGCCCCTGACTGTCAGCCGGGGGCCACCCCCCGTCCTTGCCACGTGGTGTCTCTGCACGGCCCCTTACTCCAGCAAGCCAGCAGGGAGATCTCAGAGCGAGTCAGCCTGCGAGACCGAGCCTTAGATGATGTCGTGCCCTGTCCCCTCATCACGGGAGAGCAGCCTGTCCCCTTTGCCGCATCGTCTTGGTTAGAGGCAGGTCACAGGTCCCGCCCACCCTCGGGGGGAGGGGGTCACGAAAGGTGGGCAATGTGGGGGCCACTTTAGGGTCTGTCCACTGCAGGCAGTGAGCGAGGGGGGACTGATGCTGGAGACGTGGAGAGTGGGAGGCGAGTGAGGGCCTGGTGGGACACGGTGAGGACCTTGGGATTAATCTACGTGTGACGGGCAAACGTGAGAGACTCTTGAGCAGGGGGTCGCTGTGAGAAATTGTGCCTGCTTCACAGTAAGCATTCCATGAATGTCACTCTTGTTAGTAACAGTCCCTCTAGCTCCGGGACAGGACATTGGTCAGACATACATGGGAGGGAGAAAATAGAGCTCTCACAGGCTTTTCCTGGGACCTGCTGTGTGACCTTCTGCGAGACCCTCACCTCTCTGAGCCTCCGTCACTCATGAGACCATAAAGCAGGTGAGACACAGGGCTTGGCACGTGGCAGCTCCTCAGCTTACTGGGACAATCAGGCAGTAAACAAATAATCCCATTGGCTAATCGCCCCTGAAATCTGATCCCAGCTTTGTAAGATAACAATCAGAAAATCGATGGGGAGTACATTTACCCACATTTTTTTTTGTTTTTTTTGAGGAAGATTAGCCCTGAGCTAACTACTGCTGGTCCTCCTCTTTTTGCTGAGGAAGACTGGCCCTGAGCTAACATCCATGCCCATCTTCCTCTAGTTTATACGTGGGACGCCTGCCACAGCATGGCTTGCCAAGCGGTGCCATGTCCACACCCGGGATCCGAACTGGCGAACCCCGGGCCGCCGAAGCGGAATGTGCGCACTTAACCACTGAACCACCGGGCCAGCCCCTACTTTTACCCACATTTTAACAGTGATTCTCTCCGATGGTGGGACTGTGGGCGGTCTTTGTGTTCTTTATAACTTTTTATTGCTAATATATGTGTCTTTGTATCTAGATCTATATTTATATTTTACAGTAAAAACATGTAACTTGTATAATCAGGAAAAAGTCTGTGACCACTGGGGCTTTCTGGTGACACATCCCTTTTCTCACTGCCCTGCCCGCAGTGCCCGGTGCAGCCGACTAGGGCTGCACATCCCCCCGCATTTCTTTCCTTTAGAGTTGGTCTCTGAAAGTGGATTTTCATTTTCCGCCCTCCTGAAGCTGAGTCCCAGTGGTTCTGATTTAGACCCTGAGTTCATGGGTCTCTCTGGCATCTTCCAAGGCCTGGAGTTGGTTGGATGTGAATCTGAACCCTGGCTCCACCAGGCACTCGCTCCGTGACCTTGGGCGACCCCCTTTCTCTCTCCGCGCCTCACTCGCCCCCACCTCCTGCTTATCCACAGTTCTTGCCTCATAGGGGAGAGGCGATGGGGTGAATCACGGGGAGACGCCTCAAGCTGTGCAACCCCACAAAAACGGTGGTTCTCTGTTCAAGATTAAGAATTAGTGAGCTGCCGGGTCCTCTCTCAAGCATTTCTGCGGGCAGACCTTTAACATCGGCAGCGCCCAGAGATGCCCCACTCATGTCCCGGGCGGCAGGGGGCTGGGATGCGCGCTGTGGCCGCTGCCTCTGGTTGCCTAGCAACCAGAAACCCACAGCGGGGGATGTTCTTGTTCGTGGGCCTGTTTCACCCGTTGAGATGGCGCCAGTATCCGCTTACACGAGGAGGAGAAAACCCGCAGTGTGCACAGACCCGTCTGCGAGCTGCAGAATCCGGCCCCTTCCCAGCGTCGTCTCAAGCCATAGGCAGGCTTTTGGAGAGCGCGAAAGAGTCACAGAACTGGTCCTTTCACTGCAGGCAGCATGTGATGCCCACGGATTTTCAGCTCTGGCCCACGGACCGGCACCAGCTGCCATCTTGGTCCGTGGGTCTGTCCTTGAAATGGTGTTTTGGGCTGAGATGAGGGGGATGTTGCTGCTCGCATCCGTCTGGGCTCCTTTGGAACCAGGTGGGTGAGCCCCAAGGTGCCTGGTGCCTGACCTGGACATGGAACAGGCCGCCCTTCCACCCCAGCTCAAACTGGGACCCCCCAGTGGGAGGATCCTAGTCCATGTCATCTGAGCCCTTGGTTTCCAGTTGCGGGTCCATGAGGTGCCCCCCTCCTCCCACGTGCATTTATTAATAGATGCTTGTCAAGCTCCTCGCTGGACCAGGCGCTGGGCCACATGCCGGGAGGCGGTGGCTGACCCATCCCTCCCTCATGGGGTTTCCAGTCCCCAGGGGAGACAACCGGAGCTGTTTGCGTCCACAGCCAATGAGAGAGAAAAAAAGAGAAAACCACATCCCTTCAGAAAGGGCTGCCTTTTATTGGGAAATGACGTTTGTCACTATTGGAGGGTCTTAAAATATCAAAAAATCCACTTTGAAATGAATTGTTAGGAAATGAAAAGTTGTTTTGTTTCTCGGGGGTCCTGATTTAGCAGATGAAAGTGCTGGCAGCCCGGTATAGGCCACTCCCCGTCAATCTTTCTTCCCCTCCCCCCCCCCACCCCTGTCTGTAAATTATCACGGGCTGTGAAACGGAAACGCTGGTCTCTCTGCTCATCTGGTTCCAGCACCTCGTCTGACAGATGTGATTCATGAGCCTTAGCCGCCGTCTCACACCTCTGTCTTCAGCCCTGTTTTCTCTGCACTTCTGCAGAGGCATTTATGTCTGCTGCCCCCCCCCCCCCACCCCAACCCCACAACACCACCCTGGAAACACAAGACAGCCTTGTAGTCTAGAAACTTGGATGTGGGATTAACTCGACCCAGTTTATCCTGGTTCTGCCACATATGTCCTGTGTGACCTTGGGCAAGTGAATTAGCCTCTCTGAACCTCAGTTTTCTCATCTGTAAAATGAGAATGATAATAATAGTATCTACATCATAAGGGTTTTTTGAGGGGATTCGCTCTGAAAGTGTCTGCCTGGCATACAGGGTATGCAACACATGCTTTCTCTCTTTTCCTGGTTTTTTTTTTTTTTTTTGGAATATTAACTAGCTTTTAAAATGTTCCACGTTTTTCCACCTCTCCCATTTTGCTGAATGCTCCTTCTCCGTGGAATGCCTTTGCCCCGGCGCCCTCATCTTTACTCCTTGGCAGTGTCCCCATCCTCTGGGGCCCAGTTCACATGCTGCCTCCTCCAGGTGGGCTTCCCTGCTTTGTCTCCCACCCAACAAACGAGTCCACCGTCGCTCCTTGTAACTTAGACTCTGGTGGTCTGCACGCGCGTCTGGCTCCCCGGGTGCTCCTCTGAAGGGGCTGCGTCCTCCTTGGTAAACGCTCTATCGACTCCCGGCCCCCAGCTCTCCACGGGGCCCCGTTCCACACATGACATGCCCCCCGCTGCCCCAGGCCACTGGACAAACTCACAGAGCAGTTCTAGGTTTTGGCAAACGGTGCAGACTTTGGGCTGGGACGCGTCTCAGAGTCACGTGGCCGCCGGTGCACACTCAGCAAACGGACAGCGAGTGTCTGCTCCGTCTTCACAGCAGCGAGTGGAGAGGGCAGGACTCTTACCCGCTGTACGGAGGGGGAGACTGAGGCCCGGGGAGACCAAGGGACTCGCCCAGGGCCCCACCACCGGGCAGGGGCAGAGCGGGCCTTGGAGTCCAGGCCCCTCTGCACTGGGGATTCCCTGCAAGCCCCATGCACGCATCGTTTGCTCTTAGTTAACCCGACCTCGCCAGGGTCCCTGTGTGGCCGGTGTTAGTACCTGATGAAGTTTCTGTGTGACAATGGAGAAGCAGCAAGTGGCGTCTCCCCCAGGCAGTCTGTGGCCTCCAGAATCAGGGGAAGACGTCCTTTTGCTGTCACAGCGCCTGACCAGCCTGCTCTTGAGCCCTCGGCCGTGCACACCTTGGTCCAGGTGCGGCTGGGAGTCCCTTCCCTTTAGGGGACACTGCATGGGCTCCGATGGTCCCCAGAGCCACACGGCCCACCTGAGACCTGAGGCCCGGGGGTGGGTTCCCTAATTATTGCTGGAAACCATCCCTCGCCTGTCAGCACGCTATCAATAGGGAGCTGGGGGAAGAATTAAAAGATGGCCCTGGCTCTCTTCCCCAGTGGGGGTGGGTTGAGGGAAAAGACGACCAGGCCAGCGGCATGGCTGCACGGGAAAGCCTGCGGGCGAGGGCGGCCTCCTGGCCACGGCGCGGACCCGGCCACACTGCCCACTGTTGCCATTCCCACCGGCAGCACGGCCTGCAGAGCCGGGTTTTAAAGATGAGAGTTCCAGCAAGCTGTCCCTTGGGCAGTGACAGTGCCCGTGGTGTCCCTGAGGCCAGAGTGTGGCCGTGGCCTGGCCCTGCCCCTGCAGACGTGTTCCAGGGACGTGGCGTAGGAACGTTAGGATCGGGACTGGTCCTGGCCACCGTTGACCTGTGCTGCCTGCCGGAGGGGAAGAGGGCAGGAGCAGCCTCCAGCGTCCTCCTGGGACACTGCCACCCCCAGCTGTGTCACCTGCCCAGGCCACTTCTCCTCGCTGAGCCCTGGATTCCTGACTCCTAAAACCAGGTCCCAGCCAGCTCCCCGATCTACTCAGGAAAACTCAGGCTGCAGAGCGGAGCCATTGTTTGCCAGCGGTGCACATGTGCGATTCTCTTTACAAACCGTGTGTTAAAAAATCCGGTGACACACTCAGGTGACCTCTGCAGAAAGTCAGCTTCTCACTGTTTGGAAGGTCCTTTGCAAGGAAGGACCATCTCCGCGGTGCTTGGTGGAATCTAATACTAGTCTAAACAACAATGATAAAGGTTCTAGTAGTCACAACCAAGTATAGGCTCAGAGAGGTGAAGCGATTTGTCTAAAGTCACACAGCTGGTGCGTGGCAGAGCCAGGATTCGAACCCAGGTCTGTCTGGCCTCAGATCCAGCTGGACACTTGGACTTCCGCATCACGGAGCATTTCCAAGATGTGTTGCTCACAGATCCCCTGCCTGCACCCAGGGATCAGCTACCTCTCCCCGCCCTCCCCCACAGATCCGTGAAATGTTACTCACGAGGAAAACCTCTGGAGACAATAGCGGCTCCCAGCCAGGCGTGCCGCCCAGGTGGAGCTGTTTGGAATGAGTGGAGGTGCGGGAGGTGACTCAGGAGGCGGCGTGAGGCTGGACTGCCTGGCTTTGACTCCTGTGTGTCCAGGGGCGGGATCACCTCCCTTGGAACCCGCTGCCCCATCTGGAAAATGGGATACTGACCGTGGATAATGTGTTGCCCCCTCAGTGGGAGCAGAATATTTGGGGCCCCCGACTTTGGTTTGCACATTTGGAGATGATGTTTATGAATGCCCCCCACAAAGGGTCTTGATGTAGACAGTCGGTGCCCAATCTGTGTTTAAAAATAAAAGAGAACAAAGGGCAGCGGGGACTTTTTGGGAACCGAGGACCTGGAGGAGCTGGGCAGACCTCGGTGCTGGCCACCCCCTCCCTCTCCCTGGAGCTGGACCCACAGTGGGTCAAGGATGAAGTAAGCACCCAGCGCTGTGTGTGTGCTTCCTTGTGTTTTCCTGTGGGAAGCTCCGGGTTAGGATGGGCAGCGGGAATGCTAGGCCTAGAGTGTGATGTGGGGCAATGGGGGTGGGGATGCTTTAGCCTAGATGCCTAAATTTCACGCCAAAAGCCAGAAGCGCTGTCTGTAGTATTGGTGGCATTTCCAGCAAAAGCCAGCCTCCGGGCCTTTGCACTGGCCCTCCTCCTGGATATCCACCTGGCTGCCGCCCCCACCTCCTTCACCTCTCTGCTCAACTGTCTCTAGCTTCTCCTACCCCCCGACCACCCTGTTTAAAGTTGCAGCCCCCGTCCTCATTGGTCCCTGCCCCGCTCTGTTCTCCCCGTGGCGCGGGCCACCCTGCAGGTGGTGTGTAACCCGCTCTGTTCTGATTTTGTCTGTTTCCCTGCATCAGATGTCGGCTCCCGCAGGGCAAGGACTTAGCCCCCTGGTTCTCGGTGTCTGCACACAGTAGGTACTCAGATGAAGGAAGGAAGAAGGAAGGGCTGCCTGTGTGCCAGGCTGATTGTTGCGTGTGAGCGCCGACAGGCTGGAGAGTGGGCTTCTGTTGTCCCCGTTGCTATAGGTGAGGACGTTGGAACTGGGTACCTTAGCAGTTTAGCGCCTCCGTACCTCTGCACGTTATCCACAGTCTGGGCCTGGTCCTGCCCTCCCTCCTTCCCTCCCTTATGTTCCCTGAGCACCGACATCGTGCTGGGCCCTGGGTTTGGCCCTGGGAAGAGGAAAGTGAACCCGTGTGGTCCCAGCCCTAAGAGGCACAAGGGGTGGGATCCGAACTGACCCAAACCCCTGCCATCCAGGGTCCTAAGCTCTCTAGGAGAGTTATGAGTAAGGACTGCATGCTCCCCTGTGCTGGAGATGTGGGTTTTGAAGGTAGAGTAGGAGTTTGCCAGTAGACGAACCAGGCTACCTGAATTGCAGACAGAAGGTCACTGCAGTAGGCAGCGGTGTTGCTTGTCGCAGAACCACACGCAGTGCCATCTCATGGAAGCAGGACGTGTATGGGGAAGAGCAGCCAGTGACAGGTCTGAGAGGAGTCCCCGGGGTGCCAGTGCCCAGCTGAGGGGCCTGGACTGATCCTGCTGCACCGGCCCTGGGAGGGGCATTGGCCCAGGAGCTCCCACTGCCCCGGGGGTTTTGCCCCTTGGAGCCTGGCAGAGGGCTGCGCTGGCGGCTGGCTCAGCTGAGCTGTGTGCCCTGCCCGGGCGTCTCCATCCTGTCCTTTGTCGCGATTGCATTCAGTCGGTGACGGCTCTGTTTACCGCGCAGAGAACGGCGTTTGTGGCTCGGGCCTTGTTTGCTGGAAGCCTGGGGTGGTCATTGCTGGGGGAATTCTTCCAATTCCTGTGAGTCCCGCCGGCTCCTCTGAGGGAGAGTCAGCAGGCATCTCCGCCAGGAATTCCGGAAACACCTCATTCCTCAAGGCTCCTGGGTCGTCTGCCTCTTTGACTCTGTGTCCTTCTGGTTTCAGAGCCAGAGAGAAGCCATCTGCCTTGCGAGCATCCTGACGATGCCAGCCATTGCCCAGGGCCCCGCCGTTTGCTCAGCCCCGTGCTCAGCATTGTGCATAGATCATGAGTCCACGCAATGCTGGCATCAGCGTCAGACACTGGAGTAGTTCTCTGTCGTCACTGGGGCTCAGAGAGGTGGAGAGACTTACGCAAGCCCACACAGCATCTAAAGGTCAGGGAGCCAGGATTGGAGCCTGGGTCTGTCTGGCCCCCAGGCACCTGTCAGCCCTGAATCCCCGTCACCTGCATGGTCTGCAGCTCGCGTCCCAGCCTCCACTTCCCTGCTGGGTTTAGCTCCTTACACTTCCTTTACTGCATGTGCGTCTCTCCATCCCTTCGCTGTGCCCTGGGTCAGGCCTCCGTGCCCTCTCGCCTGGACCGTGGTGGTGGGTGCCCTCCTGCTGGCCCCCTCTCTTGCCGCCTCCAGTCCATCCTGCACCCAGCAGCTGGAGTGTTCCCTTCCCCTGGGGATGATATTTCTGCTGATTAAATTGCCCCTCCCCGACTGGAAGCCCTGCAGCGGCTCTCCCGTCACTCCTGGGATAAAAGTAACTTAGCGAGGCACTCGAGGCCCTGCCCGGCCCCTCCCTCCCCGCACCCCTCACTTCTGACTGGATGCCAAGGAGTAAAGGCTGTGTTCTGTGGAGTTTCCTCTCCGGTCCCTTCCCACCCCTGTGCCTTTGTCTTAACCTTAACCGCCCCTCTCCTTCTCCTGGCTAACTCCTGCTCCTCCAGGAAGACTCCGCTCTGGGTCACCTCCTCCAGGAAGCCCTCCTAACCTCCCCCATGCCCTTCCCCCATGCTGCGTCCATTCCAGTCCCTTGTCTTTTCTGTTCCCTGTTGGAGTGATGTGCTTACATATCCACTCCCCCTGCTCGATCGTCAGCTTCCCCAGGGCAGATGTCCGAGACGCCTCAGCATCCTTATCAGACTGCTAGCGTACAGTAGGTGCTGACTAAGTGCTTGTTGTCCTGGGCCAGCTCTGGGTGACCTCTGAGCCGCCTCTCTGTTGGAAAACCCCAGATCCCGTGGCTTGTGCGACGGGCATGGTTTTTTCTCCGCCTCTCCCCTTATTGGGTGGTGGCGTCGTAGAGGGGTCTGCTGTGCCTGTCTCCTGGTGTGTTCTGGATGCTTTTCCTGTTTTACAGAATTGCACCAACCAAACACACTCACTGTAGAGAAATAAGATCACAGATGAGGAAGAAAAGGAAAACACGTTTCAACGTCCCACCCCTTGGAAATAATTCTTGTAACATGTCCATGTCCTTTAAGATTTTTTGCATATATATATGCAATATATATATACATCCATGAATATATAAAAATACATACACATATATGCATGTATAAATATATTCACATTTTGCATATAAATGCAACATATTGCACGGCATATATGCAAAATTATATACATATATGCAAAATATATACATATTTTTGCATATGTGCAAATAGATAGATCAGTAAAATGGGCTTCTGCTCCATGAACTCTTTCGTACCCAGTTTTCCTTCGTTTTCTCTGCTCTGACTGACTGTCCGTGGCCGTGGACGTGGACCTGCGCGTGCCCCTGTCCCATTTTTCAGGTGCGTCCGCTTGGTTTATTCGGGGCCCCGAATGAGCTTTGGAGGCTCAGGCTGTTGGCAGGCTCTGTGCCCTGTAAGTAAGGCCACAGGAAACGTCACTGGATGTTTGTCTTCACACTCGCGCGTCATCAGAGTGACTTTCAGGTGCGGGGGGCCAAGGCAGGGACCTGTGCGGTCTGAGGGCTGCGGTGCCCGTTGCTGAGCGAGTTCCAGCCCACGGCCAGAGTCATTTCTGTCGCGTTGGAGGCCTTGCGTGCGATGATGCAGTCCCTCTGGGGTCAGCTAGACACTTGCACACGCGTGCACACCAACACATGCACACACGCACAGACACAGGCAAACGGCTTAATTTCTCTGAGTCTCGGTTTTCTCCTGGATAAAAGGGACACCAGGTTTGCAATCCCTCATCCAGATTCTAAAAAGCTCTCATTTGAGGCGAACCCCCCATGCCAGTGTACCCACGTGGGGTTATTAACAGTGTCTGTTTATCCCTATGGCTGACTGTTCACACGTGTTGCCATGTTTGCCTGTGGAGTGTTGCCAACACTGGTGTTTATCAACGTTTTTCTTCCTTCTTGACCCCCAAAGGGCCTTTTTAAACAATTTTTCTTAATTCCCTTCCCATGAAAATTTAAAATCGTGGCTATCTTGTGTATCTGTATATTTACCGTATGTGTATCTGTGTTTTATACATTAAAAAACAAGATTTTTTTCACCCCCACCCCCAAGAACCAATCGTTACTCCCTTGGGGACAGTCCCCCTCCTATAAAGGACGCATGACCTAGACCAGTAGTACTCAGCCAGTGCTCACTTTGCCCCCCAGAGGCACGCCTGGGCCCCGGGCAGCGTCTTTAAACAGCTGCAGGCCGGGCTGGGCACCAGAAGGAGGCAGGGCCCTCGGTTCTGTCCCTGACCGCGGAATGTCAGCTCCACTGGTTTTGCTCCTTCGCTGGGCTGGGTGCTCATTGACAGAGGAACCACCGTGCCACCCAAGGAGGGCGGCCCCCCTCCAGGGGAGAGGGGCTCCATCCACGTTCGATGCCCTGGGCTCGCCCCGCCTCTGCACACCAGCCCCTTATCTGCAGGCTGGGTCCTCTGCCTCCCCTGCAGGGGGGGTGAGAGGGGAGGGCACTGTCCATCGACAACATGGCGGGCTCTTGATAAAGATGCCGGTTCGCTCCCTCCTTTCCCCAGGCTGTCCCCTCACCTGCACTGCCTTCTCTGGTCTCCCCACCTGTCCCACTCTGGACCCTCAGGACCCCACCCCACCCCACCCTCTCATCCGAGGCCCTGGAGCCCCTCGGATACCTGGGTTAGGAAACTTGTCACTCAGTGGGCCCAGGATGACCGGGGGGTGATGAAGGCAGAGTTTTCTGCCCCTTGCTCTTCGTAAACTCATCTGTGGTGGCTCTGACGTCCTCCCACATCCACGCTTAGAATTCTCCTGCACTGTTTTCGGGGGCAGCGCAGTGTCCCCTGTCAGGGGCGAGCCGTGGTTTACATCTCAGGTGCCCCTGTGGAGAGGCAACTGGGTTGTGTTTCCTGTTACCAAGAACAGTGTTACTGTGAACATCCCTGGGTGTGTCAGCTTGTGTATGTATGTAGTTGTGTGTTTGTGTGTAGTTGTATGTGGTTTTTGTGTAGGTGTGCGAATTGTCCATGTTTTGTGTATGTGTATGTTTGTGTGTGTGTATATTTGTGTGTATCTTGTAATTTGCATGTGTGTATACGTGTGTTTTGTGTATGTGTTGTGTGTGTTTGTATATGTGTTTCTGCGTTTGTGTTTCTCTGTTTGAGCGCCTGTCTCTGCTGGATGAATCACCAGAAGCAGGGATGGTGGAGCGGTGCTGTGACATTGGAATGTGCTCCCTGTCACACAGCATGGCCAAGATGGCAGCTGTGTCCTGCCAACGGGAGATCCCGGAGGATTCGGGGTCCCAGGCCGTGGAGGGACACCCCCAGCGCCCTGCCTTCCCATCGGGTTCACATTACGTGTCCAGGCTGCAATTGTGTCACCTGACAGGCTGAGCCCTTGCCTGAAATAAACATGCGAGAGATGATTCGACGCGTGATGTTTCGAAAATAAGTCCGATTTGGCTTAGACTGTTTTAAGAACCCCTCCGGGAGCTGCCAAGTCAGGACGGGTGGGGGCAGACTCTGTAAAGAGGAGATGCTGGAAAACATGAAAGAATGATATATTTATATAGAACTGGACATTTTTAACATTTTTTTTTAAAATTACTAACTGCAAATGTTACAAAATACAAAAAGAGGTAGAATTAAAAAATGGCTCCCTCTCCCCTCCCCCATCACTCCGTTCCCTCCCAGAGACGAGTGTTACTACCGCTTTCCTGTCCTCCGATATTCTGTGTATCTTCAGATATTTACGGCCGTGTTTTCTCCTCCTAGATGGATGGAGCTCACTCTACGTGTGGTTTCGCTCCTCACCTTAGTCACTTGGCAGTGCCTCCTGGAGGTCATTCCACAGCAGGATGTAGACATCTTCCTCATTCCTTTTAACAGTTAAATAGTATTCCTCATTTTGATCGTTCTATAATTTAGGTGAAATACATTTTTCAAAGCCCCAAATCCTCTTTTCCCTTTGGCTCGTCTTAACCTTAGGACCTTTTATTTATTTATTTATTTTTAAATGGACTCCCTTAGGAGCTTTTTTTTTTTTTTTTTTAAAGATTGGCACCTGGGCTAACAACTGTTGCCAATCTTTTTTTTTTTTTTTTTCCTGTTTTATCTCCCCAAACCCCCCCGTACACAGTTGTATATCTTAGTTGCATGTCCTTCTAGTTGTGGGATGTGGGACGCCCCCGCCTCAACGTGGCCTGACGAGCAGTGCCATGTCCGCGCCCAGGATTCGAACCCTGGGCCGCCGCAGTGGAGCGCGTGAACTTAACCACTCGGCCACGGAGCCGGCCCCTGTAAGACCTTTTATTAAGAGAACGTTAGGCTTATCAGGGAAACCGAATTTGTCTGTTTTCATGCAGAGAGCATCTTAGTACTTCCAGAATGTTCTCTGCCCTTCCCCTCCCCCTGCACCAAAGTTCTGGATCATGTTGGGGATTCTCCTCCTTCCTGGGATTAATCTCTTCTATTTTGCACCCTAAAAAACATTGCACTGGCCACTCGGCTTTCACTGTTTGTCTCCACACTGAATGTGATATTTTAGAAGAAAAGTTTGCTTTAAAAAGTAACAAAAATGAAATTTTGAGGGCATATATAAAAACAGTCCTGCGATAGATCAAAAGAACTGGCATAAACAGAGTATCATTCAGGGACGTCAGGGGAACATTTTTGGGTTCTTTCACTCATTCGTTCATCCGTCTGTACGTTATCAGTTTCTCCTTGAGCACCGTGTCTGCACGGACCCAGTGCCTGCCCTCAAGGAGCTCCCAGGTGGGAGCAGACAGTCAGACAAACAGGATGCACAGCCCCCAACAGTAAGTTCTATGATGGGCTGAGCACAGGGGGCTCTCTGGGGTCCCAAGGAGAGACTAACCCAGGATGGATGGAGGCAGTCAGGAGGGGCTTCCTGGAGGAGGCGATGCCTGAGTTGTGTTTTCACAACACATTCTAAGCAGGCCTGGGGCTGGCCCTGGTTGGTGGCTGACAGACTGTCCTGAGAAGTCCCTCAGAGGGGCATTTCCTGGGCAGAGTGACAGCAGGAATTGTTAGAGTGGGGGTAACAGGCTGTCCACTTGGAGCCCGAGCAGCTGGCTTTGAATCGGGCTTCTCCACTCCCTCATGAGGCCCTGGGCACGTCCTTTTACCTCCCTGTGCCTTAGTCTTCTTCTCCGGAATGTGGGGCAGCAACAGTGCCTGCCTCTCAGGGTTGCTGGGAGGACCAGATGGGGCTGCTTGGCCCACTGTAAGGGTCCTAGAGTTGCTGTCGTCATTGTTACCATTCATCCGTGAAATGGGGATATTAGGAATATTTACTATGGGAATTAAACTAGATGGTCCACGTAAGGAATTTGACGTGGTCCACGCACATAGCTGGTGTTCCCTGAGTGTTCATGGTTATTGCTATTCTTGTTGCCTCCTCAGCCACCTCTGACCCCCAGAGCATGGGCCCCAGGGTGCCTGCTGGGCTTCTTGCATCTGGGGGAACCCCACCTCTGAGGCTGATGGGAGCCTGGCGCCCCCGCCCAGCTGTTATTTCTATTTATAGCCTCAGAGGCTGTCGGAAGAGCCAGGAGGCCCTGGCCCTGGAGTCTGGTCGGGCACTCCCAGCTGAGACCAAACACGTCTCCCGAGGACCAGCTGCCAACGTGTGTCCCTGTCACTTTGGATTTCGCACTTGCCCCGCTGAGACAGTGTGTCTGCCAGAGCCGTCATTTTGCAGCCTGTGCCCCTGGTGGATGGTGCGGTCCTGGAGGGCAACAGGTCTCCCGGGCCGAGCTGGGGTCCAGTTCGTGTCGTGATGGAGGCGGGTCGCTGACCAGTGTCCAGGTCAAGGGAGGTGCTCAGGGATCCTGGAGGGGCAACCCTGTGCTCTCAGCTGCGTGGTGAGACTATTCGGCCTCCTTAGGGCCCAAGAGGACATTGTTCGAGTGTTTGTTAAAACGATGTGTTTTGGGAGCTAAACAGTGGATGTCATCCTCATCATCAGATCGACTGGCATCTATTCAGCAATTACCGTGTGTCGGACATGTGCAAGCTCTCACCACGTTTTACAGAATCCTCCCAACACCCCTAAGCATCCTCTCCACCCGCATTTCACAGATGGGAAAATCGAGGTTTCGAGAGGTTTGGGCACAGCCCGCAAAAGGCAGAGCCGGTTTTGCCCCGTCCGTCCACTCTTAGAACCTGTCCCACCTCCGACTTGTCAGGGCCTCTGGGTAGGTTAATTTCGCACCTGCAACCTACAAGTTTGTGGCTCAGATTTCTAGTCACCGGGGACCGTTACTTACCTGTGGGGTGTTGATAAAAACTGATTTTATTCAAGCCTCTGAGTGGAGGGCATCGTTTCACCTTTAGTTAGGTGGGCAGCCCCGTCGGGGGTCTGAACCATCTGAGTGGGCACTCGTTCAAAGGGGAAGGAGCCAAACCCTCTTCGCTGGGAACCGCAGATGGCTCAGCAGGCGGGCGTGGCAAGCGCCGGGCGTCAGCCAGCGCCAGCAGTCGAGGTTAGCTGTCAAGCTGCAAAGGGCCACCGAGACCTTCCCTCCCTGGCCACTGACTCACCGAGAGAGGAAACTGAGGCTCAGAAAGGGGAGGGTCATCCAGAGAGGGGAGCGAGGCTGGGACTGGGGAGGGGATGGAGTCCAGGAACAGGTGTGTTCCTGTGGGCGGAGCCACAGACCCGCAGCCCAGGTGGCCCGTGCAGCCCCCTCGTTCGGCGGCCCGGGGACACATCCTCCTCCACCTCCTCATCACTCTCGCCCCGTGCGTCTCTCCCTGTGCCCGTCTCTGTGCTTCTCAGTCATGGTCGTGTTCTCTGTTTCTGTCTTTGTTCTGGCTGCTTCCCTCTCTGCCTCCGTTTGTCTGTCTCTCTGTCCGTCCTTCACCACCCTCCCTCCTCCACCCCAAGCTTGCCACCAACCTCAGAGATGAGCTCAAGACCTTCCTGCTCCACTGAGTGATGCCCGTGGCACGTCTTGAGTAGACGCCAGCTAGGCGGCCAGCACACGCCCTGAGCTGTGCCTGTAGCCAAGCCACCGCAGTGCGGCCACACACGGCCACACCTGGCCATACCTGACTACACCTGGCCACACCTGGCCACACCTGCGCTGTAGTTCTTAGAGCCCGTTGAGAGGGGTCAGCAACTGGCATCCCAGCAACTGTCCCCGGGAGGCACCACCCTCCACCGTTGGGCAAGTGCAGGGCAAGGCTGGCTGGTGCTGGAGGCCAAGGTAGCATCGTGGGCTGCCCAGAAGCCCATCCACTGCCCTCCTCCTCCTGGCTGAGGCCCAAACCCACAGGGAGGGGATGCTGTGCGAGCTTTTGGGTCTGCCAGCCCCTCGCCCATCCATTTCCTTCTGGCCTGACTGCCTGGCTCGCCTCTCCTCTTTTCTGCTTTTCCTTTCCTCCTTCCTTCCTTCTTTCTTCTTCCTTTCCTCCCTTCCTTCCTATTTATTGAGCACTTAATAAGTGCCAGATCCTGTGACTAAGCACCGAGAATCCTAAGGTGACAAAACCCAGCTCTGCCCTCTTGAGATCCTGTGCATCGGGAGGGACAGGCCCCCAGCGGGTCAGACGAGCATCTTAGAACCACCAGCTGAGGACCTGGACCCGGCTCGGGGTGGGGAGCCCCTCCCAGGGGCTGACTCCCTGTGCCGTCTGGAGGATGTGGCCCCCGGCCAGGTGGAGGGGCATCCTGGGCAGAGGAACACCCGGGCACGGGCCCTGGCATGAAGGGGCCCCGTGTGTGTGGGCGTCCGTGTGGCGAGGTAGAGAGTGAGGGAGCGACGGTGAGGGGAGGAGGTGAGGAGCAGGCGCTGGACCACGGGGCCCTGCACGGGGCTGCAGGAGCACAGACAGTGCTCTTAAGATGAGAGCCTGGGTCCGGGGGTACAGGGTGGGTCAGGTCTCCTCTCTCGGCCTCAGTCTCTTCCCCTGTAAAATGGGCCCGTGACGGTTCCTACTGCACAGTGTCGTTGGGGGCATTACGTGGCAAAGTGAATGACGCCTCGTCGGTGCTCCATAGTGTCAGCCCTCGATATTGTCACTGTTATTGCCCAGCCGTCGTGCACTTCTGACCCGGACACAGGACAGGAAGATGCCACAGGCCCTCAGGGGCACCGAGACAGAGCAGGTGTCGCCCACGCCGTCCTGGGCCCGTGACCTCAGTGTAGTGACCTGGGAGTGTAGAGTTGCAGAGGGGCTGGGATGCCCGTCTCGAGTTGCTCGGAATCGCTCTGTCAGCTGTGGCCGCCTGGCGCTGCCCTGACTCAGGGCTCTCGCTTAGGCGGAGATGTCAAACCCCCCAAAATAATGCCGGCATCATGTTTCCTCTTTTTCCCGCCCCCTCGCCAGCTATGTTCCCTTTTCTGGTTGAGGTCACAGCTACCCAACTGCAAAAAAGTTATTTTCAGAAACATATTCCTCCAACAAATATTTATTCGGCACCTACTATGGGCCAGGTGTTGTCCTGAGTGCTGGGGCACAGCAGGGGGCCGACATAGATCAGAGGTCAGCAAACGACTGCCTGTGGGCCACGTCGCCGGCCACTTGTTTGTGAATAAAGTTTTATTGGAACACAGCCACGCACACTCACATCCTGTCTGTGCTGCCTTCACGGTGACAAGGACAGAGTGGAGCAGCTGGGACAGACACCGTACGGCCCACAAAGCCCAACATATTTACTCTCTGGCTCTTTTTTTCTTTTTTTTGGAGGAAGATTAGCCTTGAGCTAACATCTGCTGCCGATCCTTCTCTTTTTGCTGAGGAAGACTGGCTCTGAGCTAACATCCATGCCCATCTTCCTCTACTTTATATGTGGGACGCCTACCACAGCGTGGCTTTTGCCAAGCGGTGCCATGTCCGCACCCGGGATCCAAACTGGCGAACCCCAGGCCACTGAAGCGGAACGTGCGCACTTAACTGCTGCACCACCGGGCCGGCCCTGAAGAGCCTCCTTCTGATTTGTTCCTAATTCACGATGTGTACGACATGGTAGGATTGGAGGGAGGCAAATCATACTTCTAATTGTATCATCTGATACATTAGGATATGAAATTACAAGTGTGGACGCTGAGTTAAATCATCAACAATAAAAAGAGCCTGTTGTCGCACCACAGACAGCGCCACTGTTAACTGTGTGCTGTGGAACCTTCCAGAAGTTTTCCTTGCTTATGCTCACATACATTTATGTATTTATTTTTATAAAACTGGTATCCTAACACACATGCTGTTTTGTTACTTTTCTTTTTTTTTGACATTTGCTGGTAAAGACATCTTTCTGTGGCAGTAAGTGTTCTTGGCGAACGTCGTTTTCCTTGGCTGCGTTTGCTCCGTTGTGTGGATGCCCCGTATCGTATGTCACCGGTCCCCGTCTCATTGGACATTTAGGTCATTTCTGATATCCTGCGATGCTGCTTCTAATATTTTGTGATGTTCGCAGGGAGCGCTCATGTTCATGGAGCTTGGCGAGCGTGTCTCCTGATTTTCTTGAGAGAAATTTCTGGAACTAAATCACCGAGTTGAGGGCGTGCGCGTTTTCCGTTTCAGGACGCGTCACGGCTTGTTGACACACAGCCCTCGAAGGCGCCCGTCAGCCTGGTCTCCCCAGCCTGGGTGTCACAGGGCTGTCCACTGTGGGGACAGCCGGGCCGAGGCCGTCATGCCGCCTGCAGACGGGGGCCCGGGGTCGTCCCCCATCCCTGGGTTGGGGCGTGGTGAGCGGCTCCGAGCCAGTGGCTTTTAAACCTGCTGAGTTCTTGAGGCTCTTTAGAGCGTTTTAATGCGCATGTCCTCTCAGAGCGTCTGGAGGCATCCTGGACGAGGTGTTGGGGGCTGGAAGGAGGGCCGAGACGGGAGCCAGGAGCCGGGGTTCCGTCCCTCCAGCACTGCCTCTTACTCATCATGAAAGCGTGAAAGCTAAGAGCCGCTCGGCAGCTCCTGCCTCTGTGCCTCAGTTTCTCATCTGAAAAGGGCCAGCTGAGTGGACCCCAGGGTCCTCGTCGATCTAAATGATAAGATTTGATTGTCCTCATCTGACACGTGACAACGACATATGGATTGGGGTGGTCGACACCCATCAGGGGTGCGTGTCCAAGAGGCCAGCACGTGGCCCGAGTGGACGGCTGACCTGGCCGTGCGTGTTCGTTGGGCGGCCCTTCCTCGGGGTCTTCCCACTGACTCGCAGATCCCGACTCGCCGGCGGACAGCGAGGGCTTGGGTGGCGGCCCGTAGGCGAAACCGAGCTGGAAGAGCGTCCCGCCTTAAACCTAATGAAAGATCTGACTCTCAGGAAGTTTTTAGAAGAGTTTCGGGCTCTTTCTGGGGTTGTTCTTAAGGCCTCGTAGCCCTGAGAGCGAAGCAAGCTGAAGCCCTGCAGGTTGGAAGTGCTGCCAGGGCCATGGGACGTGAATAATTCGCAGCGCACACAAGGTTACCGGATACCAACTGGAGAAAGTGCTGGTAAACAGCTTGCTCTCTTCAGCCTCCTTTACAGATGAATTCCCTCAGGTGTTCCTAACTCCTGAATTCCTGCACATTCGGGGTCTGTGTTAAAGCATAGTGACTGAGATGGAGTTCAGCCAAATACTTAACATCTGCTTTGTCTGGCCATAGAGGCAGAGAGAGGTTAAGTAACTTGCCCAAGGTCACACAGCTGCTCTCAATGGAGCCTAGATTCAAATCCAGGCATTCTGGCTCCAGAAACAGTACTCATCCAGGGGAGGCTGAAAAGAAACAGGCCAATTATAATTATTAGACTGTGGAAAGTTCTAGAGCAGTGCTCACTGCTAGAAACTTTCTGCAGCGATGGAAATGTTCTGTACCTGTGCCTTTCAGTGTGGTCTCCACATGTGCCCGTGGGACCCTTGAAACATGGCTGGTGCCACTGAGGAACTGGATTGTCTGTACTTTTCAATTTTAATGAATTTAAGTTAAATTTAAATAGCCACATCGAGCTAGCAGCTACCATATTGGACAGCAAGATACAGAGACTTGAGGTCCAGGGAACGGTGGGTGCTGGGGGCTCCTGAGCTGGTTGGCGGGGTGAGGGGGGGGGTAGGGGGAGTTCAGGGAAGGCTTCCTGGAGGAAGAGCCATCCAAGTTGAAATCTGAATATGGCCAGGAGGTGGTGGCTGGTCCAGCAGGTCTGGAGGGGAGGGAGAGTGGACTGAGGAATGTGGGGGACAAAGCTGGCTGGACCAGCCACTGGGACGGACTGGGGAGCAGGGAGGGGCTGGGACGATGGGGAAAGAGCCCCACTCATGAGGGCCCTGCAAGCCATCCTTAGGGTGTTTGGTCTTAATCCTGAGGGCCACGGGGAGCTAATGAAGGATTCTGAGCAGGGGCCCTTCAGGCTTCGATTTCGGTTTGGCAACTAATGGGAAGAGAACCTATGGGAGGGGCCCCAGGTGAGGGCGGCAAGGAGACCCTGGAGCTGGCCGAGGCCGGATGGAATGTTCCGGAAGGAGACTTTGAAGGACTCAGGGATTGAGAGGATTGATGCGCCACAGGGCTGGGGGTAGCAGGGGGGCCAGGCGTGCTGCCCGCTGGAATCCTGAGTCCGGTGTGAGACGGTGGAGGGCGAGCACATGAATTCCTGCCCGTGGGGGTTCCAGAGCCCTGAACGCCCCCAGACGGCAGTGGATGGAAGCCGGCGTGTTTTTGCCGAACGCCATGTGCGCCCCCACGCAGAGCGTGCGCGGGAGCTCAGAGCCGTTCCCTGCCTCCAGCCCCCACTCCATCCTCAGCCTCCCCCGGAACCTGCCCTGCTGAGTGCCAGAGGCCCCTCAGATGCCTCCCGCCCTCGCTCAGCGCTCAGAGCTCCCTGTCGCTGGGGGTTTGGAGGACCCGAGAAGAACCACGCTTTGCCAGGGGTCTGTCCCCCTGCCTGACTCTGGGGAGGCCGTGACAGTGGTTCCCGGGACGGCAGCTCCCGTCTCCTGAGCTTGATACTCTCCAGAGGTTACCTGCTGAAGCTTCAGGACAACCTGTTTTTCCAAAGGGGAAACTGAGGCTTGGATGGGGAAGCTGCTTGGCCGGGCCACACAGGTGCAGTGGAGAGAGACAGCAAGCCCCCCAGGCTGTAGACCATCCCTGAGCGTCACCCCTCTGCCTTCCACTGAGCTTAGCGCACGCAGGGCCCAGGCCCCACATCCAGCTTGCAGCCGTCTGCACACTGCTCAGGACGATGATGTCGAGTCCGCCAGAAGCAACCCCTCAGGCCCCAACCTCTGGCCTCTGAATCTGACCATGTAGGGGGTCAAGTTAGGCTGATTCTATGACATCTTTGAAAACAGTAAGCAGCTGGGCACATGCTCAGATGATCACTTCCATTCCTGGGCCCCAGGGAGATTTCTTTTTTGAGGAAGATTAGCCCTGAGCTAACTGCTTCCAATCCTCCTCTTTTTGCTGAGGAAGACTGGCCCTGAGCTAACATCCATGCCCGTCTTCCTCTGCTTTATATGTGGGACACCTACCACAGCATGGCTTGCCAAGTGGTGCCATGTCCGTACCTGGGATCCGCACTGGTCAACCCTGGGCCACCGAAGCCGAATGTGCAGACTTAACCGCTGGGCCACCTGGCCGGCCCCCCAGGGAGATTTCTGTTAAGGGTGCAGGGCAACTGAGAATGTCAGATGTCCTTTTAAGGCAGACGCATCCAGGTTTCCCCTGGTGGAACTGACTGCATCCTGAGGTGCGCCAATGGCCGCCCGTGGCCTTGGAGATCGGGCTGACTGTCCCCAGGCTGGCTGGCTCATCAGGACCCAGAGCCTCACAAATATGTGACCCCTCCACCCGGTGGTTCTATCCTAGGGATCTCTCCTGGGGGAGTGGTCACAGAGATGGGTCCCTTTAGCCTCAAGGATGTTCGTCATATTGCTGATTGTGACAGTGAAAAGTAATCAGCAACCTAAATGCCCAGCACTTGGAGATTGTCAAATGAACGATGCTGCGTCCATCCCTGGGCCGTTCTTCAGCGGTTAAAGATGGTGCTTTAGGTGAACTGACCCGGGGGAAATTCTGGACAGGACTGTGCCACAATATTGTCACCGAGTGACGGGTTATTTAAAAATGTCATTCCTCGTGCTTTTCTATCGTTTCTAAATGTTTTACAATGAGCATGTGTTATTTTGGTGGAAACAAGAAAAGGTTCCACAGGCCGTGGATTTAGGGTTGTCTGGCTGTTACGAGGGTCGCGAGTGTGGCTGTTCACCAGACGGGACTGAGGGGTTTCTTCTGAATTCCCGTCCTTGCATACGCTTCGCCTGCAGCATCCCCTTGAACATCCTGGGTTTATCCAAGTGCCCCCAAAAGATGAGAGAGAGAGACCGGGGCAGGAGGGGGCACGTATCGGGCATTTCCTGAGTGCCAGGCCCTGTACTAGGAGCTGTCACTTGGGTCCTCTCATTGGCCTCTGTGCCCTTGGGGTGACTACCGTTTCCTCGAGAGTCCTTGTCACTTCTCTGTGCCCCAGAGAGGGAGGCAAAAGCCCTGACGTCACACAGCAAAGCTTTTCCCCATGCACTTGCTCGTTCTGCTGGACCATATGTGCTCTCTCCACTGAGGATGGTTCCATAGAAGCTGTGAAGAGGCATGCTGCCACCGCTGGAGGAAGGGAGACTGCTGAGGGTCAGCCCACCTCCACTAAGCACCTACTGGGTACCAGGCAGGCCCTGTGTGGGGAACAAAGACGACGGAGCGTCCGACCTTGAAGGGTGCATCAGCTGAGTTACAGAGTCTCAGGGACTGGGTCTGTGTTGTGACCCCACCCCCAGTTCCCCGTTGCCTGGCACATAGTAGGTCCTCAGTAAATATCTGTTGAGTAAATAACTTGTTTGGCAGACTTTTCCTGGTACAATCATGAGTCCAGAGTAGGCAGGAATAGTTCAGAAGGAGAGATCACTGTGATTGCAATGGCTTGGCTGGAAAGGATGGATAGGAAGAGGGCACAGCCCAAGCAAAGCCACAGAGGTCAGGATGCGAGGACTGTGCGGGATGCAGTGAGTAAGTCAGGCAGAGTGGGGATGGAGGGCTGTTTGGGGCAGGAGTGGCAGATAGGACTGGCCGGGAAGTTTGGGGCTCCATTACGAGAGATGTTGGATTTCAGCAGGAGGACAATAGGGAGCCATGGAAGGATTGTGAGCAGATGAATGCTTCTGAAGCACATTCAGCAGAAGATGTCTCCTGACCTCAAATAGAACAAAAGAAGGGAAGATGCTCCCTGTTGACCTTTCTGGAATTGAGGCAAGGCTGCTCTCACCTCCTCGCCCCCTCTCCTTCTGTATTCCTCATCCACTTGCCCCCAGTCTTCAAAAGATGGTGACTGGGAACCTCCCTCACAGGCCGTCAGAAGCCAGCAGCCACCCATGCGAGTGGGGTTTTGGTTTTGCCTTGAATGCTCTGGCTTCTCCTGAGCGGACACGTTAGGGAAGCCGGCAGCGCGGTCACTTAGTGGGGGATCTGTGGGCTGCCCCCCACGTGCCAGGCCCTGGGCTCGGCCCTGCAGCCAATTGGGTGGTACCCAGGGCCCAGGCCGAGGACAGAGGCCAGTAGCCAAGCAGGCAGTGACAGAACCGAGGGGTCCAGGCCGCGGGGCTCGAGCTCCAGGTTTTGACACTGAGCAGGGGCCGCATCTGCTCCCCGCAAGATCAAAGGCCAGGCAGGCGGTGAGAGACAAAGAACTTTAATAAGCGATAAGCTAGCAGATGGGAAGATGGTGACTATCTTCCTAAAACCCCATCTTAGAGGGAACCCACTTGGAAATGGCTTCTGCAGGGCAAGTGGGGCTGGGGAGGGGGCTTCGGGGTGTCAGGGGATGGACGACCACGGAACGTCGGGCGCCTCTCCCCACGGATCTGCTGAAGGCGACATTCCTAAGGAATCTAAGAAAGCCTCAGTTCCTTCCTTATCTGGGATGGAAGGGAGGTTTGGGCAGAGGACATAAATTTTCTGCTAACAAGTTACTCTTTCTATTGTTACAGATTAGCTTGCCTTCACACAGTTCTAAGTGTTTTTCCAAAGCACACGGTGGGAATGAGACCGGGAGGGGAGCCCGTGGCCTTGGGGCTGAAGTTCTGAGCGTCCTCTGCGTGGGGGTGACTCTTTCATATCCTTCATGGGCCACATGTGCAAATCTGGGGGCGTTCGACGTATTGCATGTGGTGGGTCTTTAGTCTGGCAGGGGGCTGTCAGCAAGCCGCTCTCTTATCCGCCGGCCTCCCGCTGTTCTGCAAGGCGAGCCCAGAAACTTCGGTTACTTTGTTTCCCACATTAACCTTGTGGGTGCAGACGCGGTTTCATCCTCATCCAGGGAAACTGTAACTCCTCCGTCCTCGCTTTCAGTTTGAGTTCCCCTTCTCAGTTACCCGTTATTTTATTTGGGGCGTGTCGCTTCACCTCTCTAAGCCTCAGTGTTCCCATCTGTAAAACGGGATTGTAGTAAGCTCCACCTCACGGGATCGCCATGGGACTCAGTTCAGCCAGGTGATGCGTCAACAGCTTGGTCGAGGCCGGGCACGAGTTAAATGCTCCACGGGTGCTGTGCTGGGTGATGCTGACGGGGAAGCACTGTGGTGGTGGGACTCAGGCAGTGGGGGCGCCCTAGACCGGACTGAGTCCTGGGGGCGTTGAAGATGGAGAGAAGTTCAGCCTGGCCGCAGGGTGAGGCTGAGAGAGGGGCACTGAGGAGGGGCAGGGTGGCACCCACCGGGACTCTGTGTGCCAGAGAGGGTGGCCTTCATCCCAGCTTGCCCGGCTTTAGCCCTGACAGTCCTGCGTCCTGTGATGTCCTGGGCAGACCCGAATGGTTGGTCACCCTGATGCCCAGCCAAGACGTTGGGACCCACCTTGGAGAGCAGTGGGGAGCTGGGGCGGGTCTGACCTGGGAGTGATGTCATACCATTCGTGTCGGCCGGCCCGGGGTTCTGAGCATTTTCCCTGATAGAAACCTCTCGTCTGCCTTGTCCTTGCAGGACCAGCTGAAGCAGTGTTTCTCCAGGAGGCCCCCCGAGGCCAGGGACACCGACACCCTCGTGCAGGAAGCTGACAGCCAGTATGGGACATGGACGGACCCACGTCAGAGCGGGGAGAGGTAGGCTGTGCGGGCGGGGCTCCTAGCTGGGGCAGGGGGGCCCTGGGTGGGAGTCAGTGTGGCCCCCCTGCCTCCTGATTTCCAGATTATTAGGACCAGTTTTGTCTGTCATGGTAGAGTAAACCATTCTTGTTACAAAAAAACAATTTTAGAACGTATAAAGAAAATAATATATGAAATGTCCAGAGTAGGCAAATCCGTAGATACAGAAAGCAGATTAGTGGTTGCGGGGCTGGGGGGCGGGGGGCACGGGGAGTGACCACTTTTGGGGTGAGGGAGTTGTTCTGGAACTGCATGGAGCCGGCAGTTGCACAGCATTGTGAACATGCTACATCTCACTCGTGGTGAATCTTACGTGTGTTTTACCACAATAACAAAAAAGTCACAGAGAAAATGAGAACCACCTGTGCTCCCAGCACAGCGTGGGAACCATCGTCACTGCTTGTGCTGTGTGTCTTTCTCGCCTTGTTTCAATACATCTGTGTGCGTGTGTTTACAAATACAAGAGCGTATTAATCATACTGCCTCCTGAGCTCTGTCTGCATTCGTCATCAGCTGTATTTTCCAGATTTTACATCCCTCCTCCATGTAGGAGGGGAGCGATGGTTATAAAAACAGCCGAGGGTTGCTGAGCGTACGCGCCAAGCGCTGTTGTAAGCTCTGAAATGTGTTAACATGTAAATCTGTTACCCCATCTCCCAGAGGCGGAGACTGAGGCACCCCACCTCATGGGGTTGTTGGGAGGGCAACCGTGCAGCAATTAGCATATTCCCCAGCACACAGTAGGAGCTTTATTCATTGCACCTGTTACTTGTTTTAAAAATGCAAGTTATCTTCTCGCCCTTGGGGGCATCATGCACAGCAGTGGCTTGGTGGATGCCCAGGGTGGGCCCTGTCGCATTCCCAGCTCGAGCCTTCCCGTGCCGAGGGCTGCAGGATCGCATGCTGGGGGAAGTTGGGGAGACCTACATTGACTCCCGGCACGGCCACTTACCAGCTGTCACTATGTCACTCAGTTTTCTCATCTGTGGGTTTTATGCCCGGGGATGTGGTGTGTCTACCCAGGAAAGCTTTTCCCCCCAACGTGCCAAATGGGTTTGGTTAGTAGGCTTGCTTAAAACTCCCCAGACACCCCCGCCAGAGCCTGGGTCTCGCCCTGCCCACCTCGCTGTGTGACCCTGCAGGGCCGTCCTCTCTGGGCCTCCACCCCCAGCTCCTGCAGGGAGTCCTGGGGTCTCCCGTGGGTGGGCGCCCCCTCCTGTCTCCCCGAGGCCCTGCAGCCCCGCTCTGGGGCCGTCCGAGGAGCCACGTGCTCCCAGCCCTGGACGACGGCGCCATCTGCTGCCTCCTCGGTGGTAGTTCCCTCATTTTTTGTGGATTTGACTGAATCCCACCCCACACCCCAACATCCCACCTCTTCCAAGTAAGAAAATCACCCCAGAGCTGACAACAGTGTGGCTGTGCTCCTGCAGCGCGACACCGGGCCACATGGGCTGAAGTTTCTGCTCAAGGGGGCCGCTCGGGGGTCCTCAGGGCAGACCCTCCCATCAGGGGGTGGTGTCTGGTGTGCCCCCCGCCCCCCTCAGGGTAAGACTTCCCGTGCTCTTGACTTGGGTATCTTTTTTTATGGGAGGGAGCCTTTTTCACTGGATGGCTTGACTTATCTATAGATTTTCTATCTCGTGTGGTTCCCATGATTCTAGCGGTACTTGAACGCATTGTCATGGGAAGAAATTCCAGAAGCAGGAGACGCTCCAGGACTTGAATTCTGGAGGCAGTCCTGTCCCTTTGGGCTCCTTCCCAGCTCTATGCCTCGCTTTCCTCATCTTTACTGAGGCGGATATTGAATTTCATGAGATCGATCCTCTGTCGTAGGATTGTGGAACTTATGGGATTATGGGGTAATCCTCCTAGGATTATGGAGAGCGTTAATTGACAGTGTTGAGCATATAGTGAGCGCTCAGTAAATCTTTATCAAATAAGTGAATGAATGAATGAAACAAAAAGAGTAAAAAGAAAGAGGTCAAATTAATCTTCACAATTTAAATAGCAATATTTTATTGAGCACATGGATCCAATGTTTTTTTTCCACCCGAAGTGTTAGGAATCCTGTATGCGCCTTACGCTCCACTCTCACCGGCCACATTGCAAGGGCCCAATAGTCACGTGTGAGCCACGGCTCCTGGACCTCGCGGGACTAGGGGGTCTTGAATGGGACAGGAGTGACTCCTCCCCTTGCGCACCTGTCCAGGTGTTGTGAGGGCGCCCTGAGCAGCACCTGGCTGTGCCCGAGGTCATCCCACGGGATGCTCTGTGTCTTGTTTCCCGCTGTGTAAAGCTCGCCCACGCCCTGTTCCTGGGTTCAGCTCTCTGAGACGACCCGCATGACCGAGTCTCCTCCGTTCCTTTCTCGTAGCTTGGCCCCCGAGTCCCCGTCCCCGGACAGCAGTGCCGCGTCGGGGCGGAAACAGCCCCCCAGCAGCCGCTTGTCCTCCCTGTCCTCGCAAACGGAGACCCCCTCCGCTGGGGACCAGCCTGAGGGCTCCAGAGACCAGCGGAGCACCAGTGCAGACCGCTCCAGCACTGACCTGGAATCCACCGACGGGACGGACGGGCTGCCCGCCCCGGACGCCTCCCCTGCCAAGAGAGTGGACGACTTCTCCTTTATCGATGTGAGTCGGGAACTCGAGCTCGTCTTGGAAACACTGATTTCTTCTTAAAGGGACACTCTAGCATCTCCCGGTGAATTGCCCCTTTCAGGGATAGAGTCTGTACCACGGAACCTTGGGGTGGGTGCAGAGGGCGTGGTTTCAGGTGGGACTAATGTCTGCATGTGGCTGGAACCTGCCATACACCCAGCTGTGTGTCTTGAGGCAAATGTCTTCACTTCTCTGAGCCTCAGCTTCCTCATCCACTCATAACCAGCACAGTGGACTTGACAGCCTTAAATACAATCACAAATTAAAACTGATCCGAGCCCTCAGCTGTTAGGTTGCCAGAAAGTCTGGGTCCTCATCCCTGGGGGAGGGGGTCTGCAATTCCAGATGTTCAGAGTCCGGAGTTGGCTCAGACCAGTTCTGCTGGGTGTTCTCACCAGGGTCTTGCTTAGTGGGACCATGTCCCTGGTGCCAGGGGACCCAAGTCTCTCTGTAAATGGGTAGTGGCGGTTTCAGGAAGGGGAGCCCCCTCAGGCATGGGCAGCCCTCGCGTGGGTCCCCAGGGGCTGCCCCAAGCAGAGCTTCCCTCCAGGATGCCAGCCGCTCGGGTCCAGCTGCCCTCCTGCTCCAGCCCCTGTCCTCTCATTGCCCCCGCTCCCAAGGAGCCCCTCCCCTCAGGGGTCCAATTTTCCTTGTCAGTCCTTGAAACGTGGGGTTCTCAGCATTTTCCTTCCCTGACAGTGGGGCGCCCCTCCCACCCTCCTGAGGATGCAGCATCTAAATGATGCAGAGTCTAACAGGGACCCACTCTCCTGGCGGTAAAACCTCATGCCCACACTCGTGGGGATGGCCACCCAGAATCTCCCAGAGTGGGAACACCACTGCTTCGGGAGGGGTCTTCCTTTAGGGTCTCAAAGTGGATTCCCCTTTCTAAGTATGGCCAGGGTCTCTCACTGGCCCCTCTGGATAACGGCAAAGTGGGGAAAGACACAAGTCCACTGGGGGACTGCATTATATAAACATGGACATGGCATGGACGGTAAGAATTTAGTTAGGTGATATATTCAGTTATTCATTCAACAAACATTTCTTGAGCTCCCCCATGTGCCAAGCATTGCTCTAGCTTATGTGCTTGTATGATGTCACCATGCCATAGCATCACTCTCTGGACTTACCTTCTAGAACACTAAGTAGTTGCTTCTCAGCGTCCATTGTAAATAACAGCAGCTGTGTCAACGGCCGCTGGTCACTGAGTGTTGGCCCCTGGCCCACGTGCATGTTCGTAATGCCAAGAGGTGAAAATTCCTGCTCCACTTGGCAGACTAGGGAACTAAAGTGGCAGAGAGATTCAAATGCTGGTGGCCCCAGGCACAGGCGTTGCTACTTAATGTGTCCTGAGGTCTACCCATGATGCCCACTGTGATGGGCATCCCCCGTGGGCTCTGTTTGGAGGCTGGAATGGGAGGCGAGGTACTGAGGTCTCCAGCTTGTGCACCAGCCTGAGGCTGCGAGGTGGCCCCGGGGAAGCGGCACCGACTCCCCCTCCAGCCAGCTCCTCAGTTGGTGTGATCCCCTCCTCCCTTCTCTGACTCTGAGAAACTGGCTCTGGTTAGTGACCGACCGGGGAAGTCTGCCCTTCTCTTGGGGGCAGCGACCCATGATTTCCGTCTCTCCCAGTACCCCTACTCTGGACACCGTTGTGGCCAGTTTGGGACCAGCTGTGCAAATATCAGCTCCCTTGGCCCGCCCCCGGTGGGGTGTCTGGCACTTACAACTCTGGGAAATGACTCACTGAAATTGGCCCGTCATTGCTAACTTAAACAGCTTCTGGTGACGGAATTTCTCCAAAGAGACCAGAGAGGAGGAAACCAACGTTTCACGCCAGAACGTGAGCTGGCCAGGAAGAGACGCCCCTTGTAGTCATAGCTCTGGTCTGTGGACTCTCAGGCGCCGTCTGAAGTGAGGGCTTTCCATGCCTGAGCTCACCGAATTCTCTCAGCCACCCTAGGATGGGGATGCTGGTGTTATCCCCTTTTGACAGATAGGGACACCCAAGCTCAGAGAGGTGATGTCCACTGCTCATGGTCACACAGCCAGGGTTTGGACCAAGCGGGATCTGAACCCTGAGTTCCGAGCTCCTCACCACCATCGCCTGGGAGATCGCTGGGCCAGTGGCTGCCCCACCTCTCTGCTGGGCCCGCTGGTGGTGGTCTGCACCCCCGGCCCTTTGATTGCAGAAGGTGATAATCTTAGAAACCATCACTGACCCTCCACCTGCCCCTTCTCAGAGCATGATGTTTGAAAGCTTGAAAACGATTGCCTGGTGCCTAATAGATTGGTCCCCCCACCTGCGCCTGCACCCTGAACTGCTGCGGGTGGAGGAAGGACCACAGTGAGAACTTCTCAGTTTGTGGACCCTATGTGAATAGGGTTGTTGTAAAGGTTTAATTAGATGATGTATTCAGTTATTCACTCAACAAACAAATATTTATTGAGCTCCTGTGTACTGAGCATTGCCATAGCTTACATGCTCATACGACATCACCAGGAGGGGAAAGGCGTTTCTACTATGTGTCCCCTAGGTGACAGGCACTGTGCTCGGGCACCCAAGTTTCATTCAATTCTTGTAATCAGCCTTCGTGGTATGTTTTATGGAGAAATTTAGGGTTAAGGTGTTGGTTACTATTAAAATGCAGAAAGTCTGGCCACGGACCACCTGAACAGCATCTCATGTATCATCGAAGGTACACACTCCTCCCTTACGTGGTGCCCTCCAGTAATGGCTCCTTTGTTTTCTTCCCTCTTCCCCACTGCCGCTCCCAAAGCAAACCTCAGTCCTCGACTCAAGTGCCCTCAAGACCCGGGTGCAGCTCAGCAAGAGAAGCCGCCGCCGGGCTCCCATCTCCCACTCCCTCCGGCGCAGCCGAGTGGGCGAGTCGGAGAGCCGATCTCCACTGGAGGAGGACGCTGACAGCAGGTGGATGTTCAAGGACTCGACGGGTACGCCACACACTCTCCCCTCCACAGACACCACATGGAACAGCAGGAAGCCGCTGGGTTGGACACTGGGAAGACCTTCCTGACTTTGCAGGCTGTGGGATGTTAGAACACAGTGGCATAGGAAGCTACAGTGTTTTCATTCTACACAGCTTAGTAGAAACTAGACAGAAAAGGTTTTTCGGGGATGGCATATAAATTGGGGCTCCATGGGTTGGGAGAGACAGAGACACAACTTACTAGGGTTTCAGGATTTCTTCTTTTATCCTTAATTAATTTCGCCCTTCTACTCCCTTTAGTTTTGTTGCCTGGTTTTTTTCTAGATTTTCGAGTTGAAAGACCAGCTCATTTATTATCAGTCTTTTGGTTTCTAATAAATTATGGAAGGCTACGCATTTTCCTCTAAGGACTTCTTTGGCTGCATTGCATATCCAAACCTGAGCCTAATCTTAAAGAGCAGATGGAATTAAGCAGGGATGGGTATTCCACACAGAAATATCTGCAGGATCCGAGGGGCAGAGGTGTGGAAAGACCCTTCTGTGTGTGTGTGTGTGGCAGGGCTAAGTGCTTCTGTGTTGCTCAAGCTGGAAGTAGCAGGAATCATGCTGGAAAGGTGGGCAGGGGTCAGCTCAGAGAGTCGTGATTCCTTGCTAAGGAGTTAGACTTTATCTGTAGATGGAGAGTTGTGGAAGGGTTTTAAGAAGAAGCAAAATCTCTTTTGATGGAAACCATAGCAAGTGACCCCACTGCTCTATGTGTGTATAGCCTTTGGTCCCCAAAAGCTACTGTAAGCTTTTATTCATTTGGGATTTGTTCATGGCCAACAGTAGGATGTTGGACCAGACTCTGGGCTGGGTGAGGGGCGTAGCCTCTGATCAGTACCTTAAATAAATGCTCAGAGGGTTATCTCCCCCTCTCCTGTCTCATGTCTGTCATTAGAGGAAAAGTTTAAATGCCTGAGTAAGACTTCTCTCTCTGCACCCTTCCTGGGCTTTCTGAGCCAAGTTCCATGGAGCTGCCTGGAGCCAATAAAGACCAAAGTGCGGACAAAAGCCACATGTACCACCAGCTGGAGCATGGCGGCTGCCTCTGGTTCCCAGCAGCCTTGAGGAACCGGCCAGCGTGGGGAGGGCCTGGGGGTATGCTTTCTGAACACACCCCAGTTCCCTGCTTGGCCCGGGGCTCCAGAAGACCCGGCCTTGCCTCCACCGTCCCCGACCCCCACTCCTCACTGTGGCGGTGTCCCGGTCTCCAGGAGGTCTCCTGAAGGAGTGGGGACAGGCAGCCCATCACCTGGAGGCTGGACCATGGTGATGGGGTTACATCCCAGAGAGGGGGGCTCGGGGTGAAGGACAGTGGCTTCCTGGTCCACTGTGGGCAGCCCTCCCCCAAGACACAGGAAGCCCTGCCCACTCCCTTCTAAGAGCATGACCCCAGCGCACAATGGGCTGAAAGGGCTTCTGTCTCCTTTCCTGCCTCTGCCAAGGAGTTCCGTCTGTTTCCCCAACTCAGAATGAGCCGGGAGCCCAGGAGGTGGGCCTGGCCATGCCCAGTCCCGGGAGCAAACCCGTCCTGCCTCACTGTCCACAGTAAGGCCCCCGCTGTGGCCCCATCTGCAGAGTGGCCCGCGCGCGATCCCATCTGTGCAGGGCTGTTGCCGGGGCTGCACGTGGGGCTGCGTGAAGGGTCTGGCCCACAGGCCACAGTAGACGGCTGTCCGTGACTTTGGTGACCTTTCCTTTGCAACAGAAGAGAAATCCCCCCAGAGGGAAGAATCTGATGAGGAGGACAAGCCCTCCAGGGCCGAGAGGACACCTGTCAGCCATCCGCAGAGGATCCCCGTGTTCCCAGGCATGGACCCGGCCGTGCTAAAGGTACCAGCCTGGCGCCACAGCCCCCATGACCTGGGAGTAACAGAGTACCCTCATGCGTCCAGCCCTCCCTCTGTCCTTCCCTCCCTGCCTCCATCCCTTCCTTCCTCCCTCTCTCTCATTTTTGAAATAGTTTAAGACTCGCGACAAGTTGCAAAAATAGTACAGAGAATTCCCGAGTGCCCCTCGCCCAGCTTCGCCCCGTGATAACACCTCAGGGGACCACCACCTTATCATTTCCGTGGTGACCTGGTGTTTCTTAATCTCCACTCCCTGTCTTTCTTAAGCCCCCAAACCCGCTGCTTGGTTTGGTCTCGTAGCTCAGCCTCGATGTTCTCGTGTGTAAAGTGGGCTGATAATGCGCCGTGGGCGTCAGGCCCACTGCTGGCTGCCGGGGAAACGGGAGTGAACAGACCCAGCCTGTGTCCCTGAGGAATCGGTTGCTGGGGACGGTAGGCACAGAAAATGATGGTTTCGATACCAAAGGATGTGGGAAGCCGGCGCTGGAGCCATGTGACGCTCTCGTAAATAAGAGCAGAACCCCCATTGGACTGTGGAATCCGCAGGGCAGAGTGGGGCCACCTCCCTGGGCCCCACCCTCAGTGCCACCCAGCTTCTCTCAGTCCCGGGGTGCAGGGGTGCTTCAGTCAGGCAAGGGAGGGACCTTTTGTGGCCCCCTGTTCTGGGCCGGGCACCACGCACCTTTGCCCCCCAGAAACCCCACAAAAGGTCGCTCTTTTCTCCCATTTTATTGGAGAAGAAATGAAGGGGGAGATATTCCTGTGGGGTATCTCAACTCGATATTCCACGCAGGCCGCGAAAACCACCTGTGGGCGGGCCACAAGTCTGCCACCCCTTTACTAGGTGGCTCTTCTGCTTTTTATGTCGTTTCTTGCGCGAATAGACAGTCAATAAACGGCGGATGCTTGCCCGTCCCTGTAATTGGCTTCCCGGCTCTTCAAAATGTGAGCGCCTTGCAGCCATTGTACCGGGCCAGAAGTTTTCTGACTTGTTTTTTAAGCATCAGAACAAATGGCATCTTACGAGGCAGCCTGAGGTGGGAGGCACGGGAGCAGGCGGGGCCTGGCCTCCCACGTGGCACGGGCCTGGCTCCCTGGACACAGCCCAGGTGCACTGCGCTCCGTGGAGACGAGGCTCTCGCCCGTCCGCTTGTCAGTGTTAGCATGAGCTCCTCAGGCCTGGTGGCAGCCACATGTGCTCTGGGCTCTCTCAGCCACGGGCGATGCTAGGCAATTGTTAACCCCTGGAGGAGGCTCCCAGGCCCGTTCTGGAAGGAGCCCTGCAGTGGGGTTGGGCAGGCTGGGGGCAAATTGCAGTTCTTAAAAACTGGAAGACTTTGGGCAAACTGCTCGACCTTTGATCTTTAGGTGACTCCTCTGTAAAAGGGGGAAAGCCAGTGTCTGTCTTGGGAGCGTGTGTCCTGTAACTCAGGCCTGATAGAGTCGAAACGACGGATCTCAGTGCACAGGGCTGTCGGGCGGACGATGGAAATGACTGTTGCTGCTGGGGGCTGTCCCGGCGTGGTCTCAGAGACAAATGCCACCTGCCACCCTCACACCCTCGGGCCCCCAAGGGAGTTCTGAGCACACTACTAAGTTGTTCCCAACGTGCCCTCCGAAAATGGTGAAAATCCATGCTGGCTTTTTCCTGGGGATGTCTGATGTCAAAACTTCATTTTATTTGTCCGGATGCAGGAGTGGGGGGCTTAAGGGAGCCGACCCTCAGCTGTGGGAGGGGCACTATCTCACAGAGTTGAAGGAGACGGGATGTCCTGTGCTGAGAAACCTGCAAACGGTGGCTTTTCAGCCAAAGATGATGGGACTGTGGGGCGTTCTGCTGGTGGGTCTTTGATCCCAGTGGTCAGGGGTGGCTGTGGGGACTGAAAGCCTGACCTCCGAGGTGTTCCGGCCTCCAGGGTCGGGCAGCGTCTCCCCTGCCCCTGTGTTTCCTTCCAGGTCCGTTCAGAGACTGGGGGCCCCGTTGTCACCATGCGCTGACAGTGCCATTGGCCGGGACCCTTCCCCAGACCACAGGCCATTTACAGAGAGTCCTCTTCTCTCTCCAGACTCAGCTGCACAAGAGGCCCGAGGCCGACAGTCCCGGCGAGACCCCCGGCCGGGCCCCCCAGCCCAGGACCCCCAAGTCCCCCTTCCAGCCTGGGGTGCTGGGCAGTCGCGTGCTGCCCTCCAGCGCAGAGAAGGATGAGAGGTGAGGGGTCTGGGGGTGAGGGCCCCTCCGCCCCGCACTCGGGTGCCCTTCTGGGGAGGAGCGTGCCTGGGCTGCAGGGCTGAATGGAAGGAGAGTTTCAGCTTTGTTTTCCCGGCAGCAGAAGCTCTGTGGATTCAGGTGAGCTCTTGGCATATCTAACGCAATAATGTGATGCTGCGGACTCTGAGATGTAACGGACGCACAGGTCGGGGAGGGGGCCAGGAACCCGGCCTGCTGGCCTCACTCCTTCCCTCCTCCCCTCACATCCTGCTTGGAAATCTGCTGTTGGAAAACTGCTGAGTGCCGCCCTCTCCAGGCTGGAGGGGAAACTGAGGCACCTCCCTCCTGTTACCTTCCAGGGAAGCGACTTTGTCTCAGGAGAATCCGAGAGACCAGGGAAGGGCACAGCCAGGTTGAACGAGATACACTTAATTCACTCGCCCTTCGGGGAGCGGCTGTCCCATTCCCGGCCAGGCCTGCTCCACGCAGAGATGAGCACAGCACAGCTCCTGCTCCCAGGGGCTCCCAGACCAGGGCACGGCAGCAGCTGGGGCTGGAGGTTAAAAGCTCCCTCTAAAATCATCCCAGCTGTGCTGCTTCAGAGCTGTGTGACCTGGGAGAGGTCACTTGACCTCTCTGGGCCTCAGTTTCCTTATCTGTAAAATGGGTTGACTGATCATTCTAAGTTTCCTTGGTGGTCGTGAGGATGAAACGAGACAGTGTGTGTGAAGCCCTTGGCCCTGGAGCTGGCTGGTACACGTGCCCTCTAAGGGGTAGTGGGGTTCTTGTCATGAGACCTGGTAATACACAGAGGTTAGGAATTACTCGTGCTCCTAGCATTGTGATGTAGTAAGTGCTCTGACAGAGCAGGGCTGGGTGAACCGTGGCCCACTGTCTGCTTTTATAAATAAAGCTTTATTGGCACACAGCCACACCCATTCATTTATGTATCATCTACGGCTGCTTTCCTGGTGCAACTGCAGGGCTGACTAGTTGTAACAGACACCCAGTGACCTGCAAAGTCAAAAATACCTACTGTCTGGCCGTTTATCTGACCCCCAGGAGAGAGGAAGGGCTCTTAACCCATACTTGAGGAGGAAAGACGTGAAAAAGCCTTCCAAGAGAAGGAGAGGCTGAGCTGAGTCATGATGGACAAAGAGATGGCAGTGTGAGGGGATCCCAGACCAGAGTCACAGCATGTGCAAAGGCCCAGAGGCCTCATGCTGCTGGGAGCTGCAGGCAGTGCTTGTTATCAGAGCACAGAGGGGGCTGTGGGAAGCAGACAAATCTCTTTAACAATACATTTAAACAAATCTGTGTCATACGGGCACTGCACTAGTCAGGGTTCTCCAAAGAAACAGAACCAATAGGATGTATACACACAAAGAGAGAGATTTATTTAAGGAATTGGCTCACATGGTTGTGGAGCCTCGCGAGTCCAAAATCTGCAGGGTGGGCTGCAAGCTGGAGACCCAGGGAGGAGCTGAGGTTGCAGTTCAAGTCCCAAAGGCAGTTTGTTGGCAGAATTCCCTCTCCTTCTGGGGAGGTCAGTCTTTTTCTATGAAGGCCTTCAACTGATTAGATGAGGCCCACCCATATGCTGGAGGGTAATCTGCTTTACTCAGAGTCTGTTGATTTACATGTTAATCTCATCTTAAAAAAAAAAAAACTTTCACAGGGGTCATCTGGAATAATATTTGACCAAATATCTGGGTACTGTGGCCTAGCCAAGTTGACACGTAAGATTAACCATCACAGGCATTTAGACGGGTAGAGAAATGGAAGGATGGCTGAATGTCTGGGCGACAAGTGGAAGGATGGAGATGATTTTCTATAACCATGACTTTATAGTGCAGATTATTTCATGGAATGGAAGCACCATGATTTACTTAACATTCCCATCGTTGGCGCTTTGGTTACCTCCCATTTCTTATCAGTTACATTCACGTGGGCACGTTGCCATCTGTGAGTGCCGGCTCAGCGTCTGCCTTGGCATGACAGATGGGGAGTCGGGTCCCACCCGGCCCTGCGCGCAGGAGCCCTCGGTCTGGCTCACGCTGGGCTCTCGCTGGCTTTGTGGTTTCAGATCAGAAGAGCCATGTCCGCAGTGGCTGCGGGAGCTGAAATCCAAGAAGAGGCAGAGCCTGTGTGAGAATCAAGCTTGAGCAGGTACGGCGGGCCCTGGGGGTGCTGGACGCAGCCTATGATCCCAGGAGGAGGGAACGTGGTGGGAGGAAAGGTTCAGAGACCTGGGGCGTCCTGGGGTCCTGGGAGGAGGGTGGCCACAGCTTCTTTCCTTTTGGGGAAGAGCCACAGCGGGCAGCCTGGGTGGGCGCAGAGGTGGGTGACCCGGGCTCTGGGCTCCTGCGCTTGGCCGCCCTTCTCACTCATCTCAGTCCCCATTTATCAAAGACCAGCTTAATCTGAAATGTTCCCCGTTTCTCCCTTCATATACGACCTGTATAATTAAAAATTAATTTGAAAAAAGAGAGATTAAAAAGTGAAACGATTAGATGTACCCTGGTGGGGGTCCCGGATGCCTGAACATCTTGAACCTCAGTTTCTCCATCTGTCAAATGGGTCAGGGCGCCCGTGTTGCTGAGCGATCCCAGGGCACAGTGACAGTGCACCCAGAGTCCCGCCTGTAAGCCCGAGGGACAGGAGCACACGGGACATGCACCCCAACAGTCAGCTCTGATGTGAGCAGCACGGGAAGCCCACCACCCCTTATCCACAGACCCGAGTCCAGAAAGCTCTGAAAACAAAGCATTGTTGTCACCCACTTAGTGGCCACACCTGACCTGCGAGGATATCTGTGCAGGCACATCGTGTGCTTGACTCTGGGGCGTTGCGTGATATATGCATGTATGATATACGGTACATAATATTGACATGTATGTATGGAGGCATATGTATGTGTGTCTGTATGTATATGATAAACTCCAAGAAATTCCCCCTTTCCTGATAAATGTACGCTCACGGGTTGGGGATGAGGGATCAGAGACTGTTTCTTTCGTCTTTAGTGCCATACATGCCATACCTCACTTAGGCGTCCAGCAGCCCACGAGGGCACCGAGGTGGCTCCCCGAGCTGACCCTACAGTTCACGTTTGTTCACCGTACCCTGCTGCCAGCCGCCTTCCTCATCCCGCCCCTCAGACAAAACCAAGCTCTGTCTTTCCTGGCCTGTAGCTGTGGGAGTGGCCGTCTGGGGGGATCCCAGGACAGGTTTTAAGGCCTGATGGTGGAAAGAAATGGGGCCACCTGTTCCCCCTACTGACACTAGGACTGTCGCTTGTTCTCCAGACAGGGGACACTGCCACGTCTAATGAACAGAAGCCTTAACTGTCACAACCCCCAGACACGGCCACACTGCTGCCGTTCTCTCCTGCACGACGGTGACCAGCCAGGACCCCTCCGGTCGGGTGGAGAATGCTGTCCGGTGCCCACCGCTGGCCCTCCCGGATCGGGCGGCACAGCTCACCCAGCACGTCTCCCCAGACAGCACTTCAAGCCGGAAAGAAGCCGGGCTGCCCAGAACTGTCCACGCTCGCAGTTTGGTTTTTTACTTAAAAATGTGCATTTCTGCCCACTTCGGACACCTGCAGCAGCTCCAGCAACATGGATGTGAGGCTGGACCGTCTCTCCGGTTGTGGAAAACTCCTGTATTTTGAAAGCATCTCTTCTCCCGCCCCAGGGCAGGTCTCTTTCAAAAGGACATTTCCAGGGAGGAAGAAGCCATTCGTGGCCTGCCGTCATTGTGGTCCAAGGTGGTACCTTCCGCTTGGGGTTTTGGATGGCTTTTTTCATGAATTCCATCGCCCTGTCGACGAATCAGCAGTTCGATTTTCAAACACCCCCACTCTCCTTCTGTCGAGTGTCTCTCTCCCTCCGGCGGGGCTGCCTGCAGAGTTGGCCTGTTTCATCGTATGTCACTTTCGTTCGCTTTAGAAGGTGATAAAGCAATAATTCAGCCAGTTTTCTTTGAAATTTGCTATGTATATATGTTTTTACGTTCGAGAACAGGAGGAAAGATGTCTGAATAGTTTGCTTGAAGTATCCGATCATCTCAGGTTCTTATTCCCTGTCCAAGCTTTTGAAAAATTCTAATTGTCCCCCTTGGATGTATTTTCCTGGTTTCTTTTCATCTGAGCTCTGATTTCGGTAGAGTGACCTTTGTCCCTTGGCCTCAAGGGTTTATAAACTTCAGCCCAAATGGCAGTGCCTTTCTCACTCAAACATCAGACCCGACCGGAGAATCTTTTTCTCCAGTCTTTTTTGGACCCCTCCTGAGCTGCTGGCCTGGAAGAACGTTACAAATTGGCCTCAGGACAAACACGCAAATGAGGGTTCCTTGTTTCTTCTCTCCTCTTCCTCTACCACACCCCCCATGCCCCCCCCCGCAAACTCCACCCGACCAAGTGCTTTTTTAGGTCCAAATGCAGGAAGGGAGGGTCTTGCTAAAAGCCCTTCTCTGGAGGAGAGGCCCCCAGGCTAGGGACTCTGGACAGAAGTGCTGGATGCTAGGTGACGAAGCGTAAGGTTTGCCTTGTCCCTTTTTTCTTGCTAGCTCTCAGTGGGGGCTCTAGACCTCTGCTCAAGACCTCTAGACAATCTCTACTCTGTCCTTCTTTTTGGAAATCCTCAACACCAGCTTCCTCCACCTCTGAAGCCCAAGGCTCCAGCAATCATCCCAGATATACTTGGCTGGCCACCTGCCATGTCTGGAGTTGCCATCCACTTTGTGCCAACCTTGCCCGAGAGACGCCCATTGGTGAGATGCCTGGGGAGTTCATAGGGCAGCCTGTGATTGCCGAGGGGCCCTGGGCTGAGTTTCCTAGTGGATCCATGCACAGCACTGGCTAGATGTGGAAGTGAGGGCACATGTGTTCCACCCCCCTCCCCCCCACCCCTGGCCCCCAGCTTCCCAGGAGGTGAAATTCTCTCTTGATAAATCCATTATTTGCAAATGGTGTCAAAACATAGCTCCCTTCTCCCTGGCCACCTTTCCAGGAGTCTCCATTTGTCTCCTCATCCCTTCTTCCCCCCTTATCTCCCTTTACCACCTCTTCCCTCTCTTGGGGATGGCGGCAGGGAGTGGAGAGCAATCCTGTTTCTCCAGGTTAAGACAAACACCTGTGCCCCAGGTGGTTGTGGTTCAGCACCACGGACAGTGGCTGCAGGGCCCCTCCCTCCCTGAGTCCCATTGGCTGATCCTGGGCTCCTGATGGGCAGTTGTTGGACCCGTGACCCGCCCAGCCTCCTGCATATGGCAGCCTCATGCATCTGTGTCTGGAGGTTTGGCCCTGCTTAATAATAGTTTGTGTTCTCTTCGTTCGCTGAGTGAGTGGTCAGTCCCCTGTGGCCATTCGGGAATTTAATTCCTCCAGGCACTGCTTCCATTGATTTTTTTCCTTTTTTCTTTAAGATCAAGTTCATGTTTTATAACAGTTTTAATATAGTGGCTTTCCAAGTTAATAGGCCCCCTTTAAAGATACTCCTAGTGTGTTTTGACCCCGACGGCTTTTCTTGGCTGCCGTCTTTGTCTTTCTCAAGGTGGGCAGGGCCCCTGGGGACCATCATAGGCAGTAGGAATGACCTGCTCTGTTGAGTGAGTCTATCAATGCTCACCACGCAAGACTCTCGGTTCTGAATTAGTCACGTTTTAGCCCAAGTATGCCCGACAGGCAGGAAAAAACACTTGAAAATGAGATTGACCTGGAGATCTTTTGCCCAACCTCCCACCCCTTGACTGGAAATAAAAATCCATTTAGTTCCTTGATGATTCGGACGTACAAAATCCACCCCTGGAAACCGACGAGGGCAGCCTCCTCTCTCCACCGCAGAGCAGACAGTCACAGTGGGTCAGGAGCGGCCCCCTTACTGCAGGCTCCCACAACCTCCGGATCCCCCCGTGATCAGTGTGCAGTGAACTCAGACGTGGCGGCTGCTTGCAGCTTTTGCAGGTAGCTGGGCAAGTGAGTTATTTATTTCTCCTTTTTGTAAACTAGGTGAGCTCTCGGGGGCTAAGCAAGGGTTTATATGCCCGTTTCTCCAGTTTGCCTGGCGCCGCCCTTGAAAATCTGTCTCCTTTTAAACTAACTTAAGACGCCTTAATCGTTTGTATGCAATCAAGTCACCTGTCCTCATCCAACCCTCCTCCTCTGGGCCTTTGGATGTTAAATGAGAGTCTTACAGAAAATGCAAATTCCTATGTCTGTACAATCTCTCCTTCTTTCTCTCCACACAACCACACACGCACACACACCCTTTGCACATCAGCATTTTGATGGCTGGTCTTTCGATACGTCTGTATCTCTCTCCCCTCCCGCAGATCCCTTCTTCATGGTCCCTTGCCTAATGAAACAGGGGCCTTTGGCCTTTGAAATTCCATGGCAAGCCCTCAGAAATCAGTGTTGTGGAGAATTCCTCAGCGCCACCAGAGAGATTCTGGTGGGAGAGAAACCTCGTGGCGTGTGGGATGTTGGCGGTTGTGAGTGACGCTGAGCTGGCAGCCTCAGATTGTCTAGGATTCAGAGAAACGACAATCCGATGGGGATGTTTTCCAGGGGGACAAGTCAAGTCGTCTACTTTCAGGCAAATGTGTTTTCCTTTGTGCATCCCGGGGAGTGAGGCCAACTCGAGGTATAGCTAAGGAACGAGAATAGAAAGAAATAGGTGTTAACTGGGGTCCCTAAGCTTAGCGGCCATGCAAGGGTTTGAAAAAACCCTTGGCGGGCTTTCCGTAAAGGAGGCCTCAGCTTCTCCCACCTCATGCTCAAAGCTGCCTTGTCCGTTTCTGCTTTTACAGTTTCCATCCTGATGTCCCCGGGCTGCCCCGGGAGCTAGGCATAATTACAAAGCTAAAACTCCACAGGGATGTGGTCACATCACCTCCGACACTAAATGCTTTCTTAGAGGTGACTGGAGCCCGCACGGAAGCCAGACTCCCACGCGAGGAGACGGTCCTCAAGCCCACCTCACCCCCGTCCGTTTCTGCTTCTCCCCGTCAGTCCCTGTGGTCCCTCCCACACAGCCCTGCCCCGAAAAACAGGAAGCTAGATTTCTGTTGCCTTTGTGTAAACTAGCATTTCAGGGTGAGCCTGAGGGGAGATGGGGAGGCAGTAGAGCGCTCTCCAATGGGAAGTGCCCTCCCCCTAATTGGAGCCATGGCAAGTCCCTAGACTAATGGAGAAACCTTGGGGACCCCCTGACTGTGCCTTTCCTCCTCCACCGCGTTAAAACAGGAAAGCAAAAGTCCCGGGACATCGTGTGTCCGTGGGCTGGAAGGATACTGAGGTGGAGGGAGCCAGCTGAAGCAGGCCCGACCAGCTCCACATCTCATCCCCTTAGGGAGAGCTGGATCCGACCTCTGCACTGAGAAGATGCTAGGAGTCACCCTGTTTGGAATTCTGGGCAAGCCGAGGTTCTGGAAATGGGCAGCCACGCAGAAAGCCTGTGGGCATGACCGTGCTGCCTCTTGGTCAGTCTGTGTCTCCTTGTGCCCCCTGCATCCCTCTAGATATTTCTGTCTTTTGTCTGGGTGGGTTCCTGCATGGAGGGGCTGAAAGCAGGGTTCTAGAGAGTCAGCCTGAGGCTTCTGGCCAGTTATCCTCCCAGCCTGTCCCCCAGCCCGCGCAGGACCTCCTGAAACAGCCATCCTCACACCTGGTGCCGTAGCATCTTCCACGGATGGGACTGGCACTTCTTTGACAATCTCCAGTGATGTCAGGCCTGCTCAAGAAATTATGCCGTTGTCTACAGAAGAATTTGAGCTTTTTAATGCTCTCGTTCCACATAGCCTTATAGATCCTGTAAATAAGGGGCTCACAAAAGTAATATATTGTGTTATGGAAGATATTTTGTACTGTGTTGTTTCCTAAATCATCCCAATATCCCAGAAGTCTGGCACTTCTCAGACGATTATGATCATCAAACGCTTTGTAAGATGGGGAGAGTGGAAGTCAATATAAATATATATTTTCCTAACCTTCCTTCTGGGTCCCCTCCTCCGAAAATCTAAGTCGCGATAGAGAAGGACCTCGAGTCCTGTGTGTGGGAGAGTTCAGGTTGCTGGTGTTCTCGCAATTGCCTTATGAATTCACAAACCCTAGGAGTCCTGGACGGGAGGCGGACGAGAGGCACTTTATTCAACCCCAGAAAGACTCTCTCCTTGCGTGACTGAGAATTCATCTAGAAAAACCTATATTTTTAACGTTAAAACAAATGGGGCTTCCTGGACCTCACAGAGTATCGATGTCTCCAAGTGCTTTTATATTTTGTAACTGTAAAGAGGTTTCATACGCACCGAAGAGCATTCGGGAATCTGGTCGACTGCCATACAAGATGACCTTTGCATGTACAAAGATGTTGCATTCAGACTCTGAAAACAGCAAATAAAGCTTTGATGCAAGTTGCATTGGAGAGGTTGGTGTGTCGGCGTGGGGATGAATGGACTCCCCCATGCGTGCATGCCCGTCACCCGCTGAGTCGGTCTCTTGTCTGTGCAGAGATGGGGGCCGGGCAGGGGGAGGGGGTGGCTGGGGTCCTGGGAGAGGGGCCCATGGAGACAAAGCAGGATGTCCATTCGACGTGGGGTTGAATCCTCATTCTGCCCCCTCTTGGCTGTGGGAGTTCTCTGAGCCTCGGTTCTCCAAAATGGGGTGGTGACATTTTGTTAGCGCAAGGAAGGGAGGGAGACACTGCTGGCATCCGGTGAGTAGGGGCCAGGAATGCTGCTCATCATACTTCAATGCACAGGGCGGCCCCACCGCAGGTGTGATCCCACCTCAGATGGCAATAGCGCCGAGGTGGAGAACTCTAGGTTAAGGAAATGTGGCCTGGGCAAGTGCTGGGCGCACAGTAGGTCCTTGGGATCCCAAAGGATCTCATGGGAGGGAGTCACACCTGACTGGCTGTCCCCACCTCTGTCTTCCCCCTCATGTCCCTAGCAGGTGGGGACTGCATCCCAAGGTCAGGGGTCAGACCGACTCTGCTTTCCACAGTCACCAGCAGGAAGTAGTCCCTGGTTGAAGTGTCGCTAGTAGGCATGGTCTTCGGTGATTAAAAGTCAGCAAGTAACAGGCTGTGCCGAGCGCTTGGTCTCACGGTCTCTCCGCAGCTCTCCATTTACAGATGAGGAGACTGCGGTTCTGACCTTCAGTGACCCCCCCAAGGTCACCTGGGTCCACCTGCTTCCAGAGTCCAGCTGTCTCCCACAGCATCCTACCAGCATCTCCAGGGATGCGGGGCAACTGGGTGCTACGCTGACTTGCGGATTTTAGCCACAAATGACAACAAAAGAAAACCTTTCTGCTTAATTTACTCCTTGGCCCATCATCATTTCATTCATTCAATAATCATTAAATATTCATCACAGGCAAAATTATACTTTATAAGACACTTTAAAAATGCGTGAGTTTACTTTGTTTTGCTTATGAATAAGGTGACGATCAGCATCACCTTTATTTCGGAGGCTAAGAGCCGGACCCTGAAGCAGGCCAGCCCCTCTTCCTCTCCGCTGTGTGACCCTGGGTAAGTGACTTCACCTCTCTGAACTCTTTTCCCATCTGTAAAACAGAGATCATAATTCCTCCCCTAAAGAGGGCTGGGTGAGGATTGAACACAATGCTCATGAAGCTGGCACAGGGCCTTGCACATGGTAGACCTTTGATAAATGGTAGCTGTTATTCGTATGTGCCTTTTATATGAAGAAAATAAATCTTTGATGCGTCTGTTACAGCATCGTGTGAAAATGGTTGGATGGATTTACACCCAATCTGGAGGGTATGTTTAGGGTGATCTGACTTCAAATTTAGGCCACATGGCACATAGGAAAATCGAGATTCTGGGGTGCCTCACTTTAAGAACTGGAGGCTTTCCAAGGATGTCAGGCCCCCCCAAAGAGAAGATGGTTGCTCTGAGAAGCCTAAGAAAGAGTAGGGATGGGGCGCTGGCGAGCACTACATCCCGATGCCCACGCCTGGCACGTCGGGCTTCCCACAAAGCTGATGAGGTCCCTCTGCCCCCAGGAAGTCATCAGAGGCCTTGGCCCAGGACACAGGCGCTGGGGCCTCCCCAGGCCGCTATTGGAGTGAAATGGCCTGAACGGAATCGGTAGGACAGGGCGCTGGCTCAGCAGGCCGGGATGTGCTGGGCTGGCAGAAAGCGCCCATAAATAGGACACTCCTTGCAAAGGCGGATGGAGTCTGCAGCCAGTGCTGACCCCTCGGTTCTTCCCAAGGCGCCAGCAGCAGGTTCATTCCGGGACGTGCAAGGGCGGGGAGCAGGTGCTGCCCTGGCAGGCCCAGGACTTTGGGGGTCCCAGTGGGGCGTGCACTGGCCCCCCGCACAAATCGGGGGTTCACTTGAAGGTTGGGGCCGAGAGGGCGGACCGGATAACAGCCCCAAGGCCAGCTGGCATCAGAGGGTGGTGCCCTGGGCATGTGCTTGGGGTGGGAGGCCTGCAAAGACTGAGCACAGCTGAGGAGGGCGGTGGGCAGACGGGGCTGCCACGTCTCACCAGAGTCCTCCAGGAGCTGGACCAGGCTCTGCTTCCCGCGGAGGCTGGGCGCAGACAGGACAGCCAGCCTGCAGGCTGTGCGTCCCTGGGCCCGGGTCCAGCTTCGATGGGCCGTGCCCTGTGCATGCAGGAGTGGCAGTGCCTGAGCCAGGGGAGGGGAGCGGCTGGGTGCGGGGTGTTGATATGGGTGCCCTGTGGACCGCTGTGGATGTCTGAAATGGCCTGCGTTTGTGTGTGTGTGAAAGAGGGAGCGAGGCCGTCCTTGTGCAGTGGACAGGATGTGACTGTGTACAGGGACTATGGGAGATGGTGTGCATATGTGCGTGTGTGTGCTTGTGCGTGTGCTGATAGACTGCAGAACAGCCTCTGTGTCGGCGTTCGGGACAATCACGAGAATCCTTCCACTTCTGCGGGGCCTGTGTTGTGTGTCACGGTCCCCGTGGGATGAACGGGAGCTGTCTGTCTGTGTCTGTGTCTCTTTAAGTGGCAGTACACAGCAGGTGCTCCATAAATGCTTATGGAATGAAGAAGTGAATGTATGGAAACTGGGCTGGAGCAGGTGTCTGAGGACCTGGTCCCGCATCATGCTTTCTCCAGCTGTCTGTCTGTCTGTCCATGCCCTCCAGCCTGTGGTCCCCTGCTCATCCCAGCGCAGGGCCGGGCTCTGAGGGGCTCACGGAATCACTGGTGCGTGAGGCAATGAGCGAACAGAGACTCTAGTCTGGAGTGCAGAGGGGAGAGATCCCTGCAGAGGAAACGCCCCGGGGCCTGCCCTCTGACCGGGGTCCGAGGTGGTGTCTGTGCTGAGCTCTGGGTGTGGGGGCAGGGCATGGGCTTTGGGGCCAGGCCGGATCCCGACCTCGGGGAAGTGGCCTCCCCTCACAGGGCCTCAGGGTGCCTCTCTGTAAAATGGGGATCCCGATCCCACTGACTGTCCCAGTCTGCATGGCCCATCGTAGACGCTAGGTGGATGTTTGTTGAATGACTGAATGACCAAATGTAGGTTGTGAGTAATGACCACATGCCATAGGCAGCAGAGTTCTGTAGCTCATCCTCGACTCCAGTCACATCAGCACCTGGTTTCTCCCAGGTGGACCTGGTGACCCGTTTTCCTTTGGTTGAATCCAGAGGTGTTCCTGGGAGATGGCGGAGCAGCATGGAACTCCGGAGCAGGCTGCGGCTGCCAAGGGCCATGGAGGCCTTGGGGGCACCTACAAGGTACTGGGCGGGGAGGGTCGGGGCCTCAGGGTCAGCATCCCGGCCAGGCAGCCTCTTTCCAGAAAGGAGCGGCAGCCCTTCCACAAGCTGGGCCAGGAGGACACCTGTGCCCTCTGCCGTCAACTCGCTTCGTGACGTCACTGCCTCTTCCCTCTTCTGTGGAGCTGGTCACACACACCCTGCCTGTCCCAACGGGGCGGGGGGCCCCGGGGGGTTCAGGAAACTGGTATTGACCCTCCTGCCTGACCTCAGTCCAGTTCCCGTCCGTCGCTGGACCTCAGCAGCCCCACGTGGAAAATGAGAACGATGCTCACCCCCCTCGTCCCCCGGAGCTGGCGGGAGCTCAGTGCAAATGCCATGATGGGACAGAGTTGGAATTTGCTGTCTCTGCCCTCTCTGAGTGAGCCCCGGGGGCTTCAGTTTGAGAAGGGCTCAAGGATAGGTTGACTACAGAGCTAGCGGGGGCATTTCTGAGGCCGTGCCGGTGGCTTTAGAGTGGAGGAAACGGGGAGGGAAGAGCAGCCAAGAGGCCTGCCTGGCTCTGGGGCTGATTTGTGGGTGACGCTGGGCCAGCCTTGCCATGAGGACCCTCAGCTTCCTCCTGGGGAGAGCGCAGGGCTGTGCTAGTGACCTCACGGGCATGGCACATCCTCAGAGGCAGCTTGCCCACCAGAAGGTGGGCACCACTCCCAGCCCTTCCTGCCTCCTTTTGTCATCTGTGGGCCTTCTGCTGTCCTTGCCAGGGCAGGGGTGCAAAGAGCCGGCTGACTTATTGAATCCCAGTGCCTCCACTTAACTTGCTGTGCAACCTGGGACAAGTGACTTACCCTTTCTGAACCTTCTATAAAATGACCAGAGCAGATGTTCCCCAGGGACTTGCTACAGAGACAGTGGGCTTCGAGGTGGATGAGAGAGGCAAAGCCTTCCTCTGTCTTTGCAGCCCCTTTCTCCCTGGGTGTAAGGCAAAGTTCACCCCATTATTGCAAACTAACATTTCATCTGTCTTGCACTGGGTTTTTTAAATGGGGAAGTTTCCCATTAAGAAAAATATATGGCCTCTCTTGAAAAGTTTAGAATGGGGCCCGCATTCGCTCCTCCGTAAGCAGCTTCATCTCCCTACAGTCCTAATGGGGTCGAGACTGGCCCCTGCCACGTGCCCGAGTTGCAATCCCTGGATTAGTTGAGCTTCCTGGAGGCGGTGCCTTGCATGGCCACCAGAGGGCAGCGCAAGCCTGTGGCGCGGGCTCCAGGCCGGGCGAGGCGGAGCGATGGAGCGGGCGGGTGGTACCTCCGTCCCCGCCCCGGGGAAGACGGCGCGGGTCAGGCGCTGGGGCCGGGGGCCGGGCCCGCGGGCCGCTCAGGACGCTGCCCTTCCAGGTGATCGTGTACGAAATGGAGAACTTCCAGGGCAAGCGGTGCGAGCTCTCGGCCGAGTGCCCCAACCTGACGGACAGCCTGCTGGAGAAGGTGGGCTCCATCCAAGTGGAGTCGGGGCCGTGAGTACCGGGACCCGCAGCCCCTCCGCAGCCCTGAGCCTTCGGGGGGTCGGGAGGTCCGGGTTCCAGCCCTAGATGGGCTGCGGGGCCTCAGGCGGCTCGCTTCCCATCTCTGGCCTCCGTTTTCCCATCTGTACAATGAAGGGGTTGAACTGTGATCGTGTTAGAATCCTTCTAGCTCCGGATCCATGTGGATCTACGCAGCGGGAGCACAGAGGGGGCCACCCGGCACCTGTTCAGTGTCTGCCAAGTGGGACTTCATCATTACGATTTGAACAAATAATTATAACATCTGAAACTGACCATGCGCTCTCTCACTGAAACCTCACAACGGCCCTAGGAGAGAGCCACAGATGAGGAAACTGAGGCCAGAGTGGTTAGGTGACCCGGCTGTGTCCACACGGCAAGCAGGTCCCCGCCAGGCTCTGAATTCTCGTCTTCGGATTGGAAGTCCAGGCTCCAACCCCCCGGGGGATCCTGGGCAAGTCCCATCCTCTGGGCCTCTGTTTTCTCATCTGTCAAATGGGGATAATGATGGCACATATTTCAGAGAGGGTTTTTGTGAAAATGAATGGAATGATGCACAGGAAGAAGAAAGGAGAGTCGACCGTGCAGAACTTACTCGCCAGGCATTGTGCTCAGCACGTTTCTGAGCATCCGCCATGGGCGGCACGTAAAATAGATTCTCAAGACTGTTTCCCAGGACGGGGTGCGGGCTCAGAGACTCAGCTCCCAGTGTCCTGGGAGCTCCCTCCATAACAGGCCCGGGGGATCAGTAGAAAGGTGGGCAGGAGGGTGCCGGGTCAAAGGTCCGCCCTTCCCTCGCTAGACTCGGGTCCTCCCCCGGCAGCAGCACAGGCGGCCCGGCCTCTCTCCTCCCACAGGTGGCTGGCGTTCGAGTGCAGGGCCTTCCGCGGGGAGCAGTTTGTCCTGGAGAAGGGGGACTACCCTCGCTGGGACGCCTGGTCCAACAGCCACCACAGCGACAGCCTCCTGTCCCTCCGGCCCCTGCACATCGTGAGTACAGCTGTCACTCTTCTCTCTCCCACCTGCTTCCCCCCGCCCTTGGTGGCTGCTCCAGCCCTTTCTCCTTGTCCCAATAGCTAATGCTCCTTGGAAGGGGAGTGGGAGGGGGAAAGCTGGGAAGAGCAAATCAGAATCTGGTTTAGTGAAGAGGGAATGCAGCCACCTTAATGATTTGGTCTTCCACCCTCTCTGTGCCTCGGTTTCCCCATCTGCTAAATGATGGCGTTGAATGAGACCTGAAACGCCCCCTCTTGGTTTCACGGCTCCCTGGCTCTAGGGCTCTGAAGGAACCTCTAGGCCCCCACCCCTCCTGCATTTGGGGGTGGGGGAGCCCCATGAGTCCCCCCGCCCCAGGCAGTGGGCTCGGGGATGGGCGTTATTTTGTGGCGACTTGATTCCTGCCTGCATCTGGAGCCTCCCCGACCCGGGTTCTGGGCCTGGGAGCAGCCGCTTCACCCCGTGGTCTTGCCCCCAGGATGGTCCGGATCACAAGCTGCATCTGTTTGAAAACCCAGCTTTCAGCGGCCGCAAGATGGAGATAGTTGATGATGACGTGCCCAGCCTCTGGGCCCACGGCTTCCAGGACCGCGTAGCGAGCATCCGGGCCATCAACGGGACGTAAGGGACCACCCCCACCCTTCCCCTGCCTCATCCTCGTCACTCACAGCTCGGGCTCCAAACAGAATCTCTGTTCACCGTGTTTCCTAGAGAGCTGACACCTGCTCCTCCGGGGCTGGAGGCCCGTGCTTCGAGTCGGCTGCTCCTGCAGCATCCTTGCTCAGAGCCCCACTCTCGAGCCTCAGGATGCGAACGTCCAATGGCTCGCACTCCTGTACCACTGGGTTTTCAGGAAGCCTTGACTTATAGAAAGATTTATTTATTTTTATCACATGAAATCTGTCCATTCCCCCCCCCCAATCCTCATCAAAGTCTTCACTCCTTTTCTGAACATCCCCAGACCCTTGAACTGATTCTCAGATTTTTTCCTCTCCACAATCCTTGTCCTTCTTGCCCTGGTGACATCGTGGTTCTCTAGATGTGACCTGAGTAGTACATAGGCAAGCAGGTGCATCACCTCCCTCCTTCTAGGTTTAGTATCTCTGTTAATGCAATCTCAGAATCATTTTCCCTTCGTTAGTGACTCCATCTCACTTGTGTGCTTGTGATCCGGGGTTGGGCCCTGAAAGATGCCACCTCTTCCTGATAATAATTTAGTCACCAACTTTTTACTGAGCATCTACTATGCGCAGGGTGTGGGGGCAATAAAATTACGCAGCCTCTGCCCTCAAGAAGTTCACAGCCTGATAGGGAGGCAGACAAGGACACAGGTACTCACAGTGTGATCAGTGTTGTGATGAGGATGCTCCGGGAGTCCAGGGTGGCATTCGATTCAGCCTCCAGGTATCAGGAAGGGCTTGCTGGAGGAGGAGACATCCCAATTGAGATGTAAAGGATGCGAATGACAGAGGGGTAGGGATAAGGATGAGGCAAGGAAAAGTGTTCCAGACAGAAGGAACAGCATGTGCAAAGCAGATTCAAGGCAAGTAGAATGAGAGAGGCTGGAGTCCAGGGTGTGAAGAAGGAGGGTTGAGAGATGAGGCTAGAGACATTCCCTGAAGGATCTTGTGAGCAGGGTAAGGAGTTTGACTTCTTCCCGAGGGCACTGGGGAGCCGGGGAGGAATTTGGGCAGGTGGAGAGCATGGGCGAATGCTGGCTTTGAAAGGCTCGCTCTGGCTGGAGGCGGGAGATGGGAGGCTGACCGGCCTGCCCCGGCCTTGCCATCCCCGCAGGTGGGTTGGCTACGAGTTCCCCGGCTACCGTGGACGCCAGTACGTGTTCGAGCGGGGCGAGTACCGCCACTGGAACGAGTGGGACGCCAACCAGCCGCAGCTCCAGTCCGTGCGCCGCATCCGCGACCAGAAGTGGCACAAGCGGGGCTGCTTCCTCAGCAGCTGAAGGGCACCCAGGCCCCAGTGGCCCCGGCCCGCCCCTGGGGGCAGCAAGGGCAAGAAGAGGAGGCTCCAGGGCCGGGGGGAGGGCCCGCCTGTCCACCCTTCCCCGGAATCTGCTCAATAAAGCCTGGGGCCGGGCCCCCACCTGCCATGTTCCTCTGTGTCACTTCTTGAAGGGCGAGGCCTGGGGGCAGCTGTGGGAGGGGCAGGCCGGAGGAGGCTGGGGGAGGGTTCTCAGACCCCCGAGGGAGGGCTGTGAGCTGTGCGCGTGCTCTAGGCTCTAGTCCCTTCAGGTGGAACCACGCGCACATCCTGCCCTGATCTTGTGTCTGCCTGTCTGTCCGTCCATGCATCCATTTTTCCTTCCATTTTTCCATGTTTTTTTCTTTCCATTGATTCATCCATCCTTCCTTACACTCACCCATTTATGTCTTCTTCCATCCATTCTTCCATTGATCCATCCATCCTATCTCTCTCCCATCCATCCACCCACCCACCCATCCATGCAGCCATGCATCCATCCTTCCTTCCATCCATCCATCCACTCATCCATCCATCCATCCTTCCTTCCTTCCGTCCATCCATCCATCCACTCATCCATCCATCCATCCTTCCTTCCTTCCGTCCATCCATCCATCCACTCATCCATCCATCCATCCTTCCTTCCTTCCGTCCATCCATCCACCCTTCCCTCCATCCATCCACCCATATATCCATCCATCCATCCATCCACCCATCCATCCATCCATCCATCCATCCATCCACCCACCCATCCGTCCACCCATCCATCCATTTATTCATCCATCCATCCATCCATCCATCCATCCACCCACCCACCCATCCATCCATCCATCTACCCACCCATCCATCCATCCATCCATCCGTCCATCCATCCACCCACCCACCCATCCATCCATCCATCCATCCATCCATCCACCCATCCATCCATTTATTCATCCACCCACCCATCCATCCATCCATCCATCCATATATCCATCCACCCATCCATCCGTCCTTCCTTCCCTCTATCCATCCACCCATAGATCCATCCACCCATCCTTCCATCCATCCATCCATCCACCCACCCATTCATCCTTCCACTCATTAATTCACCCATCCTTCCATCCATTCTTCCTTTAACCCATCCATCCAGCTATTCATCATTTCCGCCTCTATCTCTATCTGTCTGTCTCTAGTTTCATTCATTTATTGAGAAGATGACAGTGAGAGAATGGAGAGTGGTCAGAGAGGGAGTGGGGTCAGGGCATTCAGAGCTCCACAGACTCCGGGAAACTCTGACTCTTCTCTGGAGCTGGGAGCCGTGGAGAGCCCGAGGGAAGACAGACACAATCTACCTTAGGGTTTAATAGGATTCCTCTGGCTGTGGCTTGGAGAACAGACTGTGGGGCCAGGGGGCCTCAGGGAGGCCACTTGGAGGCCACTGCGAGATCCGGCGAGCCACGATGCGGGGATGCCCCGACCCTCTCTCTTCCACGCATCAGTAACTCTGTCCCCTGTCCAGAGGGCTTCTGCAGCCTCAGCTGGGGACTGAGCCCCATCCCACCTCCCACCACTGACCGTCACTGCTCTGAGCCTCAGTGCCTTCATCCAGCCAAAGGAGGACGCTGTGGCAGTGCCGGGCGTAAATGCGAGTCTCCTCTGCCCGCAGTGGGAAGAGGAGGGAGTGTCCCGTCTGACAGGTGACAGCTGGCTTCCCGCAGCCCTGGGGACCGGCCCCTGGCCCTCCCATCTCCACGAGCCAGTCCTGCGTCTTTTCCCTGACTTTGTTCCCTGTTGTGCCCGGAGTCGTCCCAGCCACCTGCCGCCTCCACGCCGGCGCGGCTGATGTGTGGGAAGCCGTGGGCGCCACAGGGAGACATTGAAAAGAATAGGCAATTTTCAGTTACTTCGGCCTGCTTTTGAAAAAAATATGCAGAGCCAAGAAACTGCTTTGAATCATTTTTACTTAGGGTGTAGGGGAGAGCTGGGGCCGGGCCTCAGGCTCGGGGGTGGGGGCACCCAGCACTGGGCAGACAAAAGGCAGGGCTTGACTCCCCTGGGTGGGGATGGCAGCCCCCCGCAGCTCCTCACCCAGCACCCACTCCTTCCTCCCTGTCACAGAGAGGCCTCGTCAGCTTTTACGCGTCAGTGCTGACTGAACGCCGGACCCAGGGCTGTTTACACATCGTCTTCCTGAATCCTAAGAAGAACCCTGGACAGGAGCCACAGTTATTATTCCTGTTATGACAACAATAATAATAGCCACCACCGTGCCGCCCCTACTGTGCGCGGAGCACACCACTGGGTGCTTTACAGTATCGTCTCCGAGATACGGACAGGTGCTCATGATCCCCGTCGGCAGAGGGGGAAACTGAGGCTCCGAGCGCTGAAGTAAATTGCTCCGAGGGCCACAGCTTTTAAGTGGTGCCACCAGGACTTAAATTCACGCCTGTCCCCAGAGCTCCTCTCTCCCCACCCGCCGGCCGTTGATGCCGGGGTTGGGCTGCCCTGAGGCCTCAGCTGCCACTGCAGCTGTGGCTGTGGGAGAGGCTGCTGCTGCTGGAGCGTCTTCTATGTCCTAAGCATTGGGCTGGGAGTTGTCACCAAGAAGGCCCGTTCATGGCCCCTGGGGACCGCGTCAGAAGAAGGCTTGCAAGGAGGCCAGCTCAGTGCTGGGTCGGAGGGGTCCCATCCCTCCCTCGTGCCAGACTCGGTCCCAGGGTCTGGAGCAGGGCTGACTTTAGGGGTGGGGTTCAGCTGGACCCTCAGATCTGGGGCTGACCCAGGAGGTCACTGACATCGAGTGCCTGTCCCAAACCTCAAACACATCATGACTGTCTGTGTCGGGGAGCACTTTCTCTCTGTAGATCACGATGCGTGGTCGTATTCAGTCCTCCTCATGGCCTGGGAAGCTCAGAGAGGGGCAGCCGACGGCTGAGGTCACGCAGCCAGGGGGTGGCAGAGCTGGGATTTGACCCCAGGCCCGTCTAACCCCCAAAGGCTGCACTTAGCTCTGGCCGAGACTCAATTCTGTCTCATGCAGCAGCAGAGCCTGAGAGCGACAGGGTAGCAGAGTCCTTCAGGGACAGGAGGTGAGGTTCAGCGCCAGGACGTCTCTTTACCTGTTTAATTGAGGGGTAGTGTAGACTAATGGTTAGAGACAGCCTGGCCAAGGGATTAGAGGCAATATGACCGAGTGGGGCCCTTGATCTACACCACCTGGCTTCCTTTCCAGGCTCCACCACTTAGTGTGTGCCTTTGGGCAAGTCACTTAACCTCTCTGTGCCTCCGTTTCCTCATCTGTAACACGGGCATAGTAACGCTACCTGTCTCATAAGTTGTTGTGAGTGTGAACGTGAGTTTAGTTTGCAGAAAGGGCTAAAAACATCGCTTAAAGCGAAGTGTGTGCTGGGTAAGTGTTCACCCCCCTCCTCCTCAACGATGATGACCCTGGAGATGGGCTCCCTGGTAGAGCAGAGGGACCTCCCAGTTACTCAATAAGGGGGCTTCATCCTAAGGACGCCCATGGAAAGGAGGAAATAAGAAAACTGAGCCCCATGGCCCGGCTTGGAGAGTCCAGGCTGCGACAAGCCTTCCTGGGAGAGCAGGGCTCACGGAGACGGGACAGGAGCGCGAGGACCGTCGGGAGCCGGGCGGCAGGCCCTGCAGGCATCCTCCTACGGGTCCACCATCCGTGGGCCTCTGAAAATGCAGCCCCCACTCCGGTTCTCTTGGGGGCCCCTTGCCACGTCCTGCGGCCAGCTGCCCCCTCTCCTCAGCCCTCCCCCGGACGCCCTTCGTCTGGCCCCGGATGGCAGCGGACGCCGTGTGCTTCCCAAGATCCCTTAGGACTCCCAGTGTGGGTGGGTCCAGCATCCACGAACCTCGGTGCCCGGGGGTGGCTGGACTTCCGGAGAATGCACGCCCACCAGGAGCAGCCCTCGTCCAGTGGCGGATGGGAAATGGGATATAAATACCCCAGCTCCCTCCCTCAGGGGGGAACTTGACCAAGCTTTCCACCCATTTTGGGAATTCAGGATACCCCTGGCCATGCTGCCTGTAGTGTCTGCATCCTCCCCTCTGGAACGGTCTGTGCGTGTGGCTGCATTACATTCTAGATGATTCTTCACCGGCCTGTGAAAATGTCAAACGCACGTTCAGTTCAATATTAATTTCCTCTCCAAACTCATCTGTCATGAGGAGCACCAATCCCTGCTCCTTTTTACGTCGTCTGGCAGAGCTGTATCCAAAACTTTACATATGGAAATGCACGTTATTATACATTTTGTTATTCTTTTATGTTATGGTCAGGACGTTTTATTACTGATTTATTCTGAAAGCATCTATGTAGTTGGTTATAGTGTCAGTTGTATTTCAAGAGAGTGAAAAGGCTCTCACAAAATGATTGTCCCAAGAAGGGAGCATTGGTGCTGACACAGTTGAGAACTTCTCTGAGGCTCCAGTGAACTCTGCCTCCTTGTGTCTAGGGATCCAACTGCATTTGGGGACACCAAGGCCCACCCCCTTTGTAGCAGCGAGAAGGCGAGGCGGAGCAGAGGGTCCAAGTGTATCAGCCAGGCTGTGCTGGGTAACAAACAGCCCCCAAGTCTCAGTGGCTTCTAACAGCACAGGCCTGTTTCTCACTCGTGCCACACGTCCAATGCTGGTCAGCATGGTGCCTTCTCCACATGGGCACTCACGACCCCCAGCTGATGGTGACTCCACCACCTTGTGACGCTGCCATTGCAGGGTGGTGGAAGAGAAAGCTCTGGAAAGTCTACCACCTGCAATAAAATGATTAGACCTGGAGATTAGACCTGTCACATCCGCTCAGAATCCACTAACCAGATCGGATCCCATGACCCCGCCCAGTTTCAAGAAGACCCAGAGGTACCCTGTGTTGGCCGTCTTTGCGTCCCCGCCTCACTTCCCCTCTCCCCGCTGACACTCCCAGGGGTCACCTCTCAAATAAACTGCTTGCCCTTGAGCGCTTTTCTTAAGGTCTGCTTCTGGCAAAGCCCAAACTGAGACACCGTCGCTCTCTTCTTCGTCTCTCATTCATTAATTCATTCAGGCAGTCACCAAATATCTTCCGAGCTCCTACTATGTGCTGGGCCCTGGGCAGGTCCTGGGGACGCAGACAGGACGGAGCCTCATCTGGAGGAGCATGTGGTCCAGGACACACCACAGACGAAGCGCTTTGAGATCTTAAGAAGCTACCAGCTGTCTGCGTCACTCCCCACTGAGTCCACAGCCGGCACACAGTAGGCGCTCGGGGCGTGGAGATGAAGGAAGGAATGAGCACAGAGAAACACCCAGGCTGCTGACAATCTCTGGCCTCACCCCTGTGAGTGAGGGGATAAAGAAGAGATAAATATGAAAGGCTTTGGAAATGTCGTGGTGGACAGAGATGTCACAGTAGCGAATAACGGAAGAGTCACAGTTCCCGAATGCTCTCTCGGGGGGCTTCGCATGATTGGCTTGCTTCCGGAAGGGTATCGTTAGTAACGCTCTACTATCCACGGACCACAGTATTTCAATCCTCACGGGCGTGAAGGAGAAGAAAACTTCCATTTGCAGGCAGAGAAAACCAAGGTGAGAAGAAGGAAGAGGTGTAGGGTGAAGGGTTTGGATTCTAAGAATCCTGAGTTCTGAGTTCAAATCCCATCTCCACTACTTCCTGGCTGTGTGGTCTCGGACAAGTTACTTAACCTCTCTGAGCCTCAACCTCCTTATTTGTAACGAGATACTAATAACATCCACCTCAAAGATGGTTGTGGGGATTGAATTTGATGAGAAAGCAGATCAAGGGGCCACCAGGGAGCTTAGCAGGGGCTCAATCCACAAAGTCCAACTCTGCTACTCACTGGCTGTGCAACCTTGGGCAGGTTGCTTAATCTCTCTGAACCTTGACTTTCTCTTCTATAATGTGGGATGATCGATAAAGGCAACACCCACCTCTTGGGTTTGTTGGGAGGATTCAAAGAGAAATAGGGACAGTGCATGACTCATGATAAGCTCCTGCACTATCTAAATTTAGAAATTCATATTTATTAAGACACAGCTAGGTCTTGAATCCATCTATTTGTTCAACAAATGTTCCTTGAGGTCTGTTATGGGGGGTGGATTTTGACAATATTTTTATTGTGGTAAAATATACATAACATAAAATTTACCATTTTAACCATTTAAAATGTACAGGTTAATGGCATTAAATACAGTCACATTACTGTGCAGCCATCACCACCGTCCGTCTCCAGAACATCTCTCATCTTGCAAAACTGAAACTCTGTCCTCATTGAACAACAATCCCCATTCCCCCTCCCCCACCCCTGGCAACCACCCTTCTCCGTTCTGTCTCTATGGAGTTAACTGCTCTAGGAATGTCCCATGAGTGGAATTTTCAGTATTGGTCCTTTTGTGTCTGGCTTATCTCACTGAGCATAATATCCTCAAGGTTTATCCATGTTGTAGCAGGTGTCGGAATTTCCTTCCTTTTTCATGGCCAAGTAATATTCCATCATATGGATAGACCGCATTTTGTTTATCCATTTGTCTGTCAATGGACACTTGAGTTTTTCCCACCTTTTGGCTATTGTCAATAGTGCTGCTATGAACAGGGATGTGCAAGTATCTGCTGGAGCCCCTTCTTTCATTCCTTCGGGTGTCTATCCAGGTGTGGAGTTGCTGGATCATATTGTAATTGTATGCGTAATTTTTTGAGGAATTGCTATACTGTTTTGCATACTGGCTGCACCATGTTACAGCCCCAATCTCTGTTTTAAGCCTCTCAGCTTGGACCCTTTGTCACAGCAGCCCTAGAAATAATAGGAGCACCCACTACATGTCAGGCGCTGGAAGTGGGATGCGACGGTAAACCAGGGGGACGATGGCTCGTCTCTCCTGATGCTCGTTTCCTCATCGGAAAGCCAGCAAATAAATGAGTCACGTCACGTCAGGTGGCGAGAGATGCTACAGCATGGCTGGGGGGCTGGTGTGTGTGCGTGTGCATGTGTGTATGTGTGTGTGTCCACATGTTGCGGGCCTGGAAGGTGGGGGTGAGCAAGTCTCCTCTCTCGAACCCAGTTTCCAAGCCCCAGCACTGTCCCCTCCCTCCTGTCTGGTCTCAGATTCAGTCAAGACGCAGCCCAGCTGCACGGGAGCCGCGCACACGGAGGAGCGCCAGGGAAGAGCGAGGGCCCATGGGGCAGCGATGGGCCGGTGGCAGCCATTTGAGAACTTTCTCCAAACCTCAGGGGCCCGGGGTCCTAGGAGCACCCCACCTAAGAACCGCAGGCGCCTTCGGGATGAAGTTCTCTCTTCTTGGTCTGGCACCATCAGGCCCCTGGCCACCTTGGCCACCAAGCTGGAGCCCTGTTCCTGCCCCCATCGCAGCCCACACAGTAGCTACACGGACCTGTTTTCAGGTCTCCTTTCAATACCACACCAGCGCACAGCACACGGGCCCTCTCTGCCCGACTCCGTTTCCCAGGTTAGCTTCTCCCCATCCCTGAGGACACTGTTTCTTCCCAGGAGCTTTCCAGAACAGTCCAGGCTGGGCTAGTTCCCCGCCCTGACACTTCCCCCAGAGCAGAGCTTGGCGCTGAATCCATGTCTGATAAATATTTGTTGAATGGACGGATGGATGGATGGATGCTGGATTCTGCCAAACTGCCCTTCTTTACTTGTTTTTATTCCCAGGGCCACTGCGATTTGCCTCCGCCTGCCTTCCCCCAGGGCTTGACTGACCACATCAGTGAACCCGGCATGCCCCCGGTCCTGGCAGCCGGACGGCTGATGCATGCAAAGTGAGCATCTCCTTGCCCGGCCGCCTGACCACCCGGACGGCCGAATCTGAAAGCTAATGACATTATTGTGCAGAGACACAATGTCTGCGGGCATTTGCTGACCCGGCTTTGGTGCGGGCTTAATCCGGCATTCTCGCCCTGCCTGCTTTCCGCGGGCCACAGCCGTCCCCCGTCTTGGCACCGGCGCTCCTGGGGAGGGTATAAATGCCACCTCCCGCCTGCCGGGCTTCACGGGCGCTCTCGGGGGCTGGTGTCGCTGGTAAGAATGCCTCTCTTGCTTGCCTCGCCTTTTCTCTCAGCCTCATCCCTGGTGGAAAGGGTGGGGGACCTGGGTTCGAATCCAGGTGCTACCGCTTTCTGACAAGGTGACCTTGGGCAAAGACTTCAACGCTTTAAGCCTTAGTTTTCTCTTCTGTTAAATGGGGAGAGGGATCATAAAACCTCCTTTGTGGTGGGCTTAGAGATAAGGTAGAGGAGTGGTCCAGCGTGGCACCTGGCATGGAGTGGGTCCTTGGGCAACACTCTTTCTTGATATTAGACAGTCCATCAGCATCCTTGTTTTGTTAGTGACTGGGGAGGAGAATGTGAGGGTTTGCAAGTGGAAGGAATCAGAGCACTGCAGGTTCAGCATCCTTTCTCATCGGTGAGTCAGCTCCGTCCACATCCACACACGCTCCCGGGCGCGTCCAGCTCGGGGAGCGCTGGTGGGCAAGGGAGCAGCGCAGCTCCCAGGCATCTGTCAGCAACAGGTCATTTCAAAGCCACTAGAGCTGGGTGGAAATGACCCTAATAATGCCATAATTGCTGCAATTTACTGAGCTCAGAGTGTGTTCCAGGACCGCTGCCAAGTGCTTGCAATCTTCTGCATTCGGTAATTGACTGGGCACGACCCGCTCATAGATACTATTAGGTGACATTACTGTCCCCGTTTTGCAGCACAGAGAGAGCATGACCTGCCTCAGTGCTGGCAGGCGGCGGAGCCAGCTCCTGAGCTGGACCAAGTCAGCTTAATCTCCTTTAGTCTGAGAACGCCGATGACCAGGGACTGTCCTGGCCGGACCTCCGTCACGGTGACAGGCCCCCAAGGCTGATATCTTAGGCGAGAAGAGCGGGTTTGGCTCGCAAGCTGCTTAACTGAATTTATTTTTTCTGAGGGATGTCCTGGCCGGCCTCTAGTGTAGAAGGGGCTTCTGGAAGCTGGACATTGTGTCTGGAGAAGGAGGTCAGGTTCCCTGTAGCATCACTCGTCTGAACTGAGTGACGGGGACCCACCTGAGACCCCCTTACGCGGCAGTTTGTCACTTCATTTTCTAGTAGGTCTCATTTCCCCCCTCGGAGCTGGCCTGGACACAGAGAAGTGAAGCTAAGGATGGAAGTTCGGCTGCTCCCTGACCCCACCACTCTAGGACAACCGGAAATCAGGGCGACGAAACACGGGGTTTGGGGCTGGACGGGTGTGGCCCCGAAGGCCCCCGGGGAAGACAGCCAAGGGCCCAGAGAGGTCCTCACTGCTGCTCCCTGTGTCTTCCAGGTCATTCCTGCACCACACACTCCACCATGGCCTCAGACCACCAGACCCAAGCGGGCAAGCCACAGCCCCTCAACCCCAAGGTGGGTACCACGCCGGAGGCTCCTCTCCCAGACTCGGTTTCCTTTCTGCAAAGTGGGCTCGGCATCTTCCTTCCTGGGGTCCCCCTCTCTGCCTCCGCCCTCTCTGGCCTGAGTCTTCCTAGCTTGCACCCTGGGGGCTGACTCAGAAGATCCCCCCAAGCTGGTACGCCAGGATTCCCAGCACCAGCTTTCTTCAGCTTTGGCGACTTATGTGTCTCTGTCTTACCCTGCACCCCATTGTCCAAGGGAGGGTCCCCAAAGCTGGGGCGGACCCTCAGTCCAGTCTGAGAGGGGGCTTGTGAATGGGAGGTGGGGAGGGATTCCTGACTCCATACCTGCTGTGTGACCCAGGCCAGCCGCTTGACCTCTCTGAGCCTCAGTTCCATCCTTCGTAAAGTGAGGAGACTCAGCTTCGCGGCATAGGGTGGTTGTAAAGAGGCAAAGGAAACGGGGTCAGCCTTGCGCCCGGTCTGCGGCGTGTCCACTGGCGGCCAGCTAATGGTGATGCTCCGCTTTCCCAACCTCCCGCCCCCTGAAGGGCGGTGGGATCTTAGTTCCATGTCGGACTTGTCACACCCGATCTGCCCCCGACCCTCTGCCACCAGCCCTTCACCGGCTGCCCTGCTGTGCTGTCTGCTGCAGGGGCTCCAGGAATGGCTTCCGTCCCAGAGCTGCCCTTTGCCCTTTGACTCGGAGCCTCCCCGGCCAGGGAAGCTTCGGCTCATGCAGCCTCTCAGCTGCTCGCCCCATTCTGGCCCTTAAGGGGCTGACTTTCCAGAGGAAAGAAGGCAATACACAAAGGAATACACAACTTCAAGGAGTGAGAAGAGCTGCGAAGAAACGTCAAGTAGAGTCAGGGATTCCCGAGAGCAGTGGTGGGTGGGGCACGGTTGTGTCAGCTGAAGTAGTCAGGGAGGGCCTCCCTGAGGAGGTGACCTTGGTGTGCAGACCCGGGCCCAGTGAGGGAGCAGTCATGGGAAAGTCGGGGTATTGGGAGAGAGAAGAGCATTTCAGACAGAGGGTATAGTGAGTGCAAAGGCCCAGGGGTCAGAACACGCTGGGCGAGTTTGAGGAACAGCAAGAAGGCCAGGGCGACATGGTTTAGAGCAGGGCCCTCCAGCAGACACAGCACGTGGGCCACGTGTAACTTAGTATTTCCTGGTAGCCACGTTCAAAAAGTAAAAGGAAACAGGGCAAATTAATTTTCACCTTATATTTTATTAAACCCAATATATCTTAGTATATAATCAACAGAAAAATTATTGGGGGCTATTTTACATTCTTTTTTCACACTAAATCTTCAAAATCTGCTGTGTATTTTGCACTTACAGCGCGTCTCAATTTGGACTAGTCGTGCGTGTGTAAGAGTCTATGTAACTAATCGCTACCATTTTGGGCAGCGCACGTTTAAAGGACTGGATAACATGTTCAAAATGTTAGCATCCATTTGTTGATAGTAACAAGAGCAGCAGCAACAATACGGAGCCCCGGGCTCTCCGGGGCTTTTCAAATGCGTGGAGACGGGGCCTTCCTTGCCCTCCTCATGCTTGCAGCCTTTGTCTCCCAGGCCAGGATGATAATAAACTAGCCCCTAACTTCCATATTCTTTTTTTTTTTTTTTTGAGGAAGATTAGCCCTGAGCTAACATCTGCCACCAATCCGCCTCTTTTTGCTGAGGAAGACTGGCCCTGAGCTAACATCCGTGCCCATCTTCCTCTACTTTATATGTGGGACACCTACCACAGCATGGCATGCCAAGCGGTGCCATGTCTGCACCTGGGATCTGAACCGGCGAACCCAGGGCCGCCAAAGCGTAACGTGCCCACTTAACCACTTAAGCCACCGGGCCGGCCCCAACTTCCAAATTCTTGATTTTTCTCAGGAACCCTAGAAAATGGGCATGATCTTCCCTTTTACAGATGGAGGAACTGAGGCTCAGAGCAATCAAGTTGCTTCTCTGGGGTTGCCCAGCTGGATGCAACAGAGGCGACAGCAGAGCTGGTGTCTCCTGATGCATCCGTGCTCCAGTCAGTGACCATAAAGGCTGGATTGAGCCTGTGGAATTTGAGCCCTGCTGGGCCTCCCTTCCCTGGCTTTATCTGCCTAATCCCCAGCCTGAGAGCAAGCGGTGTGTTTACCCAGCCAGTGCTGACCATGTGGATTGCGCGGCTGCCCCTCCTGGGAGCCCGCTGCCCGGAGCCCACCTCTTCATCCAGAGGGAGCTCCCTGGAGGAGGTGTGGCCGGAAAACCTCTGCCCCCAGATGCTCGCTGGAATCGTGAAAGGGGGCCGCTGGCCTCCCCTTAGCTCGTGGCTGTGAGGCCGTGAGCGGCCCCTTCACTCAGCAGAGCTTCCGTTTCCCTGGTGGGATCCTGCTGGCCCCCTTCCCGGGGCTGATGAGAGGACCAGGGGAGGCAAAGGGAGCAAAGGCCCCTTAAGACGGATCCCAAGGGAGAGGGCAGAGGAGGACCTGCAAAGCCGGTGGGGGTTTAAGGAATGGACATGGGCATGTGTAGTTTTATGGGTGAAATCGGGGTGGGGGTGTAGATGGCGGTACTGGGCCAGCTCTGACGGGAGCAGGAGAAGCGGTATGGTCTAGCATCTTGCAACTCACGCTGTGTTCCACGGAGCAGCGGTACCAGCCTCAGCCGGGAGCTTGTTAGAAACACAGACTGGGGCTGCCCCCCAGACCCGCCGCCTCGGAAATCGCATTCCATCAAGATGCCCGTGTTTTGCATGCGTGTTAGAGTTTGCCCAGTGCTGCTTTAGTGGGAACAGCATCAGACAAGCTTGGGCTCCAATTTCAGCTCTGCCACTCACCCACTCAGGCTCCGTACCACGTCCCTTAATGAAAATAATGATGCCTCCCACACACAGAGCAAATCCTGTGTGCAAACCATCATGCTTCTCTGACCCCTTCCTGCAACCCCGTAAGCTAAGTTCTGCCATTATTTCCCATTTTACAGATGGGGAAACTGAGGCCCAGTGAGGTGAAATACTGGCTCAGGGTCTCAGAGCTGGTAACTGGCAGAGGCAGGACTGTCTGACGTTCTGTTTCCTTCGTGACTCCCAAGGGTGGAGCCTTCAGCGTCCTTCCAGGCTCTGTGAGCCCCTCCCCACCCCCACCCAGACCCCCACCGCCCTGCTCTCCCTCCTCCGCGTCCTGACGGGGGTCTGACTCTCCTCCCGTTACAGATCATCATCTTCGAGCAGGAGAACTTCCAGGGCCACTCCCATGAGCTCAGCGGGCCCTGCCCCAACCTGAAGGAGACTGGCGTGGAGAAGGCAGGCTCCATCCTGGTGCAGTCCGGACCGTACGTACCTGGGGGCCTCGCCTGGTCAGGGGCTGCCAGGGTGGGGCTGTTGGGCTGTGGAGCTGGAGCGGGCTGCCCTCACCATGCTCCTAGACCGTGCGATCTGGAGACCAGGATTTGGGGTCTGGCAGCCTATGGAGAGAATCGGTGCTTTGGAGTCACTTAGAGCTGGGTTCAAATCCTGGGTCCACCACTTCAGGGCTGTGTGACGTTGGAACAGCAACTTTCCCTCTCTGAGCCTCAACGTCCTCCTCTGTAGGCTGAGGACAAGTACATCCCCTTGAGGATGAAGGGAGAGAGCTCATGTGAAAAGTCTGGCCCTGAGGTCAGCCACTTCCTCGAGGCACAGAGATGGCCTCAGGGACTCTCATGAACCCTTCGAGAGCTGTCAATCTCTGGCTCCGGGAGTGTCCTTGTCCTCCCGGGAGGTTTAAAGCTGGATGTCCCAGCTCTGCATCCACCCTCCGTCCCCAAATCCTGACCACTGGGCCTTAGCGGACTCGCTGGTGCACTTGGGGGCAGCAGGCCTGGGGCCCCCGACCCAAGAGAGGAGCAGAGGTCATTGGTAGGATCTGATCCCCTCATGTCACACAGCTGAGCCCGGCCTGCAGGGCCTCTCCTGGTGGTCCCTGACCGCTCCTTCTCTGCAGGAGCCTCAGGACTCAGGGGCCGCCACCAGCCACCCACCCCACAGCTCAGGGCATGTGGGATGGCCGAGGGTCCCGGGTGATGGGCACCCCACCTCAGGGCTCTCAGGGAATTGTGCAGCGAGCAGTGACCCTGTCGAGTCAGAATCTGCTGATGCCGAGAACAGCGAAAGGGACATCTCAGGGCATCTGGAGTACCTGAGAGCGTGCCTTCCTGGACCACTGAGGTGTTGATCATTTAAGTACCACATCTGATTTTCAGGCGTCTTTATTTATTTATTTCATTTATTTTTTATTTTTTAAAATTAATTTCACCTGCTTCTTTTCCTTTCTTCTTCTTCTTCTTTTTTTTTGGTGAGGAAGATTGGCCCTGAGCTAACATCTGTTGCCAATCTTCTTTTTTTCTTCTTCTCCCCCAAATCCCCCAGTACATAGTTGTATATTCTAGTTGTGAGTGCCTCTAGTTGTGGCATGTGGGACGCCACCCCAGCATGGCCTGATGAACAGTGCCATGCCCGCACCCAGGATCCAAACCGGCGAAACCCTGGGCTGCTGAAGCAGAGTGCGTGAACTTAACCACTCAGGTTTGGGGCCGGCCCCTGTCTTTTTTTAGAATTTGGATGGAATGGATTTTATGCTCCTCTGCTTTCTTTTAAAAAGTATAACCTCTGATACTTTTTATTAATTATTGTTTATTGTTTAAAAGTAAAAAGAAATGGTTTAAGGCCAAAAAAATATGACTCTCATCTTACCACTCAGAAGTAACCATTGTTAAGATTTTGATGTAAATCTAGCTTTTTCTCTGTATACATATGTATAGCATGATCCAATTTTGATTAAATATATATTTATAAATATATAAATACATAAATATATAAATATGCATATTTAATCAAAATCGGATGCTGCAGTACATTGTTTCCTGATTCATTCTGTAAACTTTGTAACACATCGTGAATTCTCTCCAGGTCGTGGAACAGCGTCCATGCTGGAGTTTGTCAGTGTCTTTGAGACAACTCCGCGTCAGTCACAGGAGGGTGATGCTTTGAAATGCAGGCTCCCGGGCCCCATCCTGGTCCCTCCCATCCAACTCCTGGGTCTGGAGCTCAGGAATCTGCATTTCACAAGCTCACCTGGTGACGTTTCTGCCTGGGTCAGTCTGAGAAGCCGTGTCCGCCCTCCTTACTTTTCGTGGTCTTGTAACCTTCCATTATGGGATATGCCATCATTTACTTCCCCAAGCCCTGCCTATTAGATGTTGACGTTGTTTCAATTATTTGATATTATAAACAATGCCATGATGAACATCCTTATTCATGGATCCCTGAGGTCTTGACAACTGGTTTCTAAGGACACTTTGCCTAAAGCAGAATCGCTGGGTCAAGAACTCATCCTCCAGGCTGGCCCTGTGGCCGAGTGGTTAAGTTCGTGTGCTCTGCTTCAGCGGCCTGGGGTTCACCAGTTCAGATCCCGGGTGTGGACATGGCACCACTCATCAGGCCACATGGTGGCAGGCGTCCCACATACAAAGTAGAGGAAGATGGGCACGGCTGTTAGCTCAGGGCCACTCTTCCTCAGCAAAAAGAGGAGGACTGGCAGATGTTAGCTCAGGGCTAATCTTCCTCAAAAAAAAAACAGCAAAGAGCACATCCTATTCTAAAAGAGACAAGAAACACGACCTCCCCTTCCACTAAGGACTTGGATTCCTGTTCCGAGCTGTCATCACGCCGGGCGGCAGCGTGTGCCCCTGCAATGAGCAGCCCCTGAACGCTGGGCATCGGAATCTGTGCCCTCGTTTTCCTATTTCCCCGGTTAGCCATGCCCCCCCCGGAAGGTAATCATTCCCTTTAAGGTGCTGTCTGTGGATCTAAGAGACTGTTAGAGTTTTGTGCAGAGTAGGAGTCAAGAGGCTTCCAGCAAGAACAGAAGAGGAAATAGACCCAAAGAGACAGATCAGCGTGGGCCGGGCGCACGAGCCGTAGCAGCAGTGGTGTCCAGAGCCCGTCCTTGGAGGTGCAGGCTGACCGGGCACATCCCGCCCAGCTCCACGGTCGCTGACGTCGCACTGACAGCTGGGGATCCGCCGTGGTGGGAGGACGGGTACCACGGAAACTGGCAAATGCTACAGTCCCGGCTGCTTGGTTGTCGTTGCTCTTTTTGGGGAGCCGACTGGTCATTTACGAGCCCCAGCGTGGGGCTCTGTGCTTCTGTATTTGCTGTTGGGCCGTCTTTTGCGCTTCCTTCTTTTTTTCCCCCCCACCCCGGACTGTGTTCTGGATGGCTGAAGGCAGCATGGTGCTGGGTTCTGGATATTTGATGTGATTCCGCTCTTGGATTTGCTGTGCTCGGATTTATGGTGCCGCTTCTCCCTGATGAGCTGGGCGGTGCGAGCCGTGTGGCCCGAGCAAGCAGCCAGGGTCCCCGCGGAGGAGGCTTGGCGTGAGCCTGACCTGCCCCCCCTCTCTCTCTGTCTCCCCGCAGCTGGGTGGGCTACGAACAAGCCAACTGCAAGGGTGAGCAGTTTGTCTTTGAGAAGGGTGAGTACCCGCGCTGGGACTCATGGACCAGCAGCCGGAGGACCGACTCCCTCAGCTCGCTGCGGCCCATCAAAGTGGTGAGTGCCCCCCCCCCCCCCGCCCGCCCTTCTCCCTCTCTTCACACCTCAGGGCCAGAGATCCAGGGACCAGCAAAGAGCCTCCGCCTCCGGCGCTGTGCCCTTTCTGATTGGCGGGGGACTTCCTGGCTGTGTGACCTCACATAAGTCGCTTCACCTCTCTGAGCCCTCAGTTTCCTCATCTGTAAGATGGGCATATTAGTATCTCCTGTGCTGAGATTCCAACGTGCTCGCCCCGAGGGTTGCGACATTGCACCACCTCAGGGGTCTCCATTCACAAACTTGGAAATGCTCTGGGGGCGCTGTTCACATTCTGTTCTGTGTGGACTGTGCAACTGCCGACAGAGCCATTGCTCAATAAATGATACCCATTGTAAATATTCAAGGAAATTCGGGGTTTAGGGATGGAGGAGAAGTGGTTTAGCTGTTGGTTGGAACTCACGCCAATGTGACCTTTCAGTGCTTCTCTGATCCTAATTCTCACTAGCGTGTGAACTCCTGGGGAGGGCGAAGACCCCAGCAATGCTCAGTTACACCCCCAGACCTTCCCAGCCCAGTCTAGCCCTCCCCGGAGCTTAGTGGAAGGTTGGAGAACATGGCACTTAGCCTGCCACAGCCCGGGCTTCCTACGTTGGCTCCGGCGCTCCCAGCTGTGTGACCTCGGGCAAATCACTTTAGCTCTCTGAGCCTCAGCTTTTTCATCTGACAAATGGCAAAAGAATAGTTTAGAGGATTAAAGGAGATAACTAAGAAAAATGTTGCAGGAGTAGGAAGATGGGAAGAGCTGTGGAGATGAAGGAAAGTCAAAATATCTCAGGTGCACAGGAAGCCTCTGTGTGTGTAGATCACGGCTGCCATTTATTTTAAAAAAAAAACAAAACCGGGGGGAGGAGTTGAAGCTGGGGAAGGGAAAATGACATTTTAGAATCAAACATTCCCCAGAGTGTAGATTCTAGAGCATCCGCTACGTGGAAATAGCCCAGTAGGAGCTCAAAGAGGCACAGTTTGCTGACGCCGGTCACAGACATTCACGTGGGGGGGTATCGGGTGGGGGCTGTGGGGGAGCGTGTGGATCCAACTGCGGGGCATAAAGACGGGTGGGAAGGCCCCTCCTGGGCACCCCCGCCACTCACTCACTTTCCCTCACTCCCTGTCCACAGGACAGCCAGGAGCACAAGATCATCCTGTATGAAAACCCCAACTTCACCGGGAAGAAGATGGAGATCATAGACGACGACGTGCCCAGCTTCCACGCCCACGGCTACCAGGAGAAGGTGTCGTCCGTGCGCGTGCAGAGCGGCACGTGAGTGTGGACCCAGCCCGGGCTCGCCCCGCCCCGGGAGCCCCAGCCCTGGGGTCCCCAGTCCCGCTCTGCCCCGAACTCCGCTGATCTCGCACCCTCCCCACCCCCGTCTTCTCGGTGGAAAATGGGCGTCGAAGTTCTCAGTCTGTGAGGCTTTCAACCCCCGGAGTTCCATTCAGACCTGCCTTGCGGGCCATCCCCCCGCCCCCCGACCTTGGAGGAGAGAAACCGGGGCCTTAAGCTCAGCCCCTGAGATCAGGACTTATCTGCTGGGGGGCGGGGGGCAGGGGGAGGTTGAGACAGAGGCTCTGGGGTGGCAGAAGGGTGGGGCGGAGTCGAGCGTCCTGACAAAGCTGCAGGAGGCAGGAAGGACAGGAGCTGGCCTGTTACCACGCGAGTTCCCAATTTTGGAATCAGGGGTCATTTTCCACCAAACGACACTTCTCTGGCACATAAACCTTGGCCGTTGGCATTGGGGGGGTTTCTCACTGTGAACAATGCGGATTCCGCGGGGTCCCTGGATGGGCTTCGGGCCTGCTGGAACCGACTCCTAAATTTTCAGAATTTTTGTGAGCTGCTTGTTGAACTGTTGGTAGCTTGAAATCAGCCGTGGTGGGAGTATTTATACCCCAGAAACTGGAAAATGCTACAAAACAAGACTTTTTCCCCCAAGAGAGCTAGTTTACCAATGCACACTGGCTTCCTGGGGTTTGTCACACTCCTAAAGTAGTGTGCAGTGTTCTGTGTTCGTATTCCCCTTCATTTGCTCATTGAGTCATTCATTGATTCAATTTGCCGAGTGCCACCGGGTGCCGGGTGCCAGGTGAGGTGCTCAGGATGTCAAGGCTAGGTTAAAGAGACCTGGCTTCAGGTCTGGTCAGAATCAACTGTTAATAATGTAAGAATCCACACGAATCTAGACTCCTTCCCTGAGGAAGGGACTCTGGAGCTGAGATCTCAAGAAAGAGTAGGAATTGCAGGGGCCAAAAGGCGAAGGAAAGGCATTTCGGATAGAGAGCAGCATATGCAAAGGCCCTGTGGTGGGAGTAGCCTGGTGAGTGTGAGGGCCTCCACAAAGGCCAGAGTGGCTGGAGTGCAGAGAGGTAGGGCATGAGACTGAGAAGCAGGGCTGGAGGTGTCCACAGGGGCTGGCCAGGCAGGTCCTTTAGGTCAGGGCTGTGATGTTTTCTGGGGAGAAAACTGTGATTTTCATTGGGTGCTTAAAAGAGTGACTGACCCCCTAAATGGTGACAGCCTCAAATGGGAAAGGGATTATAGTAGGCTCCTGGGACCTCGCCCACTCTCCAGCCTCACATCTGGCCTGGGGGTTGGGACAGGAGGGGACAGGGGTGGCAAAGAGGCCTGTCTTAGTCTAAGTTGAAGATCATCCCTTCCTCTGACCCCAGTATGAGGCCTTCAGTCAAAAGTCTCTTGAGAGGTAGTCAGCTCCCCATCAAGAGAAGGAAGAAAGCAGAGGCTGGATGCTGGAAGGGTGGTGGTGCTCCTGCCCGACACTCAGGAAGCATGAAACGGTGGGGAAGCTCCACCTCCCTAATGGCTTAAGGATGCTGTGTCTTTGTCTCTCCTCCTGCTCCCCCGTCCGTCCCCTCCTCCCGCTCTGGCGCTGCAGGTGGGTCGGCTACCAGTACCCCGGCTACCGCGGGCTGCAGTACCTGCTGGAAAAGGGAGACTACAAGGACAGCGGGGACTTCGGGGCGCCCCACCCCCAGGTGCAGTCCGTGCGCCGCATCCGCGACATGCAGTGGCACCAGCGGGGCGCCTTCCACCCCTCCAACTAGTGCCCCCCATTTCCTCCCTCCCAGGGCCCGGGGTGCTACCCAGGAGCCCCCTCACCTCCCAGCGAGTGAATAAAGCGTGACTTGCAACTTATCTGCGGCGGAATCTTTTATCTCCAGGGGGAGCGGGGTGCTGCATGTGTGTATGTGCACGAGTGTGTGTGTGCGTGTGTGCAAGAGACAGAGAGAGAGAGAGAGAGAGAGGAATCAGAAAGTGTCTGGGGGAGGGCTAGGACTGCAGCAGGGCCCTCGCTGAGTCTGAGGTATTCAGCTGTGTGACCTTGGGCACATTGTCCAACTTCTCTGAGCCTCTGTTTCCTCACTTCACTAACAACCCCCTTTGCCCCGTGAGTGACCAGCTTGGCTGACCTCCTGGGCTCCCTATTATGTGGTCGCTGAGCACAGTCACTCTCAGGGGCCTGTGATGGACGTAAAACATACCCGTTCCTGCCATTCCCACACTATTGTGTGCCCTTCAGCCTGGGAGTTCTTTTAGATCTGCCAGAGGAGTCGATAATCCCCAGTCCCCACCCCGTCTCCGAGGGAGCTCACAATCCCGTGTTTGCAGTGGGAACAATGAGGGTTGGGTCTGAGTCCAACAAGCCTGGAGTCAAACGGCTGTTCTGGCGCCCGGGCCAGTGATGGGGCCTCTGGCAGGTCATTTCACTTCTCGATGTTTCCTCTTGGAAAAATGGAGAAAAATACTGCCTCCCTACAGGGTTGCTGCGAGGACGAGCTGAACTAACCCGGATGTTCTCCATATAAAGCCCGTCGATTCTTGGTTATCCGTCGGGCAAGGACCCGCTCCCAGAGCACAGCTTCTTTACACATCGTTTTCGGCATCTTTGATGCAATACTTTTAATTTTCCACGTGGTCTGACATCAGCCTGCTCCCCTATGGCCAGCACCTTCCATGTCTTCTTGAAGAAATCCTTTCTAACCCCAGGTCACAGATACATCCTCCGACACATTTGTTTTCCTAAAAGTTTTGAAATTTTGCTTTTCACCTTTAATTTCTCCATCCTTCCGGGGCAGAGTTTTGTGCACCATGTGTGGCAGGCATCCAATTTCTTTCTGGATTTCTGTTTGTATTTTGTTTTTTTGTTTTTTTTTTTTTTCACTTTGGGCCACTGTCGTCCTGGAATAATTTACTGAGAGGTGCATTTCAACCACTGTGGAGCCATGTTACCTGTGTCACATATTAGATTGACACATTTGCCTGGGGGCTATTTCTGGGCTCTCTTTTCTGTTCCTTTGGCCTATTTGTCTGTCTTTATTGTTTCAATAACCACTGCTTTGTAATAAACCTTGGAATGCCCTAAATCCTTATTCTTCAGGAATATTTTAGATATTCCTACCCCTTTATCCCTCCATATAAACCCATCCCCTCAAATTTGAAAAATGCAAACCCTTTGGAATGAGCTAACATGGTTAAAGTGATTACCAGGGAGGTGGGGACTAACCAGCACTCAGGACACCTTACTAGCTTCCATCTCTTCATTCATTCTTCAGCCAATACTTTCTGAGGCCTGTTGGGTTCCTGGATCTGGACAGAGCAGAGGACACAGCCCCTGCCCCCAGGAAGCTCCCATTCTGGGGACTTTGGAACGGCTTGAGGATAACACCATGGCGATTATTATGGGTTGAATTGTGTCCCCCTCAAATTCATATTTTGAAGTCCTAACCTCCGGTAATTCAGAATGTGACCTTATTTGGGAATAGGGTTGTTGCTGATGCAATTAGTTAACTTTAGCGGAGGTCAAACGGGAGTAGTGTGGGCCTCTAGTCCAAAATGACTAGTGTCCTCATGAAAAGGGGACATTTGGGGTCAGACATGCATGTAGGGAGAATGCCACGCAAAGGAGCAGGCAGAGATCAGGGTGATGCTGCAGAAGGCAAGAAACACCAAAAATAGCCAGGAAACCTCCAGAAGCTAGAGGTCATGGAACAGGTTCTCCCCCACCTGCCCCCAGAAGGAGCCCATCCTACTGACACCTTGACCTTGGGCTGCCAGCATACGGAACTGTGAGAGAACTAATTTCTGTTGTTTAAGTCCCTCTGTGTGCAATGCTTTGTTACGGCAGCCCCAGGACACTAAATACGTGATGGTAAGAGGATCCAGGGACAAGAGAAGGAGGGGTTACTGCCTGGGGCGTCAGGGGAGACATCCCAAAGAAGAGGGGCTGTTGAAAGGAAAGTCAGCATTTTCCGGGTGAATCTTGGGGAGAATGATCTTGGCAAAGGGAACAGGGTGTGCAAAGTTAGGGAAGCAAGAAAGAGCACGGTCTGTGTTCCAGGTACAGCGGGCACTGTAGGGCCTGGAGACTGCAGAGGGTTGGCTGAGCGCAAGGTGCCGGGAGACTGGAGAAGGATGATAACGGTGGTGGTGATGGTGATGATGATGGTGGTGATGGTGATGATGGTGATGATGATGATGGTGGTGATGGTGATGGTGATGATGATGGTGATGATGGTGATGAGATGATGGTGATGATGGTGATGAGATGATGATGATGGTGGTGATGATGATGGTGATGAGATGATGGTGATGACGGTGATGAGATGATGATGATGGTGGTGATGGTGATGATGGTGATGATGATGGTGATGATGGTGATGAGATGATGATGATGGTGGTGATGGTGATGATGATGGTGGTGATGGTGATGATGATGGTGAGGATGGTGATGAGATGATGGTGATGATGGTGGTGGTGGTGTTGGTGATGGTGGTGATGGTGATGAGATGATGATGATGGTGGTGATGGTGATGATGATGGTGGTGATGGTGATGATGATGGTGAGGATGGTGATGAGATGATGGTGATGATGGTGGTGGTGGTGTTGGTGATGGTGGTGATGGTGATGATGATGGTGATGATGGTGATGAGATGATGATGATGGTGGTGATGGTGAGGATGGTGATGAGATGATGGTGATGATGGTGGTGGTGGTGTTGGTGATGGTGGTGATGGTGATGATGATGGTGATGATGATGGTGGTGATGGTGATGATGGTGATGGTGATGATGGTGATGACATGATGATGATGGTGGTGATGGTGAGGATGGTGATGAGATGATGGTGATGATGGTGGTGGTGGTGTTGGTGATGGTGGTGATGGTGATGATGATGGTGATGATGGTGATGAGATGATGATGATGGTGGTGGTGGTGATGATGGTGATGACATGATGATGATGGTGGTGATGGTGAGGATGGTGATGAGATGATGGTGATGATGGTGGTGGTGGTGATGGTGATGTATGTGTTGTAAGTGGCACCAAGAGGGTTCCGGGTATCTATTCCTACATACCCACCTCCCGCACTCTCCCCGAGTCCTCTCCTTCTCTCAGCGTGGACAGCACCCCTTCTCTCTGGTTTCCCAGAGCCTGCTCCGACTTCCTGCCCTCCCGCCCTCCAGGAGCCACTTCCCTTTCCAACCAGCAGGTGCCAGCAAAGTGTCGTCCTCGGGCTCCCGGCCCGGCCGTCCGGACGCTCGGGCTCTGATTGGAGCGGAGCCCCGTCCGTCATAGCGGCATGCAGAGCGGGGCGGGGCCCTCAGAGCATCCCCTCCCGCCGCAGGGACGCCGAGGCCGGAGAGGGCGGCCCGGAGCGCGGTCTCAGGGGGCCGTTGACAGAGCAGGGACAGGCCTCCAGGGTCCCGTCTCTGTGCCCACCTTTCCTTCCCAAAGCTTGTTGGGAGAGGAAACCAACTAGCAAACAGCAACGATTCTTTGCGCGAGGAAGGTGCTCGCTGGAAGCAACGGTACGTCTTGCAGTAGCATCTCTGTGCCTCAGTTTCCCCTGAAATGGAGGAGACACTAGTGCCCGCTCGTAGGGTTGCAGGGTGGGTTCTGTGAGATGCTGTGTGTCAGGGCTTTAGGGCATTGCCGGGCGCACAGCAGGGACTCAAGAAATGGACTCACTCTGACAAGTTCTAGAGGGAGGGTGTGAGGTCGTGGGCGGGGTCAGGGAAGGCTCCCGGGAGAAGAAGAAAGCTTTTAAGAGGGTTTTGTAGGAGGAGGAGGAGTTTGGCAGGTGCGCAAGGATGAAGTGCCCTCCCCGCGTTCGTTCACCCGTTCGCTGGTTCACTCCCGTCTTCCTGCTCCCGTCTCTGTTCTCTTCCCGAGCGCGTCTGTCTTCCTCTCCTTCCTCTCGCTTTTGCTGCTCTTCCTCCTAGCGCCACGACTTCTCCTCCTCGGCCCCACCTTTTCTTCATCCCTCACCTTCTTCTCTTGCTGCTCCTTCCTTCCTTCCTCCTCCCCTCCTCGCTTTCAGCGCCCCAGGGTGGGCACAGCCCCGGATGAAGCAACTCAGCCAGGCCCCAGCCCCCACCCGCCACACTCCCCGCAGCCCCATTCCCGGAGGGGAGGCACCGCCGGAGCAGGTGGGCCGTTAAGGGGTCCAGACCACTGCCCGCACTCCCAGTCCACTGCAGCATTATTTACAACACAGCAAGGACGTGGCAACCGCCTAAACGTGCATCGACAGATGAACGGATCAAGAAAACGGGGTCTATACATACAATGAACTATTACTCAGCTTTAAGAAACAAATCCTGCCGTTTGCTCCGCCCTCGATAAACTTGGAAGACGCTGTGCTAAATGAAATCAACTCAGCTCCTCTTTCAAGACGGAGACTCATTTGGAGCAGGGCGCGATGTTAGCAAATCCCCGAGACAGGTCTATTGCCCAGGCGGGTGGCTCTGACGAGAGGTCCCAGCACAGCGGCAGCAGCACCCCCGGGGAGTTGTTAGAAATGCAGATTCTCAGGCATTCCCCACCAGGCAGATTCCCCACCGCAGGCCTGCCGAATCAGGATCTCCTCCCCGGGGTGAGGTCCAGTGTTCAACTGACAGAAGCCCAAGTTCGAGAACCACTGATTTGTAGTTTTGTATTTAGTTTTGTATTTCTTCAAATACTTTCCCTTTCTGCGTCTTCTTTCTTTAAAACAGGCAAACGATGTTCCTTCTCAGAGAGCAGCTTATAACTGATGCGGTTGTTGCGTAAAGTCATTATTCTTTCTCCGTGAAAGACGACAAACTTGAATGGACTGGGTAGAAATCTGTTTTCTCTACATTGATCTGGGGATGAGGAAAGACCAGCCAGGGGCCCACACAGCCACTTTCCAAGGTAGCAGTTACAGCCCAAAATATTGGTCAAATCCTCCTTTCCTCTCAGGCACTGAGCAGATGCTGTGTATTCGTCATTCCTAGCCGTCACTTGTGTCCCCTTCATACAGGACGTCCCCCCGCAAAACCTCCCCATTGACCCCTCACCTTCTTTGCAGATGTCATTGTAATTATTCACGATTTCCTTGGCCCTGCTCCCCCACTGGGCGGTGGTTCTCGAGGATGGGGACGGGGTCTGCAGCACATCACACAGTCCCTGGGGCAGTGTAGGAGTGTGATAGTCCCCAGCTGGGCACGTGCGTGGCTGACCCTCCCCTCAGAGAAGCATTCCCAGACCCCCTGCTCCTCCCAGTAAGTCCTCAGAAGCTCACATAGCCCTTGGGATAAGAGCAAAACATCGACTTGTTGAAACTGCTCTCAGGTACTCGACCCCACGCAGGAGGGACCAGGCTGGGTTGATTCCCCATTTCCTCGGTGCCGTGCATGTGTGGCAGACACGATAAATGACCGCTTGGATGAAGGCGGGGACAAATGCAGGATGCTCAGCTTACACGGTTCTTCTTTCTTTGCTCTTCTCCCCGCCCCGCTACACCCGCAAATACTCTCAGCCCTTGTGATGCGCGCTCAATGGTTAGTTGGATAATTATTTATTCAATGTTAATTTCCCTGTTAGAATGGAACGCTGGGAGGCACGTCTCCTTTGCCATTACATACCCACCACCTCCCACCTCAACCGGCTCACAGTAGGCGTCTCGCAAGTGTTTGCTGACTGATTCACTCGCTCTCTGATCTATAACAAGCTGTGGATTATTTCCATCTTGCAGATGAGCGGCCGAGGCTCAGAGAGGGGGAAACAACTTCTCAAGGCCACAGGATTTGAGCCAGGAGCTCTGTTGACCCACAGCTGTCAGCCTCTCTGGCTGGCCCTCTTCCCCCACCCTCCAAACCCTCCACCAACCACTCTGGGGGCGACTTTCCCAGCTGCCTGTGGTCCCTTTGCAGCCCTGTGCTCATCTCAGCCTCTGTCTGGTGCTGGGCTGGTGGAAGGTCAGAGGCTGCCCTTTGAAGCTTCCAGTCCTGGAGATGCGGATGGGCAGGGCGCCCTGACCCCGGCTTTAAAAATAGGGACACTGGAATAGCTTCTCCAGGCCTCGGCCTCACCCGGGCCTTTGATGCTGGCTGTGTGGGGCTTGGGGTCCCGGCTTCCTGCAGCTGCTCCAGGCAGGCTCCACGGAGGATCTGGGTGGGAAGCCAGTCCCGTGTCGGAGTCGCTGTCCATCACAGCAGCATCTTCCTAAAAACCGTCTCCAGGAGGGAGTTAATTGGCAATGGACTAGGGCATCAGGAAGCTTCGGCAGGGCTGCCTCGAAGGAGACGCCTGAATGGGGAAGGGTGTGTAATTTCCCCATGTTCGTCTCCTGAATTTCCATCATCCTTTTGAACTGAATTTCTATGAAGTCCACCCACTTCTCATTAATCCCCGCATCCAGGCCTGCATCCTCTCTTCTCACAGGCCCCTCTGCACTGCCTCTGTCCTCCTGAAGTCCGTTCTCCACACAGCAAATGCAAATCTGACCATGACACCCTCCCGCTTAAACCTGCCATGGCTCCCCATCACCCTCGGGATAAAGACCCTCATCAAGGACTCACAAGACCTTTGTAGATTAATCCCTGCCTTATGTCTCCAGCCCCCTACCAGATAATTACACTTTCGTCTGTCCTTTGTACTCATCACGAGCCCTCCAGCACAGAGCTTCCCCAGTTTGCCTAATTAGCCCCCTTGCAGCTTTCCAATCTCGGCCCCGTGTCTTCCCCGGTGTCTTCACCTCTTAATCGCATGCGTTGTTCTACACTTCTTTACTTCCTTGATTTGTTTCCACCCCATTCCTAGACTGAAGTCTCCTTGAGGGCAGGGCCCGGGTCTAATTTGGGGTTCCATATGTCCAAGAGCCTGGTGTGTAGTTGAGGCTTAATGGATATTTACTGAATGAATGAATGGATGAATGAATGAGTGCTCAAACCCAGAGATCAGGGACTGACCGAGAGGACAACCTCCTTGGTATCAGCCATGTCCGGGCAAAGGGCCACGGAGAAATCAGACAGCGAGCCTAACAGAAATCAGGCACCAGGATGAAAAGCTCGTCTTGTTCTCTCAGCTCATGCCGGTTCCTCCATCTTCTGAAATCAACTCGTCGTTCGTGCTTCCGCCTCCTTGAGTTGGTGACGATCCCCCGTTAGTCCCTTCCGGAGCAGACTCAGGAATGTGTCACGGGGCGAGATGGAAATCCTGACTCTTCGTGGCTGCGTGCCTTAGCCGCTCAAGCCTCAACATTCTCATCAGGAAACAGGGCACATGATGCTTCTCCTGCTGGGGATGGGGCCTGTGAAGAAACGAGTCCGGAGCCGGGTGCCTAGCGGCTGCAGAACAAAAGTAATTTCTCTTTATTAAACTTTCAATGCTCCCTCCTACCTCGATGCCACCTGGATGTTCCAGCCATCTCAGTGGAGACAATGTAAAGAAAAGCATCCGGTAAACGCCTTCACTCCGGGGCGGGCTTCTCAACCTCACACTCTTGGTGTGTCAGGTGGGGTGTCCTGTGCATCGCAAGGTGCTTAGCCGCATCTCTGGCCTCTGGCCACTAGATGTCAGTAGCATCCCCGAGTTGTCACCACCAACCATGTCTGCAAGCAGCCCCATATCTCGGGGGGATGGGAGGGGGGGTCGGGGGGGGGCGAACTCACCCTGGCTTGAGAACCACTGCCCTGGGGTATCAGGGGAACTCATTTTGAGGTCAAGTATATTTGTAAAGACGATGGTGCCTGGAGTCACAAATGTGGACTTCAGGTAGGGCTGCAGACAGGTAGGGGACCAACGAGGACAGATGGCACAAGGTAGGTAGGTGTTAGCCTCCACTGCTACCTGAGACAGATGCAGACACACTGTCAGGGCTGGAGGGGGCCGGGTCTCTCATCTCATAGACGGGGAAACTGAGGCCCAGAGGCAAGGGCTTTGTTGCTTTGTTTAGTCTGGGGTGCTTCAGACCCACACACGAATGTCTACGCATTTAACATGTACGTGCACATTAGACAGACATTGGACATATATAGAACTCTATTAAAAACCGATATGGAGTCACAAGTAGGAAGGGAATTTTAGACTTTTTTCTGTGCACTCATGCGTGGGCACCCATGCACACACACACGCACGTGCACACGTGCAGCCCAGCCTCCTTGCTCCCTTCCGTGAGTTCTGGGAAGAGGAAGTGGAAGGAACCGGGGGCGTTGGCTGCCTGCGGTCCCTTGGTCTTGAGGCGTCTGGGGGTGGGGCGGGGGGGGGGGGGGAGGCTGAGGAGGGAGACAGGGCAGCAAATGCAGATGGAACAGGGCTATTGTGCTCAGCCGGGCACAGCTGTGGGCTACACGAGAGGACACTGCCATTGTGTGCTTTTGTTTTATTAAATTGTTTGGGGGGTATTAATTTGGTTTTGAATGAAAAGAGCCAAATTTCACCCTTGATTTTCCATGCAAGTTGTTAACAAGTAAACACACGACAATGACTACAGGAAACTGGGAGGGGAAGTGGGAAAGGACCCATCTTCCAACCTTCCGGGCCTTCGGACTCTGCCCCGCGATGGCTTTGTGCCCTGTGGGGAGGTGTTTGGCTTCGGGCATCAGATGGGCCAAGCTGGCAGGGGCGAGGGGTGCTTTCCAGAGCAAGGGGGTCACGTGAGAAAAACTGTATTAGGTGACAGGAAATGTGGGCACCTCTGCAGGTATGAACTGTGGCTTCTGCCGGGTGGAGTGAGAAGGCTGGTGAGAGGGGAGGCTGACCAGGGAGCAGCGCCCTGGGTGTGGAGGTAAATGTTGACCACAGAAAGGAGTGGGGATTGACCCTGAGGGCCCTGGGGAGCCATGGGAGGGTTCTGAGCGAGGGAGTGACGGCATCCAATGGGCACTGGAGAACACTCCATCCGGCTAGTGTGTGAAGTTGGAGGAAGGCGGAGGACTGGAAGGTGTTCTCTCCGACCAAGTGAGAGAGGCCAACTTTATTAGGGTGAGGCTACGGCTAAGGGGTGGTGTGGGACTCTCCCAGTGCACCCACTCCCTGTAAGGGGCACCCGGGAGCCTTCCAGTCTACTTACAGCATTCAGTGTGGTCCAGTCTTTATACTTTTCCGAGCACCTTTGTTTCTTTCCTGCTTCGGACATTTCTTTTGTAAGAAATAAAATGTTGCAGATCCAGCAAAAGCCTGGCTGGGCATCCCTCTGAAACCATTTCTCATCCTTTCCCTGCCTTAAGTAACCACTTGTATCTTTATGTTTTAAATTTTACCACCTATGTGAATAGCTGTAAACAATATGCAATATTGTTTCTAGACTTTCCATATTCATTATACTCTAGGTCTCACCTAGTAACTTTGCTCTTTCCTCTCAACGTTATGTTTCCAATTTGGATCCTTTATCCTTTATTTGGTGTGGGGTGTTTCATTGTGTAGACGTAATGCAAGTTACTAGTCCGGCTCCCTGCTGATGGACATTCACGGCGCTTCCAGTTGTGTGTTGCAATAACACCACGTCCGCTCACAGCGGAGTTCATGGAACCTCTCCCTGAGCCGCCCTGTGGCTGTTCGTGCTGAGAGCGAGACTCTGCACCTGGGCTGATGGGTTCAAACCCCAGCTCTGTAACTTACAGGCTAGGTATCTTTGCAAGTTGCCTTCGGAACCCTGATTTTTTTCGTTCATAAGCATAGGACTAATAGCACTGCCTTATAGGGTTATGGTAAAGATTGCCATGTTAGTGTAAGTGAAGCCCTCAGAACAGGGCTGTGCTATGCAAGTGTTTGATATAATTATTATGCTGTTATTAATTAAGCATAGGAGAAAGTGTGGACGGAGGCTCTCCCAGGCTGTGTGACTTTAGGACAGGTCACTGCACTTCTGTGGGTCTCACCTTCTCATCAGTAAATTGGGGTGTTGTAAGGCTGACCTGAGATGATGGGGGCCAAAGGTTCATTTTTCTTGCCCCACTTCCATATCCTCACCCTTACCTGGTTGTGTGGGCACATGTTATTCTCTTGGACAGCTAAGGAGACTGAGGCTCAGAAAGGTGGTGAGACTTTCTGCAGATCACACAGCATGTCAGAGTGAACGGACTCTCCTTAGGCAGCGTCCTTGGGTTCGGTCCCTTGCCTGTTGTTGCACACCTCCAGGGCCAGCCCACGTCCTCCTGCAGACCCCATTACACCCCCCACGCCCCCGTCTCCCTCACCCCCCACCCCTGTGGCCTAGACCCAAAGCTTGGCCACCCGCTCTGTCATTGCCATGAGGTGCAACTGATACAAACAGTCATCCACACGGCCTCTCAGAAACAGCCACCAAACCTCCCGTATCGTGGCAACCGCGGAAACAAAACAAGCTCTTCATAAAAGATGGAAAAAGAGGGGAAACAGAAAGCACCCCCCCAAACCCGTGGCCCCCTGAGGATTCCTGCTGCCAGGCTTTCCGTTCACAGAGTGGATTTGGCTTGCATTGTATCTTCACATTTAAAGGAATTTTTCCCCCAGGTTGTTTTCCTCTAGCAGACGGTGGCTGGGACCCAAGAAGTGGCATTTAAAATATACAAAAGGAAACAGAGCGTGGCGAGATCTAGATGAGAGGGACCCTCGGGTGGCGGTGGGGGGGGGGGGCAGATGGCAGAGCAGAGCCGGCACCGTACCACGTCTGCAGCCCCAGAGTGGCTTCCCTTTGGCCCTTGAATTCCCCTGAGGGCTGAACGGTGGCACCGCGGCACCTTGTGCCCACTGCTCAGCCCTTGGTCAGCCCCTTGCAACGATGTCCTGAAACGTAAAGCTGAGAAGGCGCTGGAAGACCACTGGATCCCTGCTTCCCTTTTTTTTTTTTTTTTAGCAAAGAAATTGTTTTCTGGATAATCTAGCCATCTCAATATGCAAAGCAGGTAAGAGAGCATTGGGGTGGAAGTAGGGTCCCTGGAATGCGTCTGTGGGGGCTCTCGTCTTCTCCCCCCACCCACAGGAGCCCTTCAGCATCGGCCGCTGATGTCAGTGTGCTAAGAGACCAGGGGACAATTCCGGTCCCTTCCTTCACAGGTGGAGAAACTCTTGTGGCGGGTAGAGACAGTAACCAACTGCTCTTGTTTACTCTTTAAACATGCCAGGAGTACGGATATGACCTTACATGTCTAATGGACTCAGACCCCTACAACCGCCTGATAAGGTAAGTGTCCTAAGTGAGCCCCCTTCGCAAATGAGGAAACAGAAGCACAGAGAGGTGCAGTCGCTTTGCAAAGTCACCCAGCTGGTAAGTGGTGAAGCCAGAATTCAGAGCCCATGGTGGTTGATTCTAGAGCCTGTGGGGTTACCCACTATATGGCCCAGGGAATCTAAGGACTGTCCCACAATCACAGAGGAGCTGAGCCAGGCCCTGGAGGTGGCCTGGAGCGGAGGGAAGTTCACTGAATGAGCAGGGCCGGACCCCTGGGTCCGTGTTTTCGGCAGGCTCTGGTCCTGGCTGTTTGGGAAGAGAGTGAGGAAGAGCAGCCAGTGAGCGTGGGAGGAGCAGAAAGGAAGTCTGGAGATCCCACTGGGAGACTTGGAACTAAGGAGCTACAGCAGATGCTTGAGCTGGAGTGTCAGCTCCTACCCTCGGCGGCACATCAGTGTTGGGACAATGGGCCAGAGTATTTTGTTAATAATGATCACAACAGTGCTAGATACTGCCCTAGGCACTTTATAGGCATGATCTGAGTCATCACAAAACCTCCAGGAGACCCGTGATGTTATCATCCCATTTCACAGATGAGATTACCAAGGCTCAGAGAAGAGAAGCCATCTGCCCAAGGCCACAGACCTGCTGAGTTGTAGCAGTGACATTTGGACCCAGGCCTTGCTGATTCCCAAGCCTGCATATCTGCATCAGTTAGGTGTAATGACCGTAACGCTATGTAACAAACGACCACAAAATCTTGGTGCCATAGAACAGTAAGTGTGTCTCTAGCTCACGTCTCATGTGTGTTGCTGAGCCTGCCTGGGCTCAGCTGGGCAGCTCTGTTCTGCTCCATGTGTCTCCCATCCTCCCCTGGGGTCGGCGAGCTGGCTCAGACATGCTCGTCTCCTGGCGATGGCAGGAGGGCAAGCAGCCCAGAAGAAACACCCAAGGCCTCTTGGGACCAGACCCAGAACCAGTGCACTGTCGATTCTATTGACCTCATTCTACTGACCTAAGCAAGTCACGGAGCAGGCCCAACATCTGAGGGCGGGGAACTGTGCTCCAGCCTTTGACGGAAGGTACTGGAGGTCACTTGGTAAGGTGGGGATACAGGGAGGGGGAAAGAATTGGGGCCCATGTTGTGCTCCACTATAGTGCCGAGGCTGGTGAAAAATGTGTCCCCATGTTCTTTGATACTCTTTCCAAATAGTGGAGCCCTTGAGCGTGGACTGGCCTTCTTGACTCCCTTCCAATGAACAGAACAAGATGGAAGTGGCGGTGTGTAACTTCCAAGGCTGGGACGCTGGGACTCCCTCCTTGCTCCCTTGAGGATCGTCACTCTGGGGAAGCCAGCCGCCATGTTGCCAGGACCCTCAAGCAGCCTTGTGGAGAGACCCACGTGGTGGGGACCCGGGGCTCCAGCCAGCAGCTGTGTGAGGTCCTCCAGCCCCGGTCAAGCCTTCGGATGGCTGCAGCCCCTGCCATCAGGATGGCAACTTCCACAGAGACCTCAAGTTAGAACCGCCCAGCGAAGGTGCTCCTGAACTCCTGACCCACAGAAACTGTGGGGCAATAACTGTGTGTTGTTTTCAGCTGCCAAGTTCTGGGGCGATCTGCTATGGAGCGATAGATAACTAACGCGTAATCATTATGCCAACCCATCGCGGCCATTTCAAGTGAGGCTTAGATGCAAGATGTTTTCTCTGTTCCCCGGAGAACCAACACAAGCCCAACAATTTACCAAGATTAGGGGACCAAAAATACTCATGGCAAACTGTGGTTGTTAAGAAACATCTGTTCTTGAGCCGCCCAAATTGGACAATTCTCAAAGGGAAAGAAAATGCATCAGAAGATGGGGACGGCTGCGTGGGAACTGATGCCAATCCCCCAGCAGCCTCAGCTCATCGCTCAGGTCCCTCCTTACAGTTGAGGTGGGGAGAGGAATCCAAACAAAGATCTGACGGGGTATGTTAATAAGGGCTGCCCGAGCAAGGGACCAAGGGCTCTGTCCAACTGCGAGGGAGGTACCCACACTGGCCCCATACTCCTGCTTTGTGCCAGGTACAGGTGGGCACTTAAAGCCCTGCTTGTGAGGACCAAGGGTGGGGGTTCTGGAAGACTCTGGCTCTATGATGAGGACTAATGGGCGAGAGGCAGTATGGAGTAGTGGTTAAGAGCCCATGGGCAGACCCGGGTTCGAGTCCTGCCAATGATGCTTGCCAGCTCTGAGGCTTGCAAGTGACCAGGCACTTAGATGCTCTGAGCCAGTTTCCTCATCAGCAGGATGGACATAATAACTACTTGACCTGTAGCTATGGTCTGTTTGGTAAGGCTCCTCTCCCACTCCGTGTGACTGTCCATCTTGGTGTCCCACCACTGTAGCACACACATACCCTTGGCCACAGTGATTGGTTCAGGAATAGACACATGGCCCAAGTGAGGCCAATCAGATGGAACTGGAGACATGGTCGTTGCCTAAAGTGCTAAGTTTAGAAGGACATGAGTCACAGTTGCCAGTGTCAACTGTCATGTGAAGCATGTGAAGAAATCTTGTCTAAGACCTGGCAAGAGATAACAGAGCCTCACAAAATTGCTTAACTTCCTGGATCCAGCCATACCTGAAGCCTACAAGAATGTGTCCTGATGTCTGTATTAGTCAGAGTTCTCTAGAGAAACAGAATCAACAGGATTAAACATATACACAACATTCACACCTCCAATTGGTTCTGCTGTATCTATCTATTGATTGATAGACATAGATATAGAAAGATATTTATTATAAGGAATTGGCTTATATGATTATAAAGACTAGGAAGTCTCAAGATCTGCAGGCAGCCAGCTGGAGACCAGAAGGGCTGATGGTGTAAGCTCCAGTCTGAAAGCCAGCAGATTCGGGCTGATAAGAGCTGATGTTTTAGTTCAAGTCCAAAGTCAGGAGAAGGCCGATGTCCCAGCTCAAGGCCATCAGACAGGAGGCATTCCCCGTACCCACAGGACGGTCAGACTTTGTGTTCTATTCAGGCCTTCAACTGATTAGATGAGGCCCACCCACATTAGGGAGGGCAATCTACTATACTCAGTCTACTGATTCAAACGTTATTCTCACCTAAAATCACTCTACGGAAACACACAGGATAATGTTTGACCAAATATCTGGGCACCCCATGGCCCAGTCAAGTTGACACACAAAATAAACCATCACAGTGTCCAAGTTGTCACGTGATACCTCCCCCTGTTTGTTTTAGACACATTCGAGTTGACAGAACTCGCTTGGAGTCAGGGTCTTGTGGATGGAAATGCTTATTTCACAGGGATATTGGAAAAGTGGCAGAGCTCTCGTGAAGCGCAGTGCCTGGGAGCTGGAAAGTTCTCAGGGATGATGATCGTTGATGCTCGTCCTAGAGAAAACTCTCGGGAGCAGGCTTTCTCCATTTGGGAGAAAATGGGCCACACTCTGCTTTCTCTGCCTCATATCCTCTCTCCACCACAGAGCTGGCCCCGTGGTCCTGGGCGGATGGTACAGACCCTCTACCCCAGGGAAACACTATAGTCCAGGTCGCCTGGCACCATAATTAATAAGCTGAAAGATGAGGAACCTGGAGAACCCTTCCTTAAGGCTGTGATCTGGCATCATCTAATTTTGAACGTCACATCTGTCTTTCCTTTTCATTTTCTGAAATAAATTCTAGTCTCCCCCAGACTAATGGACGCCTAGGGCTGTGCGCATCCAAAGCTGCACTCAGGGAAGAAAAGTGAAAAGCACGTTAAAAACTTTTAAACCAGCTACCCTGAAGCATGTCTTTCTGAGAGTGGTGGATGTGTTGCTTTTGACCACCAGCATCCCTTCCTTGATGGAACCATGCCTCCGTGACTCCCCGTGGTACCCACTGTCCTCCACCTTCCTCACCACAGTGGAGAGCCTATGACCAGGCTGCACCGGTCCTAACACCTTGGCCACATCCACTTGGACCCAGGGATTGGTCCTGAGGTGGACACGTGATCCAAGCAAAGCCACTCCAAACCCTTCTTTGGATTCCTATATCAATGATCAAAGAAAAGGAGAGAGAGAGAAAGAGTGACAGAGAGAGAGAGAGAGAGAGTGCTTTTTCCTTTTGGATTGCAAGCCATAGGGGTGAGGCCTGAAGCTGCCTGTGGCCATTCTTCCTGCCTTGTAGAGAAGCAACCCACAGAGGGAAGAAGGGAGATAGAGAGAGAACTGAGTGCCAGACACATGAGAGGATAGCATGTGAGCCCCTGGATCCAGCTATGCCTGAAGCCAGCTAAAATTCCCCCTTTTGCTTAAACCTGTTTAAGTTGAAACAATGGTCTGTGGCTGTTCCTTAAACTCACTTAAAGAATGATGAGGAAAACTGCAGACATGCTTGTGCCAAGGAGCTTGGACCAGGCTACACGGAACTTCTAAACACCAGATGGCTGAGACTCCAGCTACTCTCTTATAGATTGGAAGTCTGCCCTGTGCCCCAAAGCACAGACTTTAGAGTGAGAAGCCTGGGACGTGAGCCCCAAATCCCAACTCTCTGGGCCTCAGTTTCCTCCTCTGTAAACTGTAGACTGTGGTACCCACCTCCTCAGGCAGTAAGAGGATTAAATCAGATGGTGGTTGTCGCCTGTGCAGCCCGGTGCCTGGCTCAGAGAACTGCCCCTCAGCAGGCGCTGTCTAGCCCCGATCCCCAGGGAACCCTGCCCGCTGCTCCCTCCCCTGCCTGACCCAGTTTTTCATCCAAATTTGGCCACAGGCCCGGGCCCCGGCCTATTTTAGGTACACCTCTTTTTGTTGCAGGAAAAAGAGACCCACGCAAGTTACCTTAAAACAGAGGGTTTATTATGGGGACAGGAATGTGGATGGGGCGGAGGCAGGGGCACCCTTGGGACTGGAACTGTTTGGCTGTAGAATCTCTTTTCTTTGCTCCTTTAAAAGGGATCATCCCACTCGTCCTTGCAGGAGGGACCACTTCCCGGCCTGGGTGCAAACAAACCAGGGAGGTTTGGTGACCACGATTGTTGAAACCCGAGACTCCCCTTAACTCATGTGGAGAGAGTGGAGCTTTTGGCTGCTGATCATTTGGATTCGGGTTTTCACAGCCCTCAGGACCATCAGGGCTGTTGTGAGAAAGCAGGTGGGCGCGGATTTGGGGACGGAGGATTGTATAGAGTGACTGTAATTTATCGCCCAAACCAGGATGCTTTGAGAATGACAGGGGCAGCACGAATACTTACGCAGGGACGAAAGACAAAAACCAAGACTGTGCAAGCAGCCAGGACACAGGGTCACCCTAAGAGCTCAGAGGTCTGAGAAGGAAGGGGAGGAAGAAAGCAGTGACCACACTGGAAAGAGGACCGGGTGTGACCGCTGCCCAGGAAGTGCCAGGTGCGTGCATGGAGGGCTGGACGGCCGGGAAGGCAGCCCGCGGGTCCCCAGGGACCTCACCTGCCCTGTAGGTGGTGGATGGTGTTCAGGCTCACGGAACTTTGCTCCATCTGCAAAAAAGGCCCTTGTCCACCCAGGGTAAGACCCAGACCCTAAGGGGCTTGAGACCCATAGGAGACCCCTCCCACTGGCGGGGGATGGAAAGAAAGTTCTACTCAGGTACTTGGCAGGGAAGGTGGGTGGAGCACGTGCCCCGGCCCCTGACCCAGCCTGGGTCAGTGTAAGCAGCTCTCCCTGGGCCACGCAGAGTTCCCGATAGCCTCTCTGTGTACTCAGAACTCACGCATGCAAGCAGCCCCCGCTCCCTCCAGCCCTCCGATTTCCGCTGACGGCGCCTCTCCCTGCCTCTCCCCAATGCCTTCCTGACTGACACCCAGCCCTGACCCTTGCCAATGATGCTACCCTTGTCTCAAATCTCAGCAACCTTGAAACAACTCTTTTCCGCTCCCCAGGAAGGGCCCAGAAGGATCTCACCTCTGGGGGATGGTGGGTCCCTCCATATGGTGAACATGTGTGCTTCTTCTCATCCAGCTTATTACCAGCCCTTTATGTGGCCAGTGCCCCAGTTTTGCTAGGGTGGGGACCTTCCCGTCCTTGCTCACACTCCTTCTCATTCTCTGGGCTTTCCAGGAAGCTGACACCATCCCCCTGGATGCAGTGGTGCAGAATGTGACCTAAGCTAAGGCAATTAGCACATCCTGTCTTCCGGGCCACTGATTGATCTAGGTAGGTGCCCAATTAAAGTTTGCTGCCTGGCCTGATGTCTTCAGAAAAGTCTGAAACCTCTTTTCTGATGCTCTTAAAGGGATGAAGAATGGAATGCAGAGCTGCCAATATCATTTTTGATGAAGGATCTACACATGGAGCCAGCCCCAGGGAAGTAGAGCTGAGAAGTGGAGAGAGAGAAACTGGATCCTGGTGACATCATTCAAGCTCCTGGATCAAGCCACACCTGAAGGTCTGCCCTTGGGCTTTTCAAACACAGGAGCCAATAAAGTCCCTTTTCTCAGGTCACGTTCTCTGCTACCTGCAATTGTCAAAGCTCTAACGGCAGATTAGCTCCTGCAGCCAAAAGGATGTTCAAACCAATGGTAAAAGAGTAAATAAACTATGCAGTTGCTCGCACAAAGTTCTGAGCTCTGCCTTCCCATAGTGAGAATTTCCAGGCTCCAGTTAGAGCCCTTGGTCCCTCTCTTCCTATCCACTAATGCAAGCCATCTCACAGAATCCACCCCTGGCAATGTCGTGAAGTAGGTCAAGACTATTTCTGAAGCCTGAGTGTTGGACCTGACCTCTGTGGGTCTACAGAGCCTGTTACATGAATACCCTGGCATTCCCCAACCCCACCATTATCTGCAAGGCCATGCAGGAGCCGGCCCCCTGACCTCCCTGTGCTGTTGCCCCCCACGCCGGGATGCAGCCATTCTGGCGGCTTCCCAGATCCGCGACTTTTTCCCACATCGAGAGCTTTGCAGATGCTGGTTCCTCAGCCTGGAATTCCCTTCTCTGTTTCTTTCCCTGTGTTATCTTCTTTCCCTCCTTTAAGCCTCAGCTGAAATGTCACTTCCCCAGGGAGTCCTCCGCAGCCGCCAGTCTAGGTCAAGCCAGCCTGATTTCTATTCCCAGGGCACCCTGCGCTTTTTCTCTTGTAACTGTAACCCCACGCTCAGTCACTCCCCGGGGTCTATTGAGAAACCTGGTACGTGGTATGTTCTCAAAAACATCTGGATGAATGAGGTCTATAGGTGCCGAGCCCATCAGCCATAAGGAGTAGAGGCCCAGAGAGAGGCAGAACTTGCCCAGGGTCACACAGCAAGTCTGTGATAGCGTGGACACTGAAGCAGGATTCTTATCAGATGCTCTTGAGGAGCCCCAGTGGTGGCTGCTCCTCTCTTTATCTGCTAGTGCCTTGTCTGTTTAGGTCTCCAAAGACCTTTTCTGAGACTCTGTGTCTGCCAGACATGGAGGACCCAAGCTGATGATTCCCTGGGAGGCAGGGACATGAGCCCACTAGGAGGCGTGGCTGTCCTGGGGCCTGGCAGAGACAAGCTGGGTCAATGTTTACCCCATTCCCCAAGACTTGAGGCATCAGACCGAGAGCAGGTACAAGGACGGTGACTGTGTCTTGGCCCTGAAGTGGCTACAAGGCCCAGAACAAATGGAGACAGAAGGCGCTGGGTGTGGTGACTTCTCCTCCTCATGCTCTGCAGTGACCAGTGGACACAGCTGGGTGTCTTTCCCGGCTCTGCCACTTATGGCTGTGTGATCTTTTTATTTTTATTTTTTTTATTTTTTTTTTTTATTAATGTTATGATAGATTACAACCTTGTGAGATTTCAGTTGTACATTTTTGTTAGTCATGTTGTGGGTACACCACTTCCCCCTCTGTGCCCTCCCCCCACCCCCCCTTTTCCCTGGTAACCACCGATCAGATCTCCTTCTCAATATACTAATTTCCACCTATGAGTGGAGTCATATAGAGATCGTCTTTCTCTGACTGACTTATTTCGCTTAACATAATGCCCTCGAGGTCCATCCACGTTGTTGTGAATGGGCCAATTTCGTCTTTTTTTATGGCTGAGTAGTATTCCATTGTGTATATATACCACATCTTCTTTATCCAGTCATCAGTTTCTGGGCATGTAGGCTGGTTCCACGTCTTGGCTATTGTAAATAATGCTGCGATGAACATAGGGGTGCAACGGACTCTTAAGATATCTGTTATCAGGTTCTTAGGATAGATACCCAGTAATGGGATGGCTGGGTCATAGGGTATTTCTATTTTTAACTTTTTGAGAAATCTCCATACTGTTTTCCATAGTGGCTGTACCAGTTTGCATTCCCACCAACAGTGTATCAGGGTTCCTCTTTCTCCACAACCTCTCCAACATTTGTCGTTCTTGGTTTTGGATGTTTTTGCCAATCTAACGGGGGTAAGGTGATATCTTAGTGTAGTTTTGATTTGCATTTCCCTGATGATTAGCGATGATGAACATCTTTTCATGTGTCTATTGGCCATATTCATATCTTCTTTTGAGAAATGTCTGTTCATGTCCTCTGCCCATTTTTGGATCGGGTTGTTTGTTTTTCTGTTGTTAAGCAGTGTGAGTTCTTTGTATATTATGGAGATTAACCCTTTGTCGGATAAGTGGCTTGTAAATATTTTTTCCCAATTAGTGAGCTGTTTTTTTGTTTCAATTCTGTTTTCCCTTGCCTTGAAGAAGCTCTTTAGTCTGATGAAGTCCCATTTGTTTATTCTTTCTATTGTTTCCCTCAACTGAGGAGTTACAGTGTCCGAAAAGATTCTTTTGAAACTGATGTCAAAGAGTGTACTGCCTATATTCTCTTCCAAAAGACTTATTGTCTCAGGCCTAATCTTTGGGTCTTTGATCCATTTTGAGTTTATTTTGGTGTGTGGTGAAAAAGAATGGTCAATTTTCAATCTTTTGCATGTGGCTGTCCAGTTTTCCCAGCACCATTTGTTGAAGAGACTTTCTTTTCTCCATTGTAGGCCCTCTGCTCCTTTGTCGAAGATTAGCTGTCCATAGATGTGTGGTTTTATCTCTGGGCTTTCAATTCTGTTCCATTGATCTGTGGACCTGTTTTTGTACCAGTACCATGCTGTTTTGATCGCTGTAGCTTTGTAGTATGTTTTGAAATCGGGGATTGTGATTCCGCCGGCTTTGTTTTTCTTGCTCAGGATTGCTTTAGCAATTCGCGGTCTTTTGTTCCCCCATATGAATTTTAGGATTGTTTGTTCAATTTCTGTGAAGAATGTTCTTGGGATTCTGATTGGGATAGCATTGAATCTGTATATTGCTTTAGGTAGTATGGACATTTTAACTATGTTTGTTCTTCCAATCCATGTACAAGGAATGTTTTTCCATCTCTTTATGTCATCGCCTATTTCTTTCAAGAAAGTCTTGTAGTTTTCATTGTATAGATCCTTCACTTCCTTGGTTAAGTTTATCCCAAGGTATTTTATTCTTTTCGTTGCGATTGTGAATGGGATAGAGTTCTTGAGTTCTTTTTCTGTTAGTTTATTGTTAGTGTATAGAAATGCTACTGATTTATGCACGTTAATTTTATACCCTGCTACTTTGCTGTAGTTGTTGATTATTTCTAATAGTTTTTCTGTGGATTCTTTGGGGTTTTCTATGTATAAGATCATGTCATCTGCAAACAACGAGAGTTTTACTTCTTCGTTACCTATTTGGATTCCTTTTATTTCTTTTTCCTGCCGAATTGCTCTGGCCAGCACCTCCAGTACTATGTTGAATAGGAGTGGTGAAAGTGGGCACCCTTGTCTTGTTCCTGTCCTCAGAGGGATGGCTTTCAGCCTTTGTCCATTGAGTATGATGTTGGCTGTGGGTCTATCATATATGGCCTTTATTATGTTGAGGTACTTTCCTTCTATACCCATTTTACTGAGGGTTTTTATCATAAATGGGTGTTGGATCTTGTTGAATGCTTTCTCTGCATCTATTGAGATGATCATGTGGTTTTTGTTTTTCATTTTGTTGATGTAGCGTATCACGTTGATTGACTTGCGGATGTTGAACCATCCCTGTGTCCCTGGTATAAATCCCACTTGATCATGGTGTATAATCTTTTTGATGTATTGCTGTAATCGGTTTGCCAAAATTTTGTTGAGGATTTTTGCATCTATGTTCATCAGTGATATCGGCCTGTAGTTCTCCTTCTTTGTGTTGTCCTTGTCAGGTTTGGGGATCAGAGTGATGTTGGCTTCATAGAATGTGTTAGGGAGTTCTCCATCTTTCTCAATTTTCTGGAACAGTTTGAGGAGAATAGGTATTAAGTCTTCTTTGAATGTTTGGTAGAATTCTCCAGAGAAGCCGTCTGGTCCTGGACTCTTGTTTTTGGGGAGGTTTTTGATTACCGTTTCTATTTCCTTACTTGTGATTGGTCTATTCAGATTCTCCATTTCTTCCTGATTCAGTTTGGGGAGATTGTAGGAGTCTAGGAATTTGTCCATTTCTTCCAGGTTGTTCAATTTGTTGGCATATAGTTTTTCATAGTATTCTCTTATGATCTCTTGTATTTCATTGGTATCTGTTGTGATTTCTCCTCTGTCATTCCTGATTTTATTAATTTGCGATTTCTCTCTTCTTTTCTTGGTGAGTCTGGCTAGGGGTTTGTCAATTTTGTTAATTCTTTCGAAGAACCAACTCTTTGTTTCATTGATCCTTTCTATTGTCTTTTTTGTTTCAATATCGTTTATTTCTGCTCTTATTTTTATTATTTCCCTCCTTCTACTGACTCTGGGCTTTGTTTGTTCTTCTTTTTCTAGTTCTGTTAGGTGTCGTTTGAGGTTGCTTACGTGAACTTTTTCTTGTTTAGTAAGGTGAGCCTGTATTGCGATGAATTTCCCTCTTAGGACTGCTTTTGCTGCATCCCAAATGATTTGGTATGTCGTGTTCTCATTTTCATTTGTCTCCAGATAATATTTGATTTCTTCTTTAATTTCTTCAATGATCCATTGTTTGTTGAGAAGCGTGTTGTTTAGTCTCCACATTTTTGCACCTTTCTCTGCCTTTTTCTTGTAGTTGATTTCTAGTTTAATAGCGTTATGATCAGAAAAGATGCTTGATATTATTTCAACTCTCTTGTATTTATTGATGTTTGCTTTGGTTCCCAAAATATGGTCAATCCTTGAGAATGTTCCATGTGCACTTGAGAAGAATGTGTAACCTGCTGTTTTTGGATGAAGTGTTCTATATATATCTATTAAGTCCATCTGGTCTAATTTTTCATTTAATTCTATTATTTCCTTGTTGATTTTCTGTCTGGATGTTCTGTCCATTGGTGTTAATGGTGTGTTGAGGTCCCCTACTATTATTGTATTGTTGTTGATGTCTTCTTTTAGTTCTATTAAGAGTTGCTTTACAAATTTTGGTGCTCCTGTGTTGGGTGTGTATATATTTATAAGTGTTATGTCTTCTTGGTGGCGAGTCCCTTTTATCATTATATACTGTCCCTCTTTATCTTTCTTTATCTGTTTTGTTTTGAAATCTACCTTGTCTGATATTAGTATAGCGACACCTGCTTTCTTTTGTTCATTATTAGCTTGGAGTATTGTTCTCCATCCCTTCTCTCTGAGTCTGTGTTTGTCTTTGGGGCTGAGGTGTGTTTCCTGGAGGCAGCATATTGTTGGATCTTGTTCTTTGATCCATCCTGCCACTCTGTGTCTTTTGATTGGGGAGTTCAATCCATTTACATTTAGAGTGATTATTGAGACGTGGGGGCCTACCTCTACCATTTTGTGTCTTGTTTTCCGGTTTTCTTCAGTTTCCTTTGTTTCTCGTCCCATGGTTTAATCTGTTCTGATGTAGAGCTGCTACTCTCTGTTGTTGTCCTTCTACTTATCTCCTCTGCTCTTGGTTTTGTAGCCCCTTTCCTTTTTTGGATTTTTCAGGAATGAGGGTTTTCCTGAGGATTTCCTGAAGAGGAGGTTTTGTGGCAATGAACTCCCTTAATTTTTGTTTATTTGGGAAAGTTTTTATTTCTCCATTGTATTTGAAGGATATTTTCGCTGGGTAGAGAATTCTCGGCTGTAGATTTTTGTCCTTCAGATTTTTGAATATATCATTCCACTCTCTTCTAGCCTGTAAAGTTTCTGCTGAGAAATCTGCTGATAGCCTGATGGGGGTTCCTTTGTAGGTTAGTTTCTTTTGCCTGGCTGTCCTTAATATTTTCTCCTTGTCGTTGACTTTTGCTAGCTTCACTACTATATGCCGTGGAGTTGGTCTTCTTGCATTGATAAAGTTTGGAGATCTATTGGCTTCTGTCACCTGAAGATCCATCTCCCTCACCAGATTTGGGAAGTTCTCAGCCATTATTTCTTTGAATAGGTTTTCTGCCCCTTTCTCCTTCTCTTCTCCCTCTGGTATACCTATAATCCTTACGTTGCATCTCCTAATTGTGTCTGATAATTCTCAGAGAGTTTCTTCATTTCTTTTAAGTCTTGCTTCTCTCTCCTCCTCTGCCTGCAGCAATTCTATATTGCCATCTTCCAAATTGCTAATTCTTTCCTCCATATTATCGGCCCTACTGTTCAGAGCATCTAGATTTTTCTTAATCTCCTCTATTGTGTTCTTCATTTCCAATATTTCTGTTTGGTTCTTCTTTATCGTATCAAACTCTTTTGTGACATAGCTCCTGAACTCGTTGAGTTGTCGGTCAGAATTCTCTCTTAACTCATTGAGAATCCTAATGATGGCTGTTTTGAAGTCATCATCATTTAGGTTATATATCTCATTTTCTTTGGGATTGTTTTCTGTGTATTTGTTACTTTCTTTCTGTTCTGGAGATTTAATGTATTTTTTCATATTGCTTGATGATGTTGATTTGTGCCTCCGCATGGAGATAGAGTTTAGTTGCTCCTTTCACTTGTTTCAGCTGCTGCGGTGGGGGGAGCAGCTGTTTATACTTCACCAACCAGGAACCCTGTTGGTAGTTGCTAACTGGGCCTGGGCCCCTCCTCGTAGCCACAGTGGCCCTTTGGATTCCCTCCTCTGCCGTGGGGGCCGTCACAGGGGGGCTTCAGGCTGCAGGTGCCTACTGTTGTTGCCCACCTAGATGCGCTCTCTCCTTGGGGTCTGCAATGGTGTTATGGGCTTTTCCAGCGGCCAGGGGTGGGATCACTTATATTTGTCGCTCCGTTGCTGTCGGCACCCACCAAATCTCACTTGTCGTCTATGGATCGCAGGAGAGCTATTGGCATCTTCTACAGTCTGTGGTTAGTACACCTAGCTATGCTGCTTTTGCCCTGGGGTCTTCCAGCCTTGTGGCTGGCGGCTGGGTGCCTTCTACTGGTGCTGTGCAGAGGCTTTCCCTAAGGCTGCTGTGAGCCTGTAGGGTTTCCCCCTAGGCTACTAAGCTGGGTCTCTGGAACTCTCTCCAGCCCCAGTCCTCTCCGAGATCTCCGGCAATCCCTAGTCCCCACGGGGCGGGCAACGGCAGCTGGGGGTCGCCCCGCCCTCTGGGCTTCTCTCCGGGCCTCTGCCGGGAGCCCTGAATGCTGGGTGTGGCCCCTCTGCTAACGGCAGACAGAGAGTTTTGTCTGCTGCCCGGGCGGAGCTCCGGCGCTTCCCCTCCGGGTCGCAGAACTGGCCTTTGAAAGTTCCCCCGCCCCGGTCCTCTCCGAGATCTCTGGCAATCCCTAGCCCCACGGGGCGGGAAATGGCAGCTGGGGGTCGCCCCGCCCTCTGGGATTCTTTCCGGGCCTCTCCCGGAGCCGTGAGTGCTCAGCGTGGCCCCTCTGCTAACGGCAGACAGAGAGTTTTGTCTGCTGCCCGGGCGGAGCTCCGGCGCTTCCCCTCCGGGTCGCCGAACCGGCCTTTGAAAGTTCCCCCAGCCCCGGTCCTCTCCGAGATCTCCGGCAATCCCTAGTCCCACGGGGCGGGCAACGGCAGCTGGGAGACCTCCATGCCCTCCGTGTCTCTCTCTGGGACCCTCCGGGCGCCCCGAGCACCAGGCTGGGTCTCCCCGCCAATGGCGGGGAGAGACTCTCCCCGCGGACTCAGGTGTGCAACTCCAAAGTTTCCCTCTGCGTTTAGGAGTAATTGCAGGGGGTTTAGGTAGGGTTCTGGTCACCTGTTTCCACCGTCGCTCCTCTGTTGTGTTCTCGCTCCTGCCCTAGATGTGTGTGGATCCTCTGGGGGCGTCCGTTGGAAGAAAGCCGCTTGTGGGTACTAGGCTGCCCGTCGGGGTCGGAGAGTTTTCACCTATTTCCACATCCTCCCGGAGGAAAGTCCATCCGCCTTCCGATGTATAGTCGCGTGGGTGTCTCAGACGTCCTGAGATGCTGTCTGGATATCCTTTGTCAAGCGATAAGTGTCCAAATAATTGTAGACTCGAAGGGCGAGAGACAAAGAGGACTACTCACGGCGCCATCTTGGCTCTCCCTTCCGGCTGTGTGATCTTGAACAAGTCACTTCACTGCTTTGAGTCCCTGCTTGCCATTCTGTGAAACAGGAATATTCATAGTAACAACCTCATAAAGTAGTAATGAGAATTAAATTAGGAAATAAGCATGTGTTTATAGCAGTGTCTGACCTGGAAGAGGTGCTCAGATTGCATCCCCTGGGCAGTGGCTTAATGTACCTACCCAAAGAGCAATTCTAGACTTATTGCTTTGTTTACTTTGTTAGTGTCTGAATCCCCCTCTGGAGTGGGAACTCTTCGAGGGAAGATTCCCAATGGGTCTTGTCCCCCAGTAAATTCCCGGCATTGAGACAAACTTATAGAAGGGACTTCATAAATATTGAATAGAGGGATGAATGGATGGATAGATGGATGGATAGGTGGATGGATGGATGGATGGATGGATGGATGGGTAGATGAGTTGTTGTATAGGTGAATGGGTGGATGGAAGGATGGATGGGTGGATGCATGGATAGGTAGATAGATGGATGAATGGGTGAATGGAAGGGTGGATGGGTAAATGGGTGGAAGGATGGATGGGTGAATGGATGGACGAGTGGATGGATGAATGGGTGAGTGGAAGGGTGGATGGATGGCTGTATGGGTGTGTAGATGAATGGATGGATGGATGAGTGGATAAGTGGATGGATGGATAGATGAGTGGGTGGATAGGTGAATGCATGGATGGAAGTGTAGATGGGTGGATGGATGGATGAGCTGGTGCATAGGTGAATTGGTGCATGGAAGGATGGATGGGTAGACGGGTGGATGGATGGATGGATGGGTGGGTGGATAGATTAGTAGATGGATAGGTGAATGCATGGATGGAAGGATGGATGGGGGGTAGGTGGATGTGTAGATGGAAGGTTAGGTGGATGGATGGATGAATGGGTGAATGGAAGGGTGGATGGATGGATGGATGGGTGAATGGATGGATGGGTAGATGGATCGATGGGTAGACAAGTGGGTGGATGGATAGATGAATGAGTGGACGGATGGGTGGATAGGTAGATGGGTGGGTGGATTGGTAGATGCAGGGGTGGATAGGTGAATGGGTGGATGGAAGGATGGATGGGTGGATGGATGGATGTATGGATGGGTAGATAAGTTGTTGCATAGGTGAATGGGTGGATGGAAGGATGGATGGGGGTAGGTGGATGGGTAGATAGATGGATGAATGGGTGAATGGAAGGGTAGATGTATGGAGGGATGGATGGATAGATGAGTGGGTGGATAGGTGAATGGGTGGATGGATGGGTGGATGGATGGATAGATTAGTAGATGAATAGGTGAATGAATGGATGGAAGGATGAATGGGTAGATGGGTGGATGGAAGGATGGATGGGCAGATGGGTGAATGGATGGATGGGTAGGTGGATGAATGGAGTGGTATAGATGGAAGGATTCACAGAAGGAATGTAAGTTTTGGTTTCTGAAGACGTATGACCCTTCTGCTCATGTCCCAAGTTCTCTTGCCTCCTTCCTCTCCGTGTCCGTGGCGCAGGTTGCTGTGAGTGTAAAGAACAATAGAATAAGCACATGGCCCTCTCTTTATGGGTGTTATTTTTAGTTTCCATGCTGCAGAGGTCAGAGTGTCAAACAACAAAGAGAAGTCTTTTCTCTCTCGAGGAAAGAATTGGTCACATCTGCGTGGGCTGCAGTGAAGGTGGGTGTTTGTTTGTTTGGCTTAACAGCTATTTGACTGAGACCTCCTGCCAGAGGGAGCCGGCCACCTTTCCTAGAGCTCTGGGCCCTGAGCCAAGCCAGGGAGGGCAGCTCCCTTCACTCCTGAGCTCTGTCGATGCGGCTACGCCCTGCTGAGATGCAATTCCCGCGGACTTTCCCATTGCCGCCAAATGTGCGCCTATGAGAGCTCTGCAGAAATGAGAGTCCTCGGGGCTGGGAGAAGAACAGGAATGGGGAGGTGAAAACATGCTGGCCATGCGCATCCTGTTACGTTAACCCCTTGGGGGAGACCAATATAATACTAACCCCCACGGGACTCCTTTGCCACGTGCTTCTGATGCTCTCTGTCTCAAGCTGTGGAGTCTATTTCTGCAACCTCTTGAGTCTGTGACCTGCTCTGCCCAACAGGATGCGGCTCGAGTGATGCGGTGCGCCTTTGAGGCCGGGTCTGATGAGGCCCCGCAGTTCTCTTGCCCTCTTGGAACTTTGGGACCAGGAGTCTGTGCAGAAGCCCAGTCGCCCTTACTAGTGGATGAGCGGCCACGTGGAGGGGATCCGAGGGGGCCCATTTGACAGACAGCATCAATCACCAGACATTGAGTGCGGCCAGCTCGGACCCTCCGGCCCAGCCAACCGCCCGACCAAAGGCAGCCCTGTGAAGGGGCCCAGGCGACAGTGGCAGGGGATGTGCAGTAGCAATCCAAAGAATCATGAGACGTAAGATGTTGTTTCCAGGGGCATTGGGGGTGGCTGCTGACGCAGCAAAGACTGACAAAGCGCTGTGGTTACAAACAGCCCCGAACTTCAGGGACTCAGACTCTGAGGACTGATGTCTCACTCACGTCCCAGCCTGGTGTCGTGGGGGCTTCTGTTCCGTGCAGGCATTCAGAAACCCAGGGCGCCTCTATATTATGGCTCCATCATGTTCTAAGGTGCCTCCAGCGAACTGTTGGCCAGTGAGGAAAGAGAGCATGGAGGGGGGCCCAGGAGGTTTAGAGGCCAGGCTTGGAAGCAGCTCATGTCACTTCTGCCCCTATGCCATTGGCCAGAATTCGGTCCATAGCCACGCCAATGGCAGGACGAGGGAAATAATTTGGCAGACACTGGCCAGTCGCAGCCCCTCTGCGCCAGGCTCCGGGCTCGGTGCTCTGTACTCAGCATTTTGTTAGAGGCCCACAGCCCCTCTTTGGGGTTGGGGCCATTCAACCCTTGCCTGCAGTGACCCAGTGACCTGCTCTCCGACTTGGGCCAGTGATGAATAAGACAGATACCGTTTCTGCTCTCAGGGAGCTCACATTCCAGAGAGGGAAGTCAGTCTGCAAGTAAGGGAACTAGCACATAAGTAATTTCGGAGAGTGACACCTTCTCCGAGACGTGCATCAGAGTGGAGGTTTCGAGTCAGAGGTGCCTTTGGATGGGGTGCGCAGGGGACCTCCCCAAGGAGGACTAAACTGAGACCTTGCTGTGGAGGCTGTTTGTTGCCTATCATCCACTCTTCCTTTCTACCCAAGAAACAGCCACTTTCTACTGCTGAGTTCAACAATGTTCCTGGCTATATAAGCACGTTTCCTAGCGTTCCTTGCAGATGGGAGTGTGAAAGGAGATGTTAGTAAAAGTTGTTAGATGGAGCTTCCAAGAAAGTTCCTCAAAAGAAGCAAACTTGACTTGGAGGAGAGAGTAGTTTTGCCATTTCCTCCTTTTTCCTGCCTATGGTGCAGATGTGATGTCTGGTGCTACAGCAGCCACTATGGACTATGAGATGAAATGTTCAGAATGATAGAACAGAAAGCCATAAGAAGCCTGGTCTTGTGTGAAGAAGCTTTACTAGGTATGAAAAGGAATATAGTGATGGACCAAGGGGTTGCTTCAGAGAGCTCAAGAATCCACTTTCAAGGACCAGCTTTTCCCTTTTGGGCTTTATGATCTAGATCTTGGTTCTGTGATCGTTACTTCCCTCAGCCCCATCTTCTTTCGAGTGAGCAGATTTATCCTCCTGTTGCTGTCTGAACACACTCCTCCAAGCCCCTCCCTGTAGCAGCACTTTGTGAACCGCCCTCCCTGAATGGGGATGACGTGGGACGTCTACGCCCATGTGAGCTCAGCCTCTTGCAACGAGCACCAGGTCGATCCAGGTGAAGCCAGGTTAAAAACAGATGCGAGGTGAGTATAGTCAATACCCTGGGTTACATACTTGAAAATTGCTAGGAGAGTAGATCTTGAATGTTCTCACCACAAAAAAGAAACAGTAATTACGTGCAGGCGGTAGGGAACTGTGGTGGCAATCGCTTTGCAATATGTAACTTTATCAAATCAATACATTGTACACTTTAAACACATACAATGTTGCGTGTCAATTAGGTCTCAGTGAAGCTGGAGGAGAAAGGACTAATGCAAGGACACCTTAAGGGGAAGAGGTCTGCTGGTGGCCAAGGTGATATTGAAGCCGAGAGAGCATATTTGCTGCCAGGCAACCAGGCTCTGTTTGTGGGAGCCGGGGGGTGGTTACACGCATGCACGCCAGGGCCAGGATCTGTCATTCAAGTCCATCTATTGTCACACTGTGCTGCCACCCGGAGTCACTCCATCCAACTTCCTCGGCCCATGATCTCTATGCTTCCCTCAAATTGCAGAGCCCGCAGGAATCACCCCGATTTTCCAGTCCAAAGCATTTTCTTCTGAGCCGACAGTGGACTCTCAGACTGAGTCACCACACATCACGCAGCTCAGGGAGAGACCTGACACGGGCCAGCAGAGAGTCAGATGGCCGCAGCTCGCATGAGAGGCTCTTCTAACTCCTCTAGAGTCTGTGAGGCCCACAAAGGGTCCCGGAGTCCACCCATCGCCGGAGCTTTGCCTGTGCTGTTCCCTCAGCCAAGAAAGTCTTCGCCCGGCTTTTTGCATGACTGGCTCTTTCTTCCCCTTCAGACCTCAGGTTCAATGTCACCGTCTCAAGAAATAAAAACACGTCCACACAAAAGCTTGTACAGGAATGTTCTTAGTCGTGTTATCCATACTGGCCAGAAAGTGGAAACAACCCAAACGCCCATCAATAGAGGAATGGGTAAACCACATGTGCTCTATCCGTACAGTGGAATATTATTTAGCAATAAAGAGGAACGACGTACCGAGACAGCTGCAATGTGAACGGCCTTTCGAAACATTATGCTAAGTGAAAGAAACCATTCACAGAAGGCCACAGATTGCATGATTCCACTCATAATAAATGTCCAGAATGGGCAAATCCATTGAGACAGAAAGTAGATTAGTGGTTGCTGGTGGGTAGAGAAAGGGGAGAATAAGGAGTGAATACCAATAGGTACAAGACTTCTTTTCGAGGTGATGAAATGTTCCACAATTTGATTGTGATGATATACACAACCTTGCAAATATATTAAAAACTACTGAATTGTACACTCTAAAATGGTGAGTGTCATGGTATGTAAATTATATCTCAAGAAATCTGTTAACAAAAAGTCACCTCCTCAAAGAGGTCTTCCGTGATTTCTCTCTCTGAAGGTGGTACCCTGATGTTTTTTTAGCTCCATCCCTGCTTAATTCAGTTCCTCATCCCGTTGGCCACCACCTGTGATAATTGGGTCTGTTTACATGTGTATTGCATGTGTGTGAGCATGCGTGTGTGTGGTTCTCTCTGTCTAGGAGTGACCTCCATGAAAACAGGGGCCGTATCTGCCCTGTCAGAGCTGTGTCCCCAGCACTCAGCACAGGACTGAATGTTGATTGAATATTTGTTGGTTGATTGAAGGAATCTTGGCATACTCAACCTAGAAGGGTTCTGAGTGCTCATCCCGTGCTCCTCGTTTATGGATGTGGAAGCTAAATGTAGGGGGAGAGGCTCTCTCAAAAGCTTCCCGTGGCTGTGTTTGATTTTTCCCCCTCAGCTATTTTTGAAAGACTTAGAAGTCCGGCAAACCACTGCCCAAGTGGAATAGACAGACTGTTCCCGACTTAGCAGTGAAATGACAAAGATAAATGGTGTTGGGGGGTCCCAGTGGAGTCAACAAGCACGCACTCCCTTCTATGGCAATAGATGGCGTGTGGCCTTATTGTCTATAAATGCCACCCATGTCACTGCCAGGGCCCCGCCTCTGCCAGGCTGTTGTCAGATGCTGCCACAGGGAGTGGGGGCTTCAGCCAACTCAGGTCCTGCCATGGGGGCTGGGTGACAGGGCACAGTAGCCAGGCCTGCCCCATCACGGCAAATTGCTCCTGGGTGAGCCAGCTGGCTCCCAGCCTGCAGAGCAGTGAGGTCCTTTGTGCCTTGAAGTAATTAATTATGCCATATGGCAAGGAAACACAACAAGATTTATAGCAGAGTCAGCGACAGATGGCCTTGAGAGAAAAACACAGATCTGCGCAGAGATGTCAAAGTGCCAGCGTCCCAGAGCGTGGGGAGATGGCGCGTGTGTGTGCGTCTGTGTGTGTGTGCGTGTGTGTGCCAGGGGAGCAGGGAGGGGAGAGACGCTCGGCTGGGATCTGAGGCTCTGCCACTTTTTAGGGACTGCCCATCAGAAAGCAGATACTTTTACCCCTGTGGAATATTTTTTCGCCCACCTCCCAGGGTAGGGGATGAATTGGGCGCTGGCTTCCAGGGCGTCTGTGTGGGAGCAGAGAAAAATGCCAATCGAGAGATACAAGAAAAGGTGAGAGAATCTTGGGGAGGATGGGATGATTTTTTCCGGAAAAGAAAGCGCCTCCCAGCTTCAGCGCTCCGCGTCTCCTTCTGTGTTTTGATCTGAGGAGTGAGCCACCCCCACGCGAGGCCCCACCGGCGTCTCAGACTCTTCAGATCCAAATCAGAACTCATCTGTCTCCCTCAGCCGGCTCTGACTCTAAGCCCCTCTCCACACGCGTCCCAAGTCCTCCTACAGCACAGATCTGACCAGGCCACCCTCCCCTGGCCCCTTCCCAGGGCCCCCGGGACAAAGTTAAACTTCTCTGCAGGGCCCCCGAGACCCCCCACACTCCCCAGCTCCTAGGTTCACCTCCCACCTTCCTCTCTGGCTTCCTCCTATGCCATACCCGCAGTTTCCTGAACGCAGCATCCTATTTCTAGCCTCCATGCCTTTGCAGATGCTGTTCCCACCCCCTGGAATGACTTTCCTCACCCTGCTGGTCTGGATCAATCCTCATTCACCCCAGCTCACACATCTCTTCTTCTGCAGCTCCTCCTCTGCTGGACTTAAAACAGAGTCAAGCAGATTCTCCTCTGTGTGGCCACACAATAAATTGTGAGCCTTGCTCATTGACGGTGTGTATCACTTGGCGTTTACACGTGTGACTCCCCCTCTAGACTTGAGGGCGGGTCCCTGTTTATTGTCTCTTTATCTCCCAGCATAAAACAATGCCTGGTGCATCGTGGGCACCCTTAGGCTTCTCTGCAATTGTGGGTCCTGCATAATCAGTATTTGCACGCTAGAAAGAGGAAAGAGGAGATTGGGTTCTGGCCCTGGGGCCAGGGATGGCCGTCAAAGGTAGAACTTAATGGAATTTCTTCCTCGATGTTGGCTGTGGATGGATGACATTAATGTCCCTATTCATGGCCTCCCTGTACCCACGCCGCTTGTGATGACTTTGAAGCCCCTCCCACCAGGAGGTGGAGTCTATTTTCCGATTCCTTGAATCTGGGCTGCCCTTGTGACTGCTTTGACCAGTGGGAGGTGGAAGTGAGGATGCATGAGTTCCAGTCGCAGACCTCAAGGCACCTTGCAGCTTCCTCTTACTGTCTTGGAACTCTGACCAGCTGCTGTGTGAATGAGCCCAAGCCAGCCTGCTGCAGGATGAGGGACACATGGAGCAGAGATGTCCCCACTGAAGCCATTCCAGACCAGCAAAATCTACCTGATCTGCTACCCAAGTGTAGCCGGTCGCTGCCCAGATAAACAGAACCAACTAGCAGACCCAGATTTGTGAGTTGAATCCATCCTTGTTGTTCTGAGACATTGATTTTTTTGGGATGCATTGTTACACGGCAATAACTGACTAATACATTCTCCAACACAGGCAGGGACACGTTATGTGGTTGCTTGTTAGTAAGCTGAACCTTGCTTGGAAGGAAGTCCAGAATGTGACAGTGGTGCTTGGGCTTTTAATTTTCCTGCTGGTAAAAGAGGAAAAAGAGAGAGAGAATGAGAAGGTGAGCTCACAGCCCTTCTTGAACTTGCCCATTCCCCCAAGTTATGGGTCCTATGGGTTAGCTGGAACTCTAAATGTCAAGTTGTCCAAGGTTTCTCAAACTGTGTTTCCCAGGGCATTAGTCCTAAAGGATATTAGTTGATGTTACTAGGAGAAAAAAGGAAGATATTTTGGTCAAATAAGTTTGGAAAACATTAGCTTCGTGGAAGGTACACAGGCTCCTTGGCTGAATGCCTTGCTGGTACCTTTAATATGTTCATTGTACGTCGTAAGACTGAGAAGGAGGACCTTAGTGACCAATGTCTCCAAGCAGATTTGACCTCTTTTTCACGGACACACTTTGGGAAAAGGTGACCTGGTATAAGCACCCCTCTGGCGTGCAGAACCAAGTCATGACATTCTCAAAGAGTGATGAGCTGGCCTTGACCCAGAGCTGGAAAACGTCTAGAAACTGGTGGGACCTTCGTCCTTGTATTAACAGCTGGGTTCCCTGAGCTTCCATCCTTTGGTCCTTTAGAACACATCTCATCTTTTCTTGCAAGTGTCAGCCCTTCCAAGATCTGAAGACAGTTATCATATCTCCGGCCCTCTGGGCCCCAAGCTTCTCTCCTTTAAGCAAAACATCCCAAGTTTCTTCAACCACATCTCACAAGGCTGGTTCCGAGCTCCTTTCATCTACCTGGATAGTCTCTTTTGCTGTTCTTCATAATTTGAGGAGAGCCAGAACAAAATTCAGTCTCCCAGGTATGCATCCTCACCTCTCTCATTTAGACCTTATACTTCTGTTAATGTGGCCTGAAAAAGCTTTGGCTTTTATGTCCATGACAATGCACTCGACTTGCATTGAGTTTGGTCTGAACAAAAACCCGTATATTTTCCTCACAAGAGCTTTTGTGAAATTTATCTTGCGCTTGTGCAATTTTTGAGACCTAAGTATAAAGCTTTATATTTATCCCTTACAAATGTCATCTTCTAAGATTTGCCTTCTAACTTCTGTTCCGATCCTGATTCTGAAATCCTTCATATTTTCAGGTTTTTGTGGAAGAACTCAGCCTACATCACACGGTTTAGCATATGACCTTTGTAGTGAATATGCGATATTCTTGCTACCCAGAGGCTCAGCCAGTAACAGTGCCACGATATTTCTCTTGGAGATTTCCTTCCTCACTCCTCATATAAGAATTTCAGGTGGAGTTGACTCCACCTCCATCCTAGGATGAGCATGTGACCAAGGCCTGGCCAATCAGAGTGTGGTACTCCCTCCCATCACTGACTGATTAACGGATGGAGACACAAGACGCATCAATCAGAGCTGCTTCCTCAACTTAGGCTGGAGGGGCTGCGAACGGGGAGGGAAATGCCTCATTTTTTCACCAGCTGCTGACAGCTGTCTGGCCATCCCATGGGCGACCGATCTGAAGATGAAGCCAACACAGAGGGAGCTTGGAAGACATGAAAATAGGGAGGGAGTCAGGACCCTGTGACATCCTTTGACCAGTGAAGGCTCAGTGCAGGCAGCGCCACCCCATACGGGGAGTTAGGAAAATTGCCCACCATCTTTGCTTGTCTCAAGGACGCGGACCAACTGGAAATCTTTGGGAAGCTGTATAGGATTTTCTGCTAAAGCTGAACACTATTAAACCCTATGATCCAGCAGTTCCATTCTTAGCTGTATACCCAACAGAAATGCCCGCATATGACCACCAAAGGCCTGAGCAAGAATTTTCACATCAGCTTTATCTTCTAATAGCCAAAACATAGAGACAAACCATAGGTCCCTCAGTAGTGGAATGGGTCACAAATTATGGTATGTTCGTAGAATGGGATACTGTACAAAAATAAAATGAACTATTTCACATACAACATACGTGAATCTCACGAACTCCATCTTAACTGAAAGAAGCCAGCCACAGAAGAGGATACACTGGAAGATTCCTTTACGTAAGGTCAAAGACAAGCCAAAATAACCCCCGGCGATAAAAGTCAGAATGGAAGTCACCTTCTGTGGGAGAAGGTAGTGAGTGCAGGAGACACAGCGAGGCTTCGGGAGGAGGATGAAGAATGTTGCATTTCTCCGTGCTGGGTCCAGGAGTGTGTCGGCTTCGTGAGAATTCTTGGAGCTACACATTTATGGTTTGCATTCTTTTCTGCGTGTATATCAGATGTTAACAAACCTTTGCTTTAAAAAGATGACTGGGAAGCGTTCAGGCACTTCTCAGTGGAGGCCAGGGACCAGGCATGCTACACAGTGAAGGAATGTGTGAAGCTCGGGTTGTCTTCCAATGCCCTGCCAGACACTGATTTTGGTGAAAAACTGATTTGTAATTATTTGAACTGGGAGCTGAACCATATCGCCATATCGTATACAAACACAGACTGGTTTTCCTTACTAAAATTTACACTGAATTTTCTGGAACGGAAACTGTAATATACATTGAAGAATTTTATTTTATTTTATCCTGAACTTGACCATGAGCCGTTCATCATTTGGGAAACCCTGTCCCCCACAGCCCCACCATGAGGGGCTACGTAAGCCATGGACACGGCCTACCCGGGTCCCTTTATATTTGAAGCTGTCGCGTTTATGGCGGACGCAGGAATCTCCTGCTCACTGCCAGCCTTTCTTTTCTTTTTTCAAAATGTTGTATTGTGGTAAAATACACATAACACAAAATTTACCATCGGGACCATTTTTCAGCGTACCGATCAGTGGTATTAAACACGTTCATAACATTGTGTAATCATCACCACCGTCCATCTCCAGAATTCTTTTCATCTTGCAAAACTCAAACTCTGTCCCCATAAACACTAACACCCTATCCCCTCCTTCCCCCAGCCTCCAGCGACCACCATTCTCCTTTCTGTCTCTGTGGATTTGACTCCTCCAGGTCTCCCATGTGACTGGAATCGTACAGTATTTATGATTTTGTGACCGCCCCATTGCACTTAGCATAGCGTCCTCCAGGTTCATTCATGTCGTAGCAGGTGGCAGAATTTCCTTCCTCTTTAGGGCTGCATAATATTCCATTGTGTGGATAGACCAGATTTTGCTCATCCATTCACCCATCAGGGGACAGGTGGGTTGCTCCCACTTCTTGCCCATTGTGAATAAGGCCTCTGTGAACATGGAGGTATGCATATCTCTCTGAGGCCTGCTTTCAATTCCTCTGGGTATGTACCCATCGGTAGAATAGCTGGATCATATGGTAGTTCTATTTTTAATTTTTCGAGGAGCCTCTGTACCATTTTCCCTGGCGGCCGCACCATTTTGCATTCCCACCAACAGGGCACCAGGGTCCTAGTTTCCCCAGGTCCTCACCAACCCTGATTTTCTGTCGTTTCGATAGCAGGCATCCTGATGGGCGTGAGGCGAGATCTCGCTGTGGTTTTGATTCGTGTTTCCCTAACGATCGGCGACGCTGAGCATCTTTTCATGTGCTTACGGGCCATTTGTGTCATTTTCTCTGGCTGCTTTGAAATTGTTTTGTCTTTCGTTTTCAGAAACTTAATTATGTGTCTTTGGTTCATTCAGCCTCTCGAATCTGTACGTTTATGTGTTTTGACAAATATGGGAGGTTTGCAGCCATTATTTCTTTAGTACATTTGTAGCCTCGCCCTCTTGTCCTCTCCTCCAGGACTCTGATGACACAAATATTTTATGATAGTCCCATAGGTCCCAGAGTCTCCTTTTATCTTTTTCCGTCTATTTTCTCTCTGTTGTCCAGATTCGGTGGTTTCTATTGTGCTACATTTCAGTTCCTGGATTCTTTGCTCTGTCCCCTCCATTCTGCTGTTAGCCGATCCACTGAGCTTTTTATTTCAGTTATTCTATTTCTCAGTTCTCAAATTTCCATCTGTTTCCTCTTTATAGCTTCCATTTCTTTGCTGAGATGTCCTATTTCTTTGCTGAGGACTTCTATTTTTTTCCCTTGTTTTCAGGCATCTTCGTAATTGTTCAGTGAAGCCTTTTCATCGCGGTTTCTCTAAAATCATCGTGAGATAATTCCAACCTCTCTGCCATCGTGGTGTCGACATCCATTGATTGTCTTTGCTCGTCCCGTTTGAGGTCTTTCTGCTTTTGCCAGGACAAGCGATTTTTGATTGAAACCTGGACATTTTTGTATGATGCTATGAGACTCTGAATCTTATTTAAATGTTTTGATTTCACCTGGCTTTTTCTGACACTGCTCTGGCGGGCAAGTGGTAGGGGTGTCACCTAGGGACAGCCAGAAGGAGGCAGGAGCCCAGATTTCCCACCATCGGGTGCCAAGGGAAGGGGGGTTCTTACTTCTATGGGGTGAGGCATGCCGGCTCCCCCTGTGGTCTCCGTGACACTGAGGAGGGTGGTCTCATTACCCCTGGGCGATGGTGGACTCCTGACTCTTCGTTAGGCTTCCTGTGACATCACTCCAGTGGCTCCTCGTCACTGTCAGCTGGGGGTGGAAGTCCAGCGGGGGGTCGTTCCAGGTGGGCAGGGATGAAAGTCTGGGGGGTTCCTTCCTTTGCCCCGCACCCCATCCCAGGAGGAGCGTTGGGCACCATGTCACAGCCTCCTGAGGGTGGCAGTCTAGGCTCCCCCCGGGTCCTTGTTGATGTCAGTGTGTGTGGGACTACCGACTTTTCCGTGTTTGGATGCAGCAGAGCGGTTATTGTCTAAAAGCCTGCTGTCCTGCTAAGCTGCCTCTGTCCTGGTCCTTTGCCTAGAATGAGCAGGCTTTTGTTGGTTTTTTTTTTTTTTTTTTTTGTCAGCACCTGTTGGTGTTTCTGGGTTGCCAGTTTCCTCAGCTCCAACTCTGAGATAAACGAGGCCAGGAGAAATCTCAGACTACTCATCAATGCGTCCTTTCCCAGGTCCTGAGGTCCCCCGCTGGCCTTCCTTCTTCTCAAAGTCTTTTAATGTTTGTTTTATATGTAACGTCCAGGGTTTTTAGTTGTCCTTGGTGGGAGGACTAGGGAAAAGTACATCTACTTCATCTTCCTAGAAGCAGATGTCCTGGTTTCCATTTTTCAAAAATAGGGAATTACAGGGGCCGGCCTGGTGGCGCAGTGCTTAAGTTCACACATTCTGCTTCAGCAGCCCGGGGTTTGCTGGTTCGGATCTCGGGTGCGGACATGGCAGCGTGTGGCAAAAGCCATGCTGTGGTAGGTGTCCCGAGTAGAAAGTAGAGAAAGATGGGCACAGATGTTAGCTCAGGGCTAATCTTCCTCAAAGAAAAAAAAGGAGGGAATTATAATTCATTAAATGGCAACCCCAAAACCCCCAACCAATGTCTTAAAATGTAACTGAAACACAGTAAAATTGCTGCATATAAGCGACAAGCTCTCCTTTGGGATGTAGAATGCCCACAATATCATCACAATCAATGTCACTGTAGTAAAGAGCTGCTCTGGTTCAGTGGCTGCTCGGGGCCGAGAGCAGAGGGAGGAACGGACTGCAAAGGGGTACAAGGAAATTTGGGGGGTGACGATGCGTCCTTTGTTTTGATCGTGGCAGTGTTTTCCTGGGTATGTACATCTGTCAGAAGTCATTGAATTGCAGGCTTTGAATGGAAGCAGGTTATTTTCTGTAAATTACAGGTCAATAAGGGTCCTAGGAAAGGAAATGAACGGTGGTTTTGTTTATAGTGGCGTGGCCCCTCTTAGCAGCTGTGACGTAGGAGGCTCACCTACCGTTGTTGGCAGTGGATATGCTCTCAAACCGTGACCCTGACCTTCCACTAGTTGTATCTGGAGCGGGCTTCAGAGGTGTTCTGTACAGCATTTTGTTTAAAATGCTCCCGTGGATTTTGGAGACATAAATATAAGTTTTTCCTATGGAAACATCAATGGACACTGAGAGAGAAATACGTTCCGTGAAGTTTAGGTGTGGAAAACTAAGAAGTGTTCTATTGCACAATGAGAATTAGGAAGTTTCTGTGAGACATGCTTGTATGTATGAACATACCTACATAGTCATTACTCTAACATGTTAACATGAAGTAAATCTGTTGACAATATTGCCTCGCGGCTCTGAAATGGACAAGCTTCTGGCGAATTCATTATGTCTTCTCATGGAGTTGTGTGTGAACATTTACATACCGACCTGTGTACATTTATTATAAATCAACTCTGTTTTCTCTCCTTTATATTACAGACAGGACACTATATTGGTTTTCTATTAAACTATGTGATAGGTGGATTGTATTATCTGTGAATTTCGTTTCAGAATTGTGAAGATGGAATCATAAACCAGTTGTTACAGAAAGGTGCTGGACCTAATAGTGTTGATCCTCCCTGATCAAACCAGACCTGAAGACGTCCTATCCGAAACTCTTAAACACTGTACTGGCAGTTTAAAATTAAAATTAAATGGACCCTTCCATTTCATGTGCCAATAAACGCATTTTTAAAAGCTAATTTGAATTGGAATTTCTTTCTCAGCTGGGAACATCCTGACTCATACTATTATAGATGGTTTCTTGATTGTTTTCTGTTTCCATGATCTTTCTTCTCTCATAATCAAAGCTGTGAGCTTTTTGAAAGCCAAAATTGCATCTCTTCCTGCTTATGTCTTTCCTCATATTTTAGCCAGAAGAATCGATGTGGTGAGGATTAAAGTTTGTTGACCACCTCTTTTGTGTTCAAAGTCTGAGCACAGCCGCATCCACGATGTCTATGGCACGACCAGCTATGCCAGGGACTGTGCTGGGCGCTTCATTGATCTACCCCTGAATACGCAGGACAACCCTGCTGTGTAAGTGTTGTTACTCTGGTCTTGCAGACGCGGGAAAGGAGTTTTGAGAAAACGCTTGGCCAACGTTGTTCCAGGCAAGGAGCAAAGTCAAGATTCACCCCCGGGCCTGTGGGGCTCTGCAGCCCACGTGGGGAGGGCGTTGTTCTCCCTGCTGTGCAAACAAGGGCACTGAGGTGGGGGCAGGGTGGCATAGGAATCGGGAGGACCGGCAAGTCATTTCACCTCTCCGAGCCTCAATTTCCCCATCTGTAAAATGGGGTCATAAGAGTAGCTTCGTCTTGGTGTGGTTGTGAAGATTTACGAAATGACGAAGTCAACCTCCCATCCAGTGCTTGTGTTTGTAGAACAGAAATAAACCTTAGTTCCCTCCCTCTGCTCCTGCCCAGTGAGAAATTTTACTCAATTGTGGTTCAGTAAACGGCCTTGGAGATGTCACTTAGACCTACATATATCTAACCCTAAAACCCAAATCAGATGATAAAACATATAAAAACTCAAACTCGACCCCTCCTTCCACAACCGCGTGGGAGGAACATCCCCCCTGGGTACCATCTCGCGCTCTAAATCTCGATCTTTGAGTGGATGGTGTTTCTTGGTTTCTGTTTTTCTCAAAGTTCCCTAGGTTCTGACAATCCAATATTAAGACGTAGTTCTGAGATAGCCCGTGAGAGACTGTGGGGGAGAAAAGATTCTGGTCCCTAAGGGGAAAAGGAGATGCCCATCCATCAGCCGCTCAGCTCCATCCTGGCTTCATCCTGGTGCTCACGGGCCACAGGGGCCACTGTATCTGCTTCCAAGCTGGGTTGGAATCCCAACCCCGCCGCTTACCAACTGGTTGAGCTGGGCCAAGTGATCACCTCCTTGAGCCTCATTTTCCCCACCTGCAAAATAAGAGTCTTCGTCGTGTACTTCAAGGGTTCCTGTGACGGTTACATCACCTAAGGGAAGGGAGGTGCCAGGCCCTGGGGGACGAGCTGGCCAGAGAGAGGGCATGGAAAGTGCTCATCCCCCTGGGATCGGGAGAGAAAAGGCCAAGAGATGCTCTGCTTTCCCAGGCCACTCTTGGCTCGGCGTCCAGGGGCCGCTCTCATTTGACAGCCCCTCTCTGACTCCCTCAGCCCTGCCAGGCCCTGTAACTTCCTCTCCTTTCAGGTGCCAACCAGAACCTCAATCAATGACAACTCCAGGCGCGTGCCACCCTACGTTCTGTGGAGGCGCCCTGTGCTTCCCCAGGGTGGTTGTAAGTTTCTGGAAGCATCACGGGGGACAGGTCTCCTGGCTCTGGCTCACTCGCTGCCCTGCATGCCGTAGGTGCTCAATAAATGTCATTTCCCAGGTGACTTATTAGGTGGTGAGGTGAGCAAAAGATTATTAACAATGGTCATTACAGTAAAGATCCAATGATAACTAGTGACCAAATCCTAGATACTGCCGGGCTCTGTCACGGCAGCCGGGCTCTGGGGAAGAAACCGTTGTGATGAGTTTCACCTGTAAAAAGAAGACACTGAAGCCCAGTGCAGTCCATACAGCTCATGAGACGGGAATTTTTTTTCTTTTTTTCTTGAGGAAGATTAGTCCTGAGCTAACCTCTGCTGCCGATCCTCCTCTTTTTGCTAAGGAAGACTGGCCCTGAGATAACATCATGCCCATCTTCCTCTACTTTATATGTGGGACACCTACCACAGCATGGCGTGCCAAGCGGTGCCATGTCTGCACCCTGGATCCGAACCAGGGAACCCTTGTCTGCTGAAGTGGAGCACACAAACTCAACCACTGCCCCACTGGGCTGGCCCCATGAGACGGGAATTTGATCCAGGTTCTGAACCACTGTACTGACCCGGGTCTCTTAGATCAACCATTAAAAATGAAAAGAAATAGGGCCGGCCCGTGGCTGAGTAAAGTTCGCACGCTCCACTTTGGCGGCCCAGGGTTTTGCCGGTTCGGATCCTGGGCACGGACATGGCACCGCTCATCAGGCCATGCTGAGGCGGCATCCCACATGCCACAACTAGAAGCACCTACAACTAGAATGTAGAACTATGTCCTGGGGGGCTTTGAGGAGAAGAAGGAAGAAAAGAAGAAGATTGGCAACAGATATTAGCTCAGGGCCAATCTTTTGAGAAGAAATAGAATTCTGACTACAAAGCCAGCACGTTGTCACTGAAACCTTGAAAATCATAAAAAGGAGAACAATTTGCCCAAACCCCTCCCCCTGGAGATAACTCCTGTGCACACATTGGAGCATAAATTCCCAACTTAGACGCTGTGCAATCAGGGCAGAACAGCTAACTGCAGGATTTGCATACACGTATGACACACACATATTTATATACGCATTGTGTGATAAAGAACTTGGCTGCCCTTGTCCCTGGCTCCTGGCTAGAACTCTAAACTCCTCAATTTCCCAAGTAATAAGAGTGTCTTTGTTAATGAGGGCCGGCCGGCCCCCAGGACCACGCCTGGGTTTGTGCTAACAAGGTGACCCTGGTGGCCCCAGATAGTTTCACTGGGGGGGGCTGGCCAGGCTGGAGAGACCAACCATGTGACTCGAGGGCTGGGGCTTAGAGCCAGGTGTTGTCAGCCCAACGTGTCAGTCGGTCCTGCCCACAGAGCAAACCCCCAATAAAAACTCTGGGCGCTGAGGCTCAGGCGAGCTTCCTTGTTGGCGAACACGTCCGAGGGTCTCAGGCTCGTTTTACCTTAATCGCCTCTTTCAAGGTCCTGTGTCCAAATGCAGTCACGTTTGGAGTCTGTGGGGTGACACCCACCTGAAGAAATCCCCCTGGCTTGCTGAAGGTGAGGTTAAGTAACTTGCCCTAGGCTGCACAGCAAATGGGTGGTAGAGCCGAGATTCAAACAGCCAGAGGCTCTAGAGCCCCCTTTCTTAACAACTGCACCGCACTGCCCATCTCACCAGCTCATTTAACTTTCAAGGCATATTGTCTTCATTCTGCAACAAGGTCCCAGAAGCACAGAAAGGGTAAGTAAAGCTGTGTGCTGCACAGCAAATAAGTGGTGGACCTGGGATCCCAACCCAGTCTATCTGACCACACTGATAAACAAAAGATGCATCAAAAGGACAGAGAGCACGGCCCTTCCTGGGGGGCAGAGGGGAGGAGAAGCCCTTTGAATTCCTCCCGTACTAGCCAAGAATCCCTTCTCCAGTCCGGGTGTAGCCCTGGCTTCTGGCACGTGAACGAATCTGACCCTTCTCACCCTCTTCCTCCCTGTGGCTTCGCTCATCGCCATTTGGATGCTGCCCTCCTTGACAGCAACAGATAGTCTGGGCCATCAGAAACCCTGCCAGCTGGACCGGCTTCAAGTTCACTTGCATCTCCCTGACCGGGCAGAACTCATCCATCCGTGTGGAAATCCTCGCCTGATAACGGCCAGGGGCTGAGGCCAGCGCAGGAAAATGGATTGCTAACACGTTGGCCTCCAACTCAGGATTAAATATGAGCAGTGACGTCAAACGCACGGAGCCTTGGCAGGGTCACATCCTCCTCGGGGGCCCTGTGCTCCCACCAAGCGTCCTTGGGGCTGCCACTTCACAATCCGCCGGCCAAAAAGAACTCATAAATTGTGTGTTCTCAAATTCCTAAAAATATGGCCCAGTGGTCTTGAAAAAATTAATGTCCTGTGACATGTTAACATAATTTTCATGATGGAGGTGCTGAATATAGATTCTGTATATATTTATTTATATAGGCGCCAACCCTGCCTGGGGCATAATATTTTTAATTTTTCAAGTCTGGCCAAACATGGACCAAGTTGTTTATATTTATTTCAGAGGTAGAGAGAAATTTCTTTCCACTGGAGAGAGAAATGGGTGAGTTATTAGGTACGAGAGGAGGAAAAAGCCTACAAAGTGCCTGCCTGTACTTTAAATTCTTCCTCCCGTTGATTTATTTCTTTATTTTATCTTGTGATAATTTTAAGAGTTCAAGGATTTGAGAATGAGTCCTAAGACCATCACCCAGACTCCCTTCTCAGAATTCCTGCAGCATATTCAGTCTGGACCCCTCAAAGTTTAAGGCTTGAATAAACATTTGCATTCTAAGAGGTGGGGAAGGACAGTGAAAACTCATTCAGCTTAAGTTCTTGAGCCTGAGGTTCAACTGAGAATGGAGAGGGTTTTAAAATAGATCTAGGGGCCAGCCCTGTGGCCTAGTGGTTAAGTTCAGTGCGCTCTGCTTTGGCGGCCCGGGTTCGGATCCTGGGCGTGGACCTACACTACTTATTGGTGGCCATGCTGGGGTGGTAACCCACATACAAAATAGAGGAAGACTGGCACAGATGTTAGCTTAGGGCAAATCTTCTTCAGGTAAAAAAAAAAAAAGAGGAAGATCGGCAACAGATGTTAGCTCAGGGCAAATCTTCCTCAGCTAAAAAAAAAATAGTAAAAAAAAATAGGTGTATGGCTCTTAATACTTTTTGGGATCCCTGGCGTCTTGAGAACTTGCTAAAAAGCATATGTGCCCTCTCTCCAGAGAAGTGGATGCACAATATAAAAATGAAGACACAATATAGGGTATACAATTTTAAGTGTGTTAGTCAGTTGTTGCTGCAATTATGCTGTGTAACAAATCGTTCCTAAACTCAATCGCTAACAACAATAGCATGTCTTTTTCTTGCTCCTGTGGTTGGCGTGTGCATGGGTTGGCTTGAGTGTTTTGGCTTCAGATTATGGGTTGGCTGTGGTTGGCTCCTGGCTTCGGGACAGTTCGGCTCTGCTCCATGTGCCTGATTCTGGAGCCCAGGATGAAGGAGCAACTGTTACACGATTCATCTTCTCTTTGTGGTGACGGCAGAAGCTCGAGAGTCAAGCCACATGGTTCAAGGTTCTATCACAGCCCGTCTGCTGACATTCCACTGGCCAAAGTAAGTCTAATGGTCTAGTTCCGGGTCAGAGGGGCAGGAAAGTATACGCCACCCTGGAGGGCAGAGGAGAGGGAGTGAAGACCTGCGAACAGGACTCCAGCTTCTTAGCAGTAGGTCGTGAACTCTTGGAAAGCTACCCAGGGATCACAGTTTAAGAACTAGGTTGGAACCTGAGTCTCCTACAGTGACTCACAAACCTCAGCAAACGTAAAAGTCATCTGGGGAATCTGGTTCCAAATGCAGATCCGAGACTTTCCTCCTCCAGAGATTCTGATCCAGTGAAGCTGGTGAGGCCCAGGAATCTGCATTTTGAACAACCACTCCCTGGGGGAACTCTGATGCTGATGGTCCAGGGGCCATGCTCAGAGCATCACTGGCTTAGTGGACTCAGGACTCAGAGAGATGGGTTCAAATCCCAGCTCCACCCCAACGTTGACTTAGGGTGAGCGGCTTTGCTTTTCAGAAGCTCCGTTTTTAACTCTGAGAGGTGGAGATAATAGCAGTATCTCTCATGGGGTTGTTGGGAGGATTCAGAGACGAGGCTGGCAAAGCAACTAGCATAGTGCCTGGCACATGTTAAACCAATAATGGTAGTTTGCTGCTGCATTATCAGCGTCCCATCTCACCATCATCACCAGCATCATCACTTGGTCTCTTCCAGCGCCGACAGTCTGTGATTCCGCATCACCTTACACTGTTCTTTCACTATAAATCTTATCTCCTTAGACTATTAAGCTCCTTTAATTCTTTTTCTGAATGCCCATGGTGCGAAACTTTCTACTTATGGGCTGGTTGCATGTCCAAGTTTAACTTTACCCACCCCATCAGGCAAGGAGTTCTGGACTCTCAATGACAAGTCAGAGATGAATTTCCCTCATTTAGAACCAAGTAGACCCTAGACTCTGAATACTTAAGGATTTAGAGTGGTTGAAGATCTGTGAACAATGGCTGAGCGACATTGCAAGGGGAAACAATGACAGATAATTGTTTACTAGGAAGCTCACAGATCAAACTTCCATGTATCTTTTTCATTTCGTTGTCTCTCTTATCCTTCTTTCCTCTGTATTTCTATATCTCTGGACATCTCCCTTCCTGCTCGTTTTTCCTTTGGCTCTGCTTCTGTTTCTCTCTCTCTCATTTCCTTTTCCCCCTTTGAAGCCAGGTGCCTAAGGGTAACTGTGAATATTAAATAAGGACAGGATTACCCTTCAGCCTTGCTCTCAACACAGACACAGATGAAAAGAACTTAATCTTGTTAATTAGCTGTTTTCTTGTTTAACCTGAGGGGTGACTCAAGGGTCACGAAGATTTATGAGCTTGTTTTGCAGAAGAAAAAGAATGCCTTCAAGGAAGTTAAGACCACCAGACAACCAGCCCCCAGCTGCCAGGGACACCCAGAAGTCTGATTGCCCAAAGGGCTTATCTGGAGTGAAAGAAACACGGATTTTCCCTTTGTTTCTCCAAAACTCCTCCTCCCGAGCCCCTTAGCTCTGTAAAGACCCCTTGCTTTCTTCTTGGTTGAGGCAGATTTGAGAGAACCTGTCCTCTGCCTTCTCATTTTGGCCAATTTGAATAAAGCTTTCTCCACCTCCAAGTGCTGATGTCTCAGTGACTGGCTGATTGTCACCGGGCACACGAGCTTGAGGTGAAGAGGCTCGTATCACCTTCTCTATACATTCCTCATTTTTCCACAGGCCCTGCCCTCCTTCCCTATCTGGTGGTCTGCCTGAGGCCTGGTACCCAGCAGGTATTTGAGGAAAGGAAAGACTTCCCCATCTGAGACCCGGTTTCCCTCCCTTGAACGCCAGCATGCTCCATCGCCGGGCTCTTTCTCCTGGTGAACAAAGCACTGATTAGCTGAGCGAACAGAAAAACATCTTCCAAATCAGCCCAGGATCTGACTCAATTAGAAACCGGCCTTTTAGAAAGGCCATGGATTGCCCAGAATGACTGCGATCCGGCTCGCTTTTCCTCCACATCTGACGTTCTCTTGCCTGTTTGTCTTTGTCCAAATGTTGAACCCCTTCTCTTTTTATTGACCCACCTAGTGAAAATGCCATTGCTGACCCCCCAACACACACACGCCAACCCTGCTAAAGCCTTCGCAGGGCCTCCTGGCTCCGTCACTTTCCTCTGGTCCTGCCCCCTCCCCATCCCTTTGCATTTCTAGTCCCTGGGGTCGGCGAACTTTTTCTGTAAAGGGCCAGACAGTAAACAGTTCAGGCTCTGCAGGCCATTCTGTCTCTGTTATAACGACCCAGTTCTGCGGATGTGGCAGGAAAGCAGCCACAGAAAATATGTAAGTGAATGAGCACGGCTCTGTCCCCATACAAACTTACTCACAAAAACAGGAGGTGGGGGCCCAGTTGGGCTCAAGTCTATTTCGTATTTCAGCCTGGAGTTAAACCCTGGGTCTGTGGCTTCCTAGCTCTGTGACCTTGGTGCAGTCAATCTACGGAACCTTCATGTTAATCTCCTGTGAAACGAGCTTAGGCAGATTCTTGGAGGAAGAGCTGGCGGTGCTTAACCTGGAGTCTGGGAAATAACTGCCCAATCAATGCCACTCGTTACCTAACATTTGACTCCTAGACATTGATTCGACCAACTTATCATTTACTATGTGCAGACCCTGCTTTCCACAGAGCTTTAGATGTGGGAGCTGGACGGATTTTGCAGAAAACTGGCAACGTGTTTCCAAAGTCTTACCCACAGAGGATTCTTTTTCACTTATCAGCTGTGTGACTCTGGGCAAGTTACTGAACATCTCTGTGCCTCAGTTTCCTCATTTGTAAAATGGAGATGAGATCTACCTTATAAGGGTGTTACACGAAGCACACGCATTAGTACATGTAAAGAGTTTAGGACAAGCGCCTGCAATGATCAGTGTTCAATCATGGTGACTATCATTACTATTATTTTTATTATCGTTGATATTGTTGCGGGTTTTCTTTTGGGTGAGCCGTGCACTCTCTGGTTTCCTAAGTTTTGAGTCCAGCTCTCTGGGCTCATTTACTTTACCTGCCTCACCTGCCCCTGAAATCATTCGATTTTTCCACCCCTGGTTAAGCCCACCTCCCACACTTCGCAGACAGGAAATCTGAGGTCTGGATCAGAATGGGGGTGAGTTGGTTACATCTCCCCTCAAGTCACGGACAAAACCCATTCCGATTCCTGCTATTTACTCTCCAGCTGTAGGGTGCACATGGCTCTGCTCAGCCACAGGCCGCACACCTTTCAGGCAGAAATGCTCCTTCCTGAATATTTCCACGCTGGTTACCAAGGAGCGGAGATCGCTTCTCTCTAAAACCCTCGGACCCGGAGGCTGAAGGCTGGAATGAAGCCTCCAGCTGCACTGGCTGGGGGAGAATCCAGGTGATGTGGTTTTCTGCCCACGCATACTTAACTGGGGCTCCTTGAGCTCCATGGCATTGCTGTAGGGGATGGGGAGTCAGGCTGCAAGGGAAATTCATGCTGCTCAATTGCGTTCCCAGGAAGGGTCCAGAGAGATCCTTCCAGAGAGAGCCTGATTTATTACAGGGCTATTTCCACCAGAAAGTCGTTGAATGTCTGCCATAGATTAGAGTTGATCGTGTAGAGAAGGGCATCCTTGTGGTCATAGGAAAGTCAGGAAGCTCAGCTCAATCCCGTCTGAATAAGTGGCAGAGGCCAGAGTGGCCTTAACAGTACGTGGATCACTAAAAAAAAAAAAAAAACCACTGTGCTGGGCACTCAATTTATCTCAATAAGTGCGTGTTGCTTTTATTTGAGACATTTCTTTGAGACATCTTTGATACTGGATCCCATTGTTTGTTTCTGCTGGGTTGCTTTCACAGACCCGGTCGAGAGCTATTTCCTCTTTGGGAAGGAGACAGAAGAGAGGTCTTTGGAGAAATAAACCAGTAATGAACCGAGGAGGCGGTGCGCCTGCAGGAAATTGCATATATGGCCCTGAATTAGCTTATGTAGAACCTTCTAGCAATAGCGATGTCCATGATGGAAACACAGGGTTTACCTGTGGTTACACAGCGTGGAAATGTCCCCCGATTGGCTCATGATACGTACACCCAACAGTTTAGCACAGTAGTAAACTTATGAGGTTATTGACCTTCAACACTCAAGTAATCTCCTTAAATTGACTTTTGGCAAAGGCTCCAAATAGTTTGGCTGGAAGTTCATGTAATGTGAAGCCATCAGAAGAGCACAATGGAAAAAGTAGAGTCCAGGCTAACTGAGTATTGACCGTGTGCACTGGAAAATCTCAAGGGAAGTTGAGAATATTGTAGGATTTTTCTTGGGCAGAGAAACAAGAAGAACTAGCATTTCTACTACCCAACATCCCCCCGTGCTCAGAGCACTTTTCAGGGCTGTGACCCAGCTATATTTGCGGCTTCTTATCACATCTGGCTTTCCCAGTGCAGAGGTGAGGGTGGTGGTGGAAAAAGCTCGTGGCGTTTCGATTCCGTCAGTCCTGGGTTTGAATATCAGCCTCATCTCCTAATCGCTGGGTGACGTTGGGCAAGTCACTGAATCTCTCTGAGCCTCACAGAGTTTGTCACGTGGTTGTGAGGGCTAGACGAGATAGATAGTCTTCATAAAGTGCCTGGTGTACAGTGGGTGCTCAATAAATATCGGCTCCCTTCCAGAGGTGTGCTGGTAAATGTTTAGCGTATGGCTCTCAAAAAAGAAAAAAAAAGCTCTGATTTAGCATTAGCCAATTTCTGTGATATAAATCTTCCCGTCACAGTCAATTTCAGGCTTTTGATATGACGTCACAGAATTTGGAGTTGGGAAGAGATGAGCACAGATGGTTCTCATAAGCTGGTCCAGACCCTTTCCAGCACATGGCTGCCTCCTTCTTTCTACGCCACCCTCGCTCCTTCCCCCTCCGAAATCCTAAATAGAAGCCTAGATTCAGAGTCAGCAAGGAACTCACTTGTTTTAAACTCTCTTGTTAAACAGAGGGAAACTGAGTCCCTGGGCTCCAGGTCACACAGCGCATTAGTGGCAAAGCTGGCATTAAGATGCGGGCATCTTAACTCTAGTCCGGGGCACTTTCCACAACATACTACTCTTGGGATGTGCTACGGGGCTGCCCTTCCAGGCGAAATGGCCTCATAATGAGATTTTTGGGCAATTGCTAAAATCAAATCCTTTCAACCAAGATCTAATAGGTCAGCCTTGTTTGTGATGATCCATTGAATAGGGTCGCACTGAAGGACTCCTATACGCTCGCCAATGTTGATAATGAGAGGGTCCCTGGGCACACGCCCTTCCCCCGCCCCCTGGATTACTGGTCCTCAGGAAATGAAGCTTCTGAAGTCTGCTGTCCTCCAGGCTCTGGTTTCTGAAGATGCACAAGCTTCCGCTGGTCTGTAATGGAACCTGACCTGGGGAAGATGGAACAGGCCACATCTGGGGCCATCAGCAAGGAAACCACGGGGACCTCGCCTCGTTGTTGATCCTGCATGGCCTTTATGCTGCAGGGACATCAGAAGATGTTAGAGATGTTCCCAAGGTCAGATGCAAGAGCATCATTACAGCATCCTTTGCTTTCACATTGAACACGTAAGTTTACTTAGTCCCGTAAGCGCGTGTAAAACGTTTACTGTGTGCTCAGCTCTGTGACAGATTTCTGAGCCTCAGAAAGGGTCCAAGATATGGCTCCTGCACTGGCATAACTTTCACCAAGACTGGTGATGTCTATCTAAATCTATCTATCCATCATCTATTTATTTATCTATCATCTTTCTATCCATCTCACTTGCTAGCTAGCTGTCATCCTTCTGTGTTTCTTCATTTAGTCAGTCAAACATTCGTGTGGCATGCCCCAGATGCTGGGAAGGATTATGTCACAAGTTGTGGGTTCAAGGAGAGATGGTACCTGCCTCTAGGGAGCATGTTTGATTGAGAAAGAAAAGAGAGACGCGGGTTCAGATCCCAGCTCCGCTACCCCATTGCTGAGAGACCTTGGACAAATTGCTAGCCCTCTCCAGGCCTCCGTTTGCTTATGTGGGAAGAAAATTAGCCTCTACTTTGTGAGACCGCTGTGACGATTCGATGACATAATGAATAGAAAGTGCTTGGTGCACAACCCGGTGCGCAGTATGTCACGATAAATGTCAGCTTTGATTGAGCAATTGATTTTCGTCTGCTCTGCACTAAGCTTGGTTTGGGGACTGAAAATACAAATATGAATGAGGCACGTTACCCGTGTACCCAGAGCACAGGGTCTCCTGGGGAAAACAGGTGTGTTAGATGATCAGAAGTGACCTAGGGGACACTTGTAAGTATTTATAAGGCTACAGGGCACTAGTGCGCTGGCTGAAGTCACCCTGAAGAATATGAGGTCTCCCCGTGCGTATTCAAGTCGTTTATCTTGGTGGATCCCCTGGGGAGGCCTCCCCGAGACGTTGGGAGTATCGCCCATTTCACAGATGCGGTCACAGTAGCTCAAAGAAGTCAAGGCGCAATGGCCAGCCCCTCTGCTCCCCCAGGAGGGTGTCAGACACACCGAGTCATCCTCGCGGGTGCCGTCCTCACGGCCGAGGCCTCAGCCGTGCCCAGGCAGGTCTGATGATGGGTGAGGCAGCCTCTGGGTGCAGCCAGGAGTCTCTGGGCACGAGGAACAGAGGAACAGGGGTCCATCAGGACAAGCTTGGCTTACATCCCACGTCTCAGAGCCAGAGGGCATAAGTGAGTCCCAGAGGAGGGTGACAACCAGCTCTGGTCTCTGACGTCAGCCCAGTCCGTGGACCAGCTCTGGGCCCAGGGAAGGGATGGAAGAACATGAAAGCCGACAGGGGTTCCACAAAGCCTCTGTGACTCACGGGACCCTGCTACAGGACCCGCCGACCACCAGAAGGAGGGGGAGAGGTGTGCGTCCCCGACGCTGCCACTTGGAGAAATCCAGGACCTCCATGGAGACCCAAAGATGGAGACTGCAGGACCCCACAAGACAGGGAACTCGGGCTGGGCAGCAATCCCCGCCCACTCCACAGGGAACATGCCAACCATATTTGTAAGCCCTCTGAAGACAGCCCCGGAGATGGGCACAAACACTTGGCTGCAGAGGGCATTGTAAGAGCTGAGGTCGGGTGGAGCCAATGGGGAGATTTGCTTATTTATCACCACTTATACCCACAGGTAAGGAAGCTTTCCTCTATAAAGTGCCAAGTGCAGAAGCAATTCCAACACATTAATATCTTCATGAGTTTTTACACTCATGAGTTTTAGAGAAGAGATTTTGCTTAAAACCAGCAAATGATGATCTCTGACAGCACCGGCTGGCCTGAGCCTCCGTCTTCGGTGGATGGGTGACCTGAACCGGTGGCAGATTTCAGCTGACTGAGGTTCTTTTTGTATCACACACCCACACTCACACGCTCACAGGCTGTCTTAGGCGGCTCGGGCTGCTGTAAGAAAATACCAGAGACTGGGAGGCTGAAACGGTAGGAGTTTATTGCTCACAGTTCTGGAGGCTGCGAAGTCCAAGATCAGGGTGCTGGCTGATTCAGCTCTCTGGTGAGGGCCCTCGTCCTGGCTGCCTTCTCGCTGTGTCCTTACACAATACACAGAGAGTGCTCTGGGGCTGGCCTGGTGGTGCAGTGGTTAAATTCCCATGCTCCTCTTCGGCGGCCCAGGGTTTGCAGGTTCGGATCCCAGGCATGGACCTACACAACATTCATCAAGCCACGCTGTGGCAGCATCCCACATACAAAATAGAGGAAGATTGGCAACAGATGTTAGCTCAGGGCCAATCTTCCTCACCAAAAAAAAAAAAAAAAGGAGAGAGAGAGTGCTCTGGTCTCTTCTTCTTATAAGCGTTCTAATGCCATCATAGGGGTCCCACCCTCATGACCTCATCTAAACCTAATTGCCTCCCAAAGGCCCCACTTCCAAATAGTATCACCTTGGGGGTTAGGGCTTCTACATAAGAATTTGGAGGGACACAAACATTCAGTCTACAACACACACACTGTACGTTATCCCCACAAAATAAATACACGAGGTGTCCATTGTGCGTGTCTTCAATTGGAAAGGTCTGATTCTCTGAGCTTCCAGATTCAGCCACGCCTGCTTCGGAGTCGGCCAAGAAGCCGGTGCAAAATGCAGATTCTCAGGCTCCACCCCGGACACGCCAGGTCTCGGGGGTGGGGCCAGGAATCTGCATTTTTAACGAATCTTCCTCTCCCTTCTCTGCCCACTCAGAGGATTCTAGTAGCTTCCACATCTTGAGAATTGCTGCTCCAAGTGTCTGCATCCTCCGAGACTTTTGGAACCTGATTTATTTCTTTAAAGCAGACGTCCCCGTAATGACCACAAAAACTAAATCTGTGTGATATAGCAAAGGTGGAGCGGGTGTGCCTTGTTTTTGGGCTTTATTGAGGTATAATTGACTCACAAAATCGTAAGACATTCAAAGTGTACAAAGTGATACATTGTGAAAGGATTCCTCCCTTCTGGTTAATTAACACATTCATCATCTCAGATAATTACCTGTTTTTTTTTCTTGGTGAGAACATTTAAGTTCTGCTCTCTTAGCACGTTTCACTTATACAATATGGTGTTATCACTATAGCCACCATGTTCTGTGTTAGCTCCTCAGATCTTATTCATCTTATAGCTGAAAGTTAGTACCCTTGTACCAACCTCTCCCTGTTTCCCCACTCCCTGCTCCTGGAAACCACTTTTCTGCTTTTTGTTTCTATGAATTTGACATTTTTTTTTAGATTCCACATACAAGTGACACCAGGCAGTATTTATCTGTCTCTGTCTGACTCATTTCACTAGAATAATGCCCTCAGGATCCATCCATGTTGTCGCAAACGGCAAGATTTCCTTCTTTCTCAGGGCTGAATAATATTCCATTGTGTATTACAACTTTTATTTTTTAAGATTGGCACCTGAGCTAACATCTGTTGCCAATCTTCTTTTTTTTTTATTCTTCTCCTCAAAACCCCCCAGGACATAGTTGTATATTTTAGTTGTGGGTCCTTCTAGTTGTGGCATGTGGGACACCGCCTCAGCGTGGCTTGATGAGCGGTACCATGTCTGCGCCCAGGACTCGAACCAGTGAAACCCTGGGCCGACACAGCGGACCGCGCAAACCTAACCGCTAGGTCACGGGGCCGGCCCCTCACGTCTTCTTTATCCATTCCTCTTGACGGGCGCTGAGGTTGTTTCCACACCCTGGCGACTGTGAATAACACTGCAACGAACATGGAGTGCAGACGTCTCTTTGAAACCCCGTCTTCATTTCTGGAAGGTGCCTGCTGACAGCAGTGGTATCTGGAACGTGGATTTAATGCGCTTCTCCTTCAGCGAGTGGAGGGAGGAAGAGAAAAGGGGAATAGAATCCAGGTGGACCAGGAGTTTTTAAAATTGGATTTCGGTTTGAATGGGGTGGGAGGGAGACATCGCTTCACGGGAAGCTGGATGCCTTTGTAAATCGAATCCACGATTTCCAGCGTCTTCGTATTTGCCGACTACTGAGGGTCCCCTATTGCAGACGATGCTGCCTGTTTGTGAAACAGGGTGCATGCCACCCTTCTGGAAGGAACTCTTTAACATTTTAATATCAATGTTATGAATTATTGCTATTAATAATTCACTATTAATGTTTCAACACATCAAGGCTACAATCCCTTATTCAACATTTGGCCCCCATTTCCTTTTTGAAATTTATTTTTATAATAACAGTGTTATGTAGATGCCAACTTCAGATTTTGTGTCCTTTGGGCTTAAATGCTTGCGGTTCTATAAATTGTTGCCAAGCAGCAGATGTGTAGAATGCGTTACCCTTCGATTTTGTTATTCGACCCATGGAAAAGGTCACATTTTGTGGCATCTGGCTCCATTTCGCTGGGAAGGACGAAGCGAGAGCCATAGCCAGTCACCTGTCATCATCACCATCAGCATCACCACACTTATGAAGCGTTTACTAGGTACCAGGCACTGAGGCAGGCATCGCACATCACCACAGCATTTGATCCTCGCAGCTACTCTGTGACCGATGTGCTCCTAGCATCCCCGTCTTACAGATGAGGAAACCGAGGCTCAGAAAGGTTAATTACCCAAGGGCCACAGCTGGTGTGTGGCAGAGCCAGTGTACAAAATCAGGCAGCCCCTTCCAGAGTGCAAATTCCTAACCGTGGTGCTACCCTGCCTGACAAGAGCAGCAGAAGGCTCAAGGTGGACAGCTGTGTATGGTCCAGGGTGTGCTCCAAACCAAGGCTGTTTGCTTCTAAATAATGTTCAGATCCATGATAGCTTTTTGGTAGTTTTTGGAGTCTCCGAGAAAACATAGCAAGCAAAGAAAAGTTGTGGAGACACCCGCGCTCGCTGGAGAGGGAGCAAGAAGAGTTTAATGCTGCCTGGGAGGGTCAAATGCCAGAGCGAAAGGCACTTTTTAAATCCGCACTCAGAACACGTCACTGATGTGTTCACAGCATCCGTGCGTCTGCTCCCCGAAGGTTGAGGTGATGTGATTCTAAGGGGATTGACCCAACCCCCAGTGTGTGGTCGGTGTGTAATTTAGGGCATGGTGACTCCATTCCCAGTTCCAGAGGTTGGCCCGCCTCCATGATGGCTAAGCCAATCAGGAAATACTCCTCTCCAGAGTGGTGGTTGCCAGGGGCTGAGAAGTGGGGGAAACGGGGAGATATTGGTCAAAGGATGCAGACTTCCAGTTATGAGGTTAGCAAGTGCTGAGGACCTAAGGTGCAGCATGGTGACTGTAGTTGATATTGTCCTGTGTGCTTCAAAGATGCCATGAGAATAGACCTTTAATGTTCTCACCATAACAGCAACGACAACAAAATGGTCCTGATGGGAAGTGAAAGATGTGTTAGTTAATCTTATCGTGCTAAACATTTCACAATACATGCATGCATCTAACCACGTGGCACAATGTTATCCGTCAGTAGAACATACTTATGTCATGTTATAGGTCCACTATATCTCCACAGAGCTGGAAAAATATTTAAACAGACTGAAAGATATATAAAAAAAGAAAGTCCTACTCTCACACAAGGTTGTCTCAGAGATGAGCCCACAACCCTAGCTTAAGTCAGTCAGAATGTGACAGTTCCCTTGGCAGTGGCAATTGTTTCAGAGGTGGGCAGGCGACCCAAGTTGATTCAAATAGAGTGAAACCCAGAATTTTGTTTGGTGGTTGAGAGAAAGAAGCGTTCTCTTTTCTTCAGGAATATGTGATGTATGGGACTGTTCCAGCCATTTTGTGACCATAATAAAAGTGAGGATGAAGACTAAACTTTGCGGAAGAAGGCAGAATCAAGACAATTGCAGAGAAATGGAGTTGGCACCCTGATCAAGCTGTTCCTGAAGCTAGAATTTGTCCAATTTTCATTTATATGAATTGACACATTCCTTTTGTTCTTCCTGTCATTTTAAGCCGGGGTTCTGTTTCTTGCAACTAAAAGCCTTCTAACTAGTGCATCGAGCCTTATGCTTGCAGTTTAAACATGAGCAAGTCCTCATGAGAAACTCTGCTCTTATGTTGAGCACGTCTTAAAGCCAACTCAGCACTTAGGTTCAATCTTAAACAAACGAAGCTCTAACTACACACTCTGTTAATGAGAAATGAGTATTTTACTCAAACTGTCATGGGAACCCTGGGGAGAGAATTTGTGTAGCATATGAAAAAGCAAAAACTTAAGATTCTCCATCACTCGTGACTTAAGTACTTACGTCTTATTATAAGAAATGAGTGTAAAGTTTTCCTGTGATGTCTTTGTCTGGCTCTGGTATCACGATAATGCTGGCTTTACAGAATGAATCAGGAAGGGTTCCTCCCTCTTCTATCTGTTAGAGAAGTTTGGGAAGGAGTGGAGTCAGTTCTTCTTTAAATGTTCGATAGAATTCACCAGTGAAATTATTCGGTCCTGAGCTTTTCTCTGTTGGGAGATTTTTCATCACTGATTCAATCTGTTGTAGGTCTATTTAAATATTCTTTTTCTTCTTGAGTCTGTTCTGGCCGTTTGTGTGTTTCTAGGAATTTGTCCGTTTCATGTAGGTTATCTGTCTAATTTGTCGGCTTACAACTGTTCCCGTGAGAGAGAAGTAATGAACCCTTCCCTGTTGTGGAAGATAAATACCGAAAACCTGATAACAGTGTAACAGAAGCAGGGAGGAGGAAAAGATTAGTTTGGGTTTGGAGGTGGGGAGATGAGAAATATTGAGAGGTGAAGTGACTCTTAAACTAACTGGGTGCTAGAGGATGAGTAGGAGTTGGTTAGGTGGAGATGTGGAGGAAGGACATCCAGGCAGAGAAACAACATAAGCAAAGGCAGAGAGGAGTGAAAATGCATGGCATGCTCTGAGAACGTGAGGTGGGAAGAGCATGGTGGTGGTGGTCGGGGGGGGGAGCGGGTTCCACGGACCAGCAGAAAATGAGTTTGGGACAAGATTATGAAAGTTGCTTATCCCATGCTAAGCATTTTGGATTTTGTTCCTTCATTGAGGAGAAGCCATCAACAATTTTTAAGCGGGAGTTTAAGACTATGGGATTTGTGATTTTCTAGAAAGATTGTTTTGGTGGCTGTACTGGGAGTGGTTGGAGGTGGGGGGGGGGTCTCAGGGCAGGGAGCTAGGCTGCTGCCCTCGTCCATCAGGGAAGATGCTGGCAGAGGAATGCGGCCAGGTAGAAGGGTGAGGGAGGGCTGGATCCCGAGACCCCGAGCAACAGAGTCAATAGGAGAGAGAGACAACTAGCCACGAGGGGAGAGCAGGGGAGAGCACTCGCTGATGAGGTCAAGGCTTCGAGCTGGATTGTTTTTGAGCAAGTTCACCATTTGATGCTTAGAACATTCTATTTGTGCATTTGTGGAAGGAAGTTCCAGACATGGCTGGATTTGTGTTGTCACGTTAATTACAAAAGCTTTAAGGGGGAAAAAAATCCCAAAGGGAATAAAGATTTTCTGAAAAGCATTCTTGTCAAAAGGAAGCTTCATGCGCATGGAAAAACCTTGACATTGACTAGATCTCAGTAATCGTGATGACATTGTGTTTTCACTCAGGCTGTGCGGTGGGGCTTTGAAACCGTGGAGAGCTGACAGACAGGCCCTCGTCGGGGGAAACAAGAACGGTTCCAAGTTGCAGAGTTGAATATTTGTCTTTTCATAGGAAAAAAAAATACCCCATCATTTCTAAGAGTCTGAATGACACTTAGTGTTATTTCTCTCCTTTGTAATCGAAGATTTTCCAGATAATAAAAAGCTGTCTAAAGTGTGGATGACACGTTTAAAAATACTAATATCTGAAAATATCTTGTTTTGTAGATTTCACTTGGAAACCATGTACATTTCTTTTACAATTATAAAAGTCCAAAATGAAAATGAAAAGCAATTCTTTAAAGTCAAAAGGAAATGAAACAAATAAATATAACTGAGTGTTGACTTGGTGACTTAACCACACGCAAGAGACTTTAAAACTCAGCAATTTAGAGGGAAATACCCCAAAGACAAAAAAGAACTAAAAAACCACAAACAAAACCACTCCCAAAATACTTAAATAATTTTCGTTAATCATACTATTAGTAACACCACGGGTATTGTTATTTCAAAACTATTTTAGGTACATTTTTATATTAATACATTCTTGCATTAATGTATAAAGTGAAGAAGTTCTTATGTTAATGCTGTTAGGAACTAAGATTTTCAGCCTAAGGGAAAACACATAAAAATACAAAATCAACCAAGGCAACACAGCCTTGTAAGCCTAAATTTGAAATGTAAATAGTATGAACACACGATGTATTTTCTCTCTCAAAATTTTTGTACCTCCCAGGTTTGGTCACTGTAATCCCCAGAAACAATGATCAACCCAATAGTAATGACCCAGACTGCGGTCTCCAAAAACAATTTTCTGGTAAAAGGAACCAGAGTTCCTTGGAGAAATTGCCAATTCCAGAACAGCGGCAGTAAACATACAAGATGAGCCGGGAACATCCTGTTACATCAGACAGCAAGGAAGCCATCAAAGATGACTTTGGTTGTGTCAGAAGACTCAGGACCAAACCCCGGTTCCCACTGGCAAAAGATGGACTCCTTGAGCTTCTAAAAGAGCAATTACTGGGGCCGGCCCGGTGGCGCAGCGGTTAAGATCACACGTTCCGCTTTGGAGCCCCAGGGTTCGCTGGTTCGGATCCTGGGTGCAGACATGGCACCGCTTGGCATGCCATGCTGTGGTAGGCATCCCACATATAAAGTAGAGGAAGATGGGCAAGGATGTTAGCTCAGGGCCAGTCTTCCTCAGCAAAAAGAGGAGGAGTGGTGGCAGATGTTAGTTCAGGGCTAATCTTCCTCAAAAAAAAAAAAAAAACAATTACTGCAAATGCGTTGAGACACATCAAATATATTAAGGTCCGTGAATAAGCTCATGATGATACTAAAAACAATACAAAACAAACAAACAAAAAACCCGAAAGCTCATTGGCCCTTTTTGGTGGACACTAAAGAACCAAATCACTATTCTGAAAATTAGAAAATAAAAGAATCAAGCAATTATGTTACCTTTCCTGTAGGAACTATGTCTTCAGGTAATCAAGTAGTCAATGAAGAAAAGTTTTCTCTGTAGAAGCAATCCAATTAATAAAGGAAGAAGGAGTAACAGAATCAGAATAGCACCATTTTGTAAACGTCCAAGAAAATAATCAGTCTAGGTAGTGTTCATCGCTGGCTGCTAATATCCTCCAATAAGAGACGACCAGACTTAATGTGGCTTCTGATGGAATACTTCAAGTAACTAGGAAATATTCTCACCAAAACCTCAGACCTGAATCAGATCAAAACTCTACATCTAATGACCAATTTACAGGAACATATTAAAAGACACCACATGGATGCAACCAACAAAATCCAGATTGACAAACCCTATGGAGCAGATGACCTAGTTTTTCGCTAAATAAATTGCAAGGGAAATAAAAAACAAAGAGGGAGGGAGAAGTTATAGATAAAGGAAACTAAAGAGACATCAACCAAATGTGTGGACCTTGTTTGAATTGTGACTCAATCAAAACAGCTGTAAAAAAAATGTGGAGGTTGGAGAGACAACCAGGAAAATGTGAACACTGATGGGATTTTTGCTAATGTGCATGAATTACTAAGTTTTTAGGAGTAATAATGATATTGCGGTTATTTTTTTTAAAAGAGAGAAGATTCCTATCTTTTACAGATGACACTGAAATGTACATGAAATCATATAACGTCTGGTATTTGCCTCAAGTGATCCATTTGCGGGGAGGGGAGTAGGTAGATGGAGATGAAACAAGAATGACCATGAACGATGGCTGTTGGATTTCCACGATGGGTAGATGGGCGTATTATTTTTTTCCGCTTTTGTATACATTTGAAATTTTCCATCATGAAATGCTTAGGGAAGAGAAACACCTCCATGGGGGTTCTCATTTAGTGAGGTATCCTAGGACAGAAGTATCAGGGTTCTTCTTAACACACCAGACCCCAAAGCTGCATGGCTATTCCAAACACATCAGTGGTAAACTTTCCCTGAAAAGTCAAGACTTGAACATTTCCCTGATTTGAGTGGGGCTGATCTTATTTGAACAGAAGTAAACAGAGGTTTGCACTTCAGATCTATACGTCCGATTGCCTCCAGACACCCCCTCTTGAATCTCTCACGCATCCACCTGTAACTCAACCGGTCTAAAGCTGAATTCACCATCTCCCTCTCAAATAAACAGAGAGATCAATTCCTCCCCCAGGGCCCCCTGTCTAAGGAAATGGCACCACCAGTCACTCAGTGGCCCGAGCAGACATGCCGGAGTCATCTTTATCATTTCTTTCTCCTCTCCCCTTCCATGCCCCGTGCGCCAGCCATATTGACTTGACCTCCTAAATGTCTTTTGATTCACTGTCGCCCAGTCCAGGTCACCATTTTTTCCTGGACTCCTGCAATAGCATTTTTACTGGTCCCTCATAGCTTAAAACTTTTCTGTGGATCCCTATGACTTCAGAACAAAACTCCTTACCACGGGATGCCGCGCAATCTGCACCACGCGACACACCTGGCACGTAACAGGTGCTTGATAAACACTCACTGTTAGACTAGGTGGTGACTTGAGGCTCTCAGAGAAGACTTCTTATGTAAAGGCATCTCCCTCACGAGGCTGCCAGTGTCTTTAAACCTGACATTAGCTGTTCATTTCTGACGCCAGCCCTTAATTCCAGGTGTCCACTTTCAAAATGCACGTCCACTTTAAAAATCATCGTAATACAGAAAAAAAAGATCGTGGAAAACCAAGACATATGCTCGAGCCTGAGGGCTGTTGCTCACCAGCTGTGTGACTCAATCAGGCTCTCCGGACATTTGCTTCCCTCTCTGTTAATCGGCGACAATCAAACAAATTTTATAGGGGCATCGTGGGGTCTGGGGATTATTTTCATGAAGTGTCTGCTCTGTTTAACGCAGAATGGCCACTCTATAAATAGCCACAGCTTAGATGATTAATAACTATAAAGAAAAAATAATAAATGAGAAATGGAAGTATTCCAAGAAGAGACTGTGACAGAAATTCTCCGGCAGCGCAAGACATAAACTGTGTCTGTGAGATCAACTCTCTTTCCACTCTGGTGGTCCGCATTGGAGGGGTATTGCTTGCTTTTCCTAGAAGGATAAACTCGCCTTCATTGAGCTAACATGAAGCAAAAGAGGAGAAACATGGATGATGCCCAAATGTTTCTGTAATGATGCTCTTGGAGTCCGCTCTTGCTGTGATGATGCTGCATAGCAACCCCCAGACCTCAGCGGTTCACAACAAGCGTCATCTATTTCTCCCTCTCCCGTGGGTCTGGGTATCAGCCAGTGTTCATTGAGCTTGGATCTGGGGCAGCTCCCTGTGTCTCTCACGCTGGGACCAGGATGATGGAGCAGTGGCTAACTGGGGCACACTCCTCTCACGGTGATGGAAAATATGCAAGATGCCAAGTCACACACACAAGTATATTTAAAACCTCTGCTGGTGTCTCCTCTGCTCCCAGGCCATTGGCCAAAGCAAACCACAGCCTCGCTTCAAGTCAGTGGGACCGGGCAGCCAGCTCTGTCTAAACTGATGCTATGACAAGAGCAGGAAGGAAGAAAGAGCCGTGAACCAATGGGAATTTTGACCCCTCCACCATCACTCTCATATTTACACATTTATGTCAACGATGATTAGAAAGATTTTGTATTTTCAGCATGCACAACTCTCTGGGGGCAATTATTGCCTTATTTATTGTTGGTTCGGAAAAGAAGATTTTCCTGATTTATTTTCCCTACTGAAAAAAAATAACAATGATGATGAAAGCCACAATTGAGTGTTCGCTGTGTGCCCCATGGGCTTGTGTACGTGACCTCCTTTACAGCTTGCCCCATCCCGTGAGGAAGAAACCCCGGTCATCACATTGTGGAGATGAAGAAGTTGAAACACGGGGAAGTTGAGTGACTTCCACAGGGTCACACAGTTGATAAAAGGGAGGCAACGTGACTTTAAAACCTATGCTCGAACTTCCTCCTTTATCCTCAAGGGACACCCTGGTTCTATTATTTTTTAAATAAACTTTGAATCTGAGATTAGATTTAGATTTACAGACAAATTGTGAGGATAGTACAAAGAGTTCTAATATAACACCCAGTTGCCTCTATTATTAATGTGAATCATAGTTTACATTTCTATGGTAAATTTGCCCAAAGTAATGAACCAATACTGACATATTATTAACTAAAGTCCATATTTTAATCAAATTGTCTTAATTTTTACCTAATGTCCTTCTTCTGTCCAAGGATCCCATCCAGGATGAAGACCACATTCCGTTCACTCTCCATGTCTCCTTAGGCTCCTCTTGGCTGTGACAATGTCACAGGCTTTCTTTGTGTTGATGACCTTGACAGAGTTGGGGGGTACTGGTCAGACATGTAGAACGCTCCTCAACTGGGATCTGTCTGGTGTCTTTCTCATGACTGGACTGGAGGGATGGGCTCTGGGAGAGAGACCACGGAGATAAAGTGCAGTTCTCATCACATCCGATCAAGGATGCCTTCTACAACGTGACAACGTCGATCGGTTGAGTAGTGTCTCTCCACGGTAAATTAATTTACTGTCCCCTGATCCCTTTGGAAGGAAGTCACTCTGCACAGCCCACACTTAGGTAGTGGGGAGCCAGGCTCCATCTCCTCGAGAGTAGAGTAGCTACATACATTCTTTGGAATTCTTCTATTCTTCCATTTATTCACTTAATCACTTATTTATATCAGTATAGACTCATGGATGTTTGTTTTATACTTTGTGTTATAATCCAATACTCCTTATTCACTTTTTGCTCCAGTCATTCCAGCTTCGGCCACTGGGGGCTCTTTCAGTCGGCTCCTGCACTGGTTTGCTATGCCCCCGTCACATCTCAAACCGTGTGTGCGTGTTGTTTTTTCTTCAGCGCTTTCTTGCTTTCTGGCCCTGGGAGATCCTCCAGGCTCAGCTGGTAGATTTCCTATCCCGGTCCCAGAATCAGCCATTTCTCCAGGGATCCCCGGGCCCTTTTCATTGGAGACGGTATCAGACATCAAGATCTGGGGGCTACGTGCTGGTTCTGTATTTGTAGTGTGGTGTGTTCCTCCTTTCCACCTGGAAGTTGAATCCTTTCTCCGATTATTTTCTCTTGTTCAGAATGGGGGCCTTCAGTCTGTAGTCCCTCCCTGCTCTTGGTGTCTGAACCTCTCCCAGCTCCATTTCTACCTGTCTTGGCTCCTCTCTTAGCAAAACGACTAGGTGATTTCTAGACATGAGTGCTTCACGGTTCTGGGCACGGGGGAGGCTGCTTTCTGTCTCGATTCCAGCCCCTTCTGACTGATGCACGGGGCTTGCAGCCTGGATTCAGGCCATGGGTGATGAAGTTGACCACGGCTCTGAGTTCCATCCTTGGCCATGAGGGGTCTCTCGGAATGTATTATCTTCAGCAGAGTCCGGAGCATTTCCCCCAGTGCCTGACGCTTCAGTGCCTCCTCACAGCATTCTGTGACGTCTTCCTGCCTCACATCGTCTTCCGTGGACAATAACCTGAGAAAATGTGATGACCTCTGCAAGCTTGAGAAGCTCCACCATATTGGCTTATTGCTGTAGAATGAACAACCACAACATTTCGGCGGCGTTCGAGAAGAAACACTTATTTTGCTTATGGGTTTCCAGGTTTCTTGGGGTTGAGTGACAGAGGTGAGCTTGGCCAGGTGGCTCTGCTGACCTCAGCTGGGCTTGCTCACAAAGCTGAGTGCTGGCCGTCAGGCCAGGCAACCTAGGGAGACCCATCTGGGGTGGCTCTGCTCCGTGTAGCTCTCATCCTTCTTCTGGTACCAACACACTAGACCAGAATGTTCTTCCAGTGGCAACAGCAGAAGCACAGAAGGGCAGGAGAAAACTACGAGGGTCAGAATTACCACTCAGTCACCTCCACCTTATTCTAGTGGCCAAAGCAAGTCACGTGGCCTAATGGTGTCAAGGGGTGGAGAAATCGTCTCCATCCTTTTAGTGGAGACGAGAAAGGGAATGGATCATTCTGAACAGTAACCTACCACATTTCACTATGCATTTCTTTTGTGCATTGCTTATAAAAACCTCAAATGAAGGTGTTGCTGTGGTCTCGGAACTTTCCAGTATGAGCACACAAAAAAACCGCAGAGATTCCGAGAAGCTGTGATCCATGGCACACTGTTGGGAAGGTGTTAGTGCACCTTTCAACAGCCATGTTCCCCTCTACCTGAGCACCCGCTGGACTACATTTCCCAGCAATCCTTTGGCTAGATGGGACCATGTGACCACATCCAGCCAATGGAATGAGACCAAACGTGTCACATGTGACCTTTGGGCAAAGGCAGTTACAGGTGGGTTTGCCTTCTCTGTGTGTTCTCCCTTTCCTCATCTGGATGCAGAAAATCCAGAAAAAGTCTCCAAGGCCCTCGGCGCGGGGGAGCCATCAGAGGCAAGAATGACTGTGGAGCAAGACGCCCTCCAACCCACGCTACGCTGGACCCCTTTGACGAAGCGTTGTGTTGAGTCACTGAGATTCGGATGTATTTGTTATAGCTGTTGAAGCATCATGGCTAATATAATTCTCCCTCCTGGTGGCCATTAGTAGGATCTGTTGAGGATGTCTCCTTCCAGTTAACTCAGAAAACTATAACTTCTAGAGGATTTACGTATGTGAGTGTTCATTTTTGACAAGTGGTCTGTTTCAGCCGTCCACCAGCCATTCCCGACTTTGTCAGGATGACTGATTTTTGCCATAGGGAAATCATCTCTTCTCTACTCTTAGCTGAGTTGCTTCTGGAAAAGGTAACTCCACTCCCTGGGCTCTAGGTGTAGAAAATGTGACCTAGGCCAAGCCAATGAGGTCCTTGCATTCTCCTAACTACAGCGATCGGTTCAGGGGTGGGCGCATGACCTATACTCGCCCAAATTTAATCTCAGGCTCTTAGCTCGGCAGGTTGAAATAATGACTGTGGCGCTCCTTTGTTAGGCTTTAACTAGGAACATTACAGCCATGGGAGAGGCAGGCAGCCATCCGACAGTTATAAAGAGAGCCAGCCCTAGGAGGACACTTACACTATGGACGACAGAATAGAACAATGAAAAGAGCGGGTCCTTGGCATCATTGTCAAGCAGCTAGATCAGGCCTTGCCTGAAGCTGACATACTCTTGGACTTTGAAGTCCAACAAAGGTCCATAGATAATTTTTATGGTTTAAGCTGATAAGTTCCGTTTTCATTACTCATACCCAAACTATTATCAATGGATTCAGCATTTATCACTTTTATAATCAAATAAAAAATTAATCAGAAAATGTAAAATATTAAATGCCATTAAAATAGACTATCTTCAGAAACTAGTTCTGGCTCTAAAATATAGAGTTTATGAGGCCCAGTATAAATTCCTAGCACTTAAAGTGTCTATAGTAATCTATACATAGAAGTATCTGTTCATCTCGATAACCATGGAGAGTCTAATTATTTGGAGACTTCAGGCAAAAAGATGGTGAATATCCCATAACGGAAATACAGACCTGACCACACATGGGCAAAACCCCTCCGTGCCTCCCCATCGCTCTTAACAGGTTCTATATGACTCTATATGACCTGGCCCCTGCCCAGCTGATCTTATGCACTGTACTCCCACCCATCCTCCTCAGCTCACTGAATTGTAATTCTCTGAGCTCATTCCTGCCCCAGGACCTTTGCACTTGCCATTTCCTTTGTCTAAAGTGCTATTCTAGCTTCTCTTCCTTCAGACATCTACCCAGATCTCAATTCCTCCTCAGAGAGACCTTCCCTGACCACCCAGCTAGAGGGAGCCTCCCTCTCTGGCCCTCTTGACAAATCACCTTTAGCTCCTTCACAGCACTTTTTACAACTTAATGGTATCAGCTTCATGTATTCACCTGCTAGTTCTGTCTTCTGTTTGAATAAGAGTTCTTTGAGGGCATGGCCCTCACCCATTCTGGTGCCCCCATGTCTCCAGCACCTGGCATGGTGCCTGACACAGGCTGGCACTGCGTAAAAAATAGTCAGATCCCTAGGAGCCAAAAGGAGGCAGCAGTGTGCTTTGCAGAGGGGAGGGAATGGAAGGGAGTCATGATGTTGTCACCGTGGGGGGACTGGGGATTTACGGGAGGGAGAGAGGGCGAGTCGAAAGGCAGCAGGGGGCAGGCTACTGTTTGGGAATGCTGTTCAAGTTCTTCAGAGTATTTCTAAAAGGAATGGGACGAACAAGAGAGACAGAGACAGAGAGAGAGAGAAATGGGGTGACACAGGGAGAGACAAAAGAAGGAAGTGTTTTCATCCAAAAAATAATAAAACTGACATTAGAAGCTTCATCGCACATAGCACTTAATTCCTGCCTGATGTTTGGGGTCTCTGCTCTCGGAGCCTTTATCACGCACAGGAGCTTCTCCTCCAGGCTGCAATCTGAGGGCGTCCACGTCAGGCAACAAAAGGACACTTCGGGTTATTGCCGCTCAGCATGCTCATTTCTTCCCACTTCCTCGTAGGAGGTGGGAATACAGATAGTTCCCTTAATTTCAGAAGAAATGAAAATGGTTCTTCTTCGGGCTGTTGGGTAACTTCCCCCCGCCTCTCCGTGCTGCTGGCTTGATTCACATGCCCCTCTAGGTTCGGGGGACCCTTCTCCATCACACGCTGTTACTGAATGTCGATCCCAAAGCAGAAATTCGAAAGAATGACGTTCAAGGCAGCCACGTCTTTTTTTGATTTAAACTGAAACCAGAATATACAGTCAACATCCACCTTTCTCTTCCTCATTTCTCTCTCTCTTTTTTTTTTTCTCTTCTCCTAGCAGATAAGGAAAAATGTAGGTGCTTCTATTCGGGCTTAATTCTCAGAAAGATAATGTCATATTGAGTTAGAGCCTCAGAAAACTGCTCTGGAAATTGCTGTGCACACAGCCTGTTCCTGACGAGCTGAAGGAAGTGCGAACGGAGCTGAAATGGCAGTGGTTGAAGGCAAGGGAGACCAAGATTTTCTTTTTCTTCTATTTTTCCTCCTTTTGAACATTTTCCTACTGTTGCTGATGAACCAGCCTCTATAAACTCGGTCCCTGGGGCTGCCGTGTGGCTCTTGTCTGAAGTACGCCCTCCTGTCTGTCATCTCACTGTTCCTTATCCATCTTTTCTGGTTCATTTGGTTTATCTGATCCAAGTTGTCACTATTTCAGGGAGTTCTTAAGTTCTGGTTTCCATGCTGGATCCTGGATGGAAAAAGAGGGGATCCTCCACATTTCACTGAGGGGCTGTGGCCCAGAAATATGAAGTATTTGCTTGACGAGTGACTTGTTACCTTTCATGCCATCATTAAAGTTTAACTTTCATTGAACAACTGCTCCAGCTATACAGATAAAAATAAATACTTGGGGACATATGATGGTCCACTGGTCTCCCCACAGCCTCTCTGGCTCCCCTTTACTCCATTCTCTTCACAGCAGTTTGTTTTGAAAACAAAAATCTACCCACAGGGCTGGCCCCGTGGCTGAGTGTTTAAGTTCATGCGCTCTGCTTTGGCAGCCTGGGGTTCACTGGTTTGAATCCTGGGCACAGAACTACACACCGCTCATCAAGCCATTCTGTGGCGGCATCCCACATAGCAGAACTAGAATGACCTTCTAGGATATACAACTATGCACTGGGGCTTTGGGGAGGAAAAAAAGAAAAAGTGGAAGATTGGCAACAAATTTTAGCTCAGGGTCAATCTTCTTGACCAAAAAAGAAAAGAAAAGGAAAAAAAAAAAGTTAAAAAAAAATCTAGCCATGCCATGTGCCTGCATAACACATTCAATGGCTCCCTAGTACCCTCAGGAATCCATCCACACTCCTTATCCAAGTTTCGAGGTCCCATAGCATGTAGCTCTTCACTGACATCTCCACCTGTCTTTGAGGCTGGGGAGCCTGAACCTGGGTGTGTCCCTGAGAGGCCAGCTGGGGAAGCAGAACCATGCAGTGTTGTGGAATACAGCCTGCATTACTGGAATCAGAACACACAGTTTTGCAGAAGGAGCTGGGGAAGTGCAGGTCCCTAAAAGGGCGTTGAGGATGAACAGAAGTCACTAACGAACGCTGGTGAAGTCAATGAGCCGAAGCTTGCGGGCACGTCTGGAAGCCTGGAGTCCAGCTTGAGCAGGGGACCCGGGAAAGGCGCTGGCGGAGAAGTCCACGGACGTCTGGAGAAGTCCATGGTGCCGCCTGTCTGAATTTGCAGCTGAGTGTCTAGATGGATTCGATGTCACCGGCAGAACCAAGGGAGAGCTGGGCGCCGGGCAGGGGAGACCGAGGCCAGACTGGAAGCTGCGGGCACCTCGGCACCCGTCTGCCTCTCACGGCTCCTCACCCGGGATGGCCTGCAGAGCCACAGCTCCAGCTTCACTCGGGTCTCCCCGGTCCTGCACGACTTCACTTTGGGACAACTCTAACCCAGAACCCCACAGAGGAAGGCAGGCTGCAAAACGTGGTTCCCGGCATGACCACATGGCCAGCAGAATAATGCGGCAGAGAGGGACGGGGAGGAGAGCAAGAGAGACATGGCCCCCGTACTCAAGGAAGAGGGAGAAAGAGCACACAGGTCCCCAGAGGGGTTGGGGGCAGTGTGGCTGTGTGATGTGTGGTGTAACCGCCCCTCCGCATCCCCACGGGATCTTCAGGAAAACCCACGCCCCTCGGCCGTGTATTCACGTTGGCGCTGCCTCTTTCCTTTTCTTCCCGCCCTCCCCTCTCCCTCGTTTCCCTTCTTCCTTAGAGATGGCCTGAGTCTGGTCCAAGGCTGGCATGGGGCGGAACAAAGCCAGACAAGGTGGCTCAAGGACATATAGTTCCCATTTTGTTAGAACGGGAGATGAGTTCTCAATGTTGAGAAATCACAGTCTAGCCCCACCGTCTCCTTTTAGACCAACTTTAAATCTTGTGTGTTAGGGTTACAAAAGCAACATCTCCTTAGTGGAAAGCAAGCAACACAGAAGTATAAAGAGAAAACAGCAAAGGTTATGTTTCTCCTGCTCCCTCCTGGCCCCGCTTACTCCTTGTTTCACTGTCAAAAAAGTGAAAGCCCAGAGAGGTTAAGTGCCTTGCCCCAAATCACACAGCAGTCGTGATGGCCTCATAGAGGATCCTCTTCTGAGTGACCCATTTCTTAAAAGTCCACGCTCTCAAAGCCTGTTCTCGAAAATGCTTATTATCCACCCAAGGATTCCAAGAGCCTCTTCACCTAACACGATTTGCATTGATCGTTGTGGTTGCCATTTCCATGTCTGCATAAAGTGGGCAGAGTTTCCTACGGGGTGGATGTGTCTTGGTGGGAGCAACCACAGACCAGGGACCGGCCTCTGGCTTAGGGACTCAATTTTGTAGTTCATTTGAGTGACGTCAACTTATTAATATACCTTTGCAATGACCAGAATGCTGGTGGATTCATCATCTGGCTCCGGGACTTTCAAAGTCTCTGATAGTGACTTACGGTAAGAAGTACATTTTATAGAGCGGCCCGGTAACACACATCATACACACACACTTGCACACACACACGCTTGCACACACACACACACACGTGCACACACACGCTCACATGCACCTCTGAAACAAAGGTTTCCCAAAATGCTGCTTGAAACTGTGTGACTCACTCTGATGATTTTTATCCCGTTCTATTTGACTTCATCACTTTAACATGCTGCTTGCCTCTGTCTAAATGTGTTTCGTGACCTACAAATTGGCCTTGAGTCACAGCTTAAAAAACACCCATCTGGGTTATCTCCTCTTGCAATCAAGGAATCACAGAAGGAAATGCAATCCATCAGAAAGTTGGCTGTCACAGCTTGACTCAGAGTGGAGAGCGTTGGAGCATTTCGAGGGTGAATTCAGCAAAGGTGTGCCGGGTCTGCCCGGGTCCTTTATGCTCCACTGTGGGGCTCACTTCTCTAGGGACTGCCAGGCTCACGTGCGTCAAGGCGTGATCATCGCTCCCATTGACTGAGTGCTTACACTGTGCTAAGTGATGGAGAGTAAAAGAAAAAAAAATGAGGTCTAATAACATGGTAGAAAGGAGTAGACAGATGGGAGAGAAAGCAGCCCTCTGGCAAAGGTCCTGCCCAGAGACAAACATGACGGAAACGAGTCGTTTTAACACCTGCTGGCGTCAGTAAGACGTGGAAGGGGAAACACCTGCCAAGGACATGCTTGTGGTCACAGAGCGTGAGACGGTTTGCATGCCCCTGGAAGAAAACCAGCAGCAGGGTTTTTACCAGAAAGGGCGCTCAGGGTCTAAATATGGGGGCTCAGGGCAGGAAATCTCGCCAGTGTCACCGTCACAAGATGATGAGAAGAAGCAGATGTGCAGAGTTCCTAGGGTCCCCTGTGAGATGCTGCGGGCAAGATCCCCTGTGGCGGAAGTGAGTGAGCAGAGGAAGGAGAGGCATCTGTTTTGTGTTTGAGAAGGCCAGGCAGGATGCAGGCTGCGCATCTCCATCGGCGTCGGATCAAGTTGGCGCAGGTAATGAATTACAGAGTTGCACGCCCGTGTTGATTCACTGGTCCAGGTCAGTGTGCAGATGAAACCTCGGACTGGGCAAAGATGGATGTCCTCTCTCCTGATGCCCAGGGTAGGGCAGTCAAGGCAGCCCAGAGGGGTTAGGGACTGGAGCCGAGGGTTGACATCAAACACTTTACTTTTACCAACTTAGATCAGGTAAATAACAACTAGATCAATATAGAAAACATGTCCAGCCCCCAGGAGGCCCCCTCCTCCACTCCAGCTCCCAGGTAATCCCTGCCTAGGTAACCAGCATTCTGACCACTAGCAGCATCAGTTAATTCTGCCTGTTTTTCGATTGTGTTTTCAATTTCAAAAGTGGTTGCATACCCTACGTGTATTCTTTTGTGTCTGGCCTCTTTCACTCAACAGCATGTTTACATGATTTATCCATGTTGCTGCATGCTGCAGTTATCTGTGCTTTTTCATTGCTGTGTAGTATTCCATTGCATGACCATGCCACAATTTATCCATTCAATTGCTAGTACACAGCTGGGCTGTTTCTGTTTGGGCTGTGAGCATTTGTGCAGTTTTTTGGTATACATAAGCACTCATTTCTGTAGGATACATACATCTTGGAGTAAAATTCCTTGGTCACATGATAAACATAGATTTAGTTTTAGTGGATACTGTCAAACAGTTTTCCAAATGGTCAAACCAACACACACTTAGACCAACGATGTGTAAGAGCTCCATGCATTCTGCATCCTCGTCAACACTTGGTTTTGTCTGTATTTTTTATTTTAGCCATTCTAGCATAAAATACTGTTGCATGCATCATTGGATGTGCTGGTATATGGATTATCTCAGATCCTTCTGACAAGACTGTTATTGATCCCACTTTCTGAATAAAGAATCAGAGGCCTGGGGAGAGGGAGGCAGTCAAGCCATTTGCCTAAGGTCCCTGGGCCAGTGTAGAGTAAAGCTGAGGTTTCAACTGTGCCCATAACACCCTGGGCTCCTGGTGCCTGCAGAATAGGCTGCACCACGACCAATTGTCACTCTGTCACGAACCAAGGCAGTGTTTAGGCTGGGTACTTCGGGGCACAATCCCCATGGACTGCATCCCCACGTGTAATTGTGTTACTCCATTAACCATCCCCCTTGAGCCTGGGCGTGCAGCCTCACTGCTGCCTCTATTCCCCTGTGTCCTGTGTTGATAGGACTAATTCTTTTTCATTATCCAAAGTATAAATTTTAGCCAAACCATATAATTTTTTTTTTAAACAAATACCAAGTTATTTGAACCGGTGACCAAGGATTTCAATCTCTTCAATGGAGGAAAGGTTTCCAAGGCCATGGTGGACAGACTCCAGGGTGGTCCCCGGGGTCCCCCCTCCTGGTATTCTGGCCCTTGTGCTGTCTCCTTCCCCCCGAGGGTGGGTGGGACCTGTGACTGGCTTGTAACTAGGACAATGTGCAAAAGGGATGGGATGTGTAGGTTTATAATGTCCATATTGAGATGCTTGGATGAAGTAAGTGGCTGTGTTGGGAGGCCCATGTGGCGAGGAGCTGAGTACGGATTCTAGGAGCCGAGGGCGGCCTCTGGCCATCAGTCAGCAAGAACCCAAGGCCCCAAATCCAACAGGCCATGAGGAACTAAATGTTGGCAGCACCCACATAAACTAGGAAGCAGACCCTTCTCCAGTTGAGCCTCCGATGAGACGGCAGCCCCGGCTGAGACGTGATTATAGCCCCGTGAGACCCTGAACAGGGGACCCCGTGAAGCCGTCCTTGGACTCCTGACTCACAGGAACTCAGAGAGGCCAAACGTATGTTGTTTTAAGCTGCTAAGTTTGTGGTCCCGTTGCTTACACAGCAGTGACTAATTCAAGAGCCTTGCCTCTGCACGGAGACGCAGAGGGCAACCAAGAAATCTGACATCGGTCGACAGGTCTCAGTCGAAGGGCTGGTGATGGGCAACCTCACCATTTCTGGACGCGAGAAAACTCCCTGAGTTTCAAGCTTCTGTCCTACAGCTCATGACCAGCAGACGAACGCTTTTGGAGCCAAATATTTCACGCTGTCTGGACGGTAATTCCGCAGTCTTGGGAAATGACTTTCTTTCTTGCCCATTTGGAGGGGTTCTAAGTGTGATCAGAAGAGTCAGAAAGGCTCCCAAGCGGATTGTCAGTTGTAGCCACATTTCTGGAGCAAGAGTTCAGCTGGAGAAGTTTCCTAATCGTGTGTGGGCTGCGCACATGGACGGCAAGTGGACCGATGGGGCAACGAAGGTGGGTGAGAACGGGGGAAAGTTCAGACGCCGTCAGTTACAGCCCCAGCTCCCAGGCCCCGCGGTGACCCCGAGGAATCTGTGTCCCCGGTTGATTGGCCCAACAAATGACCATGCGCATGTGACATCTATTTGCGTCGTATACACTGATCTCCTCCAAGCAGAAGGCAGGACACACATTTCTTTTCAAAGCCTCCAGGGTGGAAATACTTCAGCCTGATGTTGCTCATCATTCTTGTTTGTTTAGAAAACTTAAAGCCCGGATGGACCAGGGCTATCATTGGTTTGCTTCCTCTCATTCCTGTTTAAAGCAGTTTATAAGAAAAGTCCTCCAGAAAAATCCAGCCTTCCCCGCCCCCACACACGTATTTTCTGGACTGTGTTAAAGGGAAGGGAAGGTCTGTATCCAGAGAGCTGCCAGATCTCTCGTTCACGAGGCCGATCGGATCACGCCACATCCCTGCTTAACGCTGTCCATGGCTCCCCATTGCTCTCAGGACAAAGACCCAGCTCTTTCACGTGGGCTCTGTGGCCCTGCAGGGTCTGACTCCTGCCCCATCCCAGGCCTCACCTCCCATCTCGGCGTCTTGTTCTCCACACCTGCTCCTTCCATCCAGGGCCTTTGCTCGGGCCGCATCCTCCACCCAGAAGCCCTTCTCTCTCCCTTTTTGCTCCTCCTTCAGTTCTCAGCTTTAATGTCACCTCCTCAGAGAGGCCCTCCCGGATCTACACCTGACTGCGAGGCCCCCTGTTAGAGGCCCTGTCAGACCTCGCTATCCTTTCCGCACAGAGTATGACTTAATTAAATAATCGATTAACTGCCGATGAACTCTCTCTGCTGGAATGCGTTTCTGTGAAGGTGACGGGTGTCTCCTGGCTCTCACTGTCATCCCAGTGCCTTGCTGCCAATAAAGATTTGCTAAATAAACGATGGATGGAGCGAAGGGATCTGTGAGTAAGTGAGTGGATGGAGATGAAGGGCATTTCTGATTCTGAGACCTTCCGTGGCTTCCTGGGGAGACCAGAGCAGAGCTTTCCTCCTCTCTCCATCATTGTCGCTGTAGCTTTTGGGTTTCTGGGGGCTGGATTGTGACTTCCCGCAGGGGACTGAGGTCTGCTCTGGAGACAGCAGGTTTGGTGAGGCCGACATGGAAGGCCAGGCTGGCCCGGCACGGGTGACAGTGGCTGGTCACATGGACGGGAAGGAGAGCTTCAGGGCTGCCGTGGTTCCAATCCCCAATTCAGTCTGAAATGCTTCAGAATTGGCCCTGGCATGTGACTCTCTGAAGGAGAGCGTTCTGGACTTGAGAGTGGTCAGGATTCCAGGGCTCTCTGCGGTCTCCTGCCAAATTCCACGCTCGGTTCTTTCCGGAAACAATGACGCGCAGTGGAGGCCCTGGGAGCCAGCGTGGGTGTCGGCGAGTCCAGGCACAGAGTCAATCGGCCCGATTGTGCCGATGTGGACCCTTGAGCCCTTACTGTGTGCCTTCTTATTCATTTAATCCTCACAGTAATCTTTGCAATAGTGACCTGCCCTCAGCTACAAAGGAGACACAGATTCAGAGAGGGAGCCACCTAGTCTAAGATCATCCAAGTAATGTTAGAAATGAGATTCAAATTGAGGCCTCCATCAATGTCCATTCTCTTTCCTCTCAGTTATACCACAACCCTGAAGTCACTCTAGCCCAATGAGGTCAGTGGAATGATTCCTTGGGTTGGAAAACCTGCTGCCCCTAACACATCATACATACAAACACAAAACAAACAATTCTGGTAAATAAAATTCTTTTAAGAAAAGCAAAGCCCACTATTTTATAATCAAACGTATGGTTTAAAGTTCAGACATTTTGGGGAAAGTTGACCTACCAAGAAATTCAGACTAAAGTGTAAATGACTGATAGGAAATATGTTTGTGAGAGCAGCTTTTGATTAAGGAGATATTTGAAAGAAAGAGATATTTGTGCCTGAAGGGCTAGAGGGGTAAAGGGAGATGGGAGGAAGCAGAGAGGAAGTGAGAAAGGGGAAAGAAAGGAGAAAAGGACTTAGGGAGTGGAAGGATTTCTGGAAAAGAAACTTGACGGCTTTGCTCATTGCTTAGAGGTGACTAAGTGGCGTGTCTCTCAGAGGGATACCCAGGGTGGCACCTGAGCAGAGACTTGAATGACGAGAGGCCAAGAAAAGACCGTGAAGGAGAGCATTCCAGGCAAACGGACCAGGAGGAAAAATCTGCCAAAGTGAGACTCGGCTTGGCCAGCATGACCGGGCTCCGTGGGTGGACTGGGGAGCAGCAGGGGGGAGTCGGAAGGAGCATTTTAATGAGGTTTTACAGTTCACCGTACACGGGAACAGGCACCCTGTTCTCTTGTTTGGCTCAGCAGCCCCACGGCTTAGATGACGGAGCCGTTGAGAAGACAGGAACTAGGGAGCAGATTCCAGCCTCAGACTGTGTGGGTTCAGCTCCTACTAGTTTAGTTATTGTGCTCGTTTTGCCAGGGACTTGACACTTTTCTCATGTTTAAAACGAGGCCAACCGTCTCCATCATTTGTGGAAGATTTAATGAGATAGTCACCCAGAGTTTAAGTGATAGCTGGCACACAGTAAGCACTTAATAAGTGTTAGCTAGTATTATTATTTCCATTTTATACAGCCAAAGTGGCTCATTTGGAAGAGCCCTTCAATGTGGCCATAAACCTCCTGGGACTGATTCTGTGTCTTGGCAGATGAGTGACTCCTTTTCAGTGCCTGCCACATGGATGGTCCTCAGTAAATGTTTGTTGAATGAATGAAAGCATGAACTAATGAGGCAGAAATAGAAGGTAGAGCATAAAAATGTGGGCGGAGATGTTTGAAGATAATTTGCTAGGCAATGGGGAGCTATTGAAGGTTCTTGAGCAGGGGCAGGGAGGTGTCAGATGGATTGAAGGAGGGAGGGTTTGGAAGCAGGAGGAACAGTTGGTAAATTGTGGGCATCTTCTAGATGAGGAATAAGAGGGACTTGTTCTGGAGGGTCCCTGGAGAAGAGAAGCAAGGCTTTCCTTTCTTGCTTACTTCTGCCTCAGAGGCCTGCATATCACCCAGGACGACTCCCTTCCAGCTTGGCAACCTACCTGTGATGGGCTGGCCTGCTTACTGCAGTCACCTTCATTCAGGTCTCCTAGATGCTACCCAGACTGCCCTAGGGCCCCCCCCCCCCGCCACCTCACTCACTGTCCTGTGTCTCCAGCCAGCAGAGTCGTATAAGAAGGCCCATCTGAGTTGTCACTCTTCTCTTTGAAACCTTCCCCTGGCGCCCTGCTGCCCCTAAGAGAGCTTCCGTTCGCTCTGTGGCTCCGAGCTCCCCATAAGCTTCTCCCGCTGAGCCCTCCCGCCCGCCCCTCCCTCTCCTCCTTTGTCCCGGGGGCTGCCCGTCCTGGCTCAGCTGATTTGACCCCGACGATGTCTGCCTGAACTATTCCAGGCCCTGAACGAATGGTTCAGGGTGACGCGGAACAGGGCTTTTCACACGTGAATGTGGGCTGAACCGCCTGGCTATCTTCTTACAGCACAGAGGCTGCTTTCGGAGGCGTGGGGGGCGGGGCTAAGATTCTGGGGCTTCGGAGGAGTTGGCAGCGCCCGGGAGCTTGCGAGGAATGCAGAGCCTCAGGCCCCACCTGGGCCTCTGAGTCCGAGTCCGCTCGTTAGCAATTTCAGCACAGAGCTGGCCTAGGGACCCTCTTAGGAGCACGTGGCCACCCTTGTGCTGGCTCTCAGGACCGGCCCAGGCACCGGGATCTCGTTCCTCCATCCGGCCTGCTGGAATTCACACCCACGAGCTGTGACAGACGAGCCCAGTTCAGGAGGTGTTACCTCCAAGAAGGAGAGAAGAAACGGAACTGGCTGAGATGGGACAAGAGACGGGCCTGAGAGGTGGGGCACAGGTTCACTGAACGCCCGCAGCCATGGCCCCCGCGGTGTGCCCCTAAATGACTTACACTTGTAGGTGTGACCTGGGAGATCTATAGGACTTTTCCTAGCAGGTCGGGGTCTGTAGCGCCCTTTCCTGGATTTGTCCTGATAAAATCTCCCAGCCGACTGGCACATGGCCTTTCAGACAGAATCTGGGCGGGGAGGCCACGAGGGTCAGAGCCAGAGGGAACACGGCAATGCAGACAAGTTCCGGCCTTTTGTAACTTACATATCCACACATCATCTTCTCGCTCCTCGAGAGGGGGACAAGTTACGCTCTCCAGTCCCATGGAGAAGCCAAGGCCTGGCCCCGGGTGTCTGAGGACCCCCCGGGAGCACACCTTTCCAACCGTCCTTGCCGGCCCTGATTTCCCACCTCTGCTGAGTTCTTGTTCTCTTGGCCTTACAGCTGTTCCTTCATCACTGGTGTTGATCCCAGGGTGGGTCCTGGCTCCCCACCTCCCCTGTAACCTGCCATCAGAGCACCCACCAATACAAGCCATGAGGTTATGAGGTCACCAGAAAGGCATGACATTGCTGCGCGGAACTGAAGACAGAACGGACTTCCTGCTCCTGGATGCGCTCCGGACCACCCGCCTCCAAGGGTTTCACCAGCTGCCCACCCCATGCAGTGCCTGGCCCCGGGGCATCTCACTGCCCACTCTCTTACTTCCTCCTTCAGGTTCTCCTCCAAGACCTTCCCCGAACAGAGGGATGCCTCTCTCCATCCCTAGGCCTGAAACTCCCAGATCACCTTTGCAGAGCCCAAGCGCACCCACGTTCTCAGCTGCCGGAGAGCATTCTAGATCATTAGCAGCTGCAAGGACCAGCAGGGACCTTTCCCAGGATGCGCCCTCTTCAGTGGGCCCTTGTGGTTTTAAATAGATTCTTTTCTCCCTTTGGATCATCTTCCCATAGAAGGCTGAGTCTTTGAGGCAAACCATCCATAATCTTTTATGTCATTCATTCATTCATTCGCTTATTCATTCAACACATATTGATCAAGCGAGGTCCGGGTGCCAAGTGCAGATGCTGGAGGAACGAATACGGATGTGCTCGTTTCTAGAAACCTGCTGAGCGATTGCCCACCTCACCCGCGGAGGGCGGCGATGGTAAGAGTTATTAATGCCGTGGGTATCACCGGATACAGTAAAAATGGAAACTCACAAGACATTATGGAGGCGTGTGAGTATCCTTCACCGTGCAAAGGGGTTCACTGCAGGATTAAACAAAGCCAGAGAATTTTAGAATTTGAAGGGAGCTCGGGGACTGGCTCATTCCATCCCTTCATCAGGCAGCGGTGGAAAATGAGATTTAAAAAGCTTCAGATACTTGCTTCTCGTCATTTAGCAAGCCCACCCCCAGCCGCCGGGTCGCATCCAGCACCGCTTTTTCATTCCCGGAGCTGGTTCTCTTTCACGAGGCCTTGCATGACGGAGAGACATTCCAATGAGGATGATGACGATATCACTGATAATAATACTTTATAAGTGCTTTCTATGTGCCAGACACTGTTCTAAGCGCTTTCAGAGGTTACAACATCGTTCTGATAGCAATCCCATTAGTACCGGTGAGAGAGTTCTAAAGCACAGAGAGATTAAGCAATTTGTCTAAGGTCACACAGTTCAGAAGTACTGACGCTGGGGTTCTAATCTCCTGAGACCGTGCTCTGAACCACCACAGTCCAAGGCTTCTCTTTAGACAGGGGACTTCCGGTCTCACAGCCCCTGTTGAGAAATGGGTTTCCACCCACATATTTAAAGGAAAGTACTTCTGCATCAAGCCTAATTTCAGTGCTATGTAAACCAAATATAAGCCAAAAAAATCAAGATTCTCTTAGCAAGGATTTGAATAAAATACGGTGATATTAATGAATTAAGGTCAGGCACGTTCTGCTGGTCTCAAAAATCTTCTGATTTGAGTATTAGAGATGACTTTTCTCCCGCGTGCTTGATTAATTTCCCAGAACAGCCGCCTCCCACTCCCCTCCCCCGCTGTTTAGACCCGGGGTTCTCCCTGTGCATAGCAAGTGCCAGCAAAGCCCAGAGTCTAAAACAAAACAGACCTGTTAGTTCTCTCATTAGCTTGTTCCTTTGAAGCGGTTATTAAAGTGAAGCCTGGAGAGTATAAATCTTAATGCGTCCTTCTCAGCAACACCTCCCCTCAACACGGAAAGTCATAGAAAAGAGAGAAAGAGAACAGTGGGAACCTTGGAGGAACTCTGGGGGTTTATCTATTATCAGGAGCAGCAGGAGCCCAGAGTCATTTAAATCCTCTGGTGGGGAGGCAGGGTGGGAAACCACAATGCTTTTCCAGGGAGCGTCACTGGCTGAGTAGGAATGGGCTGCTATTTGTCTTCTCTGTCCGTTGTGATGATGACGGGCTGGCAGGGTGTCTTAGCTACAGGACCGAGCAGGTCAGTTCTGACAACCTCATCGCCGTCATTAGCGCCTTTTGTTTGCAGCGAACCCAAAAAGCTGTTCAGCATTAGCAGAGGAGGGTGGAGAACATGAGAGAGCAAAGGAGAGAGCCTGAACTGAGTTTCCAACCTATTAATACCAAGGAAACATACCCGGGGCGATCAGGCAGCTGACTTCAATGGCGGACCCAAATTTGGACTCCCTGTTCTTTCTACTAGAAGCATCACTGCTTGTGTTTATAAACGCTCATCATTTTGCCCAATTTTGGTTCTTGGAAATGCCCTGGGGAGATGTTATTTTTGCTCAAGGGTCTTCCTGCTTCCAGCGTGGTGCGGTGACTAACTAGTTTCAGCATCCACTCTAGCATGCTAGGGTAAAATGAAGCCAAATACATAGAGGAAGGGCAGTGACCTTTCTTGGGGACCCATGGGTGTCAGGGAAGGTGCATTTTTATGTGAATGATCTCCTCTGTCTGCTCAACAATCCTGGGGTCGGTGGCCTCATTCCCATTGCACTGATAAGAACGACAAAGCACAGAGAGGTCAAATGTTGCCTCTAAGATCACCCAGCCAGTCAGAGCAGAGCAGGGGTTCAAATTCAGGTGTGTCTCTTGGTCCAAATTTACTAAACCAAGCCGCACAAAACCCCAAGTAAACAAACAACTCCCCCCACCAAAACAAAACAAAAAAGAAAGAAAAACCTCCCACCGCCACCAAAACTGTTAACTGAAGTCAAAGAGGCAAGATTAGGAATCTGTCTTTGGAAGACCATGGGACCTGTAGGCAAAAGTATGTATTTATTTAACGGCCTGGTCATGAGAAAGCTCGAATGATAAAAACACATAGCGAAAGAAATTGTATTAATTAAATTATAAAAATGTGTTATGCTTTTTTGGGAACTTACTCCTCCTCCTGGGGTGACCCTTGCCAAGACATTCTGTGTTCCTGTTTTTAGGCAAAAAGAAGTAGGTGGAAGATGAAAGTTTCATGTCTGGCTGATGCAAATTTGAGTCTTGTGCTCTCTGGTCATTTCGCTTTCTGCGGCCTGATCAAGTTCCTTCGACTGGCATTCCTACTTCTTAAATCCCTCTTGTCCTTTTCTGGACGACTTTACGAACATTGTGCCTTAGATCTTGAGAAATGTCTGGTGAAATTGGCCAATTGTGATGGCAGGCCTAGCAGGGATGCGGATCCAGGGTCGCTGTGATGAGAGAGGGAGGGAGAGACAACAAAAGAGGGCAGGAATCTTGGGCTGACCCTGCTGCTTCTGCCGGGACATTACATTTAGTGTCCAAAATCTGACCTTAACCATTTCTGGTGAACTCTGTTAATTCTGTAAGCTACTGACAGAATGTTTACTCAAATCCTAGCAAAGTCTAGGTTCATTGGGCAATGTGACCAATGCACATGAATTCAAGGATTTTATTATTATTATCAGCTCCCAGCCTCGGCCTTCTTAAGAGTTCCCGGGTGTCCCTTAACAGCACTCCAGCCTGAGTGCCACCTGGCTTCTGAACATGGACTTGTGTCTACTGCTGTGGAAAAATAAGAAGCCAATGAAACCTCCAGGCCCGCGTGGGGCGTGCTGACCAGACATCGAGACTGAGGATCAGGAAGCTGGAATTTCCCCCCGGCCTCGGTGCTGGCTTCTAGCTTTTCCACTTCCCTAAATCACCCCTGTGGTGGGTCTGGGCGCACAGGAGGTGATCCCTAATTGTCTCTTGAACTGATGGTGAAACTACAAGAGCCAGAGTACCAGGTCTAGTTCTCAGAGAGCATTTTACACCCAAACTCAAACCTCTTCCCTGAGCGCGACCCCCTGGAGCAGACAGCTCCTCCTTCAGGGACGCCCTAAGGGCAGCTCCGCTCCCCAGGGATCGCTCACCTCGCTTGGCCCCGCTTAGCAGGAGACTAGCAACTTGCTCCAGCTTTTAGGTTTTTCCTTGCTGAGTTTACAGCGGGGGGTGTTCAGGGACAGGAGCGAGGCTTGGGGGCCGGCGGGGACAGGTGGGGCACGCGCATTCCTGGGTCCCCCCAGACCTCCTGGAGGATGCTGATGGACACCGTCCAGTTTGAGAACTGCCGTGTGCAGGGCACAGAGACCTCCCCGCTGCCCCTTGGGTGGAGGGCGTCGGGTCCAGGACACCCGCGTCTCGCAAGGGTCCTGGGGGAGAGCGGGCGTGAGAGCGCGGGGAGCTGGGACTGGAGGCCAGGAGGAGGAGGAGGAGGAGGGGGAGTCCCTCGTGGCCACCTTGAGGGGAGGGCGGGATGGTGCCCACAGGGACTGGGTCAGGAGGCGAGGGGCGGGCCGGGCCTGGCCACTGCGCTGGCGCCAAGGGGCACCGGCTGCGGGCGCGCGCTCCCCGCCCACCCCTCGCGGAAGGGGCGGGGCCGGGGCGTGGCGCGGGGAGGGGGCGTGGCGCGGGGGAAGCGTGGGCAGTGGAGCAGGGAGCGGGGCGGGGTCGGGGCGAGGGGATAGGAGCAGCGGGGCGGGGCGCGGGGAGGGGACCGGAGGCGGGGCGCGGGAATGGGAGCCCGCGAGCGGGGTGGGGGCGGGGCGCAGCGAGGGGGCCGGGGGCGGGGCGGGTGGGCAGAGGCGTGGGGAGGGGGCCGGAGGCGGGGCGAGGGGGATGGGAGCGGGGGGCTGGGGAGGGGGCCGGGGGCGGGGCGCGGGGACGGGAGGAGGGGAGCGGAGAGGGGGCGGGGCGCGGGGCGGGTGGGCAGGGTCCCGGGGAGGGGCGCCGGGGGCGGGGCGAGGGGGATGGAAACAGGGGAGTGGGGAGGGGGCCGAGGGCGGGGCGAGGGGATGGGAGCAGGGGAGCGGGGAGGGGGCGGGGCGCAGCGAGGGGCCCGGGGGCGGGGCGCGGGGAGGGGGTGGGGCGCGGGGCGGGTGGGCAGGGTCCTGGGGAAGGGGCCGGGGGCGGGGCGGGCGACCCCGGCGGGCGCGAGGCTGGGCGCGCGCAGGCCGCGAGGGGGGTGCCGGGCGCGCGGCGGCGGGGGCGCGCGGCCGGGCGCGCGCGGGGGGGGCTGCCCCGGGGCGGCCCCCCCACGTCGGGGCGCGGCGGGCGGCGGCGGCGGCTCCTCGGGACCCGGACGGGACGCGCTCCCGCCGCCGCCGCTCGCCAACATGGCGGACCTGGAGGCCGTGCTGGCCGATGTCAGCTACCTGATGGCGATGGAGAAGAGCAAGGCCACCCCGGCCGCCCGCGCCAGCAAGAAGATCGTCCTGCCCGAGCCCAGGTACCGGCTGCCCCCGGCCCGCGCCGCCGCCCCCCGCGGCCGCCAGCGACCCCCTGCGTCCGGGAGGGTCGGGCGCTGCGCCGCGGCTGCCCCCCGGCCGGCGACCTCGGGGAGCGGGCGCTGCGGGGCCGGCCTCGCCGTGCCGGTCTCTAAAATGGGGCGGCGGAGAGCTGTTGGGGGGACTCCGGGAGAGAGCGCCCCAAAGTGCCCAGCGCGGCGCCTGGCTGTTAGGATGTGGTTGTGACTTGGCTGGACCAGCCCCATCCCTGTCTCCCAGTCCAGTCCCGTCCTGTGCATCTTTCCAGCCCCATCCCTATGGTTCTCCCTGTTCCAACGCTGTGGTTTCCTCCTGCCCCATCCCTGTCACCCCTTCTGCCCTGTGCCTGTTGTTCCCTTGTGCTCCATCCTGGTCGTTTCTTCCCTGGCTCCTGCTGTCCCTCTTTCCAGCTCCATCCTCTCCTGAGCTCCCTCTGGGCTCCTTAGCTGGCGAGTGCAGGCTTCTTGCCTTTTTGTCCCAGGTACTTAAACTGCTGTTTTCAGTGCTCGCTCCCCTTGAGGTCCACCAGTCTAGACAGCTTCCTACCCTCCTTTCCTTTCCTCCTTTGTGCCCCCGGGCAGTAATGAGTGGCTTTGGACCCACTCAGTTTTCTTTCTGGTGCTGTGTGTATCTCCTGAGCGCTTTCCTCAACTTGCAGATCTGGTGGCACTTTTTTGAAAGGTTGAAATGGGATTCACTTAAAAACGCACATTGAATGGGTGATTCCAGACAGGAATTTGCTGTTTAAATTGCCAGAGAAGGGCCCCCATTGAATTGGCGAGGGGCTTGGTGAGGTCCATACCAAGTTGTAATTTTGTCTCGAAAATGATTTATTATTGATGAACTAGTCAAAGACTTCACTAGTTCGTGTCACTAGCACAGCCCCAGGAACGATGGTCCATCAGATTAATAGTGAGTTTCAAATGATACATCAAAGGATTAAGGTTGGATTTTTTTCGCCTAGCTTCTTTCCTAATTAACACCATCATGAGTTATACAGCAAGCGAATGTGGCTCCTTGATGCTAAATAGCTCTTAGTGGAATTGATGATAAAAAGCGGCATCTTCTTTATGGTGAATCTGAAACCATGCAATTTTGTAAAATATTAAAATCTCACTTAAAGCTGTTCTCTGTTTGAAACCATCAGTCCTTCAAATGTTATCTACCCAAGATTGCTTGTGTTACCTTGACATAAGAAAAAAGTCTTTCGATGCTAAAACATCACCAGATTATTTTACAAGTTCATCAGCCTGTACCCTACGTTATAGAAAATGTCAGTCCCTTTGAGTTATTTGTTGTGAAAAGCCAAATTGTGTAAATGAATGCATGTGAGGTATTTTGGGCTTCCTTTGCGCTTCCTAGCCCATGACTTGTTAGTTTTGCAGAATTGTGCTCTGATGAGCAATGCCAAGCTGAGAAAATCAGGGGAGAGTTCAGACCTTCTGGAGTGTCTTGAAATTAATACTGCTTGTCCAGAGTTTAACATATCTGGAGCTCGTTCAGAATCGGTGCTGTTTAAAATTGCTGGCAAGTGGGAAATTAAGTAACACGAGAACCCCCAGTTAAAACTTGAATTTCATTTAAAAACCCCCCAAAACCACATTTCTATAAATGTGCTATAAAATGCTTAATTTGGTTTTCTTCTGCCTTTTCTACTTTTCCTAAAGGGCAGGGAGTCCTACATATGTAGAGTTTCCATGTGTAAAGTCAACAAATCTTAATTCTTGGGGGGGGGGGCATATAAAATTACTAAAATTAGGAACTTCATTTTTTTTTTCTTGCTGTTTTGAACTTAATGTGACTTCTGCTTTTTTAGTGTCCTTCTTAAGAACATGCTTTATGCTTGGGCTCTTCACTTGCTTGTATGAATGCCTTTATTTTTTCTTTAGTAATGCTTTCTTTTAAGGCAGAATTAGGGATGAGGAGCATATTTCTCATGACATTTTAGGATTGAGAAATATCAACGGGGAGAGTAATTTTAGGAAACAGCTCTTTAGTAATTGTTATTCTGTTGCTGTTTTTTAAATAGACTCTTGAATTAGGCCACTGGAACCTCCTCCTGGGATCCTAAGTTGTTTTCTGTTTATCTGAACAGCATTGGCTTTAGTTTTGTAATGTGACCATTTACATAGTAACAGCCACTACTTGTGCTGTGTTAGGATTCTGTTACATTGAGATTATCGCGTAAAACAGCTTGTACGTGTTTCCCCCTGCCCCTGGATGGCAGTTAGTGGCCTACCTGCTCCATTTTGGGGCGGGGGTGGGAAGCTGGGGGATTTCTAGATGTGGTAAGGAAGTTAATTTCACGTTAAAATGCCTCAGCATGATGACTCAAAAAACTAGAATGATTTCACTCTCTCGGTAGAGGATACTGGTCGAATGTTTTCGGATGAGAGTTTCTATTTCAGCTTCGTTTTGGAGAGAGCCGTGTGACCACCACTCTCTGGTATTCTTGAAAAAGATGTTTAGCTTTGTATTTTTAGTATCTCAGTGAGAAGCATCAACTTGCCACCGGCCTATCACCAGTGACCTTTTATTTCCAGCTAATTATTTCAAGTCACTGTAGTATTCTGTGTCCTTCCTTATTTTAGTTACTTTGCCTTTTCCACAGTTTTAAACAGAAAAGCAACAGACGTCAACAATATCTAGCTAATTTAAATGAAGTGCCGGGTCTGCAGTCCCCTGCCTATTATGGGAGGATCTCAGAAAATGGAACATTCTGCCCGAGGGAGATTCGCTTCTCTGAGATAGCAAGAGGCAACCATTTTGTTATGTTGACACATTATTCAATTAACGAACCAATGAGTGTAAATCCTGTCAAAGCTGACTATTTGTTCAAATTATGTAGCTGCTTTAGTTTACTGGAACATTTGTTGAGCTAATGTGGCTGATAATGGATCTGTTGGGAATAGTAGGCTGTGACCCATGGATTCACTGTGCAGGCCAGTGGAAAACAGGAGCGTTTAGATGTGCCTGCCAGTTGTTTTACACCATGTTAGAAAAGAACTACTTTTGTTTAATAGGGTCCAGTTCATCAGCCAAGGCCTGCTAAGGGTCAGCATCTTAAGAGATCAAGACGGCTTTTACTTTAGGCCCCTTCCTCTTTTAACTTTTCCCAAGCGGAATCAAATTCAGTTGACTTGAAATCACGCATAGTTGAAAAAGGTTGAGTCACATGAAATTGATCTTTCTGTTTAGTGGACCTTGAAAATTTTGAATCATCAGTTGCAAAGCTTGTCCTTTCAAAGTATTCATTCTATCACAATGTGATAGGAAGGTCTGAAAACAGCATTTTAAAGATTCTTTCTGACTTCCTGGGAGCGTTTAGACTGTTCTTAAGGACATTTGTGGTAGTGTCTATTACGTTGATTCAGTACGTGGTTGTAGAGCTAGGCATGGGGATACCGAGGAACCCGACACAGCCCCTTCTTTCAAGGGGCTTCCAGTCCAGCGGGAAACGCAGGAGCAGTTGAGCAAGAAGGGTTTACTGTAAAGTATAATTGCTAGAAGATTCTATTTAACCTCAACAGGTAGGCTTTGGATGGCTTTTTTTATTCTGTGTTCATAGAACACATTTGCTAAGTGTTTTACAATAATTTGTTAATTCTTCCCTTTGACAAGCTATCTAGCCATGATATACACAGTAATATGGTAGTTTCCGTCTTCTTATAAACTCCCCGATGTAATGGATGCTGAAAAGTAGCTCTGTTTTCTTCTTTTGGGGAAATGCAGTTTCTTCAGTAATTTCCCTAACTGCTGTTGAGGAGTGATCGGTGAAATATGGAAATAGTCCTGTCTGTTTTTGTGGTCGGGTATTCTGTGCCTACGCTCTTCTGTGTCCCCAGCCTAACTCTGAACTGAAAAGCCAATGGTGAAAGAATAAATGGCTTTCTGGAAGAGCGTTCTTTCTGTTGATGCGAGGATTTCTGTGTATGAAACAGTGGTGGCGTTCTTGCTGCTTTTTCACTAAGGTCCACATTGAACGTGTAATTTGTTCTGACCTTTCTGGTATTGTTTCACTCTCGGTCGAAGTTAATTTGAGCTGGGGACCTGAAGATGCAAGTGCCGTGTGTAGTTGTCAGTTCCTAGAAATAGATGTTCCAGCGCAATCAGTTTTGGACTCAGCATCTGCCCAAGTCTAGCATCGTGAAATGCTTTGAATTGAGAGCCCAGTAGATCTCTTTGAGGTACAGGCAGTCCCAGCTTTTATACACAATGTGTTTTTAGAGACAGCATCTTCAACGCGCTTCCTCAGTACTCTGCGTTTGGCTTTGCCAGACATCTGTTTGGGCAAGGATGGGAGCTGTTGGATGGATGTCAGTGCTTGAAGAAGGGACGTGCAGGTCTTTGTCGGTCAGTGGATGGATGGCAAGCCTAGTGGGAAATGCAAAGTGGTAGAGAACAGGATGCCTGGGGGTCCCCGGAGCCCCCAGAAGGGAGAGAGAATTGACCTTCCATCAAGTAGTAATATAATAACTGCCTTCCAATGAGAGCTTACCTACTGCCGGGCAGTCTGCATAATTAGTGCATTTATTCCCCACGATAGTGCTATCAGGTGAGTAGCAGTTAAGGCACACTGCCCAGGTGACAGCTGAAGGTGGCTGGAGCAGGTGTCAGGCGCAGGTTTCCCAGCGTCCGGGTTCTTTCCGTCTTGCTGGGCTGTCTTGCCAGAAGGAATCAGGAACACCCTCACCTCTTACTTTGCAAGGAATGCACGCAAGAGTGATACTTGTTGGTTTGGGGCAAGATCATCTTTCGGGCCGTTTCAGTGGGCTGCTAGCGTCGCGTCTAAGTCAGGACGGTCCACAGAGACTCAGAGAACAGCTGTTCCCCTGGGGCCTGCGAGAAGGGTAATTATGACTAAGGGAATGAGCAGTTTCTTCCTTATTTCCCAGGAGAAGCTCGGGAGTTAAATGCCTGTTCTGGTTAACACAAGAAGCGCAATCTCGCCGCTGTTAATGAGAAATCGTTTAATGGACCGCCTCACCCTGCCCCAGCCTCCAAACGGGATTTCTACCTGTGGTCTTATTTAGAGAAAGGGGCCGCTCAGGCTGCCTCCCCAGAATTGCCATCTCTGGGAAAAAAGAAAAAGGGCCAAACAGTGTTTTTGGCTCTGTTTGCAATAAAAATCACTTTCTCATTCAGAGAATCTTCCTCTATTAATAAAACTGTGTCTGAAGACTGCTGTAGGTGCAAATGTGTTCTGTGCACGGGATGGTCTGGTGCATCCTTATTTTCTGGACTTTGGTGCTGGGGAAATGGAAATGATGAACTCAGCAACTTTTACTATGTTACTGTCAAGTCATTTGTATGCTAAGTAATTTGCATGTGAATGAGGATGGATGTCCCTGACCTGCCCCTGCTTCTTCTATTTCTCACTTCTTTATATTCTTCTCTGTTTTTATTGTTGATGAGAAGCTAGAACCCCCAGGCCTTTTTTTGATTGCTACACAGGTCTAAAGTGCGGGAGGAGAAATAACACCGTGGCTCCTTATATCCTGTACATGTTTCTTCTAATTTTGGAAGTTTTCTTTGGGGTCCTCTGTGCTTCAGCCTGGGGTGGAGCGTAGGTGTGTTATAATACACTCTGTGTTGGACATTATAGAAAAAGCCCCATAGAGAGTACGGTGACAGTGTGTTTGCAGGTCATGTATTTTGTGACTGGTGGTCTGTCACAGTCAGCCTTGGCCTAGCCTTGGACCTGTCCTCTCATTTGCTATCATTTCCTTCTTCCAGGGTCTCGAGCAGGAAAGGGTGATTATAGGAAAAATAGCCAGGCCAGACTGTGAAGGCCAGCTGTCATTGCTGGCCCCTCATTTTCCTGTGCCCTCCCTGCTACCCGCCATATTATAATAAAAGAGAAAGTTCTAGCTTAGGAACCATCAAGAATGGACCTGATTCCACTGGCCTCTTGCCATGGGCCCTCAGTAAGTCACTTAAATTCGTAGTATTCAGTTGCCCCATCTGTACAATATGATACCTAGTCATTTCTGATCGTAAAATGTCCCAGTTAAAATCTCTGTCTCTTGTGAGCATTTTGTACCCTTACAACATATTTGTAAACAGGAGAGAACATTAATGGCAAACACAGAGAACCCACACAGAGAAAAAGATTGGAAGAAACGTCAAAAGATGATTTTTCTTTTATTTACACCATAGGTGGAAGTTAGGATTATATGCACTCCGAGGTGTAACATCTTCAACAAGAGCAAAATGGAGCAGATAGAAGGCAGTATTGCATGGAGACCCGTGAGCCTCGTGCTCTGAGGGGCAGGCTCGGGAGGCAGGGCTTCTGAAAATTTGGATTATTGACCCTTAGAACCATAAGTAGGTGAATTTCTTAGATTTCTCCTCAGTTTTCTTCTGGCTTTGTTGTGGCACTGTTTGTCTAGAACCTTCTACACATGATGCCTCACTTGGTTCTTTTTCTTTCTTCCTCCCGCCTCCCCCTTTTTTCTTCCCTCCATCCCTCCTTCTTTCCTTCTTTCCTTCCATCCATCCATCCATCCATCCATTCTTCCTTCCTTCTATCATCCATCCACCCATCCATTCATCCATCCATCCATCCATCCTTCCTTCCATCCCTCCCTCCCTCCCTCCATCCATCCACCCATTCATCCATCCATCCATCCATCCATCCATCCTTCCTTCCTTCCTTCCTTCCATCCCTCCCTCCCTCCACCCGTTCACCCACCCATCCATCCATCCATCCATCCATCCATTCTTCCATCCATCTATCCATCCATCCCATAGGCTCTGGGCTATGTTGGCTGCAGTACAGAAGAGTTCACACACATACTATTCTTAAATATAGATAACTAAGCAATTAGAAGAGTTGACTCATCCTTTGGAGGTCTTTGCTTCAGTAAACTGAACCAAAAATCATAATCTAAAAGCAGCTGGCTTCAGTGACTGGAGCATAAGGTGATTCATTCTAGTCTTCCTGAGACATTAACAGATTGCATATTAATAACATAGCATGATAGTATCTCCTGTTTGAAAAGATCTTGGAGGGCGTCCAGCCCAGTGATGCCTTAGATGGGTGACTTCCCTCTCTAGCAGGCAGCCAGGGTCGTCTTGGAGGACCGTCTTTGCAAGCTCGGTGGTGTTACAAAGCCCTCGTGTAAATCATTCTGTGTACCTCTCTCTGACTCTCCTTTGTGGTCATGCAAAACTAGTTTAACCCTCTCAAAAGTGACAGATCTCCCAATATCTGAAGGCAGCTGTCCTAGCCAGGGTGGCTTTTATAGGGAGCTGTTCCCAGTTCCTTTCGACTTTCTTCATGTCATACTGAATTCTGCACACCGCTCCTTGTGTAATCCACGCCCATCCGTCTGCAAATTACCTAGCTAAGTAAGAATATTAAAATTTATGAAGACTAGAAGGATATCTGTAAAATTACTATAATTAATTTAATGATGGCAAAACTAGTCATCAATCCTATTTCAAGGGTAGGGTTTAGTCCTAGAGTTCCATTATGGAGAGAACATTTTTACTTCCTTGAATGATTTAAAGCTCATTACCCTGGTTTGATGAGGGGGTTAATGTTCCCATTAGTCAGAGTCTCGAAGCTAGGCACTGGCGATGTGTGTTATTACAGGGCCTGCCGTTTGCCGAGTGCCAAGGAGGTGCTAGGCGCTGCGTAATTCTTAGATAATTATGGGCTAAAATATTTTAGGAGGAAAGTGAGCTTTAATTATGCCGAAGAGATCCTCTTCTGAGGATTTTAGGGTTTATGTTTCATGTGTTCAGAAACTTACAACTCCGTTAGCTGAGAGGGGCAGCAAGCTTCTTCATTTGCAGCAATAAAACTTTCTTGAGTGACATGCCCTTCGTATTTGTGCTCTGTGTGAGTCAGTGCATGGCTCCTTATTACCTTATCTAGAAAGATGACTCTGCTTATACGCTCAGGTTATTTCTTATACATCTTCCGTATCTGTATCAATTTTGATAAGGGTTGAAGTTAAAAATGAGCTAGATGTTACGTGGGAAGGCATTTACACAGCTGTTCAACACTGCAGACTTGCATTTTGCATTGTGAATATCTGAGGCCGTGATGACGTTTTAGATGTATCTTCTCTTAAAAATAGGAGGTTTTTGCTGTTTGGTGGTGGTGGTGGTGGTGGGGGTCTATGCTCCATTTAGAAATGGGACTCATCCTGATGGGTAAGGCGGGGGACTCGAAAATTCGTCTTTAATCAGGCCTACCTTTTCCAACTTATATTGTAATGACACCCTAACTGGGAAAGGAAGCATGTAACGACTCTTGTCGTCACGACATGAAGTACAGAACGGAGTGTAACGTTTTCGTGCTATCCTTGTGTGTTCCCTTTAGGCCCTGCCTCCTTCTGTTTTGTTTCCAGTGGCAGCAGAAGAAAGCTCATAATTTATGCAGAACATCCCAACTGGAATTGGTCCAGAAGGAAACGTCTTTCCTGCACAATAGCAATTTCCAGTAAAGAATGAGAAGATACCTATGTTAATGACTCCCCTTCCAGCCCCCCACAAAACCCCCAAAATGGTGAGAGTTTTTGTGATCAGGGATTTTTTAGGGTTTCACCGTTTGGTTAATTGCTTTTTTTATTCCTTGTGGAAAACTAGCTCGTATTCTGTGTTTCTGTCTTTTAAAAAAAGGGACCTGCTCAATGAGATTGGTGTTTCAAATTGTGTTCCGTAAAAATTCAGGTTACTCTATAAGAAGAGCTTATTTTCCTCTGGCCATTTCATACTGGAAAAGTTTAATGAGGTGGATGGTAGAAACTCCTGCATGTGAGATTAGAGTTTTAAGGTAAGGATTATGGCCTGTGGTTGTCTCATGACTGTCTAGGGTAGGATATATGATGACAGAACACTTTTTTTGGTGAGGAAGAGTGGCCCTGAGTTAACATCTGTGGCCAATGTTCCTCCTTTTGCTTGAGGAAGATTATCCCTGAGCTAACATCTGCGCCAGTCTTCCTCTATTTTGTATGTGGGACACCACACAGCGTGGCTTGATGAGTGATGTGTAGGTCTGTGCCTGGGATCCCAATCTGCGAACCCCGGGCCACTGAAGCAGGTATGCGAACTTTAACACCATGCCACAGGCCTGGCCCCCTGCAAGACCCTTTGGAACTGCCTCAGAGGTTCTAACCTGTTAAAACTCTCTCCTATTCTAGGAAACTTTCTCCAGAACTGGGGTATGACTTGGATCAGTATTGGAATGATCATGATGAGACATAATTGACTTGCTGGACTTCACATTTAGAGCCTTATGTGTGTCTGTTAACTTATTAAACCATGGCGTCTGATAACTGATTTCATATTTATGTGATAGATTTGAATTGAAAGTAAAAAACCTCCACTAATACTTGGATATAGTGCTTTATACTTTTTTTTTCTTGAGGAAGATTAGCCCTGAGCTAACATCTGCTGCCAATCCTCCTCTTTTTGCTGAGGAAGACTGGCCCTATGCTAACATCCATGCCCATCTTCCTCTACTTTCTATGTGGGACGCCTGCCACAGCATGGCTTGCCAAGCGGTGCCATGTCTACACCCGGGATCCGAACCGGCGAACCCCGGGCCACCGAAGCAGAACGTGAAAACTTAACAGCTGCGCCACCGGGCTGGCCCCATATGGTGCTGTATATTTTTATATGTATTAGCTCTTTTTACTTCTTGCAGTTATCCTCTGTGTTAGGTAGAAATTTAAAAAAGAAAAAAGAATTACCCCAGACATGTCCACACGGGGATGCTGAGAGGTGTATTTTGTCTATTTGGGGCAAAAACTGTCTCTCTCCTTAGACGCTCCTATCTTTCCTGTGGTCCTGGGGGTGGCCCTCAGCCTTTCAGACTCAGAAACTAGATTTTGAGTTTCGGAAACTGTCCTGAGCGTTTATCTGTCTCTTGTTGTGAAATTCACGTCAATCGGCCAAGTCTTGCCTGACCAGCCCGTTGTCTGCTTTAGGCTGGTGGTTCTTATTTTAAAGTTAAAGACCCCTTTGAGAATCCGACGAAGCTAGAGGCTCCCACTCCCCAAAATGCACTAACTCACGTAGCAGATTTATCTGAAAAGCCAAATGATAGCTGGAATGTCAGATCGCTCCTTTGCACTCAATGCCAACTCTTGCAGGGGCCTGGATGCCCGAAGTCCGCGTGACTGGAGCGTTCTCTCCTGCAGGTTGCCGTTGTGCAAGTGAAGTGGGCCTGAGAAGGTGGCACAGCCGGCACGGGCCTGTGTCTGGATGGCTTGGCAGGGTCTAGCCTCTCGCTCAGCAGATCCAGTAGCTGGGACCAAGTCATTTCTGCAGGGGCTGGCTTTACGCTGGAGGTGGAATTCTGGAGTGCCCTGACAGTGAGTGGCTTCTGTGACACCTTGCCTGTCTATATTTCCGCGTTTCCTGTTCTGATTGATGGGCAGGCCACCATTGGATCTGCTGATACAGTCACTGAAGCCACAGCCAAGGCTCGCCAGCCCAGGAGCCCCTGGCATTTCTCTGCCCTTGGTGTTATGTTTTGATTTAGCGTTTTTATTCTCAGAGGGCCACTTTTCGTCCTTATATTCAGATTCCTCGAAACGGCTTCCCAGTCCTCATCATCCCCGCTTTAGAACGGGGAAGTTCAGGTTCAGAGAGAAGCTAATTGCTCAAGATGACATTGATGGCAAAGGACACAGTTGAACCTCAAACCAAATTCTCTGCATTTTAATAGACGTCAGTGTGTCTTTTGCCAAGTGAATCGTCTAAGAGAAGAAGGTTCTTGGATTGGGGTAGGGGAACACTGTCAATTTCAGGCGTTACTATCACTGAAAATGCATTGTTTGTGTTCAGTGAGGGTTATCAGCTCCAGCGATCTGCTAAGGTGCTTATATACACAGTCTGTGCTGCATGATGCTGTTTTGGTCCATGATGGACTGTGTATATGATGGTGGTCCCATAAGATTGGTGCCATGTAGCCTAGGTGTGGAGCAGGCTATCCCGTCTAGGTTTGTGTAAGTGCACTCTATGATGTTTGCACAGCAACGAGGTCACCTAACGACACCTCTCTGAGAACGTATCCCCATCATTGAGTGGCGCGTGACTGTAATTTCACTGGAGACATTGGTTTAGTAATAAAGATATGGATAATTCCTTAAAAGATAAGATGTCATAAATTTCATGTTAAATAATAGGATCATTATCAATAATGATGGCAATGTTATAAATTGAGAAAAGCTACATGTAAGGGGTTCTTAATATTTTCTTACCCCAAACATGTTTTTATTATTGCGTGTGTAGCCTTCTCTTAAAAAACAAAATTAAAATTCATCTCTCTCCCTTTCAGTAGGTAAATGAGTGTCCTTGGCTTGAACAGACTTATCGTTTACACTGGATACATAGAGGATTTTTTTTTTTAATATATGTATATATTTTTTCTGCTTTATCTCCCCAAACCCACCCTATACACAGTTGTATATCTTAGTTGCAGGTCCTTCTGGTTGTGGGATGTGGGACGCCACCTCAACGTGGCCTGACAAGCGGTGCCATGTCCGTGCCCTGGGCCGCCGCAGCGGAGCGTGCGAACTTAACCACTCGCCGCGGAGCCGGCCCCAAGATTTTTTATGTTAAGCTTGATAATGTTAGTGGTAAGTTCTAAATGGTGACAGAGAATTAATGGAATGGGTTTCCTGTTTAACCTTTATACCGAAAGGTTGTTGAGATCTCATTGGGATGGTGTTCTGTGTGTTGGGCACACGTTAGCGGGTCCATTTACAACTTACCTTCTTCACTTAGTGGTACACGCTCAGCTTTCCTTGTTAGTCGTGTTGAGATGAATCTCATTCTTTTGAATTTCTGTGTGACATGTCATAAAACCGTTATGTACCTAAGCCTGTGTTCAGTGACTACGCTCCCCCGTGTGTCTCCGGGCCTGTGTGAGTCCTTCTGTAGGACAGCCCCTCGAAGTAAGAAAGATGTGAGTATTTTTAGTTTGGCTAGATGTTGCCAGATTGTCCTCTGTATTTTAAGGATAAACAGAGCTGCATTCAGAATAAATTTAAAATCATTTCATATAGACCATGTAGACACAATTGGGTGATAAGAACCAAGATTTTAACTTTAAACGAAGAGATAAATGAGTACCAGAGCTAAGTAAAACTCCTGCAAGGTTAAATTTGAATTGGAAAGTCATGATTTTTTTTCTTTTCAAATTTGTATTATCAGCCCCAGCCGTTTAAGAGCCAGAAAAGCAATTGGGGTCCTATCTCAGTGGGCACCCTGCCCAGCCACCCCTGATGCTAGATATGGGCAGGGGCCGGGCGAGACAAACCTGGACCCTCAGTTTTCTGTTGAGTCAGAAAGCAAAGGAGGCATCCTCGAGTTGGGGTGGGCACCATGCTAACAAATGCAGAGGCTGGAGGAGGGGCTCCCGCTGGCCAAAGGTGAGACAATTTGAGCAGCGAGAGAATACGGCTGCAACTGGTTACATTGCTCTGAATAAATTGGAACCCTTGTGGTCGGCAGAATAATGGCCTCCTAAAATGTCCACATCCCAATGTCCAGAACCTATGACTGTATGTTCGTTGTCAAGAGGATGTTAAGGTCGGAGATGGAATTAAGGCAGGTGACGTGCTGACTTTAAGATAAGGAGAGTATCCTGGGTTATCTGAGTGGCCCAGGGGAATTGCAAGGAAGGGAGGGAGTCGATGTCCGAGTGACCAGCATAAAAAGGAGTCGACCCGCCACTGCTGGCTGTGACCACAGACTGGGGCCAGGGCCCAAGGAGATGGATTCTGCCCTGGGACCTCCATGAGGAACGCAGCCGCGCTCACACTTTGATCTCAGCCCAGCGAATCCCATTTCAGACTTGTGACCTAAGATCTGAAAGGTCATAAATTTCTGTTGTTTTAAGGCCATCCAGGTTGTGGTAATTTGTTACAGCAGTGATAGGAAGCTGATACACCCAGACTCTCCAAAAAAAGAGGTTCCCAAACACAACAGAGGAAAACGAAGCACCTTGTGGATCCCCACTGGCAGTGAAAATAGGGCACTAGCTCTGTCTCTGAAAAGCGGCAATTAAAAGGTAAAGAGTTAAGCGTTTATCTTACCTTTCCTGTCAGAACTACATTGTGGGGTCACCAAAAATCCCGAGTTGATGGGGGAAAATTCCTCCTTGCATAAGAATTGCAGCAGATGAGTGTGGAAGGAATGATGGAGTTAGAAAAATCACCGTTTCGCGGCTCTTCAAGTTTTGATTTAGGAGAAGATCATCAATGTATGAAACGGCTAAGTGACAGGTGGATGGAGAATTTTACCAGGGGGGTGAGACTGCCACCAACTGAATTTTCTAAGTAATTTTCACATCAGGAAGAAGGAATAACGTTACGCCCCCTTGGGTGAAGCAGTGTAAAGTACCAAGACCACCGAGTGAGTGTTCCTGCCCCGAGAAGGTCGCTTGCATATAATCAGGTCTTCAGAGGTAGCTGTCAGCTCGCAGGAAACATGGAGCGAGAAGAATCGATCGAGTGACTGTAAGAGGAAGCGAACAGAGAAATCCAGAACGGGCGACGTTCAGGACTGCTGTGGTGGTTTCCTCCGTGAGCCCCTGGAGTGAAGATACAAAGTGGGTGGTGGGCAGGGGGCTGCTCCAGATAAACGGATTTAAGAGCCAGAACAATCAGGTGAGTGCATGATCTTGAGGGTGTCCTGATACAGACTCATCCAAAAGACCGCTCTCAGACGATCATGGGCATTTGAATAGGAACTGGGTACTAGGTCTTCAGGAATTATTACTGTTTCCAGAGCGGGGCTGGGGAGCCGTGATGCATTGTGTTTATGGGAGGAAAATGTCCGTAATGTTTAGAAGTGCAGACTGGAGTAGTAAAGGTAAAAGGACACGCAGTCTGAGATTTGCTTTAAAAAGGGGAGGAATAGTGGGGTGTGATAAAAGTGGCAGGCTTAAATCTTGATCACTGTTAATGAGGTGCTGAATGATGGTTATGGGGGTTCACTATTCTTTTCCGCATGTTTGAAAAATTTTACAGTAATGTTTAAAAACAGTGGAGTAGATGGCTGGGTGTGAGGATCACGGCTGTGTTCTGGCAGGGCTGATGAAAACCTCAGTTGTCCCAATGTCACGTGTAAGAGGGCTGGTGACTTAGCATATAAATTCCTCTGACAGCATCGTACACAGATGCAAGGCGTCCTGCAGCTCAGATAACTTAGACCGAAGGGGATGCTGTGCTTTCTGGAAACTGCATCTGATGACTCAAAAACAGGCTCCACGACACGGATTGCAAAGAGGTGGGGAGAGTTTTTGTCAGTCCATTTGCAACCAAAGAGTCCTGACTGATCCAGGTGGTATGGACAGATTTCCAACCTCTTGGCCTGAAGACTGCTCACAGAAGGATGAGAATAGAACATGCGAGAAGGCTGAGTAAGAGACAAAGCAGAGTGAGACGTGAAACTTTAGAAAATGGCATCCATTTACTCCCTGAGTACCAGAGGCTTCTCTGAGCTTCCTTCAGTCATGAATAGCTATTAAATCATAGCTCTGAGGCTTAAATTTAGGAGGAAAAAATAATAGCCCATGTACTTTCAGATGATCCACTCTCTGAGCGTACTTTCCCTGCTTAATGACACTGTGCAGTGGAGTCTCTCTTATGAAAATTACTTTCACAGCGTTCTCTTTTTAAATTACTCCAATATGAATTTGTCAAAACATTTCCAAATAATTACTTTAAAATAAGTGTTTTCTAATGGGTTGCTCTAAACCAGGCCTTCCTAACTAATTACCAACAAGACCAGTATGAAGAAAGACAAAATTACTAAGAGAAGTCAAAGAAAACTGGCTCAGTGGAGAGCTGCCAGGTGTTCCTGGAGAGGAGGACGCGATATCGGGGAGATGTCAGTTCCCTTCAAATGAATCGAATCAGAACCCAAACAAGAATTTTAAAGAGACTGACAGGCTGATCCTCATTCATCTAGAAGAGAAGAATGGGCAAAAAATAACCGATAACATCTTGAAAAAGTGAAACATTGGGAATCTCTTCTACCAAGCAGAAAACATGGCTACAGCATTAAAACAGTGTGAAATTGTGCAGTCCAGACGTACAAGTGGTACAGCACGCAAAGTCTTGTCTCTACGTACATTTACATTCATCTGTAATATAATTTGAATTTGGCTTATGAATAAAGTTGGCATTTTGAGTCTGTGAGGGAAAGGATGCTGTGTGATTGCTGGCCATCCAATAAAGTCATAATCTCTCCACGTTGTACGAAAAAATAAATTCCCGTGTTTAATGAGATCGTCATAAAAACATTAAAAATAGAAAAATATGAGAGAATGTATTTTTAGGACTCTGGAGTATAAAGGGCTCTCCCAAGGAAACCCCAAACCTGGAAACCATGAAGGGGAAGATGATGACTATATGACACAAATGGAAGGTTCTCATGTGGCAAAAGGTACCATGTAGCAAATTAAAGACAACTCGTGGAGAAATTCCATGGGGTGGTCTTGTTTGGAGCATGTTTTAGGGGGTAAATCTGTTTGCCTAGACAGTGCTTGTTTCCTGAGGTTCTGGGCTGGTTCACGTGGCCTCGGGGTGGAGTGGGGGCAGGGGGCCCGGCTGTTTAGGGGCGAGGAAGGATGCGATTTGTATCCAACGAGTCAGCATTTTTGCCAGAAAGAAAGTGTCATCTGTCAGTCCTTGGAAAGGAAGTGTTCGCTTGAAATAAGCCGTGAAAAGCTGGTCATCAATCTCGTTTTTCACACACTTAGAAAAATAAGTGAGTCCAAAGGTGGAGGCTGTTTTGTGGTCTGGCGTTCTTCTCTGTGTATTTGTGTTTTAATTGCTGTTGTCCTTTGGCCCTGTTGTTCAGTTATTTGGTGCAGGCTGACGTGGCTTGGAAGATCCTTCTCGAGTGGCCCCATTGCTTCCTGTCCCATTTCATCTTTGCCAGCGGCCCTTCAGGTTCTGTAGTTCAGCTGTGTTGGAAAGGCTGTCACCTTCTGTAATTGGCCCAAAGAAGCATACTTGTCACATCGTGTTGGGACTTGCTGTTTACTTTGCTGTCGCCCCTCTCGACATGAGTTTCTTCAGGGCAGAGACGCGTAGGACTCCCCGTGTCTTCCTGGTGGCCCGCGTGGCGCCTGGCCCATAGAAAGGATGCAGTACACGTTTTGAATGACTGAATGATTTTTTTTCAAGTTTCAGATACTTATTCATCAGTGTAGACCCTACACAATATCCCAGCGTGGTTTTGTGCACTTAGAGGGGAAGTCTTTCCTGGTTAAGTGGACGGTTGTGCCGGTGGCTTCTGGAACACCTTCATTCTTTATTCTTTACTTTTCTCCGTTTGGGGGAGACCTTCACTACAAAGCAGCTTCGTAGTGAAACATTTCGTTTAGATGTTGGGACCTTCTTTCGTCACTTTGCTGTAATCTGTTCACTGAGTAGAACTTGTATGGGTCATTAGGACCCAGTTTGTTCCAGGGTTCGGGGTTGTTCTTTCTGTCCCAACTGAAGTCTGATGTATGTTTATGTATTTATAATGCATTGTGGGAAATGGGACGACAGTGCCGTTGGACGGGCAGCGGAAACTGTAGCGAGAGGGCTTACTCTGCTGGAGTCGGGGATGGCGTCTCAGGGTTAGCGACCCTGACCCGGATCCTGGAGGATGAGTAGGAGGGTTGTCTTAGAGGGAATAGCATTTGCAGAATCACTGAGCAGTGAAGTCCGGTGTGGCTGCCCTGGGACGAAGACAGCGGCGAGATGTGGCTGAGGATTTGGGGCCCCTTTGGAAATGCTCCCTATTATAAGAGTTTGGATGTTGGGCAAAGTGAGGGGCCCTTGGAATCTTCTGGGTTAATTACACGAAAAGTTGCTCTTGGAAACGAGGAGGATGCCGCGCGCCCTCCTGCAGGGTCTCCTTGCTGCTAGTCTCTTCCCCTCTGATGCTTGTTCTGCACAGACCGCGACACAGCTGTGGAGTGAAGCTGCTTATGTATGGCTGCTGACTCAAAGGCATTTTGATGAAAGGGTGAATGGATTCTAAAATGATTATTGTAACCGATATGAAGGGATGGTTTAGACCATGAAATTCAGTAGCTTTGATTAGGTAAACTGATGACCCCATGAATTTGTTTATCCGTCAGATTGTGTGTCTTTGGGGGTGACTTTTGTCTATGGCGACGGGTTTTTTTTGGCTAGGGAAATTTGAGTATGTTTAGTGTCCCTTTAATGTCGGGTAACATATTGCAAAGAAAAAGGCATTAAAAACAGGATGTGGATTGTCAAAATATTGTAGGAAAAAAGCACAAAGGATTCACATTTAGCTGAATTGGGTTGTGACCCTCTGAATTTAGATCTCTCCTGTGGAATTGTTTAATGTGATGCAAATTATATGCAAGACTTTTCTGCCGAAGACCTGGTGACCCAGGAACCTTGAGAAGAGTTGACATTAAGCTGTACCAGACCCTTGCACAGCCCTCAGAATCTGGTAGAGTTTGGTGGTTTGAAACCTAGTAAAGTTTTTATTGTGACTTTGGATAATCTAGCTTTATTTGGGGTGTTTAATGAATAGTGAGTGGAAAATATTTAGTAACTACATATGAAAGAAAGCAACTTGGAGGGAGGAATTGAATCTTGGTATGACTGCTTAGTCATCCTATTTTTAAAAAATCTGCCTTTTGGGTTCCTTGACGGTCAGGAATGGTGCTTCTAACAGGGCATTCTCTTAGCATCATGCTCCATCTTTACAATTACCTTATGTGATGCTAGTTTTTTTAGGTGATATGTTATTTGAAGTATTTGTTTAGATGCCTTTTACTTTAGACATTAGAATGAAACAGAATTAAACTTTGTATGGAATATAGAGGCTTTTAATAATGGGAAATATTTGGCTATGTTGCCAATATTGCAGTTTCTCTACTAGTAAGGTGTTGAAGTGCAACTTAGTCCGCCTACTCTTTGCCCAGTAGAGAGCAGATGTCTGGTGCCTCGTCTTTGAGCCCCTTTAATAGTAGAGAAAAATTTTTAATTGTGATACAATATTTATTATACTTACCCTGCATTTATATAGCAGGACCCCAATAGGTCATGAGAGGTAGGGTTGGTGTATCTCCAACCAGTTGGGATTAAATTAAAAAAAAGTCCATTATGCCTCCAATCAATATACATGGTATTGTATATAGTATAGATGCCTTATTTTGATGAAGAGGTATGTAAAGGAATGGTCCAGGAATCCAGAGGCCACAATTTGATTTTTTTCAACTCTCCACAGTGAAGATTCCAAATACATAGAGGAGAGAATAATGTAATGAAATTGATGTCGCCAACACGCAGCTTTATCAGTGATCAGCGCATTACCAATCTTGTTTCATCCATACCTGCTAGTTCCCTTTAGATTATTTTGAAGCATACCTAGACATGGTCTGTCATTTCATCTGTATTTCTGTATGTATTTCTAAAAGAGGAGAACTCTTTTAAGATATAAAAACATAAGCAAAAACATAAGCATACATTGCCACTGCTAAAAAAGTAATACTTTCTTAAGGTCGTCAAATTTTCAGTCTGTACGCCCATTTCTCCAGTTTTTGTAAGAATGTTTTTCTTACTTGAGTTGAGTTTTAAATAAGGTCTGTCCATTATGCCCGATTGTTGTTTCTTTTGCCCTTTTGAACTATAGGTTCCCCAATTTTTGTTAAAGAAATCAAGTCTTGTGTTGTGTAGAATTTCCCACACTCCAGATTTTGCTGATCGCATCCTTTTGGTGTAATTAAAAAACACCACAACAGCTTTATTGAGTGTAATTAACATAAAATAACTGCACATATTTCAAATGTCCAGTTTGGTAACTTTTGTCTACATCTGTGAAACTATTACCACAATTAAGGTAATGAACTTATATGTTATGTCGCCTTTCAACAATTTTCGATTTTCTGACACCAACTGGGTGTCCTGCGATTCAGTTCACTTCTGGCACTAGCTCCCCTGAGTTGGCACAGACCCCCAGATTAAGGGCTCAGTCCCACAAGACTGCCCCACTTCAGATGCCAGCTGCAAATGGAATCCTCAGTCTACCCTCCTTTCTGCCCAGCTGACTACAAATTTGGGGGTTCCCATGACCCTCCCCTTAGGTTTGATGTTTCACTAGAACTCACAGAACTCAGGAAAATGCTGTGCTCATAGTTAGTTTTAATGTAAAGGGTACAACTCAGAAACTGCCAAGTGGCAGTTACCTAAGGCAAGGTCTTGTGGGGAGGGTAGAGCTTCCGGGCCCTATCGAGGGGCACCACCCTCCCAGTGCATCGATGGGTTCCCCAGTCCCCAAGCTCTCCAGAGCTCATCGTTCTAAAGTTTCTATCAAAGTTTCGTTTTGTGGGCGTGATTGATTAAATCGTTGGCTATTGGTAATAGAACTCCATCTCCAGCCTCCCAGAGGTCAAGTGGTGGGGCTGAAAGTTCCAGTTCGCCCATCACACGTTTGGTCCCTCTGGCAACCAAGCCCAACCTAAGCTGTCTAGGGCTCACCAAGGCTCACTCATTAGCATAAACTCAGGGGTGGTTGACAAGGGCTCCTTAGGAGTAAGACATGCCCATCACTCAGAAAATTCTAAGGGTTTTAGGAGCCCTGTGCCAAGAACTGGGACGAAGACCAAATATATATATATTTTTATTTTACCATATACATCTTCCCCGAAGTTTGCTCCTGCCTCTCTGTAATCAAACGCTATGTATTCTCTGTCTCTCTTTTTTGGATCTGACTTCTTTTAGTCAGAATAATTATTTTGAGACCCGTTTGACAACATGGATGAAATGGACAAATTCCTTAAAAGACACGAGTTACCAAACGTAATACAAGAAGAAATAGAAAATGTGAAGAGCCCTCTATCCATGAAAGAAATGGATTGTAATTTAAAACCTTCCCAGGAAGAAAATTCTAGGCTCCAATGGCTTCACGATGAGTTCTATCAAACATTTAAGGAAGAATTAATGCTTCTTATGCCAACTCTTTCAGAAAATAAAGCGGAAGGGGATAGTTCCTTTCTCATTTTATGACTCATATTGTCCTGTTACCAAAACCAAAGAAAACTGCTACAAGAAAAGGACAAAACGTCTATACTCAAAGCTACAAAATATTGATAGAAATTACAGAAGATCTAGATAAGTGGAGAAATATGTCCTATTTATGGATTGGCCACTTAATATTATTAAGAGGTTAATTTTCTCCCAAATTGATCTGTAGATTTAACATAATACCAATCAAAGGCCCAGCAGGCGTTTTCTGGGAAGAAGTTTCATGTTGATTTAAAAACTTTTATGGAAATTCAAAGAACCTAAGAGAGCTGAAAAAGAAAATAAAAAGCAATAGAGCTAAGTTGGAAGACTTAGATTACCTGGCTTCAAGACTGACGGCAAACCTATGGCAATCAGGACAACGTAGTATTTAGGGAAGGATAGACGTATAGATCAATGCAACAAGATAGTCCAGAGATAGACCCACACAGTGTTGGATCGACAAAAATGACCAAAAAATTCAATGGAGAAAGGGTAGTTTTTCAACAAGTGGTACTGGAACAATTATGTATTATAAGGAGAAAAGGAACCTTGATTCTTATCTTGCATCATACACAAAAATTAACATGAAGTAGATCTTAGGCCTAAACGTAAAAGCTAAAAGCTTTAAAATTTCTAAAGGGGGCCGGCCCAGTGGCGCAGTGGTTAAGTTCGCAGGTTCTGCTTTGGCGGCCCAGGGTCCCCGGTTCTGATCCCGAGTGTGGACCTGCGTACGCACCGCTTGTCAAGCCATGATGTGGTAGGCATCCCACATATAAAGTAGAGGAAGATGGGCACGGAAGTTAGCTCAGGGCCAGTCTTCCTCAGCAAAAAGAGGAGGATTGGTGGCAGATGTTAGCTCAGGGCTAATCTTCCTCAAAAAAAATTTTTTTTTCTAAAGGAAAATATAGGTTAAAATCTTCACGACCCTGGGATGTGAAAGATTTCTTAGCATAGACTATCCACCAAAGAACTAAACAATAAGTCAGAGGTCATCAGCTAAATAATTCTGCTCTGAGAAGGACTTCATGAAGAAAATGAAGAGGCAAGATGCAGACTGGGAGAAAATATTATCATATAGATCTGATGTAAGACTTGTTTCCAGGCTATATAAAGAAATTTTACAACTGAGGAATAACACAGACAACTCAATGAAAAGGCAAAAGATTTCACTACGCCCCTCACAAAAGAAGATATGCAGATCCCAGTGATCATGCACAAACACGCTCAACATCGTTATTCATTAGGGAAACGCAAATTAAAATACAAATGAAAACAAAATGCCGCTACACACCCAACAGAATGGCTAAAACTAAAAAGACTGACAACGCAAGTGCTGGCAAGGGATATGGAGCAACTGGAACTATCATACATTGTTGGTGGGAATATAAAATCGTATAACCAGTTTGGAATCTGGTCCAGCCCTTTTTCATAGTGTGAAATATAATTTACCATGGGAGCACCAATTTCACGTCTACATATTTACCCATGAAAAATGAAAACACACGCCCATAAAAAGACAGATGTACAAATATTTAAAGCAGCTTTATTCATAATAGCTCCAAACTGGAGACAACTGAAATGTCTATCAGCAGAAGAATGGAGGAACAAATGGTGGCATATTCGTACAATGACATACCACTTGGCAGTAAAAAAGAACTAAATACTTATGCGTACAACACTATGGGTGAAGCTTGCTTATGCCGAGTGAAAGAAGCCAGACACAAAAGATGACATATTGTATGATTTTATTTATGTAAAATTCTAGAGCTGGAGCAAGTAATCTATAGTAACAGAAAGGAGATCAATAGTAGCCTGGATCCTGGCGTATGGGGAGATTGATTGCAAAGGGGCATCTTTTGGGGTGATGCAAATATTCTATATCTTGATTAGGATGGTAGGTATATGTGAAAAACTCATCTAATGGTACACTTAAAATATGCATTAATTATGTATAAATTATACCTCAGTTAGTTTGTTTTAAAGTGTAAAAAAAAAGGGGGAGGTAATGTCAAATTGTTGTCCATCCGTGGATGATAGAGATGCGATCTGTGCTTTTGCCATTTGGATAATCACTTTTGGTTCACTCATTGAATGATCCCTCCTTTGCCCATTTTTCTGCTTGTTACTTCTATTGTGTATTGAAGTTCTCTGGCGGGGGTGGGGCGGGAGGAGTCAGTGTCTGTGTCTCTGTTCCATTTCACTGATCAATTTATCCTGTCTTAGTTATTTTAGCTTCATAATTAGCCCCATTATCATTGTTCTCTTTCTTCAGGAATGTTTTTGATTTTCTTGACCCTGCGTTGGTTTGGACACATTTTATAAAGAGCTCATCTGTTTCTGTGTTCTATGAAAAACCCTATTGGAATATTGATGGATGTTGTATCGATTTTATAGATAAATTTGGGTAAATTTTGAATTTTTGCAGTATTAAATCTTTCTGTTCATAACTGTGGTGTCTCTCTCCTTTTATTAAAATCTTCTTTAATGTCTCTCCATACAATTTGTCATTTTCCCTGTAAAGTTCCTCCACATATTTTGAAAGATTTCTTCCCAGGCATGTGATATTTCTTAATTTACCGTAAGTGAAATTTTCCGTCTAATTATGTTTTCTCATGGTTTATTGTTGATATATAGGAATGTGATGTTTTTTCAATATTAATCATAGATTCGGGGGACATTTGCTTTTGTTTTAGAAAGAAGCTCGTTGGTGGATTAGCAGCATTCGTCGTGTATGTGCACACACTGGTGCATATTTTGGAAAGCAGTTGTGTTCAGGTTGAGCTTTCCCAAAGTCCTTGTTATTTTGTGTAGTCGAGCCTCTACATGTGAGGTTGGCCCCGAGTGGCAGGAGAGGCTACTGCTGGAGCCATAATGTGCCTGGCTCTGCGTCTGCTCAGCCGTTCCTGCCGTCATGGGTGTCAGTAAGAGGGGCCTCTCGTCTGGCCAGTATCCTTGAGTTAAGACATCCACGTATTTTCTCATCTGGGGATGGTTCCTCATGATGCTGGCTGTAATTGTTAAAAACGTGTCACTCTTCTCTTTTAGTATCCGGAGTGTGATGCAGAAGTATCTTGAGGAGAGAAATGAAATAACCTTTGACAAGATTTTTAATCAGAAAATTGGTAAGTCCTGCTTGCTCGCTTGGCATGCTGTCATTCAGGATGGTGTCGGGAGACAAACAGTTGCATACATGCAGCCCTAATGCATTAAATGCTTTATAGCTCAAGCCGGGAATGACGGGGATTTCATGGAATCAACAGGATCCTTAACGATTGCTTGTATTCCTAGTAACGCATCTTGTGAATAAGCTATTGGCAGACAGACTAGTTTGACTCTAGGTTTTAAGGCAGTTTGGGGGTTGCCAAAAACAAAGGATTGGGTAGGTGGTGGGCAGAAAGAAGCTCTCCCTGGACCCGCTTCTGACGCTGCTGTCGTACTTTCTGTGATCACAGGGAGCTGGCCTGTGTCCTCAGAAACGTTACCCCACTCTTGTGGTTTGCTGTCTCCTTCCAAAGCGTGGGGCTGGCTCACTGGATCTCATCAGGTTTCAAGGGTTTGTGGGTTTTGTGCCCTGCTCGTTATTGTCAGTTCCACATCAATTACTCGTATTCCTGTGGCTCCTTCAGAGTCTCTGCTTAGCGTGTCACCGGGACTCCACCTGTGGTGTACGCAGATTAAGCAGCCAACTCTCACCGGCTGATGCGCAGCCGGTCATGGCCCGTGCTGGTCTTGGCCCGTGCAGACGTATGGCTGTGGAGGAGCGCTCTGTGCCTACCAGCAGTTAGTGCCCAGAGAAGTTCGACTGGGCAGGAATCGCTTCACTGTGGGGTTTCAAGGCGAATGAAGAAATGAGATGTGTTATGTTCTCACCTGCGAACTGAAAGGCTGGCGATTTGTTTAGAGGTGACTGTCAGCCGGGTGAGGTTAGAGCCGTAGTCCACGTACTTATTTTTTTTCATTCCCCCACATCAGTTCCTGCCATCCGGAAATTTCCTAAACAATATTTTGTTCTCATCTAGGATAGGATTCGTCATTTGGCCCTCCAGCTGGCTGTCTTGTTAACCTGCCCTCGGTGATGTGGCAAACAGATAATTCTAGGGTTTTTACGTGAAAAATGCATAGCTAAGTGTCAGACAATAGGCAGTTCTTTTTCATTCTTTGCACCTTGCTGGCTTCCTGCAATCATTCAGACAAGGTTTGCTGAGGAATTGGGTCTTAGTTTTCAAATTATTTTACTTCTAGAGGAAATTACTTACTGAAGGTCCCTAGGACTCTATTTCTGCGTTTAGTTCGGTTTCCGTGATTCATAGACGCGGACCGATGATCCCTTTGGCACTGAATATTCTTGGCGATCATTCTGGGCGGCCGTTCCGCTCACAGGTACGGAGACGTGGACTCGGGCGGTGCAGCGACTTGCTCTGGTCCCCAGTTCTCCTTCTCTGCTCTGATCATCCTTTAAAGACTATTGGAAAGGAAACAGTGAACATAAAATGTGCTCCAGAAGGTCACCCGGTGAGCACTGGATAGATTTTTTTAAAGAAAGAGTTACGATGCTCTTTTTTGTTCATGTAGAGCAGAAACTGGTACCGAAAGTCTTTGGATTTTTGTAAACCAATTTTCACCTGGTCACAACAATTAGTCCTGTATTAAGGCGGTCTTCCATCGACATAGTTTCTGTGATAACCTGTGAAATACAGTGGTGGAAAGGTGGGTGACGTGCTCTGGAGAAGCAGGTGACGTGTGGCCTGTCTGCGGTGAGGACAGTGTGTGGAGAGCTGATGGCCCCGGGCCACACGGGAAAACTTCATCCTGCTCGTCGGCATTTGGGTGGGGAGCAGATCAGTTAGAAGGGTTTGGTTTTAATCTCATTTTTTGTGGCCACTTCTCATTGTTTTCATGGGATCTGGGTAGCCGTCATCCATATAAATGCTCTCCTTTGCTTCTGATTTTGTCCTAAAAAAATAGAAAATAAAACTGTCATGATAACAAGAGAGAGAAACTCCATGTCTTTGGAAGGGAAGAGAAAAAAAGGATTATTTATTACTTAAAATTAAAAAAATTTTTTTTTACCGCTTTATTGAGATATTTTATATAGCATAAAATTCACCCATTTAATGTATACAGTTGAGTAGTTTTTGGTGTATTCACAGAGTTGGGCAACCATCAACACGGTCTCATCTTAGAACATTTTCAACACCTGAAGAAGAAAGTTGGTCCCCATTGGGGGTCACTCTCCATTCTCCCCCTCCCCCACCCCCTCCATTCTGCTGATGTAATTTCTGTCTCTGTGGATTTGTGTATGTTGGACACTCCACGTAAGTGGACTCATACAGTATGTGGTTTTTGCATCTAGCATCTCTCAGGATAATCTCTTCCAGGTTTATCCGTGGTGTAGCCTGGATGAAGGCTTGCTCCTTTCCTTTCTCCGCTTGATAATATTCCACTGTATGGATGGACCACATTTTGTTTATCCCTTCATCTGTCGATGGATATTTGGGTTGTTTCCTCTTTTTGGCTGTTATGAATCATGCTACTATGAGAAGAGGGTATTTTTTAACATATAATTTGAGCAAGCGGATCCCTGTTATTAAGACACGCTGGTGGATGTGACAAGCCCGCCCTCGTGCGCGGCTCTCATTCCAGTCTCTGAAATGCATTGAGGGTTCCTTCTCCCTTTGTGTTTTTGCTCCTCGCTCCTCCTCCTGTGACCCCTTTCCTGTCTGCCATCTCCCCAACACACGTGCCAGCCCCCAAACATTGTCTTTTCCATTTTGGTCTAAACCTTAGCTGAAGCTGGCTCCGCGAGACTTTGATCTGAGCACCTAGTGGCGTTCGTGTGGCCTCATCCTCCGCTCCAGCCAGATTCCACCCCCAGAACAGCCTCACGCGGCACTGATGGTCTGTGACTTTTATCTCAATGGAGCTATTAAAAAAAAATTGTTTAAATAAATAACTCTTTCTTCCCTTCTTTCCAGTTTATGAGCTTGGGGCTGGTGAGCTGGGTGGGGGGAGCTGAGTGTAAACTTGGCTGCAGGAAAGATCAGCCGCGGAGTGGGGGTGGGGCTGGGGAGAGCGCACAAGGGGATGCCCCGGACACGAGTCTATCATTATGTTTTGACACAGCTGTGTATTTAGGGTGTCTAGCCCTTGTCTGTCTGGTCCCTCCTTCTGCCGTGTGGCATTCTCATTTTCTGGCTGGGGATTGGGAGTGGGGAAGAACAGAAGGTTGACAGAGGTAGGAGTAGGTCTCCCTGACTCCCTAGGTCTTCTGTCTTCCTGTGACAGCATCCTCCTTTTTCTCTTTGTCTTCGCCATCTGTTCCGTCTGCCCCTTTCCGTGACTGTGTCCATGTGTTACCGCCTGGTCGACTTCTGTGGTTTTCTCTTGTTGCTCTTTCTGCCTATCAACTCTTCTCTCTTCCCGTACCTCCCAGCATCCCTCATGCTGATGGTCAGCACAGTGTCGGGAGGACTGCCCTCCGATGGATGCTGTAGCTGATGCTGACGTGTAAAAATATTTTGTGAAGTGAAGTGTGTAGAAATCTTTCATTTACATGGCCTGTGCGGCTTTGCTGAGGTGATGGGTGATGGGCAGACCTGGTGGCTACGCCCCAAACTGGTTCTTCCGTTGGTTTTCTCGTCTATAGATGTGGGACTGAGAATAGTACCTTCTTTGTCAGGTTGTTGTGAGGATTCGGCAGGAAACGTGTGTGACGCTCTTAACAGAGTGAGTGCTTCTCAGCAGATGCACAGTGAGTGGAAGCTCTTAAACGAAATTGTTGGTTATAAAAATATCGAGTCATACACAGAAGTAGACTAGGATAATGAACCCCCGTACATAGACATCACCCAGATTCAGTAATTTTCAACATTTTGCTGTACTTGCTTCATCCATCCCCTCCTTTTGTGACTTCTGCAATATTTTAAAGCAATTAGCAAACCCCTCATAGCATTTCAGCCCCATGTACGTCTGTAAAACACAGGAATGTTTTCTTGTACGACCGCCATGCCTTTATCCCAGCCAATGAAAGTGATGATTCTTAGTTTAGTATTTAATGAGGATGCTTACTTTAATACTGCGTCTGATGAATGCATAAAGTCCCTTTACTCTCGTTTGTTTGAATCAGGATCCAGATTTTGTTCTTGTATTGTAATTGATGACAGCGTCTTTTTTAATCTAGAACAGGTACCCCCTCGGCCCCCTCCCCCACAGGTAATTGACTTATGAAGGAAACGGGGCCAGTTTTCCTGTAGAGCGTTCCGCATTCTGGGTTTTTCTCTTTGCTGCTCCTATTTCCTACATTTCCTGTAAACTGAAAGTCAGCTCCAAACGCTCGATGAGATTCGGCGTGAATTTTGTGGCGTGAGGGCCTCACAGGCGGTGCTGAGCGCTTTGTGGCAGGAGGCGCACCCCACACAGGCGGGCCTCTGTCCTCCCGTCTCCAAAGGGGGCTCAGGTGTGGTCAGCGCCCAGGTTCCTCATTAAGCCGTTGTCTGCTGTTTGTTTCATCTTCATGGGTGATATCTGCCTAGATCGGTTATTTTCTTAGGGAGTGGCAAAATGGGGAGTTTTCTCGTTATGTCGTTCCTCCACATCTAGGACTTGACTCAGCAACTTGAGCTCTTTGGTTGCCTTTAGATTTAGTTCGTGTAGGAAGGGTGGGTGTGGTTGGCAGAATTCTCAGACGTCTCCCATTGCCTTCGCCTCTGGGGTTCCTTCCAGGAGTAGCCAAGCTGAAAGGGATGTTGCAGGTGTCATTACTGTTGCGTTGTGGGTGGGCTTCATCTGCTCACACCAGCCCTTTAAGAGCAGAGCATTTCCTCAGGCTGGAGGCAGAAGAGGAAGTCAGGGATGGAAGCACAGAAAGAGTGCACGTCCTGTGGCCAACTGTGCAGATGGAGGGGCCCACATGGGAAGTACTGTGGGTGTTCTCCAGGAGCTGAGTGACCTCTCGATGGCAGGCAGCAAGGACGCAGTGACCTCAGTCCTACAACCACAGATGCTGAATTCTGCCAACAAGCTGAATGAGTTTGGAAGCAGCTCCCTCCCCGGAGCCTCTAGATACGGACCCAGCTTGCCAACACCTTGGTGTTGGCCCTAAGGCGGGAAACCCAGTGGAGCCCACCAGGGCCTCTGACCTGAGCGACCGTGAGCTAATAAATGAGCGGTGGTTCTTTTTTTTTTAGGAAGTTGAGCCCTGAACTAACTACTGCCTAGCTCCCTCTTTTTTTGCTGAGGAAGACTGGCCCTGAGCTAACATCCGTGCCCGTCTTCCTCTACTTTACATGTGGGACGCCTACCACAGCATGGCTTTTTGCCAAGTGGTGCCATGTCTGCACCCGGGATCTGAACCGGCGAACCCCCGGCCGCCGAGAAGCAGAACGTGCGCACTTAACCGCTGCGCCACCGGGCCGGGCCCCTGAGCGATGTTTTTAAGTCACTGAGTCTGCGGTGGTTTCTTACACAGCAATAGAAAACGAACCCAGCAGGATCAATGCTTAATTCTTTGTTTTTAATTGCCAGTTTTCAGAATTAAAAGGGTTAAGTGACAGCTGCTTTTATTCTCTTTCTCATCCTTATATAGAAATTATATGTCTTACTGGACATGAATTAAGTTGATTCCAAATTTGCTGTCAGTAAAACTTACACATTTCGATATTGACACTGTTCTTGGTTTGGCTCATTGAAGGGATGGTTTTAAAGGGACATTGGTTTTTGAATAGACAGTCAAATCAATTTGGCAGTTATGCTTGAGATGATTCTCTTGATAAGATATACTGAAATGATAATTTCATCATATGCAAGTGAGGCACATGGCATTTGATAAATTCCATCTGTCTGTCGACAATCTACTTAGCTTCTCTGTCTGCGTACCCACTCCTATTAGGGGAGGAGGTTTCTGATTAGAAGGAGAGTCCAAAATAGGTCCTTAATTCGTGAAGTATGCAAATGTCGCTCTCGTGTATAAAGAACATCACGGTTCATGTAACATTATGTCATGTATTGCCACAGGAGACATTTCATTTTCTGACACTGACTTCAGAGTTTGATCCAGAGTTTGAAAATTAATCTTTTTGAACTTGCGTGAAATAGTCTTGGTGTCCGAATCATGACTTTTGGTCAAAATAAAACTTGGCAATTTTTACTTTTTTTAAAAGCAGCTTTATTGAAATCTATTGGTATTACCTGCCATAAAATTCACCCATTGTAAGCGTACACTTTGATGAGTTTTAGTACATTCACAGAGCTGTGCAGCCGTCACCACAATCCAATTTGGAAACAACTCCACGCCTCACAGAGACCCCTTGTGCCCATGTGTGGTCACTTCCTGTCCCCGTCCCCAGCCAGCTGCTAATCTGCTTTCCGTCGCTGTAGATTTGCCTTTTCTGAACCTTTCATGTGAGTGGACTCTTACAGTATGGAGCCTGTAGTCTTTGCATCTGGCCTCTGACGTAGCCTGGGGTTTCGGAGGCTCGTCCATGCCGTGTGTACCGGTCCTCCGTTCCCTTTTGTTGCTGAATAATATTCCGTTATATGGGTAGAGCACACTTTGTGTATCCATTCAGAAGTCGATGGACACGTGGATTATTTGCACTTTTTATCTATTACAAACGATACTGCTGTGAACATTTGTGTACAAGCTTGGATATACATTTTCATTTCTTCTGGTTATGTAACTAGGAGTAAAATTGCTAGGTTGTATGGCAAATTCATGTTTTTTTTTTTTTTGAGGAAGATTAGCCCTGAGCTAACATCTGCTGCCAATCCTCCTCTTTTTTGCAGAGGAAGACGGGCCCTGAGCTAACATCCGTGCCCATCTTCCTCTATTTTATATGTGGGACGCCTGCCACAGCATGGCATGCCAAGCGGTGCTGTGTCCGCACCCGGGATCTGAACCAGTGAACCCTGGGCCGCCGAAGTGGAACGTGCGCACTTAACCGCTACACCACCGGGCCGGTCCCAAATTCACGTTTAACTTTTTAAGAAATTACTAATTATTTTCCAAAGTGGCTGTACTGTTTTACATTCTTCCGTCAATTTATGAGAGTTCCAGGTTTGTCATAGCTCCTCAGCACTTGCTGTTGTCTTTGTGATTATTGGCATTCTGCTGGGCATGTTGCTGTGATGCTGAAAGCTAGGCCACTGGGATTACAAATACCATCAGGGTCACCCACGGTGGACAGGTTTCAGCGGAGCTTCCAGACTAAGACAGGCTAGGAAGAAGGACCCGGCCACCCACATCTGAAAAATCAGCCATGACAACCCTGTGAACAGCAGCAGAGCGTCGTCTGATAGAGCCCCGGAAGGTGAGCGGACGGCGCAAAAACCAGGCAGGTTCCGCTCTGCTGTGCACACGGTCGCTAGGAGTCGGAATTGACTCACCAGCACTGACAGCAGAGTGGGTATGAAGTGGTGCTTCATTCTGGTTTTGATTTGTGTTTCCCCAACAGTTAATGCTATTGAACACGTGTGTACTAATTAGCCATTCTTATGTCTTCCTTGGTGAAATGTCTGTTTAAATCTTTTGCCCATTTTAAAAATTGATTGTCATTATTTATATTATTTATCATATGGATAATTTACAAATTTTTTCTCCCAGTTAGTGGCTTCTCTTTTTCATTTTCTTAATGGTGACTTTGGGAGTGCAAAAGGTTTTAATTTTGATGAAGTCCAATTTATACATTTTTTTTAATGAATCATACTTTGGTGTCATATCAAAGAACTTTTTGCCTGATGAAATCTACAGAGATTTTCTTCTATTTTATTTCTAAAAGTTTGATCATTTTAGCTCTTATGTTTAGGTCTTTGGTCGATTTTGAGTTGATTTTTGTATATGGTGTGAGGTAAGGGTCTATCTTGTTTTTGTATGTGGGTATCCAATTGTCTGAACACCGTTTGTTGAAAAAATGTTTCCTTTCCACTTGGGTTATCTTGGCACCTTTGTTGAAAATTAATTGACCGTAAATGTAAGGACTTACTTCTGGACTCTCACTTTCGTTCCATTGGTCTTTGTTTCTGTCCTTATGCCAGCACCACGCTGTCTCGATTGCTGTAGCTTTATAGTAAGTTTTGAAATCGGGAAATAAAAATCCTCCTACTTTGTTCCTTTTTCTAAAAATTGCTTTTGGCTATTCTGGATCCTTTGCATATGCATTTGAATTTTAGCATCAGTTTTTCAATTTCTGTAAAAAAAAATCCTGCTGGAATTTTGAGAGAGATTGTGTTGAATCTATAATTTGGGGAGAATTGCCATTTTAACAATATTGAGTCTTCTATGAAAATGCAGTGTCTCTACATTTATTTAGATTGTCTTTAGTCTCTCTCAGCAATGCTTTGTAGCGTTGTAAATTCCTTGGGATTTTTCTACATGTGGGATCCTGTCTCTGAATAAAAACAATTTTACTTCTTTTCAATCTGGTGCCTTTTATTTTTTTTCAATTTTTCACTTTGATTTCCTAAATACTTTTTATATTGGTCTCAAATGTATTTAGCCTGATTTCAAAGAACATTTACCTAGAAAGAATGCATAAATTATATTTGGCATTTGGGGTTAAGGCATAAGAAATATACTTGCCGTGAGCTTTGAAAACAAAAGTATATATTTCATTATAAAAAGAATACATTGGAAAAGCAGAGATTACTACCTTAGAATATCCTTTAAAAAAAATTTCTAAGCAGTCCTTATGGAAATAAAGATGGACGCAGATATGTCATAGGCATTTATTTAAAACATTTGGTAATTATACAAGACCACAGAATAGTAAGAAACATAAGTGACAAGAAAACATTTTAGGGTTATCTTTTTGTCAGTTTCAAAGAACAAACTTTCTAATCTAGTTCAGAATTTATAAAATTATTGCCTGAAGTGTTTTGTGCTTCAAAACACAATAGATATTGAAAACCTGCAAATATTTATAACGGTGCAAATTCCCACTCAAAGGCTGGGGTTATGTTACAGCCAATGGAGCATTTTCGCCTGTGGTTGGACAGCGGGAAATCCTAACCTGGGAACCAGCTTCCGTCTTTGTTTTCCCTTTTGTGTCCACCTTTGTCTGGAAGTGTTTGCTTCTGTCACTATGAAGGGCCTTCCCCTGACCCACACCCTCTGATGGACGGGTCACGGAGCCGGATTCCCACCCTGTCTTATCCATAAAACGTTCTCCAGCTGAGAGCAGGCAGCCACCACCCGGAAGAAAAACCTGGGGCCCCATTCAATGCTGCATCAATTATCCATCCCTTTGTGCAGACTGTCAGCGAGGGAAAGAGTTAAAGATCCATTTAAGCTTTCAAATAGGAGCGAGCAACACTTGACTAAGCAACAGCTAATTGGATTTTCAATTGAAAAGGCCACGCAGCAACAGGCACAGAGTGGCGAGGGAGCCCCGGGAAGTTAGGGACACAGATACTGTAGAGTTTCACCTTGGGTTTTCTAACAAAAATGCTGCCCAGAGAGCAGAGACACTGGAAGAGAGGGAAAAGCTGTTACTTAAAAACCTCCTGGCAGGCAGGCTTTTCAGCTGAGTTCTTATCTGTGTTGGCTTCGAGAAGCCTGGTGTCGGCTCCTCGCGTTGGCGTCTGCCCCAGCTGGGAGACGCCACCTGCCCTGCAGCGCAGCCTCTCCAGCTCTGAAAATTTGGGACAGCTGAGAGATTGGAAGCAGCTTTCAGAGAGGGTGAAAGGGCTACACCAGTTCCATGAGAAAATTTAGTTTTTTTAAAAAGCAGTTTATTAGGGCTGATTTTCCTTTTAAAACCATCATTCAAGTTCTAAGATCAGCCATAGTGATCACTTCTAAGAAAAATCAGAAGAGCGACATTTTACTGGAATAACACAATCCTTTAGCATCTGCTAATCACCAGAACTGTAGGAAGGCTGGCATCTTACCGCGAGACCCCCGGGCTGCAGGCTGGCGGCTGTCTCTATGATCTTTTAAGTTGTTGCCACTGAGCTTGCCCTGAGCTCGGCTGATAGCAATTACAGGTACTGTTAGTTTAAGACTGTGATGGCTCCCTGGTCCTGAGCGCTGCTCTGCTTCCTGGGCCAGGTAAACATAACGTGCCCAAGTTCACGCACCTCTCGAGAGGCACAGCCAGGATTGGAAGTTATGCTCTTTACAACTGCTTTTTTCTGCCTCTGGCCAGGAAAAGTGAGTGTGGAAATTAGCACGCACATGGCGTTTCTCTCTGTCTCTTTTTTAAATAACATATCGCCATATAATTCCTATTTCCTGTATAATGATGCTATAGTCCAGAATTGGGGTTGATGCACCAAGATCTCTCTCTATCAGATGTGCTTTGCTGAACGAGACATTCCCAATCGAATATGTTTTGAGGGCTTCCCTGGAAATGTCTGTTTAAACAAAAAGGCCATGGTCAAGGCTACGACAGCGCGTCAGGCCACAGAGGGCTTCCGTCCCCCAGCCAGCTTGCCCCGCCAAGGAATCTGTGTGAAACCCACAGACCTCTGGCATGCCAGTGTTGACCACTTGTAAAGTGTGTTTACGGCTGCCAAGGAGGTTCTGAGATTCATGCAAAAGGGCTGCTGGTGATGTTTCTGAGGCATGAGTTTAAGTCTCAAATGTGGGGAAGCCACTTTCTTAGGCAAGAGGTAAGCCTCGCCCGTCAGCCAGAGCCTGCAGCCGACTCAGTGTGCTAGCTCTCTCCCCGCCAGGGTCCACATATTGTAGGGAAAGAAATTTATACGCTCTGGCAGTATTAGCAAATGTGTGTGGTCTTAGTTTACATTGCTGGAGAATGCCAGGGACCTGGGAAACATCGCCTCTCCTGAAAGGGTTGTCCGTCAGCTTTTTGAACTGATGGTGGGGGGTGACGCTGGCTCGCGGACCAGCGCGATAGCTGTGGAGGCGGTGAGAAGTCACTGCCCTCCAGACTTGAAGATGGGATTTGTAATGAGTTGTATGGTGGCACGAAATTGGGTGGGAGGGACCGGGGCTTGCAGGGGACGCATGTCCCCGGGTCCAGTTAAAGGAGTTGCTCTGGTAAGAGGCTGAATGTGTAGGGTGATGGTTTTGTTCCTGCATCTTGGAATTACCGTGACTTGATTTGCACCCAGGGCCAGTTGCTGGAGAGTGTTGACACGCCCCCTTTGCGTTCTGCCTGATGGCTTTAGGTCGGCCTTAAGCTCGGAGCTCTGTCCCAACTCTGATCGCCTTCTGCTCGCTGACGAACAGAGAAGAGAAGCCCCAGCAACGGTGGCGCAGGGAGAGTTGATCTAGTCCCTGAAAGAGACTGTTTATAACAGTGGAACACACAGAGAGAAGCCAGGACAACTTCCCGAAGGGCAATTTTCCTTGTCTTGTAAGATGCACTTGCTTTCCACAGAAATCTTTTTTTTTTAAAAATTAAAACTTTCACTGCTTTGAGTGTGAGTGAAAGAACAAATTTTTTAAAAAAAACTTGTCAGTCTTCAAAGCTTGCTCTTTAGGAATCCTCTGGCTACCGTCTGATTGAGGGCTGTTGAGAAGATCCAAGTTAGTTTTGTTTCATGGCTTCTGCTCTTAAACCAACAAGCGGGTTCAGAATTGTGATAGAAATGAACGTGAAATAGAATAGCTTCCTGGGAACATTAATTTAGGCCGTTTTCTTCCATTGCATTATTTTCAGAATATGCCTGATTTCCTCCTCATGAGGTACCACATATATAAGAATCCAATTGTTACTTATTTTTTTCCTTGTTTACTGATATGTCTGTGTTCCTCTTAAAAACAACTGTATAGAGGTATAATATGTATGCAGTAAAATACATCCATCTTAAGTATATTGAGGTTTGACAAAAGTGTACACCTGTGGAGGCCGGCCCGGTGACACAGTGGTTAAGTTCATGTGCTCCACACGGGTTTGGATTCTGGGTGCACATCTAGCACCCCTTGTCAAGCCATGCTGCGGCAGCATCTCACATAACCATAAAGGAAGACTGGCACAGATGTTAGCCCAGTGACAATCTTCCTCAAGCAAAAAGAGGAAGATTGGGAACAGATGTTAGCTCAGGGCCAATCTTCCTCACAAAAGAAAAAAACTGCCCACCTGTGTACTTAACTGCCACAATCTATTTATAGACCATTTCTATCACTTTACAAAGTACACTCTTGCTCCTTTGTATTCGGTTCACCGCAGCCCCAGGCAACCACCGATCTGCTTTCAGTCTCAATAGATTGCACTTGCCTTTTCTAGAACTTCCTATCAGTGGAATCAGATGGTAAGCAGTCTCTGTGTCTGGGTTATTGGCCTCAGCACAACGTCCTTCCTTGAGGTTCATCTCTACTGTTGCTTGCATTGGGATTTTGTTTCTTTTATTACTGAGTAGTATTTCTTTGTACGGACTTAACATAGTTCACTTGCTTGTGGATGTTGGGGTTGTTTACAGTTTGGGGCCATTATGAATAAAGCTGCTCTGGACCTTGTTGCATGAGGCTTGTTGTGAACACCGGCCATTGTTTCTCTTTGCTAAGTCCCTGGGGGAGGAGTTCCTGGATCTCCTGTGAGAGGTACGCGCATGTTGCGATTGTTAAATCGTTTTGATGAGTTGACCCCTTTTTCATTTTGAGATATCCTTTATCCTGGTCATGATATATTGTTCTGACATCCTCTTTGTCTAAGATTAGTATAATCATTCCAGCTTTCTTGGTTTTAGTGTTTGCATGGTTTATCTGTTCTCTAATCTCTGCCTTTTAATTAGAAGATTTAGACCATTTATAGTTAAATAATTACCAGTGTAGTTGGGTTTAAGTCTCACATCCTTCCATTCGTTACTTTGTTGCTTTTTGCTTCTTTTCCTGGCTTTTCGATTGAGTATATTCTAGTACCTTATGTGGTTGTTACTCCTGGCTTATTAGCTATATATATCTTCGTTTTATCTACTTTTTGTGTGTTTCCAGGCACCTTGGCTTCCCTGAACTCCTGCTGCCCTGGGCTCAGCGAGACCCCATGGGCTGCCTGGGTCTCCCTCCCAGTGTCACATTTCAGAACGTACCTGCAGGCCAAGAGTGGCCCATCCTGGCGCCCTGCTAGTTTATTTCCCTTCTCTTGGGGACCACACCCCTTTCCACGTGTGAAGACAATTATTTCCTATATTTTGCCCAGTTTTCTGGTTGTTGTGGTGGGAGGTTAAGTCTGGCCCTGGTTGCTGTATTATGCCCTGAAGTGTAGTTTTCAAAGTAAAATATTTGGCTCTTGGTGGGAAATGGGTTAAATATACGAAACTGGGACAACCTGTAAAACTCTAGACTTACCACCCCATTGTTATAACTTCACATAGTGACTCAAAGATGATGATCACTTTCCAGCAGGATGGGCAAATCTGAAAGTAGAAGCTTTGAGCAAGTCTGTTTCAGGACCGTTTGATGATCGCAACAGTTACCAAGCCCTTGGGCGCTCAGCATTCTAAGTACAGAGCTCGGTCAGTCTTCAGAATAACCCCCGCGGAGAGCGTTGGTAGCCCCATCTCACGGGCGAGAAGGCCGGCACCCAGAGGGGAAGCGACTTGCCCGGTGTCTTGCCCACAGCGACGGGGCTGAGCTGGAATTGAGCCGACAGAGCAGGACTAATTAGGAGGGTTTTCCTGATTGTGTAGATGAAACGTCTTATGGGGCCGCAGTGGAGTTCAGCTTCACTAAGGCCGGAACTTCACGCAGGAAGTGGTTCGTTTCTTCCTGAAATAGCTCCGTGTTGCCGGGACAAAGCGGGGTGATTAATTTCCCACAAGAAATGGCTCCACCCAAACCCTCACCCTCTCTCCATCTTCTCTCCTCCTCTACTCCCTCCTCCCTCCCTCCTTTCTTCCTTTACTTTTCCGTTCCTTTCTCTTTCCCCTCCTCTACCTGTCAAAAGAACAATAAGAAAATGGCAAAAAACAATGAAATAAAGACTAATCCCAGTTTAATTTATGGAAATGTAGAATATTGGGTCTAAATGCAACATTAGATTTTATGCGTCCCGGTCCCTTTGTTTTATTGATGAGGAAATGAGGGAACATTGGCACAAAGTGAGTCGACTGAACCCACACGGCAGGCGCTGGAGTGTAGGTGTACTCACCGTGGTAGGATGTGGGTGTCGGCTGCCTGCGAGGTGTGGTGAATGTCAGACGGGCGTAAGCGTCCTGTCTGTGCTGTGTGGCTAATGACAGCAGGTGACAAGAAGGAGACCGGCCAGGCGATTGCTTCAATTTGTCGTTTAGGGAATGCTTCTTTGAGGAAATAATTGGTTTTGAGAAGGAAGGAGCCATCCCTGTGCAGATCAGATAGAAAAGCATTCTCAGCAGAGAGGGAACAGCATTCCTGGCAGAGGGAACGCGTGGTCATTAGCCGGGGGGCAGAAGGAGCACAGTGCGATTCAGAAACAGCCAGAAGGCCAGCGCTGAGTGAGGGGGGGCAGGCGCCGGTGTTTTGTTGTACGTTTGGTGGGAATCTCTGGTGGGTTTTGACACACGTGTTCTCTGTTTTAAGATCGTTCCTGCCTCTTTATGGAGAGTGAATTGTTGGGGTCAAAAGTGGGAGAGAGGAAGCAGGGAGATGAATCCAGAAGATGCTGGTGGTGGCTTCCGTCAGATCGGGGCGCTGGAGATGCGGGAGGCGGTGGGTTGGGGATGCATTCTGGACGTGGAAACTGACAGGTTGGCTAATGAGTGTGGGGAGCGAGGGAACAGAAGACTCAGGGAGAACTTAAGTGCCATTTTGGGGGGCGATAGTTTACTTAATTTCCATGATCTAGGGGAATAAATACATTCTCTTAAGTATATTTCCTTTAATTATTCAAAACTTTGGATAGTTACTGTACAGAAAGATGAAATGAGACAAAGTGACACAGCGGCGTGATGGAGTTGGGCGTATGCTAGTTCCCGGTGCCGGAGGCTTGGTGAGGCCGTCTTGTTCCCATCTGTCTCTTGCATCCTTGTCTGTGTGCGTCCACTGCCACAGGGCGCCTGCACCCGATCCCACAGCTTCTCCTTGAGCCTTAGCGAGCCGGCTCTTGGCCGTCTCCTGCCTAGAGATCACTTCCTGGGTCGTGTGGTGCCCCTGTTCCCTGAGAACAAATCCAAACCTGCCTCATCGTCTCCTCCCCTCACCGGAAAACCCCAAACTCAGAAACCAAAACACACATGTGCACACGTGCACACCAGACTGGCCCCTTCCCTCCCCTGCTGTTGATATTGATAATACCGCCGTTTCCTATGACACCTGGATCGCAAATTGTGACACCCATTGACCTCTCTGCCCTTGTCACTCATGCCCTGTCATTTTCCATCTCTGCCACCACTTTAGTCTCTCCCTAAGAGTTTCCCCTAATCCAGACACTGGATGATGTGACTCCACCCGTACCGTGACCCACATTTTTCAGGACTGGCTGTCCATCCTAGTTTTATTTTCTTTCTTGATCCCCTTTTCTACCTGTTGGGCGGTAGTCTGAAGACACCGTTTCCTCATGTCGCGTTTGTGTTCTCAGCCTGTCCTGAGCCCCCGCTGCAGGAGAAAGCTCGTCTGTGACTGTCACTCACGTCACCGCGCCTGGCCTCAGTCCGTCTTCCTCCTGGCACCTGCCTTCACTGACGAGCGCCCTGTGCTGTCCCCTCCCCCTGCGTTCACGTCTGTCTCCCTCCGTGCAAGGCCCCCTCCCGGCTGGTGCTTTGCTCAGAGATCCACCCAGTGGAGGGCTAGCTTAACCCCTTATTTCTGACGATAAAACAGCCTGTTTTCTTACGTTGCTGTGTCACTGGTCTGTGGCATGCATTTGGCACTCACTGTGGAACATCTGTATTACACATGCCTCTCATGCTGTTTCCCTCGCTGGGGTATCAACTCCTTGAGACCAGAGAACGTCCGATGCTGTTCCCTCTGTAACGCTGAATTTATATGGCAGAGGAATCGACCCTTATTTTTCTTTTTGGTTGACTTTCTGTTTCCGCAGGAGGTCCTTTCAACGGCCAATACTGTAAACTCTTATTTGTAATGTTCTGTGTAAAGAGTGTATTTGTACACTGTGTCATGACAGCATTCCGGGGGGGAGGTAAGGGCCCACTGATCATACACCGGTGTCCCCTCCGTCACCTTCGCCGTGGGCCTCGAGGGCATCTGCGCTGTTGGGATGGGTGGTAGCGTGAACATCCTGCAAACAGGGGGATCAGCTGGCGGCTGTTTGGAACAGACAGGTCACAGACTGGCAGCTGTGTAGTTGTGCCCAGCCCACCCCTGCACTGTGTGGAAGGAACATTCATTGATAAAGCCAGGTTGCTTCCCATGGCAACATCCGCACTTCTGGGAGATGGTATAAGGCACTGAGTGTAACTTTCTTTAAAACATTAAGCCTGGGCCAGCCCTGGTGGCCTAGTGGTTAAGTGTGGTATGCTCTACGTCGGCAGCCTGGGTTCAGTTCTCGGGTGTGGACATACACCACTCTTCTGTTAACGTCCATGCTGTGGCGGTGGCTCACATAAAAAAAGAGAAAAAGAGGAAGATTGGCAATGGATGTTAACTCAAGGCGAATCTTCCTCAGGAAAAAAAACCCCACGATGTCAAGTAATTTGTCAATTAAATGACAGCTGGTTATAAGTTAAAATGAATTTGAGCAACATAATGAAAACCCATCTCATCATTGTAGTAAGTAGTCGCTCATATTCATTAAATTTCACGTCAAATATGAAACGCAACTTGGACTGCGAGTCTCTTGAGGTTCCCCAGGGGTGGGCTGTGGACTTTCCTGCCCCAGCAGTCGGCACGGGCAACCTCGCCACCTGGCCTTCCACCGTCATGGTTCTATTGTGTCTCGAAGGCGAAGGCTTTTGATAACGTGAACATTCTCATAGAAATACTCAGGGGGTGGTGGTAGGCAGGCACTATTAACACGTGGGGTCAGCACCAGGTCCCTAGTTTAGGTCGGCTTAGGGAATGGGATGGGGACACGAAAGCCCGTCTAGGGACAGGTGGTGGCAGATGAGTGTCTATGGCAGAGGCCGAGGCGAAAGGGAAGGGGTGAGAATTCAGCTTAGCCCAGGGCCTGCCATGTTGAGGACACAGAGCCCACCTCTGGAATCCTCAGACCTGGATTTGAGAGCTGGATTTGAGAGCTGAGCTTTTAATTTTTTATAAAACAATTGCCCACTTGTAATAAAAAGGATTCGCCAGCAGGCTTTTTGGCCTCTCAGAGCTCTCGGCGAACACTGAGTGTTATGTAAGGGGTAAATAAGCCCCTGGTGTCGGGGTTCTTCTAAATGGACCCTCCGCCTGCTGGTGGAGCGTGGCTCTCCTCGTGCACTGAGGCGTTCATGATGTAGTGAAGCACCCTTCCCACCGCCTCCCCCGAGGGACTGGCCCTGCCCGGGATTGAAGTCTCCCTCTGTCCTTACCTCACCTGAAGTTTCCTGCCTCTGAGACTTGTCTGCTTTCCCCGACCCTCTCTGGTCCATTGATCTCTCCATGCCCAGCTGGTGCTCTGCCTCTTCCTGAAACTCTGTGTGACCGTGCTGCACGCTGCGCCGACCTGCCCCTTGGGAAATTTATCGAATGTTTATTGAGCCGAGGAAGTCCCAGCCATTGTGCTGAGGATCAGAGAGAAAAATACACAGGAGCAGGCGGTTCCCTCGTGGAGCCGTCAAGTAAATAACAAGACTTATACTGACATCTTAACATGATGCCAGCTGTCTATTCCAGAGGCTGGTGTCGTGTGTGACAGGGAAATGCTAGAGGTGTTTCCATAAACGCCAGGAATATAACAAGGAACCAGAAATGGATGTGTGGATCACCCGACGGGGCCAAGGACCCGAGAGGTGGAGAGCTGGAAGATTTGGAGCAGCCGACCTGATGGCAAACCCCAAAGCAGAAGGGCCCTAGACACCTGTGAGCAGAAGACCCAGAACCCAGGGTAGACACAGGCAAAGACTATGCAGACAGGCCATTACAAAGGAAAAACAGGGCCAGCCCTGATGGCCTGGTGGTTAAAGTTCAGCACGCTCTGCTTTAGCAGCCCAGGTTCAGTTCCCAGGTGCAGAACCACACCACCTGTCTGTCAGTGGCCATGCTGTGGTGGTGGCTCACATACGAAAAGAGGAAGATTGGCAGCAGATGTTAGCTCAGGGTGAATCTTCCTCAACAACAAAAAAAAAACCCCAAAATAAATAAATAAAAAGCAAAAACAAACGGACCCTAAACATTTGAAAAGATTTCAACCTCACTAAAAAAATAAGGGAAAGGCAAATTAAAGTTACTCTGAAATAGGATTTTATTTTTTTATCTTTCAAATTGGCAAAAGATCCCAAAGTTCAGTAATGCTTTTTTTTTTTTTTTGAGGAAGACTGGCACTGAGCTAACATCCACCACCAGTCTTCTTCTTTTTTGCTGAGGAAGACTGTCCCTGAGCTAACATCCGTGCCCATCTTCCTCTACTTTCTATGTGGGACGTCTACCACAGCATGGCGTGCCAAGCAGTGCCATATCTGCACCTGGCATCTGAACCAGTGAACCCCAGGCCGCCGAAGCAGAATGTGCGCACTTAATCGCTGCGCCACTGGGCTGGCCCCCAGTAATACTTTTGATGGGGCTGCGGGTTTCAGAACAGGTCCTCTGTGCCATTGCTGGTGGGACTATGTACAGGTCCTACTCCAGTGGGGCTATTTGGGCCAGGTCTGGAAAAGAACAGAATGTCTGTGTAACCTTGAGCTCTGAAGTTTCCCTCTGAGGAGTGTATCCTACAGATGTACTTGAACACGTGAGACATGATGTATGGCGGAGATTATTTCCTGCAGCAGTTCTGTAAAAGCGAAATATTTGCAACAACGCAAATGTTCATCATTAGGGACGAGTCATATAAATAGTGATACTCCGCACGATGGAATGCCATGCAGCCGTGAGGAGGAAGCAAGGAGCTCTTCTTGACGAGTCTAGAAAGGTCTCCAGGGTTCTACTATTGTGGGAAAATGCTGATGGCATAGCATGGTGGAAGATAAGAGTTCGTATTCAGACCTGCCTCCGTGTCGTGTTAGAAGTTGACATGTGCGCCTGTAACAGAGACGTGGGATGTCAGGGCCTCTACACACAGAGGTTTCTTTCTCATCTGGTGACAGCGCGGGCCGGTGTTTTGGGTTAGTGGGAGGTTTCCCTCTGGGTGCCAAGCTCTTTCCATGTGGTGGTGCTGGTGTCCCTCAGGACTTGTGTGAAAGAGGGAAAAGAAGTCGCACTGATTTCCTAACAGCCCTGGCCCGGAAGTGACCCCACCACTTCCCCGAAAAGACACGTACCAGGAGCCAGTAACCGTGGTCCCCTTGGAGGTGGTGGTGGTGGCGCACCACTGGGAAGACGGGGGACGGGGATGGGAAAGAAGCTTGTCACTTGATACCTTGTAATGTATTTTTAACACTTTGACCCATTTTAGCCATTTGTGAAATAAAAACAGAAGATTGAAATATACTGAGATAAGGCTTTGAAAGGTCTAAGAACGCCAGGCTATGGGAGCAGAGAAGAGGGGCAGCGCCTCCCCCTAGCCTGGGGTGGGGTCCCTCAGACTTGACTACCTTACGTGATGCCCATTTGAAGTCCTCAAGGTGAGGTGGGCGTTAACCAGATAAAGTCTGGAGGGAATGTGAGAAAGAGGGATGGTTGTGAGAAAGACAGTGGAAAGTGGGTGGAGGAGAATTGTCAGGTGGCTGGTGGGAAGGGAGTGGGTGCGGAGAGAAGAGGAGTGTGTTTCACTTAGAGGAGTCCGTGTGAAGGTGCGGAGGGCTCGTGGCATGTCAAGTGACAGGTGCTCCCATCGGCCGTGCGGGCGGGCATGGTGCATGCTGCGCCTCTGTGCAGGGGAGGCTGTGGGGCAGAGTGTGGTCTGCACCACGGGGCAGACAAAGGAGGCTGGGTCTTAGCCAGCATTCTGGGCCACCTACAAGGAGAATTTCCAAAGCAGGGGGACGGCATGATCGGGTCTGGGGCAGCAGCGTGCGGCATGAATCGGAACAGAGACTGGATGAGTGGCCGGGAGCCTGGTGAGGTTGCTGTCTGGTGATCTAAGGAAGGAATGCATCTGTCCCTACAAAGTAAATGTGACACTTAACTAATGCTATGCGATGAAGTGTTATCTTTATGTCTATCTGTCCATGCCTCCAATCAGAGTATAATTGTTTTGAGAACCTCTACATTTCACACTTACAGTACCATGCTATAAATACTTATTGGTTGATTCTCTTTTGTGTTTTTTTGTTTTTGTTTTGGTGAGGAAGATTGGCCCTGAGCTAACATCCGTGCCAGTCTTCCTCTATTTTGTGTGTGGGATGTCACCTCAGCATGGCTTGATAAGCGGTGTGTAGGTCCACGCCCAGGATCCGAACCTGCAAACCCCAGGCCGCTGAAGCGGAACGTGCAAACTTAACCACTACACCATGGGGCTGGCCCCTGATTCTCTTTTGTTTTAAATAAACCTTTGTTGAAATACTGCTATAGACAAGTGCTCAAATACAAGTGCATAGCCTCCTGAATTATTACCAACTGAACACACATGTGTAAATTGGTTGACTCTCATTCTGTTTCTTCCTTGTGAAAATTGTGGTTAGACTTGGCATGTCCAACCCCATCCCCATTTTGTCCCGGCCGTGTTTAATCTGGGTTGGACCCGCAGACTCTGATTTCCCTAATGCCAATTTTAATCATTGTTCTTGGAGGAGTCTTTGGGAAACATAAATCAGATGGCATATTGGCATAATATTTCTACTTCACTTTCAATTATGTTAAATCTCACTTTAATTGTCAGTTAGTTTGTTTATGATCAGATGTGCGCAGAACTGTGATAAATGAAAACATGGCCCACAGTCTGGAAAGAGCGTGTGGCAGAGCCGGAAACTTTGTCTTTTCTATCATTTCGTAATAAAATTTTTTAAAAGGCTAAAAGTAACCCAACTATTCGAAGGGTTTGGAAATAGTTTTCTTGCCGCTGTATTTTCACATTTTCCTCCCAGGCCCAGTTTCTTTTGCTTTTCCTTTTGAGTTAAGAGCCAATTGCTTGGGAAATTGTGGATTCTTCTTCAGCCACCTTCCGTACCATCTGTGCTTTTGTCAACTGGACTATTAATATTCAGGGCCCCAAATCTCCCCATTGTCTAAATGAATGATCTCGTTAATTAATCTGAGAATATTTTATTGAACACATCTGTGAGGAATTTAAATTGAGGCTGGGATGGGTAACTTGCATTTTAGAAGACCTCACTATTTACAATATTCCTAAGTTACATTTCATTGATAATTTTCTCTTTCTGTGAAGTTTGCAGTCAAGAAGTGCAAGTTCTAGTTTGATAAGTAGAGTCAAATAAAAATAAATAGGTTTAAGGTTTACATTGCAATAAGTAAATATAATTAAATATTCATTTCAATTTGTATTTATTTAGTCCTGTTGGAACTCGGAAGAAATGAAAGGGAGAATTATTCATTGGGAGTTTAGGTTAGAAAGACTCAGCTGGGAAGGACGGCACACCCGATGGGAGTTTTCAGTTTTTATACGTGTATGCTTTTATTTTCTTCATTTACGAGTTTGCCTTTCTATTTATCATTTAAGATTTCCTTTATTTTCGCTTCAAAGAGTATTGTGTATCCTGGATGTGTCGGAGTTGTTGCTTCCGACCCCTGCATTACCGAGAAGCTTTGTCATTACTCATTTCGTCCCATGCCTCTGTGTGTGCGTGATTTTATCTCCCGTGCAAACTTGTGCTTTGTGAAGAACGTCCTGTAGATAGTGAGGGCCGTGTAATGATCAGGCATTGGCTTCTAGAAACTTTAGATCCCAGTTTGTGGCCCACGGACAGCCACTCCAGCAGTCCCCCCTTATCCACGGGGGACGCGTTCCAAGACCCCCGGTGGGTGCCTGACCCCGCGGACGGTACCCAGCCCTGGTTCTCTCTGTCTCCTTCAGTCTGGGGAATTCCTCAGCCGTCTTTGGGTTTCTTGACTGTAACATTTTCAGAGTACAGGCCAGCTGTTTTGTGATGTCTCTTTATTTTGGTTTGTTTAAAGTTTCATAACAGTTTAGATTCAGATCATGCTTCTTGTCAGGAAGACGGCAGATGGCTGTGTTGTTCTCATGCACTGTGACTTTGTTTTGTCCCAGTACTGGCGATGCTAATTCTGATCACCTCCTGAGGTGGGTGTCTGCCAGGGTCCTCCCCTCTGCAGGTGCGAGCTCCCCTTTGTAAGTCACCAGTGATTTATAGGACGTTCCTTCTGAGCCTGTGTGGATAGTCTGGTCCTCATCAAACTCTGACCCACTAGCTTTGGCACCTTTTGATTTTCTGACTCCATCATTCCTTCCAGAGTTTTTGGTCGGCATTTGACTCTAAGAAAGTGCCTTCCCTCCTTTCTCTTTCTTTCTTCCTCCCTTTCTTCTTTCTCCTCCCTCCTCTGCTCCTTTCTTCCCTTCCCTCCACGGTGGAGTCATGGAGTTGCAGACCAGCCTCCCCCTGGTAGTCAGGATCAGTCACCCCCGCCAGCACAGTAACTCTGTTCCTTGCCTGTTGACTCAGAGGCACGAGGAGTCCAAACCATCCGACAGCTGCTCAGCGAGTGAGAGTTCTGGAGCCAACATTTGACGTTGTCAGTCTTTTTGACTTTGCCGTTATAGTGGTTGCACAGTGCTTTTCTTGTGTTTGTTGACTGTTCGTGTCTCTTCCTTTGTGAAGTGTTTGAATTTTTTGCCTGTTCTCATATTAGGCTGTTTTTCCTTTTAAAAATTGATTTGTAAGAGGTTTTTATTTGGGGGGAGGGGGAAGACTATTGGCTCTGAGCTAACATCTGTGCCAATCCTCCTCTTTTTGCTTGAGGAAGACCGTTGCTGAGCTAGCATCTGTACTAGTCTCCCTCTATTTTATGTGGGATGCCGCCACAGCTTGGCTTGACGAGCGTTGCTAGGTCTGTGCCCAGGATCCGAACCTGTGAACGAACCTTGGCCACCAGAGCGGAGTGCACAAACTTGATCACTACGTCACCAGGCTGGCCCCGTTGTTTTGTGTTTTTTTAATGTATACATAACCTGGGTACAGGCCTTTTTCAGATTTAAGTTTTGTAATATATTATCCCAGTCTGTGGGTGATCTGTTTTCTTAAATGTCTTTTAATGAGCACAAGTTCTAAATTTTGCTAAAATCAAATTTATCATTTCTTTCTGTATCCTGCCTGAGAAATCTGCTGCATAAATATTTCCTGTGAAGATACTCTATATATTTTCTAGAAACTTTATAATTTTAGCTTTTACATTTAGCTCTATGATCAATCTTAATTTCATTCTTTGTGAGGTGTGAACTAAGAGTTGTTTTCCTTTTTTCCCCCCATTTGAATATAAGGTTTTCCAGCACCATTTGTTGAAAAGACTTCTTTTTCCCAATGAATTGCTTTGGTATCTTTGTTGACAAAAGTTGACTGCATATAAATGAGGGTGTGTTTCTGGGCCCTCTATTCTGTTCCGTTGTTTAATCTTCTGCCAGGACCCCAGTGTATTGATTCCTGTGGCTGTGTAATGAATCTTGACATCCACTTGTCTAAGTCCTTGAACCTTTTCTTCTTTCCCCAGATGTTTTGGGTGTTCTAGATTTTTTGCGTTTCCGTATACATTTTAGAAACTGCTTGTCGGTTTCTTTAGAAAGCCTGCAGGAATTCTGATCGGGATTGCACTGAATCTAGAGATCCATTTGGGGAGAGTGAACATTGAACCAGTACTGGGTCTTCCAGTCCATACACTGAGTGTATGTTTCTCTTTATTTAGATCTTCTTTAATCTCCGTCAGTAGTATTTTGTAGTTTTCAGCTCATGGCCTTAGCATGTCTCTTATTTATTTATTCCTAAGTTTGGATTGTTCTTTGATGTTATTACAAATGGTCTTGTTTGAAAATTCCATTTTAAAATTGTGTGATACAAGTATATCGGAATGTCATTGATTCTCATCTCCTTGTATTTTGTGGTCTTGCTGCATTCGCTGTGTGTCCCAGTAGTTACTTGGTAGCTGGGGTTTCCCATGTAGATAACCAGATTGTCTATGAACAGAATCGGTTTTAATTCTTCCTTTCCACTTTGAGTAACTTTTATTTCCTTTTCTTACCTTATTGCACTGGCTAAGACTTCTAATACAATATGGAGTCGAAGGTGTGAAATCAGGCATTCTAGGCTTTCTTAATCTGAAACACTTTGTGCTTTGTCATCTCAGAGTTCAGAAAGGTCTTAAGGACATTCTATGTGAAATACATTGTCCTCTTTTTATCATCCATCTCAGCATCATATTTAATTCCTTTATATCATTTACCATAAATTACAGTTGTTTTATTTGTTTACTTCTTTGTTGTACGTACCTTACATCAGCTCTTAAGCCCTTTTTGAGAAAAACTCTGTCTACACCATTGCATCTCGGTGCTTAGCGCAATGGCTCCTAGACAGCACTCAGTGAGGGCTGTGTCAAATCAGTCGATGTTGGTAGGAACTTTTAGCAGTTACACAATCTCTCCTCCTTCCTAGTGTTTGAATCTTATGTCTTAAGGGATTTTTTTCGTATTTCTCTTTTCCCCTTTTAAATTTTTTAGGAGGTTAAATTGCAGAATTTCTCATAGAAACCACTTATATTTAATACTTTCAGAAGTTCTTAATTGATATTTTATAAAAAGCAATACAGGGGCTGACCTGTGTATTGACATAGTGGTTAAGTTCAGCATATTCCACCTCGGTGTCCTGGGTTCACGGGTTTGGATTCCGGGCACAGACCTACACCACTCATCAGTGGCCATGCTGTGGTGGTGACCCACATACAAAATAGAGGAAGATTGGCAATAGATACTAGCTCAGGGCTAGTCTTCCTCAGCAAAAAAAAAAAAAAAAAAAAATTGCAATACAATTCTTTCCACTAACTTTTGCAAAATATTGTGGTGGCAAATTGGGATCATTTGCCTTTCCTGGATGTTATAGACACTCAAAAGTTAATCAGTATTCAGGCAATTTGCAGTGGTTCAATAAAGAAACAAGGGCAAACACATTCCATAATTATCTAGTAAGCAGGTGTTGGGGCCCTGTTTTTTATTCTTTAAAATCTGGAGAAATTGCACTGATGAAGTGAACTTGTTAGGCAAATTGTTTCCTTATTTTTGCCCTTTAGCTCTTGTTCTAATCTGAGTAATGCTTCATTTGTTTTTTTATGTAATTTAAGCCTGATGAAGGTGAATTGCTTTCAGCCTGGAGCACAATGATCTAAAATTTATCCAAAAGCCAAAATATCTTTCTTCTTGCTGCTCCATTTTTAGCAACTGCTGTGATAGAAAGTAAAGCTCCAGTTTATGTACAGATGTGAGGAAAATACTGAATTTTTTCTACTGTAGAATGTTCAAATAATCTTTTGGCTCATCCTACACATTGACAATGGAAATTGCATTAAAGAAATGGGTAAAAACATTTGAAGTCAGATGTTTATTATTCTATTCCCTCTCCCCCTCATCCTTCTTCTTTGCCCCCTCCCTTTTTTCTTCCTTTCTTCTTTCCTTGTTTCCTGCCTGCCTTTCTCCTCCCCTTCCTCCTTCCTTTCTTTGTCCTTTCTCCTGAGCTCACTGTGTGTCACAGTCGGTGTTTTTGTCACTGCAAATGCAGTAGAGAATGAGACATACACAGCCTGTCCATATGCAGCTTACCTCGCAGTGGGGAAGGTTGAGAATAAAGAAGTAAAAAACATAGGCATATGGTAGGTTTTGGTAGTCGTAAGTGCTGTAAACAAGTTGTCAGTGTTTGTGTGTGTATGTACGCGAACACGTGGGCGTGCACGCGCATGTGTTTGTGAGAGAGAGAGAGGAATGGATGAGAGATGAGAGCGACTGAGGATCACAGAGGGCCTTTCTGAGGAGGAGGAACATGTGAGCTGAGCTCTGACGGTTCCTAAAACCCAGGGAAACAGAGTTTCAGGAAGTGGGGATAGCAAGTTAGAACCCCTGAGAACGGATTGAACTTGGTGTTAGAGAAACTAGAATACAGGCACTTGGCCTGAGACACGTGAGCTCGGGACAGAATCTAGCAACAAGGCTGGAGAAGAAAGTAGGGACTAGATTCTGGAGGCCGTGAGAGGGCGCGATGAAACACTTTCCATCTGCTTCCAAGGGCCGTCAGAATCTAGTGGTCCATGCATCGTGTTATTTCGTTTTGTCATTTAGACATTTTAAAGACGTCTCTAATATGATCAGAATACCTAAATTCAGATTCTCATTTTAGTTTTTCGGTTCCAAAAATAGAAAAAGAAATACATGAAGCAGAAATTGACAGAACTGAAAAAAGATGAATAAATCCACAATTACAAATGGCGATTTTAACAGTCCTCTGTCGATCATGCATAAAATAAACAGACAGACATTTATGCAGTGAGGGCTGAGAGGACAGACCCGGGCAACCTTGTCGACCAACTTGGCTTAATTGCCTTTTTATTTTGCTTAATGAAATGCTCCGCCCTATACGCTGCTGTTTTTTCAAGTGCACCCGAAACATTCACCTAGATGGAGCAAATGTGGGACCCAAACCGAGTTTCAGTAAATTTAAAAGCATTGAAATCATATTGAATCTGTTCTCTGACCACAACAGAATTAAACAGAAGTCAGCATCAGAAACATACGTGCCAGAAAACCCCCAAAATATCTGGAAGTTAAACTATACATTGTTGAATGACTCATGAGTCAGAGAAGAAATGACAAGGGGGATTGAAATTACTGTGAAATGAATGAGAACGAAAAGACAACCAATACTCTTACTTAAAAATAAAAATATTAACGTGCGAATGGGTAGAGATTTGCATCTTCAGCTCTTCCTGCTTGTCTGCCTCTTGAATTTCCTGTCTCCTTCGTATGTGGCCTCACCCTCACCACAGTTCCTTGATAAGATTAGTGTGGCCCTGCTTTTGCTGCCGATCTGCCCCCAACCCTGGTTAAGGCTGGCCTTGCCCGTTTAGCTTGAGTTGTCCTAATACTTTTAGTTCCAATGAGCAAGCATCTACCATTTTCTTTTCTTTTTTTTTTTTGAGGAAGATTAGCCCTGAGCTAACATCTGCTGCCAATCCTCCTCTTTTTTTTTGCTGAGGAAGAGTGGCCCTGAGCTAACATCTGTGCCCATCTTCCTCTACTTTTTATGTGGGATGCCTGCCACAGCATGGCTTGCCAAGTAGTGCTGTGTCCACACCTGGGATCCGAACCAGCGAACCCCAGGCCACTGAAGCAGAACGTGCACACTTAACTGCTGTGCCACCGGGCCAGCCCCATGTCTGCCATTTTCAAAGGTCATGTTCCTGGAACTATGTAGGGGAATTTATGGAGCAAGAACAGACAAGTTCAAGTTACATGATTCTGACGCTAACTGGAATGAAAATCTTGTCAAAACTGCTTCCTTTGTGTCCGTCCCACCTGGGGAATTCGGGTCTGCCTTCTCTCTGCAAAGTAGACTTTCTGTGAGTCTTTCTTCAGTTCCTTTCTGTGACTTCTGTTTCTTCTAGCAATCCTTTGCTTGTTTTGTTTTTGTCAGTTGTTTTTAACTTTTTATAATCTTCCAGTATCTCCACCCTCAGTGTGGTAACAGTTTGTCCTACTCAACCTCATTCTTGCTTTTCAGCTTGCCTGTGTGTTAGGCATTAAGCTGGACATACATTGGCAGATGGGGTGGGAGACATGAATCTGATAATTAATTGGAGTATGCTCAGTACTCTCACAGAGGCATGTTGGAAAGCCCACGTAAACATATATTTAGTTAACAAGTATTTATTGGCCTCCTACTGTGTACCAGGCACTGTGCATGGGGGCGGTATTCCAGGCATAAGGGACTGGTTGTTTAAAGATGAAGCGTGGAGTTGTATAGGAGCAAAGAATGATCTGGGAATGTGCTCTGGCATGGGGCATTTGGTGGGGACTCTGAGGGACTTTGGGGTAGTAAGTGGTGAGAGAAAAGTATAGTATCTCCAGTATTCAGCTAGAAAGGTTGTGAAAGTCTGTCTGTCTTTTTAGGGAGTTTAGCCCTGTTTCTGTGGGCACAGTGTTTATCAGCTCCATGGCAACCCTAACCAACACTCCCACGCTACCCGTATCTCTGACTTCGTGGTCACCCTTCTGCTTGCTCTAGTAACCAGTGGCTCTAAGTGGCGGTGACCACCAGCCCTGCTTATGGTGCATTTTTAAAAAGTGGGAGGGGGGCTGCCCGTCGAGAAGGAACCCCAGACCAAGGAGCCCAGTATGTGGTCCTCTTGCTTCACCTGGAGTGTTTCCTTCTCGAGTATAATTAGCCTCTTGAAATCTTTATTTATTTACTTTTTTCAAGGTAGGGGAGGAAGAGGTTGAGGTATGAACACATTCCTTTGAAAACATCCTGTGAGGTAAAAAAATTCGATTTATTGCCCACCCTGAAATTTTCTATTCTTTTCCTTTAGGTTTCTTGCTATTTAAAGATTTTTGTTTGAATGAAATTAATGAAGCTGTCCCTCAGGTGAAGTTTTATGAAGAGGTAAGAAGTTTTACTGATGCTTTTCTTTCAAAAGCATATTTAAACTGTCCTTTGGAAAATATTAAGACTACTAAATATCTTACAAATATTCGTTGAGAGTAATTAGAAGTACAAGATATGATATGTGGTTTATTAGAGATGTGACAACATCTGTAAAAATCATACTTTTAAAGGCTTTAGAATGCTCTGGAAGCAGTGAGGGATGTGTATATATATGTATATATATCTAGTTGGGCTAAGTTTCTAGAGATGAGAGAATCATTCAGAGGTGCCCTGGGGATTACCAGCCATTTGGTTTTCTGCAGAAGCCTGCTGATTCTGGAGATGACGCTAGGCAGAAGGCTACTACTGGGCGAAAGAGAAACTAGCGAAGTTTTCTGATCACACATTGCTGAAGTGACAAATCTGAGACTTGGTGGGAGGCGGGGCCCTCAAACACACAGCTGGTTTTCCCAACGAGACATTTGGAGGGGAGCTGGAGAGAGAAGCCAACAGCTTCTAGAAGACACGTTGACATCCCCCACTGCCCTACCGTGTTGTGCTGAAGTGTAGACCTGCTGTGTCAGGAATCTGAAAACTGAACAGGCCTGAGAGGAAACCCTGGGAGTGGTCCACCGACACTGACGATCTGTAGCTGCTTATCGCCTGGGGCAGCTGTTGATTCCAGCCGTGGTGGGCAGAGAAGAGTCCAGCTCTGTCCCCTGGCAGAAGGCTGCTTCTGGGAGACAGAAAAACCAGAAGAGGTTTCTGGGCCTAGAGAAAAAAAACAAGTGAAACTGGAGAAACCCCAAACACGTGGTTAGTCTCCCTCTTGAGATGTATGCCAAGTTTTGAAGCCGAATGAGGCAGGAGGCCAAAGAGCTGTTGTGAAGACGTCTGGAGGGCAGCACTGAATCTGGGGCTGAGGAGACAGTGAGCGCTCACTGCGCTCCATGGAGAGGCTGCCTTAGCAAGCGGGCAAACCAGAGGCAGACGCAGTTCTGCAAAAATGGCAACTGAGCCCCAGCCCAGCTTAACCCCTTAGTGGCTTATGAGCCCCCTCCCCACCTGTGTAACAGAGCACAAGGGGAGCCCTCTCTGTCCTTTTCTATAGGTGGAAAATAATATAGAGAGACTCTCCAGTATTCAGCATACAGTAGAAAATTCTTAGACATCTAAGAGGCAAGGTAATGTGGCTCACAAACAAGGGAATAGAAGCAGACCCACAGATGAATCAGATATTGGAATTAGTTGACAAGTACTTAGAAATAACTATAAATAATATGTTCAAGACAATAGAGGAAAAGATGGATAGCATAGATGGAGGAATGGTGAATTTCAGCATAATTTGAATTCATTATGAAGAACCAAATGGATGTTCTAGAACAATAAGTACAATATTTGAAGTTAGAACCTTGTGGCTAGAACCTAGCAGATTGGTTACAGCATAAAACAGGATTAATAAATAGGGAGGCAGTCAGTAGATAATCTCAAACTGAAGCACACAGAAAAAGGAATGTACAAAAGAAATACATAAGGACATTAAAGACGTGGGACGTGGTTAAAAGAAACGTGTTGAATTGGAATCCCAAAAAGAGAAGAAAGAGAATGGGGCAGAAGTAATATTTGAAGAGATTATGCTAAGAATTTTACAAAAGGATGAAAGACAGCAGCTTAAAGATGCAAAGAACTTGGAAAACCCTACACAGCGTGAATACAAAGGTAACACACCTTTGCACATTGTTATAAGTCTGTGGAAACCTACTGCAAAGAGAAAATCTTCAAATCACCAGGAGGGTGGAAGGAGACACGGTGCTGTTAAAGGAGCCATAATACGGCTGACCTGACTGTGACATCTGAAAAGAAATGGTAAAGAAAAAGGCAGACAGGGAAATGGCCATCTTTAAAGTAATGAAAGAGGAAAAACTGCCAATCCAGAATTCTATTCCCAGCAAAAATTTCCTTCCAAAATGAAAATGAAATAAAGACATTTTCAGACGAAACCTGGGAGAATTTGTCAATAGTGGACCTGCGTTAAGATAAATACTAAAGAGAGATACTATAGGCAGAAAGAAATTGATCCCAGATGGAAATGCGAGAAGGAATGAAGGACGTTATACAGGGTCACTCTGTTTGTAAAATATAAATGAATATTAAACATGGAAACAATAATATAATGTTTTAGGTTTTTTAAATGTATATAAAACTAAAATCTATGACAGCACAAAAGGCAGGAGAAGGGTTCAAGAAGTCAAGTATTTTAAGATTCTAGGATTATTGGGGGAGGATAGTAAAAGTAATAATTTGTGTTGGCTTTTAATCAGTTAAGGATACATACTGTAATCTCAAGGTAACCTTCAAAAGAATAAAATGTGTGTATCTAACAAGTTAAAAGAGGAAAAATGGAATTAAACAACGTTGGATTAATCCAAAATAGGACACAAAGAGAGGACATAAAATAGATGGGTCAAATTGAAGACAAAGAATAAGATGCTATAAATTTATCTACATAAGTAATTGCATTTAACGTAAATGGACTGAATATTCCAAGTAAAAGAATAAGTTTACCTGGATAAATAATCACACTCTATTATATATTGCTTACAAGTAACATACTTTAAACAGGAGGATGGAAGAAGATAGACGATTCCAACATTAACCAAAGCCAAGCTGTAAATCAACACTAATATCAGACAAACTGCACAGTAATGCTGCTTGGAGAGAAAAAGAGATTATTTCATGATGATAAAGGGGTCAGTATCACAATCTTAAATCTGTATGTTACAAATAACATAACTTCAAAATATAAAAAGCAAAAGTGGACGGATCTGAAACAAGACAACTCTACATTCCTACTGGACGACGTTAACACACTCTTCAGGAGCTTATAGAACAAACAGACAAAACACTGGTAAAGATAGAGAAGGTCTTAATAAAGGGATGAATAAATTTGACCTAACTGACGTAGACAGAATGCTCCATCCAGCAAAAATGGAATTTGCCTTCTGTAAAGTACACGTGGAAGATTTATCCAAATGGATCGTATGCTGAGCCCTGAAGAAAGCTTCTACAGATTTCACGATCAAAATTGTTCAGAGTCTGCTCTGACCACAAATGGAATTAAGCTCAAATTTAATAAGAGTTTACTAAGAAATCCCTAACTGCCTGGAATGAATATGCTTCTAAATAATTTATGGGTCAAAGAAGAAATTAAAACAGAACTTAGAAAATATTTTTAATTAAAATGTATTTAAGAAATAACATATGCTGTTATTAGCATGATGTATCTTTACCCTAAAGCATTTTAAGTGGTCCAAAGAAGGCAAAGCATAATTTGAACTAATTTTAGTAATCTTTGTATGTTTGAAAATTGGAGAGAGATTCCTTTCTTTCTGGTTTATTGATATACATGAAGAGTTGATATTTTTCTGTACTTTTTAGATTATATTAATGTATTTCCAAGAAGAATGGTCAAATTATGGTGTACATTCAGCATCATGTAAAAAAGTAAGGTAAATCCAACAGGATTTTACTCAGTACGAAGAACTCTATTATTTCCGTCTGAATCATAATCAGGCGTTTTGTCTGGATGAGTATGACAGCTTGATCTGTCAAAAAAAATTTCTTTCTTGTGTCTTAGAAGCTTCGCTCTCCGGTTTCAGTGTGTGCTGAGTCGCCTTGTGAGACTCAGAGAAATCTCCTTTAATAGATAAATCTTGCTAGGTTGAAACAGACGGGCCGTCGACATGGGGTTATTCTTAAGCACTTCTTGCCGGTGTTGGTGACCGATGCTGATGTGTCTTCATCTGAACTTGAAATGTTGGAGCTTCTCTTTGTTGGCTTGCTCCCCAGCGCTTCTCTTTCTCTTCCGTCTCCGCACACGGTGGGTCTTGTTGACCAGATTATTCCCGTGGAGCGTAATGCTCCACGGCTCCTCAGCAGCTTGCTCGATACTCTTACTGAAGATACCGTCCAGCCTTGGGGCATCACGTACCGTTCTCGAAATCAGTGAAGCCTTTAGGCATTGAAGTTATCAATAATTCTCTGACTCCTCGGTTTCATCATTTCTGGTGGTTGTTTTATGACCCCAAACCCCAGGAAACTCTTGTCAGACATCTTGAAATGTATGTTTTGTATATGGTATTTCTACTTTCCTGTGTCCCCAGACTTTTAATGCTTAACCTATTTCCTGTGCATTAAAGTCCAAAGAGCTTGTCCTGACATGCACCTGTCTCTATATGAGTAATCACCTACCTTTCCCTCTTTGTCTTTCTCCACCTTCTTACATAGAACTTCCACTAACCAACATTCCCTGAACCCACCAAGCCCATTCTCGTTTTTGTTGCTTTGCTTATGTCCTTTCCCCAGCCTAGAACCGGCTTCCCCTTCTTGCCTTGTGGAAGCCTCGCTTCTTTTGTGGTCTAGCTCGCTGTCTGTGTTCCCCACCGAGTCTGTGTGTACGGCTATCCCAGTCTTCCGTGATCGCTTCCTCCTTTGATCCTCACACCATGCGTTGTCTCTAACGCTGGTGTAGTGCTTAGTATATGCTTGCTGCGTGCGTGCGTGTGATCAGTGTTTTCATCGTGACCATTAGTTGACTCGCAGACAGAAGGCCTAGCTAGGGTTAGGGGCAGCTGTGCCTCTCACCTGCCGTGTGATGTGGGGCCAGTGACTGAACACACTCTGGAGGCCTGCCTGGTTTCAGATCCAGAGCTTACAGGTGCGAGCAGTACAGTGTCCCTGCTCTTAAGGGGCTCACAGCATGCGGACTTCATATTGGAGCTTCTGTGACCTCATCTATGAAAGGAGGCGCAAATAGGATACTGGATGCACAATCACTTTCTAAACCAGAATATTTATAATATGCTGTTTAGGTATATGGGTGGCCGTACATAATGGTCAAGAGTTCACGCTCTAAATTCAGACTGCCTGGGTTTGGATCTGGACTCCCCTAGTTACTAGCTGCATAAAACTGGGCAAGCGGTCCAGCTTTTCCCCCTGGGTTTCCTTGGCTGAGAATCCGAGAGATGGCAGAGCCCGTCTCTCAGGCTTGTGGTGTGTGCATGGAGCACGCCAGAGCAGCGCCCGGCCTGCTGTTACTCCTCAGTGTGTTGATTTATACGCTCTCATTCCAGTTAGATTTGGAGGCAGCTTATAAATATATGTATATTATACCCAGATTTAGAAACAAATCTTGGAAAACAGGAAATAAATATAAGATCAGAGGTAAAGTTACCGTAGAGGATTTCCTTCACTCGTTCAGCCCGTGTTTATCGAACACCGACGCTGGGCCAGGCATTGCTGGGATGAGCAAGGTAGACAAAGGCCTTGCTTTCTCTGAGCTTCTGTTCTATTTCCTTGAGTTTCTGTTGAGCGAAACAGAAATAAACAGGAAATGTATCAGGAAGTAATAACGTCTATACTCCAAACAGACTCGAAACTCAGTGTCAGGTATTCTGACTTGGGGGCCACGTTAGATCGATGGGTCGAAGACTGACCCCCTGGAGAAGTGGCGTTGAGCTGGAGACTTGAATGACAAGGCTGGTCTTTCGAAGATGGGAGCAGGGTGAGGAGGAAGAGCATCTTAGGCTGAAGTGCTGGCTCAGACGTAGCCCGTAGTGTGGTGGAAAGAGCGTGTTTAAGGAACTGGAAGAAGCCGGGTGTGGTGTGGCTGTAATGGATGAGGGGGGTGGGGCGGGATGAGACGAGATCAAGCTGAAGAGAGAGAGGGTTTGCGGGGCCAGAGTAACAAACGCAGATTTTATTCTAAAGCCTATGGAACATTTAAAATGGGAGCGTTTGGTGGATATTTTCTAAATATCACTGGTTGATGTAATAAATCATCTCCGTCCTTACTGATTTTATGTCTAATTGTCCTGCCGATTGCTGAGAGAAGGGTGATGAAATCTCCGGCTCTGACTGTAGGATTGTCTTATTTCTTCTTTTTATTGTTATTTTTAGATGTATTTTGGAGCTCTGTTGTTAGGTTCATATATGTTTATGATTGCTATATCTTTTCATATGAAATGTCCCTCTTTCTTGCTGATAATATTCTTTGTCTTGAAAATGACTTCACGGGACGTTAATATAGCCACTTCCATCTCCTCGTGCTTTCTGTTTTCATGATGTATCTTTTCCCATCCACTTTCAACCAGTGTTTTTATGTGTAAAGTGTCTTTCTTTTAGACAGATATAAAAGTGTTCCCCCTCTCTCATTTCTGACAATCTCTGCATTTTAGTGGAGTAATTTTAGATATTGTGTTTATCCTTTGTGGGGTTTCTTAGATCTGTAAGTTTATATCTTTCACCAAATCTGAGAAAATTTGGGCCGTTATTTCTTAAAACCTTTTGTCTACCTCAATCTCTCTTTCTCCTCTTTCTGGAACTCCAATTATATGTATGTTTGATTTTGGGTTATTATCGTAAATAAGACTGATGCCCTGTTCAATTTTTTTCCCCCAGTATTTTTTCTTTCTGTTCTTCAGATTGGGTAATTTCTAGGGATCCATCTTCAAGTTTATTGACTCTTTTGACATCTCTAGTCTGTTATTAGGTCCATCCATTGAGTTTTTTATTTCAGATATTGCATTTTTTAGTTTTCAAATTTCCGTTTCGTCCTTCTCATAGCTAATATTTTTCTACTGCTGTTTCCTATCTTTTAGTTCATTACATGCGTATTTTCTGGAATGTCTGAGTATAGGTATCAATCATAGCTGCATTAAATCCTTGTCTGATAATTCCAACATCAGAGTCACCTTGGACTGGTCTTCACTTATGGTCTGTTTTCCTGCATGTGGGCCACCTTTTCCTGCTTCTTCATATGTGGAATAATTTTAGATTGTATATCTTGTACATTGTGATGGATACATTGTAGACACTCTAAACTCTGTGTGCTTCTCCAAAGGGTGTGGATTTTTTGCCTTAGCAGTTAACGTGGCGCACTCAAACTTTGAGCTCTTTCTGCTACTGTGGGTGGCAGCTGAATCCTGTTAAGTTCTTTTAGCCTTGGCTGGACTGCTTTGGGTCTGCCGTGCTTACCTGTCATTTTGGGGTCCAACAGAGATCCGAACAGAGTCTATACACAGAATTTCGGAGTTCCCCCTCTCTGGCTCTTTATTTTCAGGAATGTTCTCTCTTCCTTCCCAGCTTCTGTTTGATGCCCCTTCCCCATTATCTTTGTACTTTTGGTCACTCTCCCGTGCTCCAGTGTACTTGGGTTTTCTGTGTGTCCAGAATTTACAGTTGTTTTCTCAGGAAGATTGTTCTAGTAGCAGTTGGTTGGCTGTTCCCTGAAGCAGAGCCTGGGTTGTGATATATTTTGAATGTCAATCCAACGTGATTGGCTGATGAGCTGGACGTAGGGGCTGGTGGGGGTTGGGGTGTGAGAAAAGAGTAGAATCGATGATTATTCCTTTTTTTGGTTTAAGCAACTGGGAGGATTGTTTTACTCATTCTTGTGATAAAGAAGACTAGGGGAAGAGCCTGCTTGGCTGGGGTAGAGAGGATGTGCGAGTGTCAAATCGGTAGTTCAATATGTAGACTCTGGAGTGCCAGGGAGAAGTGAGTCCTAGAGATCCAGACTTAGTCACGGGATGTAATTGGTCATTGAAGCTGTGGGACTGAGCAGCTTTACCTTAGGAGAAAAAGGGGTGCCCCAGCATCGTGCTTGGAGGCACTTCAGTGTTTAGAAATACAGCCTGGGAGGAAGAACTACCGAGGGAGGCTGAGGAAGGGGTGCCGGTATGCACAGCTCCTGACGAGTGTAGACCGCAGAAGTCAGAGAAGAAAGCTTCAGAGAAGGTGGGAGTGGACGGCTGAGCTGAATGCTCATGGGAAGTCAGTGAAGCTAAGGACAAGAGACAGACCCTTGACTGGGCAAGGCAGAGGCCATTAGTGACTTCTCTAGAACATCTCACTGGAATGGTCATGGAGCAAACGGGAGGGGACAAAGTGGACACCGTGACAGTTATGGTCCCAAAGCACTTGCTCTTAGGGTTCCAGATATTTAGGCTCCATGTTCAGCCGTGAGTTTTGTAACCATCAAAGCAGAAAGCGACTGTATCATCAGTGAATGTTCATCATTGGTGACGATGCTTCTCTTCTGCTGAACGGGACACTTTCCACCTTGACCTCAGCCCTCTGACGGCTCAGGTTACCCAGACAACCTGACTGCCAGAAGTAGAGGTGGCATTTTCTATGTGGATGCTACAGTAAGGATGTCCTGTCGAGAGCAAATCGATAGTTGACTGCACGTTCTTTAATTAATGGTCTTACTCGTAATAGCAAGTGAATGTTGAATGACACCCATTGATACTTTAGGCTCTTACTTTGCCTGCCTTTTCTGTTGTTCAAGTTGGAGTTTATGAGCCCCAGGGCTCTTAATAAAGCCAGTATTGTGGTTCAGAGTATCCTTTGGCCGAGGAATGAGAATTTTCTGGAATTACTTTCATAGAGTTGGCGTTTGTTTAACTAGACGTCAACCTGCTTTATAGGCCCCCTGGAACATAGACTTACGTGTCGTTACACTTGTTTTCAAGGATGCTAATTCTGTGAAGGCTTTATTCCTTGAGTTTGTTCATATGTTTAGACAGAAGCACTTGCCTTTGGTTCACTAGCAGTCGGCCTGTTTTGTCCTAGCATTCTGACACAAACCTTTGGATCTGCCTAAAGCAAAACAACACAAGAAATCAACCAAGCCAGAGTCCTGTGTTCATTTCCTGACTCTCCTTCAGATTTTGGTGTCTGGCATCTGTTGCCTTGCGGCCGCCATCTTTGATCTGATGTGTGTTTGGACTCTTCAGACTTGTTCCCCTGAGTTGACTCAGGATGGTTAGGCCCAGGTCCTTTGGTTGTGCCAACAGTGTTGGATTGCTTCTGTGTGAAAAGAGTCCTTTCCTCTTGGATGGGGTATCGGCCTACTCCAGTCCTCCCGCCTTTGTCAGGTTTTATTGTCTGTTCCAAGGAGATTCTGTTCTAAGCCCCCAACTTGTAAGTTTCAGGCATCTCAGTGTGACACTGATGGTGTTTCAGGGCAATTAAGACGATCCCCGTAATTTCTCAGTGTCTGAACCAGCTAGCCTTCATAAAGGACCTCGGCATTTCACATCCCCCTCGCCCTGCCGACTGTGCTCTTTCTCTGTCAGAAATTCCTATAGGATTCACTGGTTTTGATTTCAAAACTGTCAACCCCACACTATAAAGTAAAAAGGTAACTTTGTTGTATTCAGTTCATACTCTCTCCCGTAGGAGTGGTTGGCCCCACCTTTTATCAGAGCAGAATAAAGAGCACACAGATATTATGAAAGTCAATGTAATAAATGGTTACCTGTGAGAAACAATTTTTTCCCCAAAATAAGTCATACGAAGTAGTCATTATATTGAAGATCTTTCCTGCAGTCTTCCAGCTGGCTCCATATTTCATTTGCGTTTCCATTCTCTTCTTGTCTTTTGGATTAAAAGTATTTCTGTAAATAAATGAAAACACTTCTCTGATCCTGGAGCTTCTGTTAGCGGGTGAGAGCGATTGGCGTTATTTCCACATAAGGCAGGTATTCCTAAGGCACGTTTAATTATTTGGCTCGCTAACTTAGCAAAATAATACCCTTTGAAGTAACCTTTCTGTTAATGCTTTTATATGCAGATGAGGTTCCAACCTGAAAAACCAATGCTTTTATCTGTGGGTTAATGTCTTTCCAATATATTAGTTGATTAAAAAATATCTCTGCAGGAATCCTCACCATATATTTTTCCCTCTTGTTCATTTTGTAACACTGTAGTTGAGTGAGAACGATCCCCATCATTACTTTTAGACCTGAAGTACAGCCAAATTTAAATTATTTTTTCTTTGGAAAGGAGAATTGGCATGGATGAGTGGTCCATGGCTGGTATATTGTAAGATAATTGTAACCATGGCAGTATTTGTTTCCTAATATTGTGTTTCTAAATTTAAATGACGAAGTTTATCTTAGGAAAATATCCATTTGTATCTTTCAAGTTGGATTTAAATGATTCCAACTGCGTTGTTGCGACATTAGAAGTAGTTGTTTCCTGTGGGATAGCCGGCTCGGTCATTTGCTTGATCTCATGTGGAAGTGGTTTCTGCCAAGACTAGTAATATCTTTTAATAAAGTGAGTTTCTGGGAAGACATTCCTAATGATGATAACTTTAAAAAATCTAGATAAAAGAGTACGAAAAGCTTGAGAATGAGGAAGATCGCCTTGGTAGAAGTCGACAGATTTATGACACCTACATCATGAAGGAGCTGCTGTCCTGTTCACATGTGAGTATCACTTTTTATTCTGTTACTTTATGTGGGTAAATATGGGACAGCCTTCAGTGTTTGCAGAATGAAAGCAAAACAGGAGGAGGTGTTTAAAAATTAAACAGTCTTCATCCAGGGTGACACCTCCTTTTTCTCCTTTGTCATTTGTTTCCTGTTAATGCAGATCCAGCATCTGTTGCTCCATGCACACTTCCAGAAGCAGATGCTTTCACTGCAAAAATTGATGAAATAGCTGATTCAGATCAATGGAATACAAGGCTAATCTCCAATCTAGACTTTCTGAAGGAAATTAAGCTTTATCATTTTTAACTTATCTATATGTTAACAATTAGGCTAATCAAATAGTGATAAATATGAATCTTAAATGGTTTATTTGAATCAATAAGGAGGGTTATACTTATTATGTTAATTTTGTTCATTAATAGTTAAATAATGGCTGAGATCATTTTTTTTTTCCCCCTTGTAAGTCAGATTTACACTCCAACTCGGCCGTTAGGATAAACTAGCTTCCTAGGAAATCATTCCACCAGGAGTGAGTGGGATAATTAATAATGAAAATTTCCCCTGTAATCTCTCTACATTAAGACTGTTTTCCAAAGGAGTCTGCTAATTGTCCTAGCCTGCTGTGTCCAATACGGTAGCCACTAGCCACATGTGGCTGTTTAAATTTAATTAAAATCAAATGGAATAAAAATTTAATTCCTGACTTCCTCATGAGCTACCTTTCAAGTGATCAATAACCACATGTGGCCAGTGGCTCCTGTATCAGACAACACAGACCCACAACATTTCCATCGGCGCACAAAGCTCGATTGGACGGCGCTGGTCAGGATAATGATGTATGTTAGTGCTTCTGTATTTATTGTGCTGTTTACAGTTCCTGCTGGCTTCTGAATAACTGTGGCTAAAGGTGATACCTCTTGTAGCATATGATGCTTGTTGTTCCCACCTACCTTGTCGTAGAAAGATTTCTGAGCTAGAGCTAGCCGTTGATGCTCTTTGCTTGCTCCCTTGCTGGAGAATGGCTGAACTTTGGAAAATGCCAGATAGTCACTGGGAAAGCCTCCGTTAACTTAGTTTTCGTGTAGCTCAGAAATTTAGAGGGTTTTCAGCAGTAGGATGTGCTTTTTAAGCTTTTCTCGTGCATTGTTGAAGAAGGCATAATTTGAAGTTTTAGGGGACAGTAGAGTTTGTAGTTCTTGTCAGTGTAGGTTCCATCCTTTTCGACCCGGTCCCCCTCAGCTGTGGACACAGCAAGACTTTCCTTAACCAGAGCCCTTTACCTCCCTGACTTAGCTTTGTCATCCTGGCATTTAATTCTTAAGTATATTTTCGTGCATTCATTTTATCTTATATAGTAGGAATTTTACATTTTTAGGACCCTGTTACCAGCTAATTGAGGGATGTATATATTTAATAAGGTGACGATAAGACTCTTTATACTTTTTCATCACCCTCATCTTGAACTCTTGTGGAATTAGACGTGTCCATCAGATGCCCTCAGGCTTCCCCACGTGGCCTCTGAGAGCTCTGGAAGCTCAGAGGAGCGAGCAGCTGTTTGGATGGCCCATGATATTCAGTAGACTTTTAAAGAATGTGTGTTAATGTAATTATCATAGGTTACTGTGTAGTCATGGTTGTGTTAAATGATCTGTTGTGATGTTGTATAACATACAGAGGTTTGTTCGTTTTCTATTTGTGGAAAAAATATTGTTTTTGATTTTTAAAAAGCCATTCTCAAGGCAAGCTGTAGAACACGTGCAAAGTCATCTATCCAAGAAGCAAGTGACATCAACTCTTTTTCAGGTAAGATAAAATTATTTCCAAATAAACATTTTAATTTGCTTGACCGTTGGGCTTGGTGACATTCTCCCTGCATGTGTGAATGTACTTGAGGAATTGATGTGTAAACCCGTGTTCTTATCTGGAGCGTTATCTGGAACAATTGAACTTTAATATTGTTTGTCTTCTCATTGAAATGTGCTCTTATGCCAACATCCTGCATAAGGACTTTCCTGAAAAAGGTCACAGAGCTTTCTAGTAACGTTATTTTCTATAAATTAGTCAAGACAAGACATTGGAGAAGAAAGCCTGGTGCCATTTGTCATTCCAGGCTCCTGTGATGAGCAGGGACAAGATTTATTTTGTAGAGAGAGGTGTCGCTCCCCATGGGGATTATCCCGCAGGTGAAATAGATTCCTTTTCAAGCATCCAGAGTGAAGGTTTTACGACCCTGGAGTCGTGATGAGCAATGGATTTGCCTTGGCTCCTCCTATCTTGAACGCAACACAGGCATCGAGAGCTAAACGACTAGATTTGGAAAGCTCAATCCACAGCGGGAGGGCCCACGTAGCTGCCGCCCTTCAGCTGTGATGGTTTCACCTCCTCGTGAAGCCTGTTCTGTCCTGTGTGTTTTCTGTAGAGGTGGCAGCGGCTTGCAAGGACATGGTCAGGTTTTCAAATGGATACTGTACCTTTTATGTCCCTTGGTTATAAGAAGTAGGAAGGAATGCCATAAGTAATGTGATGATTTTCATCAATGAAAAGAATTAATTTATCCTTTTCTTGGGTTGTTCAGTTCTTTACAGAGAAGTGAGTTGATTTCTGCTTTGGTGTCTCAGGATAGGATTTATTTATACAAAATGAATCTGATTATTCTATAAAGAAAATACTAATTTGGCTCTCAGAACATTTGGATATAGAACAAATTGAGTGTTACATGTCTGCCAAAATAATTACTATTAATTAATTAAAGTAATTAGGTAATTAGGACTTTTCCTAAAATGTGGGACCTGTCTGTGTAGTCTAGTTGGTTATGAGCTTGGGCTCTGAATCCGTTGACCTGGGTTAAATCCTGGGGCCACGGCCCAGAGACCCTGGGCGAGCTCCTGCCCTTTTCCTAACTTCACTTTTCTCTCTGTAAAGTGGAGATGACAGTGGGCTGTCTCTCCCTCCCTCCGAGGGATCCTCGAGGATTCTGTGAGGAAAGTACACGGTGTGTTGCTTTGCCCTGAGCCTGCCCATCACAATGCTCCATAAATGTTAGCTATTAGCACCTATTTTACATTCAAAAAGCGCAACGTGAATTTTTGCTTTTTGTTGCCTCCATGGTATTTTAGAGTCAGAATTTCAGTTTTCAACGGACTTTGACGTGGTTCGTAGACTGTCTTACTGTCAATCACATTTCACGTTGCTACATTACACCTCACAGTACGTGGATTTCACAACTCTGATTTGAACTTTTCCTGGAGCCTAAGTAACATTAAAAAAAAAAAACAACAAAACATTCCAGGTGAGACACGAAGACCACCAAGATTCAAGATTCGTGCCTTCAAGGAACGTTCATTTAGAAGCTTCTTCTTCAGTATATATTTTAAAAACACTTTCCTGATTTGTTCATAAAAAATTAAATGAAAATAGTATTTCGGTAAAATAGGTATAGAATGGGTGGTACTCTTATTAGGTGAAAGAAATAGTCATTATTAAGTTGATTAAATTAAGGAGTGAATTAGTGACATGTACCATCAGAACACAGTGACCCGGAATATAAATAGAAGTTACACCTTTGGATGCCCTGTTTACAGAGGTGCATTAGCCATAAAGTGCATTGAAGTTCTTTGAGTCGAAGTTTCTTTTTTCCCCAGCTTTATTGAAGTATAACTGACAAATATTGCGTATGATTTAAGATATGCAACGTGATGTTTCTGTTTTGTTTCTTAAAATACTTATTTATTGATTGAGGTATAATTGACCTACAACGTTATGTTAGTTTCCGGTGTATAACATAATGACTCAATGTTTGTATATATTGCGAAATGATCATCACAATAAGTCTAATTAACATCCAGCACCATATGTAGTTACAAAATTTTATTTCATATGATGAGAACTTTTAAGATCTACTTTCTTAGCAACTTTCAAATATGTGATACAGTATTATTAACTATAGTCACCATGTTGTACATTACATCCCTGTGACTCATTTATTTATAACTGGGAGTTTGTTCCTTTGACGCTCTTCGCTCATTTTATCCCCCTCTCCCGCCTCTAACAACTACCAATCTTTGCTCTGTATCTGTGAGCTTGTTTCTTTTTTTAGATTCCACGTATAAGTGAGGTCATAGGGTATTTGTCTTTCTCTGACTTATTTCACTCTGCATAATGCCCTCGAGATCCATCCATGTTGTGACTAATGGCAAGATTTCGTTTTTTTATGGCTGAATAATATTCCATTGTATATATATAAATCCCACATGTTCTTTATCCATTCATCCGTTGATGGACGCTTAGGTCATTTCCATATCTAGGCTATTGTGACTAATACTGCAATGGACGTGAGAGTTTAGATAGATTTTCAAGTGAGTGTTTTCACAATGTGATGTTTTGATAAATGTATACATTGTGAAATGGTTACCACAATCAAGCTAATTAACAGATCCATCAACTGACATGGTTACTTTTTTGTGTGTGTGGTAAGAATACGTAAGATCAACTCTCTTAGCAAACAGATTTCAAGTATACGATACAGTGTCTTGAACTGTATCACCATTCTGTACGCTGGATCCCCAGAACTTATTCATCCTGCTTAACTGGAAGTTTGGACCCTTTGACCAACATCTGCCCATTTCCCCCACGCCCCAGACCCTGCACCACCATTCTCTGCTTTTATGAGTTCGACTTTTTTTAGATTCCATATATAAGTACGATCATAAAGTATTTGTCTTTTTCTGTCTGGCTTATTTCACTTAGCATGATGTCCTCCAGATTCATTCATCCATGTTATCACAAATGGCAGGATTTCCTTCTTTTTAAAGGTTGAATAATATTTCATTATGTGTATGTAACGTGTATATATATATCTCCATCCATCCGTCCCGCGTGTTCTTTATCCACTCATCCATTGATGCACACTTGGCTATTGTGAATAATCCTGCGATGAATGTGAGAGTGGAGAGAGATGTCTCTTCTAGACACTGTTTATACCCAGAAGTAAGATTGCTGAATCATATGGCAGTTCTATTTTTAATTTTTTGAGGAACCTCCATACTGTGTTCCGTAACGGCTACCCCAGTTTACATTCCCACCACCAGTGCACAGAGGTTCCCTTTTCTCCACATCCTCGTCAACATTTGTTATTTCTTGTCTTTTTGATAAAAGGCACCCTTACAGTATGAGATGAGATCTCCTTGTGGTTTTGATTTGCATTTCCCTGATGATAAGTGGTGTTGAGCACTTTTCATGTACCTGTTGGCCCTCTGTATGTCTCCTTTGAAAAAATGTCTACTCAGGTCCTTTGCCCATTTTTTAACCAAGTGTTTGTTTTTTTGCTCTTCAGTTGAATTCCGTATACGTTTTGGATATTAACCCTTTATCAGATGTATGGTTTGTAAATATTTTCTCCCATTCCGTAGGTTGCCTTTTCACTCTGTTGATTGTTTCCTTTGCTGAGCAGAAGCTTTTGAGTTTGATGCAATCCCACTTGTCTGTTTTTGCTTCTGTTGCCTGAGGTTTTGGTGTCATATCCAAAAAATCATTGCCCAGACCAATGTCAAAGAGCTTTTTCCTCTATCTTTTCTTCTAATAGTTGTACAGTTTTGGGTCTTACGTTGAAGTCTTTAATTCATCTTGAGTTGATTTTTGCATATGGTGTGAGACAAGAGTCCTATTTCATTCTGCATGTGGGTGTCTAGTTTTCCTAACACCATTTATTGAAGAGACTGTCCTCTCCCCTTTGTATGTTCTTGGCACTCTTGTCAAAGATCAGTTGACCGTAGATGTGTGGATTTATTTCTAGACTCTGTTCTGTTCCATTGGTCTGTAATGTCTGCCTTTACGTCAGCACCATACTATTTTGATTACCATAGCTTTATAATATATTCTGATATCAGAAAGTGTGAGGCCTGAGTTGAAATTTCTTATCAAGGAGAAGAAGGTAGTGAAACAAAAATGCTCTGAAAGTAAATACAAAATGCTTTTTATTAAATTCTTTTGCTCGCAAAATTGACCTTAGAAATAAGTAACTGCATAGGCAACATTTGGCGACAAGGGTTGGGAGGGGTCCTGGCTTACATTTGGGTGCCCACAATGGGCCAGGCTCGGTGCTCAGCTCTCACCGTTCTTGATCTTTAATTCTCACAGTGGCCTTGCAAATTAGATGTGCTATCCTGTTTTACAGATCAGGGGCCTGGGAATCAGAGAGCTGAAGCAGTTTGCACATGTGCCCCTTTTGAACTCTGGCTTTTGCACCATTTACTTGGCATATCTTGTGGTTCTTTCTGGTGAAAAGTGGCAATATGGTGTATTATGTGCAGTCTTGAGAACTTCTAGTGACCTTTGTCTTTTATTTTATTAGCAGAACGTAGGGGATTTTTGATAAAATATGAAAGAAAAATTTCAATTGACAGAATAGTTTTTGTAAATAGAAAATTTGCAGTATACAAATTTAGCTTCTTCATAGAACTTTGAGCACTTGATCGGTTTTGTCTTTCGATGTCTTTTGGACCGCTTGAGACTTGTGGCCCTCAGCTTTCGCATCTAGAGGACTCAGCTAAGAGACGTTCTATGTCATCATGGAAACATAAGGTCTAAGAGCTGGAAAGAGCTTGAGAGAGAGGGTTCCGCTTCCCCTTTTACCAAGGAGGGAATCAGTTGGTTTGAGTGACCAGTCTCGGTGCCCTGCCCGGGACAGTGACAGTCCCGCAAGGTGGCGGAGGCTGGCTTGGCCCTGAGTCTCCTTTTTGCCACAGGAAGTGAGGCCCCACAGAGCTGTGGGTGTCTCACAGCCTGTGTTTGGTGACTGTGGCTTCTGCAGACTTCCTGGTCTTGTCACTTGGTTTGGATGCTCCCACGATCTGGTCCTTCTTTTTTGCAAAATTTCTGGATGATCTGTGAAGACACAGAAAACGTTAAATTTGCATCATTCAGTGAGTGTAGGGTCTCAAGACATTTTCTAAAAGTATCAGATTGACTCAAGGCTGAACCGTGACAGGTTGGTATTTGATGTTTTTATAGATTTAAAGTTCACGTGGAAAAGAGAAGTTTATGCAGTTTCTTGGGTAATGTGTAAAGCAGCGTGCAATGGAAGGAGCTTGTTCCCCCACGAGGGGAGAGCACTGCACGCGTGAGCCAGGAGCCCTTGCCCGCATCCCGGTTTAGCCATGAACTTGCTCAGAGACTCTGGAGAAGCGCTTGCCCGCCATGCGGCTGCCTCCTTATGTGAAAAATGAGGAGCGGAGTTAACTCTCCCCTCTGGTTACCTTTAGCTCTGTGATTCCAAGAAGCAGAAAATCAATAAAGAAAAATGTCACTAAAGAGTTTTAGTCTTTAAGACTCAGTATTAATGCTGATCATTTATAATAATCACAATCAATTGATTTTAGCTTACAGGATGTGCTACGTAACTTACAGGGCCAAGTACAAAATGAAAATGTGGGCCCCCCGTTCAGAAATGACTAAGAATTTCAAGATGACGTCAGCAGGGCACTAGACCAAGCCCTGGGCTATTCTGAGCACGAGCCCCATGGGATGCACAGGTCGCACGCCCGTGCAGCCAGCTCTGGTCATTTAAGAAGCGGGTATGACTTGCCAGGAGCTGTGCAAGTCTGTAAGGATGCAGCGGTGAGCAGGACAGACCTGCCTTTGCCTTCGTGGAACGTGCCATTAAGTGACGTAGATAACTATTACATAATTGTGATGATGAATCCGTTCGCGAAGCTGGACAAGGGCCAAGAAGGACAAGTGCAAGATGCAGTGGGAGCGCGTCCCTGGGAGTCCCACCTGGTCTGGGTCTCACCGATTTGTGTTTTCCACTTTAACACCTTCCTATTTATGCAGTGTGCAATTTCTTTTCTCTCCTTTCCAGCCATACATAGAAGAAATTTGTGACAGTCTTCGAGGCAACATTTTTCAAAAATTTATGGAAAGGTATGAAACTTCATGAATAGATATAAAATCTTTTTTCATCGAGATATTTGGCACGTTAGTATACTGTATGTGTATAAAATCTTGTGTTGCGTAGGTAAACTTCATTTTACCCGTTAGGCGCTGTCCTTCCAATGTGTGTTTCTTCGTTCAAGTGCTTAGTAACCATGTCCCGTGTACCAGGCTTTGTGTTCCTTTGTTTCCTCAACAGCTTACGTTATTGTTTAGAATTTTAGAGCTTAACTTCTTTTTTGACCTTTAGTTCTTTAGCTTCAAAATGCTCTAAAATTTAAATAGACTAGGGCACCTTATACTAACAGTAGCTCATTGGAACACCTTTGCTAATCCAAGCACACGACTCTATAATGTATTTAATTCACTTGTTTGCACTTTGAAATCACATGCCCCCAGAGTAGGACAGCCCTGCGCTTGATTCTTTATGTCATAGAACTTAAGGATATGGGCAAGTGTCTGTGGTCACATATATGTTATTAATATACCTAATAAATATGTCTTGGGGCCAGCCCAGTGGTGTAGTGGTTAAGTTCACATGCTCCACTTTGGTGGCCTGGGGGTTCACTTGTTGGGATGCTGGGCGTGGGCCTACACACTACTTGGCAAGCCATGCTGTGGTAGGCATCCCACATATAAAGTAGAGGAAGATGGGCACGATGTTAGCTCAGGGCCAGTCTTCCTCAGCAAAAAGAGGAGGATTGGCAGTAGTTAGCTCAGGGTTAATCTTCATCAAAAAAAATAAATCACTAAGTGCCTTTGGGTTATTCAAACTATAGAGCATGTTTGTGACAGAAAATTCTGGAAATTATCGATGATGCCTATAAACGGGTCCAGCTCACATCCTCTGCAGGCACCTCCCCGTCCATTCTTCAGTCCCCTGTTTCTCTGTGATAATGCCCTCTCGGAATGGGACGTTCTAAAATTGCATCTGCATTCACACCGACTGGACTTTTCGCCATCAACTCGGCTAATTTCTAGACAATGGACTTGCTGACTGTCTCCTCGCCGGAGCAGCCTGCAGCTGTTCAGTAATTGCCCTTTACGAACAAACGCTGCTTCACTGCAATTTTTTTCCTCCACTTATTTGCAGAACTAAAGTAATTTAAAAAAAAAAAAGTTGTGTTGTGATTCTAACTAGAGTTCAAGAGAGAATTTTGTCCTCGAGTAGAGTCACTAATATTCATACAGATGATTCCACTTTTCTGAGTAAGAGCGGAAACTTTGCCAAAAAGCAGCGGAATCAAACCGAGGGGATGGGTTGCTGGCTCAGGGCCGACTCCGTCGCTCTTGGTTCTAAAACCTGGCCTTTCCCAACTCGGGTCAGCCTAGCTTGTATATGATTCTTGAGAGAGACGGGAGAAATGGGGATGGGAATTAAAATTGGGGGAACGCTCTCCAACTCTTTGCTGTGTGTTTTGCTCACCACCAGGCAAACCTGCGTTCACACTGAATCAGCCATTCGCTGTTACTGTCACAGGAAACGCCAGGGAAGCTGGCTGCACGCACACTGGATTTCCTGCGACAATTACCGCTTTATGTCAATGAATTATTTTTAAAGTCAACTTGTTCATTTTTATCCCCCTTTGGGTTCTTTTTGTGTTAATACATTCTCAAATTAGAATGAAAAAAAATCCATTATCCAAGAATTTCGAGTCCCAGCTTTGAAAAACACACGCACCCCATAAATAGGAACTCGCAGCCTCCACCCTCGCCTGGGCCACTGCCCTGCTGTCTGCTCATGAAGCGGCAGCTGCCCGCCGCGCAGGGGCTCGTCTCTCCCCTCTCCTGAGCCGAGCAGGGGACCAGTTGCAGCACGGCTGGATCGGGAGGGGAAGCTTTCCGTCTTCTGGATGAGCCTGTGGTCCTCCGTCAGGGAGTGAACTTCAGCTGCTTAACAGTCTGGAGCCGGAGGCAGGGCTCAGAGTTAAAAACGCTTATCCACCCCACCCTCACTGCACCCCAGTCCTTTCTGCATCTTCCCAAGTCGTGTGCAAGGGCTCTGGCTGGCTGAGCCCTTTGTTGCCAAGGCTCTGTTCTCTTCTCAGCCGCTGGTCCTCTTCTTTTAAGAAGTGCCCATTCCGGTGACTAGGTGCTGACTAGGCATGGGGCTTGAGGAAGCCCCATGGACGCGTGACTGAGCCTGGACACCCGGGGACCATCTGTACTTGCTAGAGGAGAACTTGTTACAGTAAACCCACACTGAAGGGGCAAAATATCTGTGTGAGGATGTTCTTTTTTTTGGTAGGGGGTGTCTTCCTGGAGCAGGGTGTGGGTTGAGAGTTGGTTCTCCTTGACTCTTCTCTTGGCCAACAGGGCCCTTCTCTTTCCCCGGTTGTTAGCCCTCCACAGCTAGTTCGAAAGTTTATAAAAGGTGCCAGATCACCACCCACTGTCTCCAGCTCTGAACCCCTGCATCCGTGAGAAAAGAGAGCATGGGTTAGTCCAACAAGCAAGTGAATTTCAAAGTATTGTTACCGCCCAAGCGGGGTCGTCTGCCCTCCGCAAGAGGCGCCAGTGGACAAGAGGCAAAGTGGTGGGAGAGAAAGGGTTTTTATTACAGCTTGCTAGCAAGAGGGAAGGTGGCTGACTAATGTCTGAAAGCACTTTCTTAAGAGGGGCACAGAATCTTGAAGCAGTTATATAGGCCAATGGGTTGTCAGGGAGGGCATTAGGAAGGCTAGCCCCCCTGGTGTGTCAGACTGGGAGTTGCCACATCAGAGCTTTCCGTTGTCATGGGTATCAGCGTGGAATCTCTGTCCAGAGGCCATCGCATTTCTAGGGAACTCAGAACAAAGTTACCATCTTATCGCAGCTGGGAGGGGCTGTAAAATGGACAGAGCCTGCCCATCCTCCACCCTGGAGACAGGCCCTGAATTATCCAGGCAAACTAAAGCAAAGGTTCAAAGGGGCTGGTGAGTCAGGGTTTTTCATAGTCCAACATGACTTTCTCCTATAAGATGGCTTCCCTTATGCTAACTTTTGACGGTGCCTGTATCAGTTAACTCGGCTGTGCTAACAGTGACCGTCATGGATTCACAAACGCTGAGTACACCCCAATGTGGTTGTGTCTTGTGCACTCACCCTGCTTTAAAAGCTGTTTGAGGGGCCGGCCCCGTGGCCGAGTGGTTAAGTTCGTGCACTCTGCTTTGCCGGCCCAGGGTTTCTCCAGTTCAGATCCTGGGCACAGACATGGCGCCGCTCATCGGGCCATGCTGAGGCAGCGTGCCACATAGAAGAACTAGAAAGACCACAACTAGGATGTACAACTATGTACTGGGGGGGCTTTGGGGAGAAGAAGAAGAAAAGAAATGGTTGGCCATCGATGTTAGCTCAGGGCCAATCTTTTTTTAAAACAACAAACTGTTTGAAACAACTCTCAGAAACTCTCAAAATATAGTTTAATTTTACCAACCTCATGGAAGTGTCAGGAGGATCGAGGACGTGCTTTCTAAAAGTCCTTTTAGATTCACTGAGAAAAGACGCTATGTAATTACAAAGAATTCTTCTGCTTTTGATTTTCGATTTAATTATTAGCCTCAGATATATTTTTGAAAGATGTTTAGAAGGCATGTTAAATGAAACCTCCAGGGAATTGGGTATGTGGATGTCCTGGGCATTCTCTTATAGTGCTGATAACACCACTAAGTTGCATTTCATTAAAATTCCTTCCCTCCCTTCTTGCCTTCCTTCCTCTCTCCCTCCTTTTCTTCTTTCTTCTTCTTTCATTCATTCATTCATTCATTCTAAGAACCCTGAATACTCTATCTATATGGCCAACCATCACAAAAATTGTTCCTTGCTTTTTTTGAGGAAGATTAGCCCTGAGCTAACACCTGCCGCCAATCCTCCTCTTTTTGCTGAGGAAGACTGGCCCTGAACTAACATCCATGCCCATCTTCCTCTACTTTATATATGGGACGCCTACCATAGAATGGCTTGCCAAGCGGTGCCATGTCCGCACCTGGGATCCGAACCAACGAACCCTGGGCTGCCGAAGCAGAATGTGCGCACTTAACCACTGTACCACCAGGCTGGCCCCTGAATGTTCCTTGCTTTTACGGAGTATTCAATCTAGAAAACATTTCTTTTGAAAATTTTAAAAACAAACACCGTATAAATATGGTGCTCATTAATAAGAAAAGTAATCAAAATAGCATCTTTATTAAACAGAGATGGTATAGATACTTTTCTTACTTCATGGATGAAAAGTCACTCATCCAGCAGTTGAGTGGGTTGCAGGAGCACGTCTGTGCCGTGTGACTTCCTGCTCTTCCGGTTCTGGTCTCAGGGCTGCTCCCTACGCTGTGTGTATTTTGGAGAGGCAGCACTTGGTCTGGGTTCGGTCAGGCTCCACCATTCTCTCACTGTGTGACCTTGAGCACGCCTCGGTCTTCTCAGCTGTAAAGGGGGGTCATCCCCGTGTCCGGTCATCGAGTCGATGGTGGGAGTCATGAGCAGAGCCTGGCACATGCGAGGTACCATCTGAGTGCTCACTACTCTTATAATTATTTATAAACATGGGTTTTTGTCATTTAGAGCTACGCTGTCCGGTGTGGTAGCCACTAGCCACATGTGGCTGCTGAGAATTTGAAATATGCGTAGTCTGACTTAAGATGGACTATAAGTGCAGGATACACACTGAGTTTCAAAGATGTCATATAAAAACAAGGATATAGACTATCTCACTAATAATTTTATCGATTACTGTTTGAAATGATAATTTTTTGGTATGTTGGGTTGCATAAAATACATTATCAAAGTTAAATGACCTGGGTGGCTCATGTTATCCTTCTCTGGGACACCGCTGGTGTGATAAAGATGTCACCATAGCAAAATGGCAATTAAAAGAGAAAGCTCAGGCCTTTGAGTTTATGAAAAAATGTTTAAGAAAACTTGCTCTGTTTGAGAAGCAACAAAATGGTACAATTCTAGTTTATCTGGTAACGTTGTTCTTTAAATCCAGTTAATTTGATATTTAACTTTTTGGTAATTATTTATATTCTCTTTTAGTGACAAGTTCACTAGATTTTGTCAGTGGAAAAACGTAGAATTAAATATCCATGTGAGTATCATCTTTTTCTTTGTTTTTTTTTTTTAAGTAAAAACTTCCTCTGGCTTAACTTCGTGAGAAAGTATTTCGTTCTGGAACAAACTCCCATGGGCAATACACTGCCAGATGTCGTTCTTACAGCTTTATGTAGGAACAATTCATCCTCCCGTACCCTATTGTAAACGTTGGCGTTTGTATTCTCTTTTATTCATATTCATATACAAGAATGTGTTTATTTATTTAAGAAAGGCTATTTTAAGCAGTCATTGACCCTTTAACGGAAATAGTAGTAAATATGCAAGTCTACAGAAAGTAATTCCCGTATGCTCTTTTCTTTCGCCATCCTGCTAACGTCCCTTTTCGTTTTCTTCTTATTAAATGTAGTCACATAATAAAAATGATGACGTCTTCTCCTAAATCCAAGTTTCATCTTCTTTTTTTGTTGTTTTGAGAATGTTCAAAGCAACCGTCAAACGCAGGCTGCTTTCTCACGTGTGTTTTCTTAGCGTTTCCTCTTCTTTTAGCTTTTCCTCTCTGTAATTCCAGGCCATCACCTACGTCACTGTCAGGACGCACTTTTCATTGTATGGCCTCTCTTCCCTTCTTCATGTTCTCCCTTCACAAAGGTTTGCAATTGGGAAAAAGAAATAATCAACTGGAGTTTTTTTTTTTTTTTTTTGAGGTTTTTACTTGAATGGTACTGTTGGAAGAAGAGGTTTTCTTTCTTTCTTTTTTTTCACCTTTCCTCTTCTATCACATTTCCTGGCAGGATTTAGAAGCAAGAGGCAGTGACACATTTTTTAAAAATCCCTTATGTCTGCTGTGGATTTTTGTTATGCTTATGCCCCTTCACACCTGGTGTCCTCATGTCTCCGTGTCCTCTGAGCATCAAACATGAAGTTTTTGGGTGAAACGCTCCACCTGGGCCGCGGCCGTGATGTTTGAAGGGTTGTTGGGGAACCCTTCAAGAATCTGACCCTTAACTTGCCAGGATACGTAAACGAGGAGGCATTTGCTGTTGTCCGACGGCCTCTTACCATGAACGTAGGACGCGCTGTCTCCTCTGTTCCGTCAAGTGCTATTAAAACCGCTTATGGAGCAGGACATAACTGAGAGGCTACTGACAAAAGGAAAACGCTTATGAATAAAGCCTCTGTATGTACTTTGCTCGCACTTAGTCTTGTTCATGCTCACATGCCCAGCACGAGTCCTCTCTGTTCACTGATGTTATCGATAAAAAATTCACGTGGCCAGCATCCGTTGCGTTCACTCATCGTATGGCCCACTGTTATGAAAACACAGAAGCCCTTGACGTACACTTGTCTTCGACCGTGACGGTTCCTGGAATTGCTGGACCCTTCCCAGACTTTTGGCTTCAGGCTAGCTAAGGTCGCTTTTCATTTTGACTAGAAATTTCACCCTCACTTATCTTCAAGGTATGTGTCTTGTCATCTAAGATTTATGAGACTGAAAAAACAGTCACACTTGACTCCCACTCTGTCATCTTCCCACTTGCCTCTGTTTTGTGCATTTTGAGAGTGGAGCAGAAGAAGGTTCTAGAAAGTCTTGCTGCCTTGTGCGTCTCATCTCTCAGTTCGAGGAATCACTCTTGGAAGGGGCAGATCCCTACGTCAGAATTGCCATTTTAACAACTATGTATGTTTTGCATGAAAACAACCGCCTAATATTTATTCAGTTTTACGTTTCTGTTTTGTATTTCCACTTCGCAGTTGACCATGAATGATTTCAGCGTCCATAGGATCATCGGACGAGGAGGATTTGGTGAAGTGTATGGCTGCAGGAAAGCAGACACTGGAAAAATGTAAGCTTTTATGCTCATATATTTTGCTGGGAATACTGGAATTTTACGCTTGTGTCCAAAGAAAATGCCTACATAAGTATATGGAATCCCACGATCTGGCTTCTGTAATTTACCCCAGAAGAAAATAGACTCTATTTTGTTAAGCATAGTAAATGAGAAAAGTAAGCTGAGACCTCTGCCTCTTAGGGCCAAATGGGGAGTCACCCGGTAACCAGGTATCACGAGCACACAGTGGTTCAGGCCATGGGCGGAGCCAGGCACCCAGAGGTGACCAGGAAGGGGTCTCTGGGTCATAAGGCAAAGAATTCTCTGCTTTATGGAAGAGAGACATTCTCTTCTAAATAATGACCCACTTCTGATTAACGTATGCGGTTTTGGGTGATGTAACATTCCAGGAGACGTCGGTCCCATCGATGAGTAGCTCGGGTGGGTGCCGGTGGGCAGGACGCCCTGCTGCGAGGATCATGATCATGGGGCTCTGTCACTCTACTCTGTCGTTTGTCTTATGGGAAGTTGGTACGAGGCAATGAAGTGCCGTGAGCCAGATGTGAGGTCTCCTGGAAGATGAGTGATGGAGTTCTTAAGTGAGGGAGGAAAATTTTTTTTAATATAGAAGCAGTTTAAGTGAACATATTTTTGAAAGCAAAAGAGAATAGAACAGAACTACAAGTTTAACCAGGCAACAGCCGTGTTAGGACAATGGCAAGGTGGATAGTCTGTGAAGCTTCGTTTATAGATCGTTGAGTCAGCGTAAGGAGTGACGGAGGTCCCTGAACTCAGCGCCCAACTCCCCCTGCTGCCCCAGTGTCACCCACAGGCTGTCACTCAGCCTCGGCTTGGCTCCCTCCCGGGAGTGGGCAATGACGGCCTTGCCTTTCCATTTTCAGATGGCTCCCACAGCTGGCATGCTTTTTATTATTTGGGGGCTGAAATTTACCTTCGCTAATTTCTGCCCATTGCTGCCTTCCTGCTTGGGGACCCCATGGAGGGCGAACCCGATGCCTGGCCCCCAGGTGTCTGCAGTCTGGTGTCGTGCAGAGACAGGAAAACCTGGTGACCCAGAGTGGCGGGCCTGGCGCCATCCGGCTAGGTCGGAGGCAGCTTCCACGCTCTCTGGCTTGAGTTTGAGCCCCCTCGGAGCCTCTGTATCCTAGCCTATAAACTACGAATAATTAAAACACCTACTTTGTAGAAATAATACCCCCTAAAGCATTCAGAACGCTGCCTATCCCACAGTATTAGCAAACAGTCGCTTCTGGAAACATTCATCCCTGTTCTTTACTTGCACAGTAGACTTTCTGATCCTAAATGACACGTTTTACCCATCACTTGTTACACTTCATTGAATTTGTTTATGTTTTACTCCACGTTGCCGCTTGTCAAGGTGTTTATGATGTCTAATCTGACACATGCTGTGGTAGAGGCGAATAATATCAAGTCGTCTCTTCAAATAGCGACTGTTAGTTCGCTTAACTCTCAAAAACAGCCAGCGTTTGGTAAATAGTCTTTTATTTCATAGATTAAGGGTAGACACTTAGCAGCACTCAGCTAGAAAGTGGCCAAGCCCCACTCCTGTGAGTCCCTGAGTGTGTCCCCCCGAGTCTCCAGGCTCCTGGTTCCCTGCGCGCTGGCCCTGAGCCCCTCAGGGACCCGACGGCCACCTGCTCTGGGGAGCCTGGTCCAGGCATCGTGCTTTCTCAGGGCTCAGGGCCTGGGTGAGCCGTATGCGCTGGGCTGCGGCTTAAAGGTTTTATTAAACCCCATCCTGGTGGAGGGTGGTGACAGAAGCAGTATGAAGCATTTTGAAAATTCTGTATCATAAAAAGTAAATACTTAAAAAACCCGTCACTCCCCGTGTTCTCCATATTTGATCCCATAATTGAGCAAATCAATGACTCGTCAACGAATATTTTATAAAGAACTCCTGGAGGAGTGGATGAAAACATCAAATTTGAACATCTGTCTCTGTTTTACTGTAAGTCAGGACATTCTGAGTTATGAGCAGTTAGAAATAAGTGGATGTTCTGTGTTCTACCTCAGCCGGACAGCTGTCTTTGTGGTATCCCGGGGCCTGAAGAAGTAGTCCGTCAGTGGGAATTTATACGCAGAATTTTACACATGCACAGAATTTTCAAGGCCCTGCAACCCTTGTAAAAATCTTCCTTTCAGCTTTCTGTTGTCCTGTGGAACAGCCTGCTCTCTTTAACCTGTGATTACGGAGCATGCCAAAATAACGTCTGTATTTCCTTCATATTAATTTGTCCCAAGTTTTCAAAATTTCTTAAGTTGCCAACTGTTTCTTAGCAACTAACTTTAATATAAAAATTTATTGATTCTTTTTATTATTTGAAATACAAGTATCAAGATTAAAAACAAACCCATTAAATAGCATTTTAGAACATGCTCTTTTGAACACGTTTTTCCCTTCCCCTTTTATTGATCGCCGATGTTTTAGAGTCTCACGCTCTGCAGTCTTATAAAATCTTTCTTTTTTTTTTTTGAGGAAGATTAGCCCTGAGTTAACTACTGCCAATCCTCCTCTTTTTGCTGAGGAAGACTGACCCTGAGCTAACATCCATGCCCATCTTCCTCTACTTTATATGTGGGACGCCTACCACAGCATGGCTTTTGCCAAGCAGTGCCATGCCCACACCCAGGATCCAAACTGGCGAACCCTGGGCCGCTGAGAAGCGGAACGTGCGCACTTAACCGCTGTGCCACCGGGCTGGCCCCATGCAGCCTTATAAAATCTTGACCACTGGGGCTGGCCCCATGGCCGAGTGGTTAAGTTCGTGCGCTCCGCTGCAGGCGGCCCAGTGTTTTGTTGGTTCGAATCCTGGGCACGGACATGGCACTGCTCATCAGACCACGCTGAGCCAGCGTCCCACATGCCACAACTAGAAGGACCCACAACAAAGAATATACAACTATGTGCTGGGGGGCTTTGGGAAGAAAAAGGAAAAAATAAAATCTTTAAAAAAAAAAAATCTTGACCACGCCAAGTTCACGGTTCCTAAATGCTGAATATTATACCTACACCCCCCCAACACACACACAGAGTGGTACGAGCAGTACCTAAAAAATGTATTCCGCTGAATTTATTTACATTCGTCTTTATGCTTTTATTTAACTGGAACTTCCATTCATGTATGATAGAAATATCTTAATTACTGCTTGATTTTTTAAAAAAAATAAGCTTTTTATTTTAGAATAGTTTTAGGTTTACAGAAAAGGTCCAGAGAGCACAGGGAGTCCCACATGCCCCACGCCCAGGATCCTCACCCTGCATTCGTCACAGCGAATGAAGCAGTGTTGAGACATTATCATTAACAAAGGCTCTCCTTACTCAGATTTCTGTGTTTTCTACCCAAAGTCTTCTGTTCCAGGATCCCACGTTACGTTTAGTCATCAGGTCTCCTTGGCTCCTGTAGATGGTGACAGTTTTTCAGACTTGTCTTTGGTGGCCATGATGGCCCTCAGGGGTTCTGGTCCGGTGTGTTGTAGAAGGTTTGTGCTTGAGTTTGTCTGATGCTTTGCTCATAGTTACACTGGGGTTACGGTCTTTAGGAAGGAAGACCCCAGAGGTAAAGTGCCCTTCTCATCACATCACATCAAGGGTACATGTTATTAACATGCCTGTCGAGGTTGACCTTGACCTTGACCGCTTGGCTGAGGTCGTGCTTGTCAGGCTTCTCCGGCTACTGTCCCGGCTCCTCCGTACTCTGCTCTTTGGACGGAAGTCACTGTGTGCAGCCCACACCAAGGAGTGGGTGATGCTCTGCTTCCTGGAGGGGGGAGTTGATTGTTTTCTTTTTTTTTTTTACTTTTTTTTCTTTTGAGGAAGATTAGCCCTGAGCTAACATCTGCTGCCAATCCTCCTCTTTGTGCTGAGGAAGACTGGCCCTGAGCTAACATCCATACCCATCTTCCTCTACTTTATATGTGGGACGCCTGCCACAGCATGGCTTGCCAAGCGGTGCCATGTCTGCACCCGGGGTCTGAACCGGCGAACCCTGGACCACCAAAGCAGAATGTGCGAACTTAACCACTGCGGCCCCTGATTTTTTTCTTAATACATGCGAAGTAAAAAAAAAAAAAAAAGTTTTTTGCATGGCACTTGGGTGCCATTTTGCTTTTTTAAAATGCTGTCCAATCTTGAGAAATTTTCTCCAGTATGATGTGTATTACTTAAATCAGCATAGATATATTTTTGGTGTGGATTTTTCAATAATATGTATGTTTCTAGGTATGCTATGAAATGCTTAGATAAGAAGAGGATCAAGATGAAACAAGGAGAAACATTAGCCTTAAATGAAAGGATTATGTTGTCTCTCGTGAGTACAGGAGTAAGTATTCAGTTTTGAGCATTGCTTTTCTTTTCTGTATTTATTTGTTTTAGAACAATTTATTAAAAATGCAGGCTTTTTTTTTTTCTGGCGACTTATGGGGCTAACCAATTCTTGGGTAGGTTAGAATGGATAGAATGCAGGCAGCAGCATCTCTAAGTTAATATGAGAAGTGTATAATTCAGATATTATCTCTGTTTCATTTGGGAGTTAGACATCGTTACGCACGCCCACGACTTCTCCCTTTACTGCCTGTTTATGCCTGCCTTCTTTGCAAGTGTGGTTGCAGAGATGGCAGGAAATAATCACAGCAACAAGAAAAGAATCACTTGAGTATAATTAAGAATCGGCTGTTATCGACCGAGAAGGAAACCCAGAGAAGAAAAAGGAAGAGAAAAGTGGCTGTTGTCATTCATAAATGGAGAGGAAGCGACGTGGGCCAGTCAAATCTGAGTTGTCCCTTTGGGGTTGCCCCCAGTCTGTGTGTCCTTTGAAGGTGATTTTATCTTCTCAGCACTTGGCCGCTGTGACCTGCGGTGGACTTTGGCCCTGTCCGTTTCTAGCAGTGTTTCTACCTGTTGGACGTTTTGTTTGCGTGTCCAGCTCTCATTTTTAGCTCAGCACACGTGTAAACATTGACTTTGTGTCTTCTTTACTTGACAAACAGCTTCCCATTCTGATGTCTTTTTCTGTTAATGGTGTTCCCCAGGACCCAAAGCTTGGCTCTGATTTATTTGTACCGTCGCCAGTGTACACATAAGGACACATCCAGGAAAACCCAGTGTCCCAGAGACCTGGGCACGCCTGTGTGCACCCGCAGGTTGTTTCCATCCAGTGTTCCGAGGAGGCTGGGGAGTTGGGATCTAGAAAGAAAGGCGTGAAGTGAACATGGAGTGGCCAGTCGCATGCTGTGTAGCTCACATGAGAGTTTTCTGTTAAACACTGAGCCAGGAGGGTTTGTACATGGTGAGACGCGGGGGGCCCTCTGCGTATCCTGGCTGGGTGCTAAATAAGGTCATCTTCACCCAAAGGATTTGAACAAATCAAATTTTCATGGTGAATCCAAGAACCCCTTTCCTCTAGTAAGCGAGGAACCTGAGACCCAGGAGGCTCGTTTCCTTGCCCAGCGTCTCTGGACTCCTGGCACCCCACTGTTCCTCTCCCGTTATCATTTTATGGGCTCCGTGTTTTTATCGCGTCGATTTAGTGTATTGTAGTTTATATTATTCTGGTGTTAGTTTTAAGTGGTTCTGGAAAGGCTATCTGCTGTGGAAGCAAAAGAATATCATAATTTAGCTCAACAATAACAAATGAAAATGCCATCGCTATAAATAATTTCTAATATGTGCGTCTGCCTCCCAACCTGTGGACGTGAAGCATTTCAAATAAGAGTTGTCCTGTGTGTGTGTGACCAAGGTTTTAGCTGGCTGCAATGGCAACTGAGCAGCCTGCTCCTTGTGTTGGACTCGGTGTGAATGGCAGTGGCTTCTCGTTTCCATTGGCAACGTCTTCGTCTTAAATTTCAGATGTGGATGTGTGCATACTGCATATTGTAAGTGGTTATTAAGATATTAATTTTTAATGAGTTATCTCAAAACCCTAGTCTTTCTTCTCGAGAAAGCCTATGGAAAAAAATGTTGGGTTTTGGGAAAGTATACGTACAATTTTCATGTAGCATTTTTTTGTTGTATTCAAGTGAGGGAGAATGTGGTCGAGTAGTTGTATAGATTCTCACTGGTTTGCCCCTAAGGGAATGAAGACAAAGAAAAAATTGGGGTTATATTGGCCTACTGGTTGGAACTAATTCTAAAGAATTGTTTATATTTTTTATTCAAACGCCAAAACTATTTAGTATTTTGTCACTTCTAAATACATAATTTAAGCAAAAGAGTTGTAGGAAAGTTATTTGGAGATTGTTTTGCTAATCAAAGGCCACTGTTTCGAGGTTTTTGGTGATCTTGAGTCTAAAATTGCCGCATTTGGTTAGACGGTTGGTCAGCCCGTGTCAACACGCTCTCCTGGGGGATGGCACGAGCCTGGACTGCAGCCGCTCGTCGCAGCTGTCTTTTTACTGGAAGGTCTGTTTTTCTGTCAATCTCAAATTGAGCATTCCGACCCCTCCTCCCCCAGAGACAGCAGGAACTACTGCCCCCCTCTTACTCTGTAATTCTTGGCTAGAAAAAAGGGCATCTGCGTGTTTGAGAACCAGGTAGAGAATGTCCATAGCTGGAAGGGCAGGCAGCACGTTCCTGAAATAAGTCACTTCCTGTTCATCAGAGGTGACTCGCTTGGTCCTTGAGCTGTATTTGAGGGTCTGGGTGGTGCCAGGCGCTCTGCCACGAGGTGGGGGCTCCCAGAGCTCGACTTCGGCCCTTGCTGTTCTAGAGCCGCCTAGAAAGCGAGAAGGTGGTAGTATGCAGATAAGCTCAGAAATGTGTGCATAACTGGAACACGTGGCTGGGGCTGTGAGGGACAGGTACCCCCAGCTCGGAAGGTGTTTAACCGGGTGGAGACGGCGTCGAGGGTGCTGCTCTGAAGTCAGAGGAGTGTTTGAGGACCTCACGGGAGGCAGCGTAGCTGGACCTGAAGGGATGGGGCGAGTAGCACGAGATGAAGACGGAGTCCAGAGCAGACCGTGAAGAGCCTTCTAGGCCTGTATTGAGGATTGTTAAGAATCTTAGAGCCATTGGAAGCAAAGAGTGTTGAAGAGGAAGACAGCACGATGAGTGTGAAAAGACTCCTTGCACCGCGGTGTGGGGAAATTTTCTGCAGGAGCGGCTTCATCGTCCATTTTATCACAGTTTTCTACAGAGTTCCTGCAGAATGCAAGCTGTTTTGCTCCCTGCCGGTAGGAAATCAAAGAAGAGGGCTCCTGGCTGAGGGTTTGCCTCTGAAAATCTGCCAGTTCTTGGTGACCTTTAATTTTTAACGAAGGCAGAGCGTCTTCACCAGCATTATCTTGGGAACTGTATCAACCCCGGCATTACATTGCTGCCCCTTTTTCCACGTTGGTCGCCATCCAGTCCTTTGCGACTCGGACCCCACAGGAGACCCAGGAGAGTGTCTGCTCAGCGCCTGAGCCATGCAGATTGCAGTCCTTGGGTTCTGTAGAAGGAACTGAATCCTAGCCCTCTAACCGAGCTTTTATTTTCTGTCGCCATGGAAACCTGGCCTTCATAAGTAGCCTCGCATCAGAGAACCCTGGAGAGGCCAGGGGACCTGGGGGTTGACTCTTGGCTGGCTGCCACATTTCTTTGTGACCTCAACCAAGTCATTTCCCTTTTGGGGGGCTTAGTTTCCTTGTCTTTAAGAAGTCCAACCAAGTGATTTTTTTTTTTTTTTTGGTGAGACCCCTTCTTGCTCAGGTGGCCTATGATTCCCAATTTACAATTCACGTCCCATCCAGTAACATCATGTCTTAAGAATACTTGACTCTTTTGCCATTCTCTCAGGGCTGTTGTTAGAAGGATTGTATACCATCGTGTGTGGAAATCCCCCTTGGCGGGGTCTGCTTGTCCCCGTGGAGATGTGAGTGTGGTGCCCTCTCAAGCTGGGAAAGACCCCGGCTGTGCTAAGTTCTGGGTCCACCCGCTTCTCTCTAGGTCAGTTTGCTATCAGATCAGGAACCAGATTTGTGGGGAACCCCATTCAGGAAGGAGCAGAATGAGCGCCTGCAGCGGGCTTTTAGAAACTTCTGGTGAAACAGGTGGGTTCCCAGTGGGGTGGTGCCCAGGAAGGCCACAGGGCTTTTAAAAGAAAAGGGATAGCACCCTTGTTTCACTTATTTTCAAGCAAAATAAATCTTGAAATCAGTAAAAATGAACACCATCTCAACAGAACTCTAAGGAAAACCAGGTAACCGCAAAATGAATTTTGTAGTTCATTCTGGAGCAATTTCCTCCAGAAGATTTATGGAAATTGAATTCAAGTTCATGAATCTTTAGCGTATAGGAATATGTTAGCTCCAATTTATCTGTAGGCCGTTAATACAGACCGTTGAACAATGCCAGTTCTGTTTATAGATTATTCTGTTGAAACTTGAATCTTTTCTGTGGAAGTTAGTAATTCTTTGTTTCTGTTGAGAAAGTGGATATAGATATTTTATGCCATTTTTTAGTTGAATCGGTGGAGTGGCAAGTGTTCGCTGTATAGAAAGAATCTAAATAGGCCTGGTAGTTCTGGCAAAGCACGATGGATTTCCACAAGGGAACACGTGCGTGTGTCTCCAGCACCAGATCGAGAGGTGGAAAGTTACTGGTGTTCCAGAAGCCTACCCCTTCCATCACTCGCCCCGCCCCACACCCGAGCTAACTACCACCCAGGTTCCTAGCACCGTTAATTTAGCTCAGCCTGGGTTTGAACTTCGTGTAAGCGTTCTCTTTTGTGTCTGGCTTCTCACTCAGCCTTCCTTGTGAGGTTCGTCTGTGTTGTTGCACACGGCAATAGTGCCTTCTGTCTTTTTTTTAACTGAGGTCACCTTGGTTTGTAATGTTCTATCCATTTCAGGTGTACAACATTGTATTTCAGCTTCTGTGTAGACTACTTCGTGTTCACCACCAAAACTCTAGTGCATTCTGTGACTAAATACAGGGGACAGCAAGTTAGGAGTGGCCCGCGGACCAAGTCTGGCTTGCGGCCTTTTTTGGTACAGTCCATGAACGAAGGATGATTTTTATGTTTTCAAAGGATTGTAAAGAAAAGAAGAATATATGACAGAGGCTGTATGGGGCCTGCGAAGCCTGAAATATTTACTTGTTTGGCCCTTCCTACAAGGTTTGCTGCCCTGCTCTAGAATATTCCATTGCATAAAGAGGCCACAATTTATGTATCCATCCCACTGTTGGTGGACACTGGGGCTGTCTCCTGGTTTGGGCTGTTTCGAATAGTGCTACGAGGAACATTCTCGAGCAGTTCCTCTGGTGCATGTCAGTACACACTGCTGTGAGGTGGGTACCCTGAGTGGAATCTCTGGGTCGTGGGGTTTGCAGGTGGCGCTCAGCTTTAGGAGATACCACCAAACAGCTTTCAAAACTGGTGGTACCGTTGGACACTCCTAGCAGCAGCATATGAAAGTTTCATTTACTCCTTATCTTTCCAACACTTGATATTGTCGGTTTTTTAAGTTTTAGCTATTCTCTTGGGTTTTAGTGACAGCCCGTTGTGATTTTAATTTGCATTTCCTTGGGGACAGCTGAGGTTGAGCATCTGTTCATATGGGCTTGCCCGCCCTAGAGTATCCTGTTATGTAAGGTGCCTACTTTTTATTATTATTATTTTTGCTGTTTTTCTGTTGGGTTGTTTGACTTTTTCTTTATTGATTTGTAAGAGTTCTTTATATATTCTAGATATGAGTCCTTTGTGTGTTTATGGATTGTAAATATCTTCTTCCATTCTGTGGCTTGTCTTTTCACCCTCTTAATGGTGTCATGTGATGAACGGAAGTTTTTTGTTTTATTTTAGTCTAGTTTATCAATGTTTTTATGGTTAGTGCTTTTTGTGGCACATTTAAGAAATCTTTACTTACCCTAAGATCATGGAGATGTTCTTTTTTTTCTTCTTCCAGAAGTTTTCTTGCTTTACGTTGCTCATTTAGATCAGTATCTACCTGGAGTTGATTTCAGCGTGTGGTGTGAAGTAGGGGTCAGTGTTCATATTTATTGTACAGATATCCCACTGCTCCAGCATTGCTGATTGGAAAGGTCGTCCTTTCCCCCTGCCCTGTTGTGTCACTTTATCACACATCAAACGACCCTTTATGTGCGGGTCTCTTTCAGGATGCTCTGTTCTGTTCCTTAGGCTTAATTGTCTGTCCTTGGGCTAAGACCACACTGTCTGAATTACTTTTGTTTTATAATAAGTCCATTTCTTGCACTATAAATTTCCCAGGTTTGTTTTTCTTCAAGAATATCTGAACTTTTCTTGGCTGCTTACATTTCCATATAAATTTTAGAATCTGCTTGTAAATTTTCATTTTAATTACCATTGCATGTAAACTAGATTAATTTGGGGAAAACTGACATCTTTGCAATTGAGTTATTCAGTTCCTGACCCTGGTATTTTTTTCCACTTTCAGAAGCTAATTTAATTCCGTGTTTATTCTGAATGTTTCAAGACGATAATACAGATGACATTTTTCCTCCCGTGGTATGGTTTTTCCAACTTCAGAATCAGAGATTGAAATGGATATTTGACTAGCCAGAACCAAAATGTAGACCAGCAAAAAGAGGCAGTAATATTTTCCTGTAAAATCTGAGTTTTTGGAAGATGTAGATAGAAGAGTCAAGATTGAATCCGAGTGAGAGAGAACCTTCGAGTTTGCTCCAATTGGTGCTGTTATGTCTCTGTTTATTTTATCAGTAACCAGATGCGTTTTACTGCGGCTGTTAAAGTTACCACGTGGGTGTCTGTACTCGATGGGTAGGGCAGTGGTGTGGGGAAAAATCTACACATGGTGTTTGGTGGCAGATACGCTTTCCACGACAGCTTTTGCTTTTCTTATGCACTTGTTTTCTTCACTCTAGGATTGTCCTTTCATCGTCTGTATGACCTACGCCTTCCACACTCCGGATAAACTCTGCTTCATCCTGGATCTGATGAACGGTAAGCCACACTCGGGAAGTCTGGAGACACTCACACACGTCGCCACGCTGTGAAAGCTCAGCATGCGTTAATTTAGGCACACTGGCACTTCGGCTCTTTCAGATAATGAGGTTCCCCCTGAAGTTTAAGGAAACCTTTGACTCTTCCATTTTCAGTTAAAATTCGTTTAAAAATATTGACTGCAGTTTCCCTCTGGCCTTCCTCATCTCTCCCCAGGAAGTTGCATTTTCTAGAAAAGATTTTCATAAAACACTTATAGTGAAGCTCAATTTTCTGGAATACAGCTGGCCTAGATCTTTAATAAGCTTGTTTCCTGACCCCCCAACTTTTAGGAATGAAATGCATCGTCATAATAAAGGCCAAAGACAGAAATGTATTTAAAAACCAACTTGGAAGGACTGACTTTGGGCCAGTGCAGATTTTTGCCCAATCTCTTGCCCCTTCGAAACCTGCAGTACTATAAGTTGAACTTTTGAACTAGGCATAGTGACCCCGAGAGTGCCGAAAACTTTATAGCTAGAAAAGTAGTTTCTAATACTAGAAAGCAGCATGGTATGTGTTCAAAGGGTTTTTAGTAACAAGAACTAAAATAAAGAGGCATACAGTTCAACAAATGGAATACCTAGGTTTTTTTGAAGTTCATTTGAAGTTTTATTGTGTTTTGAGCGCTTGATTTAACATGAAGGAATTTCACAGACACAACAGTGAAAGAATCAGACACGGCAGCATCTAGGCTGTGTGTTCCGACTGACGTGACTGTCAGAACAGGCAGAACTAATCGACGGTGGGAGAGGCGAGAGTAGGGTCCCCTTTGCTGACCAGGGGCCGGGAGCCGAGGTACTAACTGGCAAGGGCCCTTCTGGGATGCTGGAGACCTTTTACATCTTGTTCTGGTCGTAGTTCGCAGAAGTGCATGCCTGTGAAAGAGAGGAGTCTTGTAAAGCCAGGGCAGTAAGGTTGGACACACACTAACTTTTATAGATCAATAGAAGCTTTTCCCTTACAGTTTATAAAATGTTTCCTTACCCTGTTGGTGGCATTTTCTGTCTCTGTAACTTTAGGCTGCCTGACTGTTTACATTTTCCGACATTTTCTTACGAAAAATTTCAAACATATATCAAAATTGAAAGAACTCCTGGGCACTCACAAATACCTGCCTCCTGGATTTTACCAGTTAAAATTTAGCTGTATTTGCGTTATCGAATATCTCTCCGTATAATCAGTTTGTTTATTTATTCGTGTATTGCCCACAGAGCCAGTCGCTGAGCCGCGCACTAGATCACTGCGTAGGTCGGTTTGGTTAGTAGACAGGACTTAAGCAATCGGAGCACAGTAGCTCAGCGCAGCCTGGGATGGTGCGTCTGGGAGCCGCGCTGCCAGCCCGAGACGGGTCACTTTGTTGTATATCATCCCGGTCATTGCTACGTCCAGTCTTCTCAATGTTGAAGTTTTCGCTATAATTTTTACAGTGTCTTGTCAAACTGCAGAAACCAGAGAGAGGCATAGAGACAAAGCCGAAGCACAGTTGACCTTTTTTGCCGCGTCCTAACTATTCAGGAGGACAGCGGTTTTTGTTCCCTTTAAATGAACACGCTTTGCATTAAATCGGGCGTCTCTGATTGCAGGGGGCGATTTGCACTATCACCTTTCACAGCACGGGGTCTTTTCTGAGAAGGAGATGCGGTTCTATGCCACGGAGATCATCCTGGGGCTGGAGCACATGCACAACCGGTTTGTCGTCTACAGGGATCTGAAGGTGAGGCCGTTCGCACACTCGCTCTGTCTGCTGGACCCGTGCAGTCCGTGTTGTGGTCTCTCTTTCGTTGCATCCTGTCATCTTCCTCATCTCAGCCCCGATGACATCTTCGTCTGTGGGCCTCCTACAGACTGCACACTCTGTTCTGGGACCTCGTGTCCACCCCAGTCGTCACTGTCCCTCAGTGCCTGCTACAGTGCCTGGTACAGCTCATGCACTAACTCAGACATTTTCCTGGGTTAATTGACGAAAAGCAGGGTAGGCATTCTTGGTGTCTTCCATTTTACAATTAATTGTAATTCACTTAAAGGTCACTAAGCAGCTGATTTGGCCATGGCTCTGTGTTAGAACCGGAGAGGTACAAAGATGAACGAGCAGAGACCATGCGTCTCACCCGGGGCTTAGACCGCGGTGAACCAAGACATCACGTGGCTGGGTCGTAACTCATCTGAGGCCAGGCTGATCCAGCGGGGCGGGGCTGCCGATCAGCCTGCAGAACTTCCCCCAGTCGCCACTCTCAGAGCTTGATGCTGTTTTGAGACTGCCTTGAAAATCACTGCTAGATTTTTAGATCCAGCTCGTAGCCCGAGACTGCTGTGCTTGGGCTTCTGTTCTCGTTCTCTTGAAAACCTCACTGGATTGAGAAAATGCATTCAGTCTATTCCGAGTTCCTCCCTTCCAGACCTTGGTGCTGGGACCCGGGTTCTGTGTTAATGGGGGAGGTAGGACTTCGCTCCGTGCATCAGTGGTGTCACTCATCCAGCCAGCGGTCTGCAGACGGGGGAGGGATAAAGGGGACCCTGACAGGATGTAGAAATGCTCATGCAGATGCATAAATGTGTAAATAATGAGAAGAACAATGACAGGAGTGGCAGTTTCCCAGTAGGAGCATGTGTTTGCCTCCTGTCGCAGATTCCTTTTTGAATGAACCCAAGGAAACCAGCTGAAATGTCCCAACTGAAATGTACAGATTGCGTTCCTTTCTCTAAGGAGCTAATATGTTTTGCATTAGCTTTTTAAGGTTCCCCTTTAAGAATCTAAAATATTATATTTTATTTTCGAGCCTAATATTTTTTTCACAAAATGTTTGTAAATTTTGAAGCTTTCTTCAAGGTTAAAGAATTATTCCCTTAGTTCCATATGAACATAAAGAGGAAAAAATGTATTTTCATCGAACTAGAAATAATTAGACGCTGCTTGGCACATGACATTTTATTTCCTCATGTGATTTTTGCAGAAGAGTGAAATGCATGCTGAAGGCCCGTGAAATGCTATTGTAATACATTTTAATTTAAATCTATAACCGGTTTCTAATCATCTTTATGCTGTATTTTTGTTTTCCAAGCTATTTAGTGCGCAGCGGGCTTAATTTCTATTCAAACTTAATTCTAGTCACTCATGATTATTCATGCCTCATTTTTATAATAGCATGGCATTATTTTTATTTCAAGGAAAACAATAGTTGATCTCCAGCAGAAAAATATCATTAAGATGACTATAATTCAGTGTATGTTAGAGAGAGGAGCTTTGTTTGCCGTGATTATGCTGAGTAAATCTAATCTTAATGGACACATTTCATCAGAGTTGCGGTCAAAATTGTATTTGGTCATTTGGTCGAGCCCTGGGTTGGTGACGTACCAGCAAACAGAAATGACATTTATCGGGATTGGTGTGGCCCTGCGGAATACTTTTGGTCTCTTAGGTCAGCGTTTGTACATTCCCGCAAGATTTCTTTCTGTTCTGTGCTTGGTGGCCTTCCTCTCCGAAGTCCTTGACCAAAGCCAAGAAGCTGGCGGCCTCACCCGCTCTGTGGACAGGCCGCTGTCCTGGCCAGATCGCTGTTCTTGGCGTGAGAAGGACGAGCTTTCAACTGTGGTGAAGTGTTGAACGAGTAGAATCCTTCGCTTCTGTCATTACCATTTTCCTGCTGAAATTAGCATGAAAAACACTATTCTCAGTGTCACGCCCTCCCTGGGTGTGATAATATAAGCTAGCATTGGTGTTTAGGAACAGACTGTGGTGAAACAGTAAAATACGTGTGCCTGTCGTTTTAGAAGTTCTTGAAGCCACCAGGCATTTTGGGAACTCTTGAAGATCATCTTCTCTTTCTCTCTAGCCCGCAAACATCCTCTTGGACGAACACGGACACGTGCGGATATCAGATCTCGGCCTGGCCTGTGATTTTTCCAAAAAGAAGCCACACGCCAGCGTGTGAGTAGTGCATTGACTGCTTGCTGTCGTTTCTCTGAGGCCACTCGTTTATTCACTCAGACCCTGACCTGGTCGTGTGTTCCCCCAACTTTTTCTTGCCATTGGTGATTTCAATATGTGATGATGCCTGGTTGGGGGAAGACCCCATGTCCCGGGGTGTGGGAGGACACGAGGGTGGGGCACTTTCTCTTGCTGTCTGGGGGAAGTGTGGACAGACCCACAGCAAAGGGCTCAGGGGCCAGGGTGGTCTGTGGGAAGGAGGGGTCTCAGCAAGACGCCCAAATTCACACTGGCTGTGTGACCCTGAGTTGGTCACCTTACCTCTGTGACCCTCGGTCTCTTCTTCTGTAAAGTAGAGGTAATGATAAGTGCCTGAAAGTTGTCATGAGGAGAAGTGGAAAAGGCCACGTGTCATGGAAGCTGTGAAAGCAGCCCTCCAAGGAAGGCCCGGAGGTCAAGTTTCTCTCTCCATCTACTTTTTCCTTCCTTTTCAGAGTGGCTTCTATTTTTCTGAAGAGAAATTAGGAATCTGTCTTTTTTTAATTAAAAAACCAAATCGTCTACTTGCAGTTCAAGCTTGCAGGTCATGTTGTTAGATTTGAGTATTACATCAGGCCTCTAAAACGACCGTGTGGAAGAAACTTCCTGACGCCGCAGCCCTCGGCCAGCAGCTGACCTGTCCTCAGCCTGAACTACCTCTGGCCATGGCCCAGCTTGATCAGCGCGCGTTGTCACTGGCCTGAGGACTTCCCTGAAGCCGGGGTTGTTACAGTGACTGCAGGATTCTAAGGTGGCTGTCCCAGCCCTCTCCAGAAACAGCACAGGATGCGTCCTGGCTTTCGTTTCTCTTTCTTTGGTATCAGTTTATCTGGTTGGAAAGTGTGGGCAGGTGGGCAGCTTGCGGAAAAACAGATGACCTTTGCTTTATTTTTGCTTTTTAAATTTATCATTCTTAGCACTGAACCTTTTAAAATTACGCTTAACAGAGAGCTAATGTTCCTCTCCGTGTTGAATGCTCTTAAAAAATCTCCCAGGAGCCTCATTTCCCGCAGCCGTGCAGAAAAGCGGCAGATGCTTCTCAGAAGTCAAGCGGTTCTGAATTTCAATCCTTTTCGAGGGGCTGCTTAAAGCAGAGCCGCCTTTTAGAGCCCTGATCAGATGTTAACAGTGAATCGCGCCGTCTCTGTAAACACGGTTCTTTCTACAGAATCTGGGATATGGTGATAAAAGCATTAGCATTTTGCCAGCACTTTACAGTTATTAGGCCAGAACCTCTGCTTGTATAAGCTTCTCCTAGGGAGTTCGTTAGACATTTTTTAAGAGAGTCATTTGAATTTTTAATGCCACAGCTATTTCGTATGCTAATTTCTTCCATTTAGTGTAGTCACAACTGAATACGAATCCAAGAGCTCATAAGACTTAGTCTTGTAAAGGAATTAACTTTCGGGTGTGGGGTTGTTTGTTTTCTTACAGAGCCGCTCCCACCTCTCTCTGTGATTCCCTTGTCGGCTCTGAGAGGTGGGCGGGGTGTGCCGGGTTTGACCAGCGTCTGTGAGGGGATGAGGTTGGGAAGGTTGGTTTCCATGTTCAAATGACGAGAGCGGGGCCACTACTTAAAAAGGATGAACGCACTATGAAATGCCCATTTTTTAAGGAAAGGAGGCGTGCTGTGGCCGAGAACAGAGGCTTTCGAGTCCGCAGCTCTGGGTTTGAACCCTCCCTCCCACTGTGCCAGCCTCGTTCTTCTCCCCATAAAGACGAGATGATCATGATGTTTCCTTGACGTGACAGTCGTGAGTGTTGTCAGCTAATTCGCACGGCAGGTGTTTATTTAACGTTGGCTGTGTGCCAGGGGCTGGCGCTGTGACTGTGCAGTGGTGACCAAGACAGAGGATCGCTGCCCTCCTGAGCCGGCAGCCCAGGAACCTGTCAGGGCCGGGGGGGAGGGGGGGCCCAGTGTGTGGGCTAGCGGTGCCAGCAGCCACAGCCCTTGTCCTGTCATTAGCTGACCACTGCTCGCCCAGGCACGCATGGCCAGCTGCTTTGAATATCTTATTATTGTCACAGAAAGCCCATAGGTCATAGGTATCATTATCTACTTTTTGTGGCATGGAAACTGAGGTTCAGAGAAATTAAGTAACTTGAACAAGGTCACTTACCTGGCACATAGTGGGGCTAGAATTAAAATCCAGTTCTGTCTGACTCCAGAGCTCGTGCTCCTTACACTATGTGGGCAAACTCCCCGAGGCTTTGAAGTGATCTGCTTAGTACCAAAGATTTTTGGCCGGAATTTCACCCGGTTCCACAGGTCTTTTCAAAGCTGTAGGTGTGATCTGGGCACTCGCCCGGTGCGGCCCCATCTACAGAGCAGCGTGTGGGTGAGGTTCCTGACTTGAGTCCATTTACTGATGGAAGCAAATTATCATAAACTAAAAGTTAACTGTGGAGTAGCCACAAAATTCAAAATAAAAGCATTGACTTGAACGGATCATTGTATGTAGTTTGAGTCCCTGCTTACTTTATCGGAGAGCACAGAGCCGCGTCTCACGTCGCGTGTCTGCAGACGTTCAGGTGCTGTTTCCGTATTAATCGTGGTGCAGATCTCCAGGGGAAACGTCAGGACATGCTCGTGGCTGCCGTGTGAGCAGAAGCAGAACCCCACAGTGGCAGGCGCGCGGTGTTCTGCTCTCATGCGTCCTGTGTCAGCTTACAGGTCTGATCTGCATGAACCCGTTGTCACTATCCTTGTCCGTATCTTCCCATTCCACAATTGGGTTTTGATCCCCACAATCTCAGATTCAAAGGTCACCGCAGAGGTTTTCCGCGGCAACGCTGAAATTAAACCTTCCCAGAAAGTGGTTTGGCCGCCTGGCCCTCAGGGACGTCGCCCGTGCTCTCAGCATGGCTCCGTGACCTCCTGCTCTAGGTTCTGGATGGTGGAGCTTTTCTGAGTCCTGGACCAGCGCCTGTCTTCACTGTTTGTTCAGAGTAGGACTCTAAGGCAGACGGTGCCGGGCCCAGAGCTGATCCAGGATCTTTAAAGATGGAGGATCGCTTTGCTGAGCAGATCCTCGTTGTTCCTATAAGGAAATTAAAAATGATTGTAACGCAATAAGAATAGAGATTGAAATCCCTGGCACGGGTTGGGTTTTTAGATGCCCACACTTTGCTAAACCCAACGCGTCTGTGTAATCCCCGCGGCCGCCCTGTGGGGCGGAGGTGTTGCCACCCGTTTTCTCAGTGAAGCGTGGGAGCATGCAGGGCGGCCGGGGGGGCCTGTGTGGGGCCCTTTCAGGCTGCGTCTTGTCACTTCCCCGCGGGCCGCCTCTCGCTCTTCGAGATGGAACGGTGCCTGCCCAGATCCTTAAGGAGGGGTGGCAGTCGGAACGGGAAGGGACTGACAGGTTGCAGACAGCGTGGAGTATTTCTAAAATGGTGTCCTCTCTAGTGATTTGTCTCTGCTCCCTGAAAATTGTCTTCGTGTTTGCTCAGCTGAGTCCTTGAACCTGTCGGCAGCTTTTAAAACCTGACACGATTTCTCCATCTTGTACCTGTCGGCTTGTGCCCCCCCTTCTTCCTCACTCCTTTGGGGACTGTCACTGACCGGGTAGGCCGGGGGCTACTTCCTTGGTCCTCAGCATGGGCGGGGGGTGCCACACCGGAGTGCACGTCCCCATCCCTTCAAGGTCCATCACACGGTGGTGTGGTCGCCTGCTCACTGTCCCCAACCCCGCAGATCTCCCGTGAGAGCTCCCGACCACCCAGGAGACCTTTGGCTCCTCGTGGCCGTGGTGGAGAAGGACTGATGTGATTCATATTTCACCTCCGAGCCTGAGGACCTCGCGGGTTTCATGTTTATTTCGTGTGGCAATTTGTTTCTATTAATTCCTGTACTAATTAAGACAGAAAGGTGGTTTTCCCGTTGGGCGTTGCGTGAGTCGTTCTGGTGGAAGCGCCATCGTCCCCGCTCCCTTGTGCACAGTCGCTGCCATTGAATGAAGAACGCCCCGACCTCTTGATGAGCCGTTAACGTTTCCTCCAGTAACCGCCTGTCTGCTTTCTTCCCCCTAGTGGCACCCATGGGTACATGGCTCCCGAGGTGCTCCAGAAGGGGACGGCGTATGACAGCAGTGCCGACTGGTTCTCCCTGGGTTGCATGCTGTTCAAACTTCTGAGAGGGTGAGTGAACCACGTCCTTTTGCTACTGTCGCCGTGGCGTGTGCTTGGAACAAAATCAAGAATGTTTAGACCTTCTTAGGCCCTAATATTATTTTAGATCACACAGCGATCTTTAAGCAACATGCTAATCTAGACAATGACTGTTGCTCTTTCCCGTAAGCTTATAGAAAAGCTTATGGTTGGTATTTTTGTTCCGTACCACTCAGAAATTACGACCCATTTAGACCTAAAATAAGACTGCGTTGAAGTGTTTCTACTGATAAGCTTTATTTTGGGGAGTAAATGTTATTTTAAAATGTGGATAATTAAAGAAGGTAGGATAATTTTTTTCCCTAGAGATCGATGACTCATGTCTGTCTTGTGAGCCTAAAGCATTTTGAGGGTTACCCAAAAGGATGAAGACTCAAAATGAACCCATTGTAGAAGTGTGCGTTTGTTTGTAAACATGCCAAAATTGATTTGTGTTTTTTAAAATGCAAAGATGAAATTGTGTAATTTTGTGTTTTTAATTAATTTGTGTTCTATTTGGCCCTCAGTTCTGAACTACCAAAGATGAGGGAATAGAGTGAAAAGATTATGAAATGAAAGTGTTCTCAAAATATGTTCTCATATGGAGCACTTAACAGTTATGTTAATGGTTCCATTAATTTTAAGAGTTTTTAGCCAATTTTAAAGGAGGTCTTAAGTTTTTAAAATATGTTTTTGATTATTCTTCATTCACAAAGATACAAAAAACACTTAATATTAAAATTTCTAGAGGCCGGCCCAGTGGCGCAGTGGTTAAATGTGCATTTTCCATTTTGGTCGCCCGGGGTTCGCCGGTTCGGATCCTGGGTGTGGACATGGCGCCGCTTGGCAAGCCATGCTGTGGTAGGCGTTCCACATATAAAGTAGAGGAAGATGTGCCTGGATGTGAGCTCAGGGCCAGTCTTCCTCAGCAAAACGAGGAGGATTGGCAGCAGATGTTACTCAGGGCTAATCTTCCTCAAAAAAAAAAAAAAATTCTGAGTCAAGATTCCCCCTCTCATATTTCTCATGTGGACACATACCTGGGAGTTTGTTAACTTGTGGCGTGTCTGTTGGAAAGCCTCACAGAGCACCCCTGCATCCTCTTACCTTCTGCACATCTGAGAAGATGCTGGATTCCATGTCCTCCCCGAAAACGGGGTTCGAAGCACCCTTGCTGCCTCCTCAGGACCCCGATAGTCCAGTGGTTCTCTGCTTACCGTATTCATGTGGGAACGAAAATTGGATTATTGCTTAGAAAGTCAGGTCCTGTTGGTCCCTAATTGAATCATTGTGTTTGTGGAGCCTGGCTGGCCTTAATTCATGTCGTAAGACTAGCTCACCTAATTAGAACGTTTCTGCGAGACAAACCAGAGAAAACCACGTCCCACCCGAGACGCCCTTCCAGCCGGTGGGGTCGCTGCTTGCACAGCGAGCACATGGAGAGACGCTGCAGGTCTTTGTGGGGTCTCCGCTCGAGATAGGATGGGACATCCAGAATCCCACTAGAGAATTTCGAGATGATAAAAACCCTGTGCAAAAGCTCACCTGTGGAGTGCGTTAACTCAAGAGTCAGAAACCAACAGTAAGATGCAACAGGGAACCCTGCAAATCCTGTCTGTTTATAGTAATGTCCCTGCGTATGGATTGGGGGTGAGCTGATGTGAGGCTATTTTTAAAACATCTGAAAATTTGTTTAACCATTAGCCATATGCCAGCAGTGTGATTTGTGGCTGATAAAGTGGATTTGGTCTTATTTGGCCATAAATCAAGTCTGGAGTATTGACTTGGAAGATCTGAAGTCCTTTGTGAAGTCTTGGATGAGGCTCCGCTTAAGTGTTAGGTTCCGTGTGGCTCCTGTGGAGAGGAGCTTGGCCGACAAGAAGGCGGCCGGAGGATGGCGAGGAGGCTGGGGTGGGATGGAGGAGGTGAGTTGGCAGAAGGGCTAGAACGTGGCTCCTGTGGAAAGCACAGAACTTAGGGGAGCCATAATGATCGGCGCCAGCTATTGGAAGGCCCATCTTATCTTACATTCACGCTGTATAGCTGCAGACGGAAGGCATTTTAAGGAAGGAGAAGTTTTCTATTTGACACAAGAATGTCCATTCAAGCATTTGAGTTGCCCGGTGAAGGAGTGTCCTGCCTCACGGATGGCAAGCTCCCTGTCACTGTCTGGTGACTGTCTATTGACCCTGAAATAGAAAGAACCCTTCCAGTGTGTAATAGAGAGGATTGGGTGAATCTTTGCCATGAAGGTGAATGGTCTTGTGCCGTTCTTTCTGTTACTGGTTCGGAAGTCATGCACAGGAAAGGATATAGCAGTAAAGCCAAGGAGCGGGGAAACAGCGTTTGACTTAGTGATTTAAATTAAATCTGGTAAGCATGTCTGGAGTCCCTATGATATGCTATGGGGGAAAGAAGGAAGGGAAGGAGAGAAGGAGAGAGGGAGGGAGGAAGGAAGCCACATACGCCTCTTAAGGACCTTGCAGGAGAGTAGAGACACACTGAGGACTGTGAGCCAGGTGTCTGTGCTGACTCATGGGGTGGCACGGTCCTGGGGACCACGGAAATGGGCAACCAGCTCTAACTTGGGAGAGGAGGGCCGACTTCCCGGTGGAGATGGAACATGAAGAGATTTGAGAGACAGATAGGATGGCAATATGAAGACTTGGGGCCAGGCTAAGCCTGTTTTCTACATGGAGGGGACAATACAGAACAGGCTGGCTTTCCCCATCAGTGACCTGTGAGTGGCGGGTCAGCTGTTTGTCAGGAGAGGAGGGTGTGCTCAGAAAGGAAGGCGAGAAGATGCGGTCAAGACTGGGGAGCACCTGGCACTCCATGCTGGGAGGTGGGGCTTTGTTCTCGAGGCCCCAGGGCTGAAGGCTTTCGGGCAAAGGGGGGACCCGGTGGGGTTGTTTTCCAGTAAGAGGATTCTGGCAGCAGCACGGCGCAAGGAGGGACAAAGACAGGAGGCGTGAGCACCCGGACTAGCACCGCGGTACTGGGACTTAGTATTATCGTTAGAGTCCACAGCACTACAGTGATTTTGAGTTTTTTCTTTTTTTTTCCAATGGATGCTTGCATGTGGAAGGATCGGAGTCAAAGACGGTGCTGGTTTAGATTCAAGGTAATTGGGAGGGTGGTGATATCATTACCAAAATCAGCAGTTGTAAAATGTCAGTGGTTCGTATTAAACTGATGTTTGTTGAGGGCCCTTTAGAAACAAAACCCCGTGTTGGGTCTGCAGGCGATGGGGCTGTGCCCAGGAGCCTTCTCCTCTCAGTGGTAGGCGAGTGGATCGTGTCACCTGTCCGCTTCCTTACCAGGTTGCATGTGGGAAAACCTTGAAGATTTGTAGAGAAGCGTCCTGTAGTTTTCATAGGCCGCACAGAGGACAGCCTGAGCAGCTGTTTTCTCGGGCATCAGGGGCTTAAGAAACGGAAATAGGTAGAGCAGGCGGGTGAGGGGGCAAAGCTTCGGGCTGCGGGGCCTCCTGGCTGCAGGCTCGGGGAGCAGCTTGTCCCCTGGGCATCCTGGCGCTCTCACAGGGCAGCCACAGTGTCAGTCCTTGTGGGTGAACCAGACGCTGTCAGCCGCTACCCAGTGCTCCCCCCAGGGACGCTTGGCAATGCCTGGAGACGTTTTTGGTTGTCACAGCTGGGGGAAGGGCTCCTGCTGGCATCCAGCAGTGAGAGGCCAGGGATGCTGCTCCACAACCTACTGTGCGCAGGACAGCCCCCGCTGCCCCCAGAAGGAATTACCCAGCCCAGAAGGTCAACAGCGCCGAGGATGAGAAACTCTGCTCTAGAGCGAGTTTCTTTGCCTCCTTCCCACATCCGTGCAGGGGGGTCGAACCGGGTCTCCAAGGGTCCCTACGCTTCTATTTTCTGTGAGCAAATACTTCTTGCACTGACCAATGCGTCCTACTGCTTCTCTGAAAACACTTCTCTGCACCCGTGGTTTTGTCTCGACGCTCCAGAAGAACAGCTCGGGCCTGAGGGCAAGGAGCCTGGGTGTGGGGAAGTGGTCCAGGCTTGAGTGCATGTTGCATCCCTGGTCTCGCTGTGATGGACCAAGCCGTTAGAGGCCACGTGTGTGGGTGCGGCTCCCTCCTTCCCCTTCAAATGATGCTGTCACATATTTAAGAGCATCTGCGTAGGAGGATGTGTCCCAGTTGCAGATGTGTGGAATTGCTGTCGTGGTCCTCAGTCTGGATTTCAGATGTCTGTTGAGGAAAAGAATTGATGTGACGATAGCCTTGATCTTAAGCTTGTCACCATTGATTGTCTGTCCCTGAAGATGTCAGACGAAGGAAGAGCCTGCGTGTCGGCCTAGGGAGAGTTGGGCTCTGCCTGAGGTTACCCAGTTTGTTCCATCAGGAAAAAAGGAATGTTTATAAATATTTTGGCAGCTGTTGGCTTAGGTTCAAAACACAGATTTGATGTAACGTGCAATCTTTTTGGTATTCTAAAATTAAGTTTTGATGTAAGAGTTTTTAATCACTTCATTATAGATGTATTGTTTTTGAACTCATTGTTTCATCGTGAATATGATGTCTCTGATGTGGTGTGTGTGTGCGTTTTCCCCCATCATTTATCATGTCTTGAAGAATTGCCCAGCTCATCTGGGGAAAATTTGCAGCTCTGTCTGTCCTTCCAAAGCCACGTCTGCCCACTGCACATGTCACTTCTATTCCCATAGCATTCTCTGATGCAGCCGGAATGTGGCATGTGCTGTGGGCAGAACTTGGCCCGCCTTGGGAGCCGTCGACAGGCCTGTGACTGTCTCCTATTTAAAGCGGCTGCTTGGGGGAGCAGCTGTATCACACAGGGGCTGTGGGCACCACGTGCCTCGCTCAGAATGGAGATTATTACTATCGGAGCTTTTCTTTAACATTTTCCAAAATAGAAACAGATCCTTTGGTTTCAGTCACAAAGAATAATCAAGAATACATTGGAAACAGACGTGCATCAAGATTTTTAACTTGAAAGACCAAACTTTCTCAACACTATGGCACAGAACTGCAGAGCTGCGAAGCATTTCCGATCATTGCTTACTGAGTTGGACACGGAATAGCTATATTTATAAAATGGGATTTTTAGGGACAGTGCCCATGTGCTGCAAATGTTTTTGGCATCCCTAACTTTGACTCCAGGCCCCTTGCAGGCCTCCCTGTGGTCTCATGAAGGGCTTTTTAAATTTAGCACAGAGCGTTTCTGGCAGGGCACAGCCACCCTTCTCCAGAGAGGCAGGACACAGCCCTCCGTTCCGGGGCAGACACGGGCGAGCACGCGAGGGTCAGGAGCTGGTGAGGGGGCCTCTGGCATTGCATTCGACAGCCAGATCCAGAAGGGTCTGCACAAACGCAGGATCTTCACATAATCCCCTTTTGTACAGTAAGGAACTTTGTGGGGTGGAAAACAGAGAGACTAAGGATTTCATAAACCTTTACTCCTATTCTCTCAAACCATGAGCATGTTAATATCCCCGTGCATTTGGCGTAACAGAGCGATATAAGTATGATCCTTTTAAAAAATTATATCTTATAAATAACAAAAAGATACTGTTTGGGGTCGTATCCTATTTGCTTTTTAAAGGCGTTCCTTTTGCATTTTTCTCTTTGGAAACAATCAGGGTGAAAAGAATATTTCCAATCAGAATCTGTTTTGAAAATCACTGTATGTTTGCTTGGGACTAATTCACCTTGTTTAGATTTTTTTTCCCCAAAATTAATGCTTTCAAGGGATGGAAATTACCTTGTGTTTCACTGCGTGATGAGAAAGAGAATAAGGCGTTAGAGTGCCCTCTTTTGTACAAAATGAAAATGAAAATATTTAAGACAAGAAATGCTCTGAGATGTAACCATCTCTTCAAGAAATGTTTCGGTGCATGACTTAGCTAATTCAGTAAGGTGGCCAGATCACTGGGAGAGCAAAGATACGTAGAATTTTAGTTATTTTTTCCAAATCACACTGATTTATGTGTTCAACTTTCTAATCCATTTTATAGTTAACTTTCAAATATTTTACATAATATCTTGCCTCAGATTATCTATGGCTTATAAACAAATATATAGGGTTAATCATTCTACAGGCATATCTCAGTGTAAGAAAATACAATCATCTATATCCTTTCTTTAATTTTCAAATAAATAAATAAGGCAATGAGATTTGCTAAATTGCTAATTTGCATATTTAATAGTCTCTTTGAATGGTAAGATTTCCTTTAAAAGCCAGCTTCTCCAGAGTTTTAAAAACGTGGTGAAGAGTGAGAATAATTTGTTTTACATAGTTTATCAAGCAGACATTCATTTTATAAAGTGAGATTCAGCTTCATTAACTTCACAAATGATTACTCCATTAGATACCTACTATATACTGCCATTGTCTTGGCTTTTAGCATATACATCATTTTGGTTGTCCCCTTCCCTGTTTCTGCAAGGGACGTGGCGTTTATACCCATTATACAGATGAAGAAATTGGTTTTGAAGGTTTCTGTGACTGGCTCACAGCCAGTGCACAGACGAGTTGCAACTTGAGCCCAGGTTCTCTGACTCTTAAGCCCGGGGTCCCCGTGAGCGGAGCTTGAGTAAGAGCTCTCAGATCTCTGGGTGTCCAGGGACCCAGGTTAGTGTATCTCTGTTATCGTCAGAGGAACGTGTTGCTTAAAATCCCTGGTTTCTCTAGAGGAAGCGTGTGCATCTCGGTCCTGTTTTTGGTTTGTCCCTCCTGGGGTGGGTGGTTTGAGGGACTATTAGACATCTTTCCAAAAAAGAAAATTATATGACAGTTAATATCTCAGACACTAATGTGGCAGATATTATATAAATGACTTTCATTTTCATGGCTACCTGTTGGCTAATTAGGTTTTTTCTAATATTTTAAAATATGCTTTGGAGTATGTTTGCTAAAGCGTGTTTTAGTGCCGTGACATCACTGAAGTTAAAGGTGGGACGGTCCAAATGAGATATAAGTCTTCCTCTTTCAGGATCTAACATATCTGATTGTCAGTTTTTCTCTGGAAATGATAAATGTTCATGGCTCTTGTGTTTCTGTAGTTTTGAATGAACAGTGACAGAACACAATGCTTTACCTATACAGTAGCCGCTGATGGGCGCTAAGTTACGTGACAGCATCTTGTAATAACATGTTCTCTATTTCTACAGTCACAGCCCTTTCAGACAACATAAAACCAAAGATAAGCACGAGATAGACCGAATGACGCTGACCGTGGTAAGGAGATTAAAAACTCTATTTTTATTTGCTTTTTAATTTTCGTGTTTCATTCTGTTACGAGTGTAAAAATTTGCTTTCTTAAAATAAATCAGTGAAAATACAATCCCTAGAAGAATTTCTAAAAGAAAAATGAATGGAAATAGATGGCAAGGTAAAAATCAAGATTTGCCAACCGATAGTAAGAGAAAGGTGCAGAAAACTGAGAACAAAGCTAAAGAGATCAAATCAGGGGGAAAATCTCTGAGCTGCAGAAGAGGAGGAGCCCTCTGATTCTTCTGGCCTGGCCCCAGCCAGTCGATCGACTCTGAAAAGGACTAGTAACTGTTTCATTTCTTTAGAGTAAATATTTGTGATGAATCTGCCGTCTTCAACACTATCCTCTAAATCTGACTGAGTGTGAGGAGGCTGTGTCCGTGGATGCATGTTTGAAATCCTGCTCTTTTTTCCCCCAGAATGTGGAACTTCCAGACACTTTCTCCCCTGAGCTGAAGTCCCTCCTGCAGGGCCTGCTCCAGCGAGACGTCAGTAAGCGGCTCGGCTGTCACGGCGGCGGGTAGGCCATTGTTTCTGCCTTTCGCTGTCTTTACCGGAAAGCAAATAGTTACTTGCCATATATCAAAAGTCTTGCCTTGGGGCTGGCCCAGTGGCGCAGCGGTTAAGTTCGCACGTTCTGCTTCTCGGCAGCCCAGGATTCGCCGGTTCGGATCCCGGGTGCGGATGTGGCACTGCTTGGCACGCCATGCTGTGGTAGGCATCCCACATATAAAGTAGAGGAAGATGGGCACGGATGTTAGCTCAGGGCCAGGCTTCCTCAGCAAAAAAGAGGAGGACTGGCAGTAGTTAGCTCAGGGCTAATCTTCCTCAAAAAAAAGAAAGTCTTGCCTTGTCCTTAAAAATCTTCCATCTCAATTCAAGGGGATAAAATTACATGGGAAATAGATGTGTATTTTCCTATGTGTTCTGTAATTAACAAGTTGGAGGGGTCGCTAACTTCTTAACTTGAGAAGTCAGTCTTGGAGGTGATGGGAATGAATTCCGACGTTGCATAGTCCATTTGGTTAAGTTTTAGTAATGATGATGTTTGTGATTTTGGCAGTTTTACATTCTGATCAGGTACTCGCATATTTTCTCTCATGCAAAACTAACTGCATCTTATACGTGCTTTCTACCCGCTGCTCCCTCTGCCAAAAAAAAAAAAAAAAAACCCAGACGGTAATACCTGGAAAGCTGCTAGAAAAAGACTTAAGAGAGATCTTTCCCCTCTTTCTCCCTCCACCATCGCTTGGTTTGCATAAGAAACAACTTTTAACTCATGTATGTGTGTCATAGATGTGTGTGCATGCGTGTGTTTTTACAGTAGCATATGTGTGTATACATATTATATCTATATATTATATGTATATTATATAGATAGCTAAAGAATGTGCTTATATGCATATTTCCTTATTTATTAATTTGAGAAATTACTTATTCCTGCAATAATAGGTAAAGATTTAGCTCAGTTATTACTCTCCATATAGCTCTCCCTTTCCACCACCTCCCAAAAGAGTTGAAGCACTGTTTTTGGTTCCTTTTTCGCTTACCCTTTGACGCTTTAAATTAATGTACTTCCCCAGTTGGGCCTTGTTCCTCCAGTATAAATAGTGTCTCTCGAGTCCCTAATATATAGAAGGAGAGGTGGGCATCCTGTCTTGCGTTGTGGTCTTCTCTCCCACTGCTTAGTTTCTGGCATTGTTAAGTTTTATTTTTACATTGTCAAATTGATACTGTTTCTTCCCTCGTCTGGGATCCTAATCAATCTTTGTGCTTTGCACAAAAGGCTGATTTCAAAAGTTGCCAGTGAAGAAGCAGTATTTATACTATATGGCAACGTAAGTGTCGTTCCTTACACAGTTTCTACAGAGCCTGGTCATGCACTTTGTTTTATATATATATGGCGTATATATGATATGTGTGTATATTTATATATATTTTATATATATAAAATTTTTTAATATCTATTTTATGTTTCAAAAGATGATCTCACAGCTGTGGACTCTGTTTTCTCTTTCCTTTCGTGGGGACTCAGCCTACGGGCTCCAGAGAGTGCTGGCCTCCTTTCTCTTCCTGCTCATCAGCACCCTCCTACCAGGCCCTTGCCTTTGTTGGTCCTCCTGGTTTGAATCTGCCGTTGACTTAAGCCCGTGCCTTCCGCGTTTCTGGGTCTGCATGCCGTGTCCCAGACCCTTCAACTGGAGCATGTTCTCATGTGAGAAGATGAGAGAGGGCGTGTGGGGGTAAACTTTCTGTGCTCCTGCATGTCTGAAGTGTCTTCCTGCTGTCCTCAAGCTTGACTGGCCTTTTGGCTGCATCTACAGTTCTAAACCGAGAGTACTTGCCCCCGAACTTTGCAGACACCGCTTTACTGCGCCCCCATGAAGAGTCAGGGCTGGTGTGGAACGTGGCTCTCAGTCATGTCGGGACTTCGAGTCCCCCGACTGGGACGGCTCTTCATTTGATTTGTCTGACACCTCCTCGCCTCCGTTCCCTTGGATCGCCCCTAGAACTCCTGTTAGATGGAAGCTGGGATTTCTAGAATGGTCATCCACGCTCCTGATCTTGTATATTACCTATGTCTTTGCTTTGATTCTGTTTGACTTTCTGATAGCTTAAGTTTCCAACCCTTTTATTGATTGCTTTTTAAAATCTTTAGCAGGTTTAATTTCTTAAAAGTAGAACCTTTCAGGGTGGCCTGGTGGCATAGTGGTTAAGTTTGTGCGCTTGTCTTCAGCAGCCTGGGGTTCGAATGTTCAGATCCCAGACGCGGACCTACACCACTCATCAAACCATGCTGTGGCAGCATCCCACATACAAAATAGAGGAAGATTGGCGCAGATGTTAGCCCAGGGCCAATCTTCCTCACTAAAAAACAAACCAAAAAAGTGGAACCTTTCATAGGTCCCCCCACTCATTAGAATAAACACCAGCTGCAGTTGTTTTCGGTTGGATGCAGAGGAAGAAAGTACGAGGTATGAGCATAAGTGTGCATGTGTGAAGGGTTCCATGTACAGAGTTCCAGTCAACATTCTGTCTTCAGCCTGTGCCTCCCCGACTCCCAGCCCCTCGCCCTGCCTCGCACTGTGATGAGCCTGGAGCTCAGCATCTCTGCCCCCAGGACAGCAGTCTGCCACTTTTTTTTTTTTTTTTTTTTTTTGCTGAGGAAGATTCACCCTGAGCTAACATCTGTGCCAATCTTTCTTTATTTTTTTGTATGTGGGAGACCTCCACAGCATGGTTGGTGAGTGGCATAGGTCCACACCTGGGATCTTAACCCATGAACCCGGGCTGCTGAAGAGGAGCACAACTCTGGCACTTTTTGCCGTCAGTGTCTGCTCCTCCATCCACTCCATCTTGTCTGCTGATGGTCCTCTGTCACTCTCTTCCCGGTGGATTTGTGCCTCCACGTTCCTCTTGGATCATTTTGGTGGTTGCTGGGAAGGAGTGAAGTCATATGCCTGTGCTCGGTCACCGACCTGAACCAGAAGTCTTCTCCCTGGGGTATTTTTAGTTGCTTGGATGTATATGTGTGCAGGCAGACTTCTTGTTAGCTTACCACATTTAATGTGAGGAACAGTGACGGGCACAGTGTGGAACAGAATAAGAAAATCCCCCAAGTGTTGGTGGTGAAAATGCAGAGGGACACAATCTGACTTGGATTTCCTTCCTTCATTCCATAAATATTTGCTGAACCCCCTGAGTGCCAGACCCTTCTTAGTGCTGGGCTGAGGCAGTACCCAGCTAGACATGTCCCTGCCTTCTGGGAGCTTCCATTGGGGGTGGGGGGTCACATTGTGGACACAGTCAGATGATTGAGAGGACCACAGACAGTGAAAGCACAGGAAGAAGTCAACGAGGCAGGGCGGGGCCTGAGCCACCAGCCTTGTGAAGGAGGGCAGACATTCCAGGCGCAGGGGCCAGGGAGGGTAGGGCTCCGAGGTGGAATCAAGCTTCCACGATTTAAGAAAGCAAGAGGAGAGAGAGGTCAGGAGCGGGTCAGCGGGCTGGTGGGCTCGCAGGTTCCCTGTGCCGGGGCCTTTGGAGAGTTCGGAGCCGGGCAGTGGTGAGATCATTGAACAGGACCCTGGGCGCTGTGCCGGTGGGTGGGCTGCGCTGCAGGGCGAGTGGAGGCTGGGTCAGGAGGCAGGTAGGGCGGCTCCCGTGAGCGGTGGCGGTGGCTGGGTGGTGGCTGGGCGCATTGATGCAGTGCAGGACCTTCAGCATCCTCTCTGTGATCAGAGACGCCGCCGCCCCTCCTGAGCATCGCGTGAGGATTGGAGGTTCTAGGGAGGGGTTGGGCCCGGGACTGACTGGGGGAAGAGAAGAGTCGCGATGGTCTTGGCCTGTTGGCCCGAGGCTGCAGGGGGTGGGAGGGAAAGTCAGGAGTTCCGCTGTAGACTTTTTCGCCTCTTCTAAGTGGAAAGGTCGAGAAGGCACTCGGACATGGGGGCCTTGCTTGGGGTGTAGATTTGGGGGTCATCTGCTAGGACAGGGCACTTGAAGGCCCGGGTAGGGTGCCGTCACCCACGGAGTGATGGCAGAGGAAGGGGGCCGAGAACCCGCCCCGGGGCTCAGGGTTGGCAGAGCACCCCTGTGGGGCCTGGGAACTGCCTGATGGAGGCAGTCTTCAAAATACACCGCTTCTGTTCTGCACCCGCTGAGCCTTAACGATGGTCCCCAGGAAAACTTGTTTCTTTGATTTATAATGAGGAAAACTTGTTTCTTAATATATATATCATATATCTGTTTATATATCTGTAAAATAGACACTTATCTATGAAAACTCTTACGTCGTCATAAACTGCAATAAACATCCCAAATAAATAATCATCTAGGATAATATTCCTAGCTTCAGCATACAATATTTCTGAACATCACAGTGTTTCCTGTGTTGCCTTGAAAAACACATATTTTCCTTGCTTTCTTAAAGAACTGGAAGTAGTTGTTTCTTCTGTGTTCTTAATAAGAGACAATTTTTGCCAAACATTTCTTATAGTTCCAACGGCATGCTCACCGCTGTTACGACTCTCTCTCTTCTGCAGCGCACTGGAGGTGAAAGGGCACAGCTTTTTCAAGGGCGTTGACTGGCAGCATGTCTACCTGCAGAAGGTATGCCGCCCGGGACCCCGCCCTGGGTCCCATGGCCTCCACCGTCTCTCCGTCCGTCTCTGCCTCCCGGCTCTGCTCCCGTGGGTCCCCGCCCCCACCTCCCCTGTCCACAGTGTTCTTGCTCTTCTGTCCAAGTGTGGCCAGGTGGCTAATTCCCTCTGAGGCCACCACTCTCTCTTCATTTCCCTAGGTTAAACATTTTGAAAATGTCTTCTATATAAATTAACACATGGTGCAGTGTTCTGTAGCTAATTCAAATGTCCGCACAATTGAGACATTTTTAGCTTCAGCTCTTCTCGACGTCTTATCTCAATATGTGACTATTTTTATGTAGATCTATGTAAAAATGTGTGAGAAACGTTTGTCATAAACTTACATATACTTTCCAGCCCAGCACCACATAATTTAAGAATTAGCGTAATTGGATATCATCTTTATTTCAAGATATTTTGATATTCTCATGGATATAGGCAAACCCCCAAAATTAGTTTTTTAGAAACATCGGTTGTCAGCTTTGGACTTGTTTTTGCATGAACTCAAACTGTGGAGGATTGATGCTCTGTTAGTCCCGCCTGGTTCGAGTCAGAGGTCCAGCTCTGGTCTGTCAGCATTGGCCCCAGGACCTTTGTGGGTGTGGAGCCCTCTGTCTGGGGCCCTGTTGTACATGAATGCTGCAGCAGCTCGAATGTGGCCCCGTCATCCGAGAGAACGTGCTTTCTTAACGTTGCACTGGGAGGATGGGCAGCTTTGAGGCTTCACTATATTTAATAATTATTTAAGACTTTGAGCATGAATCTTTTTCTTTTTTTACTTAAATTTGTTAAAATCCAGGGCTCCCTTTGGGGCTGTTTCAGTGCGCAGGCTCGTCTGTGAAACGTGTGATTGATTTGTATGAGCTCGGACGCCGTGCTGCCCGGTGCGGCGTGTGGATACCCTGCGCGGTGTCCCCTTTGTGGAGTGGTGGGTTGGGACGGGACCGTAAGGTCATCTGATCCCTGAGCCACACCTCTTTGGGTATTCCAGTATCCTCCACCCCTGATCCCTCCCCGGGGCGAAGTCAATGCTGCCGATGCCTTTGACATCGGTTCGTTTGATGAAGAGGATACCAAAGGCGTCAAGGTACGAGGGTGATGTTTGCTTGTGGTTTTCTGGGAGGGTGGGGGGATTTTTTATTGGGAACCAAACTGAGTGATTGTCTTGGTGTTGGCCTGTTTGTGGCATGTAACTTACAAACGAATATCTGCGTATTTGAAGAACGTGGAAGTCAGGGACCTACATGAGTTAGAAGCTGTGAAAGCTTTCTGTGGACTAATCATTTTATGTTGGACAAACTGCAAAAGGGTCAGAGTTGTATTGATTTGGATATATGTGTGATTGAAATGAAACTGGAATATGTGTGAAGCAAGAAAAACAACTGTGTGATGGCAATTGTACATCCCCTCGTGCCAAAGAGCCAGGCATCGTAATTCTTCTAAGGATTTAGATCTCTCCGTGTTGGGATGAAAAGAGCAGACAGCAGGAATCGTTTTGCATGTCAGTCAAAGGTGAAATAATCACTGTTTTTTTTTTTTCTCTAATCCTCTGCATTTTGGGAACTTTTGTTCATATCATTATATTTCCAAGTAGACAAGATATCATCACAGATGGTGAGTCAGAGAGGAATCCTCCGCTTCTGGAGGCTAAGTTGCAGTGTATCACTCGTGTCAGCGTTCATCTGCCCCCACTTTCACCGCTGCCCCCGGATCTCCCCACTCCCTCCGCGATGCTCCCCGTCTCCTCTCAGCTGCCTGCGCTTATGCCCTTCTTCTGGAGGCCCCCCTCATTTTTCCTCTCAGATCCTCCCCTCCAGAAGGCTGCAGCCCCGTTAACACACACACCTGCGAGGCGCAGAGAAAAGAGGGACACGTCAAACGCAGGGTCCTAGCGGGAGGTGTAACCAGAGACACACAGAGCCGGCATCCGTAGGATATGGGGACAGAGGTGGCTGGAGGAAGGTGTGAAGATGGTGGGGAAGGGAGCAGCTGGCTCGTGGGGCACGAGGAGTGCAGCCGGGGTCTGGGAGACAGCGGAAGCTGTTAGAATTGGCGGTGTCAGGAGAGGCGCTGGGTCCAGAGGACGTCAGGGTGTTTGCAGGACCAGCTTCCCAGGAGTTGGGGCTCAGGCAGGAGGGAAGTCAAGAGGGCCACGGCCACGTCTGTGGTCTGGAGCAGTGGCTCGCCCGGGGACAGCAGTGTGACCAGTGCCCAGACGTGTACCCCGCTAGGCGGCGTCTGTGACCTGGACGCCCAGTCCGTGTCAGGTGTGTTAGCGCCTCTCTGCAGCAGGGCGTGTGGACAATCCATTTCCAAAGTTACTTAACAGGATTACTGCTGTCACATAGACTCCTGTCACCAGATGTACTGTTGTCCATCAGAGGGACTAAAAATAAAACGGCCGTCACGTGGGAGCCTGTGAAATGTTTTGATGGTAAAAGAGAGTCTCACGAAGAGGTCCTCTTAAGTTTTGTCACTCATAGTCTAGGCTTCAGAGTCACAGCCTGGGCTCAAGTCCACACTCAGCTGAGCGAACCGGGACCCTTCAGGTCACTTCCTGCCACCGCGGGAGTCTCACCTGGAACGTGAGCGGTTCCATCGCCACGATTTCTCTCAGCATAAATGAGACGAGCTGGGGAAGCCGCCTGACATACAGTCGGCGCTCACACGAGGAGCTGCTGTTATGTGGTTTGGGCTTTTCCTGAGCAACAGCCGAGAACCAGCACGCTTCGAGTCAGAAGTAGGGGTGGCAGGGCGGCAGCATGATGAGGAGCCCGGGTCCTGGCCCCAGGTGGCCTCGTCCAGTGGGAGCTGCATTTTAAGAAGCCATCTATTCTTTATCTTTGAAAAGGGGGCCCAAATCGTACATTGTTCTTTAAGGAAAAAGCTCACCTCATGTCAATATAAATTTTGTTGTTTATTTTATTCATTTTTAACGACATGGGCTGGGTCGTAAAGATGAGGCCTTCCCGAATCTGTGGGAGGTGGAGCAGTTTGTACGTGAGGCAGAGTCGACCCTTCCAGAACAGCTGCCTTGGAAAGGAGGGTGTTTTTACTGTGACTCTTCAGGGCTGGCCCAGTGTCCCTGATCAGGGTGCTCTTCTGGCCTGATGCTCCAGCACCACACCACACACACACACTCACACACTCACAGACGGGTGTGCACGCGCCTCTGGTGTTCACACTCTGAACAGCCGAGCATTTGAGCTCTGGGCTTGGTTTGGGCGTCTGAAGGAAGCAGGAAGGGGGAGGCTGTAGGAATCAAGCAATCTTCGATCAGCACGTTATGATAACGGGTCAGTATGAGCCGGAGGGGCCGCCCGGATCGGGAGCTGGGCCCACGTGCTTCCGGTGTCGACTCATTGGCTGAAGGCCTGCGGCCTAGTGCTTCAAGCTCGCTCGCTCTTTTCCGTCTAGATCACGCACCTTTCTACTGTCCATCCTGTACCGAGGCAAGAGAGTGAGCAAATCAGGTTTCTAGAGAGATTTGGGCTTTCGAAAGGCAAACGTGTTATTTTCCATCAGTGGGATTGCTCGCCTTTCCGGCACCAAACTGTGGCTCAGATGCCTAAAACCATTTTCCTTGCTCATTGTCAGAGTTCAGCCTCACCTAGGGGGAAGTGTGAAGAATTTTGAGTAATAGTTTGGAAGGGAAATGCTGTCCTTAAGTGTAGTTTTTATTACAGCAGCTCTTAAAGGCCACACGGCCTGAACTCTCTGTGTATCTTAAGCTTTAGACCCACTTGTACGTATGATCAGGCTGTTAGACTGGAATTCAGTGGGAGGTTCATGGAATGGATGGTAAATTCCTAGCTTATCTTTTGGTTTTCTCACTTCTCAGATTAACTGAGGTGGTTAGAAAGCCCTCCTGGCTTCTCCCTTGTCATTGGGTCTGAAACCTTAGGAGTCTACTTTCTTACTTTTATAAATAAAATAGCCTTGCCATAAATAAAATTTTATGTCATTAGAATCTTTTAATACTTTAAATAAAACCCTCTATATGTTAGTTTTCCCTGGCAAAAATGTAATGAAGAGAGCCTAGAAAAGTGGGCGGAATCTGGCTGATCCAGGAACGGAAGTGAAGTGCTCATCAGTTCTAACCACTCGTGGATCCCGGTTGCCTGATTGTCCCTATAGAGATTTGTGACAACGAATATCCATTGTCTCTGAATGATTATATGCTGTCTTCTAGTTATCTTCCTACATGCAGTTACGGTGCTTTTGAATCTGTTGCCTTCGTAAGTATGTTAAACCATAAACCTCTCGATTTCTTAAAATAAGCTTCTTGACTGCGACCAAGAGCTCTACAAGAATTTCCCCTTGGTGATCTCTGAGCGCTGGCAGCAGGAAATTGCCGAAACCGTTTACGAAGCAGTAAACGCCGACACGGATAAACTCGAGGCCAGGAAGAGAGCTAAAAATAAGCAGCTCGGCCACGAAGAAGGTAAAAGAGCGAGTGTGTCTCGAAGTATTTCCAATGCCGTGCATTTTCGAAAGTTCTCGTAAAGCCAAAAAGGCGTTTGGGTCATAAAGTACTTTCCAGTAGGGGGAAATGCCATAACCTGTTTTAGTTTTTTCTGGCTTGGAAAAGTTCAGTTTAATATATCAGAGTCTTCAGTTGACATAAATAAAAATGTGTCAAGACAGGCAGCAGTGTTTTGTGGTGTGTCCTCTTATCTTGGAGCCTTCAGATTCTTGGTTTAAGGCTCTGCTGTCACCACCGTGACATTCTTAATGATTTTTAAACAGGGGGCCTGCATTTTCCTTTTCCACTGTAGTTGGTCCTGGTCAGGAACTTAGCATCACAGGGCACTTGTCCAGAGATGTAAGTGTCTATAAATACATGTATGTTATCAACAGCATTGAAGAATCGCCCAACCGTATTTTGATTTACAATATTTGAGTGCCCTGTGAGGATTTTCAAAGCAGAACTCATTACATCCAGTGTTCAATAAACCATTTATTCTTGACGCACCACGTATCGTCACTCTTGATTTTTTCTAAGACCTTATGAATTTTATATACTTCAATTTATTGTGGTTGATGATAGTAAGATATCACTTCGTTTTACTTCTAATTAAAGACCTTTGCGAGGTGAATATAGGGCAAGAATGACCAGAGAGAGCTTCCCTGTGTAATAGATTGCCTCGGTGGGGCGTCTTGCTGCGGCGTCATCATCTTATCAGCAGTTTCCCAGTAGCTTTTATCCTTACTCCTGGCATCGGAGTCACCTGGGCACACCAAGGGGACGTCACAGCCCTCTGACCGCACACACCTCCCTTCTGCAGAGAAAAGGCCCTTACTTCTAAGCTCTTCCTTAGAAAACAGGTCCATTGAGAGCGCTCTGGACTGTTTGCCCAGCAGATTTTACACAGGAACTTATATATATCCATGGTAATTTGCTCACGGGTGAGCCACGATGGCACTAAAATCTTGACAGATTGGACCCAGAAAAAACGCACGTCTTAATGACCTTGTTGAAGTGGCTCCTTTTCGTTAGAGCTGCCGTTAGAATGGCTGGCGGGGGAATGAGTGGGTCTCCCTGTGTTGGGGAGTCATTTGGGCATAGCTGGGTCTCGGTTGCAGATCTGAGAAGTCGACCTCACGGAACATTCTAGCATGGCCTCAGATCTCGGAAGTCAGCATCCAAGGCTGACACTTTAAATGCCCTTTAGAAACGCAGACACTTCTGCTATTAACATGGCAGCTCCGTGGAGCTCCCCCCGTCCCCGTCGCCTCCACCCCCCCTCGTCCCCTCGCCCCTGGGTTCTTCCCCTCCTGCCCGTGCTCATGGGAGGCACCGTGGGGATGGCCTGTTTGTTTACAGTCTGAATGTCCTCCTTAGAATGTGACCCCGAGGGTGAGGAGTTTGTCTTTTGCTCATTGCTGGATCCAGAATGCCCAGCACACGCCGGCACCTAGGTGTCCACGTAATAGTTGTAGAATGAATGGGTAAGGGAGTGAATGAATGATGTTAGCATGGTCACCAAGGCCTTTAATGAAGGCAAAGCCAGCCACTTCAACTTAAGCTTTTCTTTTTTTTTTTTAAGAGACAATACTTCCCTATAAAAATGTAATCAGGGCTCGACATGAGTCTGAATTAGCCTGGTCTGTCTACGTAACCATATATTTGGAGGATAAACATAATCTTAAATCTAGGAATGAACAGTTTCTGATCCTTGTGTTACTTTGGCTTACTGGACGAGAAAACCCCCACTCTGTTCTTTTTTATAAGAGTGAAGGGAGATCCCCAGTCCCACAGGAAGGCGGGAGTGCTGTGGGCATAGCTTGAATGTAACGACTCTCTCTTCTCCAGTTCTCGTTACACATGATAAAAATATAGCTTGGGAACAAGCTTTCGCCCTCTCAGAGCCATAAGCGAACATCAGGAATTTATCAGAATATTGAGCAATGGCCATTTCCTATGCCAGTCGAGGGTTGAAGAAGCCTGTTGTTCAGAGTCCCAGTAAACACGCATTTAAAAACAGAAATCGTGGTTTCTGTAATGTGTTAGATTTATGCAAACTTGATTTTTCCAAAAAGCATGTAGTTCCTTTTCTCTGAGAGTAACAGGGACATTCTGTCCCAGCGCCTGTGTGACTTCTGGTTATTTTCTGCTCCTCAGATTACGCGCTGGGAAGAGACTGCATCATGCACGGGTACATGCTGAAGCTGGGGAACCCGTTTCTGACTCAGTGGCAGCGGCGATATTTTTACCTCTTTCCAAACCGACTGGAATGGAGAGGCGAGGGGGAGTCCCGAGTAAGTCTCGGGGGCGGGCTGGCCACGTGCGCCGTCTCCTTCTGCCGACTGTCACCCGGGGACTTCAGATGGCTGACCGGCTGCAGAAAGCGTCCTCCGACGCTCGCTCTATTTTAACTCGTGTGCATCAGATTTTAATGTGCAGACTTTAATTTTTAAACTTCTGAGTCAAGGGAAGGATTTCGTAATATCTGAAAATAGACCGTGCCGTTCGCTGAGGTCAGGAGGCTGGAGGGCAGTTGGGTAGATCCTAAAAGAAAGCAACTCCGGGACGTCGGAGTCAGACAGAGGCGCTTAACTCCACAGCTCGGTGTCTCTGGGACTCGGAGCACATGACGTGGACGGAGCCTCAGTTTCCTCATCTGTGAAACGGGAGAAATAGAAATGATAACAACTACAATTTTTGAATATTTATCTTTGGCCAGATGCTGTTTAAAAAAACGCGCATTTAATTTGCTTAGCAGCCTTTGAGGGTCCAGCTCGTGTCGTAAGGGATTTCATACAGTTAGACGGGGAGATGCTTCTCAGGTCCTTTAGGAGCCAGTGTTTGTGAACAAGCTAACAAGAAAGTTCTCATCCACGCTGTCTCTCTTGGCAAGTCAGGCAGCATTTATTGAGCACCTGCTGTGTGAGGAGCACAGGGCCTGTCACCGGGGAAGGCACCCCCCCAGGCAGAAGGTGTGTTTCTGCTCTTGGGGAGGGAACGGCCAGTGGGAAGCGGGACAGCGGGCCCAGCGGTTAACAGGGAGGGTGGTGTCCCGGATGTGTGGGAGGCTGCCCCTCAGTGCCCCAGCGGTCAGACATGTGGACGGCTGTAAGCCCGCGTCCTGTATCTTTATCTTTGAGTTGGGAATGCATTTTCTAAATCTCTCTTGGTGAGGACGCCATTTAATTAGGAGTGATTGCCATTGCATGTCACCACATTCTTTGCAGAGAAACAAGATCTTCTGTCACTAGTGCCACAGAAGTCATTTTCTTTTTTTTTTTTTTTGAGGAAGATTAGCCCTGAGCTAACATCTACCACCAGTCCTCCTCTTTTTTTTTTGCTGAGGAAGATTGGCCCTGAGCTAACATCCGTGCTCATCTTCCTCTACTTTATATGTGGGACACCTACCACAGCATGGCTTGCCAAGTGGTGCCATGTCCGCACCCGGGATCCGAACCAGCGAACCCTGGGCCGCTGAGAAGCGGAACGTGCAAACTTAACCGCTGCGCCACCGGGCTGGCCCCAGAAGTCATTTTCTAAAAGTTATTGTATCTAGGATCTGAGTTACGTTAATAAGACTCTTTGGGGGTCCTGAATTACAACTCAGGTGATGGTAGGTGGTATATAATATAAAATATATAATGTTATATAAAATAGATATTTTCTTTGTATATATTTATATATTATATGTATTATTTTGTTTACATATTTATATTTTACTATTTTATAATTTATATTATATAGTACTTACCAGGATCTGAGTTATAATTCGTATAGATCTTATTATATAATTCTATAATATTTCCATATATATTATAATATATAATATTTCCAGATGATGAGTGGCCCTGGTCATATTTTGCATTTATTGTGCTCTCTGCTGGTAAGTCACTCTTGTGCACGTTGAAAGGAAATTGTCTTACTTTTCAGGATGTTTGAAAACTAAAAAAAAAACGTCTTCCTGTGTTTCACATCGGATGCAATAAATTATCTTTAAGAGTCAACGTTCAGCGTTCCGTTCGAGAAGCTACACGATATGCATGGGTGGCTTCCTAAGTGTAAATAAGGAAAAAGGAAATGTGAGAGTTGATGGTGGTGGTGTTTGTCTTTTAGGGTTCCAGGCATATTTATCCAAAAAAACATAAAATGGTAAGGTTCCCCGGACACTCTAGCATCCCCTTAGGCAATAGTGCTATAGCTCTGGTGTGACATCTTTTAAGGCTGTCACCGGTATTGAGAAGATCATTGTGATGTTCTCAGGCTAGCGTTCCCTGACATTCACTGAGCTGCGGGGTTGAGACTCAGCCCCATGCCTTTGCTCGAGTAAGTCCTGTCGCGCTCCGCCGTTCCCTCATGGCTGTGTTGATTGAGTTTACAGAAAGCATCGATATGGTTCCTAACCATCTAAAAATCAATTCTGCGTTGAGGGAAATAGCTTTGCTCTTTTGCCTTAGAGAGACATTCCTTTCTTTGCGGTTTTCTCTGAGATGTGTTAATTTGAACTTTTCTTCAGGTTCTTTTGTAGCCATTTCTTCCCACTTCTAGAATATTGTCAAAGAAAGAAAAATACCAATTTTTTTTAAAATTTTTTCTAAGCTTATCATTTGGGGTGTTATTTATTCATTTAACTTAAGAAATCCTGAAATAATGTGAAGTAATTAATCATTTTTTTTTCTTTCTATGGTTAGCAAAATTTACTGACAATGGAACAGATTCTGTCTGTGGAAGAAACTCAGATTAAAGATAAAAAGTGCATTTTGTTGCGGATAAAAGGAGGGAAGCAATTTGTCTTGCAATGTGAGGTGAGTTTTCATGTCGTTTTTCCTTAGATGAAGGTTAGAACAGTTAAATAAATATTCAGCAAAGATGGCTGCCTGGTGGGACAACATTTTCTTACCCCATGCTTTATCACTTACAGACTTTGCAAGAAATCCCAAGGTACAAGTTCTCAGCAAATTAACTTTTTTTTTTCTTTTTTGCTGAGGAAGATTTGCCATGAGCTAACATCTGTGCCAGTCTTCCTCTATTTTTTGTATGTGGGACACCTCCATGGCATGGCTGACGAGTAGAATAGATCCATGCCCAGGATCTGAACCTGTGAACCTGGGCTGCCAAAGTGGAGCACACTTAACTTTAACCACTCAGCCATGGGGCCGGCCCAACAGTTATTGTTAAAGGAACAAATATTAGAAAATGTGAGGAGGAAGTACATGGAATGACTTGATGACTTGATCTGGAAACTCTGTGCAGTGTGTCATAGGGGCCTAGAATTGTATTTGACACATAATTTTCCCAGATCTTATCTTTCCTCACGTTCCAGGTTGAGGTTTGCATGGTTAAATAAACATGAAGTACCAAAGGGACTCCTCTTGGAGAAAGGCCATCTTTCTCTCCCCAAATTTCTATCGTAGCCCAAATTTAATTCCTGAGCACTTTTCTGCTGGGGTACGGGCGTGTGTGTGTACAGAGTGTATTTAGAGAGAGAAACCATGGTAGATACAAAAACGTGATTAAGAGCTTCAGGACTGCACTGCATACGGGGAGATGCCTTTTAATTTGTCAGAGGTCCTGCTCGTAGCTTGTTTTTAGACTTGAGTTGTTCTGGAAGTCAGAAGTCAGAGGCGGTCTCTGCAGAACCTAAAGGCACTGGTTCTCCGGGGGGCTCGCATGGGGATCGTCCAAGGGGCTTGACCCAGCCCTGCCTTCTCTCTGCAGAGACCCTGGAGGGGGTCACTGCATGAGTCACTGCTGATGGCTCCGCGGTGGGGCGGAGAGGTAGAGGGTGCTTTCATGGGGGCTTCCGAGGACCCTGGTAGTGACCAGAGGCGTCCGCGCCTGTGGCCGCATGGGGGGGCTGTCCCGACTTGTGCCTGTGTGTTTCCGTGTAGAGTGACCCCGAGTTTGTGCAGTGGAAGAAGGAGCTCACCGACACCTTCACGGAGGCCCAGCGGCTCCTGCGGCGCGCCCCCAAGTTCCTCCACAAACCTCGAGCTGGGCTGCTCGAGCTCGCCAAGCCGCCCCTCTGCCACAGGAACAGCAATGGCCTCTGACCTCAGGGCGGGGAGGGCTCTGGGGACCACGTGCCTGGAGGAAGTCCACCCCGGCTGCTGCCAGCCCTGGAAATGGGCCCTTTGGAGAAGCGTGAGGAGTCGAGGCTGGGGTCCCTCATCTCCGGGTTTCTTCCACCGTTGGGAAGACCCAGGACCCCGAGATGCTCCCAACAGGAGCCGTGAGCACGCTCAGGCTCGGAGTCGGCCCACCTCCCCTCCTGCGTCCTCCTGACGCCACCGCATCTGTCCGCACTCGAAACTACTGAGGACACGAAAGCTCTTTTTCTTTGCTACACACATATTTTGGTATATACGAACCTAGAACTCCAGACGATTCCTGCTTGTCACTTCAATTTATATGGCCGATGTCAAATGTATCTTAGACTTGCCCAGATGGCATTTGCCTGTCTGCAGTGTTCAGTAATGGACTGCCCCAGTGTTGTCGTATTTTGTCTATAAACAGCCACTGCTGACTCTCTCTGTCTCTGTTCCATGCTGCTGAGGGAGGGGGAGATCGACCGTGTGTTTCTTCTGTGCCTCCGAGAACTGACTTCTTCTTGTCCTGTGGTTGAAAGCTGAAGATGTTTTCTAAAGAGGTTGCGCTGGGGCCACACAGGTAGCGGCCCGCCTCTGCCAGGGCCCAGGGCCTGGGGACCTCGGGGCGCATGGAGCCACTCGTCACTGAAGGCGTCCAGCGGTGGATCCTCAGAGAGGTGGACGGTGATTCTGAAGGAGACGCGGTAGAGGTCTTGCCTTTAGGGCAATAGCGATTTTTGAGAATGTTCGAGTAAACCAGCAGCACTTTCACGGGTCCGGGTGTGTGTGAACGCTTGTGGGTGAGTCTCTCGGGTTTCACCAATAAGCAGTCGTGTGACGCGGTAATTCTGGTCCCTTCTGCCTGCCCTCAGGAAATATAGGAGTGATGGATGTGTAAAGGAAGGAAAGAATTGCTCTGTTTGCCATTTTAGTGTAATTTAAAGTGAGTTTTATTGAAAAAAAGAATGCCGAAGAATGAATGTGTCAACAAGGGTTAACTGTGTCTATTGACTCTTGTGTTGTCCTGGGTCTGTCCGTAGGGAATGACACTTTGCACCGGTGGGTTCTGTGACAGGACCCCATCTGAGCGTAGAGGCCATCTGCCCATGCCACCGGCTCCTTGCCGTGCCCTGCTCGTGTCCCAGTAAAGTGCTGGGTTAGAAGAACCAGAGTGCTTCCCCACGACGTCCCCCATGTCCTCAGACTAAAAATGATAACAGTAATTTTAAGAGTCCACATGTTTGTCCTGTTCTTAGTGTGATTTTGTTGTATGTTTCTAAGTGAACCACTAACAGTGTACATGACTTGACATTGTGATTATCTGCTCCCCGTCCTCGATATTTTCAGTCGTCCCAAATCTTTGTTTGGACATTCGTGCGCCATGTTCACTGAGAAAATAAGTACTTTCTAGTGAAATTCTATTTTGAAAGTTTGGAAGATAATTGCTGATAGAGTCTTTTATTTCATAGGAGTTACTTTGGAAAAGAAACTCTGAGGGTCACTGTCCGTCTCAACTACTAGTCAGAGTCTAAATTAAAATACGTGTTCTGCCATCTGCTGTGTGAACATAGGGGAGGCGTGCTATTTACGCGGGTTCCCCCAATTTGAAAGGGAAGACTAGCATTCAAATTCTGTTTAAAGCCAAAGCAAAAAACCGCCAGAGACAGCAAAGCAATTGTTCTTTATAAAGAGGGCGCGTCCTCCCAGGCGTGGCTGATGACGGCTGTCACCGCGTGGTCACCGGCTCCATTGCCAGCGCCCGCGTGCTCAGCACTCAGGTTGAGGAGTCGCTGTGCCCCAGGCCTCTGCTGGACAGGGTGACGGGCGCGTGGGGAGGGCACGGGGCCTCCTTCAGGGTCAGCGTCGCCCATGTCACACCTAGGGCGATAGCTACTCCAGTTTGCATCTCTGAAAAATATGATATTTGCTCTGGAGTAAAATATAAGGTTCATCTCTCTTTTAGAAAAGAAAGATGAACTGGAAGATATCCTGAGAGTCCTTTAGCCTCAGACTTATTCCTGTAAACTTGTATGCCCCCCTCACGTTCGATGTGTAATGACCTGGCTGAGAAGTTCGTTACAGGGATGCAGTTGACCACAAGAGCTGCGGGGGATGCGGCTGGGCGGCCTGTGGGGCGTCTCGGCTGTGCTGGGTCTGGTTGGCCATCCTGGCCAGGCAAGTCTTCCGCCCGAACTGGTGCCTGCAGCCGTTCTGATGGGGTCCGTGTTTCTGCTGCCGGAGGCAAGACCCTTCCGGGACCCCTCCGTGCCTGCGCCTGGTGCCCAGGCGGTCACAGGAGGTGGTTGGTTTGCAAGTCTTGGTAGATGTGGCTGTTCTTGGTTTTCTATGTGACCCATCCTGTGTTTGACCATTAAAAAGGACAAAATTCAGCACAGTCTTCTTATTATTTTAGATTTATCTGGGCGGGATATTTTAATATTGTCAAAGAAGATAAGCGAAGTTGATATTATTTTTATAAAACTGTGTTATAAGTCTTGATCTCATAATTCAAAGGAAATGAATAAAGCAAAACCTAGAAATAATAGATTACTTTAAGCTGCTATACAACGTGTATGGAATAAATTAAAAACTTTTGTGAATCCAAGGTTATTTTTTTTAACCTAAAGCATTCTCTTTGGTGCATTTATTCCCCTTGTGTTATTGGGGTTCCTGGGTTTTCTTTCTATATCATGTTGAAGTGTGATTTTTCAGCAAGACTTCTAGAAATTAGCATTGTTTCACTGCTGATGCAGATGTTCTGCTGTGACGTGTCTCTGATTGGTCGACTCACTGTTGTTATCGTCTCAAATTCTGTATCTGCAAAGAAGGGGCCAAACGCTGAGTCCTGTTGGGGGAAGGAAGCATTCTGCTCAAGAAAGAGAGCGACCCAACTGGAAACAAGGGCAGCAACAGCAATGATCTATTTTCAAGCAAGATTCGGCTTGATTTGCAGTTTGAAATATGCCGTACAGATATTAGAAACAATTGTTTTAAGGCCCTCAGTGGCCATTAAAAAATACCGTTTACCCACCGACAATGTGATCTGTCTAGATTAAAAAGATCAAAGTGTGGTTTTTTTCCTGATGATTGTTTTCATTTCATTTGGAATTTATAGTTGGGTCAGTTCAATACAACATTTGACTCTACAGTGGAATTGATTTTTCTGCAGTTTCAAAATGTTCACAAACCAAGAAGAAAACGAAATTCTCAAAGTTGGACTTTTTTCGCCTCATGTCTATCTATAAAAAATACTTTGCAATGTGCTGAGGTGAGATAAGCCTTATCTTGTATGATTGGAGCGTGTGGAACTTTTTCTCTGTTCTGTTCAGGGCAGTGTTTCCAGGTCACTCAGAGATGCTGGAGGGATGAACCCCGCCCCACCCCAAGGGCCTGCCGTGGTGCTGGTGCCTGTAGAGGTGTGGGGCTTCACTGGGTCCGTGACAGGTGGTGGCTGGGAGGTGAGTGGAGAGGGTGTCTCGGAAAGAAGGCTAGTGGTGGAGATGGGGCAAAGGAAGAAAGGAGTTAATTTGCTGATAAAAATCATTCCCTTTATCCCCTAAAGCACTCAGGAGATGACTGAGTTAAACTTGATGTTTTGGGTTTTTTCCCCTTTTAACAGAGGAGTTGAGTAGTAATTATTGTAAGACTTGGTCACTTTATTTTTGAATATGGAGCTGCTGGATTTAATAACAGACCGATTGCTTTCCATCAGGACTTTCCGTAGAAATTAGGCCGCGGCAGCTTGTCATCCAGCATCGCCGGAGAGGGCTCACGGGACCCAAGCTGACACCCTGTCTGCGTGTCACCTTGCAGCCAGTGGAGGCCAGAGGTGGGGTCTGGGTGGCTGTCGGGGCATCGCCCTTTGCTCAGCTCGGACACTTGCACATCCACTGACGTTTCCATAAAACCTCTAGAAGATAACGGGACCCGTGCCCATTTCTAGAGGGAGCCGTGATCGTTTAAATTTTCAAAATTCTTTTTCTGAGAGATCTCACATGACTTTCCCTCCCAGCTAAGGTTGACTTGAGAGCCTTGAATTAATTGCTTAGATTCATGTTAATATGAATATTTTTATCCAGGCCACATTTTTAAAAATTGTACTGTAGAATTAATGAAAGTTGAACTCTAGAATGATCCTCCTCGATTTCCTCAAGTCAGTGGACTTTGGATTTCCTGTGCCCCCGAAGATAAGAGAGCTGTTCCAACAGCGGAGTACCAGGGATGGGACCCCCGCAGTGTCCTAGGGCCTGGAACATGCAAATGGCCCGCCCCCTTGCCAACCCTCGGGCCGGGTTCCTGATGGGGCTGGGGTACCATTGATCCGTAAATGCAGCACCCCAAATTTTAAATTGCCTTTATTTTGAAAAAACACACTACAGAAAATGGGTTAACAGTGTATACATTTCATCAGAAACATAGGAAAACCCCTGCATTTTAGAGATAAATAACTCATATAGCAGAGCTCACTTCTTGTACCTAACAGTCTCAAAATCTCTGAAAACTGGTAACTATGCTTCCGTTTTTTATTCTATCCTAATATAATATGCTTTGCTGTAAGGGTAGGGAATGGAAATATTTCTAATCATGTATTCATATTACAAAGGACTTGAAATTTGTTTCTTAGTCGCTTTATGTTCCATGATGTATATATTATATGTGGTTTACAAGCTAAACACTGGCCAATTTTTTGTTCTGTTGTTAAGCTGTATTTTTCTATGTTTTCACTAATTATAATAGATTTGGCTTTTTTCTGGGTAACATAAAGAATTGCTAAACTACAGATATATATAAAACAAGAGTTCTATTTTAGCACAAAAGCCTTTTATATTATTTATTGAATCCTTGAGTTTGTTTCCCTCAGAAACATTCCTTATCATTTCTGCTCCTTTTTATGTGTATAGTTTGTTATTTAAAGGAATGACCGTCCTTTCTGTTTTTCACAAAATAAAATCGAAATATTGCGTGTAGCAATGTGCGGCGAACGGCTCTTCTCACGGGCTGTGACTATTTTCGACAACAGCGCATCCTTGGGTCTGTGCGGAGAGGCGTCTGCTTTTGGTACCATCTGCAGATAACTGGCTATGAAATACTGCTTCCATCTACCTCTCCGGAAGGCCGCCTGACTGTTGACAGATGCCCAGAATGCTCTACGCTAGACTGGCTACATTATAAAAGAATTTCAATGAAGCCTTTTGGTGTAATTCTCTTGTGACGTATATTGGTTTTTAAAGGCACCGCCTCCTCCAGGGCCCCCCAGTGGGCGGGGCCGATAGATACATCCTTTCTGGACGGCTGGCCTTCGGAGCTGATACTCCGATTGTGCCAAATCCCCACAATCACTCTTCCCGTCACCTCTAGACTCAACTGTCGCCCCTGCTTTGTCAAGCGCTGGATGGAAAGTTCCTACGCGACACCATTCTTTCTAACTGGCCAGCTGTGTTTAAGAACACTGATTCTAGGAGTGGCACGTTTAAATGTGACTCTTTCCCCCTCGCTGTTTCAAAATGGTTTGGAAAATGGGGTCATAAAGGCAAATGGCCTCGTATATGATAAAAGCTTTACTAGAGGTCTCATTTTTGAGCGGACCCTTCAGGATTTATGTGAAATAGAATAGGGATCGGGCCCTGCGAGGGGGGTTGCTCCCCACGTGCTCACCTTTGCTCTGCCTGTCTTCCTAGTTGCCTCGCCATCAGTGTGGTACCGTATTTCCTGTATTCTTGGTGAAGTGTGATACCCTTAAAGAAAGAAATCCGTTTTCTATTGTGCGTTGGTATACACAGTGAAGCCAGTGAATTAGATATTGCAAATCTAGATATTGTACCTATAAAATTAGCATTTGTTTTTATCTCTTTTCACATCGATTGTGCCAGTGGGAGTATGGCCCTCTCTCCGTGTACGTTTACTAGTGCACGTCTGAAACAGCAACCTATGAGATGCTGTTCCGAGTCTGTGGTCACCCGCCCGCGTGTGCTGTGTCACCGTCGGTTAGTGTCAACATCTTTTAGTGATTCTGGAGCAGCAAGGCTGGTTTCCTGTGTTGATAAATTGCTTACATAAATCTCAATAAAACGAATCTGTACAAAGATACTTCATTGAGTGTTCTGTTTTCCCGCCGCTTAAAAACTGTTTGTCAAGCTGTTAAGACATCAGGATGTGACTCATTTTAAAGGATCCTGACTTTGGGGAGAATTCGTGCAGGGGCTGCTACTATAATGAGGAAGGGGGCTGCAGGCAAGCGTTTCTGCTGATTTCCTGCGTTGTTGGAAGCTGGACAGCATCACAGGTTCAGAACCACTCGTGCCTCCAGGAAGACGTGTTGCCAGGAAAGAGTCTGGAAGGTCCGGGCCTTGAGGAAGGCCAGGAGGTCCAGCTCATCTCCAGTTTGTCTAGGAGCTACGCCACGCTCCCCAGCGTACTCCTGGGGCGACCTTGGAGTTCTTCCCAGAAGTTAAGACCCCTCACTCTCTTTACCTGCTCCCACACAGACGTGCTGAGAGACCCCATGGTACGTGTCCCTTTAAGCCAGAGACCCAAGGAGGTGGTGGTCCCAGCGCCACAACCGCCTGAGCAGAACTGTCTGTCTGTGGGTCCACAGGTGGAGGGCGTGGTGGGCGTTTCCTGTCCTTGAGCCAGAAGTACCACCTGTCTTTTGCTCGTTCAGGAAGGAAGGAAGTGGCAATGGATCTGTATAGCCAACCAGTTTCCCTGCAACGTATTTGTGTTTGCCCATTTGAAAACCGTTTAACCAAATCGTTGACAGGAGACCCAGCTATGGAGCGGGTGGTCCGCCCCACGGCAGCTCCGTAATGGAGCTGTCGCTCTGCTGCGTTCCGTTCCCGAGAGCTGCTCCTGAGAGCCGCAGACGTGTCACTCCTGGGCACCCGGAAGGAGGGGAAAAGTGCTGGAGACCCTATTCCCAGCACGGTCACTTTGGGCATCCTCTTTGGTCCTCAGTTTAGTCATCCCTAAGTTGAGAGAGGAATTCCATGGTCTTGAAGGACCATTCCAGCCGAAAACATCCTCCAAGTTTCTGACTGAGGCTAAGTGTGAGGGACTCAGGCTGTGCGTGGAGGGCAGAAAGGAAATGCTCCCACTGCCTGTCCCATGGTTGTGCCCACATCACCTTATGGGTGACGGTGTTACTCTCCCATTGTAAACCGTGCCTTCCCTGGTCCGGGAGCCCCTTCTGCTTTCCCGGGGCAGGAACCACGTGTTGAATTCAAGGAGGGGAATCTAACAGCTCCACAGCTTTCTCTTCCTGGCCCCTGTTTACCAGTCTGGATGCTGGAGATCGAAAAAAAGGTTTTCAGTCCGAATTATTCAGGCTGGCTGTGTCCAGGGATCAGATTAACCAAATAAACCCCTGAACCTTGACTTTGCGCTCACAGACGCAGCTTCGGAAGTGCACTTAATCAATAAAGTCCACCAGGGGGCATTTATTTAGTGGCTCCTATTATCGGATATGTAACAGGCAAAATGGGAGACTGAGGCAAATAATAGTGGCAAGGAGACATTTTGCCTAACATGGACGCCCCAAATAACTGGTTTTTACATTTTTACTTTTATTCTTTAACCTTGTTTCTGAGTAAAATGCCCAGTTCTTCACTTACCCTTTGGTGTATAGACACAGTGTCGATTTGATGGTCAGAAAACACGTCTTTCTTGGCTAGAAGGTGCTGAGTGGTAGAGGGTGGTGAAGTCAGCTTGTCTGGGAGCTGAGCTGGGCTCCCCGGCTACCTCCCGGGGTGGCCGTGGGTGGGCTCCTCAACCTCTCAGTGCCTGTGTCGCCTCATCTCTGCAGTGGGATAATGGACACACACATCCCAAATCTATCATAGATTTTCTGAGGGTTTAATCAGTTGGAACATACACAGTGCTCGGAATGCTGTGTGACAGTATTCCCTCGATGCAGACCCCCTTTTATTCTTATTAATATTTGGAACTGTTTGTGGATCCACAGCAGTATATTGTCAACTCACAGCTCCGGGTTCTGGAGTCCCGTCTCGTCTGCAAGCCCACCCACTGGCAGGACCTGCTCCCCATTCTCAGGAGCGCAACGCCGGGCTGGGAGCCTCCTGGAGGGGGAAGGACCCGAGGTGCCGCCCCGGCTGATGATTCTGAAACGTGCCCTTCCGTGGGTGCGGGTGCAGGTCCTGAGCAACAAAATGCTGCTTCTCAGTTTACGTAGCTGAAATGTGCTTCAAAGCGCAGATCTGCACCCGCCCTACCTTGAACCTTGAACCACCTGTCGCAGGGATGTGCTCGTGGTTCGACAGTCAGCTTCGTGCTCGGGTCTCTGGCGCAGAAGGAAGTTCTGATCGCGCTGCTTTTGGACGGTCGTGCCTCTTCCAGGAGAAGCAGGTTCTGTGTCCCCTCCGGCTAGCAGAGGATCAGCTGGCCTTACCGCTTCAGTCCTGAGCCATCCAGCTCTTGAACTTTCCGTTGCTGTTTCTGTGGGGTCCCCTTTCCATACTCATCAGGTGAGCTTGCTATCGGCCGGGCCCGGAAGATGGAGTCACAGATGCAAGGGCCTGGCGTGCAGCCCTCACTGGCCTCTTAGTGTTGCTCCGAGCAGTTCGCTGGGAAGGAGTCTCAAGGCTCCTCATCAAACTTGAGAATTGAAGGTTTAAGCTCTTAGCCTCTTCGCCAGAGATCAACACTGCCGGGAGCACCGGTAACGAATGTGAGTTATAGAAACCGCGAAAACAGCAAGGCGTCTTCTTATTGTCTTGGTTCAGGCTGCCTGACAAGTCTTTTTAAAAAATGTCAACTGGGTAACATCTAGAATCATTTTAGGCTTTAAGAAACAATGGCAAGTGGAAAATGCCAGGGCAATCACTAAAAGGATAGAAATCGTGAATAACTTCCAAACTGGGACAGAGAAAAATTGAAAACGAGAAAGAAGTCTTGATCGATTATGAGTATTTAACTCTTGTTCGTTTAAAGACACACAGAGTTCAGACGCCGTGGAGCAAGGGGAAGATATCTGCAATATGTAGGACCGAAGGACTAGTGTGGATGACATATGAGGAACTCCCACATCAATAAAAAGTCAGCTAAGCCAATGGAAAAGTGGGCTGAAGGCAAAAGACGATTCACAGAAAAGGAAATGTCAGGGGCCCAGAAACATGAAAAAATGCACAACGTTATTAGTAAGCAGGGAACTGCAAATTGCTAATTTCCATTGCAGAAAGACAGAAATTTTAAATGAAAACTCTGATCGTTTGCAAGTGCTGGTGAAAATGTGGAGTGGCTTGTACTCTCTTTGCTGGGAGCTGTGCACATTGCCACCGCCCTTTTGAAAACCATTTGGTATTTTCTAGAAAGTGTGAACATCATGCATATGCTACAACCTGTGGTTTCCACTCCTAGTTGTGTGTGTCTTCTCAGAGAGACTTTTACACAAGTATGACGGGGGGTGTGTACACCGATGTTCATCATAGCGTTCTTGGTAATAACACACAGAAATGTGCCCCTCGCGGTAGAATGGATAAATGCAGCATTTTCCTACTGAGTACCGCACAGCGTGCCAACTTATAAACCACGAGGACGTGCACCAACGTCAAACTGTTACACTGAGTGAGAGAAGAGCAAATCAGAGAATAATACATATACTATGATTCCATTTATATTCGAAGTTTAAAATAGACAAACTAAGTAGTATTTTATCACAGGATACCTATATATATGATAAACCTGAAAGAAAAGAGAATGATTAATGGAAAATTCAGAATAATGACTGATTAAAGAAAATTCAGAATATTGATCACATCTCGGGGAGAGCAAAGGGTTTGAAGGCGTTTGTACTATATGGTATTTCTTGTAGCCCACATGTAATTCTGGGCGTGTATTCCTGTACATGTGTGTAAGACATTTGACATTTTTTCCTGGACAAGAAGTCAAATGGGGCTGGCCCCGTGGCCGAGTGTTTAAGTTTGCGCGCTCCGCTGCAGCGGCCCAGGGTTTCACTGGTTCGGATCCTGGGTGCGGATATGGCACCGCTCATCAGGCCACGCTGGGGCAGCGTCCCACATGCCGCAACTAGAAGGACCTGCAACTAAGATATACAACTATGTACAGGGGGGATTTGGGGAGATAAAAGCAGAAGAAAAAAAAAAAGAAGTCGAATGTACCATCTTGAGAGCATTTTTAGTAGGTTATTTTAAGACACTTTAACTAGTCTTGGGCCTGGAAGAACGTTGACGTGGAAAGACATTCACAGTATATTAAGCGGAATAGGTCCCTTTTGGAAGACCATGCGTGTTCCCTTTTGGAAGATGCGTCTCTGCCTTGAAGAAAGTCTAGAAGGCGAAGTTATTGGTAACAGGGTTGCCTGGGGTTAATGAGGTGGATTCTCTGGGTGATCATGACGGGTTTCTTTAGCTTGTCCGCGATGAATTTGTGTTACTTGTGTATTCTATTTCTGCTTTTCCCCCCAGGAGTCTGGTCCATGTGGTCCCACGTGGATTGGACCAGCGGGCGCCCTTAGTATCTGACTTTGGCTGGGCTCAGATAAAGGGAGCCGCTGCAGGAGCCCAGAGGGCAGGGGAGAAAGAAGTTGGGGTAATATTTCCAGCCTCCCTCCATCCACGTTACCTTGGGTCAGCTGCGGTCAGCCAGCCCTCCGGGTAGCCGTCCTGGCACACGACGCCTCCTGCATCTGGCCAGAGCTGGGAGCCACCAGCCTCTGCGGTCTACACTGTCCTTGTTGGTTTTCCTAACCTCTGTCCATGATTGTAGACAGTCTCTTTAATAAACTCTGCTGGCATGAACCGACGTGAGAATATCTTTTCTGCTGTGACTCCCAGACTAATACCCACATCCTTCCTCCCCCATGCTGCCCCCGATTGCCTGGCGGAGACTTTATGATGGTACTGGTGGAGTGTGACAGGAGCCCACGGCCCTCCCCGTCCTCGGGAGCCTGGGGTGGGAACTGTGCGGGAGACAGTTTGTCAACCTCAGCACATTTGGGGCCAGGTAATGTTTAGTTGGGGAGGAGGGGCTGTCCTGTGCCTTGTTGAGCAGCATCCCCGGCCTCGACCCGCTGGATGCCAGCGCATCCCCCCACCCCAGTCCTGACGACCCAAAATGGCTCCAGACGTTGCCAGATGTCCTTAGGGGGCAAAACCACCCCCAGCTGAGAAGCCCTGGGGAGAGGATGGGAGAGTCTCAGTGTGTTGGGGATGGTGGCGTGGCAGGGACTCCACAAAGGTGAAAGGCTGTTGCTGGCATTAGAGGTCAAGGCTCTGACTCCTGGCAGTCTGCGTAGACCATGAGGTCTGCCATGTGGTTGCTGCGGCCAAATGCCTTGTTGTGCCAGGAAACGAGCTTGACCAAGTGATGTTGAGGGTAATGCCAGCCTCCAAGGTTGGGGAGCAGGGCTTACTGTCAAAATCGCAGGAGGGGACCTGGCCCTCCGCGCGGCCCAGGGCTGCCTCTGACACCTGCTCCACCCGCTTCTCAATGTCAGTATATTTGGCAGATTTTTCCAGACAGCAGATCAGATCCGTGAGACACTGTGGGGATGAGGACGTGAAATGCGGCGCCAGTGAGCTTCCCGCTCAACTCAGAGTCACCTTTGCCCACAGCCTTGGTCAGTGGATGCGGGGGTGAGGATAGGGCTCTGCATCCACCCGCAGATCTCTGGGCGGCAGCGATGCTGCAGACCATGGTCCAGAGTCGTGGTCATGGATGCCCTGGGCCAGGGAGTCTGTAGTGGATACTGTCACATGCTGTCTAGATCCTCCTGCATTGAAGGACTCCTTGACTCAGCTGCTAGGGGCGCAGTCCTCAGCCGCCAGCCCCTTCAGGGGTGCCTCAGCCACAGATAGCTGCCTCACCTGATGTCATGCCCCACCCAGGGTGCCCACATCCAATGACTGGTTGACACAGGGGTACGAAGCCCTGGCCATCTTGTCTTCAGCCTGGCTCCAGAGGTCACAGTGGGTTGGCCCAGGCTGTCTTCGGGTCTTCATCAGAACTACACATTTTCCTCTGCCTAATCCTGATTCCTTCTCCATCCTTCCACAGTGGCAAGGGCGCTCCTTAATAAACATCTGTTCATTAAATTCTATCTCAGAGTCTGTTTCCCGGAGAACCCAATGTGCACCTGTTGGTCCCGGGTGTGGCTGGAGGAAGCAGGCACTAAGATGGGAGGTGGCAGCTGGACCACGCCTTGCCTGGCTGGCCGTGGTCATAGGTGGAAATAGGTGGAACACACATAGCCGCTGGTGTGCAGAAGGGGGCCCAGCATTCAAAGCTCCAACAGGTGAATTGGGAGGGTAAACCAGGGGAAAGAAATGCACTGGCTGGTGTGCCCCATCAAGCATTTGAGAAAATGGGAGAAATAATGGACAATGGAATTGGGTGGCTATTGCTAAGCTCAAAGGATGCTTTGGAAAAAGATAATAAAAATCAGAGAGAAATTAATTGCTCATTGAAAACTAAGTGTGAAAGCCAGTAGTATATAAGGAGGGCCCAGCTGTAGTGGGAGGGAGGGGAAACTGAGGACGGGACCCAGGACTTAACAGTCAGACCAGACGAGCTCCAAGGATGGTTAAACTCCCAACCGAGGCAGGTCTGCTTTGCCAAGACGCACTCCGCTTGGGAAAGAATGAGACCTTGTCACATGGGCTGGGGACATCCAAGCCGATGCCCGTGAAAACCTTGGATCTCCAGATTCCTCTGGACTCTCCGAGGCTGCAGAAGGTTCTGCTCCTTCCTAGGGAGAAATGGCAGCCCCCCTGCTTGAGGATGAGGAGGTGGTCACGTGGGCCCCGTCAGGACCTGCTCCTCCACCCCTCCTTGCCACTAGGCCTGTGGCTAGGGTGAAATTACGTCATAGGCCAGCTGGGGACGTGCTGGGGCTGATAAGGGAAGAAAGGAATTAGACCCCGATGGCGCTGCAGGACCCAGCCAGCACCGACGCGCAGGAGCTGAGACACATGGGATGGGATGCTGAGCACGTTTGAGCAAGGGGAGCAGCAGGTAAGGCTGCATAAAGGAGAGTCTGTGCATTCGGGGTCACTCTTGTGGGCTACAGGACTTCACACCCGGGCAAGGGCACCAGGAGGTGGTGCAAACTCACCACCAGCCTGACTCCTGCAAGCGTGGGAATGCCCGTGCTGGGGAGGCTGGGATGCTGGAGTTCCCGTGGCGGACAGTGAAAGAGGGATGAAAGGACTCAGAGAGGTGGGTGGGCTTGAGGGGGTATACTAAGTAAGGCCAGAAAACCCCCCAGGGCCAGGTGGACACCTCAAGTCCAGCAGGGGAGAGGGCACCAGCACCATGAGGAAGCTCAGTGTTGGCTCTCCTCTGCAGGCAGTGCCGATGTTAGGAAAAGCTAGTATAGATCTACATTCAGTCATTTAGTCATTCAACAAACATCCACTGAGTACCTACCATGGGCCATGCAGACTGGAGCAGTCAGTGGGACCGGGCTTCCCATTTTACAGAGAGGCTCCCCGGGGCCCAGTGAGGGGAGGCCACTTCCCCGAGGTCGGGATTGGGCCTGGCCCCAAAGCCCATGCCCTGCCCCCACACCCAGAGCTCAGCACAGACACCACCTTGGACCTGGGTCAGAGGGCAGGCCCTGGGGGGTTTCCTCTGGGGGGATCTCTCCCCTCCACGCCCCAGACTAGAGTCTCTGTTCGCTCATTGCCTCGTGCACCAGTGATTCCGTGAGCCCCACTCAGAGCCCGGCCCTGCGCTGGGATGAGCAGGGGACCACAGGCTAGGGGGCACGGACAGAGAGACAGACAGACATCTGGAGAAAGCATGATGCGGGACCAGGTCCTCAGACACCTGCTCCAGCCCAGTTTCCATATATTCACTTCTTCATTCCATAAGCATTTATGGAGCACCTGCTGTGTACTGCCACTTAAAGAGACACAGGCACAGAGAGACAGCTCCCCTTCATCCCACGGGGACCGTGACACACAACACAGGCCCCCCCAGTAGTGGAAGGATTCTCATGATTGTCGCACACACAGACATGCACGGGACTTTCCTCCAGTTTATCAGCACACGCACATGCACATGCATGCACGCTCACACAGACACGCATGTGCACATGGCTCTCCCATAGCAGTGGGGATGATAGGAGCCCAAACCCCAGAGGCCGGGTGACGGCACTTGACCATCCGAAGGCGGGTGAGCACTCCTCCTAGTGTGTGCGAGGTGGGGGACACCCAGGGCTCCTGCTGGCGGGACAGACGGAGATGACCAATAGAATGTAGCATCTCACGGGTCCTGCTCAGAAAGGAAATTAAGGATGATCAGGCGGCTGGAGTCAATTGCCCCAATAAAATGTCACAACCACTCTGCCATTTCGTGGACCCAGAACTCACTGAGGAAAAGGCCAGGTCTCCAGGGAGAAGGGCCACAACCCCAGGGCAGGTGTGCGCAGTCATGATTCCCTCAGTTTTTGCCCAAAAGGACCTATAGCCCCTTGGACCGTCCGTGCTAACTGGACGGGAAGCACCAGAAGGGACCCGTTCTCTGGGGGCCTTGCTCCGAGTGCCTCCACTTTCTCGTCCTTTCCTCCCACCTGGGGAACGAAGCCCGGAGACTGGGAGATAAATGCTCACCAGGGGACAAAATGTTATTTACAAAGGCCACCCTAAATCGTAGCCGGGTCAGAGCCATACTTGATTGTCCTGGGGGATGAAAATGCACCCCCACAGGTACCAGGGGAATAAAGCAGACCAGCCAGGTGCCCTCGGCTTCTGTAAGGTCAACCTAACCATCACTGCAGGTGGCGGCTTACGGAGACCCCAGCCCGGGCCCGGAGGGTCATTTCTGCATGCCCACCCACCAGTTAAGACCCACAGTCACGAAAAGATGTGAAGGACAGAAAAGCCCCAGGAGACGAGTCTCAGCAGGTGGGTTCACGTTTCAACAGCAGAGGATGGAGCACCACATGGAGAAGGCAGCCTGTGGGACCTGTCCTCTTCAACCTGGCGGGGAGCGGCCTGAGATGTGCCACGCCACCCTCGGAGGGGGACCCACTGGGACCCTCCCCGATGTTGTGTTGATTGTGTAGACTGCCACGTCCAAAGCGGGCTTCGCTTAGTCTTTTGATGAACTTCCAGTTGGATGCTAATTGTCAGGACCCAGAAGGACATAAGTACTCTGGGAACATGTTACTCTACCCGCCACGGGGACAGAAGAGTAACAACAGGTGTTAATAGTCGAAACGCTTCTTAAGAGAAGCAGCATGTCCTGTTCAAACGACCCTGAGCTTCAGAATCAGAAAGACCTGGATTTCAGTCCCGACTGTACTCCTCGCCAGCAGTGTGGACCTGCATGGTCCAGTCCATCTTTTGAAGCCTCTGCTTTTCTCCTTTCCGTCAGTGAATGAAGCGGTCTATAGAGCATCCTGTTTGGTGTGGTGTTTAAGACTGTGCCCGCTGGGGCCAGCACTGCCTGAGTTCGAATCCTGCCTCTCCATTGTTTTGGGCAAGTTGGTTAACCATTCTGTGCCTCAGTTTCCCCATCTATCAAATGGGAGTGGGGATAGACCCTACCTCATTGGGCCGTCGGGAATAGTAAGCGAGTCCCTTTAAATCCTCAGTTGCGGGTCTGGCGTGTGATCACTGCCACGTATTCCTTGGGCCCGTTTTCATGCATCGGTTCTTTCCTAGCAGGAACCAGCATTGGTTCAAATCATTTCTTCCCAGCGTCCAGCTGGAGTGCAGACCCGGGCTCACCTCGCCCGGGTCCTGCGGCCTCTGGTTGTCCGCACAGTGCAGAGGCCGGAGTGCGGGGATGCGGCCCGCTGGGACGAGGATGACGGGTGAGAATGTGCTTGCGTAGGGAGCTGTCCCCTCCCCTGGGCCGCGCCACCAAATATGTCCATGCTCTCTGATGCCTGGTCACCGGCCGCCCCGGGCTGCCGTCTCCTGGCCAGACCTGGGGCTCACCGGCTAATTTTAGAAATGACTTGTCGACTCAGCTGCTGCGATCACATTGGCGCAGAGGGAGGGAGGGTGGGGGGAGGACGAGGAGGAGCAGGCAGCGAAGGGATGTGTGTGAGGGTGCGGGGAGGCGAGCGCTGACATTTCTCCTCCGCCCCTGCTGGCCGGCTTGGTGGGGTCTCGGCCCTGCGACCCAGGGAGCCCTCTTGGGCGGGAGTGTTTCCTGAGACGGGTGGCCCCGCGTGGAACAGGTACTGTCGGGCTGGGTTTGATGATGGGCACCTCGCGAGCTGTTGGGCCTGATTTTCCAGCATGTGCTTTTGGGGGCTTCAGGGGCCAGGCCTCCAGTCTTTGTGTCTATTTTAGGTCTTTCTGGCCTAAAATATTTAGAGCCTGTAAGATTTAGAGCCTACGAGACCTTTCTCTTCTCTGGCTGCCTCTGTCGCTCGTTCAGAAAACGAGAGTATTTCGTGGAAGGGTTTTAAAACAAAGCACAAGGGCGAGCGGACACTTTGAAAGATCGCCCTTGTCAGGACCCAGCTGTTTGCTAATCATTTAAAAAACTATGTCCAGAGGCCTGAGACGCCTCCGCTGTGGGATCTCAACCGGCAGACGTCAGGGTCCCTATTTTTCCTCAAAGACCAGCGATTTCTGCTTAACTGGTTGTCAGTTTACGGTCAGGGAGCCAATCTCTTCCCTTTCACATTTCCAACCATGCTGAGTACAAGCCTTCATGGTAAAGTATTTGCGTATTTTTATTCCAGCTTAGCATGTGTGGGCGGCCGGGGAGGAGAGACGGTGGCTCCTGGACCAAAGTTTGAATTTCACGCGGCACTGGCTTGATGCTGCGTCCCAGAGGGGGCCTTTTCTCTGGTGCCCTTTCCAGGCTTCTCTTTGAATGGAGCAGTTCCACAGGCCTCAGGGACAGTGGGGATGGTGGGGACACCAAGGAGGCTGTGCTTAAACGTGGAGCCCCCTCCCTGGAGTCACCACGACCCCTCCCCCCCCGCCAGCCGTGGGCCTGGGGCTGCTGCCTCCGTGCGGCTCTCGGGGAGAGGCGGCTGGGAGGGAAAAGCCGGGTGGGTTCCAAGCCGCCCAGGCTGGCCTTGACCCGGCGGGGGCCTGGGCTTCCGTCCCACAGGGCCCGGAAAGCTGGCCTGCTGCTTTCACTTTGTGGCCAGCCAAGGAGATGCCGGGCCGCTCACCGCGCCAGCTCCGGAGGCTGAGGGTCCCCCACGGGCTTCCGTGTCAGGCAGGACGGTGGTGCCTCGGGGGCTGTGTTTGCTACCGAACAGACTTGTATTCTGTATCTGGATAAAGAGTCCAGGGTGGGTTAGGGGAGAGCCCGTGTGGTTTAGGTGATGGGTAAGTTCTAGAAAATAATAGAGAGAGAGGGGAGGGGGAAGGAGGTTGAGGAGAGTCTCCTGAGGTTTGAGGGGCTGTGTATCGCCAAGGCACACAGGCCTGGTCACCTTGAGTGGCCTAGTCTGGGCTCTGCTGACTCTGTGACCTCAGACAAGTCCCTGCCCCGATCTGAGCTGCGGTTTCCCCTTCCGAAACCTGAGGGGGTTGGGTGACGCCATCCCGGAGGCGGCTCCCAGGGTTGACTGTCCCGGGCAGGGCTCCTCCCAGTGCGGGGTGTCCACCACCTGCCTCAGCCTCACCTGGGGGCCTTTCAGGACGCAGATTCCCAGGCTCGTCTTGGAACCACCCTCCCGTCTTGGGAGGGGGCCCAGACGCCCGTGGATTTAAGAGCTCTCAGGGGGTTCTGGTGCCCACGGAAGGCGGGAGCCGCCCGTCCTCTGCTGTGAGCCAAGAAAACACAGGGGGCAGCTGCTCAGGACCCGCTGTGTCAAACGGGGAAACACGCACGCTGCTTTGGGAGGGCTGATGTCTGCAAAATTTCCTAAGGCCCCTGCTCACCCAGATCAGGCGTTTCTGATGGCATTTTGAGATGAGAACAGAGGCCCGAGAGCCCGAGAGACCCTCCTGGTTCTGCTGCGTCTCCACGAGGCCATGACAAGACGGCCCTTCAGCGGGGCCTGGTTTACCTGGTCCCTAAAAGCAACTGTCTGAGTGGTCTGGTTCGAGCAGGTGGTTAGTTGCTGCCGCATATGGCATAGCCTTAATTTTTTTAATGAATAAACTTTATTTTTTAGAGGACTCAGGTTTACAGCAAAACTGACTGAGCAGAAAGTATGGAGAGTTCCCATACAGCCCCTGCCCCCAACCACGCAGAGCCTCCCGCACTGGCAACATCCCCGCCAGAGTGGGACATTTGTTACAATGGATGAACCTATGGTGACACGTCGTTATTGCCCAAAGTCCACAGTCGACATTAGGGTTCACTCAGTGATGTACATTCTGTGGGTTTGGACAAATGGACAACAACACAGATCTGCCATCACAGCATCACACAGAGTAGTTTCACTGCCCTAAACATCCTCTCTGCGCCTCCTGTCCTGGCAACCACTGATCTTTTTACTGGCTGCATAGTTTTCCCTTTTCCAGAATGTCATAGAATTGGAATCATACAGTCTGTAGCCTTTTCAGATTGGTTTCTTCCACTTAGGAATGTGCATTTAAGGTTCCTCCTTGTCTTTTCATGGTACCCTTAACGTTTAACCTACGTGACATTGAATTATTTGAAAAATGGAGAAGGCGAGTTTGAGACAAGTGGAGGGTCCCCGGGTACTGACGAATTCGACCCCACGTGTTCACAGATAGGGCAACTGAGGCACAGAGAAGGGAAGCAACTGCTCAAGGACACACAGCTCTGCAGGGAGAGTGTTGGACTTAGAATAGCCCCTGCCTTCAAGGCTGGCATTCAGGGAGCAGCCTGGGGCTCCCCATGGTAGGAATAAAAACCCAAGTTTCCCTATTACTCTCAGCCCAAAATCTTCTTTGAAATCTCAAAGGAAGGGGTTCAATCTGAGCTTTAATTTCAGTTGCAAGTAATGAAAATGCACTTTATTACACAAACAAGGTCCTTGAGATGAGAACTAATGGGGGCATCTCATAACCATCAAGGCAGATTCTTACACACACACACACCCCCCATTCTGTCTCAAGGATCCAGAGCCACCATCAGCCTCTTCTGAATCACCTCTCCCGCCCCCGCAGGACTCTCTCCGCTCCGTCATTTTCCTCTTCCACTCCGCTTGTCACTGTGCCTCTCGCTGACCCTCAATTCCTTTGAAGAACCAAAATTCCTGACCACAAAGGAAAGACGCTGGAGGATTGGCAGCGTGGGTTTACCAAATACGCGGCCAGTGCTCTCACTCAGGGAAGGAGGAATTTCAAGGGCCAGGGTCCCAGGGGAATTTATCCCTGCCCATAAAGGACCGAGGGCACGTTCAGCTGTTTCTCTGGTACCAGCTGGGGTTAGAGTTTCCATTTCTCGGAGGGCAACTGGCTTAGCTGTTGAGCTGAGGGACAGACGGTCGCTCAATGCGGTTAAATGTCTCATTCACGCTGAATTTTCCTGTGAGCTTGGGCGTGAGTTATTGGCCCCATTTTTCAGATCAGGAAGTGGGATTTAGAGGTTTAAGTGATTCAAGGTCATCGGTGAAATGAAACTGGGACGCGGTGCCTTTCTCCCGGAGGCGTGTATGTTTCATCTAGTTTAATAAACAACATGAGCTAAGATAATGAATTCTGCAACACTGTTTCTTACAGGAACAGAGAACAAAGCCCCTTCACACTCACTGCCCTGTTCAATCCACTGATAATCAAGGGAGTGTGTGTGTGATGCGGTCCCAGCTTCATTGAGGAGGAAACTGAGAATCAGAGAGGTTTAATGACTTGCCTGGGGCCACAGAGCTCCTTAAGAGGGTGAAGAGTCTAAGAGTTACTTCTCTTCTTGTTCTGTCAACAGAGGGTTGGCTTATTTTTCAGTTCTATGTCACATCTGTTTACTGTTCAGAGCAAGATTAGTTTGCTTCTTTTTTTTTCCCCTTAATGCTCCCCTCCACTTGATGTGATTTTTCCAGACCAGGGTTTCTCAGTTTCCCCACTGTGGACATTTGAGGTTGGATAATTCTTTGCGATGGGGCTGTCCTGTGCATTGTAGGATGCTTAGCAGCATCCCTGGCCTCTACTCACTAGATGCTAGAGGCACCCCTCTCTCTGAGGATGTCTTCCAACATTGCCACATGTCCATGGGGGACACAATCGCCACCTACTAGAACCACTGATTCAGTCCAGTTCCGTCCAACAGAACCTTCTGTGATGACAGAAGTGCTCTGCGTCTGTGCTGCCCAATATGGTAGCTGCTGGCCACGTGTGACCACTTGAAATGCGGCTAGGGCGACTGAGAAGCTGAAGTTTTCATTTCATTTAATTTTCATTCATTTAAATTTAACTAGTCGCATGTGGCTAGTGGCTACTGCGTTAGTACAGCTCCAGGTAGCAAAACAGCAGGGGTAGAAAGATAACCCTTTGATGGACCGCTCAAACCCTAAACGCAGTCAGGGGAGCCTCCCAGTAGAAGTCCGACCAGCCTCTTGCTTCACCGTGGCAGGGGGAACAGCAGACTGGAAATGGCAAGTAGTCGGCACAGGCAGCACCCCTAACCATTCCTGTGTCCACGGCAGACATTGCTAGTCAATCACCGTACACCTTCCTGCTAGTCCAGGGGCAGCTCAGATTCCTTCTCGGTACAACACTCCAGGCAGCTCCCAACTACAGATCAGTCGATGCTGGCATGCGAGAGAGAAATTACCGCCCATCCAGGACTGGGCCACAAGGCTCATCGATGAGGTCCTGCATCTCATCAGGCTGTGAGGTGGCTGGCAAGGGGCGTGTGGTCAACTTAGGCCAGTGGCACAACCACAGAGATGGAGAGGAGAGAGGCAATGTGCTGGAGGAGCCAAGATTTTTATCTCTAATCATTTCTCCAAGAAACACTCGTAGCACCTTCTAGGGATGGAGGCAGGGGTAGGGGTGGGGGAGGGGAGCTGCTGGCTCGTCAGCCACCAATGAGCAAGGCATTCGGAGATTTCACTTGACCTGGGTGCCATAGTGTGATTTATAAGCAGAAATATGTATTTGGTCATTCAGATGATCAAAATATACTTCTCGTATATATTTGGTCTTTGTCCACAGTTCCTGACTCACAGCTCCCAAAACCCGAGTGATAAAGCTGATGTTACGTGAATGAGGTGACTTTTGGAAAGCGCCTAAGGAGGGTGTCTGGTGGCTGGGGGGCGCCAACCATGTGATTAGAGGGTTAGAACTTTCAGACCCACCCAGACCTCCGGGGAGGGGGGAGGGGCTGGAGACTGAGTTCAATCACCAATGGCCAACGACTTAATTAATGATGCCAAAGTACTGGGGCCTCCATCAAACCCAAAAGGACGGGGTTCCGAGAGCTTCCGGGTTGTGAACACGTGGAGACGTGGGGACAGTGGCACTCTCGGAGGGAGTCAGAGAGAACACGGCAGAGCCCTTCCCCACGCCTTGCCCTGTGCATCTCTTCCGTCTGGCTGCATCATATCCTTTTCTAACAAACTGGTGATCTAGGAATTCAATGTTTCTCTGAGTTCTGTGAGCTGTCCTAGCAAATTCATGAAACCCAAAGAGGGGCTTGTGGGAGCCTCTGGTTTATAGCCGGTCCGTCAGAGCACAGGTGGCAACCCAGACTCGCGATTGCGTCTGAAGTGGAGGCCGCCTGGTGGGACCGAGTCCTTTGCCTGTGGAATCTGACGCTGTCTCCGGGCAGATCGTGTCGGAACCGAGTTGACTGTGTCAAATTCTCCACACCCTGCTGGTGTCTGAGAAATGCGTGATGTTATGTGGGAAGCCTCAGGCCCCTCCACCCCCGCCCCATGACGTTGGAATTGAGTCCATGAACCTAAAAGACTAGAACTCGACCCGAGTCCACAGGGGACAGGGCTGCTGGGAAGGGACGTCGTCATAAAGTGAGTGATGGCTGCCGGGTGGACTCACACGACCCCAGGGAGTAGACAAGAGAGGCGGGGCCCCCATTTGGCAGCTGGGGAAGTTGCAGACTCGATGTTGAACACCAGGCAGACAGGGGTCCGAGCTGAGGTGCGAGACCTCCGGGGTTGATGTCAGCCCCCTGAAGGGCGGGACGGCCTCTGTGTTCAGCCTGGCCACCCTCTTTCGGAGTGAAGGGTCCACTTCTGCTGCAGAGAGCAGTCTGAAAAACTCCCGGGAGACAGTGGCTGGCATTCTGAAGGATCTGGGAGCTACGAGAAACTTCCCACCTGAGAAAGGGTTGAAGGCACCAGGTGAGAAAATTGGGGGCGGACCCAACAGGTGGCACATGGAAACCCTTGTCTGCCGCTCCAGAGAGCAGACCTGGGGCCAGCACGTGGCTGTCCTGGTGAGGCAGCTCTCTGGGTAGGAGAAAAAAGCGGTCGACCCCAGGCCCTGGGAGATGAGGACCCTGGTTCAGCTGCTGTCAGGGGCAGTGGACCCTCAGCTGAGTCCCTTCTAGAACAGTCACTCCCTGGTCTACAGATGCCAGGAAGGGGAAGGTGGCTTTAACTACTTCTGAGGGCCCTGCAGCTCAGGGTCCAAAGAAGAAAAGCAATTAGATCAGACCCCGAATGTCTTACTGAGTAGTGAGCTCCCCATCACTGGACGTGACCAAGAGTGACTCATTGATTCTTGAGGCTGGGCCTCTGAGGCTCCCTGACGGCGGATGGGGCATTACAGGCTGTCTCCACCCCCTGCTGTCCCTCTTTTCTCAGTTCTTCTCCATCTCAATGCCTCACCTGCTTTGCCCTCCCTCCTTCTCTCTTCACTATCTCTCTTTCCTCCTGTTAACATCCCTGCCCTTGTTTCTCACTCATCCTCCTCGGCTCTCTCATCTTCTAGGATAATGTGGGTTGTTGCGGGTGTGGCCTGAATCCTCAGCTAGTCACGGCTGTGGGCTTCCCTTGGCCTGATTAGGGGAGGGGGTCTGTGTAGCGGGCAAAGTCCCTTTTCATTACTGTCTGGCTCTTTGGCCGCCAAGCTCAAGGTCTGGACGAGCTTGGCTGGACCGTGTGTGAATTATGAGAGTCACTTTGTCCACTTAGCTCACAGAGGGCAAATAGATAGCAATCGTGCATCCTTCCCTCCCACCTCACCCTGGGCAGACATTAATAATCAATCAGAATGCTCTTTTCCATGGAGCCCAGATAAGCTCAGAGTCCTTCCTGTTTAAGACTCCAGGTGGCAACTCCCCATCTATCGAGAGAGGGGGGCATTGGGAAGCACAGAAAGAAGAACTGAGCCCCCAGGAGCCAGGACAGACTTGGGGCCCTTCCAAGGGAAGCCCCAGCTCCAAGGCCTAGCTCCTGGGAAGAAGGGATGGGGAAAGGAGATCCTGCAGGAGGACCCCGGGGAGAGCGTGCCGCGTGGATGCTGGAGCTGGGCCCCGTTCCCCCAACACTCTCCCAGGAAGCCTCTCCTTCTCCCGGGGACATGGCCGCCATCTCCTCAGGGCTCCAGCACTTGCTCACTCCAAGAAAGGGATTACTTATCAAAGCGGGGGCAGGATTTAATGTGACCCTCAAGGCAGGGATCAGCAAATGACCGCCGAATTCAGCTCTCTGCCTGGTTTCAAAAATAAAGTTGTGTTGGAAGAGCCCTGCCCATTCTTTTACGTATCGCCCATGGCTGCTTCAGAAACACAAAGGCGGAGCTGCGTAGGTGCAACAGAAACCATAGTCCCTGGATGCTTGAAAGATTTACTGTCTTACCATTACAGAAAAGATGTGCTGAGCCCTCGACCCAGGAATGCACAGCATGCCGGGCTAGCAATGGTGGGAGCTGTTGTTTCCTCTGGGACCGAAAAGGCAGGACAGGGAGCTGCTCCCAGAACAGGAGAGGGCGGCAGGTGGGGAGGGCGGCAGGTGGAGAGGGTGTCCCGAGGGCCCTTTGGTTGAGGCAGGCGGCTGACCCGTGGCCGCCCTGCAGGCAGACGCCGGAGAGCACAGATGCCCTCTGTTTGCTGCCGTTGGGTGATTCCCCATAGCTGAACCCACCTGGGAGTGGGAGGGCAGAAGAGGTGGAGGGTGTGTCTGAGGGGGCAAACAGAAGACCCCCAGCTCGGGGGCCGAAGGTCGTGACTTCCACTCTCCCGGCATCCTCCTCTCCCCACTGTCCCTGCCTGCCTGGCCTCCAAGGTGACCCACAGAGAGACCGGGTGTCGGGCAGCTGGCTCGTCTCCACTGAGCATCCTCGCTCCATGCAGGTTTTCACAGTGGCCAACGCCTTCTGCCTGCCTCCAGGGACCTCGTGAGCCAGCAGGAGAATAAACACTCTCACGGGGTAAACTGTGGGCAGACAGATTCTAAATGGAAATGGAAATGAGAAAGGACCAGAGAGGGACACCAGTCACCTGGCCAGTGAGCAAAGGGGCAGGTGATGGGGCGGATCAGGTGGAGGAGGCCGGAGGCTGTGAGAGGGTCCTGTGAGGGTGGCACTGATGGCGCTCTCAGGGAAGGAGTGATGGAGGAGGTGACCCGACAGGGATATGAAAGATGGAGGCCATGTGTAAGAGACGAGAAGGAGGAAGGACGCGGCTGCTGTTGGGAAGATGCTGCAGGCCAGACACGGTGACCCGCGATGCGGGGAGGTGCATGCACCATGGTGGTCGTGAGCACAGCCTCTGAGGTCAGACCATCTGGGTCCAAGAGTCAGTTCCGTCACCTCCTGGCCAGGGGCGAGGCCCTGAGCCTCCTGAGACGGGGTGACCTGCAGAAGCCACCTTACAACGGGACGGCTGGAAGAAGAAGTTCATGGTCCACGGAAGTTCTCAGCACCGAGCAGTGCCTGCATCCCAGCGGTACTGTCATCCAGAGCCCTGCTCCCGTCCGGGGTGGGAGCACAGAGACCTCAGTGTCGAGCAGAAGGACATAGGCACCCAGGTCATCCACGCCCTCCTGTGGGACCCTGAGGAAATTTGCTAACCCCTCATCCCCAGACTATAACAGCCCAGCACCGTCACTAACACCAAACAGACGCAAAGGAAATATCGAAGCCCACCCGGCCCGCCCCCTGCATGGACCTCCTACAGCCAACGTCCTACGGCTCTGCAACGTGCCCCAGGACCTGCAGCGCCTCTGAGCCCCAACCTGGAGGCCCCAGATTGGTCTTCTCTTGTCATCACCAATGTGGAGTTGTGCTGGGAGCTGAGCATATGTGGGAGGAGGCAGACACGCCTATGGGAGGGTCTCAGGTTGGCCTTCTTGCTGGGTGACCTTGGGTAAATGCTTCAACCTCTCTGAGCCAGTGACTGCTCTATGGGCATGACGTCAACCACGTGGTGCTGTTGTGGGAACGAAATGTGATAACAGATTTTCAGAGAATTCAACTCCAGGTCCAACAGGAATCTAACGGGGCTGGGGACAATTTAGGTGCAGTGATCCGACCTCGGTGCTTGACACATGGTAGGTTCTCCCTAAATGTGGGTGATTCATCCTGTGCTGGGGCCTGAGCTGGGTCTTGGGCGGGACAGCCTCAACCACGGAGCCACAGGAAACTGAACAGGCAATTGAAAGCAGGTCCGAGCGATCAAGCATCTGCTTCGAATGGGGGCTTCCTCTTCCCATTTGACAGCTGAGAAAACTGAGCCTCAGGGAACTTTCCAGGGCCCCACGGGGTCATGGAGACATGAACTCAGGCCGTGATAACAAATCATATTGAGAGCTAAGTATGCGCCAGGCACTGCTCTAGGCTCTGGGCTACATCAGATGGAAATTCTGGCTCTCACAGGGGCCACGTTCTGCAGGGGGAGTCAGAAACTAAACCAAAAGTACCCAGCATGATGGACAGTGTTTAAGTGCTACGGGGGAAGAAAGGAGCAAGATAGGATGATGGGCAGTCTGAGCTAGGGGGTGTGGGGTGGGATGGGGGCTAAGCTGCAATTTAAATAGGATGGTGAAGGCAGATCATTGAGAAGACGACTCTGAGCAAAGACTTGAAGGAGGTGTGAGTCATACAGAAGGAAAAGCATTTGAAGCACAGGGAAGAGTATATGCAAAGGCCCTGTGGTAGGAACCTGGGTGGGAGGGTGCCTCCAGGAGGTCAGTGTCACTGAATTGGAGGAGCAAGGGGGAGAGGTGTTAGGACATATATTCATGAGGGCCTTATAGGCCACTCTAAAGACTTGGGACGGGGCCTGGCCCCATGGCCAAGTGATTAAGTTCACGTGCTCTGTTTCGGCAGCTCAGGGTTCGCCGGTTCAGATCCTGGGCTCAGACGTATGCATTGCTCATCAGGCCGTGCTGTGGCAGTGTCACAAGTAGAAGAACCAGAATGACTTACAAGTAGGATGTACAACTGTGTCCTGGGACTTTGGGGAGAAAAAAAAAGAGGAAGATTGGCAACAGATGTCAGCTCAGGGCCAATCTTCCTCAAAAAATAAAAAATAAAGACTTAAGAGTTTGTTCTTTGAGACGGGTGATATCATTTGAGGACTGGCTGCGGTGTCAGGAATGGACACTGGGGGAGAGAGGATGACCCTAGAGCCTTTTGGACCCAGCATGTGTACATGGAAACCTGTTTTGAGCCATCCCCGGCTTGGGGGTCACCAACCTCCCTCACCCCTAAGGGGAGACTTGAGACTTTATACCACGAGTTCCAAGCATCTGGGGCCTCCTCACGGGCTTAAAACAGCAACTGGTGGGGCAGGTGTGAGGGGCAGGCCAGGAAGGGAACGTGGTGATAAGAACTCGCTTAAATTAAGGCCTGACAGCCTCCTCGGCGGGGTTGGCTCCCGGCCCCGGGTCAGTGGGGCTGGCCTGGAGCCGCTGAGGGAGGACGTGCGGAAGGAAGGCCGTGCTGCGCTGCCTCTGTTCCCCTGAGCGCTGTGCCCTCTGGGCAGGCCGGCAGCCCCGGCTGAGGACAGCGGGGACCGGCAGCCAGGGTTCCCCCAGGAGCCTTGAAGCTGAGGGCAATTCCCAGGAGGCAGCCAGTGCCCGGGCCAGGCCCAGGCTGGAAGGAAAGAGTGGGGGCCGTGGCCAGGACCGCCAGCACGTCAGGCCTATTCATAACCCGGCTTGGCTCCCCAGGCGTGTCACAGAGCAGATTCTGTCCGTGAGTCACTCGGGGCCTCTCCGGGGTCTCCCAAGGGGATGAGTGGGGAGGGGGTCCTTTGTCCCCCCTCCTTCCAGTCCCTCTGCCCCGAGATCTGGCCTCCTGCCTAATCACCTGCTTTTCACGTGTCTTTGCAAGCTGGAGAGCCCACACCATAGGGGGCTTGTTCTCCAGGCAGAGACTTGACTGTTTGCACAGGGACGTGTTTCCAGGGTCTCCCCGGGGGCATGTGACTCCATCAGAGCTGGAATGTCCCTTCTTGGGTCTTTGGATGTTGAAGTTTTCTCCCTGAGGTCTCAGCCAGTCACATTGCCTGTCAATGTTTCTTGGCCGGCTCCCGGAATAAAAGCCCCAATCTGTAGCATTTGCCGATTTCTGCAGTGTAAACACCCCCATGGCTGGTTTCAAGCTACTAATGTGACGTCGCCGATTGCAGAGGATGAAGGAGATGTTCACACTGGGCTCTCGCGAGGTGATGAGAGCCGGCCTCGACCCGGTACGGGGCCAGCCGGGTCCTGTCTCATCAGCTTCCGGGTTGTGCAGCTGCCCCCGCAGGAGGCAAGATCACCTTGAACCGTCTTCCATGACTAAGGCACTGACAGCGGCTACTTACAGGCCACCGAGGCCTTTGGTGGGTGGTAGCTCTGACAGCCGGGGGTGGGGGGCTGTCCTCCAGGAAGGGGCTGGGAGGGGTCCGTGAGGGACACACTCAGAGGGCAGGCCCAGATGGAAGTTGGAAGGGAGAGAGTCGAAGGGAGAAGAAAGAGACTCGGTCCTCCGCTTGTGGCCACCTCCGCTGAGATCTCGGTGCATGCCCGTCCCCTCTTCGTTTCCCGTGTGGAACGTTCTGTGCTTTGCTCATTTGGGATGGTTTCAGCGTGTGCAAGGTCGCCTTCCACCTTCTTCAGTATACAAGCCAGCGAGAGCCAGTGTGACCTGCAGTGTCACACTTCCAGTGTGACTGCAACTGCTTCCCTAACAAGCCTGGTACTCTGCAGCCGGGATGGGAAATGGTGTAGCCATCTTGGAGAACAGTGTGGAAGTTTCTAAGAATCATACATAAAGTTACCATGCGACCCAGCAACGCCACTCCCAGGAACCTACATAAGAGAAGTGGAAAGATGGTCACACAAAGGTTTCCATGGCAGCGTCACGCGTAATGGTGCCACGGTGGAAACAACACAGATGTCCACCACCTCGTGAATGGATAAGCAAGATGCAGTCCATCCACGCAAAGGGACACCATTTAACAGCAGAAAGGAATGCAGCGCAGATACACACAGCAACGTGCATGAGCCTCAAAAACGCCATGCGAAGTGACAAAAGCCAGACGTGAAAGACCACACGCTCTAGGATTCCATCTGTATCAAGTGTCCAGAAAAGGCATTCGATAGAGATCGAGAGTAGATTAGTGGTTGCCTGGGGTTAGAAAACAGAATTCAACCGAGTAAATTTGAAGATCTAATTGCTTTATTAAACAACTCACGAGTCGGATAGCGTCCTGTGGAGCAAGCAGGAGGGTGCTCAGAGAGGCTGTACGAAACGGAAGGTTTTTATAGGAAGAAGGGCGGACCAGGAGCTATTAGCCAAGGAGGAGAAAGGGTTATTTTTAGGCCAGGACTTCTCCTCTGGGGAAAGCTACGGGAGGGGTCTTTATCAGCAGATTCGCTGCTTCTTCTGGGAGGGGGATGGGGAGGGCCCACATGACAGATGACCTTACTGATGCTTGACCAGAACATTCTAGAGTGACGGGTCCATGAAGACTGCATTTCTGGGAGAGGTTGAAACTGCATGAGATCAGGTCTTAAATCCAGGTTTGATATCACGGGCTCCAGCACCAGCGACTCCATTTTGGGCCTCTGGTTTTCTTTTTCACCGTGGGAACAGCTGGTCACTGCTCACAGGCATGAAGGGTCTTTTTGGGGGTGATGAGATGGTGGAGATGGTTGCAAACTCTGTAAATATGTTTTCAAAACTGTAGATTTATCAAAAATCATCAAATTGTATGCCTTACAATGGCTGAATCTTATGGCTGGCGTAGAAATTATACCTCAATAAAGCTGTTTTAAAATGTTTCCTAAGTACTCTTTTCAATGGGTTTATATTATTCCTTCAAGTTAGATGTGCTGTAATCTATTTGATATTTTCTAGTTATTGGACACTTGGGTCTGTGGTTGTGTGTGTGTGTGTGTGTGCTACAAGCAACACAGTGATGACATTTTCTGCCTTAGGATTACTTCCTCAAACTTATTTTCCAGAAGAAGGCTTTCTAGGCCAGCTGGGAGAAAATATTCACAAATCGTATGTTCAATAAGGGGTTAATTTCCAAAATATATAAAGAGCGCTTACAACTCAACAGTAAAAATAAATGAACAACCTGATCAAAAAATGGGCAGAGGATATGAACAGACATTTTTGCAAAGAAGATATATAGATGGCCAACAGGCCCATGAAAAGGTGTTCAGCATCACCCATCATTAGGGAAATGCAAATCGAAACTACCATGAGATATTAGCTCACACCCGTCAGAATGGCTATTCTTAAAAAAAGAAGAAAGAGCAAGTGTTGCAAAGGATGTGGAGAAAAGGGAACCCTCATACACTGCTGGTGGGAATGCAAACTGGTGCAGCCACTGTGGAAAACAGAATGGAGATTTCTCAATAAACTAAAAATGGAAATATATGACCCAGCTATTCTACTACTGGGTATTTATCCAAAGAACATGAAAACACGAATTCGAAAAGATACCTGCACCCCCATGTTCACTGCAGCATATTCACAATAGCCAAGACGTGGAAGCAACCTAGGTACCCATCAGAGGATGAAAGGATAAAGAAGACGTGGTATTTATACACAATGGAATACTACTCAGCCATAGGAAATGATGAAATCCAGCCATTTGTGACAACATGGATGGACCTTGAGGGTATTACGCCGAGCGAAATAAGTCAGAGGGAGAAAGTCAAATTCTGTATGATCTCACCCATATGTGGAAGATAAACAAACAAGCAAACACATAGATAAGGAGAACAGATTAGTGGTTACCAGAGGGGAGGGGGATGGGGGGAGGGCAAAAGGGGTGAAGGGGCACGTGTGTGTGGTGACAGATGGACACCAGACTTTTGGTGGTGAACACAATGCAGTCTATGCAGAAGCCGAAATAGAATGATGCACACCTGAAATTTACACAATGTTATAAACCAACGTGACCTCAAGTAAAAAAAAAAGTTATGAACATTTGTTAAGGTTTTCAATATGATGCTAAATACGCTAAATTGCTTCCTGGGAGGGCTGGGCTGATCGATAGCTTTGGTTTCCTGCCCTTTCCTAATTTGCGTGGCCAACCTGTGGAGCCCACCGCTCCTTCACAAAAGAAACACACTGTTCTGTATTAGAAGTCGGGATGCTGGTGGCCCTGCTGGAAGAGTAACTAGAAGGGGGCATGGGGGAGGGTCAGGTGGGCTGCTCACCTCCTGTTTATTTTTTGGATTGAGATATGATTTAATACAGTAAACTTTTCAACCTTAACTGAAGAGCCGGATGAAGTTTTATGATGATATACTGGCACAGCCATCACCCACGTCAAGATACAGGACATTTCCATCATCCCAGGGCGTTCCTCGTGCCCCCTCCCGCCTCCCCCAGAGCTAACAGCCCCTCCGGCCTCCGTCACCATCCGTTAGAGCTGTCATTCTTGAGCTTCTTATAAATAAGATATTTTTATTTAAACAACTTAATTTTTAATAATTTTAATTAAATTATTTTATTTATTTCTTTTTTTAAAGATTGGCACCTGGGCTAACAACTGTTGCCAATCTTTTTTTTTTTTTCTGCTTTATCTCCCCAAACCCCCCCATACATAGTTGTATATCTTAGCTGCAGGTCCTTCTAGTTGTGGGATGTGTGACGCAGCCTCAACGTGGCCTGACAAGCGGTGCCATGTCCGCTCCCAGGATCTGAACCCTGGGCCGCTGCAGCGGAGCACGCGAACTTAACCACTCGGCCATGGAGCCGGCCCCTAAATTATTTTAATGTAATTGAAATTATTTTTATTTTAATTAATATGATTTTAAATTTAACTTAATATATTGAAGAATAAAATCACATTTTTTATTTGAAAAATTTACAATAATATTTTTAATTTGATTGAGGTGCCGGTAGTATAGTTACGTTCTTTATGGGAGAGCCACTGATTATATACTTATCTGCTTGTGTGTTCTCTCTCAATAAAAAGTCGAAGTGTGGGGTCAAGGGGGAAGGGTTTCAGGGCGCTGTCCCCTCCATGGGCGGCGGCCTCCATGCTGACCGTCCTCCTCCCGGGTGTAAACGGCGGTGCGCGGGGCCGACAGTGTGGTCTTGGGTGATGGCGTTGGAGGGGAGCGGGCAATGCCCCGAGCTAACCTGTCTCTCTCTTCTCTCCCCCGCGCGTCTCCTGCGGCAGGCTGTGTCCATCCATCTCATGTGCTGCGTGTTCCCGTAGAGCCTTGTTCCGTGCCGTCCGGCAGAGAGCTCCGTCTCGTCGCCTCTCAGGCCCTGCCCTGCCTCAGCATGGCCATCTCATCGCGCCTCGCCCTGTGGGAGCAGAAGGAAAGTGGCGCTCAGGGGGCGGCTCCACCCTCGGGGGACAAGCCACAGTGCAGGTGGCCCAGGCTGCCCCTCCCACCTCCGGCAGTGCCTCCCCCGGGGCATGTCCGGTCCCCTCTTCCATCCTCTCCCAGCCAGCTCGGTTAGCCTCGGCCTCTCCAGCCCAGCTGGGCACGGGTGACCGTGCCTGGGACCCCTCCCATGACAGCCTGGTCTTTCCCTGCCCCTCAGTGGGCGGCGGGGGAGCGAGGATTGACCAGCAGTCCCGTCTCCATCCTTGTGGCAGCTCTGATGAGCACCGGGGTTCTTGTGGGAAGAGGGGTCGGGGGGCACAGGGGTGGGAGCAGAGGCAGAGCTGTTGGCTGCCAGGCTTCTGCGACGGCGAGGGGTGTCCGTGGTCCCTGCCTTCTGTCACCATGGAGAACAGGAAACGGACTCTTCTCCCGAGTTAACCCTCTTTTCCTTTTTGTACTCCTCGCAAGATACCATGAAGGGCTACCTCTTTCTTTGATGTGTTTTCTCCGCCCCTCATCCCACCCTCGGGATTTGAAGAGATGGAGGCTGAAGGGCTGGGGGGGAGCACGAAGCTTCTCTCCCTCCTGACTGCCTCTGCCACTCCCGGACAGACGTGGGGGTAGCATTGAGAATGACGCTGGAAGGAGCAGAGGTTGACCCCGCTGAGCGAGCCCTCAGTCTCCCTGTCTCTTATGACCCGTGGCTTCCAGTCCACGTGGAGAAGGGGACGCATGGTGTAGACGTGAGCCCAGCCTCGCGTGTCCCCTGCCTCTCCCCGCCTCTGCTCTGTCTCCCGGCTTTCCTATCTCCTCTGGATTCCCCGGTTATCAAAGATGAAGTCTTTGCCAGCCACTCGCGGAGGACCTTGATAAGGAGCCTATTTTAAACCAGTGTGTAGCTCTGCCATAGAAAGTGCTGGAGATTTTTTTTTTTGAAGTCATGAGCAGTCCCAGTGACGCTGGTTAAAGACACACCCAAGTGGGCCACAGCCAGTCCAGGTCTCAGCCCCCGAGGTCTCTGTGGCCCACGATGGAGTCTGAGTTGCAACCCACGTCTAGCCCAGCTCTGGCCTGGACCACGTTTTTGGGGTAAAATGCCCGTGTCCAGCCTGCCGGCTGTATGTCCCAGTGTTGGGGAGCCCCTCTGGCTGCCCAGGTCCTGGTTTTAGGACCATCGGGAAGCCCCAGCATGGGGTCAGTGCAGTGGGCTGTAGCTAGAGGGTTGGATCCTTGTATAAACCGTGGCTCTTGCCCCTCCCTCCTTTACCATGTTCCTGGCGCACAGTGAGCGATTAACTAATGGATCAATCTATTATATTAATTGCAAGCTGAGATGGGGCAGGAGAATGATGACCCAGTGGATCCCTGTGGCCCATTCTCGCCTGGAAACTGGAAAATCTGTTTTGGGACCAAGTCCTCCTGGGGATGCGTCTGTCCCACGCGAGGAAGGGACCAGCAGCCTCATGGTCCAAATATACCTTAAGAGGAAACTCGGTCCAGGCAGAAATCTTATTGACTGGAGTAACCTCTGCAGCTTTCACGGACCATCTTGGGTCCCCCCCAGAGCCTCGCCAGGCCTCGTCTGCCTTGCCGTGGCCTCCTACCTGGGCTTGGTCATGGATGTCCTCCTCGGTCCCCTCCCAGGCTCCATCGCAAACTTTTTCAAGGGCAACTTGCCCCCACTGGTTCACTCACTGAGCTTTCTCCTTCCTTATTTCTGCAAAACAGATCCGGGAAGAGGACAAGAGCCCTCCACCGTCCTCGCCCCCTCCCCTTTTCTCTGTCATCCCAGGGGGCTTCATTAGGCAACTGGTCCGAGAGACTGAGAAAGAGTCCAAAGAAGCGAGACGGAGGAAGGAGGCAGAGCTCGCCTCTCCGGAACGAGAGGTAAGTGACCCCACAGGAAGGGGACCCGGTGCCTGTCAATACCCACCGTCCTGTCCTGTGAGCCTCCGCTCAGTCCTTCTCTATCCCACCTTTGCTCCTGCTGTCCCACTTTGTGGAATGTCTTTTCTTCAGCTTGATCTATTGAACTCCTATGCATCCTTCAAAACCCAGCTCAAATCAAATCGTACCTCTCTGGAAAGCTGTTCCATTGCCTTCCTTCCTCTGATTCCCACTGACCCCTCTGTGCCTGCATTAATTGCAGTCAGCATGGTAATTACTTGATCATATGACTTGTTTGACTAGGAGTCCCTTCAGAGCAACAACTCTCTCTCTCTCGTTCAACTCTGCATCTTAAGCAGATCTTGTAGTACTTAGTTCATAGCGAGGGCTCAACAAGTGTGTGTTGAATGAATGATATCAGTTGATGTATGATGGTGGGATCATCCTACCCCTACTTCTGCAGAAAGGGAAACCCAGAGAGTAGCTAAGGATGTGTCATTGGCTCGCTTTAAGCAGAAAAGATACTCAGTTGGTCCTCAGTGGTTATGGCTGCATTGGTTATTAAACTATCGGAACCCTTCCATTTCAGGAGGTAAACGGCTGAGGCCCCAGCCCCCCCAAGTGCCCTCCAGTGGCCGTGCTCACCGAGGTCCCTCCCCCAAAACCCCCAAAATGGCCACAAGCCAGTAATTAAAGGGTTATTGCTTAGCGCAGGTAGGGACCTCCGTACCTGCTCCAGCTCGCGTCCCTTCTGATTGGTTGATGTCCACTAAAACCCCTCAATTATTCTGAACAGGACAGCTGGAATCAAGCAATAGTTGGTCAAGATGCAGCCCCTGTCTTTAAGAACTTGCAAATTTGTCCCTGATGGTGGCCAACCCCTCCTTTTCCCCAGCTCCTCAGCCAGGGAGCCCGGACAGGATGACGAGGCTGGACACCAGGGAGGCAGGCTTAGGGTGCAGTGCACCCTGAGGGATGTCCTTTTTTCATCCTCATCTGTTAAACTCTTATGCAGCCTTCAAAACCCAGCTCAAATAGTGCATCTCTGGAAATAGTGCCTCTGTGTTAGGCAGAACGGGCATCTCCTTGTGTCTCTCCAGCACCCCCTTGAGGTGGGGCAAATGCCGCAATGATTGGGCTGAGACATCTGGTGGCTGTGGGATCTAGAGTTGTCATGAGCCCAGGGGCCACCCTCACTCCACCTCCCCCTCCGCTTCAGCTGTTTGCCCGGCCGGCCCTCCATGTGCCTGCATCTGTCCAATTACGACTTGGCTGCATCAGAGAAGTCCTCCGGCAGCTGAATAGCAGCAGCTGCTGGAGCCCCTGCCAAGTCTTTGTGGGGGAAGAAGACAGGAAGGACAGGCGCTGTCCCCACCCCTGCCTGACCCAGATGTAGGCAGGGGCCAAAGTCGCCCCCTGTAGGCTGGTGTTAGGTCATGATGAAATATTGCTGTGTGCCGTTTGTCACTAGACGATGCTCTCTGTGCTCTCATGGGTGTATTTGTGCGGTAGTGGGGGAGATGGAATTACACCCACTTCTCAGAGGGGGAGACCGAGGCTCTGAGAGGTCAAGCAACTTGCCCCAGCTCCGGAGGCCAGCCAGAGGCAGAGCCAGGGCGAGAGTCTGGGCATTCTCTGCTCTCGCCAGCTGCCTGCGGAAGGGGCAGGTCTGGGGAGTGAGGCGGCCAGCGTGGTGGCCCCAGGGGCCTGGGGAGGAGAGGGCTCCCTGAGGCTGCAGGCCGTGCTGGCGTTGCTGTCCGTAAGTTAAGAAGCAGAGCCGAGCAGAGGACAGGGACAGGCTGTCATCGCTGGGCCTGGACAGAGACTCAGAGCCAAGATGCGGGATGGACGGGCCCCAGACCACGACAGGTGTCTGGACCACGGGCCAAGACGTTCCTGGGCCCGGAGCAGGGCAGCCTGGGGACATGTTCCTGTGAGGCGGCAAGCCCTGGCTGGCTCCTGCCAGTTGAATTTTCTTGTCCCCATCAGTCAATAACTCCAGACACTCTCTCCTCATCCCAGTGCAGCCGCGTCATTTGACCCTCATATAATCCTCGCCGGGAGCCATCAGGATCCATCCCCATTTTGTAGGAACAGAAAACAAGGCCCAGGGACGTGACTTGGTTTTCACAAGGCCACCCAGCTGGTGAGGGACAGGGAGAGGCTGGAATAGCACTGAGGTAGAAAGGGACCCATATCGAATGTCGGGAGAACTCGGTTCCAGCTCTGGCCCCCTCACTCTGTGTGGTTCAGGCCAAATCCTTTCCCTGCTCTTGGCCTCAGTTTGCTCGTCTGTGAAATGGATGTGCTGTGAGTTTCCGCTCGGCTCCTCCGGTACCCTAAGAAGGCCGCACGGGGGACACAGGGCTTTGGGGACTAGAAACACAAAGGAGGAGAGTTCACGGGGTCGGGGGAGGAGGCTGGAATTGTTGTCCTGTCTGGCCCATCCCCACGTTACCGTCTCCTCCGTGGTGGTTGGTTAAAAATAAGGCGCTGACTCACTTTCAAAATGGTGTACACAGGGGTGAGATGTGCCAGGCGTGGCCGATCTCCGTTCCGGGGCTGTGTCCTCTCTGGCCCCCGGAGGTCAGACTTTGCCACCAGGCTCGGGGCCCCAGGGCGGGGGTTCTCGGTCCTGTTTGCATGTCGGAATCACAGAGGAGTCACCACCCAGACCAATCACACCAGACTCCGGGAGTGGGGCCCATGCACGAGTATCCTTTAAAGGTCCCGGGAGACTCCAGTGAGCCCCAGGGAGACAAGAAGGACATTAATGTGAGCAGTTCAGGGCACTGGCTTTTGGCTCAGAGAGGCCTGCGTGACGTCACCTTCTGGCTTTGTGTCTCGGGCCATACTGTTTTTGTGTTGGCTTCCTTATATGTCGGACTGGGGGAAGTTCCAACCCCACCGCGGTGGGTTCTCACATGGGTGAAGCAGGATGTGGCCCGATGGTGATGAAGGGCCCATTGCAAACGACCTATAAATTATGGCTGTTATTATCATCATCGTCATTGTCACGAAGATGAAGACAAGGGCTGTGCTCTTGAGGCCTCCACCACCTAAAACAGAAGAGGGACCCAAATCAAGGCCAGAAGCAGAACGTGGCCATTGCTGCAGACGGCGTGCCGGCCCAGTGCCCCAGGGTGTCGGGGGCATAGGGGACAATTTCGGATCGAGGTCCTTAGGCGAAGCTTTGCAAGGAGGCGACATTTGAGCTGGGTATAGAAAGCTGAGACGAGCACGGATGCGGGAAGCGGGCAGGGCTCTCCAGGCAGCAAGCTCAGCATGAATGGGAGCATGGAAGCAGGGAGGCGTCAGACGTGGTGGGAGATGCCCCATGTGGCTGAGGCATCGAGATAAATGGGGACAGTGAGACCAAGGTGGGTGGGGGGCTCCTCGCTGAGCACTTTGAGTGGCAGCTGGTGGTGTTGAACAGTTTTCCCGTAGCCTGTGGGCAGTGGCCCAAGTCTTTTGATCAGGTTTAAAGTGATGGGCAGCGAGTGGAAGGGACGCCAGCGCAGAGCGTGTGACCGTGGCCCGGGTGAGCGAGAGTGGACCTGGATTTGAGAAAGGAGACAGACATGAGGCTTTGCAGAGTGGAATCGAGATGATCCTGGGGCCGGTTTAGATGCAAGAGGACGATGTGAAGTGCAGATTCCCAGGCCTGGGGGTGGGGGACGCTGGCCTTAGTGTGGTCCAAGATGGCAGAACCCAGACGAGGGCAGGTGGTGAGGTCAGGGCGGAGCAGAACCGCCCACCGGGTCGCTTTCCGCAGAGGCAGAGGGAAGGCTGGCCCTGAGAACAAGGCAGGCCACAGCCTGACTGGAGGATGGAGGGCTGGACGGGGCTGACATCACAAGGTGGTAAAAGGGCCTGGGAGAGGAGCGGGCGGTGGAGACCGGGGGCCGGACGTAGCCCCGATGTCTGGGTCAGGCAGGAGTGGAGGGGCTCGGGGCGGGAGCCAGGGCCCTTGCCTGGTACGGGGGCATGGGTATGGGTGCCTGGATGCCAGAAGTGGCAGCGGTTCAGTTTGTTCCATGCTCAGCAATTTCCAAAGTGCTTTTCACGTCACGTCTTACAAAAAATCCAGATGGTCGAGCGGCACGGTTGGAAAACTGAAGTCAGAGAGGACAGGTGGTCCATGTCCCCCAGCTGGAAGGTGTCTAGAACAGGTCCTCTGATGACAGGCCCCAGGGCCTCTCCCTGATGATCCCTTTCTAGCCGAGCAGGAAAAATGAAAGCATAAATAATAATAATAAAAATAATAACAGCCACAATGGCAACAATAACAATGACAGCAGCAGCTACTGTTACTGAGGACTGACTGTGTGCTGGGCACAGTTTCTGTGTGTTATCCTGAATCCTCACACCCGCCCTGCATGGCAGGCCATTATGATCCTCATTTCCGGATCAGGAAACTGGCTCAAACAGAGAGCGGAAGTAACTTACCTAAGGCCACACAGCCAATGAATGGCAGAGTTTGGAGTTGAATTTGGGCCTGTTGGGCTCCAAAGTCCACTCTCCTTCCACTCTGTCACTTGGCCTTGAGGTGCCAGGCCAAGGCCCAGGGGGTTGGGGTTCGACTGATTGCCTGGCACAGTGCCTGTCAGATCCCATAGGTGCTCGAGGGTCTTTGGATGGATCAGTGGCTGGGTGAACAAGTGAGTGAGTGAATGAGTGAATGACAAAGCTGTCAGATCTGCAGGCAACTGAGTACGATGGTGGTCTCTCTCCTAGACCCCAGACATTTCCACCAGCCAACCCAACAGCAAATCCAACAGTGGCGCCAAATCTGGAAGCCAACAGATTCCCCAGGACAGCCAGCCGAGCTCTGCCCAGGACTCAAGCATTCTGGGCAAGGAGCGCGAGGGGGCCGGCCCCGCGGACCCCATGCTGATGACCAGCATCAACGGCGAGAAACCCCAGGAGTCGGGCCCCGGCGGGACACCGGCCAAAAAACCTGTGCCCTTCAGGAGAGGAATAAGAAGAGGCGACGTGTTGCTCATGGTGGCCAAGCTGGACCTGGACGCCGCCAAGCCGGAGCAGAGGGCCCAGCCCCGTGATGGCCCCACCTGCAAGTCCCCACCGCCAGCCACAGACCCTGGAGGGGAGAAGAAAGGGGAGACCCCAGGGCCTCCTCGTGGCCCCCAGGCCAGCACTGAGGATGCAGCCCCGAAAGCTGAGAAGACTCAGACTGGGGGTCTTGGGGACCCAGGCCAGAAGGCACAAGGCACAGGGGAGAAAGGGGGCGGGGCCCCCCAGACCAAAGGGCCGAAAGGGGGTGAGGGCAACGAGGGGCCAGGTGAAGGGGGGCAACCACGGACGGCGGAGAAGGGGGCAGGGGACCCCCCAACCGAGATGGCAAAGGGAAAACTCTCCAAGGATGCCGGCGGGGAGGGGAGGTGGGCTGGGGCCCAAATCCAGATGAGAAGGTGGGGAGGTTCCCTGGGCAGAAGGAGTAAGTGGTACGGTCCCCAGAGTAAGAAGGACAGAGAGGGTGACCTCCTAAGTAAGGCAGAGAAGACAGATGGACCTCAGATCAAGACGGAGACGGGCAACGCACAGGGGAAGGTTGGCAAGGTGGGGGAAGCTCCCAGACTGACCGAGAAGGCAGGGGAGCCCCTGGGTGAGATGGGGAAGGTGGGGCAGCCTCAGGGTGAGGCCGGGGAGGCAGAGAGGGCTGGGAGCAAGACTGAGAAGGGCTGGGAAGCCCCCAAGGAGGCGGACGCACGGGGGGAGACCCCAGCGGCAGCTAGGAACGCGGGCCGGCCAGACAGGAAAGGGCAGAAGGCAGAGGAACCCTGTGCCAGAGTGGACGTTGGGGCCAAAGCTTTGGAGACGCTGCTGGCAGGACCCAGACCCCCCGCTCTGGAGAGCCAGGCAGAGAGGACTCAGACACACAAGGAGAACCAAGAGGGGCCGGCCCTGCAGGAGGGGGGCAATGGAGGCCAGAGTGGAGCCTCTGACCAGGACCAGGTGAGCAGCTGCTGCCCGGGAGAGGGGAGGGGCAGCGGGACCCTGCAGAGAAGGAGGGATGGGAAGGACCTGCCCCTGAGGGTGGACAAGGTAGGGACAGGGAATTGGAGAGGGCTGGCCAGCCCAGAGGAGGGAACAAGCAGGGATCTCGAGGCCCCCACTGCCACCTGTCCCGGGGGTGAGATTCCTCATAGAGTGAAGGAGTCCCCAAGAATGCGAGGTGTCCCCTCCTGGCCGAGCTTGCTCACAATGTCACATGAGAGACTGCTCAAGATGCAGCCTTCTGGGCCCGCCTTGGGGCCTGTCATTCAAAAGGCCAGGGATGGGGTCACGGCATCTGCATTTGAATGAGCCCCCCACTTCCCCTAGGCTACATTGGGAGGAGCTCCCAAGCAAGGGGTGCACCCTCACATGGGGGTGGGGGTGGGGGGCAGCGTCATCCTGGTTTAATTCTGTGGTCTGTGTCCTCAGGCTCCAGAAGACAGATGGTACGAGGCCGAGAAAGTCTGGCTGGTCCAGAAGGATGGATTCACCCTCGGTAATTAGGGGTGTTAGCACATCTGCGGGAGGGGGTCTAAGTCTTTTCCTCTTGCGCCTCCTACTGCTGCTAGCCACATTTGCCAGGTCCTGATCATGGTTTGGGGAGAAAGGAGGAGAAGGAGCGGCTGAGAACAGCATGGGGATACATGGTTTTGGGGGTGGGAAGAGCTGAGCATCATCTCACCCTCCGCAGTGGTCCACAGGGTGCTGTTTCAAAGGTGTTTGAGCTTTGGTGATTAACTGTTAACTAATTCACTGGTGCAGCAATGTTGTTTGGTTCCTACAGCCTTCCGCCAGGAATTCGGAGTCTAGTGCAAGTGGGCAAATAGATTTCATCTCATGAACCCCCTCTTGTGGATTAGTTGTGACCACACTCCACTGAGAAGCGATTCTGAGTCCCTCTCAGAACACGGCCGGGAAAAGTGATTGATTAGTGATGCCTGTCGTGGGCACTGGGAGGGGAGAGGGCAGCCTGCATACCTTTATCTGCCATCCCAGGTCTAGGTACATGATTGGTACCATGCATCCAGCCACCTGGGTGCCTACTCTGTGCCTGACACTGTGCCAGCTGATAAAAGTCCAGGGTGAGGCGGACCTATTCTCTGTCCTCAAAACATTTGGGGTCACAATTCAGAACCCTCCAAGTGAATAGGCTGCAGCCCTGAGAGTGGGGAGGGGCTGGCGGGACCCTCCAGAGAAGGGTCTTGTCCCAGGACCCCTCTCCAGCTCCCTGGTCTGGCTCAGCAGCTCAGAGCCTGTCTCTCCTCCCCTCCCCTCCCCTCCTCTTCCCTTCTCATCTCTCTTTTTTTGGCCTGTCCACCAGCAACGGTGCTGAAGCCAGACGAGGGAACAGCCGACCTGCCAGCAGGAAGGGTGCGCCTTTGCATTGATGCTGACAAAAGCATCACCGAGGTGGATGAGGAGCATGTTCATCGGGTGAGCCCCCTCCCCTGGCTGCTCCACACCTTCCTTCCTCACCCCTGCAAGAGGTCTCCTGGTCCCTGACTGTGGACACTTCTTTGGCTTGATGCTCTGGAGGGAGTGATAGGGAAGATCACTATCGCACTCATTGCCCTGCTGGAACTATATTGTTAGGGGGTCACTACTCTGTCCCACAGCGTCCCCTTTATGAGGGTGCCTGAAGACATAGGTTTGCCAGGTCTTGGGCCTGGGAGTTCTTCTGCTTGACCCGAGAAAGTGATTGCTTTTCATTTTCTGGACGTCGCAACTCACGTTACAGAGCCTGTTTCCTTTTTCACCCTGGCTGCTGGGGAACTCAGAGCCAAATTTGCTGCTTGCCATTACCCATAGCATAGGTTCCAATGGCCTAGGTTTTGGGTATCAACCTTTATTTTGGTTTTGCTTTTTCAGTTGTTTTGTATAAATTTTACAGTGCACCATAAACCTATTTGAGGATAAGTTGAAGTAGGACAGAAAAAAAATTGGTGTCCTGATCCTTTTCCACCCCTCACAGCCCACTAATTGAGAAGGAGTTTCCTCCAGGAGCTCCGTGTGGGCCTCGTTCATCTTCATCCCTCTCCGCTCCTCCTGTGCCCACCCCAGGCCCTTAGAAGAAAGGCTGATCCCTAAGGGAGCCCAGGCTTGACCCAAACCCCAGAGCAATAGGCACAGAGACCTTCTAGAAGTGGAAAGAATGGCGGGAAGGCTTTTAGAATGGATGCCCCAAGCGGAAGCTGCAGGAACCCCTTACTTCTGGAAGAGTTGGGCACATCTCCAAGGGATCGATGCCTGATGGGCCAGCAGAGAAACGGGGCTGTTTGGCCATTGGCCTCCATCTCTGAGTGTCACAGAGAGATGCAGGGTGCCCCCACAAGACCCCGAAGAGGGAGAAATGGCAGTGGGCCCTGCCTTGCTCTGGAACACCCCCTTCTTTCTGTGTGTTTGAGACACAGAAGGCGCTCTGCATCTCGCTGTGTCTGTCTTAGGCGCATCTCCCCTCAGGGGCCAAGGAGTGTGGGAAGGAAGGACCCATGTGAAGAGAGGGGTGGCTCTCAGGCTGTACCAAGGGCAAAGTAGAAGGGATGTCCTATTTCATTTGTAGGGTATCCTCTCTCTCTGTCCTGGTCTTTGGCACCCCTCTCCTGGGACGGCCTCACCAGGGCTGTGTGCGAGTGCAAGGGGGGTGGTGTGGGGGCCCAGGAGGCCAGAGGACACTCTGTGTGCTGGTTCACAGGCCAACCCCCCCGAGCTGGACCAGGCCGACGACCTGGCCTCCCTGGTCAGTGTCAACGAGTCGAGTGTCCTGAACACGCTTCGGCACCGCTACGAAGCTGGGCTGCTGCACACCTGGACCGGGCCGGACCTGATCGTCCTGCAGCCGCGGGGGTCCCCGGCGCCTTCTGCAGGCAAGGTGAGCGGGGACCGTGGGGGCAGGGTGGTGGGGACAGGTGCAGGAGGGGTGGGCTCGGGGTGGTCCCTCTGCATCTCAGGGAGAGCAGAGCGCCCTGCGAGCCTGTCTGTGAACAGCATCCTGCCAGACATGAGATTCGGGCACATCGCAGGCCGTCAAGGACCCTGTGATCCTCCCGCCTTGGAGAGGAAAGATAGTAACTGATAGAAACAACAGAGGAGCGTTAAAGACGGCGATAAGAAGAGGAATAGTGAATGAGTGCCACCCGGGTACCAGGCGCTGCTTCAGGACTTTCGCGTAGTATCTCAATTAATTCTCACGCCCACTGAAAAGACGGGCGCCGTCACTAGCCCCATTTGACAGACGTGACCTGGCCGGGCCAGCGGCTAAACGCTCATCTTCAGCAAGCAGAGGAGGCGGAATCAAGGCTAGGCCACCAGCTCCTCTGCGCTCTGAACCCCAGGCTGGGCTCTTGGGGGTCCCGGAGGCCCATAGATGTTGGCATGGAAACAGCAGCCTCGGCTCTGCTTTGGTTTGCTTTGTTCCTGCGAAGTGTGGAAATAGGCAGCTTTGGTGAGGACGGTCAAAGCAAAGCCGATCTCTCTGTGCCCCCTTGAGGAACGGGCTGCAGCCGCAGCTCGGCGATTTGAGCGGGATCCCCTTCATTCATTCACTGCTGTTGATGGACACATGGACTGGGGGTTCTCCTACAAGCCAGCCACTGGCTGGGGAGGAGCAGGGGAGAAGGCGGGCTCAGAAGGCTGCACTCGGGAGCTTCCATTCGAGTGGGGAAGACGGTCCCCCAACAATAAGATAACAGTGGGCGGAGCGGACGAGGGTGGAGGAGGCGACAGTGAGGAGCCCGGAGAAGCGGGACCCTGTCTTAGACGTGGTCTTAATGATCTGGCTTTTACTCTGAGCTTGACGGCAGCTGCTGGAGACTTGGCAGAGCGGCTAGGTGGTCTGACTTACATTGTAAGGACCTTGGCTCCGGGTGGAGGACAGATGGCAGGGGCAGAGGTGGAGGCGGGAGACCCGAGGCAGATCGGACGTCTTGTCTGCGTGCCGTCCTGAGGATTGTCGGTGGGAAGATGCAGCCCCCAGGACACCCGCTGATGCACCGCGGGGGCCTTGCAAGATCACGGTGCCTCGCTGGCCTCGGTGTTTCGTCTGTCAATGTGGGTGAAAAGCCACATCTTGCCTTCTGGAGTCCCATGGGACAAATATGGTCCTAGCCCCCCAGTGATGCTGAGTCCAGCGGCCCTGCACCCTTCTCCCCAAGACTTCTCTTCTCCGGATACCCCGCCCCACCTCCTAAGTCATCCTTCAGGCCCCTCCCCAGCCTGCTGGCCATGGCCAGGGGCCTGGAGGACGACAGCTGGGCACGTGCATTTTCCCCTCCCTTGCTGTGACGGCTGTGCTCCTGTTACTGCAGCCCAGGGCCTCTGAGCCTTCCAAGAAGCACAGCGAGTCCTCTGGCTCCTTGGGAGCCCCTGGGAGGGACATTTTGTGCAGGCCTCCGGGCAAGCCAGATTCTCCCCGCCTCTCCCCGATCGCGGCATCCATTGCAGAACGGGGCCAAAGAGCCTAGGAGGACAGCCGCGGGAGCACGGCCTGGAAGGAGGAGCTGGAGTCTCAGGGTCACCTAAGCCCCTAGCCCAGGGCCCCCGTTCCGTTCCCTCAGGCCCTCCAGCCTCCCACACCCCAACCCACAGCTGCCTCCTATTCTTTGGCTGAGTCGCATCTGCTTCCTCAAATGGCCACCAGGTGGGAGCACAGACCCGCGGTGAGGCTGCCACTGGGGCCACCTGGAAGTCGACCGGGGTGGGGGGTCCGGGGCAGGGCTGGGGGCCTCTCTCACTGGGAGTCTGGGCCCACCTGGCGGCTGGGAGCTGGGTGGGTGCCTGGAGGGGGGTGCAAGTGGGCAGGATCGTGTGGGGTGTAGATGGGCCCCCTCTGTGTGCAGGGGCCTCTGCCACTGTCGGGTGCGTGTGCCTGTGAGCACACCTGCGTGCAAGCATGCAAGGGCACGTGTGCACCAGTACATGTGTGTGTGCATGCACCCGTGTGTGTACACAGGGGCCTGGAGCTGCAGAATTGTCTCTTCCTCTGATGGGGGCCGATGGATGGGATAACCTGTCCCCTGGACTTCAGAGTTTCCAGGGTGGGAGGCGGCTTCAGACCCCAGGACCCTCTGCCCGTCTCATGCCCTAAGGCTGTGTCCAGCCGGCATGGGGCTTGTCCCACCTTTGGGGTCCCTCTGAGGCCTGTGTTTTGCATCAGGATAGGGACTCTTTACTGGGCGTCTTGGAGCAGGAAAGGCCAAGGGTGGATTGGGGGCACCCCTTGGCCCCAGGCTGGGGGTCCAGGCTCGGGGGAGGGCCACCACACTGGGGCTGGTGCCCCTGGTCCCGTGGAGGCACTCGGGGTGGGGTCTTCCTGGACCCAGTGGTCGCCCACGTAGCATCCCAGCTTCTGGTGTCCTCCTCCAGCCAGGCCGGTGCCCGGCCCCCTTGGTGCCCTTCCACTGACCCCTCTGTCCCCGCTTGCCCTCTTCCCTTCACGCCTAGCACACTCTCGTCACCCCAGGGAGCTCCGTGCTGCCCAACCCACTGCCAGACGGTCCAGCCTCTGGCCTCCTCTGACTTGACCCTCAGCAGCGTGTGTGGAGCCGGCCCCCCTCCTCCGCCATCGCTCCCTCCTGGGCTCCAGGACGCCGCTCTCCTGGTTCCCTCTGGCCCGTGGCCCTCCTTCTCAGACCCCCTGCGGGCCCTCCTGACCTCGCCGAGCCATCCCCATCCCCATGTCCCATCCTCAGCAGCCTCTCATTTACTTTTTGTCCCTATAATTTTGCCTTTTCTGAAAAGTCATCTCAATGGAGTCCTACAGCTCGTGCCCTCTGAAATGACTTCTTCCACTTAGCCCAGCACGGGGCTTCACCCCAGGGCTGGACCTCCAGCCGCTCGTCTCTTTATTTTACTCTCTTTTATTGCTTCTCCCTTCACAGGGGCACCAATTGTCCTGGTTTCCGTGGGACCCAGGGGTTTCCTGGGACCTGGGACTGTCAATGCTAAAACCAGGATGGGTCGTGAGCTGAAGGACATTTGGGCTGTTTCTGGTTTTTGGTGATTTTGAGTATATGTTCACTATACGCAATGACATGGAGGGTTATTGTGGACATAAATGGTCGTTTCTCTTGGGAAAATACCCCGGAGTGGACCGCTGGGCTTTCTGACGGGCGCATCTCAAGGTATAAGAAACAGTGAGTTGTTTCTTGTATGTTTCTCACTGTATAAGAAACTGTTGGGGCCGGCCCGGGGGCGCAGTGGTTAAGTGCTCACGTTCCGCTTTGGTGGCCCAGGGTTCGTTGGTTTGAATCCTGGATGCGGACATGGTACCACTTGGCAAGCCATGCTGTGGAAGGCATCCCACATAGAAAGTAGAGGAAGATGGGCACGGATGTTAGCTCAGGGCCAGTCTTCCTCAGCAAAAAGAGGAGGATTTGCAGCAGTTAGCTCAGGGCTAATCTTCTTAAAAAAAAAAAAAAAGGAAACTGTCAAACTGTCTTCTGGATGTTGTACCATTCAGCGTCCGACAGCACCGTGTGACAATTCCAGTCGCTCCCATCTTCACTGGAACTTGGTAGTGAGTGTTAAAAAAATTAAAACCATTTCTTAGCCATCCTATTAGGTGAGTATGGTGTCTCCTTGTTGTTGGCTGGGATTTCTTTTATCCGTTGTGTGGTGTTGTGTCCCCGGTGCCTGGACAGTGCCTGCTACATGGTACATGCTCAGTGGATTTTTTTTATTGATGAGGAGTGAATGAATGGATGGACGGATGGTTGGATGGCTGGATGAAGTGGAAGGAATTTCAGCCGTTACCTAAATTGGTTCTGGCAAATGCACAGCACATGTACCGCCAGCTGCCCCAGCCCCATTTTGTTTCCACGGCAGACATCACTAATCGATTGCGCCATTTCATCGAGCTGCCTCATTCCAGGCAGTACTTCCCAATAATTTGAGCAGCAAGTGAGATGAGCCCCATGAGCTAATGCAGCCCGGGGTCCAGTCTCCTGTTAGCTGAAGAGGACATCTGGGCCCAGAGCGGCCGCCAAGGCTGCCCGAGGACTCACAGCGAGCCCCGGGCAGGGCTGGACTCCAGGCTGGGCTCTTCCTGGTGAAATGCGAGACTTCTCCAGCAAGGAGGGGGCAGGACGGGAAGCAGGGACATGGAGCTGGGCTCGAGGCTGGGGTGGCATGCCATCTGGGGTGCTCCCTGGGCACCGGCGGGGGTGGGAACACTGATGCCTGGGGTCTTCCTACAGGTGCCCAGATGCCGCTGGGACGGCCTGCCCGCCCACGTTGGCTCCCTGGCCCAGCGGGCGTACTGGGCGCTACTGAACGAGCGGAAGGACCAGAGCATCGTGGCCCTGGGCCGGAGCGGCGCCGGGAAGACCACCTGCTGCGAGCAGGTCCTGGAGCACCTGGTGGGGATGGCAGGCAGTGTGGATGGCACGGTCTCAGGTATGGTGGTCTCCAGGTGCCATGCATTGGGGGTGGGAAGGACGGGGGGAGGGAGGATTGGAGTGGGCGCTGGGCTGCCCCTCCCTATGTCCACTCAGCTGGCAGTCACTGAGCATATGTGCTGACTGTGCTTGCCACTGGGCCACCCCTAGTCCATGGGACACCTTTGTGCGAATTAGAAAGAGGTCCTCCTTCTTCAAGACATTCACAGCCATCTGTGGGGCAATCCTCCACTGACATTGTTAGAACCGAACACTGGACGGCCACGTGCTGGGGAATCATCCTAATCAGCATACAAATCTACAATAGTATGATGAAATGAAGTGCCCCTTGGACACGGTGTCCTTGTGCAGTGCACAACCTGCTGAACTGTACAGAGGACCCAACAAGTCAAGTCAGGAGGGCAGGGCCTGTGCTCGGGAGGAGCTGACAGCCAGAAGGGAAACTGAACCGCCCGTATCTGCCAAACTCGAGTGCTCTGCACAAAGTGCTGGTTAGGGGAGAGGCAGAGGGAGCATGGGGGGGAGCAGGGGAGGTGATGTTTGTCCTGGGCCTTAGAGAAAGAGTGCCAACTAATAATAATAATTAGAATTTTAATAACAATCCTAGTAAACACTTGCTGAGGGCTTCTGTGCCAGAGCCTATTCCAAACATCTTAATTTATTTATTACTTACAACAGCTGTATAAGGTAGATATTATTATTATTCACATTTTATAGATGAGGACATTAAGACTCAGAGAGGGTAACCAGCTTGCCTCAGGCCACACAGCTAATCTATCCTTGAGCTGAGATTCAAACTCAGGCAGTCCGGCTCCAGAGCGGTGACCCCCGGGCCAGCGTTCTCAATGCTTTTTCATTGTTGTTCCCCAAACGAGCCTTTTTAGACAGTTTTTTCCCCTAGTCATCCTCCCACGATGAAGTTTTAACGCCATAGCTATGCCACGGTCTGTCGCGCGGTGTATGTACATTGTGCCCTCTACATAAGGAGGGAAAATTCCCCCACCCCAAGGACCTGCTTCTGCCCTCGGCGAGGCAGTTTTCCAAAAGACTATCGTGCTTTTCTCATCATAATAAATATAATGCGAGCACCACCACACCTGGAGCACGTCCTAAGAACTTTATTCAATCATCCAGTTCTCATGACAACCACATGAAAGAGGTACTATTATCATCCCTGTTGTACAGATGGGGTGTCTGAGGCCCAGGGAGCTGCATTAATTTGCCCCCAACTAGGTAACTAGCAAAGAGCAGAGCCCGTATTCAAACCCGCTGCACTGCTGTGCTGTGCTGTTCTCCACTGCGTTATCCGATGCTTTATTGATCACTTGCTCTACACCTGGCCCGTGTGAGGGGAGCCGCCAGGGTTAGACAGGGTGGGAGTCAGGTTAGGCTGTATCCAGGTGCCTAGCCCAGTGCCTGGAGCAGAGTAGGTGCTGGATGAATAGTTGTGAGGAGATTGTGGGGCTTTTCAAGCCTGCTGTGATGGGGAGTGCCCTGAGAGTGGGTCTGAGCACGTTAATGCCCTGCCCTCCTCCTGGATTCCCTCAGGCCCAGGAGGCCCCAGGGCAGCCCCTGCCACCCAGATTCTACCAACCCTGGGTCTGCGTGTCTCCATTTCCTGACTCAGTCTTGCTCTGACTGCAGTCCTGCTCGCGGCGCAGGGCCAGGCCAGTGGTGAAATGTGTATGGTTCGGAGCTGAGCTGGGGAGGTGGCAGGGAGCCCGCTGGGGCCTGGGGCCAGGATGTGGTCAGGCCCTGGGGAAGGGCGGTCCTGGGAGGGGTGAGGGTGACGCCCTGCCCCGTGCTCCCCCACAGTGGAGAAGATTCGAGCTGTCTTCACCGTCCTCCGGGCCTTTGGCTCCGTGTCCACCAGCCACAGCCACAGTGCCACCCGCTTCACCATGCTGATGTCGCTGGACTTCAATGCCACAGGCCGGGTCACGGCCGCTCAGCTGCAGGTGAGACCTCTGCGTGGATGGGAGAGGGGGTTTCTCGGGGCTTCAGGGTCCCCAGCCCCACTCAGCAGAGCCCACGCCTCCAGCTGGGGCCCTGGAACGTGTCTATATGGTGATGGCTCCCCAGGCCGTGGTCAGCCCCTCCCCGCCTTGCTCAGGGGCCCCGATGGCTCTCCTGGAGCAGGCCAGCCCCTCTGCGTCCCGGAATGTGGCGGGATGAGCGATTCACGGGGAGACATCGAATTCAGCTGCCCGTTGGCTGGTGCTTAAAGTGCCAGCTGGAATTCCAGGGACCCCCCGACCTTGGTGCAGGCTCACGAGGATCCATGCCGTTTGGTGTGCATCCAGCATCGCCAGGCCCCTGCCATCCCCCTCGGACACACTGTTGGAACAGAAAATAGCGTTAGGTTGTTAGAAGAGTTGTTTGTACGTGGAGCTGGGATGACACCCAGGCTCAAGGAAAGCTCCTGGGTGCCACAGATCCCCGTCTGCCCCAGCCCCGAGACTCCCCATTCCTCTCCATTTGGGTCCAGTTACGAAAGTCTCCCCTTCTCCCCTCTGGATGCGTCGCTGGGAACGGGCTCTGGCGTCATGGAGTCCCTGGATGGACCCTGAATGAGTGAGATAAGGGACACAGCAGTTTTGAGATGAGCGTCCGGAAGAGTTTGGACCTGAGATGTTGCCTCAAAGGGTGGGCTGGGGTGGGGTCCCTCCGGGCCGCGGGGCAGCAGGGCCCCAGGCACGGGGCGGAGGTCTCCAGAGTGCCGACCGGGGGCCGTCCTCTCCCCTCGCAGACGATGCTTCTGGAGAAGAGCCGTGTGGCACGGCAGCCGGAGGGCGAAGGCAATTTCGAAGTTTTCTCCCAGATGTTGGCAGGACTGGACTTGGATCTCAGGTGAGCGGCTGGGCCGGGCAGGGACAGCCGAGGGCCGTGGGACACAGGGCACCTGCTCTCCCGGGGCCCAGCCTTAGCTCTGCCCGGAGCCGAGAGGCGGTGGAACCCAGTGGTCAGGGACCCAGCCTCTGATTCCAGCTGCCTGGTACTGCTCACAGGCTGGGGGACCTTGGTCGAGTGTCAACCACTCTGAACCTCTGTTTCCTCCTCGGTAAAGTGGAAACAATACCTTGACTGACCTCATAGGATTATGTGAGATAAGTCACATACAGCTCTTCGCAAATCTGGGGGGTGGCGGAGGCTGGGGCTGGGCCGGTGGTGTGTCAAGACAGGGCCTGACAGCAGCATGGGAGGAGGGCAAGGAACAGCAGACCCCAAGTCTTCCAGAAGTTTCTAAACTCTGGAGGAGCCCTGGGTGCACATGAGGGGTTGCCCGCATGGGGCACCTTAGGTCAAGGGGACGCGGGTGGAGCAGCCGGCAGGGCAACCAGACAAGATTCATCTTGGAGGCCCTCCTGGGGGAGGTGGGCCAGCAAGTCCCCAGCTCTGTAGGGCCTCCTTGGGCCTGTGGCTCTCTCTCTCGGAGCCTCGGTTCCCTGGTTTGTCGAATGAATGGGCAACGTTCTAGAGGAGCCCCAGGGAGGGGAAGACGCTGGCTTTTCCCTGGCGAGGGGCGAGAATCCGTGTGTCCCCTCCCCTTGTGTCCCCCATTCTTTGTCTCCTGCCTCCCTCCTCCGTGTGAAGGGCAGGATCCACCTGTCCCGAGCCTCCTGGCTAAGGCCGAGGGACAACTGTATCCCTTGGAGAGAGGGCCGTTAGCGAGGGGACTCCCGGTTTCCAGAGCAGGGTAACTGAGTAGTAGGGAAGCTTCTGGAAGGCCTTCTGAACCTATCGAAGAACTTGGAACAGAAAGGTGTAGTTTCGTGGCTAGGACCACAGACTTTGGGGCCAAGCTGCGTGGATTCGCGTCTGGCTTTTCCACATGTCGGCTGTGTGACCTCGGGCTAGTGATTTCACCTCTCTGAGCCTCCCTTTCCCTGTCTTCAAATGAGTGTGATAAAACCTGCCTCCGAGTGTGGCAGTGAGGGTTCAAGAGTGAGTAGGTGTACGATGCTTACAGCACCAGGACATACCGCATGCTTTGTGTGGGTGTGTTGTTCTTCTGGAGGATTTGATCTGCCCCGGCACCCCCTCAGGTCCTCACCAGGCGTGTGCTGGAAAGAACTGACTTTGGAGTCAAAGGGACATGTGTTTAGATCCAGGCTTTGCCACATGTGGTCCTCTCTGAACCTCAGTTTCCTTTTCTGTAGAAGGGGAACCTACTAGTGCCAACCCTGAGGGCATTTAAGCCAGATCCCATGTCAGGGCAGTGGGCCCCGTGTGGGAGGGCACGCTGTATAGACTCTGCACATGGGAGTCTGAACCCTGTTTTCTGGCTCCCTGGCTTCGGGTGGGGGGCTTTACCTCTCAGGGCTCCATTTCCTCATCTCTCAGAAACCGAAGGGCATGCACATCTCCCCTGAGACCCCCACAGTGGGGCCATCCCTTCTGTACTCCCTGGGGGGCTCCACCCTGGGCCTGGAGCCACTGCCTGCTGGAGAGGGGGAGTTGGGGGTCCCTGTGATGGGCACAGGGAGGATAAGGCTGGGCTGCTGCCAGCAGAGGGTGCCAGGCCTCCATGCCAGGCGGACCCGGGCCAGGGGGCTCTTTGCCGGTGGGCCTGACCGGGCGAGTGTGGCATCTTTGGGAGCCAGGACAAAGCTGTGTCTGAGAGGACGAGGCTGCCCCAGAGGAGTTTCAGGGGCCCCGGGAGAGTGGAGAAAAGTGCTTAGAACAACTCAGACCTCTCGGGGCTTGTGGTCTCTCTGGGGGCTCCCTGGTGGTCTCAGGCCTTCTCCCTTTCTCACCCTCTGCAGCTGCCAGGCTGTTCCCTCAGCCACAGTGAAGCTTCCAAAGGACAAAACTGGTTCCCACTTCCACAGACATCCTTCCTTTCTCCCATGCATTCATGCGGCAAACTCCTATTCATCCTTCAAAACCCTGCTCTGAATCCCTTCTTTCGAGGAGTGCTGCCTGGTTCCTACTCCCTCAGCTTCCCCTTTATACCATTTTGGTGCCTGGGGTGAGCCTCTGGTCTAGCACCTGGCACCCTGGGGCATCCGGGTCTCTCTCCCTCACCTGACAGACTGTGAGATCTCAGAATCAGGGGCCCTGCCTTCCTCCTTTCCGTCTTCCCAGCACATAGCGTAGGGCCTATTAATCATTTGTCAAGTTGAACTTCTGACTAATGGAATATAGACCCTGTCAAGTGCAGGGGGACAGATATCAAGTCCTACTGTGCACCAGGCCGGCAGTGGGAGTTTCTCTGTATCATCTCATTTAATCCTGTGAGGCGAGTGGTAGGAAGCCCTTTAACAGAGGAGCTACAGGGGGACCCAGAGAAGAAAACTGGCTTGTCCGCTCCCTCGTGGGGCTGGGGTTGGACTCAAACCCTGGCCAACAGGGAGCCTTCCAGGCTGTGAGGCTGAGGCTGGGGGGGCGGGGCCTGGAGAGAAGTAGGGGAGAAGGCACAAAGGGACCCAGAACTGGAGAGAGTGGCTGGGGACTGTGGGTGAGCCCCCGCCCCGGGGACCAGCACGAGCCCCGTGGTGGGTGGGGGCCTGGCCTGCCTCCACCTCCCCGTCTGCCTGCATTCCTCAGGCCGGTGGGGCTGGGCAGCCCCTTCGCTGGGCCCACTCTCAAGGCACCTTTAGTCTGAGCACTGGAGGGGCTTTCAACATCCTGTCGCCTTGTGGGGGGAGACAGAGGCTGGGAGAAGGGGCGGTGGCAGGACAGCGTGGGACTCTGTGCTCTGGGGGCCAGAGGAGCTCAGCCCGACCCCCGACCCTGCGTTGCTGGCAGTGTGGGCAGCGTGCTAACTGCCGGTGCCTCTGCTTTGTCGTCTGTAAGATGGGAATGACATTGGCACCTGTCGGGTGGGGCGGTGCTGCCGATCCTGGAACTCGCTCCTCCCAGCTGTTCTAACATCATCCCTGAGCCGGTTCTCCCAGTGGGTTGGCAGGAGACCCCGAGTTAGAACCCGCTTTCTGGATTTGAGCCCCGGACCCTTTCGTCCAGGGTTTCCTGGCACTTAGGAAGGGCCGAGGGAGGGCGGTGAGCGAGGAGTATTCGGGAGGGGGTGCCAGGGCCTGGGGCACCGCTGGGGCTGCCTGGGGCACGTGAGGGCCCCCTGCCTGCCGGGCCGCCAGTGTGGGATGTCCTCCTGACCCCGCCCCCATCTCCGCTTCCAGGACGGACCTGTACCTGCACCAGATGGCAGACAGCAGCTCCTTCGGCATGGGCACTTGGCCCAAGGTAAGGCGGGGGTCCTTCTGGGGGGTGTGGGTGTAGCCCAGGGTGGGAGGGTGAAGGAAGGGGCCCGTGCGACTCGTCTGCGTTGCTGCTGGGGTGCATCGCTGGAAAGGCTGTTGGTGTCGGGGAGGCAGGGGCTGGACTCCCCGGGGCGAGGAGACGTGTGCAGAGAAAGGCAACAAGGGGATGGTATCCGTAAAGGGAGGAGCCTGGGCTCTGGGGACAGGCCATCTTGGTTCAAAGCGCAGCTCTGACACTTGTTAGCTGCGTGACCTCGGGCATGGAAGCCAGCCTCTCTGAACGTCTGTTTCCTCTTTGGTGAAATGACGATAGGAGCCATGACTGCCACACGGGCTCGTTGTGGGATGAAAGGAAACAATGTGCATAAAGCACCTAGCACATTCTTGGCCCAAATCCGTCAGTCGGGGACTCTTAGCAAACGTCACTGTGAGTACTGTGGGCGGACGCCTCAGAGCCGGCTTCCTGGAGGCTGTGGCTTGGGAGCAGAGCCTGAGAGGTGGCGTTCAATTGATGAAAAAAGCAACTTGTTCCCTCGCTCGTTCATTCTTTTATTCATTTTTTTATATGTCGACAATTGTTTTCTGAGTCGCCTCCCCCCACTGCCCCCACCAGCACCAGCTGTGCCAGGCCTGTGCTAAGTGCTGGGGTGATGGTCCGTATCCATGAATTTCCCTCTGTCAGGAGAGAAGGGCTTGGGGACTGGTGCAATCATGAGGGATAAGAACATGCCGGAGGCTGCACAGATGCTGTGGGCACCAGGGGGTTGTTGAAAGACCTGCTTGGCCTCAGTCAGGGAAGGCTTCTTGGCCAAGGAGACAATTGGTCTGGGTTTTGTAGGATGAGTAGGAGTTCGCCAGGTGGAGAAGGGTGGATAATTTCTACTCCAAAGCCTTTTTCAAACATATATGTCTGGGAAACAAATGGTGTTGGGATAATTGGACATCTTCATGCCAAAAAAAATGAATTTCAATCTGTGTCTTCATACCACACACAAAAATTAACAGGAATTGGATCATAGTCCTAAACATAAAACTTAAAACTGTAATATTTCTAGAAGAAAGCGGGAGAAAAAATTCTGTAACCTTGGATTGGGCAAAGATTTCTTAGATGTGACACCAAAAGCACGGTCCAGAATAAAACAAATTGATAAATTGTACTCCCGTGAAGTGAAGAACTTCTGCTCTGTGAAAATCGCTGTTCATGTGAAAATCCAAGGCCCAGACTGGGAGAAAATATTTGCAAATCACATATCTGATGAAGTATTTGAATCCAGAATATATAAACGACTCTCAAAACTCAAGTAGAACAACCCGATGGAAAAAAAATGGGCAAAAGATTTCAGCATACTTCACAAAAAAAAGATACATGGATGGCAAATAAGCGCATGAAAATACGCTCGACATCATTGGTCGTTACAGACCTTCAAAGGAAAGCCACAATGTGACACCGCTGCAGGGTCACCAGACTGTCTGCATTTAAAAAGACCGATCGTACCAAGTGCTGGCGAGAACTTGGGGTAACTGGAGCTCTCCCACCCTGCAGGTGGGAATGCAAAATAGCACAGCCCTTTTGGAAAACAGTTTCTTAAACCAGTTAAACATCCACCTCCCGTATGACGCACTGTTCTCCTCCTAGGTGCTTATGCAGAAGGATGAGACTGTCACGTCCATACAAAAACTCTTGCAAGAAAGTTCACAGCAGTTTTATTTGCAACAGCCCAAACCTAGAAACTCCCCGAAGGTCTAGTTATGTCTGATAATTAAGCTGGGTGAAAAATCTCAGCTGAAAGAGAGTGCAACTCTGTGATTCCATGTATGTGAAACTCTAGACAGTGCAAGCTGATCTGCAGGGTCAGAAACAGGTCAGATGCCAGCCTGGTGGCCTAGTGGTTAAGTTCGGCATGCTCTGCTTTGGTGGCTTTGGTTGGGTTTCCTGGGTGCAGACCTATGCCACTCATTAGCCGTGCTGTGGTGGTGACCCACATACAAAATAGAGGAAGATTGGTGCAGATGTTAGCTCAGGATGAATCTTCCTTAGCAAAAAAAAAAAAAAAAAAAGAAAAGAAGAGAAAACAGGTCAATCGTTGCCTGGGGATTGGGTGAGGGCAAGACGAGGGGAGAAAAAATTATAAAAGGGAGCCTTTGGGGGTGACGGACATGTTCATTGTCTTTACTGTGGAGATGGTTTCACGAGTGTAAATGTCCAAGGTTATCAAATTCTATGTTTATAAAGACGGGTGGGTTCTCCTTTGTCAATTACACATCAATAAAGCGGTTACACACACGCTGGGTGCCGTCCACAGAGTTACTGAATCAGCGGGTCTGGGGTGGGGCCTGAGAATCTGCATTTCTCACGAGTCCCCAGGGCTGCTGATGCTGCTGGTTCTGGGACCTGACTCTGAGAACCCCTGGAGCGCAGCCCTTTTCCGTGGAGGGTGGGGTGGGATGGAGCGGGTGATGTGGCTCCTCTGTCTTTAGATTCCGGGGGCTGATCCGCGGTCCCCTTGCTGGTCCCCCTTCAATGGGGCGTCTGCGGGGTGTTCATCCTTCATGCCCCCATGACTAGGGTCCGTTGGGCACCCAGACCTCCATCTTGATGGCGGAGGATGTGGGGCGATCCCTGCGCTGGGTTTTCTCGTTCATTTAATGGGTTTTGGCCAAATGCATCCATTTCATCAGCAAGAAGGTGGTTGTTTGTTTTCCTGTTGTTTTCGAGGAGGAAAAGGGCGGGAGCCGGGCCTGTGACCCGTTTGTTCAGTCTTACGCAGGACGGTCGCTGCGGGAATCCGCGTCCAGGAGGCGTTTGAAGTGGTTTGTTTTTTCCCTGTGTTTCCGGGGGTGTTTTTGAGAACACTGGATGTGTGGGAACTGGTCGGATGGCCCTTTGTTCTCTCTGCTCCTTGGCAGGTACGCAGAGAGTGTTTTCTCTGTTCTTTGAGATCAAAAATAAAGTCTGAGGACTCGTTGGTCTTTGAGACGAGCCTGGGCTAGTTCTCTGGAGGGGGCGGTCCGGGGACCATCTCACAAGGGAGGTTGAGGTCAGAAAATGCCTCCTGAGAATGGGAGTTGCTAAGTAGACACCCCCAAAGGGGTCAGATTTAGCAGATAAAAATACAGGATGCCCAGAACTGATTCGTCCTGTAATGGATCGAACTACGGTGACCACAGCTGATGCTGCTGGACAGATCGTGTCTTTGAAAGGTGACGAGAGCCTGGATCCTGTGTTCCTACCACACACACACGGTGACCAGGTGAGGTGACGGATGTGTAACAAACTTGATTGTGGCGATCACAGCACAGGGTACGCGTATATCAAATGGTTACCTTGTACACCTAAAAATTCACAAATTTTATTTGTCCATTATAACTCAATAAAGCTGGAAAAAATACAGGATGCTGGTTAAATTTGAATTTCAGATAAACATCTAATAGTTTTTTAATATAAGCGTATGGCAAACAATGCACGGGCAGGCCTGGAGGGCTGGAGTCGTATCAGAGAAGGCTGCCTGGAGGAGGAGGCACAAGCTGGTCCTGGACTTAGAATGAAGTTAGACGAGTGTAGTGAGGTCAGTTTTCCGGCGACACCAAATATGGCAGGGAGATATGCTAAAAAAAAGGATCTGTTGTTGATCTGAAATTCAAATTGGACTCGATGTCCTTCCTCGTATCTGGCGATTCTACTGCCCGTATTTCTCCCCCGCTGAGCCCTCTTTCCCCGCCTGCTGGCCGTTCCCCTGACTGGTCACTTCTGCTTCTGTTTCATCTGTCGCAGTCGGTTCCATCGTCCCCTGAAAATTCACCGAGGATGGTGGTTGGGAAGCGGTCTGTGGAGTCTGACATACGCGGGTTCCAATTCCACCGCCAGCACTTAGCTCAGTGGCCTCAGACCCCCGGGCCTCAGTTTCCTCATGTGTAAAATCGGGATGGTCATTGTCCGCCCTGCTCCCGAGTGACGTGAGATGAAGCCCGTGACGCCCCTGGACAGTGCCTGGATCCACCCCATGCCGGCTTTATTATTATCATCGCTGTTGTTATTACTGGGATTATTCAGTTTGAGCCCAGATGGCAGCGTTGGACCAGCCGGGCGGGGCCAGGCCTCAGTGGCCCCCGGGGTCCCCGATCCACGTTCCTCGCGGCACATGCCATGTTTTTTCTCTTTCTGGCTTTATCTCAATTCTACTCGAGTTTATATTTTTAAGGAAACATTTATTTAAAAAATTAAATTAGTCCATACGTCCGTGGGAAAATCAGAAAAAAAGCAAAGATACAAAAAACCCCAAAACGCACACATTCCAAACCAAAAAACAGGCTCCACGGACGGCACCCTCCAGAGACCTCCATTGGTCCCGTGTCCACGGATCTCCTCTCAGTAATTTTCATTTGAAGATTTTACATGGAACACAAACTGTAGAGGGGCCTTCCTGTGGTCCTTGATGGTGAGGTGATAAATATCTTTGTGCATCTTCTCAGGCCTGAGCCCCTCCCCCTGCCCACCCCTCTGTCCACGGAGAGGCCACCCGTGTGGTGTATGTCGCCACTTCCTTGGTGACGGTCATCATGTGTCACACTGTTAACTTATGGCCAGTCTCCCCTCGGCCCTAAGTTCCGAGAAGATGAGGGGTCTTCTGTGTCCTGTCCACTGCTTAACGTACAAGGCCTTGCACTGAGCCAGGCATGCGAGTGCTCAGTAAATGTTTGTTGAGTGAATAAGTGATTGAGCATGTTCCCCACCACAACTTGGCAAAAATCACATCTTTTCAGCTTTCTAAACTGTGCTGCTGTGGTAGGCAGAGCTGTGTTAATGATGTTCTAATTTATCCCTCTGTGCCTGTGAGGCGTGTCCCCAGGGCTTTGGGGATCTGGTGTCTGTCTTTGGACCCGCCACCTGCATCCTGGGAGCTGGGGCCATTGCTGGCAGTCACAGACGACCTGGAGAAGGGGATTAGACATTTGGGGGCTCTCATCCCTCAGCCAGCCTGGGCCTCCGGGGTCCTCCAGCCCAGGATTAGTCGTCGCACGGGCCCAGCCCAGGGGGTGCATGCACTTTACCCCAACGTCAACGGCTCCTATTTGGGGACACCAACTGCAGCTCAGTGACATTCACTCAAGAATGGGTATTTATTGCTCTTATTAGGGACCAGGCACTGACATGCAGAGATGACCCAGCTGGGTCTCTGTCACCAAAGGCAGGTGGGGGGCTGCCACTGCCACATAAGAGGGTCATTCCAAGCCAGAGAGATAGGTGCCTGAATAGAGGTGCGGGCAGGCTGAGGCCAGGCTGGGAGGGATGGGGGTATATCTGGGAAGCCTGCCTGGAGGAGGTGACAACGGGCTAGTCCTTAACTAACCGTGAAGTTAGACAGGTGCGGCGCGGTCGGCTACACCAAGCTGCTGAGGCAAAGGCATTGGTGGAGGGACACCAAACAGCACAGGGTGAGGCTGGGGGCCTGGGGGATGTGCTGGGACCCTCGGGTGGCGCTGGTCTCAGTGGTCGCCTCTGCTCGCAGACTGCCAGTTCCGCCTCTGGCCCCTCACCGCGCCCGCGCTCCCTGCCACGTTTCAGCTTTCACGTGGCACTGAGTCAGCTGTGGCCAGGACACAAAGTCACAAAGCTTTGAGATGCTTTTCTTCCTCTCTGTAATTCACTTTTCTGCAAGCTTGCCTGATGTTTTAAAAAAGGGCCCAGCAGCAGTGGTCATAATAATAACAGGAATCCTTGCCTCCCGGCAGTCTGCTTCCCGCCGTCACCTTCCAGGCGTGGGCCCGAGCGAGCACATTTATTTATTTATTTATTTAGTTAGTTAGTTATTTATTTGAGGAAGATTAGCCCTGCGCTAACATCCGCGCCCATCCTCCTCTATTTTATGCGTGGAACGCCTACCACAGCATGGTGTGCCAAGCTGTGCCATGTCCACATCCGGGATCCGAACCGGCGAACCCCAGGTCGCCGAGAAGCAGAACGTGCACACTTAACCGCTGCGCCACCAGGCCGGCCCCGAGCACACTTATTTTTTATGACCGGGCATCAACTGCGTAGGAAGGGGCTCTGATGACAGGCTGAGGACCAGGCACTGCTGTCCGGGGCTCTGCCGGGAGCTTTGTCTTATTTCATCCTCCTAACAGCCCTTTGAGGCAAAGGGTTATTTTCGTGTCTGTTTCTCAGGTGGAGTGAGCAGGCTCAGAGAGGTGGAGTAATTTGCACAAGGGCACAGAGCTTTGAAGTGGCAGAGGGAGGAATGGAACCCGGGTCGGCCTGATTCCGAGCCTGACACTCGTGTCCGTCCCCCTGTGTCATCTCAGTCCTGTGTTGTGGCTGAAGATCGTGTGCCCTGGGATCTGACCCACTGTGTGCCCTTGGGCCGCGTGTCCTCTCTTGGCCTCAGTTTTTCCACCTGTGGAGTGGGTAGAGCAGCCCCAACTCCTGGGTCTGCTCTTAGGATTGGGGGCCCCTTAGAATACCTGGCATATTGTGACTCTGCCCCTCCCCAGCTGGGCAGCCTCAGACAGGTGCCTAACCCTCTCTGAGCCTCAGTTTCCTCCTCTGTCAATTGGAGACACCTACCCCTGCCTTACAGGGTTAAAGCGCCTGTGCAACACAGTAGGTGCTCAATTAACGCATCCTCTTCTTCCGCCTCGAGTGGACTCTGGTGCCAGGAGAGGACGTGGATCAGTCCACGTTGAGCGTGGGGCAGAGCCGCTTGGGAACAGGGCCCCCGGGCTCTGGCCCCACACCTGCCCTGCCCTCCCCACCGTCTCCATGAGGTCTGCCCTCCCCATGCCGGCACCCATGTTGTTTCCCAAATGAATAGAGTCAGTGTTCTCATTTTCCTCCCAGAGCCAGGCTGCAGGTCCAGGCGCGGAGGGAGGGGCGTGCCCCGGGCTGGGTGGCGGTAGAGACACAGGGGAGCCCACCCCGGCCCTGGAGGAGGGGCTGGTTCCATCCCCACCAGGCTGCCTGAGGCCCCCGTGGTGCATATAACCTGGGGAGAGGACGCCCAGGTGCCGGGTCCCTCGGCCACGCGTTCCATCGGAGAGCTGCTCCCAGCTGCAAACCACGGCTCCAGGACCCTTCGCTCTGCAAGACAAGATTCTCGGCCCACAACGCACCCTGTCCCCCCAGCTCTGTGCCCTTCTGCTCGGGGACCCTTCCTGCCTCCCCAGCACCCAGTTGGTCTCACTCATTCAGTTTGTTTCCTATATCGCTTCTTCCAGGAAGCCTCCGACCCCTGCCAGTCTCCCCACCCCCAGCACGCACTGTGCTGTATCCATTTGCACCTCTGTCCCCCTTGTTGGACTGGGAGCCCCTCGAGGAGAGGACCGTGCCTGATGCACTTTCCATGGAGGGCTGGGCAGGGACTTGGGCAGGAATTGGGAAAAGTGTCTCCGGAAGGCGGAACAGCCTGAGCAAAGGCGAGGCGCGTGGGATGCAGTGGTGAGTGGAGACCAGCATTTCCTTGACCACCACTGTGTACCCGGAACTGTGCCGGCTTCTTTGAAGCAAACACATGAACTCATTTAATCCTCGCAACGGCCCGAGGAGGAGGATGGGCTGTCATTTCCCTCCTACAGAAGCAGAAACGGAGCCTCGTGCAAGGGCAAGAGATCTGTGTAAAGTCACACTGAGAACGTCCGGTTCTGTCTGTGTCCGAACACAAACCTGGCCTCTGTGCCGCGTGGGACTCTCCTGGGCTTGCTAAACGCAGGCCGGTTTACTGTGAAAGAACATTTTGGATGTCGTTTTTCCCCTCAATTGCCAGCAGCCTTCGCTTGATCTTGAGCCTCTGATTGCAGCAGACAAACCCTGGGCATCTTGTGCGTTGACTTTTTTTCACCAATTTTTCCTTAAAATGAAGTGAGCCATACAGTAAAGCATATAAAGGGCACTAATGTGACGTGTACAACTCAGTGATCATTATATTCTTAAACACACCTGCACACGGCCCAGGTCAAGATCTAGAACATTCCTCATTCCCACAAAGGCTCCCTCAAGGCTCCTCCCCATGAAGGATTTCCCTCCCACCCTGGAGTCGTCACCCTAATTTCTATCACACGTGAGTTTGGCCTGCACTTGACCTTCACAGACATGGAACCACAGGATGTCGTCTCGGGTGCCCGGCTTCTCTGACTCACGTGGGGTCTGTGGGATTCATATACGTGATTGCACGTAGGGGGTGACGTGTTCCTTTTCCTCGCTGCGTAGTACTCCACCACTGTGCCCTGGCTAGACCACCCATCGTTTACCCGGTCTTCTGTTGATAAACATTTGGGCTATGAATTGACTTATTCCACTAACTTGACTGATTTCTATTTTTGTGATATTGGTGCAAGGAGTGGCTTTTATCAGGGCACTATGCAGAGGTCTTTGGCTCTCTAGAAGCTTACGGAACTGCGACCATTTCCTGCTGCTAATTGTCTTGGATCACAAACGTATATATTTGTTCCTCTGTGTCTTCCATTGCAACAGAGACTTGGTGGAGGGAGGGAGAGAAAAAGAAGCAAATATGCTCCAGCAGAAGTTTCTGGTTCTTCCCTTCACGTGAGCTAAGTGGCAGATGATGGAGCACGCCTGTAATTTAAAGTCAAATGCTCGTGGCTGACAGTGGGAGCCGTAATAAATGTGTTGCCACTGTCCTTTTCGTGTCCTTTCTCTGCTCCTTTGAAATCTCATAAATAACCAAGCGCGTGTTGGTGAGACGCCTGCCTCTCCTCCCCGGCTCCAGCGCAGCAGCTGCGGTTGCTAGGTTGAGCTCCTGGTTGCTAGGGATTCTGTGGTCCTGTGGTGGCCCAGAAATATGATGGATCCGTGGAACATGCTTTTGCTATTAGTCGAAATATTTCCACAGCGAATCTCTCAATGTCACTGCACGCTTTGATGGCATCCCAATTGCTGGATGATCCTTGCAGGTTTCTTTCCCAGTTAGAAGAAGTGGCTTGAATGGAGACACAAATGGCCTAGACGGGGAGTCAGAGAACTTGATTCTGGTCCTGTATCTGATATTAATTTGCTGTGTGACCTTGGGCAAGTGTCGTCCCTCTCTGGGCCTTGGACTCCACAACATTCAAGGACTTGCCAGCGTTAGTAGCCTCTAGTTCATCACTCAAGCTCTGTAGGCAGGCCAACTGCAAATCAGTTCCTCATTATCTGCTGGTGGATTGTAGACAAAAGAATTCTTGTCCCCGGCTCGCTTCCTTTCAACCCAGCAGGCTTCTGGGCTGAGAGTACTTGGCCAGATGGTGTGTGTGCAAGAGTTTCAGACTAATTTTAATATTCAATCAAACATAATTGGGATCATAAATCTGGAAAAGAAAAAAACAACACCCTACAACCCATAAACATCTGATCATGTCATTTTCTCTTTTCTCCTGCTTAAAAATCTTTGGCAGTTTCCCATGGCTGACTCCGGGGGTGGCAGACAGGTTCCATTTCGGTTGCTGAGGCAGATCAATTGGTGGCAGCTGCAGCTGATGATGTCCTGAAAAGAATCTGGACTTGCTGGTGTGCTGTGGGCTCTTGATCGATTATGATGTCTGCCACGGGTTGGACTCTGGACTCACGGTGTGGGATGTTGATCGATTAATGATGTCTGCCACAGGTTGGAATCTGGACTCACTGGTGTGCTGTGGGATCTTGATCAATTAATGATGTCTGTGATGGGTTAGACTCTGGACTCACTGGCATGCTATGGGATTTTGATTGATTAATGATGTCTGCCACTGATTAGAATCTGGACTCACTGACAGGTGGTGGGATCTTGATAGATTAGTGATGTCTGCCATGGGTCCAGGAATGTAGACAGGGGCACCTATTTGCCAATCATGGCTGGAGCTCAGAGCCCATGCCCTTTAAGATCATCTTGGAGGCCTTCACGGTTGGCCCCTGCCAGCTTCTTGTGCTCTATCTCCTCTCCTTCTCTGTCCACCCCACCTCCAGAAATACCTCCTTCTGTGTCCACATCCAGTTGGCCACCTGGTGTCTCCAAAGATCTCCTTTGTTTGTGTTGCGCCCTTTGTCAGGACCTTTATTACACTAAATCAGTCGGCTTTGCCTGTGTATCCTTCAATCACAGTTTTGTCTCGTCGTCTGTGATAGCTGTTTGACTCTCTCGGGTGAGGTTGGTTAGGCCGTTCCCGCGCCTGACATCCAGTAGTGCCCACTTATACCCGTAGCCTACCACTCTGCCTGTCTCGTGTTTGGTTACTCTCATGCCTCTTTCCATGTCTGCCTTGAGAGGCCCTCAGTGTCACGTTCTGGGTTCCACCCATCTTTGTGTTCCTGGAGCCCAGCAGGGTGCAGAGCCACAGTAAACCCACCGGGTGAACTCATGAATGAGGAAAAATCACACCACCTTCCCACGTCAGATAGAAATGGTTTTCATCACTCTCCCAGCAGCCTGAGTTCTGGGTGTCAGCACTCCTCAGCTTAATTGTGGGTAATTTACTGTGCTAACAAAGCAACCACACGTTCCCCAGAGACGGAGCCCTGCTTCGCGGGGTGAGTTTGCATTCTCTCCACCCTGATGGCCTCTCTCTCCTCCTCTCTCCCTTTGCTCTCAGCCTGAAGACAAGCAGAAGGCAGCGGCTGCCTTTGCCCAGCTCCAGGGCGCCATGGGGACGCTGGGCATCTCGGAGAGCGAGCAGCGAGCCGTTTGGCGGGTGTTGGCGGCCATCTACCACCTGGGCGCCGCGGGGGCCTGCAAAGGTAACGTCCTTCCTGCCGAGCTCACCTGGGCTGCCAGCTTTCTCCGTTGGCAGGTGCCCCACAAGACCCTTCTCTCAGTGAGGTGGGACAGGGCCAACCTGCCACCTTCCGTGTCTCGGGGGCGTCTCTCGGGGCGGCTGCTGAACCAGGCATGGTGAGAAGAAGCAGGGCTGGATGTTTCTAGCAAATCTTGTAGACTGGCGCCGCCCAACAGAACTTTCCACGATGATGGAGACGCTCTCGGTATCCACTGTCCAGTGCAGTAGCCACCAGCCGCATGTGGCTGTTGGGCATTTGACATGCAGCTAGTGTGACTGAGGAATTGAATTTTTAATTGTGTTACTTTTTAATTAGCATAAATTTAATTAGCCGTGTGTAGCTGTTGGCTACTGTACTGAGCAGAGAAGCCCTGAAACATGTGAGAGAGGTTGGGTCCAAGCAACAAAGGGGCTGTCTCTGTCTGGACATCTTGGAGATGCTCCCCACCACAGGTGCTGGAGCTGACCCATTATCCTCCTCCTCCCAGGTCTGCTCTCTCTCCTTATTTGTCTGTTTCTCCGGTGGTGCTGATCACCCCTCGGGCCCTCACCCCTCCCTATCTAATCATTCCCCTTGCCCTGTAGACACTCCCTGGGACAGCATTTCTGTCCTGGCTTCTCTATTCTTACTCTTTGTCTTTTTTTTTTTTTTTTTTGCTTGGACTGTTGCAGTAGCCTCTTTGCAGCTGCCTTCACTTCTCCTTATGTCTATCCTCAGTGTGACCACCGGGCTCCTTTCTAAAACATACACCTAGTGCCACTCCCCTGCTTAGAATCTTCCCGGGGCTCTCCCTTGCCTGCTAAATAATTTCTTGGCTTGGCATTCAAGGCTCCTCACCTCCCTAACCAGCCTCTTCTGCCCTCTCTTCTGGCACAGTAAAAGGTCCTGAGGGGACAGCAGGGATCAGGAGTAATGTGGTTCCTGCCTTGATGGGGCTTATGGGGCCTTGTATTGTGATTGAGTCCTTGTCTAGCTCTTTCCAGGAGGGAGTGGCTTCCTTTGGGCCCAGAACATAGAGTTCTGGAGTTGGAACTCACTTGTCGAATGAACATGTGTGAATTGAGGTCTGTCCTCTGGAATGATGTATTGACTCTGCCCATTCCCCTGTGGAGCAGCAGACGCTTCTGGAATATGCTGGCACATCATTCCTGCCATTCCCACAGTCGTGGGCCGTGTGGCCCATTGTTTTGAGTCTCATCCGTTCCAGCCACATGCATTGGCCGCTGATTTGATTTCGGAAATTTCTAGAAGTTTTGCTGAGTCGGACGTGAGTAAAATAGGTGTTCCACAGTCGGTACCAGCCAAGGACAGACATGCCTGACTACACAAATGTGCAAAAAACAGGTGCCACTTGCTTTTCTGAAACTCAGCCACGGGTCCTGCTCAGACCCTTGGGTGTCGGGATGTCACCACTGTTTTGTTCACGGGATGTAACATCTCTCGCTCAGCTTCCTGGTCACTGGGACCACCAGGGTCATGAACACCAGGGTGTGAGAACGCGGTCCTCTCACCAGCCTGGGGGGCGTTTCTCTTCCTGCAAAACTCTAGTCGCCAGTTAGAAACCCCCAGCTCTGCGTCTGGCTTCGTCTACACCAGGAGTCAGCAAATTGGGGCTTGTGGGCCCCATCCAGCCTGCTGCCTGCTTTTGTGCAGCCCGCAAACTAAGAATAGTTTTTCCATTTCAACTAGATGAAAATATGCATATATATGAATAATATTTTGGGACTTATGAAAATTATCTGGCGTTCAAATTATAGTGTCCATAATTCAAGTTTGCTTGGAACACAGCCACGCTCGTTCATTTACGCGTCTACGGCTGCGTTCCTGCTACAACGGCAGAGAGGAGTAGCTGAGACACGGATTGTACAGCCTGCCAAGATGAAAATAATTACGATATGGCTCCTCACAGAGAAAGTTGGCCGACCCTATTCCACACCATCCCCCTGGAAGGTCTCAGCCCTCGGGGGTCCCTGTGCCTCTGAATTAACTGTTCGGTTGTGATCTGAAGAAATTTCTCCATCCTCCTCGGCTCCAGCCAAACTAGAGAGAGGATGTCAGGAATCTGGCCCTGCCCCCAACTTGCTGTGTGACCTTGAGCAAGTCACCTGTCTCTCTGGTCTCAGTTTTCTCGGATGCGAAATTCTGGAATTGGGCCAGATTAGAGGTTCTTAATCTGGGGTCCGTGTACCCGGCCACCCATCCAAGTGTGGGTTTCAGGGCTTTGTTAGTTTCCTAAGGCTGTTATAACGAAGGACCACAAACTGGGGGCTTAAACAACAGGAATCTGTTTTCTGACAGCTCTGGAGGCTGGAAGCCAGGATCAAGGTGTCGCAGGGTGGGTTTCTCCTGAGGCCTCTCTCCTCGGCTTGCAGACGGCCACCTTCCTGCTGTGTCTTCCCATGATCACCCTCCATTTGTGTGTCGTCTGGCCTGATTTCCTCTTCTTATAAGAACACCAGTTACACGGGATTGGGGTCCACGCATATGACCTCATTTCACCTTAATTACCCCTTTAAAGGCTCAGTCAACAAATACAGTCACCGTGTGAGGGACCCGGGGCCGGTACTTCAATGTAGGAGTTTGGGGTGGGGCATAATTCAGCCGTAACACACCCCAGTCCCTGAGATGAGCCGGCACTGACTTTGTGCCCAGACCTGGCTGAGGGAGGGATCGGAGAGGCTGTGAAGACGGAGTCCTTTCTTGTGAGTTTGCCATTTTATTTGGAGAGAGGAAACTTCTGAACTTGACTCCGTCAGCCGATTTTGTAAACGGGCCGAGTTTGGGGTGCGATCGCTCGGTGCGGGCCGGGAAAGCTGTGGAGGTTCAGAGTCGGGGTGTGGACGCCCTCCAACTGGGGGTGTGAGGAAGGAAGCAAACCCATTTTACAGAATGGGAAACTGAGTCTCAGGAGGTCTAGGTGCATTAAGCCAGGGTTCAAACCCAAACTTCTCTGGGCTTCCGTGGCCTCCTCTTTCAATGCACTGAGGATGGGGTTGATGGGAGGAAAAACGGGATCAAGAAAACGCAGCTGAATTAGGCTGGGTTTCCCCGAAGACAAAGATTTGGGTGCATTTAGATTATTTGCACCCAAAGGGACCCCAGGAGGCGCTGGTGGGGAAGTGAGGCAGGGAGGGGAGGGAGGTGACAGGATATGTTGATGAGCGGGTTACCTCTGGGTGTTTGGGGCTCAGTCCCCCTGCAGACCTCAGGGAGCCTGAGGGACATGCCTCCTGGTTGAGTTACCCAGGAGGAGAGGAAGCCGGGGTGTTTATACACCGCCTCCTGCTTCCCCCTGCTTGACGGGGGCTCCTGGGTGGAGGGCGTTACCTCCTGCACCCTGAGCCTGCCCCGTGCGTGGGCTAAGCACACTCCTGCAACCAGAGAAAGCAGAGAGGAACAGACAGGTACCCACAATGACAGGCCAGGGATACGTATGGGGTGGCACGTGTCGGGTGGCCAGGGCGACGCAGGGTGGACGGGTCATCAAGAGCGTCTAGCTCAAGGCGGTCCTCCTGGAGGAGGTGGCTCCATGACGGTGGTGTTGAGCCCGGAAGAAGGGACTCTCCCAAGGAGACACAGCCACTTGCCTCTCTGTCACACTCCACTCAGACAGGTTGCTCCCTCCTGGGGATCTGCAAAGCCTAGGGAGAGAGGAGCCTTGCAGATGGCTGCGGGCTGCCTTCTGATTTCCATGGTCACAAGTGAACCCTCGCTGCCTTTGATATGACAAGACAGAGGCCAGCGAAGCCCCCTGGCCTATTGACCTGTCCCCAGAGCAGTGTGCTTCCCGCCCCGCGTTCCTCCTCGTGGGGCACGTGGGGCGCCCCCTCTGATGTGGGCTCAGGAACCTGACCCGTACCTGTGGCCGCCTGTGATGCTAAAAGAGAAAGTCACATTTATAAATATTTTATTAATACATGATTATGGCAATAATTTCTCCCAGCCTCCCCCACCCCACCTTATAAATTATTTTAAGAGGAGCCACTGTCAGGCTGCCTGGGAGGCCTGCCCAATGATTTACTAACTGTATATAGTGGTTCGGAAGATTTCATAATAGGCAGCTCTAAAATCAGCGGTTAAGAATTTCAGAGTCGTATATAAATGTCTTTGCTTTGTGTCATAACAGATCATTTTGAAATATATTAAGAATCATTTCCATTAATCAGCTTTTTTTTTTTTTCATTAAAATAATTCCCTCCCCCGGTGTGCCTGGCTTCCTTAGCTTATTTGAAAGCCCTGATTCTGATTTTCAAAACCGACATCACCCCGAGTGGGGAGATTTGGGGCCTTATAACTGGACTCGGGGTTTCTGAGCTCTGATAGCGAAAACAACCACCCCCGCTAATGTCGGTTTACTGTTTGGTGGTTTCAAAGCCCCAGGACCTCACTTCTGCCTTTGGGTCTGATTAGATTTCTGCAGTAACCTGGTGAGGAAGAAGAGCGCCTCGTGGGCAAGAATCAGGAGTCAGCTGCTGGGTGTGGATCCTGGCTTGGCTTCTCTGAGCCTCAGTTTCCTCCTCTATACCACGGGGCTCATGATGGTACCCACTGCGTAGGCTTGTTGTAAGGGTTAAATGCATCCATGCCAAAACGTGTGGCACATAGGACTTGGCCCATGATCGGGTGCTTCCTAAGTGTTGGCTTTCATCCATCTCCACTTGATAGATTAGAAAATGGAGGCTCAGAGAGGGTATGTGATTGGCCTGACATCACACAGCTCGTATGTTTCAGAGTGAGCTTCGGAACCTTGGCTGGGCTCCCTGCAAAGATGGCTCTATTGCCCTAGACTTTGCAATGGGCTGTTAGGGTCATTCTCTCCTGGAGAATTGGCTTGTTTTCCCGGGTGCCGTGCTGAGAGCTTACAGCCACGAGGACGTCACTGTACAGCCCTTGAACAGCCTGGGGAGGGTGAGAACTGTTAGGATGCCCATTATACAGATAATGAGGCTGCGGCTTCCCAGAGAGGTTGACCCATATCTCCCAAGGCACACAGCTAAAGCCACAGGTGGGATTTGGACTCAGGTCCACCGAGCTCTGAGCCCAAACTCTGGGGCCACACCTGCCGCCTCCTCAGCTCCATGGCTGCTGCTTCTGTCCCACAGGCTCCAAGAGGGCTGCTGATGTCACTCTTTCCCTGGGACGCCCCGAACCGTGTTTACTCACACTCCTGACACCAAATGTGGGGGTTTTTTTCCCCACACCCACTGATTCTCTGATTCTCCAGACACCCACAGGGGGTCCTATGATTCAGTCCCGTTCTGACACTACCTGGAGTTAGCACAGAGCCCCAGGCTCTGGGACAGTCCCCTAAGACTGCCCAACCTCAGACCCCAATCAGATGTCTGGGCCACCTAGGCTTCTGACGGACTGGCTATTGAGTTGGGGTCCCCACACCCCTTCCCTAGGTTCGATAATTTCCTGGAACAGCTCACAGACTGCAGGAAGGCACTTAGCTGGCTCTCACCGGTTATCATAAAAGATACGACTCAGGAACAGCCAAATGGAAAAGATCCACAGGGCGAGGCGTGTGGGGAGGCCGCGTCCTCTCTGGCAGGCCGTCCTCCCGGCCCTTCTCTGTGTCCACCAGTCCAGAAGCTCCCCAGACTCCGGCACTTAGGGATTTGTGAAGGCTTCATTCCACGGGCACGGCTGACTCGATCCTTGGCCATGGGTGCTCAGCTCAGTCCCCAACCCCTCTCCCTCCGGGGGTCGGGGCGGGGCTGAGAGTTCCAAGCTTGGAATCATGCCTTGGTCTTTCTGGCGGCCAGCCCCCCTCCTGCAGCTGTCTAGGTCCCCAGACGCCAGTCAACCCAACGGCACACAGAAGCCCCTCTTGTCACCTCGGAGTCTCCAAGGGCTTGAGGAGCTGTGTGCCGGGAACTGGGACAAAGACCAAAAATGTATTCATCGCAGGCCGAGCCCTGTTCCTCCACCAGCTGCCTCTGGGACATAGAGCCTTGATCCCTGGGTTTCGGGTCAACCGGAAGGGGCACAAGGCAGCGGACGTGTGGAGGGCTGGGTGGAGGCCGGGGACCCGGAAGGGACGTTTCCTTTGCAGTGTCGTCCTCTTCCTCCCACTGTGGAAATGTTACTTCCTCCTTCTCTTCTGAAAACTTGCTTCCCTTTTTTCATGCTTTTCCCAGCCCTTCTTTGTCCCATAAAAGGCCCCTAAGCATGTGCAGGGTGGTCCCAGGCCGATGGGGGCCCAGGCCCTCCGGTCTCCATGTGGTCCAAGCACACACGTGGCTCCTGCTCAGTTCAGCTCTCCCCAGGGAGCCTTCAGCACTGACATCACATGTGGCCCCAGTGTGCCTCCTTGGGGCCCCTCTGAGCCTCCTCCGTTGGGGGTTCATACCCTGTTCCCCCTGAAGTCCTGCCAGGCCCCATTGACCCCTGAGTCCCTGAGGGTCTCTGACGCCATGACCTCCCCGACCCGCTTCTCAGTCCCTTCGGCTCCTGTGATGTGGTGGCCTTCACCCCAGGAGGCTGGCTCCCCGCAGGGGCCCTGGGTCACCCTGTCACCAGCGGTGCCCTGGGCAGCCTCAAAGTCAGAGGGGACGCCTCCCCTCAGGATGTGGCAGGGAAAGGACATGGGTGTTTTGAAGTCAGCCGGTCCTGGGTTCATATCTCAGCGTGACCTTTTAGTAGCTGTGTGTGACATCAGCCATGTTACGGAACTCGCCTGAGCCTCGTCTGTGGGATGGAGGAGGGGCCGTACAGAGCTGTCTGGGGGCTCCCCCAAGGTTGCAATGACAATAATGCTCCGACCCCGGGCCACCTCCCATCGACAAGCCGGGTGGCTCCTGGGGACCGAGTCCGTCCCTCCCTCTGCATCGTGTCTCCAGAGTGGATCTCCAGGGGCACCAGGGGGCTGGCTCCACATGGCAGGCAGAAATCCCCCGGTGATTTGACATCACAGCTGGTTTGCTGCTAACCCAGGCTCGTGGCTTGGGGCCATCCCCCGGGAGCCATCAGGCAATCATTCATCCTGCCTCATGTTTCTTTCCTTGGGCGAAAAGTGGCCCACGGAACAATTCGCTTGCGCCCGCGTGTTTCAAAGGACAGCAAATGGATGCTCTCTGGAGCTCGCTTGATAAGGAGAGAGGGAGGGAGGAGGGAAAAGCCGAGGCCTCGAGTTGGGCAGAGCTGGCTTGGAATGCTGGCTCCCCCACCTGCTGGCTGTGTGATTTAATGTGGGGAACGGATATCACCTCCCGGACCTCAGCGTCCGTGTCTGTAAAATGGTAATAACTCCCCCCTCTCTCCTACGGCCGTTTAATAGTCAGATAATGGACGTGTAACACCTGGCACAAGGGAGGAGGTCAGCAAGCTGTAGCTGTCTCCTCTGCAGAGTGTTTTTGCTGTCGGTTGTCTTCATTGGCATTTAAGCTGGCCCCTTAATGGGTGGGGGTCATCAGGCCCCATAGCTGGGTGAAGACCCTGGGCCTCTGTGAGATGAAGCTCCTTTCCTAAGGGCCCACGACGAAACTTCTGTGCTCATGAGTGAACCAGGATCCAGTTCTGGACTCTCAGTCCAGTGCTCTCCCCACAACTTAGCAGAAGGTCCTGGAGGCCAAGGACAGTGCAGGGTAGTGGTCAGAGCGGCCAGGACGGACTCAGACCTGGGCTTAAATTGAAGTGAGGGTCCCAACACTCGCTAGCTCTGTGGCTGGTCCGGTTACCGGGCTGTGTAGCAATTCAGCCCCAAACGCCGCAGCTTAAACAACAATCATTTTATTCTCTCTGGCGGCTTCTGTGGGTCTGTCGTGTGGAAGGGCTCAGCTGGGCGGTTCTGGCTGAGGTGGCTCGTGTGGTTGCTGTCAGATGGTAGCTGGTGCTGGCACTGGCCGGGCGTCTCCCTGTCCTCGTGTGGTCTCGGGTTTCTCTGCATGGGCTTCTCCAGGCTTCCTCGTGGCCGTGGCAGCTTCTGGGTTCCAAACACAGGTTTCCAGAGAGCAACGTGGAAGCTGCGTCATCGTTTCTGAGCTGGCCTCGTTGTCACGCAGCCATGTTCTGTTGGTTATAAGAGTGTCACACCTTCGAGGGCCAGAGAATCTAGACTCCACCCCTGGGTGGGGGAGCAACAAGGTTCTAGAACACGTAGGACGGGGGCTATTGGTGTGGCCACATTTTGCCGTCGTGGCCTCGAGCAGGTAACTTAAGCTTTCGGAGGCTCAGTTTTCTGGCCTGTAAAATGGGATTGAAAAGAGTAGTGGCTTCCCAGGCCTGCTCTGCAGGGGAACAGAGGTGCTGTCTGTCAAGGGCGCAGCACAGCGCCGGGCACATGGCAAGTTCTGGCTGTTGTCGTTATGATGCTGCAAGGCTTGTGGAGTCCCACAGATGATGCCTCCAAGTCCCCTGCTGAGGTGGCCAGAGGAAGCTCCCAGGACGTCAGCTCTCTGCTTTCATGACCGGTGCCCCCCCACTATCCTCTGATGCCCCCTAAGAACCCTGTCCCCAGAGAAGAGTAAATCAAGGGTGAACCCAGTGCCCTCTTTGCAGCAAGAAACCATTTCTCTGTCTCAGGGCCTCTTGGCTGTACGTGATTAAAATTAGACCCAACGCGCTTTCTAAGAATGAGCTCTGTGAACAAAATCCTCTTGGAGTCTCCTTGCTCTGCCCCTCGGCCCAGGGCTGGGGGACACTCCACCTGTTCTCTCTTTTAATTCTCGCCTGATGGGCAGGGCAGGAATCCCACTTTGCGGTTCAGGATGCTGAGGCTCAGAGAGGTTATGTAACATTGCCAAGGTCAAACAGCATCCTGCGGTGGAGCCGAGGTTGGAATCAGTGTCTGTCCACCTCCACAGCTGCTGCCCTTCTCCTCCACGAGGCCGCCCGCCTGGCCAGGTCCTTGGGTGCGTCTGGCTGCCCGGACCTCAGCTCTCTCCTAAGAGTCCTTCTCAGCTCCGTCTAGTCTCCATCCGCCCCTCCAGCCTCCACTCTCCGTTCCTCCACCTGGAAGGTCATCCTCTAAGCAGGCTGGAGGCAGGAGAGCTCCGAATTGAGGCTAACGGCCTGGCCTCTGGGACCAGGCCGATGTGGGTTCAGTCCTGGTTCCCCTCATGATCGTGGTGATGCCCAGACCTCTGAGACGCAGCGTCCCCCTCTGTAAATTGGGGACAACAACAGTGCCTACCTGCTAGGGTAGGCTTACATTATTTATGTAAAGCGTTGTCGTTGCTGTTATTGGCATTACTATTATTATTTTTTTTTTTTAAGGATTGGCACCTGGGCTAACAATTGTGGCCAATCTTTTTTTTTTTTCTGCTTTATCTCCCCAAACCCGCCCTGTACACAGTTGTATATCTTAGTTGCATGTCCTTCTAGTTGTGGGATGTGGGACGCCGTCTCAACGTGGCCTGACGAGTGGTGCCATGTCCTCGCCCAGGATCCAAACCCTGGGCCGCCGCAGTGCAGCGCGCGAACTCAACCACTCGGCCACGGAGCTGGCCCCTCCATTACTATTATTAATGGAAAATCTGTCCGCTGTCCAGAGTTTTCCCCAGCGAAGCTCGAGTCCACAGGGCTGACTCGGGCTGGTCTTCAATCCTCTGCATCCTTGGGGGCCCGTAGCTGTAAGAGATGACGGAGGCCCTCCCAGGAAATCTGAGGCTGTTTGTCACCCTGTCTGCCGTCCCTCATTATTCCACGAAAATGACAACAATGTTCAGAATCCAAAAGAGCAACAAAGATGAGCGATGCCCGCCTTGATGGCCGCGTGGCTCTGCTTTCCTTCTGCCCCGGAGGCCGGCGGGAGGTTTAATTTATTTGTCTCTCACTAAACTTGCCAGTCTGCCTGCCGCTGACCCCACGGCCTAATAGATGACACGGTCAGGCCCATCTATCACCCGAGGAGGGGCCGCGTAACGGGTAACGAAGGGAGGCTGCCCGTCAGCCTGCTGGTCCCCGCCTGCCGCAATAAAGATGTCAGTCCCTGAATGGATGGGGCCGTTGGTCCGGGAGCCCAGAGGGGCCCGCAGGAAGGAGAGACGATGGCAATAATGCCAAGGGCCCAGCCGCCCGCCCTCTGCTGGGACGCCCTGACATCCAGCAGTCAGGGCCGTCCACCAGGGAAGGGAGGGGGTGGCCCGATGCTCCCCAACCTGGGGTGAGACCCTGTGTGCCGAAGGCCGGTGGGAAAAAACACAGATGCTACCAACACAAAGCCAGGACCACACATTCAAGCACTTGGTGAATAGTTTGACTATTTTTATTATTTTAAAACAAATGCACAGTACTATTGTAAAGTTGTCTTATGAAAAATGAAAACAAGACAGAAGAATATGGAGTAAAAAAAAGGTCCCTGCTCACCACCCCCAGATCGTCTGCCCTCAAAGGCGACCGTTGTTAAGGTGACATTTGTTACAACTGATGAGCCCATGTTGACACGTTATTATTAACTAAAGTCTACAGGTGGCATCAGGAGTCACCTTGGTGGCGTCCACTCGACAGGTTTGGACAAAGGTCCAATGTCATATTCCACCACGACAGGGTCACACAGGACATGTTCACTGCCCCGACAGGCTGGGGTTTTTTTTTCCCTCTTCAACTTTTTGATCTGAAATAATTATAGACACACAGGGAGATGGAACAGCAATGCATGGAGTCCCACGCCCCCTTGCCCCGGGCAGGGCGTCTGTAGGGCCACAGCACCTGTCACACCCAGCAAATCGACACCCGTGTGTTCCTGTCGCCTCAGCGACGGGCCTTTTAAAACTGTGCATTTAGCTGCGTCGTGTGTATAACAAACCTATAGGTTGTTTGTTTGGTTGGGTGTGGTTTTTACACAAATGGGTTCACACCATCGCCATTTTTACGCTCTCTGATCTTTCTATGTCACAGAGAGTCTTCGACCTCTTTGCACGTTGGTTCGTGGCGACGTCCCTGATTGTTGACTGCAGGGGCGTGCCCGGAGTAGGCGGGCTGCGTGACAGTTCTCCAGCCAGTCATCGTTCAGGTCATTCCCTGCCTGGTGTTGTGAACCACGCCCCAGGGGACATCCTTGTATGTAGAGGGTGTGCACCTGAGCGAGCGTTTTGGACGCCTGGTTTCCCGGATGTGGGGCTGCTGGGTCCGAGGGCGTGTTCGATGTTTAACATCTCGATGAAGGCGGCCCAGATTGCCTCCCTTGGGTGTTTGTTTATACAGCAGTTGGCTCATTTAACCCTCACAGGCCTGAGGGGTAGTCACTGCTGTTACCATTTCTGTTTATAGGTGAGGAAGCTGAGGCTCAGAGAGGTGAAGCCACTAACTCAGGGTCACACAGCTCTAAGGGGCACAAAGCTGGACCTTCTGCCTGCCATGCACTGGGTCGCTGGGGGTCTGAGGAAGGCTTGGCGTTTTCAAATAGACCTGCGGCCTCCACTTTGGGGCTGCCGCTTCTGTCCACTACCCCAAAACGGACGCTTGGCCTCCCCTCTCTTTGCTTTTCCGAGCTCACTGCTGTTTCTGGAAGTGAAGCCTGCAGGGCTCCAAGGGGTCGAGGCCAGGCTCCCATGCGGGGGTTCCTCACTGTGGCGGCTCAGCCCCCTGCCTCGCTCTCCTCCAACTTAGAGGGGCTTCTCCCACACTCCCAGCGGCTCCGTGCCCCTAATGAGACGGACGGCTCCCTTGTCACAGGGCGTTCGGGGCTCCGAGTATGCAGTTTTCCCACGAGTGCTGATTAGGGCTGGTGGCTGGGCCCCGCTGGCTGGGACCAGCCGTGCCCATTTCTTCCGGCTCTGGGTTAAGGGACGTCAAGAGTCATTGAGTCAGGAGGAGCAGGCAGCTGCGGCCTGGCCTCCATGGCTTTTCTGTGCAGAGGGCCTCGGAGGGACGGCAAGCTCAGCCTCCCACAGCCTCGGCTGCCGGGGGGACACCTCCCTGCGTGGTCGCAGACGCCAGGGAGGATGGCCCCTCTGCCTGGCCTGTGAACGTCCCTGCCTGGCTGGGAATCCACATGCTGAGGAAGGGCTGGGACGGGCAGGCCTGAGCCCCTCTTTGTCAGGGCAGGGACTGAGGCCCAGAGAGGGGAGGGGACTTGCTCAGGGTCACACAGCATGGCTGTAGGGGAGGTAGGACTGGAATCTGAGTCTCCGATTCTCTGGTCGTTGTGTGTCCACTCTGCTCAGCCTCTCCTTTTTCCCCTCCCCCGCCGTCTTCATCCTTTTCCCCGTCCTTCACGTCTTTCCTTCTCTCCTTTTCATTTCCTCCCTCCTTCTCTCTCTCTTTCTCCTCCTTTCTTGTCGTCTCCTCTATGCCTGTTGGGACAGGCCCTCGGCTGCCCTGGGACACCATCCTCACTTTCTAAGACCAAATTTCCGTCCAATCAAGGAAGATTGACCCAGACAAGTGCATTGGTGATGCTAAGAGAAAATTCTAGCGGGAGACACCCAAAGTTCAGAGTGGGCAGCCTCATCTAAGGGGTCCTAGGGCCTGGGATCCTTGAGCTGAATCTCCCAAACTGGGAGGAAATTGGGGAGGGTGGTGCAGGCATGGGGACCTCTGTGAGCAAAGGTGTGGTGGTTTGAGCAAGGCCTGGGGCCTCTGTGTTCGCGTCCACAAGGCACCAGCCTGAGGTCCGTGCACTGGCGCTGTGGGGATAAGACAGGATTACCACGTGGCCCCACAGCCCGGAGGTTTCATTGATCTGTCCTTAGACCCAGCACCCCTGAGGCCTGTCCCCTCCTGGGCGCCGTCCCACTGCCTGGCTTCCCGAGGCCACAGCTCCGCATCCTCCACCCTGGATGGCGGCTTGGCTCCTTGACTGACAGCTGGTGTGGCCGGGCCTATTCTGGGCCACAAGCAAAGATTTATTCTGCGTTTTCTGAGCATATTGAACTCATTCATTAAGCTGGAATGGCTGCTCTGGGATGTAAACAATTATATTAAAAAACCCACAGAACCCTGGAGTGGCTGATGCTGGAAGCCAGGGCTCGCTGGTAGCCCCGAGCCTTGGGAGGGTGGGGCGGGGAGGTGGGACCACCTGGCCGAGCCACTGCCCTGCTGGGCGGCCCTGTAAAGGCCTCTGCCCTCCTCCTGGCCTCTGTTTCACCTACATAACAGCAGCTAATGTTTATCCAGTGCTTACATGCCAGGCACTATTCTAAGATCTTTGGCCGTCTCAGCAATCCTGTGTAGGGGGGTGGTAGGTGCTGTTATCCCATTTTGCAGATGAGGAAACTGAGGCTCAGAGAGGGGCAAGGACTTGCCCAGTGCGGGTGGACCAGATGCTCTGTGGGGTCTCTTTTATCCTTGATCAGCAGAGACACTAACCTGTTGTGGGAGGGCAGACAGCCGGGGCTCCGTGAGAACTCTGCTGTGAACATCTGCACCCACCGCTCAGAGACCAAGCACAGCCACGCTGCTGAGGACAGGATGGCGAGCACGATGATGATGGAATCACTGACTGTCACTCTTGGCTGAGGATCCACTCTCCGCCAGGCGTGACTTAAGTGCTGTGTGTGGATTACTCCGTTGACTGCTCCTGACCCGGTCTGTGGCTGAGACAGTGGAGGCTCAGAGAGCAAGCTGTCCAAGGTCATGGACGAGGGCAGGGGAGGGGCCCAACTGTGCCTGGGAGTTCTGTCTTGGGAGCCTGTCCCCCTGTTCTTTATGCCACGTTCTGTTGCATGGTCCATGGCTTCATCGAGGAATGGAATCAGTCCTCGGACCTTTTCCTGTGGTTGTTGCATCCATGAGACTAAGTGCTTAGCACATTGGAGCACCAGCTGTCGTGGGCTTCCCTGGGGCCCCAGGAAACAGCCTCAAAGGGGACAGTTTTGTAGGTTGAGTGACTCTGGTGCAGCCTGCTGCGGTGAGGGACAGTTGAATGTGGCAGGAGCGTTGGACGGGGGGCCACCCAGGGCTGGGTTGGGCCCTGGCTCTGCCTCACTAGCTATGGGGCCTCAGCAAGTCCCTCACAGGGGTGCTGCTGGCCCCACCCCCAGGCTTTGTTCTGCAGTGCCCCTGAGGGACTGAGGGACGCCTTTCAGCGGAGGTCTCCCTGGTGACTCTGCTCCTCGGCTCTGATCACCCGCTCTGGGGACACTCCCAGGCAGCTTCGCATCCACTGTCTCATTTCATCCTTAGAGCAACCCGCAGGGAGAAGAGTCACCCCATTTTCCAGATACAGAAACTGAGGCTCCGAGAGGTGAGATCTCCTGTTTGAGGCCCTGCAGCCAGGCTGAAGGTGTCTCTGGATGTCCAGCCTCCAGTTCTTTTCACCATCCCTCCCCCCCATCCCAAAGATGCCACGTCAGCCTTTCCCCTCCAGCCTCTTGATCGATTTAGTTCAGGAGACCCCATCCCCCTGCTCCCTTTCTCTTGTAAATTCCAATGCACATTGGCATTCTCAAGGTTCTGAGAAGTCCTTCAGGAAAGCAGCCCATTCTTCTGGGTTTAACCTGATGCTGCCCCACCTGGTCTGTCCAACCAGCCCTCTGTTCCAGAAAACCTGCTCACGTTCCCTGGCACATTGGGAGGCGTCTATGAGTTGTCGTTCCAGCTCTTAGGGTGCGGGCAGTGACTCATGTAGGATTATGAGCAACTCAGCAGCAATTTATAGACGGCTTGTTGGCCAGGCCTTACAGTGGGCACTCACTGTGCAGACGGGCAAAGGCCCTGGGGCAGATGGCAACTTTCTCCAAAGCCAGACAGGTGAAACAATATATTCAGGTTTGTGGGGCTGCATGGCACCTGGGGACAACAGGGACAGGCAGGAGCCATAAGAAGCAGGAAGGGACTAGAAGTTCTGGCCTCTAAGAGGGTTGCATCTTCTATGATCCCAACAATAGACCTTTACTGGATGTCCCCGGGCGGAAATCTCAGGGTGCGATCACAACTGCAAGAGTCGACATTTACTGAGTGGATTCTGTGCTAAGTGATCTGCCCAATAACCTCACTGATGCTTCACCAGAACTCTGTGGGGATAGATTCCCATTTTACAGAAGAAGAAACTGAGACTCCGAGAGCGGATGTCACTTTCCCGACATCCTGGGGCTCGAAGCGGCGGAAGTGAGATCTGGACGGGGGCGGTGTTTCCGGAGCGCTGCCTTTTCTTGCAGCATCTCCAGCCCTTTCAGCTTCTCTCTTCCCGGCAGGTGGCCTCCTTCCTTGCCAGCCTCCGAATGGTGAGCGTCTGCGAGAAGACTTGTGAGCTAGACGCACCAGCGTTCTAAATAAGTCACGTAACGTTCAGTCATTCAACAATGGCGCGGCTATTGTTGGAAGGAGAAACAACTCGGTTATTAATAAACGCAGGAGCCCACAGTAGTTGATGGCAGTTGAGCTCATGGCCCGTGGGGGAAAACAGTCCTGTCATGGGCTCCTCTCTCCCTTTTTTTGTATTGGGCGCAAAGGGACAAATCTGCCTTTGCAGGTGGCTTTGAGCAGCTCAGAAACTGCAGTTCCATTCCTTTCTCTTGCTCCTTCCTTTTTTTCTTTCTCTCCTTTCTCCTTTGTTCGTTCTCTGTTCAAATCCCAGCCTGCCTCTTACTGATGCTGTGACCTTGGGCAAGTGACTTGGGTGACGTGGTTTGCCCAGGGTCACCTGGTTAGTTGAGAGCTCTTTCATCTAAACCGGTATTTCCTAAACTAGTGTCTCCCGGGACATTAGACCTGCAAGCTGCTCTATGAAAGCATTTGGAGGCCAAATAAGTCTGAATAGAACTTCCCTTCTTGGAGATTTGTAAGATATCCTTTCAAGGCTCTGAGAAGTCCTGCAGCTAAGAAACTTGTTTCAGCAAGCAGAGACTGAATTGATATGGTACATGCCCTTTCCACCCCCTGGAGAGCTTCTGACTCAGCCCTGTCCTTGGGAGCACATGGCTGGAGCCGGGCCTCGCCCAGACGTGACGGTGGCTTCTGAGGAATAGACAGAGATGGAAAGAAAGCAGTGTGCGGAGACCTTGGCTCCCTTTCAGAGAACCTTCTCTTGGCTTCTAGAATTGAAGCGAGAACCGAGCCAAACCTTGCTCAGTGTGAGGCTCTCTCTGAGCCTTAGCAGCTGCTGGGACAAGGGTTCAAGGGCAAGACCTTCCTGTGGGAGGCGATGCCAGGGAGCGCTGGGAGGGGCTTGAGGATGGGAAGCGGGGCTGGAAGGCAGCCACAAAGAGGGTGTCATCAGGCCAGTGACCTATGTGGTCACCTGGGGCTCCATCCCTCCAGGGACCTCTGGGGGTCAGCAGAGAGCACGCACCCGAGTTATCCCATTCGAAGGGCGTTGTCGCTGGTTCAGGGCTGGGGATGTGAATTCTGTGGCGCTCCCAGCCTGCTCTCCGCCTGAGCAAGTGCAGTTCGAGAGAGTGCCCTCTGCAGCAGGGAGCACAGTGGGGCCCGGGGGAACATGGGGGAGCAGTGACAGCTCGGTCCGGGTCCACCCGCCATGTTGCCATCTGAAGCCTGTCCCCGTTTCCTCTTGATTGACCTCAGCCCATGCGTATGCTCAAGCCAAGTCTAAATGGGATATGTGGGGGTGCCAGAGCCACTCCTAACCCTGTGCCCCTGGCCCGGGGGGTCAGGCGACCTGGACTCGAGTTCCAGCTCAGCTATTTGCATGCTATGTGACTTGGGGCTGGGCGATATCCCTTTCTGTGTCTTGATGGCCTCTGCTGTAACATCAGGCTTAGCAACACTCAGCCTGCAGACCCTGCAAGGTGGTTGGGAGGTCAGCCCGGGTAGCCCAACCATCCTCCCGCTCAGTGTAGACATGCTCAGGGGTGCGTCCTCCAGGCCATGGCAAGATGCACGGCCCATCGGTCATTAAGAATAATAATAGAATTGGTATTGGCAAATAATTTTTAATGTAGAGCAGATTCAAGGGTGGGTGGTCCCATCCTATGTGGATTGTATTTATAGAAGTCCAACCACACACACAAGGGCAATGTGAGGTTAGCAGTGACAGACGCATATTTTTTCTTATGTCGTGGTCCCTAAAGGCAAGTCACCACTTCCTCTCGTGTCCCATGGGGGAAAGCTTGCTGTGCTGGACTCCTGGAAGCATGCTACCATCCCGTACCTTCTGGGCAATTTAAGAGGTTCTCAAGGGAAATGTTAAGGGCTCGTGATGTTTCTCCTTAGACTCTGACCCTAGGACGATGCCCCTTTATGAGAGGAGGCCCCTCTGCCCAGCGCCGTGGTCAGGGTGTTGAGTGCCGGGTCAGGAGTTCTGAGTTCAGATCCGGCCCCTGCCGCTCACCAGCTGCGCGCCCTTGGAGGGTCGCCCTCTTGGAAGCTCTGTTTTCTCGTAAGTCCAGTGGGGATGTTGATGCTGCAGGAGGGTTGAAGGAGGCGGCGTGTGTTCAGAGCTCAGCTCAGTGCCTGGCATGTCATGCGTGCGCAGGACATGCTGCTGGCCAATGTTGTGATATTGAGGTCGCCTTTATAATACTCTTGGGCATTTGCATTCAGGTGTTTTTGCTTGAGTGGGTGAGACAGAGGAGGGGTGACTGGTGAGTGGCCAGGGGCCCTTTCCTACCAGTCAGCATCTCGTGTCCTGAGTGATGCTTGCAGAAGGAGAGGCGGAGGGTCCCTAGACGTCCTGCATGGGACGCCTGTTGCAGAGCCGCCCCGCGGGTGCACCGGCCATGGGCTCCTGTTTGCCACCAGCGACCGGCAGAATGGCTGGCGGCCAAATGCACAAGCGGGAAATGATCTCTGCATTTAGCTTTGGGATCGTTCTGGGCACAGCCTCTTTGTCTCCTGGATAGAGTGTGTTGATTGCCTCTGGAGCAGGCTGGGGGCAGGAAAAATGCACAAACCTCCACGGAGCGCCCTTGGAGGAGCTGGCCCCGTCCTGTCTCTCCGTTTCCATCTCTGTCTCGTGGCCTCTCCCTCTCTGTGTCTCTCTGCCTCTCTCGCTTCAGTTTTATCTTTTATTTGATCTTTCCTGTTCGAGAAGGCCATCTCTAAGTTTCCGATGGCTGGTCCCTTGGGGGCAGGGGAACAGAGAGGTTCTCGCTCCCAAATCTTGGATCACAGGGGCTGGGGGGTGGGCAGGGCTGGCCATCAGCAAGAAGCGTTCATTCCTTCGTTGATTCCTTCCTTCATTGAATCACTCATTTCACAACTGTTTGTTGAGCCCTTCCTGGTGCCAGTTCTGTTCCAGATAGAGCAGTGACCACACAGATGTCTGCTCATGTGGAACAGCACGCGGCTACTGCACGGTCTGAGATCAGCGCACGAGGTGGGGATCCCGCTCTGCCACTCACGCCCTGTTCCACCTGGAACAAGAAACTAGACCTTACCGAGTCTGTTCCGCATCTGTGAATTATCTCAGACGGTTTTATGAGAGTAAAGAGGGTGAGGCCAGGGAATCACGGAGCAGTGTCTGACACCGTGCGCGCTCAGCGCTCCGTGGCTGTTCCTGTTGGTTAGATAATGGCTGTGGGAAAGGAGCCGTCCATGTACAAGAACCTCACTTGTACTGGAATCTCCAACCTCGGTGGCATTCAGAGGACAGCTTTGTCCCTGGATTTGCGGTAGCTGGGTGGGCGATGCTGAGCCCAACGTGTCCACCTTTCCATGGGGGAGAAATGACCTCAGGGGGCGCAGAATTCCTGGGGGGTGAGCTGCGTCAGAAGCGCACCAATTCATTATCCATCCCACAAATCCTCTTGGTGAAGCCACGGATAGACAGCCTTGCAGCCCTATGAAGAGGTGTTTGAGGCTTTATGACTCCATTTTACAGACGAGGAAACTGAGGCTCAAAAACGCTGTGTGACTGGCCCAAAGACTGACAACTGGAAATGGCAGAAACGCCCATGGACCCAGATGCTGTCTGGTCCAGCGTCCACGCTCTTGTCCAGTTCCCTTTCTCCCTGCCTCAGATGCCCCCTCAGGGTTCCCAGCCTCCATCGAGAAGGCTTTGGCCCCTACCTGTGTCTGGACAAAGAAGGAGGAACCCTCGGGTTGGATTTTGGGCGCTGGCCAGCCTTCCAGGGAGCTGGAAGCAGAAATGCTTTTCCTGGCACAGCTGCCCGTGTGCCTCCTGGATTTCCCCGGCAGGATGCTGCTCGGCTGAGCCTGGAAATATCCCCCTTAAGTGAGGCAGGGTTTAGAGTCCGGCCGAGTCCCTTCACTGCTCCTCTTTCCCTTCATGATGTCCCCCTGGCTCGACGAGGCCACAGAAGGTCCGTGCAGGTGGAGGTGGGATATTATTTCAGAGAGCGGCTGTGGAGGGTTGACGGGGCAGGACATCGCCCCCTAGAAACTTGCCGCCTATTTAATTCACTTTCAAGCCCCCGCCCAGGGTGAAGGAAGTCCCCTTCATTGCTGGTGGTCTTCAATGCCTCTCTCTAGTGCTCACTAGTCTGCCTTTTTAACGAAGAGAGAGCAGATCTCAGGCTCCCACGTAACTGTGTCTACTTAGAAGCTAAGGATATTTTTGTGCTCATATTGTATTTATTTTCTGCTTCTATTTGTCACAAGTTGTAACGGTGTTGGTTTGCAAACCGGCCTCCATACACAGAGGGCAAGGAGAGATGGAAGAAGAGGCAGGCCACTCCAGACGGGTGGGCGGCAGGTTTGATGAGCAGGGGAGCTTTGCGAGATGAGTGGATCTGTGCGTCCGCCGGCTGGAATCTGAAGAGTTTATACGGAGGCCTCCGCTGGGCTCAGTCATGTGCGCGGTCCAGATGGTCTCAGGAACACCTCGCTCTCTCAAGGCGGCGTCCTCGACGACGGCTCCCACTGTGGGAAGGATGGACAGAACATCCGTTTCAAGGACAAGGGAGCCCGCGAGGAGTCTCTGATTGCCTGGGGCCAGCTCACAGGTCAACCAGCGGTCACCTTCTTTTGATGACCTCCTCCAGCCAATGGGTTCTCGGTTAAGATGATGCTATAACACCTCCTTTCAAGGTGTATTTATTTACGTGAAAAAGATAAGTGAGTGCATTTGAAAAAAAGTCTTATCCGAGGTTGGATCCCAAGGATGTGTGTACATTTCCTGAAGGCGGCGTTTGGAGGATTGCTTCTGGGGAAATAATAGCTCTTCCACTTAATCTGACTTCTGGTGACTTCTCTGAGTCTGTTTTCTCGTCTATCAAATGGGAATGATCATCCTGCTTTCCAGGACTCTCGTGATGATTAATAATAATACTAACGAATTGCAACTATCATTTATTGAGCCTTTTCTGCCTGTCACACCTGGAGCTCTAACGCAAACTTCCTGACTTCAAAAGCCAGGAGCTGAACAAAGATGACGCCTTGGATAAAATGGGGTCAACGGGTGGTAACTGTTATCATGGCCACCATCATCATTTTTAAAGTGGCGGGACTTTTCATTAGCCACAGGACCTCTCTGAGTCTCAGTTTTGTCGTCGGTAAGATGGGAGTGATTTGTAAAATGGAGGCAATGAAATAACGTTCTTGTGACGGTCGGTGCTAAGTGGCACACAGGAGGACCTCAGTGAGCAGTGGCTATTTATGGTCCCCAGTGACCTGGGGCCAGAGCTCCTCGTCCTCGTGTCAAAGTCCCAGATAAAGGCTTTGTCCAAATTTCTGATTTTGCCATAAACCAGGTAGATTCTGCATGAAGGATGGGACCCTCGCGATCTCTTCCCTATAGATTAGGAAATCTCTCGGCAGGTGTGGTTCTTGTTTCAGAGAAGGAAATGCATTTACAGGAAGATAAGAGAGGGGAGAAAATTATTTAAGGATGGCACTATTTGTTTTCATACAAGTTATTTACTTTTTATTTGAATTACAGAATTGGTGCACAACCACCGTAGAAAATGTGGAAAATCCAAAACCCCCCAGACCCAGCTGTGATTGTTCAGATTTGGGTATATTTCCTTTTTTACTATTTTTGACAGCGTTTAGAATAATTTACATGGTTGACAGGATACTGTGGTGTGGTTTCCAGTTTGCTTTTCATTTAACTTTCGACTGCAAGCGTCATCCATATTGCACAAAGTCTTCGTTCCTGATCTTAAATGGGCTTGTAATCGTCCGTGGACTGGCTCCCCACTGCTTCTTCAGCCTCATCTGTTTCCTCTCCTCTTCCCCTGATGTTTTAGCCACGCTTGTCTTCTTGGCATCTCTCGAACACACCGTGCTCATTTCTGCCACAGGACCTTTGCACTGTCTCCTCCTTCTACCGCTAAAGCTCTTCCTTGGTTCTTTATGTGGCCAGCTCCTTCTCACCTTTCATAACCCGGTTCCAACAACATCATGGCCTCAGACAGAGCCCTCTCTGACCACCGTAGATCCCAAGCAACTCCCTCGGTTTCTCTTGATCTTGTCACCCGGTTCGATTTTCTCCTTAGAGGAGGGGTCTCCTTATCGCCTGAGAGTCTTATTTATCTATTTGTTTACTTGTTTATTGTCTCAGTCCCTCAATAGACTGTAAGGTCCTTGAGGACAGACACCCTGTCTGTCTTGCTCACCCCAGATTCCCCAGCGGCTAACACAGTGCCTGTCATGTAGCAGGAGCTCAGTAACTCTGTACTGAAGAAGTGGATGGGGGGTTAGACGGTTGGACATGTGGCTGGGTGGGTAGCTGAATGGGTAGGTGGGCGGGTGGCAGCGGGTGGTGAATGGGTGGATGGAGAGAGAGACGGGTATGTGGGTGGATAAATCCTACTTTTACTAACCATTCCCCAATTCCACAATTAGCGTGTTCCCCATGATCATTTTGATTGCTTCCAAAAAGGGGACAATGCAAATGGCAGGGAATAGGAATAAACGTGTCTGCTCCAGAAAGCTGAGCCCTGCCTTGGGGCCATCACCCGGGGGTCATCCCCCAGGGCCCAGGCCCAGGCCCGGGCAGTTGTTCAGGCTCCTGCCGAGGTTGGGAGGTGGAGAGATTCTCTGAGGTCCCCTTGGAGGCCCACCTGGCCCATCCCCGGGACCTCACCACCGGCGTCTGCTTTGTCCCTGTGCAGTGGGCCGGAAGCAGTTCATGAGGTTCGAGTGGGCGAACCGTGCAGCCGAGGCCCTGGGCTGTGAGTACGAGGAGCTGAACACGGCCACCTTCAAGCACCACCTGAGACAGATCATCGAGCAGGTGACGAGTGGGCCGAACCGGCGGGGCCTTGAGGACGAGGAGACCAGCTCAGGTACCACGCTGCTACCTCCCCGGGTGGGCCGGGTCCCCGCTGGGCCAGCCCCTGGGGCACTCCAGCGTTCTCTCACCTGTCCGTCAGGGATGTATCAAGGCTCTACCATTGTCAGTGCGAGGGAGGCCACTGCTGGTGGGACTGGCCATGGGCCCACCTGCACAGGGGCTCATGGTCCGTCCAGCGATTGCAAAGGCTGCTGAAACCTGGCGGGGGGCACTGTGCTGCCAAGAGGGGACATTGTCGGCAGCCCCCAGGGGTCAACACTTTCCCATATGCTGGGCCCCTGCTCTGTAGGGAGAAGACTAGCCTTCCAGTGTGAGGAACAGAAATAGGGGCAGGATGGCCGGAGCGGCTAGGAGGGCAGTAGGAGATGAGGTTGGAGAGCGAGGTGGGGTCAGTTCATGGAGTAGTCTGTCAACTGGAGTTTTTAGGCTCACACCGATGAGAAGCCATGGAGGGGTGTAAGCAGGGGAATGGCATGACTTGACTTGTTCTTTCTGAAGCTCAGCCTGGAGGAAGATTGCAGAATGAGTGGGAGAGGGAGAGCCATTAGGAACCTAACCAAGTCACCCTGGTCAGAGGGGTGGTGGGTGGACAAGGGAAGTGGTGGAAGAGACGGGGCGAGGTGGACACATTCAAGGTCTGGTTTACAATCACAGAGGATGGCGTGGGTCCTGGGGGAAGCGAGGGACCAGGTGGGCTTCCAGGATTTCAGCCTGGGCAGCGGAGGAATGCGGATGCTTTGAACTGACGTGGGGAAGGCAGGAGGAGTTGGAGCCGCACCTCCTGGGGTCTGCTGGGCCCCATGTCTGCAGCCGCTGCCGGCCAGGTGCTTGGCTGCACAAGGCGGGGCAGGGGCGTCTTGTGAGCCTGGGGGTCTCCAAGTGCACTCTAAGGGGAGCTCTCCCGGAGACCACAGCCTGGGGGTAGTGGGCGGGACTGTGGTGAGTTCTGGTTTTGGGGCAAAGCTCTTAGAGGCCCCTTGGGTCCTTGGAGCTGCTCCATATTCCAGAGACTTTGGCTTGATGGCTGATGTCACTGGCCTTTTGTGTCCTTCCTTCCAGCTCTAGATGTAGCTGTCCTCTGACACACACACACACACACATGTGTGCATATACAGGGACACACATGTGCACAACCACGCACACAGCATGCTCATGTGCACAGACACACAACACACACACACACATACATATAATTGCACAGACACACACCACACACTTGCACACTTGTGCACAGACCTATACAGGCACACACAAAAGGACACAGACATGCACACACAGGCACCTACGTGCACGCACATTCACACACACAAACACCAAACACGTGACCATGGATACACACCACACATGCACAGACGCGTGCATACACCACACACATTCGCAAACACGTTCAAGACACATACCACCTCCATGGACACAGACACTCTCCCCCCAGGCAAATGTGCACAGCCACCACACACACACAAGCACAGACACGAGCACACACTGCTTTGTGAGGCCGAGTCAACCTCTCAGGCCAAGGTCTCCGGGGTGGAGGTTAAGCAGGCAGGGGACCAGCGGGTTCAGGAGATGCTGGGAGGCTGTGGGTTGCCTAGCAACGGCCCAGGGTGGGGGTGGAGTTAGAAGAGGGGTGGGGAGTGCTTTGGGGCGGCAGCAGGCTGCCTGCAATGTACCAGCACAACGATTTCTCCAGGCGCCAGTGCGGGCAGATTTGGAAGCTGTTTTCAATTCTGGGGACGGAACCAAAACCTAAGGGTCAGGATTTGTGATCTGGTCTCCTGGCTCCTCACCTGACTTCGTTCAATGCACCCTAATCAAGGCAGGCTGTTTCAGGGGGACCAGCGAGCGTGTGTGTTTAAACAAAATTGAGCCCACAACTATAATAATAGTTTGCGAAGGTTTTCATCCCTCCCACCATTACAGGGGGGGAGCTTTGCCATCTCAGTCGGTGTTCTTCTCTACCTGACTTTCTGCGTGCCTTTGCACGGAGCACTGCAAATTAGCTAACCCATTTGCTATTGTTGGATATTCAAGTTGTCTCGAAAAAGCGATTTTCGCCAATTTAAGCAACAATCGGGAGAACATATGTCCCCAGAAATCTTTGTTCCTCTGAATATTTTATTAGAATAAAAGCCAAGGGCAAAGTTATTAAGTCTAAGTATATGAACCTTTGATGGCTTTTGATAGAAAATTGCCAAATGTCCCTCCCAAAAGAGGGAACAACCAACATTTGCTGAGGACCTGCTACCTGTCACGCTCTGGGGGTTTGAAAGCCAGAAACCCAGAAACCGTCCCCATCCCCAGGGCGCTCCCAGCCGGGTGGGGAGACACAGTCAATTAGTAACCAGGAGAGATGTGCTGTGGTCAGTGCTGTGAAAACAGAGTCGATCTGTCCTTCCATGTCTGGCTTTTTTCGCTCAGCATAATGTCCGCCAAGCTCATCCACATTGTAGCAAATGGCAGGATTTCCTTCCTTTTTATGGCTGAGAAATAAACTACGGGATCCTGCTTCTGTTAGGAATTTACAGCAGTCAAGCTCACAGAAACAGAGAGGAGAATGGCGGTTACCAGGGGCCGGGGGCCGGGGAAACGGGAGAGACTGATCAAAGGCACACGGTTTCGTTTATGCAAAATGAGCAAGTCCCAGAGAGCAGACGAGTCAGGAGGGGGATCCATCTCCCGTGCAGCAGGCCCTAGTTAACAAGCCCGTGCCGTGTACTCCCACACTTCTTAAGAGGGTCGATCTTTCATTCAACGTTCCAATCACAAATGTACACACACAAACAGGGAGAGAGGAAGCGTTTGGAGGTGATGGTTATCTCATGCCGTTGCTTATAGTGACGTATGCCGATCGTCAAACCCATCAGGATGTGTCTGCCACATAGGGAGGTACGGCTTTTTGTATGTCAATCACACCTCAATTAAAAAAAATTAATTAATTTTTTTGAAAAAGAAGCAGGGGGCTGGCCTGGTGGTGGAGTGGTTGAGTTCTCATGCTCTGCTTTGGCGGGATGGGGTTCACAGGTTCAGACCCTGGATGCGGACCTGAATAGTGCTCATTGGGTCATGCTGTGGCGGTGTCCCACATGTAAATGGAGATAGATTGGCACAGATGTTGGCTCAGGGAAATCTTCCTCAAGCATAAAAGAGGAAGATTGGCAACAGACGTTAGCTCAGGGTTAATCTTCCTCGCCAAAAAAAAAAAAAAAAGAAGCAAGGTAGAGCTGGGAATTGGCCTCATGGGGTAGTGGTCAAGGCAGGCTTCCCTAAGGAGGTGACACAGCTGGGCCCCATGGGGTGAGCAGGAGAGCATGTTGGAGAGAATCTACGGCCAGGTTACCCAGGATCCTCTAGGTCCTGATAAGACACTTGTTCTTGGTCTTGAGAACATGAGGGAGTCATTTCAGCCGTGGGGGGATGTGTGTGAAGGAGGGCGGTTCTCTGAGGCAGGTAGGGATGCCTCTGGAGTGATGTCCCTGGCCCCAGGCGAGGGCCTGACCACAGGATGCTGACCCTTCCCCTTTTCCCGCCCAGGGCTCAAGATGACAGGCGTGGAGTGTGTGGAGGGGATGGCCTCGGGCCTGTACCAGGAGCTCTTTGCTGTCGTGGTCTCGCTTATCAACAGGTAACGGCTGCCTTTTCCCTCGGCACAAAGTCGGCCTCTTTGCAGATGGACGCAGGAGCCCAAGTACAGGGCAGGGTTTTGAGCTAGAGAGTGGGTTTTCAAACCAGATGGCGTGGGGTTTAAATTCGCCTTGGCCACCCAAGGCGATCACCTCGCCTCCCCAGCCTCCCCTTCCTCTGGGGAGCAGGACGCGTAATCGGGCTCCAGCATCCTTTTAAAGGGATGAGGCCAGGACGTGGCAACGGAGCAGCCAGGTTCTCCAGGGTCGCTGCGGATGCAGAATCAACTCGCTCTGGCGCTGATGGAGCAGGGACCATCCGAGAGAACAGACACGTTATCTAGAAACCACGGGGGTCCCTGTGGGCGGAGGCAGGGGTGCTGGAGGTGGGAGCGCACTGCTGGCGGCGAGGCCGTCAGCCCACGGGGGCGGCTGCTGCGCGGTGTGGGTCCTGGGGCCAGCAGCCGTGGAACGAACGTATTCCACCCCAGCTTTGACGTGCACCCAGGAGGCGTCTGGCTTCCTGGACGTTAGTGGACTTAATCTTCACCCGTGTCTGTGTGGGGCTAATCGTCTTGGCCCCATTTTATAGATGGGAACCCCTGGCAGGTAACGGAGAAGAGCTCCCGTTTGAACTCAGGGCCGTCGAAACCTGTAGTGGCTCCTGCTGCTGCTGATAATCACAGAGAGCGTTGCAGGCACTGACCATGTGGCCGGTCTGTGTTCAGAGCGTGGATGCTTTGTCGCATCCAACCCTCTCCACAGTCTTTGAGCTGGCCCCATCCTTAACCTTTTCACAGCTGAGGCTCAGAGAAGTCAGGCAACTATCTCGAGACACACAGCCCCTCTGTGGCAGAGTGAGAGTTGGAGCCCACACGGGGCTGTCCCTTAACTCCTGCATTTGGATGTCACCAATCTCTGCTCTGGCCACACCAACCGTCATCAGAGGATCCCAGGAGGTGACAGCTTGAAAGAACTTTGTAAACTGAGGCACTGAACAAAATTGTTTTTCTATCGTATGTGTTGCCAAGAGAGAAAAGGAGGCTCTAGTCCTAACTTTATAACTGATTTGCTGTATGGCCATAAGCAAGTCATTTCTCCACTCTGGGCCCGGTGCAGAGAGATTTCCTGAAGGCCTGCTGTGCCCACGGGAGGCCGTTTCCATACTTCAACTCCTCCCATTCTTGTCGCAGCCCCTGGGTCACCCTACTCATCCCTACCATCATTTAACAGTTGGGGAAAGCCATGCTCAGAGAGGTTAAGTAACTTGCCCAAAGTCACACAGCCTGTGAGTGGTGAGCCTGATTTGGAGACTCGATCTGCTGGGTCCCCAAACCCGCCCAGCCTGCTTCTCCATCGCTGTGATGGGCGAGTGGGGGGCCGAGACAGGCGGGGCTCTAAGATTCCATGTCGTCTCTCTCCCCAGGTCCCTCTCCTCCCACCACCTCTCCATGGCCTCCATCACGGTGGTGGACCCTCCCGGCTTTCAAAACCCCCGGCACCAGGGCAAGGAGCGGGCGGCCACCTTCGAGGAGCTGTGCCACAACTACGCCCACGAGCGCCTGCAGCTGCTCCTCCACCGGCTGACCTTTGTCTCGGCGCTGGAGCGACACCGGGAGGTCCGGCCGGGCGGGGCGGGGCCTCCCTGGGGCTCACGGCGGGCGGGAGGCAGACGTGGGGACGGCGGGGCCGGTCCTCCCATAACCGTTGGCTTCCTCCTGTTGGGCTCACAGCGAACGAAACCTTAGCTCCAGGCCTGGTCCCCCCAGGCCCTCTGTGCCCCATCTTCCTGGGACGCCTAGCCCCCACCCATGGCCCCTGCGCCCTACGGTCCAGAGACGCCAGGGACGTGGGGCTCCCCAGGCCTTGCTCCCACAGCCGTCCCTTCTTTGGGGCGACCTGTCCCTTGTCGCAGCTTCCCCCAGCTGAAGCCTCCTCCAGCCGTAAGCCTGCATCTTCCCCAGCGTGGGAAGCGCTTCACGCTCCGTTGTGGGGTGAAGACCGCAGGTTTGCACGCCTTTTGGGTCAGAACGTGGCTAAAAAGTCACAGATGCAGTTCTGCTTCTGGGAACTCTGTGTTTCTCTGGGAAACATGGACACATGCCTGCCAGCCTTTCTTTTCTCATTAAAAATCAAGTTTAAATTGAAATATAACATTTACACAGGAAAGGGCATAAGTCAGATGTGTACAGCTCGGTGAATTTACCCAGACAAACACACCCGTGCATCTACCATCCAGGTAAAAGGTAGAACATTGCTAACGCCCCCAGATGCCCCCATATCTACTTTCTCCCTCCTCCCTGAGTGGGGACCTCTTGACTCCAGCAAGTGCTAATAGCAAAATATTAGAAATGACCATGCTGCTCATCAGTAGGATAATGGGTACTGAAGTTATGGTCATTTCTTTGTTTGCAGCCTGCACAGCAATCAACACATGGGCATCCACATGGATATTTCTCAAACAAATGACCTTGATGAGACCTGGGGTCTGACCCTAACTCTGTCAGTTATGGGCTGTGTGGCCTTAGGAAAGTCACTCACCCTCTCTGAGCCTAGATTTCTTCACATGTGAAACAGAAATAGCTATACTCCTGTATCAGTTACGTTTGCCTCAACAATGCTGCATAAGAAATGACCCCAAAACATAGTGGTTTAAAAAATAACATTCTCTTATTGCTCACAAGTCTCTGGGTGGCCTGGGTAGCTCTCTGGTCCTGGCTGGGAGAGCTCCCGTGCCTGTGCTCAGATGCTGGTCAGGTAGGTGGCTCTGATGGTCTGGGCTGGACCCTCATGTGTCTGGGGTCAGGTGGCCACGATCTGGTCCAGGCGGGCCTCAGCTGGGACACCGCGTCTGTGTTCCGGGGCCATTCTCTCCTCCGGCAGGCCAGGCCAGGCTGTTCTCTCGGCGCTGGGCAGGGTTCCAAGAGAGTGGGCAGAAGCGTGCGGGCCCCTTGACATCCAGACTCGGTACTGGCAGCGTCACTTCTGCTGTATTCGATCGGTGACAGCAAGTCCAGGGCCGGGCCCTGACTCAGGGTGGGAAATAGGTTCCGCTTCTTGGCGGGAGAGGCTGCAGCATCTCTGTGCAAAGAGTGTGGATCCAGGGACGGGGAGAGGGGGTTACGTTTATAATCATTTTCACCCACTGCCGGCGGGGCTGTCTGAGCGTTTAATGCAGCAGAATAGAAAGCACCTGTGTTAGGCATTTAATGTTTGGGAGCAGCTACCATATTTTTTCCCAAAATATCTCACTTATTTCTGATCATCAAAGTAATACCTGTTCTTTATTAAAAGTTCTGGAAAGTGTCCATCAGTGTCAAGAAGCAGAAAACACCATCTCCTTTCGCCTCACCATTGAGAGGCCACCCCTGTCCCTGCTCTCTGATTTTATATGAGTCATTTTTCCAGACATTGTCTCCCCTGCAGATTTCTGATCCTTCCGTCCCCCCGGTTTGGTTGCCTGCTGTTCCCCTCGCAGCATCCTGCCCATCACATTTTCTCCCTCCACTTAGACAGCTCTTCATAAACGTGCGTTTCAGTGCTTGTGTCCGATTCGATCTTGTCTCTCCTTTGGCCATCTGGGCGATTTCCACGGTTAAGCCATTATAATCAACACTGTGATGAACATCTTTGTGCGGAGTGTTGTCTGGACATTTCTTGTTGCTTTTCTATGGCATCTGTTCTCATCTATAGTTTGTGCCGGCTCCCACAGCACTCAGCACTTGGCCCAGCACACAATAAATGTTAGAAAGGTTTGGACTGAATTCTCGGTTCCTGGTAAAGCTCTGACTCTGGTTGCCGACAGCCTCGCAGGATGAACACTGTCAGGATTTATTGGAATGTTGGTGTACAGCCTTTCTTCTCTGACAGAGGCTAAGGGTGACGATAAAAACAAACAACCCGATTAAAGAATGGGCAAAGGACTTGAATGGGTATTGCCCCCCAAAAGATATACAAATGGCCAATAAGGACATGAAAAGATGCTCAACTTCACTGATCATTAGGGGGACGCAAATCAAAGCCACAGTGAAATCTTGCCTCACACCCATCGGAATGGTTATTATTAAAAAACCCCAAACGAGAAAATAACAAGTGTTGGTGGGGATGTGGAGAAACTGGGGCCTTTATGCACCACTGGTGGAAATGTAAACTGGTGCAGCCACAGTGGAAAACAGTATGTGTTTTCTCAGAGTTAAAAATAGAATTACCGTATGATGTAGCAATCCTGCTTCTTGGTGTATCCCCAAAAGAATTGACAGCAAGGTCTCGAAGAGATATGTGTTCACACATGTTCATTGCAGCATTAGTCACAATCACCGAAAGGTGGAAGCAACCCAAGTGTCCATCACAGATGAACGGAGAAACAAACATAGTCTATCCCACAGTGGAATATTATTCAGCCCTTAAAAAGGAAGGAAATTCTGAGACATGCTACAACACAGATGAACCTTGAAGACATGCCCAGTGAAATAAGCCAGTCACAAAGGGACAAATACTGTGTGATTTCGCTCATATGAGAACTTGGAGCAGTCAAATTCCTGGAGGCAGAAAGTAGAATGGTGGTCCGCAGTGGCTGGGGGATGGGGAATGGGGAGTCCTGGTTTAATGGGTACCAAGTTTCAGTTTGGGAAGATGGAAAAGTTCAGGAGGGGGATGGTGGTGATGGCTGCACAACGTGATGGATGTGCTTAATGCCACCGAACTGGACACTTAAACATGGTTAAAATGGTAAATTTTATGCTAAGTATATTTAGTGTAATTTTAAAAAATAATTTACGAAAAGCTGAGCAAGGATGAAAGTTCTCACATCTCTTTCCTCCTCCAGGAGTTTTCTACCCCGCTCAGCTCAGCAAGGAGCTAACGCTGATCTTCTCTGCCTTTCCAGGAAGGTGTCCCTGTGCAGTTTGACCTTCCGGAGCCGTCCCCGGGGACCACGGTGGCCGTGGTGGATCAGAGTCCCTCCCAGGTAACACGGGGCCCCGGGAACCCAGGCTCTCAGACACCAAGAAGGCTTTTTATAGAAATGCGGGCAGACTTGAGCCTTTAAGCTACTATTGACGCCGTCAGCACCTAGGATCACCCAGAGGTTTTTAAAGATGCTCCCAGATTCTGCACTGATTGCACTAGGTGTGGCCTGGGCGACGAATATTGAAATCCCTCCACTGAGAGCCCCTGCTCTGCTCCAGGTCCGAGTCTGCGTCTGAGAACGCACTCACGCCAGGAGCCTGGGGCCTGAGCCGAGGGGCATCCACGGCCCGGCCTAGCGGCCACCAGTTGCTCTTGCCGGGAAAGGTCAGGTGTCCCTAGGGGATGGAGAAAGGGGGCAGTGTTGGGTCCAGGCCCCCGACCTCCCGTGGAGGCAGGCAGGTGCTAGTCTGGGGGTTACCTGAGTCTTTACCCATTTTCTCCATCCCAAGAATGCACTGTGCTGACCCCCGACCTGCAGCTCGGCTCACCCCTCTCCCAGAACAGCCCCGGGCCATTTCACTCCACTCGCCAGGCTCCCATCCAGTCTTGGGGACTTTGGGTATGTCACTCCGCCTCTCCGAGCCTCAGTTTTCTCCTTTCCAAAATGGGACCGATCGTAGCCCCCGGGGTTGCCGTGAATGTCCACGAGATCTGGCACAGAGAGCGCCGGGCGCGTGCTGCAGGTGGCCTTGCTCCTGCATTCGACGCACAGGCTGCCTTTTCCTCGTCCCTCGTCTCCTGTCGGCTGGGCTGCGTTCCAGCCTTGGCTCACGGCGGGCTGCACCTGTGCCCGCAGAGCCCCCTCGTCCGCGAGCCCCGCTGACCGTTACCTGCTCCTTCTCCTGTTGTCACCTCTCGGGGGGTTCCGCCTCCCTGGAAGGGACGGCCCAGGCAGCGGGAAGAAGGAAGGGCCCTGGTGTCCCCAGGACGCCTGCGCAGGGGCTGGGGACGGCTGCCTTCTGAGGGCGGGCTGGCTGTTGATTTCAACCCCAGTAAAGAGGGCCAAGGTGGAAGGCTCAGGGTACGGGGTCCAGTTCCGGTTCTGCCCCTGTGCCTCTCCTGGGACCCTGGACGTGTCCTTCTCTTCTCTGGGACTCTGAGTGGGGTGGAGCAATGTTTCTGAGCTAGGGGACCAGCTGTCCTGGTTTGCCTGGCACTTGCTGCTTTTAGCATGGAAATCCTCACGTCCTGGGAAGCCCCTGGTCCCATGCGCCCTGGGACGCACCTCATTTCCTCCAGGGCCACTCAGCGCCTGTTTGGGTTGTTCAAGGGCCACCTCACTGTGGGCCCTTGAATAAGCCCTTCAGACTCTCCAGGCCCTTCTCTGCTTTCCAGCCGCAGAGCGACAGGTTTCCTCAGTGGTCCCTGACTGTTTGAAACCCAGCTTGTGGCTAGATTTAAAATTCCGTGCCTGCGCTGTTGAGCCAAGCTCACCTTCTCCTCTAAAATGTTCTTTGGGCACTTTTTTTTCCTCTCAAGATTTTAGTTTAAAAAATAAAGACTTCTAAGAGGAAACGCAGATAGAATGAATCCTTTTGTGTTTGGCTGTGCACAGATATACCCTGCAGCCTGTGTGTATCTAGAAACGTGTAATTTACAGAGTGCTTCCTCTTGATAAATCCTCGCTATGGTCCTCTGAGGAAGGTGTGCCCAGCCTCCCTTTTGCATAGGAGGACATGAGGCCCAGAGAGGTGCAGTAAGTTACCCAAGGTCACACAGGAAGTGAGGACAGAGGCAGGATTTGGACCTCTTGTAACTGAGAGGTTGTTAGTTTTGTGGTTTCGACACTGAGAATCTGGGGGCGAGCAGGAATGTGGATCGGGGCTGCCACATCTGAGTCGTGACGCCTGGGACTCAGATTCCTGACTCCCACAGGTGGGAAGAGAAGCCGGGGACTGGCCTCCATCAGCGATCAGGGCTCCTTAACATGTCCTGGGTTTCCCGCCAGGTCCGCTTACCAGCTGGAGGAAGCACTGAGGATGCGGGGGGCCTTTTCTGGGTCCTGGATGAGGAGGTCCGGGTGGAGGGCTCGAGTGACAGCGTGGTGCTCGAGCGTCTCTGTGCTGCCTTCGAGAAGAAAGGAGCTGGGGCTGACGGTAAGGAAATAAGGGGGGGAAGGATGCTGAGTCCAGCCTGGGAGTTGGAATCTGTCCTTGTCAGTTGCAGAAAAATCCCTGACAAGGCCTGCACTGGAGGAGGGGAGGGTCTGAGTGCAGAAACGTCTGTGCGCGTACCTGTGTGCCTTTATTCATTTCTGCTATTCATTCGTGTATTCAACAAACGTACGGAGCAGCTACTGTGTGCTGGGTACGTTGCTGTGTGGTGGTGAACCAACCTGATGTGGCCCGAGTCCTCCAGGAGAGAGGATGGGGGATGAGGCCATGGAGAAACTAACAGATAAGCACATACGTGTCCAGTGAGCCTGAGATGACAGACTGTGGCGCTTGGCCGTGTGCATCAGGCAGACTTAGTTTCTCAGGGGACCAGGGGGCACTCGGTGGAGATGTACGTGGGTAAATCCAACAAAGAAGGGGGAACACGGTGCAGGACAAGATGGAGTTGTTGTCTGGGCTCAGGCTGCAGAGGCCTTTGCAAACTGTGCCGAAAACATTGGTCTTAATCCCAGAGCATTGAGAAGCCGTGGGTTCTAAGCAGCGGGAGACACGGCCAGATGCATGTTCTGGAAAGTTCACCCGGGCTGCAGTGTGGAGACACGGCAGGAAGGTGACCAGCGGGTTGAGGGAGGAGCTGGCCTGGCCCCGGGATGGTGGGCTGACTCGGGAGGGATTTAGGGGGTAGGATCCACGGCACGTGGTGATGGGTTGTGTTGGTGGGAGGGAGGAGGGGAGGGGAGATGGAGGCACGAGCTGGATCAAGATCAGAAGCCATGGGATCCGGCATGAGTCGGCCCCAAGTTCAAGTCCAACCGGCTGTACCTTCATCAACGTGACCCTGAGTGAACCTCGAAAAGTCTCAGGTGGTGTCCTTGAACAACGGGGGTGGGGACCCGCTTCACCGGAATTTGTGCTACGACGGTTGGGTGAGAGGATGTACGTGGGGGGCTCCGCTATTGGCTGCCAAGTGTTGGTGATGAGGTGAGGCTGCTGATGGCGAAGAGGAATATTATCCTTGTCATTTGAGGAGGTGGAGGGACACTGTCTGTACTCCATGCAGGGCCCCGTGCACAGAGCTTTGTGTATATCGTCCAGACGAATTCTGTCACACATTCGGAGGTCGATATTCTTACCCCCCAAGAGGAGGAAACGGAGCTCCAGAGAGATGCTTCTAGATGTGCTTGTCCAAGATCACTCTGAGGGGGAGTGTCAGTGTCAGTGTCAGATTCACAACACGCTGGGTCTGGATCTAAACCTCTTGTGATCCCCACCCCAGCGGGTGCCCTCAGGCATTTATGAAGGCAGATACACCGAGATCTTACGCTTGGTGGTCAGGTCCTGGGCCCATTCATTCATCGGTTCATTCGACAAATATTTATGGACCACCTAATATGGAGCCGCCACTGTCGTAGGCAGGGAGATACGTCCCGGAACAAAACAAATATCTCCCCCCAACCCGGGGAACTGATGTCCTGGCAGGGGAGATGGATGATAAGACAAGTGGATCTGGAAGAAGGAGATTGAGGACCACGATTCTGGTTGAGGTCGCTATTGAGGGTCGGCAGAGAAGATGGGCAAGGACTCAGCCCCGGGACATTCCAGTGTCAAGGGGTCAAGGACAAGGCGAGTGACCAGCAAAGGAGACTAAGGAGGAGCGGCCAGGGAGGGAGGAGGGACGCCGGGGGTGTGTGGCATCCTGGACGCCGTAGGAGGAGGGAGGGACCAAGTGATTTCAGTGCTGCCGTGGGGTCAGGTGAGGCGTGGCTGAAGAATGGTCGTTGATGTGGCTGCGTGGAGGTCACTGGAGATCAAGACAGGTGCAATTTCAGTGGCGCATCCGGGTGAACGTGTGACTGGAGTGGTTTATAAAAATTAGGAGAAAAGTTGGAGAAAGACGTATGACAGCTCAGTGCTGCTGTCCACCGGGCTGGCGATGGCAGCGTCCTCCACCCTGGGGAGGGACCCACCGAGTCCTCTGTCTGGGACATTCAAGGAGCGTTCCTGTGCTCGAATCGGGACGAGATTTTCTAAGCAACAGCATCATCTGCTGGTTCCAGCAGCTCTCCTTGGACCCAGCTCAGAGCTCTGCTGCCCGGATTACTCCCAGAGAGCTTGGCTGTGCGAGCGACTGGCCCGGGGCCAGCCTCTCTGCCGGGCACAGGAGGGGCAGGGTTTGGGGCTCCCCGTGCTGTTAGGGGCCCATAAAAATATTTTCATTTCTGTTCAAAGCAGGACAAAAAATGAACTTTGAGGTCAAATACAGTGTTTTCATATATATATATATATATATATATATATATATATATATATATATATGTTATGGGCCAAATTGTATGCCCCCCCCAATTTATATGTTGACATCCTGACCCCCAGTACTTCAGAATGTCACTGCATTCGAAGACAGGGTCTTTAAAGAGGTCATAAGTTTAGCTGAGGTCCTTGGGGTGGGTCCTAATTTAATGTGACTGCTGTCTATATAAGAAGAGGTTAGGACACGGACATGCACAGAGGAAAGACACAGGGAGACGGCAGCCGTCTGCAAGCTAAGGAGCGAGGCCTGGGAATGAAACCAACCCTGGGACACCCCGATCTTGGACTTCCAGCCTCCAGAGCTGTGAGAGAATAAATTTCTGTTGTTTAAACCCTCAAGGTAGTTTGTTATGGGTGCAAACTAAGACGAAGTCTTTATGTATGATTAATATGAATCTGTTTTTATATCAACAGTCATGAAATGTAATTTTTAATATTTTTTTTTTATGGAGGAAGGGACCCATGAATGCAAGTGTCTAGGGCCCAGGAAAGTCATAATGCAGCCTGGGCGTCCCTCACCCCCAAGGGTCCTGGGGCTCATCTGGACTCTGGCAATGATACTTCTGTCCTCTGAAGGTCACCTCTGTTCTCTGCAGTATGTCTTCCCCTTTACCAGCCGGTGAATGAAGATAGAGGAGCTCTTAGCCCAAGCCAGGCATTGTGGGCTCCACTTCCCCTCTACAGTGGGGTCACTGAGGCCTCGGAGTGGCCAACGACTGATCAGGGCCCTGTAGGCACCGAGAACAGAGGGGATGGTGGCCCTGGGAGGCCTCCCTCCAAAGGCCAGGCAGACCCCCGGCCCCTCTCCAGGCTGTGAGAGGGGCCCCCTCCTCAGGGAATGATACCAGGACCCAGCAAGGGAGGGATTTTGGGGGGTGGTGATGGAAGAGGGAGCTCACCCAGATCCACAGGAAGCCGAGCCCTGACAAGCCCAGGCCTCAGACCCCAGAGACCTGCCTGGGATCCCTCCTCCATGGCTGCGCTGTGATGTGTGTGACTTCTGGGAAGCCGCGGCCTCTGTCTGTAGAATGGCCACACCCACCTCCGGGACTCGTGCGAGAACAGAAGAGCTAATGGGTGCCAAGAAGCCTTAGCACATCCTCCTCAGGCAGAGTGATTGTCCATTGCTCCCCCTCAGAGCCCTTCCTGACCCCTGTCTGCAGCTGTCCCCCCACAGCTCCCTGGTCTGTCCTTCAAGGCTCTTTCTGGGCTCTGGAATGTTCCGTTATCTCTGTGCCTTACTTGCTCCGGTTCCCCGATGACCCTGTAGCCCCCGAGGGTGCAGAGCGTACCTGCTGTTGTCCCCTGCTGTCTCCCGGGGCCTGGGACACGGCACGGCCTCTGTGGGTATCTGCCACTTGCCCCGCCCTGCTCCTCCCTTGCTCCGTTCCAACCACACAGCTCTCTTTGGTGCCCCTCGAACACCCCAAGCACGCTCCCACCTCAGGGCCCTCGCACTGGCAGTTCCTTCTGCCTGGGACGCTCTTCCGCCACGTTTTAGCACCACTCACTCCCTCGCCTCCTGGGGGGCCTGCCGACCACCTTGCGTAAAAGAATAAACCGCCCCCTCCGTCCCCCCGCCTGTCTCCCTTCCCCACTCGCTTTCTCTTCCCCGCTGCAGCCACCCCCTCGGACGTCACGCCTTCGCCCTCACGGGAAGGTGGGCTCCGTGACGGCGGGGGCTGCCTGGTCCCCTCTGTGTCCGCAGCCCCCGGCACGATGAGGGGTGCAGCGCATGCCTGATGCAGCATAGACGGATATGGGAAAACCCAGTGACCCAGAATTGCATGAACGCACATCTCAGAGGGAATGCGTCTGGATCCTGACTTTTAGGCAAAAGAGACAAAGAGCGGAGGCAGAGGCAGAAGGCGTCTTGCGGGGTGTAGCTGGGGCAGGAGGGGGTTCGGGTAGATTTGGGGCCCCCTCTTCTTTTCCTGTGAGGTGCTCGCCCCAGACACCCCGAGCTCGGAGGCTCTCCGTCCCCAGGGGAGAGATGCTAGTATATCTCTTTTGCTGCTGACGGAGACACACACATTAACTCAGACATTCTGGGTAAAAAATAAAAAGGTGTTTTGCCTCTAGGGTTTTCTGATGAGCTCTGAGTTAATGAGGACGTTCCATCAAGCAGAGCGCATGGGGTTTCTGGGTAACCCAGCACTGACTGTCCCCTGGCACCTAAGGTGCGTTTGCTGGGCGGCGGGCCGAGCAGGGGGCTGGGGCCGCCCTCACGGAGCCCAGGCCCAGTGGACGGTCAGGTGGCAGGCATTCGCAACGCAGCCGTGGCGGGTGAATGTCCGGGGCAGAGGGGCGTGGAGGAGCCCCAGTCTGGGGGTCAGGCTCCTGGGGGAGGTGATGGCGCTGAAGCCACAAGAGAGATGTTGGGTGAGGCTCCGTCTTACAGACGTTCCCGGGAGCTCCTGACGGCAAAAGCAGCCTGTGAAGTGCTTGGATGAACAAAATGGGTGTGAAACCCCCTCCAGGAGGAAGGAGGGAGGAGGGGGTGGGGAGGCCTGCGTCCCGGGGACTCTTTCCCAGGACGGTTCCTGGGAAACGTGGCATCTCCGTGTACTGGGCCACCACCCTGGAGGGGACAGGCTTTGGGGCCGGCAGACCTGTGTCCTCATCCTGGCTCTGCCCCAATGTGCTGTGCAACTTTAACCAAGCCATCTCATGTCTCTGAACCTCAGTGTCACTTTCTGGAAACCAGCCTGGTGACGCTCATGCCACGGACCAGAGCGAGGACTGAATGACATCATGCGTGTCCGGCAGAGGCTGGTGGGGGCTCAGCAAACACGAACGCCCTTTCCTCTCTCTGTCCTTGGTCCCCCTCCAATGCTGTAGGGGTCCTCATTCAATTCAGAGCCCAGCCCTGTGCTAGCTGCTGGACACAACGATGAGGGGACACAGCCCCTGCCCTCAAGCTGCTTCCAGTCCAGCACAGGGAGGCAGCCCTGAGACGGAAGCCTGCAGCGTTGTCCGGGCAACGTGGACGTGGGTGCCAGAGCCTAGCACGCGCTTTGTCACCGTGCTCCCTGTGGGGTGCTTTCTCTCCCGTCGGAAGGGGTCTCCTTGAGGGCAGGGGCTGTACGGCTGTGACGGGCTCCTGGCAGGCTTCTGATGCAACGACCCTTCACTCAACTAGAAGTGCTCCTTTCTGGTGACTTCAGTTATCCAGAACACAGAGGCCATCCCGGAAGTGAGCACAAGGACCCCCCAACCAGCCAATCATGCAGCAGAATCCACGCCCTTTCTCACAGGAGGCCTGCAGGCTCTCAGACTGCGTTTCTTTTGTATGGAATTCCAAGAAATGCTGGTGCCTCGTTTCCTAGTGCCCTGCAGTGTAGAGGGAGCAAATCAGGACTTGGGGGAGGGGCTCGAGACCCCAGTCCGCGCAGGTGCGTTGATAATAGCGGGCTTGGAAAGCATGGAAAGATCCTTCAGAATAGATGCAAGAACTGAATCAATGCTGGCGCTCCTGATAATAATTGGTCAGCGGCCACTGCTCTACTGGGAGCATCACTGCAATTAGAGGATTATAATACATACTCAACAATTCATTCATTCGTTTGTTCATTCATTCATTCCATAAGCCCTTCTGGATGCCATTCGTGAGTCAGGCATGATGCTGAACACTGAGAATGTGGAGATAAGCCCTTTGTGACTCTAGAACACCAGCAGAAGGTTAAATGCAGGCAAAGGAGTGATGCCCACTATGGCTCTTTGAGTGACGGCTATGTGCCAGGCCCTGCGCTAAAATATTTCACACACGTTCTCCCCTTAAGCCTTATGTCGCCCTGGGAGGGATGCATTATTGAATCCACGTTTTACAGAGGGGCAGACTGAGGCTCAGAGATTTCAGTGGCTTTGCCCCTGTCACACCGCAATAGGTGATAGAGTCAGAATTTGAAACCAGGTCTTGTCTGACTCCTGGCGCATTTGTTTCTCCCGTTCCATCCTGTGCAGCCAAGTGTCTGCCTGCAGCTCCCGAGAGTATCCTGTGCATTAGTTTGGTTGATGGTATTCAAGATGATTTTAGGTGGCACATGAATAAATATTTTCAAAATATGTAATGATTATGTATTTACCTCCATGAATATTAGAAAATAAATCTAGGTGGCACACCAAACCTGCAATATATTTCTTCTTTTTAATGGATTTACTTGTAAAATTATGTGTTGATTTAAAGAAAACATTAAGTCAATGACAGCCCAGGGGTTAGCTGGGTATGGCAATAATCGTGAAGATCGTCCGCCCTGGTGATGTTTGGGGAAGCAGGTATCCTGGACTCAAGAAAGCGCGGCGGAGTATGATCCACTCTGGAAATAATGCGCACAAACGCACAAAGCCAGGGAAATGTGGGTGCCCAGAGCCGGCAGCTTTAGCGGTCTAGAAACATATGAAAATGGACAAAGTGTGTTCTTGCTGATGCCACGCGATTGCAATGTCCCCACCGGGCCCCCGTGCTCATGTGCTGTGTCTGTTTTCAGGGATGTCGGCCCTTCGGACCTGTGAGCAGCCCCTCCAGTGTGAGATTTCCCACCAGCTGGGACGGGACCCCGTGCGCTATGACCTCACAGGCTGGCTCCACAGAGCCAAGCCCAACCTCTCAGCCCTGGGCGCCCCCCAGGTCCTGCAACAGTCCAATAGGTGAGTCCCCAGGGCTGGGGACGGGTCAGGGGCGTCTGAGATGCTGTGGTTCCCTCCCCACCGGGACTGTGCGGTCACAACCGCTCAGGGAGTGAGGGCCAGCCTGGGAGCCCCTCCCTAAGGACGCAAAGAACCGTAACTGGAGTCGGAGCGGTGCAGCGTCTCCCTGAGGCCAGCGTGAGTCCAGCCAAGGAGAGAAGCTGACCTTCCGGGGAAGGTGGAACAAAACCTCAAAAGCTGTGACTTCTTCTTTTGGCTTTTTGCCTTTCATTAAGTCTCTGAGAGATCATGTGACTGCAGCGACTTTTATGGACGTCCTAGAACTAAGGGGTCGTAAATCCGAAGTGATCACATTTTGGAGCATTAAAAAGAGCTCACTCCCTTCCCTAACTGCTCTTCTCAGAAGGGCTGGCTGAGGGCTGGCGGCAACGTTGCCTTCAGTTCCGAGTTATTGGGAAATGCCCGATGCGTGTGTGTGCACGGTGATCCTCCCAAATTCATTGCTGGAATCCCACAGGGGCAGAGCTTGGGGACAAGAACAGAATCAGAGGCCGCCAGGGAGGTGTTGGGGGAGTGAGACTGGGGAAGGAATGACATTTACAGACCGCCCACTGTGTACCCGGCATCCGGGGAAATGCTTTACGAGTATCTTATTAATCCTGACAACAGCGCTGTATCCTTAGCCCCATTTTATGGATGAGAAAACTGAGGCCCAGGAAGTGAAGTGGCTCGCCTTTGACCACACAGTAAAATTGGGGCAGAGCCGGGGTTCAGCTTGGGTCTACGTGGTCCTGGCAGAAGTTCTCAGGACGTTATGGTCAGAGTTGATTAGAAACCGTGTCCAGAGCGGCTGATGGGCACACAGCTCTGGAAGAGAGATCAAGTCAGGGGATGGGCACAAGGAAGGTTATCGAGTGCACAGAGGACTGCGTGGAGAGCCGGGGCCTGGGTCAAGTCCTAGCCCTGCCCTTGTCACCGGGTGCCTGCAAACAGTCCCTTTCCCTCCCCCGGGCTTTTTTCTTCCTCCACCGTAAAATAGGTGTTCCCAGGGCTGGGCTGTAAGATGCCGTGGCTCCTGCACAGCCTTCGAGTCAGGCAGGTGTTCACGTTCTGCTCGGCCCCTTTCAAGCTGCATGACCTGGGCCTCAGTTTCCTGATCTGCGAAGTGGGAGCAATGACACCAAGCTTACGCATTTGGTGTCACGCTTTGGTGACTCGACCTAGCGGATGGCTTACGAAGGAGCCTGGTTCACAGCAGGCCCGCATCACACGTGCCGGCCCCGTGAATCCCCCTCCTGCTCTCAAACCCTGCTGCTCAAGCTGAGGGAGGGGTGTGGGCCTACGAAAGCGCCAGGCGATGCTTTATTGAGCAGGTGGCCTGCGAGTGAGTGAGGGGCTTTCTGGGAGGATGGAGCAGCTCGTGCAAAGTCTCGGCTCACGGGGGTGAGAGAGCATGGCAGGTCTGGGAGCGAAGCCTGTTAGGATGCCTTTCATGCTTGAGAGCCAAGCTGCGGTGATTTCTGAGAGCAAACCGTGCTGTTTCCTAGCCTGGGCTTCTGCACCCAGGAGCCCAGATTCTGCAGGACCGCTCGTTAACATTCCGGTTCCTGGGCCCATCTGGTCTCTCTTGGGGAGGGTTTTGGGGACCGACCTTGCTGGGAAGGCATCCCAGGAAGTTCTCATGCACACTCAAGTTTTGGTCAAGGACTTTTGCTTTACGTATAGGGAGCTGGGGCCCAAAGGGGACACGTGACTTGCCCAAGGTCACGCAGTCAATTGAAGACAGGTCTCCCAAACCTGCGATAGAAGGATCCACATGTGGGAGTCAGGGCTGTGGATGCGACCTCCCTGCCCTGTACCAGAGAACCCTGTCCTCTCCTCTCAGGGCTCCTGCGCCCAGGGGTCTCCTCCCGGCTCCTCCCTAGATTTTTATTTCAACGCGAGCGTATTCAAGCCGTTGTTCATCTGTGTGCTCTGCTGTGCATTTAACGACTTTATACGCCGTTGGCACGTTTGGGCACGACTCATTTTCTTGCACGTCTGGACAGTCAGCTTGGGCATAGAGGGTGATGGAGAACGTGTCTCCAGGGCTGGGGCCGGGGGTGCGGCCTGGCCTTGCGGGAGTGATGGACGATGCCTGCCTGCTTCCACCGGAGGCGATGGGGCAGTCGGGCCCCGCGTGGCACAGTAGGGTCTTCCCGGCCTTATTAAGTCCTCTTTGCCCAAACAAGAGGGCAGGCCCGCTCAAGTCTATCAGAGCCCTCGCCGACTAGTCTCAGAACCTGGACACTACAGGAGTGCCCTGGGACGACGCTGTCCACGCTTGGCATCAGGCCGGGCATTTCACGGATGGGTTGAGACCTGCCTGTGGGACCTGCAGTCCTTCATTCCTGCATGAGGCACGTAGTAGGCAGCTCTTACGTACTGGATCTGTTCTGGGGGTAACCGAGATGATTTTGCCCTCTGAGAAAGTGCAGGCTTAGGAGGTGTGTACCCAGTAGGAAGAAGGACGTTCTTAGGTCCGGGAGGGAGAGAGGCCTGAGGAAGGAGCTGGCTCTGGGCGGGAAGCAAAGGACCTGTGGATGAGCGGGAAGCAGCCAGGACGTGTGATGCGAGGGGAACGTTCAGTCAGCAGATCAGGCGGAAGCCAGGTGGACGCATTCCCCGGGAGCACCCTGAAGCCCCCCTCTCTTTCCCCTGCTGTCTGCCAGGGAGGAGCTGAGGAGGCTGTTCCAGGCCCGGGCCAAGCTGCCGCCTGTGTGCCGGGCCGTGGCAGGCCTGGAGGGCGCCTCCCCACAGGCGCTGCAGAGGAGCTGCGTCGTCAGGAGGACCTTTGCCAGCAGCTTCGCGGCCGTGAGGAGGAGAGCCCCGTGCTCGCAGATCAAGCTGCAGATGGTGAGTGGGGGCCCCGTCTCCGTGGCGCCCTGGCCTTCACCACCATGTGGCCCTCCCCCCTCCAGGATCGCTTAGCTCCCTGCATCCTCTCTGAGCTCCCCAGCGAGCCTGGAGGGGCGGGCCTCATCCCACGCTCCACAGTGGGGGAAACTAAGGCTCCGGGCAGCACAGAAACTTGGCCTCATCACACTGCTGGGAGGCGATAGACCCGAGTCTGAGGCTTAAGCCTCGGCTGCTCGTTACTGACTTGAGTGGCTTCGGCAGGTCTCAGGAACCCCGGTGACACTGTCACAGCCAGACCAGCCCCGCCTGCCTTCCTCTCCTCTCAAATGCCTCCATTTTCACCACTGGGCTCTCCTGGGGGGAGGCAGCAGGATCCAGCACTGGACGTAAATACGTTACCCAGACACATTAATCTAATAACAAAGAAGGGCGCTTGGGTTGGTTGGCGCAGGCTGAGACCAGAAGGGTGAGACCTGGGAAGGTTACATTTTCCAAAAACCTTATAGCATATTATACAAGAAAAGCCCTCAGACTAGATCCCGGGTTCCAGTCCACCCCTTGTGCTAGTGGTCTGTGTGACCCTGGGGCTATTTGTTTGCCCTTTCCGTGCCTCAGTTTCCCCATCTGTTACAAGGAATAATGGCCTCTTATTTCTCATGAGTACCAATCAGGCTGTAGATGTGAGGTCCTTGGTGGAGGACACAGGGGCCCCCAAAGATGCCCAGGCCAGGCTGAATGTTTGTTTGGGGAGTGTCCAGACCCCTGTCTGTCTCACCCCAAGACGGCTGGCCCTGACCCCCTCTCCTCTCTGTCCTAGGACGCGTTGACCAGCGTCATCAGACGGTCTCAGCTACACTTCATCCACTGCCTGCTCCCGGGTCCAGTGGTGGAGGGCAGGGGCGGGCAGGGGTCTTCGACGTCACTACAGCCTGGTGGAGACGAGCCCACGGCTGGCGGGCCCCTGCCCTTGGACATCCCGGCCCTGAGGGTGCAGCTTGCAGGGTCCTGCATCCTGGAGGCGCTGCGTCTGCACAGGGCAGGTAAGAGGCAGCCGGGGAGCGAGCGCTTGGCTCCGACTCCTGGGATATGCCCGCCCGACAACGCAGCCACGGGACAAGAGCACCAGCCATGTGCCTGGAGCTTCCCATGCGGCATCCTATTGACTTCCCAGCAGCCCTGTGAGAGGGGAGCTAGGATTACCCCCATTTTATAGATGAAGAAACTGAAGCTCAGAGAGGGCAAAGGACTTCCTGAAGGGCACACCACTAGGATCTGGCAGAGCCTGGATCTGGACCTGCCTCTCTCGGCGTCCACAGCCCATCATATTTCCTGAATTAGTATTGCACTCCTGGAAGGCTAGGGCTGTGTCTTACTCATCTTCCTTTCGTCTAAGGAGCGTCTAGCTTGGGATAGAGTGGCATCCCCACAATGAGTCATTTTTTGGTTGTCGAGATGCTCAGCCTGGTTTGGGAGATCCGTGTGGAAACAGGCGATGACAATACGATGTGCTGAGGGCCTGCAGCACGTGGGGATGCAAGAGGCACCTGGAGGCCTCGAGGAGGAAGCTCTGTGCTCTCGCTGGGGAGATTGGAAAAACCTCCTAGAGGGTGTAGCATCTTTGTCGGGTCTTGAAACAAAGCAAGCAGCTCACCTCTGGGGGCTGAGGGGAGAGGGGATGCTGGGCAGCGAGATCAGCTTCTACAGAGGCAGGAGGCATGGAAGAGCCTGGGTGTCCGGGGAACGGGGTTCAGAATGTGTACGGCAATTGTGGGAGAGGAGGCTGGGGGATGCAGCAGGAAGGCTGTGAGAGCCGCCTTTCGGAGTTTGGCTTCTGCAGGTCCAGCTGAGGAGATGATGGGGCGGTGAGGGGAGAGAAAAGTGTTTTCATTACAGGAGCGAAGCCTCTGTCTTGTATTTTAGAAAGCAAGCATGCACCGAGGTTTCCACCCTTCGCTCATCTTATGAACTGAGTTTGGTCTGAATCCTTCCCATATTTTCCTGCCTCTCAGACCCCGGAGGCCACCATGTGGATTCCCCTCCTGGCAATTAGAAACTACTCAGGCTCCTTCTCCGCAGAGGGTGGGGTGGCTGGGGCTGGGGGGCAGTCTAGGTGGGCACCTGGTGTTTAATGTCTCTGTGGTCACAGTCCCCATCTCCTCCCACCGCGTTCATAATGGAACCCTGGGCACGAGGTGCTTGCTGGAGAAGCTGGGAGCAGCCAGAAGCAAAGATGAGACCCTCACTCCTCTAAGGGTCTCATTGATTTTCTCTCCTGCCCGCACAACCACGGGCGGAAGGAGAGAGAGAGTCACAGGAGAACAGGATAGTCACAGCCAGCGGCTGATCGGTTCTGCCTGGCTGGCTGGCGGAAAGCGCCGGGCCTTTGCAGGTGTCTTGAAGCACCTGTGAGAACCCCTGCATGCATGCCCGGGTTGGCACGTCCCCTTCCTCGGGCCTCGTGTTCTCACTGCGGCGTCTGCCCTCCACGTTCTTGGCACGGCCCAACTTGGTCAGGACGAGTTTTCCAGCTAAGTAAAGGGTTGATGTCTCATAGTAGGTCTTTCCAATTTCGGCCTCCCAGTCCTGGCTCATTTCCTCATGTGTTTTTTGCTCTAAGTTGCTTCTGTCTGTCTCACACCCTGTAAGAAATATCTACACGCATCCATAGATACAAACACACATATCAGATATTTATAATTCTGAATTTGTGCATCTGTGACGCGCAGATGCGTATGCACACATGCATACACGTGTATGCTACTTATTGAGCACTGTGTCATTGCTCGTGCTCCCTGACGTTGTTCTCACGCAGCATGGCTCCCACTCTTAGCATGGTGCCTGGCGTAGCGAATGCTCATTAGATATTACGTATCGTACAGCCTGGCGCAGACCCTGGAGTGAGTCGGCCGGCCCTGACTCTGGCCGACAGCGGGCAGGGCCTTACATGGTGCCTCCTTCTCTTCCCTGACAACAGCTCAGATCTCAGAGAGCTGTTGAGCGGGTTGATGAGTTAATAAGGAAATGACACTTTGAAGAGTGCCTGGATGTAGGAACCCGCTCAATCCACGCCAGCCTCTCTTACTATCATCAGCATTGGATTTCAGCCTCATCACGACCTTGTGACAATAGATCTTATTATTCTCATCTGATGAGTGAAGAAATTGAGTCGCAAAGAGCTTGGGTCATTTGTCACCTGCCCTAATAAGGCTGACTCAAAAGGGCAGGCTTGAAACCTCCCGGCTCCCCTGTCTCTGTGCGGTCGGCATCCTGTGAACCTGGCCTGAGGCCCTCCTCCTCCCCCAGGAAGGCTTCCTGGATTTGTCACACGCACCCACAATCACTCTTCCTCATGGTTTATGTGTTTGTCTTATTGTGATGTGAAGGCTCCAAGATGAAGTGAGGTTTCACCAGACATTCTCTCATCCGGCCACTTGAGGGCTCTTTTTGAGGCAACCGAGGCTCTGCCGTGCCTCTTGTATCAGGACACAGTCTGAACCTTGAGGCTTGGAATTTGAGTCCGGGTTCCTTTGGGATCCAGTCCCTGGTCATCTTTGAGCTCATTATGGGCTCCTCTCCGCTGGGTGAGTTACTGTCCCTGACCGGGTTTGAGCCCCCACTGGGAGAGTAACTATCTGTGTGACTTGAACTCTTGGGGCCTCGATTTCCACATCTATGAAATGGGGACAATAATACAGGTCCCAGAGTGTCTACGACACGAGGAAGTCGTCATCCTAGCGTCTTGCACACGTCAGTGCTCAGTAGATGCTGGCCGTTGCTCTGACTGTGGAACAAATCTTAGATTTCTCCGCCCCAGCTCCGCCTGCCTAGACTTCTCTTCCACACCAACCCCGTGGCAAACTCTTACGGCTCCTTCAGAGGCCGGCTCTGGTGTCACTTCTCGGTAGCTTTCCACGTGCCTCTTCCTGGCTTCCCACACAGAAGGATGCAGCTGTGTCCACCCTGTGTGTTAGACTTCAAAGAACCCTTACATATTATCTGCTGTGGCGTTTCCGCGTGCATCTGTGGGATGGAATAAGTATTTTCCCCCGGGCTGGGCGGAGCTAGCCAGGCCTCTTCCCTGAAGACCTTCTCAGAGCCTTTGACGCCAATGCTGACAGGCGTTGTGACCTTCCAAGAGGCAGGTGGAGAGTGCAGCTTTTGCAAACTTTCAGTGGAGCGTTTCATAGGGTTCATGCCCTGGGGAAGGCATTTGGGAAACGCTGATTGGACCCAAGCTCTTAAATCAGTCAGTGGGGAAACTGAGGCCCAGAGAGCGGAGTCTGCACAGCAAGTTGGTAGCCAGGCTGGGAGCAGGACCCTGAAGCCCTGCGTGCGGGGCCCCCGGCTGGTCTTCTCATTTGGACTCCTTGTTCCTCTCTTGCCCGCTCCCACCTCCCCAGGCTACGCTGACCACATGGGGCTCACCCGGTTCCGCCGGCGATTCCAGGCGCTGGACCCTCTGCTCATGAAGAAGCTCATGTTGGCCACCGAGAGGATTGACGAGAGGAAGGTACGTGGAGTGGGGGGCGACGGGGGCTGGAGGCCTTGGATGCTTCTGTTCCTTAGGACATGACCCCAGGGGGCATCTGGACCCGCTGAGATCGGAGAGCCAGGCCTTGGGGACAAAGATGAGGGTGGCGTGAGTTTTGGCCCAGATCCCTGCTCCGGACTGTACCTCCTGCAATGTCACTTAGGACACTACCCATCCCAGAGTGGCCCTTCTGAAACCCTGCATGAGGAAGCGCAGGGAAAGAATCAGATGAGAAGAGTGCAACCCAGTGAGCAGGGCCCTCAGCAAGATGAAGACCGTCCTTTCCAAAGAGAGTTCCCCTCAGCACACAGCACCCTGAGCTAGGCTAGGCAAAGAGGGCTTCACCGTCTGAAATGTCTGGGGAGCGTTTTCTCTACAATGAGACCCTGCATCGTAGAGAATTACAGTGAACACCTCCCCAGGGCTTTTGCACCAGCTGTTCCCTCTGCCTCAGCACTCTATCCTCCAATCTTTGCATGGCCAGTGCCATCCTGCTATTCAGATCTTGGCTCAGACACTACTCTCCATCACATCGTCTTGTTTTAATGTTTGTGTAGCACTTATCCTTGTCTGAAATTACGTAGACCCCCTATGTGTTTTCTGGCTTATAATTTTATGTCAAACAAACGAATGAATGAATACGTATACCTAACCTTGTATTTCTGCCCCTGTGTGTCTCCTTTCTCCAACTCTAGGCTCCTAGGGCTGTAAGCTCATCTTTACTCCTGGTGCCAAACCATCAATAAATGTGTCTATCAGAATGGCCACAAATGATCAATGATTACAGAGATCTTTAGAATTTGCAAAACCCTATTGCGTCCTCAAAACAGCCCTGCACAACAAGAGCTGTTACACGCCTTTTACAAATGAGGAAAGGGAGGCATCTGGGGGTCGATTGACTCCCCTGAGGCCACCCAGGCAGGCATGGGTGGGTTTTGGCCTTGAACCCAAATTTCTTGATTCCAGGGAGGGTAGTTGAAATAATGTGGACTCCAGAGTCTAACAGACCTGTAGATGATTCCCTTCTAGGGACGTGTGAACTTAAGCAAGTTAATTTATCTTTCTGCCTCAGTTTCCTCATCTGGAAAGAGGGAACAACAATAACTCCTACCTCAATGGGGTGTTTGGGGATGAAATGTAATAGTATAGTGGATGTGCTTGACACAGGACCTGGTGCTTAGGAAGGGCTCAGTACGTACGCACTACTGTCATCAGCATCATCAGCATCAACGTCAGCACCAGCATCATCATCGTCTTTCAAGGCCAGACTCTATATTCACAACCGTGTTGAAACCTGACCTCCAGGTGAGAGTGCCCGTGTGTGCCTGAGACATCAGCACTGGAATCCTCAGTGAGTCATGAGGCTAGAGAAGCAAACAGAGTCACAATAGTTAGGTCCTTCTTGAGTCTTCTCTGCAGTAAGGGACACAGCATAGGCCACCTCCTGCAGACGGGGCAGCATCTTCTATGCGGCCCTCCTACCTCACCATGGGGAGGGGGCGTCAGACCCAGCTAGTGTGGTGCTGGGCTCCCCCCTCCCTGGGTGGAAGCCCATTTTGGAAGCCGTGAAACTCTGCCTGGCTTGGTGCCGCCAACCACTCTATACCGATCTTCATTTAGCGTTCCTTAGCATCCTTGGTCCCCCGAAACTTGATCTCTGCTTGGAGCATCTGGAACGGAGCCGCTGTAAGGGTCTTGGACTCCTCTGCAGCTGAAAACAGCACCAAAGTGAGTGGTGGGGGAGTTTTCTGTGGGGAAAACGGGTGTAGCATATGGACGCGTTTCTATTCTGGACGACTCAGCAGTTCTCTGTTGTAGCCAAACCGAAGCCACCTCCGTCCCCACGCTGGAGGCCTCAGAAAATGGAAAATTACAAGGGGAAGAGCCTTGGTTGGGCGTTTTTGCTTCTTATTATTCTTTTTTTTTTATTTGCTCACAAATTTCATTTGCTGCAGCAGAGGATTTTGGTGGCGACAAAAGGAAACGCCATCCTGCCTCTTATGAAAAAGCTGATAAATATTCATTTGCTAGGCAACGTGATATGCCATGAATTATACATGAACACGTGCTCGGGGGGCAAACTGTCAGCCTCTGTGTGCAAAGCAGTTAAGACCTCAGGATTTAATAAGAAAGTGTGACAGCTAGAAAAGGTCAATATTGTCATTAGACACTAGACGGCAGCAGAGGGAATTCATTGTCAGGGTGTAAAATGGGCCACGGTGAGGTCCCCTGTGTGCCTAACATGTGGCGTCTAAACATTGGTTTTTCCTATCAAGACTGTTTCTCAAGACAGTATTCTCCTTTGGTGGTACCTGCTGGATATTTTGTGTTCCCGAAATAAAAATACCGCTATTTTTAGCAACTTTTAGGCTTTTAGCACATGCGCACAAACTCCCATCACAGCATATCATGCACGTTGTGATAAAGGTTACAGGTCGTTGATCTGAAACAGCCACCAAAAGAGAAAGCCCCCCCCCCCCCGTCTGGGGATTACCCCCATTTCACAGCAGAGGCCACTGAGGCTGTCACCACCCAGCTGGGTCGTGGTGGGGCTGGGATGTGAACTCAGGCTCTCAGATCCCTCAAACAGGGCTTTTTACTTTTTATTCTGGTAAAATACACAGAACGTAAAATTTCCCATCTTCACCATTTTTACATGTGCAGATCAGTCGCCTTAGGCACATTCACGTTGTTGTGCAACCATTACCACCACCCCTCTCCAGAACTCTTTTCATGTCGCAAAACTGAAACTCTGTCCCCATTCAACACCGGCTCCCTGTCCCTTCCCCCACCCCCAGCTCCTGGCAGCCACCATTCTGCTGTCTCCTCCATGGATTTGACTCCTCTAGGTCTCTTCATGTAAGTAGAATCATATAGCGTTTGCCCCTTTGTGACTGGCTTATTTCACTTAACATAATGTGCTCAAGGTTCATCCATGTTGTAGCAGGTGTCAGAATCTCCTTCCTTTTTAAGGCTGCATAATATTCCATTGTATGCATATACCTCATTTTGTTTATCCATCCATCCATCAATGGACTTGGGTTGCTTCCAGCTTTTGCCTCTTGTTACAATTTGTCTATTGTTAGTTATAATAATGAATGATGCTGCCATGAACGTGGGTGTATAAATATATTTTCAATGCTCCGCTTTCCATTCTTTTGGGTGTACACCCAGAAGCGGAATGGCAGAATCATACAGTAATTCTATATCTAATTTTTTGAGGAACTGCCAAACGTTTTCCAGAGTGGCTGCACTATTTTACATTCCCACCAACAATGTGCGAAGGTTCTAATTTCTCCACATCCTTGCCAACATTTTTTATTCTCTGGTTTTTTTTTTTTTGATGGTAGCCACCCTGATGGGTGCGAGGCGGCATCTCTTGGTAGTTTTGACTCGCGTTTCCCTGATGATCATGATGTTGAGCAGCTTTAATGCCCACACAGCACTGTTGAATGGAAGCCCTTTGAGGACAGGCAGGGTGTTGGTGAGGTTCTGTACAGGACGTGCCACCCATGATATTAATTTAAAATAATTATTGAATTCACCCAACTTTAACCAAGTGCCTGCTGTGCGTCTGCTGTGCTAGGTGCCAGAGACACAAGAATGGACAGAACATAATCTCATGGGGGGAGAAAGACTAACACAAGCAATTCCCGTACAGAGGGATGGCTTTGGGACCCAGAGAACACCCCTAAAACTTTTGATATTTGCAGCAAGGGTGAGGGTGGGGCAGTCAGGGAAGACACCTCAGAGCAGTGACGATTGAGTTGAGACTGGGGGGACAATTTGGAAGAGGTAAGAGAAAGAGCACAGGCGTTCTCACTCAGGCTACAGCACGCCAGAGACCTGGAGTCACGAGGTCACATGGCTAGTTTAGTATAGCTGATGCCAAGTGCCAAGAAAAGGGGCTGAGGATGTTGGCAGGGGCCGGACCAGGGCTCCTTGTTAGCGGGGACAAAGAGTTGGGTTCTATCAGGCCGTCAGTGATGGTCCATTGAAATGTTATCTTCAGAAACACGGCATAGAAGACCTGACCTTTATTACTTGAACTGGCTTAAGCAAAGTTATGAAGGAAGTCAAGTGCACTCTGCCCATTCTCTGCTCCTCTCTGGAGAGCAGCGTCCTCATGCTGACCTCCAGCTATTCAGGATGCTCCTGTCTCTTCTAGACACCCAGGCACATGCTCAGGTCTCCGGAAGGACACTATCTTCCCCCTTTAATCATCTTGGGTCCATTCCTCTCTCCCAGGTTATCCCATGTAGTTAAGAGTATGCCTTAACCTACAGTGAAACCCACCCAGAGTGACTAATCGTGGCATCTCAGACAGGTCCGTGGAGGAGCTCTTTCAGCTCATCTTGCATATGTCCCAGATTCTGCCCCTTCAGTCTCTCTACTGCTGAGGCTGCTCTCAGCAGTGTGAGGGAACCTTGGGCTCACCTCGCCCTCTTCTCCTCAGAATGTCTACAGTGTAGATTGATTGATTTTAGTCAACAAAATCTGTGTCCCTGGGGACTTGAGCTGAAGAACACAATTAAGGGCTGTCAATTCATCTTCTCAAAGGCAGCCATTCTTGTTGTGTCTCAAACCCTGGTGGACACTCCCAGTTTTCTCTGAATTTTGGCCGAGTCCCTTTCTGCTGGGAAGAAGCCCCTGTAAGCCCATGGCTGGGAGAGGGAGCTGTCCGCTCTCAGGGTGCTGAACGACTATTCGGAGTCTCCCATGGCCTTAGCCCTCTGGAATTTTTTCATTATCATTTTCTTGCTCACCTTGCTGTCCTCCATTTTGAGTCTATTGTTTTAATAATTTTACCTGTTTTCCATTCACTGTTAACAACCCAATTATGCGTGTGTATGTGTGTGTGCACACACGTGCTTATTTGTTTGTTTGTTTATACAGTTTCTGCCCTGTGCTGGGCATTCTGTTTACAGTCTTGAGCATATCAAGATCAATAACAGACGCCTAGTCCCCACCCTTATGGAATGTTTTGATCAGAGTATAAGTGAGAGGTTCAGTGATTAAAAGCATGTGATTTAGAGTCAGACAGACTTGAGTTCAAATCCTGGTTTCTGCTACCCCTCTTTCCATTCGTCCATGCCCCTTGATACCTGATAACTGTATGACCATGGGCAACATGTAATAGGACATAACAAAGTGCCTGGCACATAGTAGGTACCCAACAGATGGCAGCAGTTGGGCCATGGCGTGGGTTTCATGGAGGAAGTGCTGTGTTGGGTCATCATCCAATTTCACAGACACAGATTCTCCATATCGCACCGCTCATTGAGGAGTGAGTTTTGGAAGCATTTCTCAGCCATGGCTCTTTATTATTTCTGGGGTCTCTCACCGCTTGTCTGCCGTGTTTAGCATACTATGGGATGTCAGACCATACGATTTTGGGGTATGTCCTTGTCAAACATTGGAGAGACAACTCTTTGCAAAGTTCTAGGACACAAAGGGGCTCTGTTAGTGGAGGCATGAGCTGGGTTTCTCCCAGGTACATTCAAGGGCTCATCATTTGAGTCTGGAATGGTGGAGGCGAAGGGCGTGTCATCACTTGATAGTGTCGAAAAGGGGCTTATCACCTCAGAACCTGCAACACTTCTTAGTGTTTATTGAAACTCAGCATGTGCCAGGCATGATGTAAGCACTCCATGTGCATTATAATAGCTTCTTGGAAGTCTTTGTCTATTAAGTCCAAGATCTAAGCCGCAGAGGGTTTCTATTGACTGCTTTTTCTTGTTTCCTTGAGTATAGATCGCAATTCCACTTTCTTTGCACGTCTTGTAGTCTTTTTTCGACAACTGGACATTTTAGATAATATGTAACAACATCTCTTGATTCTGATTATTTCCCACTTATTTAATAACTTATCTGGACTGGATTTATGGAGTCTGTCTCCCCCGTGGTGTGCGACTGCTGATCCCTCTGCTCAGTTTTTTATTCTTGTTTTTATTCCAAATTGTGGATTCTCAGGGGTTGCCCCTGTGTCAGCATAGCTTAGTGGTCAGCAGGAGTAGTGATCAAACACATTGGATCTGTGAGACCTGATTCTCATGGAGCCGTGAGTGGGTTGGGAAATGTGTTCAACGTCCAGGCACTTACAGTTGGGCCCCACTTTTTGCTTTCTGTTTGGCTCTTTCACATGTTTTCTGCCTGGGCACATGGCCTTATGTTTAAATAGGGAGATGTGGATAGCTAGGGCCCTCTCCCTCTCTCCTGTGCGTGCGTGTGTCCTTGAGTGTGTGTGAAGTCTTCCAGATTATCAAGACCCACTGTGGCTGTCCCCTGCTAACTTGTATCTCCTTGCTAACTTTCCAGCTAGTCCCTGGTCCTTGGCTTGCCCCAATCAGGATAACAACCTTAAACTAGCTGTGCCATTGACCTTCTCCATTTGTTTGTTTCCAAGATCACTATGGTTTCTGACAGTGATCCTGGGTGTGGGGTTTTTCTGTGCTACACTCTGTATAAGTGAGCTCCTTCTGGCAGCAATGTTGCTGGTTTTCACAGCTTGCCTCACCCTGGTAGCACTGTGGCAGTAACAGAGCTCGGTGGGGACTGGAAGAATCCTAGTCAAGACTGCCATAAACTCCCACTGTTTTTTGCCTAAAGTTCAATAGTTTTTTCCCCTTCTTTCTTTCCTCCTTTCCTCTTTTCTTTCTTTCCTCTTTTCTTTCCTTTCTTTCTTCCCTCCCTCCTTCCTTCCTTCCTTTCTCTTACTGAGGTCACATTGATTTATAACACTATGTAAGTTTCAGGTGTACATCATTATATTTTTGGCTTCTGTATAGACTGCATTGTGCTCAGTACCAAAAGTCTAGTTTTTATCCACCACTCTACATATGTGCCCCTTTACCCCTTTCACCCTCCCCTACCCGCTTCCCCTCTGGTAACCACCAATCTGTTCTCCAGACCTGTGTTTGTTTGTTTGTTTATCTTGCACATATCCATGAAGCCATACGGTAATTGTCTTTTTCCATCTGAATTATTCCGCTCAGCATAATACCTTCAAGGTCCACCCATGTTGTTGCAAATGGCACGATTTCATCTTTTTTATGGCTGAGTAGTATTCCATTTATATATACACCACATCTTCTTTACCCATTCATCCACTGATGGGTACTTGGGTTGCTTCTAAGTCTTGGCTATTGTGAATAACGCTGCAATGAACATAGGTGTGCATGTATCTTTTGAATTAGCATTTTTGTGTTCTTTGGATAAATATCCAGAGGTGGAATAGCTGGATCACATGGTAGTTCTATTTTTAATTTTTTGAGGAATCACCATACTGTTTTCTGTAGTGGCTGCACCAGTTTGCATTCCCACCAGCAGTGTATGAGGGTTCCTTTTTCTCCACATCCTCTCAATACTTTTCTTGAATAAGTGCTTCTCAATTTGTTGTAGCCCACGTTCAGTTTCCAGAGTATTAAATTTGTTGCTTTTGAAATTTTTTTCCACTTTCATCATTTTTTTTCTTGGGGAGGGGATTTATCAAGTTCCTTGTTCCACCATCTAAAAGTCTCACTCCTACACGCTACTTTTGTGACCTCATTCAATCCCCAATATGCCCTTGTAGGATAGGCAGGATTACCCCATATTCTAGAATATGAGGATCAGAGAGGAAGAGTGGCTTGCTCAGGGTCACACAGCTGGTGAGTGGTGGAGCCGGACTGGATCTAAGCATCAGAGGGCTGAGGACAAGCTCAAGAATCTGATTCCTTAAGACTTGTTTCCTCCTCCATCACTTCTTAGCATGTGACCTTTGACAAGTCATTTCATCACACTGGACCTCACTTTCCTTCTCAGTAACATAGGCATAAAATAGTACTTTTTGCAGAGGCTTGAAAATAAAATGAGTTATGGGTAAAGTACTGAGATGCTCAGACTCAAAAACACAAGAGAAAATTGTTTCCTTGGAGCAAAGTGGCCAACATTTTACTCAGGGTCCCATGCTGAGTAGGGAGAGGCATCAATTATCCAGACAATTCAGACGGAATAGCTGATTCCATAAAGACGTGGGACAAGGACAACGTTTCTCATAGTCACCTGGATTCTTGCCCTGTCTTCCATCAACCAGCTGTGGGACAATGAATACATTATGTAGAAGCAAATTAAGTCACATATTTGACCTAAGCAAGTGACAATTTTATGTAGTTCGATCTAAGAGTAATATTGACGATGATAATGGTAATGGTAGTTAAGTGCAAAGTCACTTACAAAGTCTTTTTCACAGATTCTCAATTAACTGCCTGACACCTGTATGGTCTGGGTAGGGCATAGAATCACCATTTTGCAGGTGAAGAAAATGAGGGTCAGAAGTCTAGTTCAATGCCCGTAGCCACTCACTCACTCTATCCTTTGGACCTCAGCTTTCTGATCTGCAAAATGAGGTCAACAGAACAGAATGTCTCTGTTAGGACTAGTGTTCTTGGCTACACAGACATTTAAAGGCTTTAAGAAAACAAGGAGATGGAAACGAAGTCTCGGATATTGTGGGGGTTCGATGTGTGTTTTGGCCACGTTCAGAATGTATCTGAGAAATGGAATGGTCTGTGTTTGGTACCACCTCTACTAGGCTAGCGGTAGGAGTCACTCCAGGACATTAGGACTAGCTCATAATGTTTGTTCGGTCATTACGGTATGCCAGGTCCTATGTGAAGCACTTCACAAGCACAAACACAGAATCTTCTGAAATAGGTGCTGTTATCTCGCCTCATTTTTCCGAAGAGGAGCCTGCAGCTCCATGCAAAATGCTTGTCCAAGGTTGCAGAGTTCATGAGTGGTAAAACCAGGATCTCAACCCGTAGGCATCTAACTCCACATCCTGAATTTTCCCCCCAAACCTCGACTCTGGGTGTTAACTCCTAGGTAGACTTAGGAAAATTTCTTAGGCTGTAGGTTTCACTTATTTTTCATCCATCTATCTTATTTTCAGCCAATTTTTATTTTGTTTCCCTCTTGTTCAGAGAGAAAAGATGTTGTATTTTGGATATATTGGTTTTGTGCATTCTGCTGCCTGCAGCTCCCTGGGAACACTTTTGGCTAAAATGTAATAAGCAAAACCATTGAATCTTTGGAGGGTGTTGTGGAATGTTCTTCCAAGAGGCCAGAGGAGGAGACTTCCTCCCACATTACAGTCTTGGACTAGACTTTTAATAAGCTTTTTTTCTTCTTCTTTTTTTGTATCTTAGGAAGTTTTCTGTGATACTGATGACCCATGGAATTGAAACTCATCTACGAAATTACTCCAATCTCAATACCTTTTGCTTCTTCAGTGTTGCAATTACTTTTCTGACAGTTTATTCTGAAAATAGACTTTGTGATTTTCAGTGAATGGAAGGTCCACGAGGGGTGGTGTGGAGGTGGAAGGAGAGGAATTGGCAGTCACAAAGGAACTGGGCGACCTGCATTTATCTGAGGGTACAAGTCTCTGGCAGGGTTGTTTTAGAGCTGAGCTGCAGGGCGATATGAAAAGAGGAAAATTCCATTAAATGGCTGATGGTTTGGCCAGTGCTGCATCCAGGAGTCTCTCTGAGTGAATCTGTTTCTTCTGCATGGAGCTGCCTTTCTCCTCTCTACCCTTTACCCCCATTGGATGTCTCTTGTTCGGGTAGTCATTTATTTAGTCATTCTATTTATTGAGCTCCTACTGTATGCACAAAATAGTACCAGGTGCAGCAGAGGAAATAAGAGATGAGTTAAACACAGGCTCTTGCTTCATCATCTAGGTCAGGCACACAAGGTTAATGGCCATGTCATTTATTCAGCAAATATTTGAGAGAGGGAGCTAGTCGCTGGCAAGTACAATGAGAGAAGGACAGAGTACTGGGGAAGCTGTCCCAGAGGACTTTAGTGACACACTGGGTGAATTGCCTCATGCCCTAGGGTCCTCTGGAGCCATCCTGGGCGTGGGAAGCAGTTCAAGGTATCGATGTTGCGATGTGGCCCAGCAGACCTTGATTCGAACCGGGCTCTGCCCATGTGCAACTTATAACCTTGGAACAATGTCTTCACTTATTTTTTTTTAATTGTGGTAAATATATATAACATAAAATTTACCATTTTAACCATTTTTAAGTATGCAATTAAGTGGTATTAAGCACATTCACGTTGTTGTGCAACCATCACCGCCATTCATCTCCAGAACTCTTTTCATCTTGCAAAATTGAAACTCTGCCCCCAATAGACACTAACTGCCCCTTCCCTTCCCCTCAGCTCCTGGCCACCACCATTCTGCTTTCTTCTCTATGAATCTGACTCCTTTAGGGACCTCATAAAAGTGGAATCATACAGTATTGTTCCTTTCGTACCTGGCTTATTGCACTTAACATGGTGTCCGCAAGGCTCATCCACGTCATAGCACGTGTCAGAATTTCCCTCCCTTTTAAAGCTGATTAATGTGTCATGCATATATACACCACGTTTTGTTTATCCACTCATCAGTTGAATGGTTGGGTTGCTTCCACCTTCTGGCTGTTGTGAATAGTGCTGCGATGAACGTGGCTGTGCAAACATCTGTTCAAGCCCCTACTTTCACTTCTTTTGGGTTTATACCCAGGAGTGGAATTGCAGGATCATATGGTAGTTGTATGTTTAATTTTTTTAGGGACCGCTATCCTGTTTTCCAGAGCAGACACATCCTTCATTTAGTTTTGTATCTTTGGTTTTCTCTTTTATAAAATGGGCGTGGTAGTATGGTTGCTATGAGGGTTAAATAAGGTGGCGTCTCTGAAGGTCCCAGCAAGTGGATGGCACACATTAGGTGCTCAATATATGCTCATCTTCTGCACTCACCTGGGTGAGCCAGGGCTCTGTTATCCAAAGCTCACAGACACATGGGATTGTCCTCTCTCGTGATGCACCAGCCATCCAGCCAACCTGACCTTCCTCTTTGAGAATCTCCCACCTTTAATCTCTCTTCTCCTCTGACTTTTCTCTTCTTCCCAGGCTGTGGAGGAGCTCTTGCAGACCCTGGATCTGGAGAAGAAGGCAGTGGCCGTGGGGCACAGCCAAGTATGTAGTGCACTTTTTCCCTTTTTTTTCTTTTGGTGAGGAAGATTGGCCCCGAGTTAACACCTGTGCCCATCTTCCTCTATTTTATGTGGGATCCCACCACAGCATGACTTGATGAGCGGTGTGTAGGTCCATGTCTGGGATCGGAACCAGCAAACCCCGGGCTGCTGAAGTGAAGTGCACGAACGTAACCACTACACCACCGGGGCGGCCCCCATGTAGTGCTTCTTTCTTAGGCTGTTCTGCCCACCACATCAGGGACCCAGATGAGACCCGATTTGTGTCCTACCTCAGTGTCTGTTACCTCTGAGAATCTCCTTATCATGAAACTGAAATCAGGGATAATGATTTTCTGCCCCGTGTATCTTAACAAGGTCATGAAGATAAAATGTTACAATGTGGGAGGAAATAACATCGGGAAATATCATTTTTTAGAGGCCCCCTCCCAGGACCTCAGTGTTCTGGAAGAGTTAACCTTCTGGACCTCAGTAGGACTTTCTGAGCCTCAGAAAGAGCTGCCATAAAACCTGAGAAGAAACGCTCGTCCTCTCGCAGAGCCTTGTAACTTTTACTTTGCAACCAACTGTAACGCAACTGCGGGCCTAGCTGATTTGCGGCAGTGAGCGTAAAGAAAGGGCTTGGGAAGAAAATACAGGACTTTAGAGTTGAAAGAAATAGCTTTTTCCGAACTGGTGTTGAGCCAAAAGCTCTTCCAAAAATGTTTAAACATTTAGAGAAGAGTTCCACAGAGCCCTCATATGCTCACATTTAAAGTTTTCAAGAGGGAAAATACAGTTTTTAGGGCTTGCCAAACTATTTGACCATGGGATGCCCACCCTTTTGCTTTTGTGGAAGATGCTTTACTGTCTCCCAGAACGAGTGTTCCATAGGTTAGAGTTTGGGAAGTGGGGTACAGAGATTGTAAACTCAAGGACCAGATGGTGGACAGGGGAGAAGGGACAAAGTTTAGAAATACAAACTGGAGAGAGAATAGATCAAAGGAAAAACAGCTTCATCCATCTCCCCACTTAATTATATAGTGATTAACGTCAACCAATAAACCTTTGTTGATTGCCTTCCACCTCCGGGTGCTGTGAAAGGTGCTGGGGAAGGGCTCTGGTCTCCGGAAGCCCACTGTGGTGGCATTATTGTCCATGAGTACCTCTTGGAACCCCAAGGAGCCTGCCCCATCACACTTCCATCTCTGGAGGGCTCACAACCATTTACACTCATCGCTGCCCCATAGACACACTGGGCTCTCCCTGCAGACTTCTCGGTCCTGCTGAAGCATATGGTTGAAGCTGTTTGCCTGCTGGGGTTTCAACCTGATTTATCCCGCTGGGAGTTGTCAGCAACTGGACCTTTGCAGACCTTTCCAGTAGAGAGAATAAACCTGTCGGTTACTGGGCTCCCACCAGGAGCCAGGGCTACACTAGGCAACTTCATACATTGGTTCTCTTTCTCCCCTCACAATCTCCTGGGAGATAATTAGTATATTCCTTCTCTACAGATGAGGAAGCTGTGCCTCTGGGAAGTAAGCCCCCTTTCAAGGTCTTATAGGTAGCTAGGTACAGGTACAGCTCCTGTGAAAACCGGTATCAATCAAAACCGGTATTCAATACACTGTGGGTTCTATTATTTATTAATGGAAACATATGATACGTTCTTTACGCATGGGTTGTTATGATCCAGAATCAGAGAAATTATTCTTCGGCTCCAAGAGCTTCATCCTTCTAGACTAGCGGTTCTCAAAGTAGGGTCCCTGGACCAGCAGCGTCTGCATCCCTGGAGAGCTTGCTAGAAAGATAAACTCTCAGGCACCACCCCAGACCTGGTGAATCTGACATTCTGGGGGAGGGACCCAGCAGTCTGGGCTGTAACAAGCCCTTAGGGGATTCCAGAGCACGCTCAAGTTTGAGAACCACTGGTCTACATAATTACTCAGTTAGTTCATGAATGCAAAAGTCAGTGCTTATGATCCCAGGAGCTATTGTCCCAGGAGCTATTGGAGAGCAAGGAAGAAAACGGAGGAAGACGAGAAATCGCTAGGCACAGTTTCGCAGTGGCAGGCCGAGAAGTCTATGAGCACAAAGATCCCAATAGTAAAACAGTGTTTTCATTGAGTAATACTTGGTGTTCACTAAGAAACCGGTAAGAGCAAATTAAGGTCAATGTATCCTTTTGGAAGCCAGGCTAGACTGAGATCTCTAAGGGCAAATGCAACATGTATATATCGCAGGATTTAACCCTTAATAGGTGGGAAGGTTACAAAGTAGAGAAGAGAAAAGGCTGCCCTGGTCCACACCCAGGCTCCACCACTTCCTAACTGAGTGCATCCTGAGCGAGTGATTTAGCCTCTCTGAACCTCAGTTTTCTCATCTGTAAAATGGGGCCGCTGCTTTCTACCTCCCACATTGGCCGTGGGAATCAGTAACTTGCCATTTAACCGAGGTTGGCTGTCATTACTTGTCGAAAACATTTGTCAGTGGGGCAAGATGCTTATCAAATCTGATAACATTTTAGTGTCTAAAGAATTGAACTCCTTTAATCTGGAAAATTACTAAGAGGAGAGAGCTAATTCCTCAGCAGGACCAGATATAGGAGCTGTCACTGTATCAGAGTTTTAAACCTTGGCCTTCGGCATTTTTTAGCGGAAAAAGAGCTTGCATAGCAGAGGGCCCCGTAGATTCCTGAAAGATGGGGGTTTCGGGATGTTACACTCTGCTTGGGTTCGATAAGCAGCTGGACCCATGAAAAGCGACTAATTTAGATTTTCCTTTGTGATTCTCAGCCCCTGGTGCCTTATCTAGGCCTGTGCCGAGGGCCGCGACATTTACGAAAAAAGTGGGATTCCACACACGGTCGGCCTTCTGATCAGCAATACGCTCTTAAAAGGGGGAAAAAAAAAAGCAGGATAAGACTCCGCAGAGGCGATGACTTATTCCAGTTCTGTGTATGGTCGTTTCCAATTATCTTTTTAATGAAAGCTTCATACTTAATCAATAGCGGTTTGGGCAGCCCCCACCGCCTTTTGTAATGTATGAACTAGCGCTGTCATCACTTTGATCATTGATTTTTTTTTTTCATGGCAGCTTTTGGGACTCACCAGCTTGTGAAATTAATATAGTCATTATTGAGGCCATCTGATAGGTAATGAGTCAATCGTGTCATTATTTCAATGAGGCTAATTGTCTTGGTGGCCCTGGCTCATAGGAAGTGTTCTGTAAAGCGATGGAGGGTTACGAAACAGAATTAGCACCGATTGGGTGTGCTAATTTTCATTTTCCCATCGAGAAAGGGTGTACTGTGGGACCAGTGCAGTGGTCTCCATTACAGAAAATCGGTTTAGGGGCATGGAGAATAGACCTTTTGTCTCACCTAGAATCAAATTGCAATTCAACCGCAAACTTCATGCATCTGTATCATAATGAACCAGGAAATGAAGCCACATGTTGACACAGAGAATGGGGGCAGGACATGAACTCACGGTTTTGGGTTCAAGTCTTAGGTTTGTCAATCCCCAGCCATATGAACTGGAGTCACTTACACAGCCTCCCAGCGCCAATGGATTCCCCAGAGGGTTGTCTGGAGTTTTAAAGTGAGACACAGGAGGAAGAGCTTTGAAAAATTCAGCTGGCATACAAATGTCAATTACCTTTGGTGATAATTACAGTCTTGTCTGGAGTCAGGTAGAAGGAGATAAATCCTGGTATTGCCATTTGCTAGTGGAGGATTGTGGGAAATGCCTTTTTTTAGCCTTGGTTTATCCTGCTGTAAAATGGGGGCATCTTAATAGCGGCCACAGAGGATTGTGCATGTAAAGGGCTTTAGCTGTGTATCAGGTGGTTAGTTCAGATCCAAAACGCAGTAAGGGCTCCGTAAAATGTTGGCCATTAATCGATAACGTCAGCGATTCCTTGATAACATCACTGATTAAGATGGAGCTACCCAGTGCCTCCAGAGAGATTCAGCGTCTTTGGGGTTATAAGCCACATCTGGCAAAGAGACTCCCAGGGTTGTTTACAGGAATAAGCAGCATAAAGTCTTCTGAAAAGCGTCGCTTCTCCTATCACTGACTCGGATCCCACGGCTAGAGCATCTTTCCTTTGCCTCTGGGGAGGCGGGAACAACACAGCTCCCTGACCACGTTGGCGGGAGGAGGCCAGGCCCCAAAGCTTCACGGGCTCTTGGAAAACCCTCCTGTCTGCCCTGCAGTCTGTTCGAAGGCAGCCCTGCGGGGTGCCCGAGGAGGCATTGATCACTCTGCTGCAGAGGCCTCATCCATTATTGACGAGCCAAGGCCTGGAAATTGTGGACCTCAAGCTGTTTTCTGCTAGATGCCTGAGCCCCTTCTGTGGGTGGCACGAGCCTGGCCCCATCCTCTCCTGACTGAGGAGGGCTGCCCTCACCTCCCCCACATTCTCTGCCTCTCCTTATAAGGCAAGACCCAGTATTTCTGGGGCACAGCTTCCCTCAGATGGCGGGTGACACATATCAAAGAGAATGCACATCCCAGGCCTGACACAAAAGCCCACTGGCTCATACTTTCCTGGTGTGAGGCCTCGGAATCTGCATTGACGACACCCCCCCCCCCCCCCCAGGTGATTCTAGTACACAGAGCAGTTTCGACAGGTCTGTCCTAGCAGTGGTTCTCAAAGGAATGTGTGTGGATCCCCTGGGGATCGTGTTGAAATGCTGGCTCTGATCCGGCAGGTCTGGGGTAGGGTCCCAGCTTCTGCATCTCTGGGTGGCCACGATGCTGCTGGCGTGTGGACCACACCATGCATATCCAGGGGCTGGAAGAAGGGAGGGAGGAGCAGTCAGAGACAAGATGCTTTGATAATTCAGACCCTCGGTTAAGGGCATCTCCTAACAAAGATTTCAGGCGGATACAAGAAAACTAGGGTCTGAGTGGCAACCGCCTCCCACTTCAGACAGTCTGATGCGGCGGCGAAGTCACCTGCAGCCTTCTCTCTTTCCAGGTCTTCCTCAAGGCGGGCGTGGTCTCCAGGCTTGAGAAACAGCGAGAGAAGATGCTGATTCATAGCATCGTTTTTTTCCAGGCGACTTGCAAGGGCTTTCTGTCTCGCCAGGAATTCAAGAAGCTGAAGGTATGGAGGCTGGCCTGCCTCGTGAGCCCGGCAGAGGAGTGAGATCCTGGGAAAGCAGCTCTCTTGCTGGTCCAGGGGCTGGAATCCTGCGCTTCTCACTCTCGTGCGTGAATCTGCTGCGGGATAATGTTAACGCGCAGATTCTGATCTGATGGATCCAGGGCGGGCACGGGAGTTTGCGTGTGTCCCATGACGGTGCCAGTGATGCTGGTCCACAAGCCACTCTGAGCGGTGAGACTCAAGTGATGCTTTGCAAGATGCTGTGATTGTTTCCAGGACGTTGACAGCAAGTTACCAATGATGTTGGCCTCGATCTAGATATCCAGGAGCTTGTCCAAGCCCTCCTGGGTCGGTTCATGGTTTCAACCTGTCCCATCTCTGGAAAACTTGGCTTTCAGGGGTCAGCAGATGGGGGATGGTCAGGACCCGGCCACAGAGGCCTTTGGGACTAAAGGGCAAGCTTAGCGTCTACAGTTGTGACCCATCCTGGGCCACCATCCTCGGAGCTCTCTGGAGACTGAATTTCCTCTCTGTAGCCTGAAAATGGAGAGAAGGCAGTGCAGGTTTGGAGACAAGCAAGACCTGTGCTCGAATCCCACCCCCACTGCTTAGAAGCTGGGCGAAGGGGAAATGAGATAAAGGGCACTTAGTACGCAATGTGGCACATAGTAACTGCTCAATAAATACTCAGTACTATTACCTTAGTATTGTCACTGTTAATTAGTACTACTAGCCTGAAGTCCCATTACATGGGCCTCCAGCTTATGTGAATTTGTAAAGTCAAGTACATGTGCTTGGCAAAGCAGAAAAAAGCAAGAGCCTGGATAATTCAAGTATTGTGGGCAATCCCACTGGCCCTGCCCTCGAGGACCTTATGCCCTTGGAGTAGAGGGTAATTATGAGCCTGGGCTCTGTCTGCAGCTGGACTGCGTGGGCTCAAATCCCAACTCTGCCGCTGAGAACCTGTGTGACACTAGGCACGTGACTTTAACCTCTCTGTGCCTCAGTTTCCCCATTGGTAAAATGGAGATAATAATAACAACCCCCTTCACGGGTTGTCGTGAGGATTGAGCTAAAGTGGGTGAGATGCTCGGGGCAGTTCCTGGCCCGTGGGAAGCACCACACCAGCTGTACAAGTATTGGCCATTGTAACGGTGATGACGGGAAAGGATCTTCTGGCGCGTAAGTCAGCAAGAGTCTCACCTACAAAAGAATGAATTAGGTCAGCGGCTCCCCAAGTGTGGTCCCCGGACCAGCAGCCTTCGCATCAACTGGGGACTTGTTAGTAGCGCAAATTCTCGGGCCCCGCCCCGGCCTTGCTGAATCGGACCCTCAGGGGGTGGAGCCCGGCCCTCTGTGTTTTAACAAGTCTCCAGGTAATTCTGATGCACACAAGTGTGAGAAGCACGGAATTCCTGTTTAAACACACTTAAAATGATATCTATCCTTAAATATCAACTCACAACGCAATCATGGCCATCGATTCTTGTGGGCAATTTCAGGGATTTTCAAAGATAGATTTTGCCTGGCACAGTGACTTTTGAATGTAATCCCTCTATAAGATGTGACCCTCTTGCGTAATATTTTACACTCCTTGTCCTGTTATTATTATTAGGTCATGCGAGATTCAATTGTGGCTTAATTCCTGATCCTGAGAACCTGACTCCATGAAAGGAAGCTTTTTTTTTTAAAGTTACCCAGTCCCTTCCACTAGGATATAAACCCATTTCCCCCATCCTTTTGGCCACTGTCTGCCTCCTGTCTTTCCTTTCTCTTCACCTGGGTTGGGAAGGACCCCTCAAATCTCCACTCTCCTTCCCCTGCAGATTCACCGACTGGCCGCACAACGCATCCAGAAGAACATGGCTGTGTTCCTGGCGGTCAAGGACTGGCCGTGGTGGAAGCTGCTGGGTTCCCTGAGGCCCCGGCTGAGTACCGCCATCGGGGATGAGCAGCTCCATGCCAAGGAGGTCAGTCCATGTGGCAGGCAGGGTGCTGCGTGCTTCTCCCTCCCTCCGATCCCATCTTAGCCCTTGCGTCCACACCCAGTGCCCCCACCCCGGAAAATTCTTGATCTGAGAATGCTCTGCCCAGCAGCTCTCGCTGCCATTTCTAAATATCTCTTCTCCCCTGAACACAGACCACCCACCATCCCGTGCCCAGCTCCCTTCTAGGCTCATGGGGGCTGGTCGGATGCAGCACGACCCCCCAGGGAACATGATCACTTACTGCTCATCCCATGAGACCCCCTGGTGGACCCTTTGAGTCCTTTATCCTCTTACCTCTCAGAGAACTCTCCCCTGACTGTCCCTTCCACCCCGTTTCCATCCACCTTTGATAGGTAACCGTTTTGACTGATTTCTGGTTTATCCCGCCTGTTGTTTCTCTTTGCAAAATACAGCAAATACACACACTCTTCGTTCCCTTCTTTCTTACACAAAAGCTAGCATACTGTATTTATTCTTCTGCCATTTGCATTTTTCACTTAAAAGTATATTTAGAGAATCATGCCATGTCCCTTCTTTTGGGGATTTTCTCTTAAAATTTTTTTTATTGAAATATATTTGACATTTAAGGTTGCATAAATTAAGGAATACAACATGTTAATTTGATACATTTGTATATTGTAATATGATTGCCATTTTTTTAGAAATCTGCCTTGTTCTCTTTTCACGGCTGCATAGTACTCCTTTGTGTGTGCGTTCCAGAGTTCCGATTGCCAGCCTGCTGTGCATGGGGGTTTAAGTTGCCCCTAGTGGTGGTGGCATAAGCATCGTGCTGAGCCACTGGCAGTAAAGTGATATTCAGGGAGGATGCAGGGCTGAGCCACCACCTCACCCAGGCGTGCCCGGTCTCAGGTTAAGAAATGGGTCCATTTCGAGAACCCGCATTCGGCCCCTAGACCGGGCTGATGTGAACCAGGCTTGCATGAGCAGAGATGTTGGTGTTTGGAAATGGTGAAAGAAAAGGTCCCTTGTAGGCACTTGGTGTCTGGGCATCCTCACAGACAGGCTGGCCGAATCACCCACTCTGTTCCCTGGCCACTCTTAACACCTGTGGTCCCGAAAGACTTCTATTAAAGTGTTTGTTTTTGTAGGAGGAGCTTACAATGCTGAGAAAGAAGCTAGAAAGATCGGAGAAGTCTCGGAATGAACTCCGGCAGAGCACAGACCTGCTGGAGAGCAAGGTAGCCGCGTCCCTCCTGTGGGGGTCCCCGTGCAGGGTGAGGTCTGTTCACAGGGAAGATGACAATGAGCCTGGTGTTGCGCTCAGCGCTTTACAAGCCTTCTCAAAACAACCCTGTGAGGTGCATGCTCTTATTGTCCCCATTTTGCAACGGAGGAGAATGAGGCCCGGAACGTTAGATATCTTCCCGAGGCCACACGACCAGCAAGCGGAGAGCTGAGATTCACACCCATGTCATCCATCTCTGAAGGGAAGAATTTCTTAAATAAATCACAAAAGCACAAATCACAGGGGAAAAATAAATGTGACTATTTTAAAGTCATCAGCTTCTGTTAACAAAGTGTAAGATGAAGACACACCACAGACTCGTAGACAAAATTTGCAACACATGTAACTGGCAAAGGCATCCAGAATCTGTAAAGAATTTCCTCAGATCAGTTGAAAAAGGCAAACACTCCAATAGAAACAAAAAATAGGCAAAAAAAAAAAAAAAAATAGGAATTGGCAATTCCCAGGTGGCGAACTCTTGTTTCAAGGGTTCAGAGGTTCAGGAATTCCGATGGCCAATAAACTCACGAAAAGATGCTCAGCCTCACTAGCAATCGGGACGTGCAAATTAACACCACACATGATAAATGCTGTTTCACACTTCAGACGGGCAAAATCGAAAAGTCTGATATAGCCAAGCGTTGGCAGGGCTTTGTAGCAACAGGGACTCCCGTGCTGGGGGTGACAGTGTAAATGGATCCCATGGCTCTTAAACAGCTTAGCATCATCTCTGAAAGCTGAAGCTGGCCGTTCCCTGTGCCCCAGTGAGTCCGCGTCTAGGTATTGTGCTAGAGTCTTGCTCCCGTGCATATGTGAAAAGGCAGGTGGTGTATAGCAGCAGCGTTTGCCGTGTTAAAGAAGTGTAGACATCCAGTGGGAGTCTGTTGATAGAATGCATGAACACATTTATGTTATATTCGAATTTGAGTTACCAAAAGTGAAAACGAGTCAAGAGGCGAGCCACCCGTGGCCCGCGGGTCCAGTCCAGTTGTCCCCCCGGTCTTTGTCAATAAAGCTTTATTGGCACACAGCCATGCCCATTCCTCCGTGTGCAGTCTCTGCTCTCGTGCCGCGGGGGCAGAGTTCAGTCGTGATGGAGACGGTAGGACCTGCGAGGACTAAAACTAGTTCCCCTCCGGCTCTTTAGAGAAAAAGTTTCCTGACCCTTCAGCTACACACCCACGAATCAACACGGATTGCCCTCGCAGACATAACTCTGAAGGAAAATGACTAAGTTACAAAAGAATACTAAACTGTGATGTCGCACATATTAATTTTTTAAACGTGCAGAAGGATGCTCTCTATTGCTTGGGGCGTTTACAGCGCAGGAGCAGTAACCCCAAATCCGGAGTAGTGGTCCCCTCCGAGGGGTGGAAACGGACTTGTGACTGGACAAGATTGTGTGGGACTCCGGGCTGGGGTCTTCTTTCTGTAGTTGGATGTTGAGTTTGGGGGGTGAGGGTGGGGACGCGAGCCAGACTGTCCCTGCCCCCAGGGAGACTAGCGTCAACCATGGCTTTCTTAACAAATCCAGACAAGGTGAGGTGGGGCGTGGTCAGTGAGCTGTGGGGAGAGCAAGGAAGAGCAGTTCAAGGTTCAAGGACAGTTTGCTATTCCACGTACCCCTCAGGGCCAGGACGAGGATAAGGAGAGGAGAGCGAGGCGCTCATCCGGGCCACAAAACTTCAAGGGGCGCCAAAAGACTCAGCACGATAAATACTATTTTAATGCAGTACCTGTGAAAATGTTAATTCATGCAAAAAAAAAAACCCATGATGAGCCAAATATCAAACTTTTAAATAAACGCAGGATCCATGGGGTAGGATTAGGGTGAAACAAGTGAGACAGTCTATGGGATGGGATCCCGTCTTCATTTAAAAGTTTGATATTTTATTCATCACAGATTTCTGGCACTGATTTTGATTTTCTTGAAGATAGCATTCAAATTTTGTTTATCTTAATTTCTGAATTATTTGGCGCTCCCTTAAATTTTGCAGCCCAGGTGGGTGTTTCGCACGCCTCGTCCTTAGTCTCTGCTATCTTTTTCCATGAAGCCCTGGGTACCTCATTTATTCAGCAAATATGTATGAGCACCTCCTGTGTGTCAGGCATGTGACTGGGCATCTTGGTTAAGGTTAGGGACAAGGCAAAGTCCCCGACAGACTAGAAGCACATAAACAAGTGAAGGAGTTTCAGATTGCGCGGGGCTGCAGATATTAAGTAGAGGGAGGTGGCAACAAAGGGAGGTCGAGTAGGAACTATTTTTGCCCAAGTGGTCAGAGAAGGCCTTGATTCTAGATCTGAATGATTCAATGTCCCATCTATGTGCAGATCTGGGGGAAGAGTAGATATGGCATGTGCAAAGGTCCTGAGGCAACGTGGGATAATATCTGTCAGTCCAGAGCAAAACTAGAGCTTTCTACACCTGTGAGGCTATGGGGTTATTATTACTGATAATAGTGCTTGGTTTGGTTGATGCATAGAGATGACTTTAATTAGATTCACGATCAAGGCAACAGAGCACATTCTTTTTCTTATGTTGCCAGCCCCAGCTGAGCATGGCTGGCTCACATGGGGATGTGGAATGAAGTTGAGGAGGGGGCTCTTTTCTCCCCTTCTCATCCTCTTCATGATTGTGTTCACTCTCCCCACCAAGGATTCTCAGCCTGCGTAACTCATGCCCTCTCCCACCGCAACAGTAAAGCATCCACTGTTGAGTGGACCATGCACGAGGAAGAAGCAGGAGCTTGGAAGTCAGTCCCGTCTGCACATAGTTAGGAGCTGGGCTGAGCTGCTGCACCAGGAGCCTGTGCCCTCTTAGGGGAAAGACTGTAAGGAGCAGAGGTGGTGGCGCCCATGCACCTCATGTTCTGGCTCGAGGCTCTAGAGAACAAGAGCCTGACCCCTCTTGCTGGAAGCAGCAATTGGTGGAGAAGCAGAAGCAAAAGATCGGAGAGCTGTGGGCTGGCGGGGAACATCAGTGACTTCCCTGCGGAAATTCCTTCCCGCGGAGCTGACATGCGATGCGGTAATTCATCACGAGCTGTCAGGTGGGATGTGGGGGCTTGCGCTGCAGTGGCTGCCCTGCTGGGGGAGATGTGGTGAGAGGGAGGGATGAGATGCGCATCTTTAGCATCTAGAGCCACAGCGTCTGGGGAACTGGGGGAAGGGAGGGAGGGAGCCAGGCTTCTGAGCCCTGGACCAGACCAACCAGTGCCGGCACCTACAGAAAATTCTGCCGGGTTCTTTGTGTCTTTGTATCACACATGGTCACGTAAGATGTATGGGGCCTTGAAAAAGTAAGACAAAATTTAAAAGATAAGAAAATCAGAGCAAAGGGAAATAAGAGTTGACGAGTATACCAACCAGGGAAAGAGAAAATAGAAATTTGCCATTGGACTCAGACTCACTTTTGTTTCATGGCCTTTGAACATGCTGTTCCCTCTGCCTGGAACACTGCCCTCCACCCTCTTCACCTGGTTAATGCCTGGTCATCCCTTCTCACTTAAGTCAAGGGGCACTTCCTCCAGGAAGCCTTCCTTGATTCTCTAAGGGTGGGTTAGGCCCCCACTATATGCAACCACTGGCCCTGTGCTTCCCCTCATGGCATTGATGGGTGCATTCTAACCACCTCCTGCAGACCTGCGTCCCAGCCAGACGGTGAGACCCAAGGGCAGGGATGTGTCTTGCTCATCACCTTGGCCCAGCCCCTGTGCAGAGCAGACACAGAATGGGCGAATGGAACCACTAAAGGTGGGCTGGAATTTTGACACTGAGCTTCCTAGCAACCAAAGCAAAGAGCAAACCAAGATATTCCATAAACACAGTGTACCTAGGTTAAACACACACACACCCCTGTTGCTTGAGATAAGAATAACTTTGCAGGGCAGTGAGATATTACAGAAGTTTCTCCCATGAGCCTTCATAAAAAGGACACTGACAGATATGGCGAGGTGCGACCTCAGCCACGTTCATAGAGTGAGGTCAATTCCCTAAAAAAGGATTCAGCTGGGAGTCAGAGCGGTTCGTTATCCAGGAAGCACATTTAGGCGACTGAGCTTAGAATTTCTTCCTCCTCCTTCCCAAATCCTCTCCCTCCCTCGGCTTCCTCCTCTTTCTCCTTTACCACCATCTTTCTAAACTTTATATTAAGGTCCAACATGCAAAAAAGTGCACACAGCTCAACGAATTTTCACAAAGTGAACACGCCAATGCAACCAGCACCCAGACTGAGACAGAGATCATTCCCAGCCCCTCCCAAATCCCCCCTCATGCCCCGTTTCAGCCACTACCCTCCAAGGGTACCCACCGAACTGACTTCTAACACTAAGGGTTAGTTTTCCCCCATTTTTGAACTTTACTAAATGCGATCAAACGTGTGTACTCATTTGTGTCTGCTTCCTTTCATTTTTTTCTTCCTTCCTTCCATTTTTTTTTTTTCTCTGAGGATGATTGGCCCTGAGCTAACATCTGTTGCCAATCTTCCTCTTTTTACTTGAGGAAGATTGTCCGTGAACTAACATATATGCCAATCTTCCTCCATTTTGTATGTGGGATGCTGCCACAGCATGGCTCTATGAGCAGTGTATAGGTCCATGCCTGGGATCTGAACCCACGAAGCCTGGGCCACCGAAGCAGAGTGCATGAACTTAACCTCTACACCACCTGGCTGGCCCCCTGCTTTCTTTCACTTGACATTATGCTTGGACATGCATCCGAGTTATTGTGGGGGTTGTGTGTTACTCATTCTTGTTGCTGTAGAGTGTTCCATGATGTGTATAGACCACTGTTATCCATTCTACTCTAAAGGAAGACTCAGGTCTTTCCAGTTTTGACCGATCATGAGTAAGGCTGCTGTGAACATTCTTACATGTCTTCTGGTGCACATGACCTAGGAATGAAATTTTAAGTGATTTCGGTGTTCAGTTTTAATAGCTCCTGCCAGATAGTTTGCCAAGGTGTTTGTATCAATTTTCACTCCCCTGGCAATGGGTGAGCGTTCAGTTGCTCCACATCCTTGCCAGCACTTGGTATTGTCTGTCCTTTTCAGTTAGTGGTTTTTGTGGGTGTGCAGTGGTCCCACACTGTGATTTTAATTTGCACCTTTTCACCTGTTTTTGGCTATTTGGTTATCCTCTTTGGGAAATCAGTCTGTCAAGTCTTTCCTATTGCTTTTCTTATTGATTGTAGCAATTCTTTATATATTGTGGATATAAGGTCAGTCATTGGATATAAGTAGTACAGATATCTTTTTTCACTCTGTGGCTTGCCTTTTCAGATGCAGTAATTTGAAGTATTTTCTGAAGCCCTGAGTCTCTTCTTACTTGCCAAAGGGCAAGGAAGAGGTCAAAGGGTTCCAGAACTCCCAAACGTGCACCAATCGCCGTAGATGCACTTCTTTGGTTTCATTCTGTATTTTGTCGATTCTCAGAGGTGCGTTATCTTCCACCTTTGTACATCTCCAGAGTTGGGATCCATCTTCATGATCAACAACATCTTACACTGGACATTGGGGGCACTTTTTTGTCTTACGCTTGCATCTTATCATCCATGGCAGTTCAGATTTGGTGAAAAGATCAAGGCTCCATACACCTTTGTATAAACATTTGTGATGCAAAGATGCCGAGAACCTGGGTAGAATATTCTGTAGTTGCTTGGTTCAGCGCTCAGAAGCCTGGCTCCCTCCCTTCCTTCTCCCGGCGTCCCGCAAGCTGTGGCTGTAAATGCTATCATATTGGGGTCCAAGTAGGATTTTATTTGAAGAAAGGGCTCTAATTTCCTTCCCTCTCCCCCCCCCCCAAATGCTATGGATTTATATTAGTTGTTTTTGCACTATAAAGAGCATCCGAATCACCTGGGAGGAGCTGCTAACCCTGCAGTCCCCCAGTCCCAGCTCCCAAGGGTCTGACCCAGGAGGTGATCTTGATGGGGGGCGGGGGTGTTCTTCTCTGCTTCTTTAACAAGCCCGAGCTGGTCCTGATGCAGGAGGTCATGCTGCATTAGAGCAGCGGTGCTCATCCTCGAAAGTGCGCCAGAATCCCCCGGAGGATGTGTTAGAATAGAGGATGCTGGACCCCCACCTTAGAGGTCCTGCGTCAGTGGGCTTGGGGCGGCCCTGGAGCTTCTGGATTTCTAAAAAGTTCTCAGGTGAGGCGGAACCTGCTGGTCCCTGGACCACACTCTGAGAAACCTTAGGCCTGAGGACCTAGAGAAGGGAGCTCCTTGCATGCGCTTCTCTTTCTCAGAAGAGAGTTTCTATGAAACGCCGGGGAGTAGACACTCCTCCGGGGCCGTGGGTCACCAAGACACCCTGCCCCCTTTCACGGCCTCTGCGCCCCACCCCCTTGTCTCAGCATGGGGGAAAAAAACGGATAGAAACATTGCTGAAACGTTGTGCCTCGTCAGTGGAAACACCGTTTGGCTAGGCCTATTAAGGAGACAACATTACTGCAAGATGATTTAAGGGCTTCATTTGCGAAGGAGCAAAAGAGATCAGGAGCCTCGGAGAAGCCGGCTGTCAATATTCTTCAAGCGTGCAAAATCTGCCTCGATGCAAAGTGGGGTTTCATATTTTCACAAGAAAGCAGCCCCGTCTCGTAGGAAGTACCTGTAAGGCTTCGAGAGCACACGGGGCTATGTGAGAGGGGGGTGCTTTCTTCTCTTTGGAATATCTTCTGGGTTTTCCCCCCAAGATGTTATTTATGGCAAAAGACGGAGGCCCGTGCGCTCGGTTGTCTGCCCTGGTCAGCCTGCGAAATTTCACTTTTGGGTACGGAATGGCTGAGAGAACCCACCAGGATACAGTTGGGGCTGGAGATTTAGGTCAGAAAGTCCATTTGCAAAGCACCGGGGAGGGGGGGGGCGGGGTTCGGTTCATGAGTGTGCCCGGCAGGTTACCTCCGGGAGGGGAGGGGAACCGACTTGCCGGAGGTCCTGTAGTCACATAGGGACGGGTCAAGGTCGCATCCAGGTCTCCTGACTCCCAGCCCTGTGCTCGCCACAGCCCTGTGCCTCTGTGGGGCCTGGAGGTGGAAGCTCCTTCGTCCCCAGGAGAATGCGACAGCCTGCTTCCTGTCTGACTCAGGATATTAGGGCCTCGTGGGCCTCACCTGCTGGAGCCTGCGGGGAGGGTCTCCTTCCTGCGGACGGCTGGCTGCAGCGGCTCTGTGGCCACAGTGTGTGCAGGTTCATCGAGGACCACAGTGGGGTTAGCTGAGGCCCCACAGAGGCGGGCACAGCCGGAATGTCCTTTCTGTCTGCCTCAGTTTCTCCATATAAAAATCAGGGCCACAGTCTCTTCTCTTGCAACACGAATGAAGAAGCTGGGAACTGTCCAAGGTCAGCGATGGGTATGATGACTGACCTGGTACGTTTGGTACAGGAGCGGAGGGTCCGTCAGGACGGCTGGCTTTGTACCCTTATTGCTACGAGATTGGGGGCAAATTCTTCAAGTCTCTGAGCCTTTGTGTCATCATCAGCGAAATGGTGACAGTAATAGTTCCATATTCTTCTCCACGGGGTTGCGATGAAGCGGTGCATATAAGATAGTCATCGCACTGTAGCCTCTTACAAAGCAAATCTTCACACATCTCCACTATCGCTGATGTATATTTAAATTTTTTTCATCCACCCTGCGGTAGACTGTGTTCCTCAGAGATAATGATACATCTTAGCTATTTCTTACCCCTCAAATCATTCGATTTGGATTGAATGAATGAATGAATGAATGGAATAATGCTGAATTTAATTAAAGGAACATTTAATGAGCGGTGTGTCTCTGCCGGGTGCTGTGATAAATCCTCTACCTGCATTATCTAATTTTACCTTCCAATCAAACTCCCAGGAAGGTGTTAGTACTCCCATGTTCCAGAGGAGGAAAGTAAAGACCAGAGAGGGGAAGCGATTTGTCCAACATCACACAGCTGAGAAGTAGCAGAGCCGGGATTGGAACCCAGGTCTGGCTGATTCCAAACAGCCGGTGATGGAGAAGGAGCATCCACATAGATGGGAATGAGGTCGGGGAGGGCTTCTTGGAGGATGGGTCTTGAAGGATGAGTAGGAGCTGGCCAGGTGATGAGGTAGGGGAGCATCCCAGGTGGAGGAAACAGCGCGAGTGAGACGGAGAGTGGGGACCTGGTCTGGCACATGCATTCCTGGTTGTTTGAGTGTCTCGTGTGTGGGGGGGGAGTGGTTATGGGGTGGGGATCAGGCCATGAAGCTGGGCCAGATCGTAGGGCTATGAGAGTCGTGTTGGCGGTCTACACTCCATCCTAAAGATGAGGGAGGGACCAAAGGACATTTTCAATAAGGGTCGTGTAGGTGATGACATCCGGGGGGTCATTTCCTCTTTTGGGGTCTCTAGGGAACCTCGAAGGCCCCTCCTGAAGCTCATGAAAGCCCCTAACCGCCCCTCCTCCCGCCACGGCGGGGCGGTGATGTCATCCGCACGTGCCCCGCTCAAAGGTGCCCCTTCTCTGGGCGTTCTTCCAGAAGTGGCCCCATTTCCACTGACACGGGTGTGCCGGCGCTTGGCGTCCTCCTCTACTCCTTGGCTCACTCAAACATTTACTAGCTCACCCGGCGTGTGTATTTTGAGCCCCCAAGAGGCGGTTTGATGTTGTGGTTGGGGGTGAAGGTTCTGGAGCCAGGCTTGATTCACATCCAGCTCTGCCGCTGGCTGGCTGGGCATCCTTGGGTGACTATGTGCACTCTGGTGACTCAGTTTCCCCCTCTGCAATCTGGAGAGATCAGGACCTCCCTCTCCATGTTGCTGTGAGGACTCTGGGGGTGAACCTGTGCTGAGCACGCAGGAAGCATGGTCTTGGGTCTGGATATTATGAAGATAACTCTTGCTGTTACCTGGTAGTGGGTGCTATTCCCTGCTGGGAAGAGAAATACACAGCGTGGTGCCTGAACTCGTGCCCAGCGTGTGTCTCTGGGGAGCCCCGGAGCTCGCCACTAAGCTGGAGATTTGTTCTGAATTTCCCCTAATGACAGCTTTGGGCGCAGGTACCTCGAGACTGAAGCCACAGCTTAATCTCCTTGACAAACAAACAGCGCACCAGCTGGCTGGCTCTGCAGTTGGGCTGGCCCTTCCCCTGTGGATTCATTTTCTCTCCCATTCTCTTTTTCTTTTTTCCCGATTTGGTTTTTCCTTTTCTCTTTGAGTTGCTCAGGTTGATGGGGATGGGGCCCCGCACAGGCTCCCTTTGTCCATGGCCCCACAGGGTGGTTGAGGTCCAGGTCTTAGCTGACCTTTGCTCTGCACCCCGCTGGCTGTCCAAGCTGACAGCCCTGAGCCGCTGCCTCCTGGTCTGCTCCAGGTGAACAGTGACGCCTGCTCCGCTGACCCCTGGGTCCTGGGGGTGGGCAATTGTGCTGGACGGCAGATTTGGGACAGAAGAAAGCGCCGTAGTTATGAGCCAGGACGCGGGACTCGGGCTTCCTGGGCTGGACTCTCTCTGCGACTTACAAGCTATGATCTTGGGCTAATCATTTCAACGCTCAGTGCCTCAGTTTCCCATTCTGTTGAAAAGGAGTAACAAAAATGCCCTCCTCATTAGGCATTTGAGGGGCTTGAAGAAGATGGCATGTGCCAGTGCTCCACCCGTGTCTATCCTCAGCATTTGAGGACTGAGAGCTGTTTCCCATACAAGGGCTTAGCACGAACAGATCCTTTCGGTTCCACTGGAAAGCGCTAGAAGAGAGTGGAAGCATGCTCGCCTTGTGCTCTCGTAGCGAAGGGCATCTGGGGCGTCTCGAGAGGCTTTGAGTACAAGAGCCAGGGGCAGGGGTAGGCTGAGGCATGTGGGGCCACATATTTGCCTTTATCTCCCCAACTCGATGCTGGGTCCTTGAAGGCCGGGCCGGGTACACAGTAGGCGCTCACATAGTGAATGACAAGTGACAGTGACAGCCCAAGGGAGCCCAGGTGTGCTTGGAATTTGACATCTACCAAATCCCCGTCACCCTCTGCTCCCCAAACTGCACATGATGCCAGGGCGCAGGATAGATGATTTCTGTTTGGGTTGATGCAAAACGTACAGCAAATTCATTCATGCCTGTCCGCGTCTCTCTAACGGACCCTTGGAGTCATTGTCCCTAAGTAATGGTTTGGCCAAGTGGTGGATCCAGGGAGGTTTTCCGATGATTTCCTGTTAATTCGTCCTTGAGTAATCTGCAAGGACACTTCTGGCTTTGCAAACCGGGCTCTCCCCCTCATTAAGCTGGCTTTCTGCTGGCATTCACCTAACAGCCTTGGGCGTGGTGCCCGCCCCTCACCTCTGTGGACAAAGCCCCTGGGCCCCGAGATGTGGGAAGAGAGAGATTTGTGGGGACAGGGGAAGGTCAGGGGCTGCTTGTCTCTGTGAAAATCGTCGGTCATTTCCCCAGCTTGAAAGGACTGGTGGTCTTTTGGGCTCCAGACTTGGGTTCTGTAGGAACTCAAAATTAACGCATTAAATTAATTTTGTGCTCCCTTTGCTCAAGATGATTAGCACAAATCAAATTTCACACTAATTGGCTAAGGCAGAGAGAGCAGGAGCCCAGTGTGTGGGATGGATGCTGATGGTGGGGGTTGGGGGCGGGTGTGAGGGGCGTGACCTGGGGCGTTTCTGGATGCACCAGCCTGTATTCAGTGCCCCTTGCAAATGATCACCTCTCCACCTGGAGGGCTTGTGTGTGTCCACAAGCAAATTAACCCATCTAAAGCCAAGTGTGAGGCAAGATTAGGAAGAGATCCTAGCAATTTCTATGGCAGTAATTCTTTCTATTTAAGTTATATTATTGAGGTCACTTGGTTTATAACATTCTGTAAATTTCAGGTGTACATCATCATGGATCAGTTTCGGTGTAGACTGTATTGTATTCACCCCCAATAGTTTAGTTTTGTCCGTCAACGAACGCCTGTGCCCCTTTATACCTCTCACCCTCCTTCCACCCTCTTCCCCTGTAGTAACCACCAATCTAGTCTCCACTTCTATGTGTCTGTTTATCTTCCACACATGAGTGAAATCACTCATTTGTGTTTGTCTTTCTCTGTCTGACTTATTTCGCTCCGCGTAATACCCTCGAGGTCCATCCCTGTTGTTGCAAATGGCGCCGTTTTGCCTTTTAAACTTTGTTGTGCTTAAGAATCACCCTAGAGTGTTGAAATTCAGATCTCTGGGTCCAGCCTCAGAGGTGGTGGTTGGGGGCATCTGAGGGTCCTGGAATTTGCATTTTAACATCCATCCCAGGTCAGTGCAATGCAAGTGTTTCCCCAGAACACTTTAAGGACAACAGTGTAAGGAATAGCAAAAGATGGCCCCAGCCCAACGACAGCCAGGAAGGCTCTGGTAGAGCCCCTCCTTCATGGACTGGGGGCTGTGACTTGGATGTGACGGATCTGGGTTCAAGTCCCTGTTCTGCCACTTCCTTGCTTTGTGACGTCACAGCATGCCCCGTAAACCTCCTTTTTGCTCTGTTTCTATTGAAATCTGCATTGTGGTCTGAGCCGTCACTGGTGTGGCCAGCAGGATGGGAAGCGGATGGGCTGGAGGAGAGAAAAAGCTGGGGAGCAGAGAATCTACAGGCAGCCCAGCTCAACTTTTTTTTGGACTCTTTAAAAGATACTGTTGTGTGTTTTTCTGATTGTGCAAGTGGTTAAAAAAAATCAACAGTATAGAAATGCGTCAGAAGGCAGTTGGAGTCCCTTGTGGGCCCACCCTTCCAGAAAAAAAAAATCCCTAGTAACAGTTTGGGAATGCCTTTTTTTGTGCAAGTACAAATAAAAATGGGAACATGTTGAAGATTCTATTCTGCAACTTTGCTTTTTTTTTCCCCCTTGGCAATGTACCTTGGGGAGTTTTTAATGGCAGAAAATATAGATTTGCATCCTCTCCCTTCGTGGGGCAGCTGAATGATTATTGAGACAGCCTGTGAGCTGATAGCATTGATGGGGACTCGCTCGGAAGGGCAGCCAGATTCCATACTGGAAGGGCCACTTAGCACCTGTGTGATAACACCCCACCAGCGCCCCTCAGTACCACGCGGAGGGTCTGATGGGAGAGCGAGGTGTTTTGACATCTTCGTATGTGACATTGGTGGCATAGAATGGGAAGACAATGGGCATTGCCTAATTCAATGCATTTACAGCGCAGGGGACCAAAGCCCCATACAGGAAGACGCTGGTCCACGGTCACACAATATGTTAGTCGTTCTGTTGGGACTTGAACCCTGTACTTGCCTCTATTTCTTTTTCTTTTCCTTCTCTGACCCTTGACTTTAACCACAGCCTCACCTAAGAGGTCGCCTGTTTCATGAGCCACCCTCGTTCTGTGCAAGGTCATTTCTGAGCCTCTTGGGCGTAAAGACTCCACTCGTATATTTCTCTCCCCACTTTCTTCAGCATATCCTTGAGCCTGGAAGGCTGCATTTTGGAACAATTATACCATTTGTTATTTACTGGTCAGTTATTTTGGTGAAAAAGAAAAGTCAGTGCTAATGGGAATTCATTGAAAAATAAACATTTGTCTTTTTAATTTTAAACCTGTCTATCTTACCTCATTGAGGTAGGACCTAAGCCCTTTGAGAACGAGCATCTCACTCAAGATCCACTTCTTTCTTCCTTAAACCACGCCCCTAACACACGACTATCTGATTTCCAGTTTTGATTTCAAGCAGAGCCAGTGGCAAAGTAACGTGAGTGTAGAAACCTAATCTTTTACTTTTGCTTTTTTTATAGTTCTTGCACCTACACCCATTTGACAGGATTTTAAAAAGCAACTCACCTGTATTTATTCTTTTCAAGGCATTCACCCTAGTTTTCCTGGAAATTCTTTGCCCAGCCACACTTTATGGTTATGTAATAGCTAATTGAATAGGTAATTACAGTAAAAATGGAACAGGCATAAACAGGTGAGGAACACACACAATTGATATTAGGTGTGCGTGACTATGGCCACGCCCGGTAGAGGCAGATGGTAGAGGAGAGCTTCCCTGGCTGAGAGCGTTCCTATGTGGGGGCGTCTGTGGGTGTGTCTTCCTGAGGGAGCCAGTTGGTTGGTCCAGCAAGAGGACTCCCTCAAGGATGGTTAAGCAGAGTTTGTACTAGAATAGCTATTTTTTATTGAGCAGTTACCACGTGCCAGGTACTGTGTTAAGCTTTATGTGGATTATCTCACTTAATTCTCAAAACAATGCTGTAAGTTATCCCTTGCTCTCTGAAGATGAGAAAACTGAGCATCAGATGGACGTCCTATCTGGTTTAAAGTCACACAGTTGGTGGGTGTCGGGCCAAGAATTCTAACACACCAAGCCCAGTAAAATCCTGATGCCCGTGCTCTCAATCACCTCATTACACTGAAGGGTCGCCTTGCCATGAGAGCCAGTGATCTGTCCAAGGGTGGTCATGTGGAGTGTGCCTAAGGGAGAAGGGTTGGCGGCCCTAGTGAGTGACTTTCCTTGAACCCTTCGCATCCCAGATTGCTGACTTGACCACAGAGCTCGCTGATGAGCGCTTCAAAGGGGACGTGGCCTGCCAGGTGCTGGAGAGTGAGCGGGCCGAGAGGCTGAGGGCCTTCCGGGAGGTCCAGGAGCTGAAGGTGAGGGGTCTGGGGTGGTGGTGGGTGGCTGAACAGGGTGGCTGGGAGTGGTTGGGCCTGCCCTCCTCTGCTCACATCTGGGACCAGTAAACCCAAGCAAGATGCACAGGCTTACTGAACCCCATGCTCAAGGTCCTGGAGGACACTTGGATCTTCTTAAGGATTGGCCTTGGAGATGCCCTGGGTGAAGACTGTGCAGAGGGTGGACAGTCCCTGGCTAGGGAGGCACCCTGGGTGAGGACCATGCATGGGTGGCGAGTCCTGGTTTGGGAGGCACCGAGGGGGAGATGGCCAGCTCAGGCCTCTGTCCAGCCCCAGTGGGGACCTCGAGGCCTTTCTTCCAGAGCAAGTATGGGCAAGTCCAGAAGAATTTGGGAGAAGTGCAGAAGCAGTTGGAAGAAGCTCAGCAGAAAATTCAGTTGAATGACTTGGAGAGGAGTCACACTGGAAGAGGTGAGCAGGCTGGGACCCTTGGGGTTGGATGCTGGTGGGAAAAGCTACCTTTCATGTCATTCATTCATTCATAATTCATTCACTCATACACACTGAGCGCTTACTCTGCGCTAGACCCTGCGTGGGGGGCTGAGACCTTGGCAGAGCCTACAGTCTAGTGGAACAGACAGACATTGAGCAGATAATCCCACAATAAATATCCCAAACATGAATTATCCATGTGACAGGTGCTGGGTAGTAATAATGCAAAGAATGATAACAAAGTAGTATCTCGATGGGCAAGGCACCTTTATATTTATATGAGTATTTTTAGTATAAATTTTGGGGAAGGCAGTTGACTGCTTAAAAGTGAAACCTATGACGTCACGATTCTGGATTTGAATCCAGACTCCATCTTTTATTAGATGAGTGGCTTTGGGCATAGAAATTATTGGGCCTCGATTTTCTCATCTTTCAATGGATGTAGTCACAGATGATTAATAGAAAGGGTTTAGCCACTTACATGGCACCAAGGGCTGAATAGCTGTTAGCTGCTTTACCCTTATTACCAATACTTCTAATAGTGGGATCGTAATCCATGCTCGTAACCACCCACGGAGCAGAAACTACTACTGTCCCCATTTAAAAGTGATGTCGGGCACTGAGCAGTTGCTGAATGAATGGAGAGGAAGTGAGGGGACCCCTGAATTGCCCAATGATCGATGTGCTCAGCAGAGCCAAGCATTTCTGGTGGTGCCCGTCTTACACAGTTGCCTGCAGACTCACATCCCATGGTTGGATGGGCATGGTGACATCTTTGTCAACTCCGCTCCCTGGTCTAAATGAGTCAGGTGAGAAGGATGCCCAGGGTTCTTGTCAGCCTTTATCAAATGTTGACATCATTCCTTCGGTGCCCCTAGAGAATTCATGCCCCAGAAATGTCAGGGACACTCAGAGGAACGGAGGTCAGGAGGCGGTGGAGAAGAGACAAGGCGCGTTTGCTTTCTACTCTGCTCTTGCCCTGCTCTCATCCTGGCCGCCCCCAGGGCAGGCATTTCCCAGGGAGGTTAATGCAGAGGACTTTGAGGTTGTAAGAAGACCTAACAAGGTGGGTACATACAAGGTCAGGGAAACGAGTTTGCACAGAACCGGCGGAGAGGAACAGCACAGTCTCCCCAGAACATCATGAGCCCCATTTCCGACCTGACTGTGGCTTATGTTTCAGTGGTACGCCCCTGTGTGTTTTCCTATGGAAAGGCGTGGGAGTTGAATGAGAGGGGGAGATGGGCACATTAGTCACAATGCTATATAGGCTCTCAGCTCCAGATGCTCATTTTAGGAAGCCAATCCACAAATATTTTGTTTTTCATTATGAAAGGAATACATACTCCTGATAGAAAATTTCTAAAATGCAGGAGAGTTGAAAGAAGCGATATAACAATTTAATCCCACTGCTGCAGTGCCCCCACAACCCCCTCTATGGATCAAGCTGGAGTATAAATTATCAAAAATATATGTTTTTCCTCGATGCAGGGTTAAGTATTTAAAGACAGCCGTTTATGGTATGCATCCAGCACTGAGCTGGACTCTGGGAGCCGGGGGGAGGTCACAGAAGAATTTTAGTTGGCCCTGCTGTCAAGAAACTTGCAATATAAGTGGGGAAGTCAGATAAACCCAGGAAAAATGTGACTGGAGAATGAAGAGCTGAGCTGTATGCACTGATTGAGAATGGCACCGTGGGAAAGGAGGGTGGAGGTGGAAATCAGCCTTGAAGACTGGAGAACAGTTTCCTCATCTGCTCGTGTTGCCCCCTCATTCCACCTGCTCCTGGCACATCATAGCACAGAGTACGCAGTCAGCCAGAGAAATGCTTTCTACTTCCTCTTCTTTTTCCAGGCTATGCTGTTTGCTACTTGAGATTTTTTTTTCCTGGTGGGGAGGCAGAATTCTTTTCCCATCATATTATTTACCTTAGTGGAAACTTGAAAAAGCTCTAACTCCTCACAATTAGATCATCCTTCTGTTTGGGTTAGTTATCTTGGATTCCCTGTTGTGGTCACCTCCTTCAAGACTCAGTCCTACCATCCACCCACCTATCCATCCATCCACCCACCCATCCATCCATCCATCCATCCATCCACCCATCCACCCACCCACCCATCCATCCATCCATCCACCCACCCATCCATCCATCCACCCACCCATCCATCCATCCATCCATCCTTCCATCCATGTATCCATCTATATACTCACCTATACATCCACTATTCCAGTGAAACTTATGGAGCATTTATGATATGATAGGCATTGTAGTAAGTTCTGGGGACACAACAATTAACAAAACAAAACAAAAAAAGGTTTGCTGCCCTTTTACTTTTGAATCCTCTTCTGGATTTCCATAAGCTTCCTTTATAAGAGCCTTGATCATGCCAGGTTGCAGCTATCTTTCCACATGTTTGTCTCCGCCACAAGATTCTCTTGGAAAATAGAATGGTTTCTTATTTATTCCATTATTTCTTGTGCCTGATATGGAGTACTGTGCTCAATGAATGCTTGGATGGATGGTAGGTAGATGGAAGAATATATGATGGATGGATGAATGGGTGGATGAATGGAGAGATGGATGGATGGATAGATGGATGGATGTATGGAGGGATGGGTGGGTGGATGGACGGATGAAAGGATGGATCAATGGAGAGATGGATGGATGGATGGATGGATGGATGGATGAAGAGATGGATGGATGGAGAGATGGTGGATGGATTGAAGGATGCATGGATGAATGGATGGAGAGATGGATGAAATGGATGGTCTCTATCTTAAGCTCTCCACTTGTGTAATGTTTTGCACAGCTCCATTACCTTAAGGGACATCACTCTATTACTCAGAGAGTCAAAAGTTAAGACATCATAACCTAGTCTAGCCCACTCTTTTCAGCCAGTTTTCATCACACCAGCAAATGATTTTTTTAGATTTTTATCAAATCAAGGAATTGTTCTCTTATCTCATAGAGACATCTTGTGACCAATGTCTCTGTTGTTATGCATTCAGTAGACTTTTTAATTATTGCTCATTGATTTGTTAACTAATTCAACCAAGAGTCACCGATTACACGCTCTGTGTCACCCAGTGTGGTTGGCCAGTAGGATGACTGCAGTCGGTGAACTTGTACAAATATGGGGAATCTCCTGTGTGTAGGGAATTCTTCTAGAGGGTGTTGAGGATCCACCAAGAACTAAAACATCTCCCTTGCCCTCAAGGATTGTGGAATTTTCTTGGAAATAGAAAGATATGTGTGCACTTGTATAGAGAAATTGAACAGTATAAAGCAACCAAACTAGAAAAACGAGTAATAACCAGACAACTGGAGACGGTCAGGAGAGATCACCTGTAGGAAGTGTTTTTCTTTAAGCTTAGACTTAAAACAGGATTTCCTAACCTGAAGTCCAAGGTCGAGCCTCAGGAACTCTATTAATGTTGTGAAGTTGTGGACAAAGAGCTCAGAAAGTGGAGAAGAAGCTCGCTCATTCACCCAGCCTTCCGTCTTGGCCTCCCTTTGTTAAGCAGCGGACGAGTGGCAGATGCGCTTTGACTGTGCCCAGATGGAGAATGAGTTCCTCAGAAAGCGGCTACAGCAATTTGAAGAGAGGTTGGACTCAGAGCTGACATCCAGGAAAGAGCTGGAGCAGAAGGTAAGAGGCAGGAGACAGTCTGGGTCACAAAAGTGTCTGAGTGGGCGGGTTCTCACCCCTACTGTGGATGATCCAGCTGTTGGCTGGCCCTGGGGGGGTAGAAGGAGGGTGCCAACAATTTCATGTTTTTCCACCTCCACTGATATTACAAATGCTGGTCACTGTGGGATGTGGAAAATATTGTCTCTACACGTGGGTCTTCTACACTGGGGAAGAATACTCTGTGGCATAAAAAACTTGAACGTTAACTCAGGGTACCTGAGTTCCAGTCCCATTTCTGCTTTGACCTTGTGGAAATCACTTTACCTTTTGGGTCTCGGATTTCTCATCTATAAAATGGTTGATATGCTCTTAAAACAGTCAAATTTTGTCCATTCTAATCTTCCACCTCCATCTCCCATCCAGACCAGAGCAAGAGCCTTCTAACTGGTCTCCTTGCCTGCAGCCTCTTCCCTCAACCGCCTGGCACACTGCAGCAAGGGGTCTTTCAGATTCTCTTTCACATTGTTCTGTTATCGCGAGTTATGCTGGCTCTCGTGGTGGAGTGTTTCCTTGCGTGTTTTGTACATTTTGATTGTGAGCTCATCTTCAACACGTCCCTCAACTCCCACTGCAGTGGCCCCAAGTAGTTTGCTTTGTGAAATACTCCTTGTTTTTTTTTATTGTGAGTTAATCTTATTTTTTTTTTGTGAGTTAATCTTATTTTTAAATTTTAAAAAGTTTTTTTATCAGTTTTAATGAGTCCCGTATTTACAAGGTTGTGGGTGTGCTCTTTGAGAAGAAGCATTTTTGCACTTTCTTCTGCAGCAGCCCCTGAGGTTATGCTAAATTCTCCATTTCAGATCTTTGCAACACGTGCAAAGTGTCAATTTGAGCTCTGAACCTGCATGAGGCACAGACCTCAGGTTTTGATTTCTTACGGGACTCCTTTCTCCCCACTCAGAGCCAGAGTGGCAGCAAGCTTTCTTAGCACCTTCCAGGCCAGTGTGGGGAGCTTTCCTGCCCCCTCTCACCGAGGGGGAGCTCCTGAGGGTCCTGACTTAAGGCCAATGTCTTCAGTCCAGCTCCCCACCTTCCGTGGGTCCAAGGCCCTGTCTCCTGTCTCTGTCAGGGAATTAAAACACAACCTCTATCCTTAGGGATGTTCTAGATCTTTCAGCTGCTCCTCTTCTCCCTTACCCTGGCTGCCATAGTGTCAGCATCTACCCATATTGCTCTTCTTTTGTGTCCTCTGCATTTCCTACATCCTGAAATTTCCTTTTCTTTCTTGAAAGTGCAGCTGGATACGAAAAATATAACATCATTTTACCTAGTGTTTCTGGATGGACGTTTTGATGGTTTGGGCTCTTTACCTGTTTTGCGTTCTCTCCATCACCTCTAGTCTGCATTCCAACCAGTCTCCACTTTAACCGGTGATGTGCTGGTAAACCGGCTCTCCGAAAACAGACCAACAGACACCCTGATGTGTAGTATTTTCCAATTGCCAGTTTCTGGGGTGTAAATAGTCCCACCATGGCCAGTTTGAAGCTACCGTTCTGAGGTCTCTGAATGTGGAATTGGGACGAGATTTGCAGAATCAACTCTTGTAAGTTGGCATAAGCCAGCTCCAGCACTCCATTGAGTCCAACCACACCCAGTTGCTTAAGGCTCACAACAAAATTGAGAGGAAGGTACAGAGATTTCCCATAAGCCCCCTGCCCCCAAACATGCGTAGTCTCCCCCATTATCAACGTCCTCCACCACAGGGGGACATTAGTTACGGTGGATGAACCTACACTGACACTTCATGATCACCCACAGTCCATAGTTTACATTAGGGTTCAATCTTGGTGTTGTCCATTCTATGGGTTTGGACAAATGTATAATGACATATATCCACCATTATAGTTTTATACAAAGTAGTTTCACTGCCCTAAAAATCTTCCATGCTCTACCAATTCACCCCTCTCACTAACCCCAGGCAACCACTGATCTTTTTACTGTCTCCATAGTTTTGCCTTTTCCAGAACGTCATATAGTTGGAATCACACAGTACACAACCTTTTCCGATTGGCTTTTTTCACTTGGTAATATGCTTTTAAGCTTCTTCCATGTCTTTTCATGGCTGGATGGCTCGTTTCTTTTTAGTGCCGAATAATATTCTATTGTCTTGAGGTACCATAGTTTATTTATCCACTCACCTACTCAAGGACATCTTGGGTGCTTCCATGTTTTGGCAATAAGGAATAAACCTGCAATACATCTCCGTGTCCAGGTTTTTATGCAGACATAAATTTTCAGCTCCTATGGGTAAATACCAAGAGGCATGATTGCTGGATCAAGTGGTAAGAGTGTGTCTAGTTTTATGAGAAACTGTCAAACCATCTCCCAACGTGGCTGTCCCATTCTGCATTCCTGCCAGCAATGAATGAGAGTTCCTGTTGCTCCACGTCCTCACCAGCATTTGATGTTGTCAGTGTTCTGGATTTTAGCCATCGAATAGGTGTGTAGTGGTATCTCAGTGTAGTGTTAACTTCATGTCCGTGATGGTGTATGATGCAGGGCATCTTTTCATAAACTTATTTGCCATCCGTCTTCCTTCTTTGGCGAAGTGTCTGTTAAGGTCTTTGGCCCATTTTTTAATTGAGTTGTTTTCTTATTATTGAGTTTTAAGAGTTCTTTGCATATTCTGGATAACAGTCCTTTATCAGTCGTGTCTTTTGCAAATATTTTCTCCCAGTTGGTGTCATTTCATTCTCGTGATAGTGTCTTTTGCAGAGCAGAAATTTTTAATTTTAATAAAGCCCTGCTTATAAATTCTTTCTGTCACGGGTCATACCTTTGGTGTCATATCTAAAAAGTCATTGCCAAACCCAAGGTCATCTAGGCTTGCTCCTGTGTTATTATCCAGGAGCTTTAAGGTTTTGGATTTTGCATTTAGGTCTGCGATCCATTTTGAGTTAGTTTTTGTGAAGGGCGTAAAGTCCAATTCATCTTTTTGCATGCTGATGTCCAATTGTTCAAGCACCATTTGCTAAAAAGACTGTCTTTCCTTTATTGAATTGCCTTTGCCCCTTTGTGAAATATCAATTGATTAGATTTCTGTGGGTCTATTTCTGGGCTGTCTATTCTGTTCCATTGCACTGTTTTTCCCCTCCTTCCAAAAGTGCCTTATTCTTTCTCATCCCTGGGCCTTTGCATATGCTGTTTCTCTTCCTAGAACACTCTTTCTCTTCTTTACCTAGGTATCTCCAACTATCCTTAAGATCTCAGCTTAAATGTTGTTCCCTCCAGAAAGGCTTGCTTGACACAGATTGGGTTCCCCTGAATTGTTTTCCCAAGTATAAGCCTCCTCATGCTGCACTGTAGTGGTCTCCCCAATTAGAGGGGAGCGCCATGAAAGCTGAGGTTGTCTTTGCCTGTCCCACTATTATATATATCTCCCCATTGTGAGGGGGTAGTATCCTGTGGTCACCTTGCAGAGTGGGCCAGGGTGAGACCACACGGGATTATATAAACAGTGGAGGTGAGGCTCACGTCCTCGGTGGTGGTGATGGTTTTAGTGGTTCCTTCCAAGACGGACAGGATACTGTGATCCTCAGGAGACACCCTGAGCTGTAGGTTCCCATATGCAGGAGGAGAAGGGCAGGGTAACAGCCCAGTTCTTTAATAACAAATTATAAAGTCAGGTCACTTTCCCCTAGGAAGGGGGGTGGTGTTCATGCTACATTAAAAAGTAATAAAGCTGCAACCTTTTCTGAGCAGTAGAATCTAAGAAAACATCCCATTTGCCTTCGAATACGGAATTTAGAATTACAGGCTTCATTAACTCAGCATTTTGCTTATTTAAAGCAATTCTTTAATGAGGCCATTTCTTCAAAGCGAGTGTGCTGAGTTGCGCTTGCTCCCAGATCTAAAGTAGGACATTTGGGAGGGTGCTTCCCGGAGAAGATGCTGGAGCCCGGCCTCTTCTGTTTGTTTACGGCCGTGTGCATTCCTGGGTAATTCAGCCCATCCAAAGTGCCACTTGCTGCTCTCACCTTTCCAGCCCGGCTGTTGGGTTTCCTGGGCAGATTTCCAGGTGTGCCATTTTGTTTGCTTCATGGCTAATCCTCATATAGCATCACAGATTATCCAGCCGATGGGGATGTCAATTATACAATACTCAAGGCGTAGCCAGCCCCGGTGGCCAGTGATTAAGATCTGGCGCTCTCACCGCTACAGCCCGGGTTCATTTTCCAGTCAGGGAACCACGTCACCTATCTATAGGTTGTCAACTGTGGCGGCTGCGTGTCGCTGTGATGCTGAAAGCTAGGCCATGGGTATTTCAAATACCAACAGGGTCACCCACGGTGGACAGGTTTCAGCAGAGCTTCCAGACTAGACAGACTAGGAAGAAGGACCTGGCCACCCACTTCTGGAAAAATTGGCCATGACAACCCTGTGAACAGCAGCAGAGCGTCGTCTGATACAGCGCTGGAGAGTGAGAGGATGGTGCAAAGAGACCAGGCAGGGGTCTGCTCTGCTGTCCACAGGGGCATTAGGAGTCAGAATCCACTCGACAACACTAACAACAAACTCAAGGAGCTGTCGAGTGGAGGCAGGGCATGGAAAGAATCTGTGGGCATGTTGGCAGGAGGGTTATTGAGGAAAATGAAAAACAACCCCAGGAGATTGATGGAATTGCACCCATTATACCCCTGATCAAACTGAGGCTCAGAGAAATAGCTTCTCAGGGAGACATGGGTAGAAAGTGGTCAAGACGGGGTCTCTCCAGCTCCAGGCTGTTCTTTCTTCATTACGCTCACCTTGGGAATGGCAGCCGCTTGCAACAAAAAGTAGAAAGCTTGTTGAGCGCCACCAGAGTGAGTGATTCTTTCTGTCCCCCCCACAGCTCGGGGAGCTGCAGAGCGCTTACGAGGGCGCCAAGAAGACGGCTCACCAGCTGAGGAGAAAGTGCCACCGTCTGACCTGCGACCTGGAGGACACCCGCCTCCTGCTGGAGAACCAGCAAAGTCGCAACCACGAGCTCGAGAAGAAGCAGAAAAAGTGAGTCACGTTTGGGGCCAGGGCGAGGGCTGCCTCGGTGCTGGGGTCTTCTGGGGTCCCTGGGTTCTCCTCCTAAGCCCCCTCACTGCTGTCAGGGCTCCTCGTTCATGGGGTGTAACCGCGTCATCCTGCCCTAAGTGCCCGGTCCCCTCACATCTTATTCTTGCTTCTCCCAAGAATTCAGCAAGAAACTATTCTTTTCTGTTACCCAGTCTCAGCTCTCCTACCAATGGACTATGTGACCCTGAGGAACTTTCTCGGCTTCTCTGGGCCTCAACTTCCCCATTTATCAAGTGAAGAATTTGTTTTGGAGGGCGAAGACAGTCTAGCTTGGCGGTTAGCACAAATGCTGATGTCACCCCACCCCCCAAGTCCCAGCTGTGGCTCTTTCTAGCTGTGTGACCTTGGACAAGACATTCAACCCTTCTCAGCCTCAGAGTCTTGTCTTTAGGTGGCGGGCGAGGATGCCTCCTTGTGGTGAGGACTAAATGATACAATTGGCATCTACAGACAAAATTTGGGTTCCCAACCCCATTGTTGAAAATGGGCAAAGAGAATGAGGAGATGACCGAAGTGGAGTCGCTGCCCTTTGCATTTAGGGTTTGGATGCTCGGATCACGTGAGCAATTCTGCTGGAGGCTGGACCTTGTGCACCAAGAAGATGCCCATCTTGAGTCTGCACACGGGTTCCCGTGTCCGCTTCCCGTGGGGATGCTGTCCCAGCTCGCCGGTGGTGGAGCCTAGCCTGGAGCCCAGGTCCACACTCACGGGCTTCCTTATACAAAACCTCAGCCCTGTGATGCCCTGGTTCCTGGCCACCCTGGCTGTGTCTGAAGGTCTTCAGCTCACTCGGTGAGGGTGGGTCCTGAGCAGAGGTCCTGTTTTGAGCCAGAGGAGCCCTGATGGAGACTTCATGAGGGAAATAGGTGAAATGCAGCCTCTTTTAGAAGGTCCAGGATGAAAATACAGAAAAACATTCCGGTGTGTGCCAGGACCTGGTTTCGCTGAGGACGTCTCTGTTCCAATACTTGGTCAGCCGAATTTTATTTCCATGGCAATGGCATTGATTTTGAACTTGATCTGAATTCAATACTATTTCTCTCATTTATCCTTGAGCTTTCCTGAGCTGGCTTCTTCATCTGGAAAAAAAAAAAAGATCTTTTAGGAGTTGTTAGCATGCTCCCCAAAAGGAGAGGTTTATTCTCTTCCTATGGATGTTTGACTCCATTTCCTTTTCCACTTTCCCGTGGGTGCTCTGGCTAAACCTTGTCCTTACAGTGGGAAAAATGGCTTAGGCCCGTCTTGGCCATTTCTTGGGTGACCTTGTCAAATGGTACTATCCCTGTGGGCCAGAGAGTGACCGAGGTTTCAGAGGAGTCCTTGGACTTAAGCAGGTCACCTGGCGCTGGAGAATGGCTCCAACAGACCCCATCTGTCAATCGAGAGGCACGGACTCAGTCATCCCTGAGGTTTCCGGGGGTCATGGAGCTGTAAGGATCTTGGTCCTCCTCTGTGGGTTTTGCTCCTGTTCTGAGAGGCTGTATGGAGGGTTTAAGCCCTCTGATGGGGGGAGGGGGGGCCTGCCCCTGGAGTTTATGCAGCTAGATAATTCCATCTCTCGGGTCTTTCCGTGACCCCTTTGGGCAGAATCTCTCATTCCAGGTACTCAAGAAACTCCCCCGTGAGGCCCCCTGGGAAAGTCCCCATTTCTTATACTCACATTTCCTCTTCTCAAGACCTACCTGTCCCGTGATGCCCTCCGCTCTGCTACCATCTCTTGACAGAACACGTTAACTTATGTTCTTATGCTAATTGCAAGTAGCAGCCGTTATCTTTCTAGCTGGACTAGCTTTCCAGCAGGGAGCCTTCGGGGTCAGTAGAAGTCTCAGTCCAACGGTGGAAATTTGGGCCGAATGACTCTAGTGAGGGAAAGATCTAGAAGTTAGCAGTACTTCCTTATCTCTCTCTAAGTTTAATCAGATTGTATATCCAGCCGCCTCCTTAGCTTGTGGGCGATGAAGGGACGTCTTCACGCCGCTAGAGCTCCCTGCTCCCGCCTTGGCTTTTAAGTTCAGAGTGGCCCGCAATGGTTCCATTGGCATCGGCTCCTGGTTGCCATGGTTACCCCATGGGCTGTCAAGCTCAGTTCTGAGGGCTGATGGAACCCCAGCCTGCTTCCTCAGGGTAAGCCCTGTGCTGGGCTCATGGACTCCCACACTCACCGGCGGCCGGACCCCAGGCCCACTCCCAGTGGGCTGAAGGGTGTGTGCAAATCCGTCTGGCCTCAGGCAGTGGGTGGGTCAGTGTGTGCCAGAAGTTAAAATCTGTAGGAGCCATTCTTTGGCATCAAGTGACCTGTTAAGTCAAGGGCTCCTTTGAAACCTCAGTCACTGTCTGGCCCCCGCTGTCTTCCCCTCCCTGTCCCAGGGCATGAGCAGGTAGATGGGGACTAGCTGAGACAGGGGAGAAGCTGGGCTGAAGCCCACCTGCACCACTGTGGAACTTGGGGCTCAACTGCTCCATGTCTCTGAGCTTCAGCTTCCTCCTCTGTAAAATGGATGCAATGACATGTTTCTTGCTGAATTGTTACAAGGACTGTATGGACCCCAACCCGGAGCCTGGCACTTTGGGGCTGCTGGAGCATTATGATCATCACAATGTTCCTCGTGCCTCTTGAATGATGTCACCAGCAGCCAATCAGAAGGCTCCTGGGCTGTTCCAACAGTGGGGCTCCATCTGTGAGCCGTGATTGGCTTTCCCAGGAGTCTGAGGCTTTGAATGACCATCTAGTCTTAAGGGACTTTGGATAATCTTGTAACAAGGGAGAGCTTCTTCTCACCAAGGCCCAAACCTCACGCCCACTTCTTCCATCTGGCCGCACCAAGTTCCCCGGAGCTGTGGGCCGAGGGCAAGCGACCGAAGTCCCATCTTACTGAGGCTTGGTGGAGCCTCCTCTGCTGGTTTTCTCCTCTGTGATCAGCACCAAAGGCCGAGACAACTGCCTGGCACGGCGTGAAGTCCAGGAAACACTTCTCCCCCGCAGTCCCCACCGTGGAGGGGCAGGTGGGCCCCGTCGAGGCGTTTCCTAATTCTCGAGATGGCCCCCAGTAGGACTGTCTCGTCTTTGTGTTTTCTGCTGGGGAGACAAATGAAGACCAGACTGAATTTATAAATATCCCACATTTTGTTGCTAATTACTGCGCTCCCACATGACTGAGGAATGCGTAAGCCGGACCATATAGTGTGAAATATGAAATGTAGACCATCCCTTATTTAGGCAAATATATGCATTCATTCATGCACGCTCGATGAATATTAGATACCAAACCTGGGCCTCGCAGAGTTAATGGTTCTTGGCACATATGAGCAAACCGGATATATTAGCTTTTCCTATATATCTACAGGTGTTTTATTCTTATTTTCTATTTGTATATAGTTTTATGCTATTTTTATTCTTATCTATATGTTTTTATCACATTTTAAGTAAGTATCCAGGACTTTTGTGGAAATATAAACCCTAAAAGTTGCTCTCTGGTATTCCAGGTTCCTACCCCGCATCCACCATCTTATATAAAAGCATCGAGCAAACGCTCCATCCTTTCCTTCTCTCTCTCTTGTGTGGTTCCCAGCAAACTGCTCTCGCCAGCCCCTCTCCTCCCCCACCCCCAGCACGGTGCCATGACCCGTGTTCTGCTTGGACAGGTTTGACACGCAGCTGGCCCAGGCCCTGGGTGAGTCGGTGTTTGAGAAGGGCCTCCGAGAGAAAGTGGCCCAGGAAAACACCAGCGTCCGGTGGGAGCTAGGCCAGCTTCAGCAACAGTTGAAGGTAAGGGATGGGAGGCACGGAGCCCTCTGCACCCTTGGGGGCAGGGTCTCACGAAACCCCACTGGGCACCTGCTGTCAATGGTGATGGGGAGAGAACTCTGTGTGGGTACCTGGTCTGCCAGCCAACCGGGGTTGTGGATCCCAGCATGCCTGAATAAAACAAATAGTGGGTGGCAGGTTGATCGTCAGACCTCCCTAGTGTCATGTAGTGAAATTGCTTTGGTCACCTGTATGCGTTCTAAGGTGCCATCTGTGAGGTCTAAGAGGTTCGGCAAAGAATGAGTCAGCTGTAGCCCCATCCAGGGGCAGGGACAGTGCCCTATCCCATGCAGGCTCCAATGCAGAGGGAGTTTGTAAAATATGACATGGGCACCTCACCCCTTACTCTTCAGTGGCTCCCTATTACCCCCGGGAGAACCTCTAACATCTTAGCCTGGCGTGCAGCTCCTTCATGATCTAGCCTAAGTTCTTTGACCCTGGAGCCAACCTGCTAACCTGGAAGAGTCATTTCTGTACACTTTGCCTCCCTGCTCCGGCAGCTCAATCTTAGCCTTGGCAGGTGCACAGCTCACAAATGGGGCAAACACTTCCTGGAGGTGTTTGAGCTCTGATGCATTGCTCTCCCACAAAGGCCACCATCCTGCCTAGGTGATCTGTCCCAGAGAGCAGCCCTTGGTGTCCCACAGGGGGTGCCGTGAGGGGCTGCAAGGGAGGTGGAGGTCGAGGTGGCATGCCTTGAGAAGTGGCGAGCGCCCTTCCAGCAGGCGGTAGACAGTGAGGAAGGGGCACCTGGTCATGTGACTCCACATCTCTGTCCCCTTTGTCGCTGTAGCAAAAGGACCAGGAAGCTGTGCAGCTGAGGCAGGAGGTGGAGATGCTGCAGGCCCATAAGCGGGAGCTGCTGGCGTCGTCTTCTCTGGGGGAAAATTGTGTCGCGGGCTTGAAAGAGAGGCTCTGGAAGCTGGAATCCAGCGCCCTCGAGCAGCAGAAAATCCAGAACCAGCAGGAAAACACCATCAAGCAGCTGGAGCAGGTAGGGAAGCCCTGTCCGGGAGCCATGCCCTGCCCCACGCTGACCCCAGTGCAGAGGGGTGTTATTAAAGCACGACATAGGCACCTCACTCAGCCGCTCCGCATCCTTCTGTGGCTCCCTATTGCCCCAGAGAATCTCTCAACCCATAAGGCTGACATTCGGATCCTTCATGATCCAGCCCTCCCCTACGGTCCTAAAAGCATCAATGTCCCCTCACGGAAGCTTGCCTGATCGCCTTCTCAAAAATAGCCCCACCCCCATGCCACATTTGCTTCCTGTCTCCAGAGCTGGTTTGTCCTCCTTCATAGTACCTGCCATCATATTTTTTAAAAATTTGTGCAATGCTTCTCTCTCCCATTCGGGTATAAGTTTCAGGAAGCCAAGGATTTTTGTTGGTCTTACTTATCAGGAACCCACAGAGCCTAGAATGAGGCCTGGTACATCATTGGTGCTCGATAAATGTTGACCCAATATCTGACATTTATTGAGCACTGTCTGTGTACCAGACTCAGCCCTAAGCTCTCCCCACGTATCATCCCGTGAATCTCCACAAGCACCTTATATGGTGAGAGAGTAGTCTGATCCCCACTCTACAGATGTGAAAGTTGAGGCTCAGAGACGTGGAGAAAGTAGCAGGGATGGGCTTGGAGCCTGCACCGTCTGACTCCACAGGGCCTTGAATACCTACCATGTGCACGGCCTCGAGGAAGATTGGAGCACCGTCTCTGGGAAATGCAAAATAACTAAGGGGAATAGGTAGGGGTATCAAATACTCCAGTACCAGCAGCCTCAATGAGGTACCACAGGAGTACTTATCTGCTTGTTTGTTTATATGCCCACCTTGTTCAACAAAGAATTCGAGGCAGCTTATAAGATGCATGCATAATAAAACAGAAAAATTAGAAATAAAAATCTGAACCAGAAAAACACAAGATAAGTTAGTTGCTAAGGAGGAGTGGGGATGGTGAATTAACACACAGGGGCACAAAACATATGATCTTACATACTTTATAGTTTTAGCTCTGAGGTTCCTGGTGGCCAGAGAGAAAAAGGAAATGTGTTACACACATGTTTTTTATTGTCCCCTAGATGAAAACAAACCAGTTCTTCAAGGGTAAACAAGACTTTTTCTGAGGCTTAGCTCTGAATAAACTTCTTATGTAGGATTTCATAAGACGCAATTATCTTGAAGTGGTTTTAAGGCTAGGGCCCCTTTTGCAAGAAAATCTGACCAGGCGGTGTGAATGGGTAAAGTGGGGACCTCTGAGCAGCAGTGATGAAGTCGGGGGTGGGGGTGAGGGTGAGGGATGCGGGGGTAAAACTGGGGTGCCAGCCCTTGCTTCTCACTTACCCCCACTCCCTTGGCACGGCCTGCTCAGTATTGAGACGTGGGGATGGTGGGCATGGACGGCCAGAGTCTTGAGCAGTTCAGAAAACACAGTTCCTTTCCTCACGCAGTCAACCTGTATTTATCAAGCAGCTACTTTGAGTCGGGTACCGTGTAGATGCTAAGCGTGCAGCTGTAAACAAGGCAGACGTGGTCCCCGCCCTCCCAGCATAGCGATGCTGATGCTGAAGGTCATGGGCAAGTTTAACTTGCAGATCTGGTCTGGGGAGCAGGGTTGGGGAGACAACCAAGAAAGACTTCCTGGAGGAAGTGCCATTTACTGAAGCTGAAAAATGGGTCTGAGTTGGCTGACCAAGAGAATTCCGGGCAGGAGGAACAGCCTGGAGGTGGGAAGGTCATGGGACATTAAGGAGCTGTAACATGGTCCCATCCAGACAGGGTCCTTGAGGCAGCTCATGGTCTGTATGACATTAGGCAGGCCGCCTGTTTTCTCTGGACTCAGTCTCCTCATCTGAAGGATGAGGTAGATGAAGTCAGAGCCTTGTCAGTCCCCTGGTCCCCCTCCACCCCGGCTGTGAATCTGTGAAGGTTCAGGAAGGGAGGGGAATCTCTGTGTGGGTCATTCAGGGACACGGAGGACGGCGCAACATCATATAGCAGCCCAGAGTCAAGAACAAAGCAAGCGCCTGGGAAAATGGTGTTAACTCTTTAAGATACCGCCAGGGAGCCACTCGGTGCTCCGAAGCAGGAAAGTTCTCCTGTGACCTCAGGGACCCGAAAGTTAATGCGGCTTCCTAAGTTTCCACCCTCAACTTACTCGGGAGGCAAGGCTGACTCAACACTTTCATCGGTCTCTAGCCTCACCCGTAACCTCATCCTGCGTTCATTGTGTCCTTATAGACATCCAGGAGATATTTATTGGTTACAATATAGCACTTTTTCCAGGGAATCTTATGTTAACTCATATACGCTTGACATAAATGGTATTGCAGCCGTCAGGAGTGTCCAAGAGGCTAGAGAAAAAGGAAAAAGAAATATTATATTTACTTGCTTAAGCTCCTCATTTTGGATTATCTTCCCATAACCTCTGTCATTTTAAAGGAGGCGAGGAAGGGAGTTGACATTTAAAGGGAGCCCGCTTCATGCCAGGAACTGTAATAGGAGCTCTGACGTCCTCTTTGCTTTAGACGCTTTGCCACAGTCCTGTGTACACAGCAGAGAATATTATCAACATTTTCAAAGACCAAGATTGTTTTTTCTCAACTTAATTTCCATGTTAGGGCCAGCAGTTGTAACCTTCTGAAGCTTGGTGAGAGACGCCAGGCAGAGCAATAAATAATCAGAAGGTTTTAGTTTCTACAATGTAACCCATCTACACGCTTCGGTTCCAAATGGTGCTTCACGGACGAACCCCATTCAAGAGTGCAGACTAATGAAAGCTTGAAGGTATAGATTCATGGGACCTGCATCCCAGAGATTCTTATTCATTAGGTCTAGGATGAAACCCTGAAATTTAAAGTTTTAAAAAATGCATTTAGGTAATTCTAATGTGTCACAAAATGTGAGAAGCAAGAGCTTGGAGCGGTTTCTCAGTTATGCAGATCGAGAAAGTGACGTCTTGAACTGGAATTGGAACCCATGACTTCTGTCACCGGTTCTAAAACCTTTCATACAATGTCACACAGTTTAAACATCACACACAACTCTTTGCTCAGAGCAAGTTTTGGGGGCTCTCATTTAAAAGGCTCATCTCCTTCCTGGGAGCACAGCTAATTATGTCAGGCTGCCAGGAAGGGAGAGGATGGTCCTTTCTCTCTGTTTTCAAGATAATGGGGAAAGAGGGAGTAATGTTTATATGCCAGGCACTGGCTAGATCCTTTACATGGATCATCTCATTGAGTTCTCAGAATTCAAAGATGGTTGTTTTTTACAGAGAAAGGGAACCGGGCAGAGTCGAGGTGAATTGTCCATAACATCCTGGGCGAGTTATCTCCCGTTCTGGGCTCTCATATCTTCATAAATAAAATTTTGTTCCACCATCCGTCCACTCACCTATCCACCCATCTAAAAACCATCACTGATGTCTCATCCAGGAATAACAAATTTTTAAGAATGATAAGAGTGATTCTGAGGCTACATTTAAACTCAGTGGGAAAGAGTCTGATTGACTGGTGATGCCTGTTACGAGCACAGGAAGGGATACAGGCAGCCTTGGGGCTGTTTGTTTACCATTTCTGACCTTCCTGGGGGCCTGGGAGGATAACTTGACCCTCATCCATGCACTCCAAACATGGACAATGCAATTGGGATGCCAAGGATGACGTGGAGGGCCTGGGGAGTCAGTGAGGGTCACCCTCACACTCTGTCCTTGCTGCCCCTCAGCTCCGCCAGCGGTTCGAGCTGGAGATCGAGAGGATGAAGCAGATGCACCAGAAGGACCGTGAGGACCAGGAGGAGGAGCTGGAGGACATCCGCCAGTCCTGCCAGAAGCGGGTATGTGAGCGGTGAGGCCAGCCACGCCCTTGGGCCCTGATGGGTCCAGCCTTGTTTCTCTTCCCTAGAGTGAAGGGGAGGCCGGGGTATGGGGATGGGGCGCTTTCTGCAACCACCTGCGACTTAGCTCCCTAGGTGCTTTGAAGGGGTGCTTGCGCAGAGGTATCTATCTTAAATATGGTCCTGGAACTTCCAGAAGCCTCTGGAACTGTCCAGCACAATCACCCCACGATTTCTCCCAGGAGCCCATGATGCCATGCGGCTGATGCCTTGGGCGAGGACGTGTATCATAGATGTTTCAAGAAGGGGACCGTCCCTTCTGGCTATTTCCCTTCTAACTCACATAATTTCTTGCATTTATCCAAGCTCTTTGCAGACGTTTAAAACAGTGTATAAAAAAGCGCTAAGTCCTTGAAATCTCACCACCTAGAAATCATCGTTATTACTATTTTTAAATATTGCCTTGTCTCTCTCTTTCATCGTATCCACACACCTGTGTATTCGTAGAGATATCATTTTGCCTAAATGGGTCATGCTGTTTTGAAGCCCGCTGTTTACACTCAGAGGTCTGTCCTGGGCCTGCTTCCATGTCGGTAAATACAGAGCAAACGTATGTTTAATGGCTTACAAGGAGTCCACTGGAGGAGCGTGCGCTAACTTACTCAAGTCTCCTGTTGTCGGACATTTAGGATGTTTCTGACTTTCTGTTACTATACTCGGTGCTGGGACAAACATCTTTATCGATGCTTTGACTGATGTGAGTGTAAGATGAATCTTTACAGCGGGATCGCGGGCACGCTTAGGGTTTGGCCTCATGTGCCAGGTTTCGTCTCTGCAGGACTTCTCCGGGTCTTTCCTAGCCTGGTGCGCATTCTGAATCTCCAGGAAGGGGCTGAGACCATTTCCCAAAGTTGACCGCAATTATTCGCTCCCTATACAGTATCTCTGTGGAGACATTAGGCTGTAGGGGTGAGAACTGGGGCGTTGGGGTCCATAGACTCCTGCCCTTCAACTTAACCACTGTGTGATCTCGGAGAAGTGATTTTAAACCCTCAACTTCCACCCAAATCCCATCCGCTCCCTGGCTCCTTGCTCTGTATCCAGGGCTGGTCAGTCAGAGACAGTTTGTAAGACACACGAGAAAGCCAGCGTTGCTATATTATTTGGAGTCGTGGAGAGCTGGATCAGGTCCCAACCCCATTAACGACCCAATGTGGGACATTGGAGAAATCCCGTAACCTTGCTCATAAGCCTCGCTTTTTTCATCTGTACAATAGGGTCATAATGGCTCCCTGGCAGGGTCGCAGCACAGATTCAAGCAGATCACCGATGGGGAAACGTTGCACGGAGTTTCCTAATAGAATCCCCGGATGTTGGAAACTAACAAGCAGCGCCAATGTGTGTGGATTTCCAGGCAGCCGGCCCTTCCAGACGAGCCAGGGAGCCGGCCTGGTGGTTGGTTTGCTCTTAGGCCTGATTAACCTACTCAAGAGAAGACTGGGTGCCCTGCAGAGCCCCCAGTGCTGCATGATCCTGGGTGGGGCTGGAGGGGGCCTTGGTGATTGTCAGACCTCGTTGGGGGATGGGAAGCTAGCTGGGCACATCCTCGGGCAGATGGGACTGCCCTGCACCCTGTCCCTGCTCCAGGGGAGTGTAAGAACTGAGCCTGTTCTTCACCCCCAGTGGTGGATGCTGCCACATCTGCTGTCAGTGCTGCTCCTCATATACTCCTTTTGGGGCCCCTTTAAGGCTCAGTTCCTCTGGGGGTTCACATGGATCATCCTCAGGGCCCAAGTGCATCCCCCCAGAGGTCCCCAGGGTTGGAGAGAAAGTCTATGATTTGGGGCTCAGCCTGACCTGTGTGCCCTCGAGAAAGTCCCATAACCTCCCAAGACTCAGTTTTCTGATCTGTGAAATGGGAGCCATGATAGAAACTATTCTCCCTTCCTTTCGCTATTGTGAGGACGAAATAGATGAATAAGTGCCTTGTAAACTGGAAAGTTCTTGGAGTTATCACTGAGCAGCCAGTTCCTGCTTATTTTCTGTTATTCCATATTTGGGGGACACGAGTGGCATTCTTTGAACTCCCAGTGGGCGCCATGCACCAGGCTGGGTTCTTTATGTCTGTCAGCTTACATAATCCTCACAAGAACTCTGTAAGGTTTATTGTCCTGCTTCTACAGATGAGGAAACTGGAGCTCAAAAAGGTGAAGTGACTCACCCAAGGCCACCCAGCTGGGAAGTAGCTGAGCCAGAACTTGATCTCAGTCCTGTCTGACCCAAAGCCCAGTGTCTTAACCAAAACACTATATATGTATATACATATATACATGCAATATATGTATTGCAATATACAGATTGCAAATGTTTAGACCACAGAAGACAATTTAGGAAGCACTTGATAGAAGTCAGCCTTGGGCAACGCTGTATCCTTTAGCACTTCCTGCATGTGAGCTTCCCAAAGGCTCTGATAAGTCCGTCACCGAACAACCCATTAACTCAGTGGTTCCCACACTTATTCTAGCGCAGACATCCCTCCGCAGCCCCCCACATCATACCTGTGAACACCATGTGGAAATATTCTACGGAACACGCTCCAGAAAACTTTGCCTTGCTTAATGGATAGTTTTTATTATTTTGTATATGTTTCAAAATGAGTTTTGGCTATTCCGGTCTTCATTCTAAAAGCAGACGTGAGCAGAGGGCCTTGAATCTCTTACTCTGAAAAGAGAGTTTTGAAATGAACTTGCTTTCTCCATACGTCGCCATCAATCATTATAATTTCCCCCTGTGTGTCAGGAGATGGAGGCCCCCAGTCCCTGCCGCTGTGCCCTCGGGTGAAGGTTGCACAATTTCTGGTGCATTCCAAGAGTGCATCACAGCATGATGAGCGCCCCGAGCCAGGGCCCCGGCGAGGTGGGGATGTGACCCAGACCTTCCTGAGGCTTTTCCGTGGACAGATTTATACAGAGAGAGAGTGAGGTCATAGAAAGGTGTTTTTCTCCTTATGACAGACTCTCACATCGACTTCACATCTGCCGACTGCCCTGCTCAGTCTGTCTCTCACGGTGGCAGGAAATCAATTGTGAGTGACCTGGGTGGGAATGCGGATGGCCGTCTGGGGTGGCAGAGGAGCTGGGGCCAGGAGAGAGAACGCTAACTGCTCTCAGCAGCAACTGACTTAGGCGTGTGTGCTTCAGAACCCCTCTCTGACTCACTTTACCCGCCTGTGAAATAGGGTTCTTGATAGTGCAAGATGGAGAGGGAGGAGGAAGGGGTGAGGTAACATATACGGGGGAGGCGGGTGGAGGGGAAGAGGGTGAGAAAAGCACTGCTAACGCGGGGTATTCCCTCCGGGGGAGTGCCTGCCTTTGCTGCGGGATTACTGAGCAATCAGAGTGACCGTAAACTAAATGAGATGCTCATCCTGATGTCTTAGCTGGTTCCGGCTGCTATAACAGAATATCACAGATCGGGGGCTTAAACCATGAACACTTATTTCTCACAGTTCTGCAGGCTGAGAAGTTCAAGACCAAGGTGGTGGCAGATTGGGGGTCTGGTGAGGGCTCTCTTCCTGGCTTGTGGGTGGCCGCCTTCTCGTTGTAGGTGGAGAGAGAGGAAGCCAGCTCTGTGGAGTCTCTTCCTGTGTGAGGGGCACTCAGCCCAGCCCGGGGGCCCCACCCACATGACCTCATCTAATTACCACCCGAAGGCCCCACCTCCAGATACTGTCACACTGGGGTTAGGGCCTCAACACAGGAATTTCGGAGGGACCGAACATGCAGTCCATAACACAGAATAATCTCATATGCAACTTTTCTTTTTTTTTTACTGCATCATTGTATATTTATCAATGGAGATGGATGCATTTTGCTCTGTTGCACATAATGTTGTGCAGAACCTTAAAAAGTCAGAGTGGCAAGAGTTGTAAATAGTCAATAGATCTTGGCATAGGCAGGCGACATCCATTAGGGAACGGGTAGGGAGCTGGGGGAGGGGGCTTCACAGTGAAGGGCAGGGGGCTCCCCACAATTGGCCGGCTCTCCCCATAGTTGTCTGGCTCCCAAGCTTTAAGGCTCCTGAGTTCTCTGTCAGAGACACCCCTTCCCAATCTCTAGGGCAGCCTTTCTGGAGCTGGACAAGGGGCCATGAGCTCCATGTCATCTCGCTCCTCGGAGGGTCCCTGCCTGGTGGTATTTGTCCCAGTGGAGCTCATTTATCCCATGCATGCCTCTGCCCTTTGTGCCCGCAGCTCCGCCAGCTGGAAATGCAGCTGGAGCAGGAATATGAGGAGAAGCAGATGGTCCTCCATGAGAAGCAGGATTTGGAAGGCTTGATCGGGACCCTCTGTGATCAGGTAAGGTGGGGACACCAGCAGACACTTGGGAGAACACATTCCCTGCCTCTGGGCCCTATTTGAGAGGCGGGTTCGTGGGGAGGCCAGCTGGAGGGGTCTCAGGACTAACCAGGGCCAGTCCCCTCACCTGGCTTCCACCTGCTTCTCTCCAGCGCCCTCTTCTCCATCACTTCTGTCCCTGCCCACGCTCACCGGCTCTTCTAAGGGGACCTTCCAGTGTCTGCACAAAGCAGGGTCTTGGGAGAGCCTGTGAGTCTAAACAGAGGGGGCCAGAAGTGGCGGATGAGGCCGCCTCACTTCAGCTGCTGTCGGGGTGAGAGTGTAGACAGCCCTTGCTTTACTGGGGTGGATGTGAATGGCCAGGGTACTCACAAGTGGCCTTGTGAAAACAAGACTTTTGCTAGAGGCTCTGAGTCAGGCAAATGTGGCTTTAAGCACTCCCCAGGCCACTTCTGTCTACACAGCTTTGGGCGAGCTGGTTAACCGCTCTGAGCCTCTGCAGGGCAGGGCCTGTGGGGTTGTTGCCGTCGCTGAATAGCAGGGTTCTCAGCTGCAGCTCTGTGGACATTTTGAGCCACATCATTCTTTGTGGTGAGGGGCTATCCCAGGCTTTGTAGCGTGTGGAGCAGCATCCCTGGCCTCCACCCATTAGATGCCAGCTGTACCCCCCCGGATGTGACAGCCAGAAATGTCTACAGACGTTGCCAAATGTCCCTGGAGAACAAAATCGACCTTCCCCCTTACAGAGAACTGCTGCCGTAAATAAGGCAGCCGTCAGAGCACAGGGCCAGCTCGTAGTTTCAGAGTTGGGAGGAAATGCTCCCTCGGCCCCTAACTATTCCTTTCTCTGCCTGTTCTTCTGCTACTTGAAACCCCAAGGTTGGAGAGGTATGCCTGTGGCTTCTATGATCTCCTTTAAAATAGCACAGGAGTGTATTTTAATGTATTTGCTTAACATGCGTTCATTGTCTTTTAATTAGCAATGATCCTGCCATCAAAGACCTTCCCTGAGAGTCATTAGTTTTGTTCACAAAGGAATGTGGGCCCCCTTCAAACGCTCATCTAGGGCAGCCGGGCCTGGACAAATAGGTGCTCACTATGCATTTTGAAAAAAGTTGATTCAATGAGTGAATCCTAGCTGTTCTGAGGAATAGGGTTCTACACATGGCAAATGGATCAGCTTGTTAATTTTGTGATTTAAATATTATACTCAAATATAAAAGCGCAAACCACAAAGGAAAAGTTAAAAATATATAAAAAAAATCACTTCCTATTAACTTTGATTTTGTCTGCTTGAACTGTTTCTGGAAGAGTCCTGGTATATTCCCACTGTTATTGTGGTTTTGCCAAGTTTTGCTTATAATTCTGTTTTAGTTTTCTCTTTATGTATTTTGAGGTTATATTTTTAGGTGCATCTAAATTTATTATTGCCTTATTTCCTTGGCAGATTGTAGATTGTTTCTTTGATTATTGTATAGTGTCCCTTTTTCTCCACAAATGGCTTTTGCCTTATTTTATTTTGCTTGTTTTTTTTAGATGCCTGCAGGACTTTTTTTTATCCCTTCATGTCCAACCTTTCCAAATGTGTGTGTGTGTGTTTCATTTAAACAGCTGGATACTTTTTAACCCCATATTTTAGTCTCTAACTTTTCATAAGAGAATCTAGTTCATTTACATTTATTATAATGACTGATATATTTGAAATTATTTCTAGTCTCTTATTTTTGCGTTTAGTATTTGCTGGTTTATTGTCCTTTTTCTTTGCTTCTTTCTTTATTCCTTTCCTGCTTTTAGACCGATTGATAACATTTTCTGTGATCCCTTTTGTTCTACTGTTCGTTCTAAAGCTACAAACCATGTCTTTATTCTGTTAGTAGATAAGTATTTAATCTTAATTTTTTTCTAACAGACTTTATTTAATTTTTACAGCAGTGCTATGGGATAGTTATTATTAGTTTCTTCATGTGAGAGAAGTGAGGCTCAAAATGTATTGCAAATTGCCCAAGATCATATAGCTTGTTAGCGGTCTAGGTAGATTTGAAATGAGGTCTATATTATTCGAAAGCCTATTTATTTTTTTAATCTAGCACCTTGCTGCTTAAAAGCAATTAAAGTCCAGTTAACTAGAATCAACTTTTGTTGACTGTGTTGATTTTTTCATAATGTTATCGGGAGGTCCAGCTCTGCCACTAATTTACTGTGCGACCTTCAGCAACACGCATTCCCCTCCAAGCCTCAATTTCCCCATCTGTAAAGGGACTTGGTTATCCCTAACAACATTTCCAGGTCGTATTTTAAAAGTATTTGGAGAGATCTTTGACAACAGACATTTAACAACTGCCCCAAACAATTTGCCTTCATGATAAATGGTGAAACATTTGAGGTTTGAATACAGTTTCCCACAAGAACACTAAACATCATTTAGATTTATTGGTTAATTATTCACCAGATTTATCCAAATTTGAATCTTCATGCTGCAAAATGTGAACTTGCAGAATGACATTTATTTCCCATTAAGCTAATGAGATTTTTTTTTTTTTTGCCCTCCTCTCCCGTAGTAATTCATTATGATGGGGAGGATGACTTGTCTGAGATTTTGTTGTGAATTTTGTTTGCAATAATTCCTCTGGAAAGGAGATGGTGCCAGCATTTTTAGGGGCTCTCTGGCAGTGAAGACGGTAGGATCTGAGCCATCCCTACTGCATGGTCAGTGACAACATCAAGGAATGTCCCTCATGCCAACTTGCCCCACAGCAGGATTAAAGGCACTTTAGAATATATGCAGAGCAAGAACACACACAAAAATAAGAAAGATGCAAAGCACACTGTTTGAATGCAATCATGGGAAAGACCCTGGGCTCAAGTTAATAAAGTGGGATTCAGGTTCCACCAGGTGCTGTGGTGCAGTGGTTAGAGACTTGCATTCTAACGCTGAGCTTCCTGGGTTCAAATCCCTGGGCAGCCCCTTAGTAGCAGTGTGACCTTAGGCAGATCACTTACCTGCTCTGTATTCGTTTTTTCAGCTGTACCTCCATTTCCCCAGGACAGCACCTACTTAAGAGCCCCACACAGCTCACAAGGCAGGAGCTGGTTCCGGGCAACTTCTCTCGCTCTGTGACCTGGCCCACCCTCATGTTTTATACCCTGATGCTAATCACCCAGAATTGCATGTACAAGACAGTTTCCTGGCCCTCTATCTCGCCCATGCAGTGCCTTCCACCTGCAGTGCTCTTCCTGAACCTCACCCAGCTCCTGCTTATCTCAGACCCTTCCTGACCCTTCCCAGCCTGAGCTGGGTGACGCTCCCCTGTGTCTTCATAACGCTGTTTTCTCTCATCATCTATTTTACTCAAATTACCTCTCTGCTGTCAGAAAAGCTGGGTTCATATCCTAACTCTGCCACTTATTACTAACTGTGTGATCTTGGGCAAAACTATTTCACCTCTGTGAGCTTCCGTTTCGTCATCTGTGGGATGAGAATCATAATACTACGCACCCCATACATTCATCGGGAGGACTAAATATGTTAATATCCGTAAAGTGTTTAGAACAGTGTCTGACACTTAGAAAGCCCTCCATAAATGTAAGCTATTACTACTTTTATAAAGGCAATAACAATAATGTCTATTTTTAAGAGATTGTCACAGGAGTTAAATGCAATAACACGTGACAAAGGGCCTGGCACGATTCCCAGTCCTCCGCTCAGCAGGTGAGAATATGTGTGTGTGTGTATATATATATTAGACCAGCATTTTAAACTGAGCAAAGCCGTACATCAGAGCATAAAGAGGCTGTATTCTAAGAACCAACTCATTTTTCAAAGAATTCGAAACTCGTGCTAGAGAAATAATAAGGCAAAATCTAGAGAAGTACATTCTGGGTCATCAAACAATACTCATAATCCTTTATATTTGTAAAGCACTTGACAGCGTACAAAATGCTTTCAATCCATTATCACACCTGATCCTTGTCTTGTCTCGACATGGAGGATAGAGAATTTTTTTCTTTTTGTTCTTTTGGAGAAAAGGAAACTCAGGTTCAGAAAGGTCGCATGACTCAGCCACAGTTCCCGCCAGCCAATGGCGAGCCAGGATGTAAAGCCTGGGTCACCTCCTTCTAAATCCCACATTCTTTCTAGAATATTCTGGGGCCTTCTGAGCCTCCCAGGAAATGTTTGCACTTGGTGTAGGGACACAGATATCTAGGTGTATAGAAACTGGGTCCCACGGTTGAGACACCTATATCCTATTTTCTTGGAAGCTCCCCACCTGACTGATGACGCTGTGTTCTTTCCTCTGGTCCCCTGAAGAGAAGGGGACTGTCAGGCTCTTTTAGAGACGCAAGCCCAATGTTTTTAAGTCAATGCCCTGTTTCTAGGGGAGACCGTAGGCTGTCGGGGTTTCACGGCAGGCCCCTGTTGTGACTCTGTGTCTCCCTTGGTTGTCTCTGCCTGTGTTGTTGACCTTTGAGAGTGGTCACCCTCCTGGTGCCAAGTCCAGAATGTGGCTTCCTCAAGAGCCACCTGACAACTGTTTGCTTGGAGTACAGGGCCTGCAAATTCAGGATTCTAGGGGAAGGAATGTGCTCTCCTCTGGGTAAGCTCCCTCTGCTGAAAATGACCTCATCTACCCGTCCTTAAACTGGCACAAGGGACCAGCTCGAGGGACAAAAAAGCTTGATTGAGACGTTCAAACGCAGCAAGCGATTTTTACTACTCTTTACCGAAGTGTAACACACACGCAGAGAAGCACGCCGTATCCCACTGTACAGCTCAATGAATTTTCATGAACTCCTCAAACCAGCACCCAGATTAATAGCGCGAATAACGGCCCCCTCCTGGACTAGCCAGGCCCTTCCCTCCAGGGTGACTCCTTGCTTCTGCCAGCAGAGGGCCTCACCGGGCAGGCGGGCTCCCGCGAGGTGAGGAGAGGCCCCACTGAGGACTTTCATGCAATTAAAGATGAGACAGAATGACTTCGGGTCCTCACAGGCTGCCATCACAGCAATGACGGCAACTCATCTTCCTCGTGCCTTTCCTATGAGTCGGGCACAAAGCTGAGCCCATATTTAATTTTCGCAGCAGCCCTGTGTGGTTGATGCCATTCCCATGTTCAGATGAGGAAACTGAGGCTCAGGGAGGAGAAGGGTCTTGTTCAAGGTCTCCCAGTGTGAGTGGTGGAGGCAGGATTCAAATCCAGGGGGCCTGGTTCCAGAGAACTAGGATTTGGGCCACTGCTTTGCTGTCCTAGCTCACAAGAGCCCTCCCTTGGCTTCCAGATCGGCCATCGGGACTTTGACGTCGAGAAGCGTCTTCGGAGGGACCTCAGAAGGACCCATGCGCTGTTGTCGGACGTACAGCTCCTTCTGGGGACCATGGAGGATAGCAAGACGTCGGTCAGCAAGGAGGAGCTGGAGAAAGTGCACAGCCAGGTGGGTGCTGCTGGGCTGCAGAGGAAGCTGCAGCCAGCAGTGGGGGAAGAATGGCTCCCCATCCCGGGAAGGGACATGGCCACAGTGCTGACCTCCGAGCTTCACAGACCTGCAGGGCGATGGGGGCCCCCGGGGGCTCGGTAGGTCCCCTGGAGGTGGTAGGTGAGGGGGAGGTGTTTACAAATGACTGAGGGGTTCTGTTTCTTTCTCAGGGCTGAGGTCAAATGTGTCTTGAGGGATTGGGCAGAACAGGGCCGTGGGGCAGAATGGCTGAGTGCAGCTCACATGCATGTGTGCGTGTGTGTGCGTGTGCGTGTGTGCGTGTGTGTGTGTGTGTTTGGTGACCACCCGGGCTGGGCATGAAACAAATGGGAATAGTGCTAATAATGCAAAGCTTACCCCTAATGACAACAATAACAAAAATAGCCACGTGCCTGCCTATTGGGAGGCTAGTGATACCGACCACGACGGGATGCTGGTCCGTGGCTGCTCCCTTCTGGAGCCCCCACCATGTACCGGGTACTCTGTACAGAATGTTGCACTGAGTTCTCAGGAGAACTGAGGGACGTGAGGATCATCACCTCCATTTCACAAGTGAGGTGACTGGGTGGCAGAGAGGGGAGGTGACCCCCCAAAGTCACACGGCTAGAAGGTGGCCGAGCCAGGATTCGAACTCAGGGCTTGGGCCCACCATCCCTGGCTGACTCAGAGGAGGACCAGAGCAGTGAGTCTGAGGGAAGATGGAAATGAGGCCAGGCAGGAGCTGGGGACCTCAGGAGATGTGCCAGGTGCGGCCATGGTGGCCGGGGCGGTGGGTGTGCAGAAGCGTGATGGGCAGATCCCACAGTGTGAGGGGAGCCTTGGGGAGAGACGGCCCGGAGCAGAATGACACTCAGGATGTGCTGGCTGTCCCCCGGGGAGCTGGACACACACACAGAGGCTCGGGGCCCTGCTGGGGGTGTTGCGTCCATGCATTTGGTGTCCTTCTAACGTACGCACACCCCACCCTCGGATAAACCACCGTCTGAATCCAAGTGTGGGGAGACGAGCATTTCCGTCTGCCTTCACCGTTTCTCCTTCTCTGAGTGTTGCCGTCGTGTCTTCCTCCTCCTCTGGGCTTCTGTCATGCCACATGGCCGGGGGCTTCTTTATCTTCACAGAATATCCCCAGAAACTCACCTGGGTCACATTGGACTGACTCTTGAACAAGACTCCATGCTTCCTGAGGGCAGGACTCTGTTTTGTTCGCCTCTGATGACACCCATCCAGTCCATTGCACATCAGGAATACTGAATAAATGCCTTCCTGTGGAATTCAATTGGCGCATCCTCCTCTTTTGACAAATGAGGAAATCAAAGAACAGAGAGGGTGAGGGATTTGCCTGAGGTCACACAGCCAGTTAAAGGCAGAGCCGGGCCTCAAGCCACATTCTGTGACTCCAAACCCAGTGCTCATCTCTATTCCTTCTGGAGAAGCTTCTGAGAGTCAGCAGTCCCCAGGAAGTCTGTGGGGGGCAGCAGGGTCTAGCTCCAGGTGTTAGAAACTGGATCCAGACTTCCACTGCTTTCTGCCTCTAGCGTCACTTTCCCAACTGTAAAATGAAAGGATTCAGATACAGATTATTAGCTAAAGTAGACCTGTTTTAGAAAAAAGAAACAGAGACCTAAATAGCAGACTTGATTTCTGTTTCTCTGTTAATGTCCTTTTCCTGTTCCAGAATCTCACCCCGGGCGCCACACTGTGTTTAGCTGTCACACCTGCCTGGTACCCTCTGGTCTGGGACAGTTTCTCAGTCTTACCTTGTTTGTCATGACCTTGACAGAGTACTGGCCAGGTAACCTGTAAAACGTCCCCAAGCTGGGTTTGTCTGATGTTTTTCTCACGACAAGACCAGAAGGGCAGAGCTGTTAAACCAGAAGGCACATCAGGGCCCTTTTCTCTTGATAATTCTATGATTCTTAGCAGTCTTCGTCATCCAGACACTCTCCTCTAGGGTGACCAACCATCTTGGCTTGTCCCCAACTGTCCTGGTTTTGGCACTGACAGTCCTGTGTCTCAGCTGAGTCCTCAGCGCCAGGCAAACCGGGGCAGTTGGCCACTCTCTTCTCCTCATGGCCATGTCCGAAAACTAGAATCATCTGTCTTGAATGCATCCCCTCACTCAATCCTCACGATTCCCCTGGGGAGAGGGGAAGTGGTGTTGTCCCCATTTTACAGATGGAGAAATTTTGTCCAGAGAGGGGAAGCAATGTGCCCAAGGTAACACAGCAGGTGAGTGGCCGAGCTGGGATTCAGACCCAGGGCTCATGATTCTTCAGTGCAGGATCTGGGGGTTCCTTTGCCTCACCCTGCGTCTTCCTGTCTGTCTGGCTAGCCAGGTGGGCTGGGGACCCTGAGCCTCTTGACTTGCCTCAAGTGGGCAGGGATGTCTGAGCCCTCGGTCAGGGGCAAGGCACCCAGGGTTCATGCAGCCCCCTTGGCAGGGACCACTTGCTCCTCCTGTCTCCCACTGGAGCATTCCTGATACCACAGCATCCACACCTTCCCCGTCCCCACAGATAAATGTTCTCGAAAAGGAACCACGGTGTGTTTGTTTCCTTTTCTTTTTCTTTCTTTTTTTAGCATCCATGAGAAATCTCCCTCTGCAGGGTTAAAATGTGTGTTCTCAGAAAATAGCGGTGTTTCATGGAGGCGCCTTGAGCTGAATCAAAGAGCCTCATTCTTCTGAAAGTCCTTCTCCCCGTCTCTGCATCCGCCTCCTATCAAAGGGAATTCACAGCCTTGGCTTTCTGTCACTGTTGTCATGGAAATCGTTATAAGGATGGGATGGCGTGGACCAGAGGTCGGGGTACAGTTGCTTCGGCTCCCAGCACACGTGGCCCGGATGCTGGAGTCGGAGATAATCAAATAAAGTGGCGATGACATTGGGCGTCGCTGCATCTCCTCCCCGATGGACGGTGTTTATCCTCTACCTGAAGGCTCCAGGGACTGACAGAGGCGGGGGAGCAGACAGGAGGGGGTGGGGAGCTAGCTTGCTGCTGATTGCCTCTCAAGTGTTGGGTATGCTGCCGAACAATCCTGTTCCTTCATCCATCCATCCATTCATTCATTCAGTATTATGCAGCACCTACTATGCGTCAGGCAATGTGCAAGGTCTACGTGGACAGCCGTAAGACAGGTGTGGTACCCTCCCCCCCTGAAACTTACATCTGATGGAACAGAAGACAATCAAATGATGATTCAAATAAATGGTTACATCCCAGCTGAATTCAGGTGATAAAGGAAATAAGCGGGGTCTGGAGCAGGGAGTCGTAAGGGGTCCCGTTTAGCTTGGATGGTCAGCTAAACCACCCTGAGAAGGTGAAGCGGGCAGGGACCAGGACATGCACAGCCTGGAAGTCTGGATTTTATTCCAAGGGCGCAGAGAAGCCACTGGGAGGTTTTGAGCAGAGGGGGCATAATCCGATTCGCAGTTAGAGGTCACTCTTCCGTGCAGAGAACGGATTGTGGAGGGAAGGAGCGGGTGCCGTTAGGAGGCTAGGGCACTGTTCTGGGCCAGAGGAACTGGCTGCCTGGGCAAGTGGTGATGGAGATGGCGAGAGGGGTCAAGCTTGGGGTTCAAGTAGACGGGACTTGCAGATGGTCGGGGTGGCAGCAATAAGTACATTATTTAGGTAATCCTCGCCATACCCCTAAGAGGTGGATATTTCTACTTTTTGACCCATTTTACTAATAAGGAAACATGTTCTGAGAGGTTGAGTAATTTACCCAAGAGCACACAGCAGTATGTGTCGGAAAGCTGTGCGTGCCAACAGTTTCAGACTTAGGCAACTAGGTTTGCATAATATGGGTCTGTTAACCTTTGTCAAGCACCTACTATGTTCTAGGATTTTCCCTGGTGTCTCAGGGTCCCCAAACTTGGCTGCACACCAGATAACTTAGTACCATTAAAAAATCACAGATTTCTGGATCCTACCCTCAGAGTTTTTTTTAAGTCTGGGTTGGGACCCAGGACTTAGTATTTTAATGGTCGCATCAGGGGCTTCTGATACTGGTCCTAGGGCCAGCATTTGGGTATCATGGACCTCATTTATCCCCCCTTTTCAAGTTCAGTGGCAATACATCCGTTTTGCAGATGAGACAAATGATGGCGAGGTTATATTAGTGCGACAGATCTTAGTTCAACTGATTTTAAAATTAATTGAATTTCGAGTCAAGTGAACTGGATGCAGCGCCTGCTAGTTTTGTGACCTTTGACAAGCGACGTGAACTCCCTGAGCCCTTTGCCTACAGTGGAGCGTCCTCATCGCTTGATGTCCCAGGAGGTTGCAGGGGGCTGATGAGGTGGAGCCAGCGAGGGCTTCAGAAACTCGGACACCCTGCAGCCTTCACAGCTCGCTGCCCATGGTGGGATCACCCAGAGGAAGGTTTGCTCTGGAAGTGCACGGGGAGGGTAGGGGTCCTGAGGCAGCTATGAGAGAACTGCATGCATTCGGCAACTATGGATTCATTTGTCTCCACTTGGGGATGAATTTAAGGCCAGCCTGCAGGGAGACAAGACCAGAAGGGCAGAGCTGTTAAACCAGAAGGCACATCAGGGCCCTTTTCTCTTGATAATTCTATGATTCTTAGCAGTCTTCGTCATCCAGACACTCTCCTCTAGGGTGACCAGCCATCTTGGCTTGTCCCCAACTGCAGGGAGATGGAGGAGACAACAAGGTCCCTGCCCTCGAGGGTCCCCTGGTCCAGGCAATGGGCAGAACTAGGAGCAGACTAGTGACAAGCAACGTGGCGAGCTCTTTATCGGGGTGATGCTGGCATTTAGCTAGAGAGGATGCCCTTGATTTAGCGGTGGGAGAGGAACTAGCAGCTTCAGCGGTCTCTTTAAAGATGGAAATGACTTGCTGGTTAGGTAAGATGCACGTGGCCATTCTAGGATCATAAAGGGCTGAGGCACGTGGAGATGGGAAGCGTGTTCCCCTTGGCACCGTGTTGCTGGAGTAGAAAGTGCCCGGGAGTCAGAGCAGAGAGGATAATATCAGTAATTGAGGCTGGAGCCAGCTCACGAATGGTTTAGTGAACCCGGCTAAGGAGGTTGCGCTTTATCCCTAAGGTAATAGGGAGCCATGAAGAGCTACGGAGCAGAGAAGGACGTGGTCAGAAGTGCTCGTGAAAAATGGCAGGGTTCCAGGTCCAGCTGAAGCACTGATGTGCGACATGCCAGGCTCCATCAGCAGCCTGGGAGAAGGCTCCCTCAGACAGAGCATCTTCTAGAGTCCCTGGGTTCTTCCCAAATGGACAGGCACCCCCTCTGCCTATTGCCCCGCTGTCCAGAATCCCAAGCGAATTGTTAATCTCTTTCCACCCACTTTCTCTCCATTGGGAGCCTTGGATAGATCTCAGATCATGTCTGAGGTTTAAGACTCTGCTGATAAAACATGGAAGGTTCTAGAGCGAGGTAGAACCTTTTCGATTCAGATCCTCCCTCTGCTACCTAATTAGCTATAGGATTTGGGGCAAGCCACTCTCCCTTTCCCACTTAAAAGGGGCCGTGGTATTCCTGGCTCCTTGGGTTGACATAAAAAACACGAGACCATGGATTTGAAAGAATTCTTGAGACTGAAAACTATGAGACGATGATTTCAAAATGTAGAGCTCCCCTCCGGCTCCCTGGTCCCCCACGCTGGTGTTGGCTGTTGGAAACCTTTGGTTTCTGGGCACACGATTTTACAAGACCTCGTGGAACAGGCAGACAGGTGAGGTGTGGGGTGACTCTAATGACACCTGCTCCTCAGGAGCCAATTACTAAATAATTCCCATGGAATGTTTCCACTGGAAACAAACTCATCTGGAGACACCAGCAACTCCAACAACCAAGACACATAATTGAGATAATTGCTGTGCATAAATAACACCGTGAGGAGCAGATGCTGCCACCTGGCTCTGAGGAGAGAGCTGAAGACGTCTTCTCCAGGACAATGGTTCCTCCTTTTTCTTCATTGGATTCATGCTCTTGACTTTTGTCTCCTCCCCAAAGGGACTACGTGATTTGCTTTTTGTTAAATGGAGAAGAGTTTGCACTGAGTTGCACTTTATTTGTTTGCTTAATTCATGCCAGGGGCTGTATTCACCACTTCCTGCCGAGAACAAAGCTGTCACCCCACCTCTCTTCTCTCACAGTCTCCTGGGTTTGCCCCTGGGATAGGACACAGGATGCCCTCCCACTTGGCCCCTTTGTGTACCTGTCTCCTCATTCACCTTCCAACGTCTTAAAGGCAGGAGTAGAATGAGTGAACATGTTATAAAACTTGTCCAAAGTCACAAAGGTAGTAAGAGATCGAGGTGGGGTTTGAACCCACGGAGTCTGACTTCAACACCTGGGAACTCAGTAACCACTAGCCCAAAGCACCAATGCGCCTCCTGTTGGCCCGCTGCCGTCTCTGGGCGCTCACATCCCTTCTGGAAGCCCCGAGTGCTCCCGTCGGCCCTTCCGCTGGGGGATTCTGGCTCAGCTTCAGGGGACCTATTGGGCCTGGTGCATCCGCTGCACAATGACCTCCCAGGGGTGGTCAGGTCACAGTCTGAGGTCCTCCTGTGAGCGCACGCGAGACCTGTAACTCTTGATTCCTCCCCAGCGCCCTTCGTTGGGACATTTGTCACCGCGTATCACGCATGCTCCCATGAGACGCTGTAAACAGCTCATAAGCTCTGGGAAGATGACCCTGAGGGGAGTTTTTTGTGCGACTGAATGCCTTGGGGACACTTCTCCCCAGCCAGGGACCACAGGACAGGCGGCTGGAATGTTTTATTTGAAGAGACTTTTTTTTTTTAAAGATTATGTTGGAATGAGTTGATTCAATATTAACATAACCTCCTGTCAGAGGAGATAAAGACTGAATTGTAATTGGTTAAAAACATGGTTATCATGGGCCGGTTCACCCCACAAATATTGACACTTCGAATACGGTGATGGATGAGGTGGGAAAGGCGGGGTTCGTTATAGGCAGGGCGTGCCATTTATGCATCTCCCCCAAAGGGCCTGGGACCGTTAGCTGTGGAGGGCCAGGCCCCCGGAGCAGCTCAGCCGGCCACCAGTGTAATAATAACCATCTCGATATTGATAGTGAGCATCCGTGGTTTACATCGTGCTGGGCACAGGGCCGAACACTTGGATGGCATGACCTCATTCTGTCCCCCCATCTCACTTGAACACAGTGAATTCCGGGAGGGCAGGGCCTCTTCAGTTTGGGGGCCTGAGCGTAGCAGTGTGTCTGCATCCAGCAGGCGCTCAGTGAACGAGGAGGGACTGACGGGATGGCCTGTGACTCCACCGGAAGCAGCTCGTACGATGTCCACCTTACGTAGGAGGAAACTCAGCATACAGGAAACTTGCCCAAAGTCACAGAGTTTCGGAGGAACTGAGATTTTTTAAAAAATAACAACTTTTGACAGCATTTCAAACTTACAGAAAAGTGGCAAGAATAGTTCAAAGGACTCCTGTGTCTCCTCCTCCTCCTCAATTCATTAATTTTTAAAATTTTGCCACATTTGCTTTCTCATTCTCTAAATTATATTTTCTGCATTTTTTGAAAACACGTTACAGACATGAGACTCCTTTGCTCTAATCAAAATCGGAAGATTTAACGTTGATAAAATACTGTTTTCTAATCCGAGGGTCAGCGAGCTGTGGCCCACATGCCACATTCAGGGTACGGCCTGTTTTTTTTGTTGTTATTTTGTTTTTTGTTTTTTTATTACTGCCTCAGAGCTGAGAACGGTTTTCATGTTTTTAAATAGCTGCATTTAAAGTGTTTAGATGACTATCTACATATATCTTTCAATTTTGCCCTTTGGCCTGCAAAGCCTAAAATTTACTATGTGAACCTTGAACAAAAAGTTTCATCTTATTTGCTGACTATTCGAGTTTTTCCCATTGCCCCATGAATGTTCTTTATAGAAATTTTTCTCCCTGTTTAGGATCCAACCTGGGATGCAAAACGGCTTGCATCAGTCTTCATGATGTCATAGGTCCTCGGCGTTTCTTTGTATTTAATGACGCTGGCCTTCTCGGAGAGCTCGGGCCAGCTATGTTGTAGAATATTCTTCCATTTGGGTGAGCTGGAGTTCGAGCCTCCTTCTTTTTTATTTCAGAGCCATTTGGATTTGTGCAGGTCTGAGGGTGTTCCCGGGGCACAGGACTTCCAATGTGAAAACCAGAAAAGTCTTAAGCAAACAGGGATGAGCTGCCATCCTATAGCCAGCGTCTGAGGCACTGAGTAAGCCTGGGGAGGAGAAAAGGGCCCCTGGCCTTTCGGTATGGCCTGTTCTCAAGGGGTACCCGTAGGTTTAGGGGAGAGCGTGAACGGACCAGAGGCCAGTTTAAGAGTCTTTTCTCGATTATCTGCTCATGTGGCTGCTTCAGTGAATTCTCACCATCCACTTGTTCCAGCCTTGTGTCTTGCTTTTCTTGCTCATTTATGCACGTGAGACTCATTGCTATTATTCTATATTCTAGTTGATTCATTCTCCTTGCTATTTTATGAGACGACACCACAGTTTATCCATTTTGACATTTATGGACATGTAAGTTGTGTCTAGATTTTGGTTATTAGGAATACAGCCACTGTGAACATTTTTCCTACGTTATTTTACTTGTGCTGGGGCACAAGCGTGTGCATTTCTGTAGAGTGTGTACACCCAGCCGCATGATGTCTCTGGCTCATGGTACACATGTTTCTTCAACTGTAGTAGATACTGTCAAATGGTTCCCCAAAGCATCTGTGGGCATGGGCACTCCCAACAGCAGATGCGAGATGCCACAGGCGTCCCATCCTTGTCAGCACTTGGTACTGTCGGTCATTTGCATTTTAGCCATTCTGAGGAGGACGTGTTTTTGCAGTTCTATATTGCGTTTCTTTGATGAATAATGAGGTGGATCAGCTTTTCAAAGTCGATCGGCCACCTGGAGAGCTGCTTCTGCTGTTCAAGCCGTCTGCTCATCTTTCTTGGGTGGTTTTCTTACTGATTTGTGGGATATGCTGAGTGTAAGCTCTTTGCTGGGTGTATGGCAAATATTTCACCCCACTTTGGGGCTTGCTGTTAGATTCTCTTAGTGGTGTCATTTCATGACTAGAAGTGCTTCATTTTAAGGTCACCCAACTGATCAATCGTAGATATTTTGGAACCCAAATTTAAAATCACTTGGTTAGGCAGAGGGTGTCTGGTTAGCTGAATGCTGTGGGTAAGTGAGTCTTGTGGTGCAGGATGGTGGGAAGCCCACCGCCCTACTTGGGGGTCCGGCCGGGCCTCGTGGTCCTGTGCCCCTCTGCGCTGTCAGGCTCTCCTGAGTTGTTCTACTCCAGGAACGGCAGAGCTTTCTTTGTAAAGTGAGGAAGATTTGAGCTATCCCGGAGCTTTTCAAGCGTGTATGTGTCTGTTTACTTTTTAGCAGAAGCAGCCCCCTTGTTGAAGGGAAATCTCATTAGAGGGCCCTCTGCCTTGAGCCTCCCCTGGCCAGCCCTTGACTGGGCTCCCCTCATTTATCCCGAAGTGACCTCCTTCCAGCTTGGAAGAAAGGGACCCACTTGGGGACCCGGAGTTTGGTGAACAAGTCTATGGTCACTGTCCCCGTCCAGGTCATTTCCTCCTGCAGGGGAGGGTCCTGCCCACACGGCCCGCCCCTCATCCTTCCTAGGGAGCCCACTGTCTGGACACCAGCCGGCGTCTGGGTCAGAGACCTGTGCTTGGGGGGCCCCGGGGAGCAGATGGGCAGCGGGTGGCTTCCCTGGGGGGAGTGGGGCTCGAGTGGGCAACCCACGTTGAGGGGTGGGCAGCTCAGGCTGCAGACTCAGGCAGCCCTGCTGACTGGCCGGGTCTAGCCTTGTGTCTTGCTTTTCTTGCTCATTTATGCACATGAGACTTACTGCTATTATTCTATGTTCTAGTTGGTTCGTTCTCCTTGATATCAATAAATGATGGTCCTGTAGCACAATGTAGGGGAAATTATGGAATGTTTCATGTGTGCCCAAATAGCTTGAGATCAAGGACACAGAATGGAACCACAAAATGGTCTTAGGAAACGTCCCCTTGGGGCCTCTGTCATCCAACTTCTGAGTCTCATAGACCATTGGTGGACCTGGCTCTTTTTTTTTTTTTTTTTTGAGGAAGATCAGCCCTGAGCTAACATCTGCTGCCAATCCTCCTCTTTTTGTTGAGGAAGACTGGCCCTGAGCTCACATCCATGCCCATCTTCCTCTACTTTATATGTGGGACACCTACCACAGCATGGCTTGCCAAGCGGTGCCATGTCCGCACCTGGGATCCAAACCGACAAACCCTGGGCCGCTGAAGCGGAATGTGGGAACTTAACCACTGTGCCACCGGGCCAGCCCCTGGCCTGACACTTTTTTTTTTATTTTTTATTAATGTTATGATAGATTACAACCTTGTGAGATTTCAGTTGTACATTTTTGTTAGTCATGTTGTGGGTACACCACTTCCCCCTCTGTGCCCTCCCCCCACCCCCCCTTTTCCCTGGTAACCACCGATCAGATCTCCTTATCAATATACTAACTTCCACCTATGAGTGGAGTCATATAGAGTTCGTCTTTCTCTGACTGGCTTATTTCGCTTAACATAATACCCTCGAGGTCCATCCACGTTGTTGTGAATGGGCCAATTTTGTCTTTTTTTATGGCTGAGTAGTATTCCATTGTGTATATATACCACATCTTCTTTATCCAATCCTCAGTTTCTGGGCATGTAGGCTGGTTCCACATCTTGGCTATTGTAAATAATGCTGCGATGAACATAGGGGTGCAATGGACTCTTGAGATTTCTGATATCCTAGGTTCTTAGGATAGATACCCAGTAATGGGATGGCTGGGTCATAGGGTATTTCTATTTTTAACTTTTTGAGAAATCTCCATACTGTTTTCCATAGTGGCTGTACCAGTTTGCATTCCCACCAACAGTGTATGAGGGTTCCTTTTTCTCCACAACCTCTCCAACATTTGTCACTCTTGGTTTTGGATGTTTTTCTGGCCTGACACTTTTAATGTCTCCATTTCATAAATTTGCTGGATCTCAGGGCTCCTGTGGTGTGAGGTGCTGGTGAGCCCCTTCAGGGAGAGCCTTTCTGTGGGAGGTTCATTCTCCCGAGAGTCTTGATGGGATGTCGAGGCCTGGAAAGGGCTGCCATTAGCCCGCCAAAGACACCATTTCTTAGACAGAATGCTTCCCCGGGGCATTTGTGATGCAATATTTTTAAATCCTCTGAGTTGTTCAAACCAGACCCAGAAATCCAGGTTCTAACCGTTCTGCTGAAATATCAGAATTTCTGCTCTCCCCGCCTCGTTCCGTCTGTCTAGCCAACCCATCGAGGAGCTTTAATAAGTCCAGAGGAAACATTTTACCCGGGTATTTAAAGCAGGCAGATGGCTTCGCGGAGGAAAGTGACGCTATTCATGGGCTTGTGGCGGATGGAAATGCGCCGGTGCCCTGAGTGAAAGGAGGTGGGTGCTGGGGACACAAGGGCTGCGATGAACTCAGAGAAGGACTCATGTGCACAGGGGGTGCTGTGTGGGGGCCCAGAAATTGCCTGGGTTTGGAGTCTCCTCCTCTTCAGTCTGGCCTTGGGCAAGTCACTTCCTCTGCCCGGGCTGCCGTTTCCTCCTTTGTAAACTGATGAGGGCTGTTTCCGTCCTTGCAGGGCTGGTGTGGGCTATAGGGGTAACGACCGTCAGGTGGCCCACGGGTGCCTGATGCAGTAGGTGATGAAGAAATCTTCCCTCCTCTGTCCCTCAGTGAATAATCAGGAAGGGAGAGTATTTATCCCTTCATGGGGAGGGATCATCCACAGGGTAGGTAAGCTGTAAACGATGTTATTCTATCACAGGGTTTTGGGTAGGGCTATTTTGATCCAGCTTTGGCAGAACAGCATCAACAAACACTATCTCCAGTGGTTTTGAGTGTTTACTCTGGGGCTGACACTGTATGTATTGTTTCCTCTAACTTGCTCACTCATTCTGTATCTGGGTTCCAGGTGACCGCAACCCAGCTCAAATTGGCTGGAGCAGAAAAAGGGAATTTATTGGCCAAGATATCTGGAGTTCTGAGGCTAGGACTGCCTTCAGGTTTGGCTGGATCTAGGTGCTTAACAGTGTCATTAAGAATGTGTCTCCTACCTCCTCAACCTTGATATAACCTTGTAGTCTTAGGAAGGCACTTCCTTCTTGGTGGAAAGAGGACCCTCAGACACTCCAAGCTTGTGTTCTGCATTAGAAAGAACCAACTTTGTTTCCACGGCCCCAGCAAGAATCCTTGCGTCAGCCATGCTGTTTTCCCACAAGCAACCTCTATGGCAATGGGAGGTGGTGCTCTGATTGGCTAGGCTGAGTCACGTCATCTTCTCTGGGCCTGAGAGGGCAGGGGAAGCCCCACCAGAACCACATGGACATTTGGGGGGGTGCACATTTTCTGCAGGGAAGATGGGGTGTAGATGCTGTGCAGCCACGTCATAAGATTTCCCCTACAGAGCGTGTGCGGTGGGCATCCCTGTTGCAGATGCAGTGCAGGGTAATGCCTCAGAGTGGGGACTTGGTGGCCAGATGGCCTAGGTTCATCGCCCAGATCTGCCACTTAGCGCTTGTGTGACCTCCAGCAAGTCACTTGACCTCTCTTCCCTTCGGTTTCCTCAACCGTAACAACAGGCATGGCCGTTGACGCTACCTCAGTGTGTTGCTGTGACGGTTAAATGAGTTAACACGGAAAAGTCTTGAGAGCAGTGCGTGGTATGGAGTAAGAACTCATCTTCATGATGTGCGTAGCATCCCCTAGACTTGTGCAGTACACAACGAATACAACTATGCTCAGCAGTCCTGTTTAATGAATGTGAACCATTTTCTCCCCCATGTTATGGATGGTGAAAACCGAAGCTCAGAGAGGCTAAGGAAGCTGCTCAAGGTCACAGGCTGGTAGATAAGAGGAGCTGGGGCTGGAACCCAATTCTGCCTGACCACTGGGTCTGCGCTTAACGACTGTGTGATGCTGTGTGATGTTGAATGTCCCCCTTGCAGGAGATGAGAGGCCGTATTGGGAGAATGTACCCCTACCCCCATCCTTTGGTGACAGGTGTTTGGAGCAGTGCCTGGCACAGAGGAAGAGCTCGTTCTCACACCCTATGTGCGTGGCGTCCCCCACGCTCCTGCGACACTTTCATCCTAGATGGCGCTCATCTCCTCTTGCCCCTGAGGACACCAGGCTTCCAGGACCTTTAGCATCCTCCCACAATCCCCGAAGAGTCGGGACCTCCCCGAACATCCCCACACCAAAGCTGAGAGACCCTTAATTCACCCACAAGGTTGGGAGGCACGTTCCCACCCGCAGCTGCAGTCTGGGGGGCCTGGGAATGGGCGCATGCTCACAAGTGGAGGCTCTGGGCTCCCGGGGCTGGGCAGCCAACGATGCCCTCCTGGGACACGTGCCCCTCAGAGCGGGAGCAGACTCTGGGGACAGTGACCGATTTAATGAGTGGATGATAGAATGACAGAACGTGCCGGGGTGAGAGAGTTTTCTGGCTTTCAGAGGTGTTTTGATGCTTTGTCCCCCCATACGTGTGGTATTATTGTGTTGGTTTTACAAGACACAAGATTTGGGAGAGAAAGAAAAGCAGGAAATCCATACCAGTGGCCTCGGTGAGAGTCTCTTGTGGGTCCACTCCCACGCGAGGTCTAGACAGGGATGGAAGCCACCGGGGTCTCTCCCTCCCCCCAATGCAAACCCAGGGGGGCTTGTCCATGGGATCATGACGGTGACCTGGAGCTCAGAGGTGTGAGGTGGCGGCTGTCCCCCCTGGGGCTTCTCATTGGCGCGCCGGCTGCCAGGGCTGCAGAATGGACCCCTATAAGCCTTCCCCCGGAGCTCCGTGTCACCTGGCTGCACTGTCCCCCTCTGCTCGAACCCCTGTTCTGCCAGGATCCCCTCCCGGGAAGGCATTTTGAAAGCCCTGGTGGATAGTGTCGCACTGCCGGAGGATGCCATCCCGGCCCGAAGGTGACTTGCCACCCGACTTCATAAAAACGTCCGTCAAACAGCCCCAATCTGGAAGTAATGTGCAGTGAGATATTCCTACCCCAGCTCATCCATAACAGGAAATCAGCCCAAGATGGCCCTGTATTTCTTCCTGCTCCCTAAAGAGTAATAAATTGAAATTTTTAAAGCTCGGCGTTAAGATGGCTTGTCAGCAGCAGCCCGGAGGCTGCCCAGTGAGGGAGGCTTTGGGCTGGAGAATTTCCGGTCTCGGCCATCCAGATGCTACTAAAACGCGGGCCTGCTGGACGTGTGTGCCTCTGGGCTCGGCACCTGTCCGCCCATCCCAGTCTGCCGGGAAGCCTAAAATTCCTCCTTGAGATCGTGGGTGCCCAGGCCCTGCGGCATCCCGGCAGCGTGACCTTGACAGCCCCTGTGGCCTCTGCTTCATTTTCTTCCCCTCTAAAATGGGGACAAAAACTGCCACGTCTCAGGCTGTGAAGGGGATGAAAGGGATGACCCACAGCCACACCCGCCGGTCCATTTGTAGGGTGCTCTCAGTGCCGGGCGTGTGCTACGCACTGTCGTGTTTTCAGTCATTCATCCTGGGAGTACCCTGTGATGGAACTGTCCCCATGGCACAGATGAGGAAAGCGAGGCATAGCCACCTTCGAGGACTGGCTGGAGAGGCAGATCCCGTGGGTCTGGATCCAGGGCCCCAGCTCCGACCTCCACACGCCGTGGGATCTGGCACTTCAGTGCCACCAAATGTTGGTTTCCTTCCTCTTCCCTGCGGGGTGAACTTGTTCATCTCTGGAAGTTTCTAGTAACGATGCATGTCACTGCCCCCACATTGATTCAAACCCTGAACTCCGTCTGTTCTCTCCAGTTTGTTTATTTACCTCTCCTTCTACAGGCCCCACCCTGGGACAGGCCCTCATGACACTGTCTGAGTGGCTTCTATTACGGCACCAAGTCTCTGAGCTGACTGCTTTCTCTGCAACCGAGCTCTCCCTTTATTTTAATCCCTCCTACCCATGTGGTCAGACTTGCCATGAGGGGCTGTGGAGCCCAGTGGTTAAAAGCTTGGGGTCTTGAGTTGGACCAACCTATTGTATCCACTGACCAGCTGTGTGACTGTGGGCAAGTCACTTCCCCTCTCTGAGCCTCAGTTTCCTCCTCTATCCATTAGTCTTCCTGGTGGCACCTTTGTCCTAGAGCTGTTGTGGGAGGTTCTGGAGCAAGGCAGACGAAGCACAGAGCACTGGAGACGGTCCCCAAGCAACAGCAGCAGGTGTGGTGTTCATGCCCAAACCCTCAGGGCCAGGATAATCCTGCCTCTAACCCAGTGTGAGCGGAGAACACCGCCAGCAGCCGTCTCCATCAACAGGGAAAGGACGGAGCATTTCTGGATCGTGCGCCATATACCACCTGTAAAATGGGGATCAAAATAGAGCCTCCTTTCTCCGGTGGCTCCGAGGACCAGCAGCATCACGCAGATGCGACCCTCAGCCACGGGAGGAGCGGAGCAGGCGGGCGCTGCTGTCGTCCTCTGCGGCTCTGCCCTGTTGTGCTCCTTACAGTGGCCCTCGCTCGCCTCCTGGCCCTGGGCCGAGCGACTTGGGCTGGAGCGGGGCCCTGCATGATGCCTCCCGTCCACCATTAGTTGTCTGACATCACCTCCATGATGGCCCATCTGCTCCTGTCTGCTCAGACCTTTTGTTCTGTGCACACCCACTGTGC